>NC_044306.2:26115358-27315358 GCF_007474595.2 Lynx canadensis | reverse complement strand
CAATTTCTGGGTCATAGGGTAGTTCTATTTTTAGTTTTTTGAGAAACCTCCATACTGTTTTCCAGAGTGGCTGCACCAGCTTGCATTCCCATAATGCTATGTTAAATAAAAGTGGTGAGAATGGACATCCCTGTCTCATTCTTAACCGTAGAGGAAAAGCTCTCAGTTTTTCCCCATTGAGGATGATATTATCTGTAGGTTTTTCATATATGGCCTTTATTATGTTGGTATGTTCCCTCTAATCTTACTTTGTTGAAGACTTTTATCATGAATGGATGTTATACTTTGTCAAATGCTTTTTTTTATATCTATTGACAGGATCATATGGTTTTTATCCTTTCTTTTATTAACGTGGTGTATCATGTTGACTGATTTGTGAATGTTGAACTACCCTTGCAGCCCAGGAATAAATCCAGGTGCACTTCTTAATCTTTCTGAGCCTCAGTGTTCTCAATTGCTTAAGGGGAATACAGGTTGTATCTTCTATGAGACAGGAGTTGTGAAAATATTTTATAAACCACAAAGTCATGTACAATACTGAGATGGTATAATTATCCTACTTCAGCACAGATTACCATGCTGTGTACACCATGGTGACTCAAGATGATGATGGTATTCAGGACCAATTCCACCAATGATGTTCGTGGACAGCTCTCCACTACTCCCCAGTGGTCCATGGTAAACTTACCTATTAGTAGATTACTAATTATTCAAATAACTATGGGACACTTTGTCATAGGAATAGATTTTTAACAATTAATGGTAAAGCTTGGCAATATGGAACAGGTTGACTTATCTCAGCATGGCCTATGGATAAGAGGTCAAATTAGAGACCCATAATTACCATGTTGATTTCTTTTAACGAGTTACTGACCTGATATTACAGAGCAGTGTACATGGATATTTGGGATATGTGAACTCATAGAGAACAACCATGTGTACATGTTTACCTACCCTTTACCAAGCACCTTAAACATTCCTCTTCCACAGAAAAGCAAACGTCCAACTTTGTTGCACCTGTTCAGGGTTAAGAAGAGTATCATTCTTTCAAGCCCTTCCACAGTGGTTATCCCCAGTGAACTAGGGATTTTTAATGGCCTTTCACAATAATTAGAAATTTAATTAACCTCCTGGCTTTGATCAGAGCTGTGTTTTCTCATTACCTTTCCCTATGCCTGTTTCTGAGTCAAGAGCTATTTCTGAGCCTCCCCTTTCCAATTATAAAGTACTGTTTATGCTTAATTTAGCCTGGCACAGCTATAAAGAAAGCAACTCTCCTGTTCAACAGCCTCCAATGACTCCCTGCTGACCACTGAATTAAGTACGAACTCCTTAGCCTGGCATTTGGGCTTTCCACAGCCTAGCCCCAGAACATCCTTCTAATATTGTCTCTCCCCCTCCCATACTTGAACTTTATGACTTGATGTTTCTTGACAGCCCTTGTCTTCCTGCCTTGGGGTCTCTCTGCTGCTCCTCCTGAACAATTGCCACTCATACCAAATACCTGCTTCTACAGAAAACTCCCTCTTCCAGAAAGTCTTTCCTGCTGCCCCCCTCCCCACCCAAACCACCAGGGGTTGTGATCTTTCCCCTTCTGAATTTGCACAGAAATTTATAACTTTCTTATAATCCTATCTTGTATGATGGTTATTGTGCATTCATCTTAGCCTCTATGTTTGCATTATAGATGTTAAAGGCAGGAAATATCTTACCAATCTTTGTAAACTTTGGCATTTGAAATAGCATGTTAATAACAGCAACAACCACTTCTGAGTTTCCATTTTGTGCTAGAAGCCTTAAATAAACTCAAATTCTCATATTCACCAGGCAAGATTAGGAAGCCAGTCTCATACAAGTTAAGTGACTCCTCCAAATCCACAAACAGGGAGCTCATATGGGATTGTGTTATGCGAGAGGCTGGGCACACCTACACCACACTTGGCAGAATAGGTATCTATTGTTACTATTGACCATGCTTTTGAGAATGTGGGCTGGTATTTCCAATGGAGAATGATAGCACATGTGTTTCTAAACCTCTGGTCGAGTGTAAGAATCAATCCTCAGTAATAACCATGACCTGGATGTTTATACTGGGTCTCCCTCATTGGTGATGTTTTGCCAAGCAGTCTCCAATTATTACCCTGGAGTCAGGGCATGCTCACCTAAGAGAATGTCCCAGAGTATTTGAGCTCCGTTCACATTATTGGTCATCTTGTCCCAGTTCTTTGGCAGCTTATGAAACTCTGAGAAGTTTTGGAAATTGGGGCCCCTCTTTGGAGCTCCCTTAAGTCTCTGGGATGACATCTTTACCCTCTAGCCTGGGAAGGAGAAAAGATGTTTAGTATCCTAATCCAGCATGCCATGGTCATAACCCCCTGAAAAGCCACTGGAAAGGAGGAAGAAGAGTGTCGAGTTCAGCTCAAGGCTTCTTGCTCAGGAAATATCTACATGAATGGAGGGAGCTAGGGAAGAGAACTGTGAAGTACACACAGGCAGGTTCGGTCACCCAGTGATCAGAGGAGAGGTGGGAACTATGTGGGCGTTTGGAGGTGTTGAGGGAGGAAATGATAATATCAAATCTATTTAACCAACAGCCATATTTTCTTACTCCACAACATCCCCCTTTTCTAGGTAAAAATGTGCCTTCTTTGCACCAAGGGGATTAGAGAAATTGAGATTGCCATTTGGGCTGACCTACTTTCTCCACCTCTTATGCCCAGCTTTATTATTTATAGTCTCTCACCACCCACATATCCACTCCCTACATTTCTCTTAACCAGAGTGGGATCACAATGGGCCTCAGATGCTGCAAGTGACCCCAAGGAAGGCTTTGGTGTCTCTGTGTTTTTCCAAATTATGTAGTGGCTGGTGAGTCACTCGGTGCTGATGTTGATCCTACTGCTGAGCAGACCTGGCTACAAGGTCAAGGACTTCTGCAATGGCTGGTCATGATCTTCTCAGGAATCATCTCAGACTGATGTATAACCAGTGAGAACTTCCCTTTTAAGCTCTGGAGTGGATTTAGCCCAATGCCTTCCTAGAGGATGGGGCCAGAATCCAGTCATCACGCAGTGTGACATTGGCACTTGTCTTCACCATCCTCTTCACCTGTTCTCTCCTTCCATCCTATGCCCCCTTTTCATTTGTGTCTTTGATTTCCATTTCTCTTTTTAGCATAATCTCCCATCTCCCACTATGTTCCATGCCTTCATTCTGCTGCCCCTCAGCACCTTTCTTTCCTCCCATGTTTCTGTTTCCTCACCTGCATTTCGGTTCTGTGTTCCCCTGTCCTCCCCATGTGGTGTGCCAAGCCTAGGATGAAGCTGCAGGACACTAAAGAGAAAGTATGGTCTCTGTCTTGAAGGAATTACAAACTAGTAGAGAAAAAAAATAGTGCTATATGAAACATGTGAAAATTGAAGCCAATAGAGACTTTCTCTCTTCTTTCTCCATCTTCTTCCCTTGTGCCATCTTAGGATTCAAATATGTTTCCCAACTCAAATATGGGCAAGAGAGGCTTTGGCATTCTGCAGCATCATATCCTGATACCATGGGTGGACTTTCTGCTAGCAGAGATGTTGGTCTAACATTTGCATTTTATTTCCTTTTAAGTTAAAAGAAAAGCATTTGTAATAGCAATATATGATTATCCTAGAATGTCTTGAAAATGCAGGAAAGAATTAAAAAGGTGAAAATAATTCACAGTTCTATGTCATAGAGATAGCCACTGTTGACATTTTCTATACTGCTTTCCTTCTAGGCTTTTCACTCTTGTGCATGTTCTTGTTTTTACATAACTGGGATTGCACTATGTATGCAATTTCATGTTCTGCCTTTTTCACTTAACATAATGTTGTGAGCAATTTCCCATATCATTAAAATGATATTGGCAAACGTCATATACTAAACTATGAACATACTATGATTCATTGAACTGTTCTCCCATTGTTGATTGCTTAGCTTGTTTCTAAATTTGTGTCACTCTGAATAATGTTATAAGGAACCTTTTGGTATGTAATTCCTTGCATCAAGCACTAATTTCTTCTTTGGGAAACAGTCCTAGAAGGGAAATTACCAAACTACAAATGGGTACTTTAAAGATATTGATTACTTTCTCCCCAAAATGAATCTCTACATATTTCCACCTATAGTGTATGAGAATACCTCTGCTGGCAAAAGATAATTCTTACCAACAGGAATATTATAATTCTTTGAAACACTTGCTAATTTGAAAGGAGACAGGATAGCTTTCTGTAATGTTAATTCCTAAGCCCTTAATTACAAATGAGGGCCACCTGTGTTTCTTTCCTTAACAATCTAGCTTTCTTCTTTTATTAGATGCTGTCTATATATTTTTATTTATAAAATGAAAATTTAGTATTTATTTTATTAAATAATAAATTTTTACTATTTACACACTTTTATTTTGAGATTTTCATTCATTCATTTACCCATTTTTTCATTTACAAATAATTATGAAGTGCCTACTATGTGCCAGGCAATGCTCTAGCTTGACTCTGTAGTGAACAAAACAGAGAGGTGGTGGGAGGAGGACATATAGATACAGGAAAGAAAAACCAAAGAAGGAGTGAGGGAGTACTAGGGAATGCAGTTTAAAATCAGATGGTGAGATAAGTACACTGAAATGATTTCTTATAGAACTGAGGGAAATTAACAAATGAACCAGATAGGAATTTAGAGAAACAGTTATAGGCAGGAGGAGCAGCAAGTGCAAAGTCCTGAGGCAGAAACATGTCTAACATGTTAGAGGAGGAACAGAGGCTGGTGTATCTGGAGCAGAGCAAGAAAGGAGGAAAGTAATTGAAGATGAAGTCAGAGGGGTAAAGGGATCCAGTTTATGAGGATTCTTTTAAATTACTATGATGACTTTGGAATTTTACTCAGTGAGCTGGAAAACTTTTGGAAGTGTATTAGTCTGCTATAATTTCTTAATGCTGTGTAACAAACAATTTCAAATTTTCAATGGTTTATGAGAACAAACTTTATTTTTCACTCATGAGCCTGTGGGTCTGTTGTGGAGGCTCTGTTTCAAGCTACAGATCAGATTCTTGACTGCTTTGATTGCCTCTTCAATCTGAGACAGTATCTTCTTATGACAGATAACAGAAAGACAAGAGGGAAAGCCAAATCAGCAAACATGTTTAAAAGTTCTGCTCACATCATACCTACTACATTCCACGGGCCAAAGCAAGTCATTTGACCCAGCACAATATCAATGGACAAGGAAGTAATACAAACTACTACAGGAAGTTTTTTACTAGAGGAGTGAACTGCTTTTTATGCTAAAATGATCACTTCTAGAGCCCACACAGATCACCACTAGTTTAAACTATGGTTACAGAGTAGTGTTTCTTCAGATGCAGTATCTTACATTCTTTTTTCTTAAATATTTTAAAAACAGATTTTAATGAGATAGAAATCACATAATAAATCTTATCACAGTTAACACCTTTTCCCACTACTCACTATCCATAAAGGTAGAACCCTGGGGCGGAAGAAGAGGACAGAATCATTTCAATCATGAATGGAAAGTGCTATGGAGAGAGATAATGCTTTTCCATGTAAAATCACCTTTGAAAAGTAGGGGTCCCTACAGTTGGATATTTGTTTATGCAATAGGTTGGCTGATCTGCCCCTTCTGCTTATTTTGGGCATAGGGAATTTTGTCAGGTGACATTAGGTTTGGTTAGAAGTAACACAAACCCAACTATCAGGGGCTTGAGGAAATAAAGGATTTGTCTCAGGCAAAAAATTTTCGGATACAGGCAATCCAGGGTTCACAAGGACATCAATATCCTCTTTCTCTCTTTTCACTTTACTATGGCTTGTGGCTGTCATCCTCATAGTTACAAGATGGTTGCACTAGACCTAATGTCTGCATTCCGGGCAGGATGAATGATAAAAGGGCAATAGGCTAAAGGAGTTATACCAGCTCAGTCTATTGCCTTAAAAGCATTCCCAGTGTCCCCTCCCTACAGCTCCTTAGAGCAGTGAGAGGGTGTTGTGAGTGGCTCTTGGATAGCCAATCCACAGTGTCCACACCAAGAACAGAGAAGTGGAGAGAGTTGATAGAATAGAGGGGACCTGCATGAAACAGTGGGCACTCTTGCTGTTTGGCATGGTGGAGATGACTAAATCTCCCAGAGATCAACTGGGTGTCACAGCTGGTAATCTGCCTGGAAACTTCTTGCCTAATAAAGGGCCCAGGACTGGTCCTGCTACCTGTGACATAGTCAGGAGTTATTCAATTTCATATTTATTTAGAAAAATATTTTAATAAACTATTTTTTTAGAGCAGTTTTCGATTCATAGCAGAAGGTACATAGAGTTCTCATACACCTCCTGTCCCCTCCACCCTTACCACTCCCCACTATCAACATCCCGCATCACAGTGGTACATTTGTTACAACTGATGAACCTACATTACACTTCATCATCACCCAGTCCACAGTTTATCTTAGGGTTCATTTCTGGTGTTGGACTGACAAAGACTCTCCTCAACCATGCTTTAATTAGGTTCCTCTAAACCTGTTTCTTGACCAAGCCTCAATGTTGGCCCTTGTCCTGTCCTTGCCAGGCTTGAGTCCCCCAGTCTTAGCAAGAATTCTGCCAAGTCCATTTGGTAAGAACCCCCACCCTTGATACCTGATCACACTTGATATCTGAGCAAATTCTTCTCCCATCCTTGATATCTGATCATCCAGGCCTGCCTTCATCAAAAATCCTGTTAAGCCAGTTTAACAAGAATCCCCCTACCCTTGATGTCTCTTCTTAGTGATTTTCTATCCACTGATCCCTCACTCTGCTCTTTGGCTATAAATCCCCAGCTGTCTTTGTTGTGTTTGGAGTTCAGCCTGACCTCTCTCCCCTATTGTGATAGTCTCGACACTGTTGCAATACTACTGAATGAAGTCTTCCTTACCATTTTAACAAGTGTTTGAATAGTTTGTTCTTTAACAGTACATTTTATGATTTTTAAAAAATGTGTATCTATTTTGAGAGAGAGAGAGAGAGAGCATGTGAGAGTGAGGAGGGGAGGGGCAGAGAGAGGGAGAGAGAGAATCCCAAGCAGGCTCTGTGCTGTCAGTGCAGAGTCCAGCAAGGGCTCAAACCCATGAACTGTGAGATCATGATCTGAGACAGAATCAAGAGTCAGCCACTCAACTGACTGAGCCACCCAGGCACCTAATGGGTTTTGACAAAGGTACATGTCATTAGACATGTATTTACCTTTATAGCACCATATAGAATAATTTCACTGCCCTAAAAATCCTCTGTGCTCTGCCTTCTATTCCTCCCTCCCCTGGCAACCACCGAATAGTTCTTTTTTATTAACTCCAAATCTTCAAAGATGTCTTGGTTCTGGATGTTCTGTGGGAATTAAGGGGACCCGTGATCACACTTTGTCTCGGAAGTGAATGGGTGGTGTGTGTGTGTGTGTGTGTGTGTGTGTGTGTGTGTGTGTGTTGCTCACCCTATGAGTGGTGCCAACAGTGGGAGGTAATGATGCCAGCAGAACTGTGATCTCAGGAAGGTTGAAGGCAGCAGAGACCATGGGGAGAGGCCAGATGAGAGGGCCAGAGTGGGAGAGGGCCAGAGTTGAAGGCAGCAGAGGCCCTGGGGACGCAGATCTGGCAAACTCAGGCAGAACTGGGACACTCAAGGGGTGGAGACCTAAGAGCAATATCTAGTAAGAGCTGGTCTAGTTTCTTTATGAAAATGTAACCAATTGCACCAAAACCAGTTTTTGACCAATCTTATCTTTCCCACCTTATTTTTGAAACCATCTTTTAAATGGATTCTATTTTATACAAGATTTACTTCTTGAGTGTCTACTTACTTCAGTTGATCTGTCAGTTCTGGGGCCAGTACCGTAGTAGTCTACATATTAGAACTTTAAAATGTATTTTAATGTCTGATGGGGCTAGTGTCCCCTCGTTGGCCTTTATTTTGTCAAAATGTTCTTCAGTATAATTACTTATTTATTTTTGCAGATGAACTTCAGAACTGCTTTATTCCCAAAGAATATCCTTTGACACTTTAATTATAATTGAATTAAAATATTCAGTTTCCCTTTTTACAACCCACTGTACCATGTTCATCAGTTGAACATGAACAGTGTGTTGGTAAAGTTTGGAAACCAGGGTTCTAACTCTTGGGAGTCTACATGACCAGGGAGGGTAAGCAAATGGAACAATTCAGAAGAAACAGCTTTTCTCTCTGCTGCGTTTTTCTTATACATACAGCACTAACTTCTCAGCGTGTCCTCTTCCCCACAGCCATCCTTTTTCTCCTCACTACCAGACCCCCAACACACACTGTGGGGGAATGAAAAGAAGCTTAAATAAAGATAGCCTTGGTTAATTAGAAAAGATCATTGCATAATTAGGCGAGTGAAGGATGTAACACTTAATTCTTTCTGGTTTGCAGCATTATGTATGTCCCTAGACTGATGACTTGCTTTGAAAACAGAGGTTTGTCATGGAATTGGTGGGTCTCTTGGATCTGCCCTGGTCATGATCACAGATGTTGGGAATCAACCCAGTGTTGGCAGAACTCTGGAATGCACCCCTGCCTCGTATCTGCTATGGCTGTCATTCTGCCATGGAGAATGGCAGTTGTGCTCCTCAGTTGGAAGATGAGAATTCTTGGCTGGTAAAACTGCTAGCCTCCAGGCTTAGATTTCTTCTTTCCTCTGAGGTGGATGGTGATAAACGGTAGAACTGATGAAGTAGTGTCGCTTTGTGGGTGGCTGCATTATCATAAACATGGGCCTTCTTTACATCTGCTTTCTCTCACTGTTTTTCTCCTTATCTATTTTCTATATGATTCTAGGGGATATTAATGGCTCCTAGTTCACGTTTTCCTTTGATGATAGACTTCCTGGCCCTTTAGGAACCATTATAGGGAACCTCTGGTCTCTTTGCTTAGCATGAAATTGTAGTTATTGGACAAAGTTTCAGTTGCCTTGATCAAGGAAGCAGACAGCAGCAGGTGCACTCCTGAGGAGACGTAGGGGGCCCCCTTGCAGTAAGGTACTTCCTAAAGAGGGGAGTAAACCCAAAGACAAGTACATAAGCTATCTTGGTGTCAGGCATGAGATGTAGAATCATGAAAGAAGAGTCCATGGTAGCTGGAGTCAAGGGGGCATGGGGTACCCCCTGTACCACAGGAGGAGGGCAGGGAATAGCTAGGAAGAATGAAGTTCCGGCACCTATAACTTGAGCCTAGCCAGCTTAGGTGCAGCTGTGATTGCATCACTCGAGGAAGCTGGTAAGGAAAAAAAAAACACTCCACTAACTCTGATTTTATTTATTTATTAAAAAAAATTTATGTTTATTTGACAGACAGAGCATGAG
Source organism: Lynx canadensis (assembly GCF_007474595.2). NCBI lineage: Eukaryota > Metazoa > Chordata > Mammalia > Carnivora > Felidae > Lynx > Lynx canadensis. Next base: position 27,305,978 of record NC_044306.2, on the reverse strand, counting down.
TGGGGGAGGGGCAGAGAGAGAGGAAGACACAAAATCTGAAGCAGGCTCCAGGCTCTGAGCTGTCAGCACGGGACCCGACATGGGGCTCGAACTCATGGACTGTGAGATCATGACCTGAGCTGAAGTAGGGCACTCAACCGACGGAACCATCTGGGAACCCCCCCCCCCCCAACTCTGATTTTAAAATCATTGAGCCTTTCTGCTTGCTCAGTAGCTCTGTTTCTGGAAGAGCATTTCATGTGGAGGTTAGGAAGCAGCTGGTAAAAGATTTCAGGCTAATATTAACATAACCCCACCTGAAAGTCATAAACGAACCACACACAGTCACAATATATGCTTACATGCACACAGTATATCCCCAAAGCAAAGCAATCTTTCCTTCTGTTTGCTCAATACTATGACCCTTAGTTTGGATCTTTACCATGTTCTCTGATAATAATAGCTGACATTGATTGATAATAATAGCTGATGTCGATTAATACTTCAAAATCTTCACAACCCAGTAGATTAGGTTCTACAGTAGGGTTACCTCTATTTCCATAGAGAAAGAAATGCACAGTGAGGTGAGTCAGCTTGCCATGGTCTCATGTGGGAGTGGCAAAGGGAAGATCAGTGCCTGGGCCCTTGGACCCCAGTCCCCTAACTCTTAACCTCCTAGTTCTATGTCTCCTAGGTATTTCATGTCTGTCACATTTGAGCCTGTGTGTTTCAAAGGTCTCTCCTGTGGGAAGGCAGAGGGAAATGGCCATTACTGGAGTTCTTGGTGTTCACATTCTGGCTCCCCTCTCTGAGCTGTCACCCCTCCCCCAACTCATTCTTGAAGACTGTACTGGGTCTGAACAGGCTGTGGCATTCCAACCTCATCCAACACATTGCATCAGCTTTCTGCTCTGCTCTGTGCTGTGCAGATCTGAACAATGGCTGCAGGCTGAGGTGACACCTCATTCATCCAGAGATATGAGGGTGCTGAGGTTTGACATCATATTTGCCATCATGAAAAGTACAGTAAAACCTTGGATTGCAAGTAACTTGTTCTGCGAGTGTTCTGCAAGATGAGCAAACATTTCTAATGAATTTTAACTTGATAAACGAGCGATGTCTTGCAATACGAGTAGTACGTGACACCAAATATCACATGATCACCACTGAACTAGTGGTTCTTCTCTCTCATGCGCGTGCGCATGCTCACTGTGGGATTGTGGGTGATTGTCTCCTGTGTTTGGATGCTCTGTCTGAGGCCTCGGTGTTAGGCAGAAATCAGTGATTTTTCAGAACACTGGAAGATGCCCGTAACTGGCACTAGTGTATTTTTTGTCACTTCAAAGCACCTGCACAAGAGTAAGCTTAGGAATGCTTTGCTTCTTATGAAGGAAATTGAAGAAGATATAAAGAAATGGAAAAACATTCCGTGCTCATGGATTGGAAGAATAAATATTGTCAAAATGTCAATACTACCCAAAGCTATCTACACATTCAATGCAATCCCAATCAGAATTGCACCAGCATTCTTCTTGAAACTAGAACAAGCAATCCTAAAATTCATATGGAACCACAAAAGGCCCCGAATAGCCAAAGTAATTTTGAAGAAGAAGACCAAAGCAGGAGACATCACAATCCCAGACTTTAGCCTCTACTACAAAGCTGTAATCATCAAGACAGCATGGTATTGGCACAAAAACAGACACATAGACCAATGGAATAGAATAGAAACCCCAGAACTAGACTCACAAAGGTATGGCCAACTAGTCTTTGACAAAGCAGGAAAGAATATCCAATGGAAAAAAGACAATCTCTTCAACAAATGGTGCTGGGAGAACTGGACAGCAACATGCAGAAGATTGAAACTAGACAACTTTCTCACACCATTCACAAAAATAAACTCAAAATGGATAAAGGACCTGAATGTGAGACAGGAAACCATCAAAACCCTAGAGGACAAAGCAGTAAAAGACCTCTCTGACCTCAGCTGTAGCAATTTCTTACTTGACACATCCCCAAAGGCAAGGGAATTAAAAGCAAAAATGAACTACTGGGACCTTATGAAGATAAAAAGCTTCTGCACAGCAAAGGAAACAATCAACAAAACTAAAAGGCAACCAACGGAATGGGAAAAGATATTTGCAAATGACATATCGGACAAAGGGCTAGTATCCAAAATCTATAAAGAGCTCACCAAACTCCACACTCGAAAAACAAATAACCCAGTGAAGAAATGGGCAGAAAACATGAATAGACACTTCTCTAAAGAAGACATCCGGATGGCCAACAAGCACATGAAAAGATGCTCAACGTCGCTCCTCATCAGGGAAATACAAATCAAAACCACACTCAGATATCACCTCACGCCAGTCAGAGTGGCCAAAATGAACAAATCAGGAGACTATAGATGCTGGCGAGGATGTGGAGAAATGGGAACCCTCTTGCACTGTTGGTGGGAATGCAAATTGGTGCAGCCACTCTGGAAAACAGTGTGGAGCTTGCTCAAAAAATTAAAAATAGACCTACCCTATGACCCAGCAATAGCACTGCTAGGAATTTACCCAAGGGATACAGGAGTACTGATGCATAGGGGCACTTGTACCCCAATGTTTATAGCAGTACTCTCAACAATAGCCAAATTATGGAAGGAGCCTAAATGTCCATCAACTGATGAATGGATAAAGAAATTGTGGTTTATATACACAATGGAGTACTACATGGCAATGAGAAAGGATGAAAGATGGCCCTTTGTAGCAATGTGGCTGGAACTGGAGAGTGTTATGCTAAGTGAAATAAGCCATACAGAGAAAGACAGATACCATATGGTTTCACTCTTATGTGGGTCCTGAGAAACTTAACAGAAACCCATGGGCGAGGGGAAGGAAAAAAAGAGGTTAGGGTGGAAGAGAGCCAAAGCATAAGAGACTCTTAAAAACTGAGAACCAACTGAGGGTTGATGGGGGGTGGGAGGGAGGGGAGGATAGGTGATGGGTATTGAGGAGGGCACCTTTTGGGATGAGCACTGGGTGTTGTATGGAAACCAATTTGACAATAAACTTCATATATATTGAAAAAAATAAAAAAAATAAAGTTGCTAAAATAAAAAAGGAATGCTTTGCTTCATTCTAGGTCAGGCTGCCTACAGATATAGACCCTTTCCTCTCCTGCCTTATTGCCAATTATGTTAAATACAGTATGATAAGAGTTTATTTATACTGTACTATAGTCAACATCTGTGTGAGCATATACAATGGCTCCCATGCAGAAAAAGATTCCATTGAGCCATTAGATAGCAGTGATTCCATTAGTGAAAGTGAAAGTCCTCTTACACAATCACCCTTCTCTCTCATGTCTCCCTAACACCAGCCACAAAGGTTTTCAAAGGTAAGTGCAAGTTAATTTGTTTATTTTTCTTTATGTTTTGTATTTTATTATTTTTATTATATTACAGTATTGTAGTCATTTTTATATGAATATTTTTGGGTTGTGGAACGAATCATCTGAGTTTCCATTATTTCTTTTGGGGAAATTCACTTTGATATTCAAGTGCTTTGGATTATAAGCATGTTCCCAGAATGAATTATGCTCACAAATCAAGGTTTTACTATATTTGAAAGGAGGAAAGAAGAAAGTTGATTGATTGCTGAGAACCTCAGATTGATGAGTTTGAGTGGGGGCTGCAGGAGGCCCTGGGAAATTCAGGTGCTGGCTCTTTTACATCAATTTCACCTTCCTTTCCTGGGTTTTAAGCTCCTTAAAAAAATAGAGCATACCTACTGTCTATAACAGATGGAGAACAATTGTCCACAATGTCAGGACCTCCATTCTATTAAAAAAAATTTTTTTTAGTTTATTGATTTATTTTGAGAGAGAGAGAGAGAGAGAGAGAACATGTGCATGTGAGCTGGGGAGGGGCAGAGAGAGAGGGAGAGCATAAGCAGGCTGTATGCTCAGCACAGAGCCAGACACGGAGCTCGAACCCATGAACTGTGAAATCATGACCTGAGCTGAAATCAAGAGTCGGATGCTTTAACCAACTGAGCCACCTCTATTCTATTATTTCAGTTGTGGTAAAAAATATATATATATAACATAAAATTTGCCATTTTAAACATTTTTAAGTATTTAATTCAGTGGCATTAAGTATACTCACAATGTTGTGCAACCATCACCAGTGTCCATCTCCAAAATTTTTTATCATCCCAAATAGAAACTCTACTTAGTTAACTTCTCATTCCCTCCTCCTGCCAGCTCCTGGTAATATCTAGTCTATTTTCTCTCTGAATTTGTCCATTCTGGGTATCTCATATAAATGGATTTATATAATATTTGTCCTTTTGTATCTGACATTTAAATTTAGCTTAATGGCTTCAAGGCTCATCCATGTTGCAGCATGTGTCACAATTTCATTCCTTTTTAAGGCTGAATAATATTCCATTGTATGTATATAGCACATTTGGTTTATCCATTGATCGTTGATGATGGATATTTGGTCGTTTCTACCTTTTGGCTATTGCGGATAATGCTGTCATGAACATTGGTGTCTGAGTCTCTCCTTTCAGTTTTTTTGGTCTATTACCTATGAGTGAAATTGCTGGGTCATATGGTTATTCTTTGTTTTAATATTTTGAGGAACTGACAAAGTGTTTTCCACAGTGGCTGCACTGTTTTACCTTCCCACCAGCAGTATGTAAATGTTCTTTTCTCCACATCTTCACCAACACTTGTTATTTTCCTTTGTTGTTGTTGTTTTAAAAAAATCATGGTCATCCTAAAGAGTAAAAAGTGCTATTCCACTGTAGTTTTGATTTGCTCTTTCCTGATGATTAGTGATGTTAAGCATCTTTTCATGTGCTTATTGGTCATTTGTCTATCTTCTTTGGAGCAATGGCTATTAAGCCCCTTGCTCGTTTTTGAATTGGGTTGTTTGCGCTTTTTGTTGCTGTTGTTGTTTTTGGACTTTAGGAGTCCTTTATATATTTCTGGATATTAATCACTTATCCGATATATGTTTGTGAACATTTTCAAGCCTTTTCATTCTCTTAATTGTGTTCTTTGATACACAAAAGATTTTCATTTTGAGGAAGTCCAATTTATTTTTTCTTTTGCTGCCTGTGCTTTTGGTGTCATATCCAAGAAATCACTGCCAAATGCAATGTCACGAAGTTTTACCCTATGTTTTCTCTTAAGACTTTAATAGCTTCAGTTCTTTGTTCAATTTTGAGTTAATTTTGTGTATAGTGCAATGTAAGGACTCAAATTAATTCTTTTACATGTAGATTTCCAGTTTTCCTAGCACGATTTGTGGAAAAGACTCTCCTTTCCCCATAGAATGGTCTTAGCACCCTTGTGGAAAATCAATTGACCATATAAGCAAGAGATTCCATCATATATTTCTTTGATGTTTATTTATTTATTTTGAGAGAGGAAGGATGAACAGGGGAAGGGCAGAGAGAGAGGGAGAGAGAATCCCAAGCAGTTTCCACACCATCAATGCGGAGCCTGATGCGGGACTCAAACTCATGAACTGTGAAATTGTGACCTGAGCTGTAATCAGGACTCAGATGCTTAACTGACTGAGTCCCCCACATTCTATTTTATAGCATTGGTGATTTGGAGAAATTATTCTGATAGCTCTGAAAAAGTTACTACTCAGCTAGAACAGTGAGTAGATTTTCTTGGGTAATACTATTTTTTTCAGTCTACTTAATACTCTGAATCAGATTATCTCTAACAAACTTTTATCCATCTTACTGATACTTAACTTGATGGTACTATCATTTTCCTAATCATGTGAATTTAAATCCTTTATCACCCTGCAAGGTAAACTGTGACTTAAATAAATAATCCGGGATTTCTCAAATGAGCACTTGGAGGGGTCTAGAACTTTTGGAAGGTTGTGGAGCTGCACTGTGGAGGAAAAGGAGTCAATGAGCAGCTAACATCTTGGTCCACTGGGAGTTGGCACCAAATGGCTGCAAGAAAGTATACTCTCTATGATATTAATGTCATGGTGACTCCACATGCCTTTATTCCTTGGGGGCATCTTTTGGTCATCCCCAAACCCATGCTTATTGCACTTAAAAATTTTCAAATTGTTTTCAAAGATGTTGTCTCATATGGCCTTCATGACCATCCAATGAAGTAAGTCAGTTAGGTATATATCTTTTATTTATTTATTTTTTTAATTTTTTTTTCAACGTTTATTTATTTTTGGGACAGAGAGAGACAGAGCATGAACGGGGGAGGGGCAGAGAGAGAGGGAGACACAGAATCGGAAACAGGCTCCAGGCTCTGAGTCATCAGCCCAGAGCCCGACGCGGGGCTCGAACTCACGGACCACGAGATCGTGACCTGGCTGAAGTCGGACGCTTAACCGACTGCGCCACCCAGGCGCCCCAGGTATATATCTTTTAAGTTAAATCCCGAGATACACAGAAATTGAGTGATCATGCCCAAAGCTCCCAGCCAGTCAGTGGGGATGTGGAACTTGGGTCCTGACTGCTAATCCTGAGGGTTTCCTTTTACAATATGCAGAGCCAGAGTATGGCATCGTACTCTGACTTCAGCTGTTTCTAGAAATGGGATATTGGTGGATTAGACACAGTCTTCTCCTCCTTCATCATGGAGAGATGAATGTCAGGCAGAATCATAAATATGTACCCTTCAATGACTGAGTGCAATTTTTCTCAGTACATTCCTGTTATAAGTGGCAAGTCAAGAGCTACCAGAAAAACTTTAGCCATGGGGAAGGAAAGACCTTGGGTTCTGAAAGACCTTCTCCCCACAAGGAGAACTCTGGCTTTATAGGGAGATGGCAGGCAATGGGACGGACAGTTATTCTCATGAATCATATCAGATGCCTAAGGCAGAAGGTTCCCCATTTAGAACAGTGCTGTCATTTCTAAGATGAACAACCCGAGGTCCAAGGAAGGAGATGATTCCCTCACAGTAGAGGTGGTGACTAAGGCAGAGTTGGCACTACTGCCCTGCCCTGCTGGTCCTAACCCAGAGCCCTTGCCAGGGTAGATTCTTGCTTCATAGCCAACTTCTCTGGCATCTTCATTTCAGCAAATGTGCTACCATTCTTTTTAGACATAAAGATGAATCCCCAGGCATCTTGAATTAAAAAAAAAAAAAAAAAATATATATATATATATATATATATATATATATATATATATGAACGTAGGGGTGCCTGGGTGGCTCAGTTTGGTTGAGTGTCTGACTTCGGCTCGGGTCATGATCTTGTGGTTCGTGGGTCCCAGCCCTGCGTCGGGCTCTGTGCTGACAGCTCAGAGCCTGGAGCCTGCTTCAGATTCTGTGTCCCCCTCTCTCTCCACCCCACCCCTGCTTGTGCTCTGTCTCTCTGTCTTTCAAAAATGAATACACATAAAAGAAATTTTAAAAAATGTGAACATAGACTTGTTCACCAAATTTGAAATTATGAAATTTTTTTTTAATAAAAGGAAGTCCTTTAAATCTGAGCAGAATGAGTTTAGTGGAAATAGAAGGAAGGGCTGTCTCATTTAACAGACCATCTAATGTGATTAATACATAAATATAATATCAAAACCAGAAGGAACCCCCCAAAAACCTAATATTGATTAATTACTCAATTGATGCATTTAACTGTATTATTCATTGGACAGATTATTATTGAGTGTTAGCATGTGCCAGGCACAGTGAATGGTGCTGCAGATACAATGATGAGCAAATATAAACACGGTTTCATCATTATGAAGCTTATAGCTTGATGGGTATCACAGATATCAACCAGATGAATGCATAATTAAATGTAAAATTCCTGCTCTGATAAGTTCTGTGAAGAAGAAGTATGTGGTGGTGTGAGGGGATTTAACAGAAGAGAGCACCCTGAATTTGTGGGGTTAAAGTATTCCCTGTGGTAGGATGGAGTTGGGGAAAGTCAAGGAGTTGAAAGACCAGTGTAGTTGGAATTCAGAGAGCAGGGGGACGCATGGTATGAAATGAGGCTGTAAGGTGGGTAGGAGATAGAGTGCACGGATATTTTTTTATTGATGATAAGGATTTGGTCTTTTTTCCTAAGAGCATTTAAAAGCCATTGAAGAACTTGGATAGGGCAAGGACAAGACATGATGGGAGCCATCATCAGGTTACCATTTTGAAAATATCTCTTTGGCATCAGTGGGGAGGATAGACTGGAATATGGTAAGAGTGGGTGCAAGGAGACCACTTAAACACTTGCTGAAGTCTCTCAGTCAGGACACGATGGTGGTTTGCATTAGGGATATGTGGCTATAGAAGAAGGGAAGCAGATATATTTGAGAGATGTTCAGGAGGTAAAATGAAACTAGATTTGGTAATGAATTAAATGTGGGGAGTAAAGGAAAGGGGAACATCAAGGATGACTCTAAGTCTCTTGAACTGCACAACTGGAGTGATGGCAGTGTCATTTGCTGGCATAGACCTTGGAAGAAGACTAAATCCAATGTAGGGAAGAAGATTTGGTCTTAGATCTCAAAGTAAATTTGAGGCATTTAAAATTACAGAGTCAATTTGTAAGTAGAGGTGGACATATGGTATAGGCCTGGAACTCAAAGGAGAATATTAGTTGGAAACATACAATTTGGAGTTCATTTATGAATAAGTGGTTACTGAAGCCATGAGCATGGATGAGAAAGAAAGTACAGAAATAAAAAAGAGAAGGGTGTATGATCAAGTCTTGAGTAATACAAATGTTTGATGGCCTGGGTAGAGCAGGTGAGTAGGTGAAGGAGGCAGAGAAGGAGCAGCCAGAGAGGAAGGAGGGGCCATGAAGGTGGATAGTATTTCAGAAGGAAAGCAGTGGGCTTCTGAGTCAAACCTTGCTTGAGGATGATGCAAGATGAGGACTGAAAAGATCCATTGGATTTAATGACATAAAATCACTGAGTAGGCTTGGCGAAAGGTACACTGGTGGAGAGTTAGGAGGGGAAATCACCTGGGAGTGAGATGAAGAATGAGTAGGAGGTGATCAAAACGTGTGAGAGACTCGTGATTTGTGTGTCAGTTCATGGACTACGCCCTGGGCGAGGAGGCAGGAACAAGTCTCAGAGAAACCTATGATTTACAGTATGACCACGGCCAAACCATTCAACCCTTCCTGGCCTCAATTTCCTTCATCAGTGCCACGGGCCATCACCAGAGCTAATGAGAGATGGAAGAGCTTTGGAATCAAAGCTTGAGTTATTCCCTTTAAATGTGGTTAAAAAATAGAAAGTTCCTACCGATCTTCTCTTCAAACGTGGTCTAGGAGATGATGTCAAATGTCCCATATATCAGCTAGGAACTTATTTATTTATTCCGATGAACTGTATTCTTTGAATAATCCTGAGGCTTATGTGGAAGAGGAGAAAATTCTGGTTTGATTTGTTTATTTTTATTTATTTATTTTAGCAAACACTAGGTGCACTAGAGAGGATTATCTTTCAACAAGTATGACACAGAACTGAAGGAGGCATCCAAAAATCCCTTAGAGTTTTAGAAATGCTGGCAATGTGGGGCACCTGGGTGTCTCAGTAGGTTAAACATCTGACTCTTGATCTCAGCTCTTGATCTCAGGGTTGTGAGTTCCCGCCCTGTGTTGGGCTTTGTGCTGGGTGTGAAGCACACTTAAAAAAAAGTGCTGACAATGTGACTCATTCTATATGTTTAATGGTAAATATGATAAACTTATATTTACCTTTTTATTTCTCTATTAACTAAATTTCCCAGGTTGCCACAGTGATGAATAACTGAGGGTTAGGAGACAAAAATGGAAGCTGTGGACACATGCCAGTTGTCTCATATTAGCTGGCCCATAATATAAAAATTCTTGCTAGTAGCCAGGGGTGCCTGGGTGGCTCAGTCAGTTAAGTATCTGACTTCAGCTCAGGTCATGATCTCACGGTTTGAGAGTTTGAGCCTCATGTTAGGCTCTGTGCTGACAGCTCAGAGCCTGGAGACTGCTTCGGGTTCCGTGTCTCTCTCTCTCTCTCTTTCTGCCCTCCCCCACTCACACTCTGTCTCTCTCTCTCTCCCTCCCTCTCTCTCAGAAATAAATAAACATAAAAACATTAAAAATTTTTTTCTAGTACCCAAAACCTTACAGTGGCCTCCCTCAGAGGAATAGTTCCACAAAAAAATGCAAAGGCTCTAATATTACTATTGACCAGACAATGGATACCTGGTCTTTTCCTCTTGAAGATATTTTTAGGCCCCCAATCAGCGGTATGGTAGACTGAGAGTCCTGTGAGAAGCATAGCTAGTGGCTATGATTGATTGACGTCCTGTTGTCTTAGACTGGTGAAGGAGATGGGTCTAGCCTGGCCTCTAGAAATCTCCCATTTTATTCTCCATTTCTTTTCTTTTCTTTTTTTTTTTTTTTTTTTTTTTTTTTTTTTTTTTTTTTTTTTTTTTTTTTTTACTGTCTATGTGGTTGTGAGTGAAGAACTCCATGGTCTTAGGGGTTCAGCCTGGATCCCTAAGTCACTGCTTGGCCAGGAGCCTCCATGAGAAACATTCTCATTAGACTGTTGCATGAGCAAGAAATAGATTTTTGTTGTGGCAAGTCATAGAAATTCTTGAGTTGTCATAGTATTTCACCTATTCTGAGTAACACACAGTGAATCTTTAATACAATGTGAGCTGTGCTACAAGTGAAATTTATATAAAGTGTTATAAGAAGAGACAAAGGCCCAATTAATTCTACCTAGGAAGTTTAGGGAAGGGCAGAGAGAGGAGATGATATTTAAGCAGAGTCTTGGCAAACAAAGAGGAGTTTGCCAAGTGGGAAGGATGGGGGCAGTTTAAGTAAGTGGTCCAGTATGGGGTAAAGTCCAAGGGACGTGGGAGTACATTCTATGTTCAGAGTGTGTGGCAAAGCTCGACTCTGGGATTTCTGTAGGAGGTAGTTGAAAGAGGATGCCGAGGAGGACAGAGCAAGCTCTAGAGGACTGCATCACCTCAGTACTTCCAGAAGGCAATGAGGAGCTATCAAGTTTCCGAAGTGGGAAGTAACCCTTAGAAGGATATTCTGGCAACTATGTGGAGTCTGGATGAAGATGATAGTGTTGAGTCTAGGAGGCCATCTAGAAGGTTGCTTCAGGAATCTAGGGAAGACTCATACAGGTAATGTACGTAAAGCACACCATACCTCTGGCACTTGGAAATGTTAGTGCCATTTGGCTCTTCTTCCCTGGATGAAGGGAATGGCAGTGGGAATGTGGAGAAGGTAGAGAAGGTAAGCATACAAAAGAGGCATTTTGGAGCTATAAATACTTGATGAATAAACATTGAATAAATGATGCAGGATATTCTGGGAATACTGGATGTCTGAGTGTTAAATGCCCCCCACGATGAGACAAAAGTTTACCAAGTAAATTTGCCCCATGTCTGCTCCTCCCACCAAAAGCTCTTTAAAATGCAGGCAGCCACCAGAGGACAGTGCAATGAGCTGCTGCTTTGTGAGCGAGGCCAGAACCTACATGGGTATTGAGCAGAAAGGCCAAGTTTCCTCAGGATTCAAAGGCTCCAGATTCATTTACCAGCTGGATCCACTAGTCAAAGATTTCCTATTCCTGTGGATAGGAGGGACGACTTCTCTAGAAGGTTTGCTTGCTGTCTTCCTTTAGAGATACTTGAACATAGTTAGGGAGGGTCAGTAACATAGACACTTTGAATGAGGAACATGGGGTCATACACCCTCAGTTATTCAGAGGGCAGGCAGTTGTTTGGTCTCTGGAAGACTTCATGCATTTGTTCATAGTATCTGTACGCTTGCTGTTAGGCCTCACCTCCTCAGTGAAGGGTAGGGATTGATGGTGGGGTGGGTTGGTAGTGAGGACTGGATGGGAAAGAATAAGCTGGCTATTCTTTATAGACAACTATAAAGAAATTATAGTCGGCTAAAGTTATAGTAGGCTAAAAAAAATGGGCCTCTTCAAGGGCGCCTGTGTGGCTCAGTTGCTTAAGCATCTGGGACTTTGACTCAGGTCATGATCTCACCCTTTGTGAGTTTGAGCCCCGCGTTGGGCTCTGTGCTGACAGCTCAGAGCCTAGAGCCTGCTTCAGATTCCGTATTTCCCTCTCTCTTTGCCTCTCCCCTGCTCGTGCTCTGTCTCTCTATCTCAAAGATAAATAAACATTAAAAAAAAAAGGGGGGCCTCTTTAAGCTGCTATAACAGAGTGGATAATAACTTGATGGAATTGATAGGAATGTGGTGTGATAGGGGCAGAGAGACCCTGTGATGGATTCGGTGGTCAGTCTAGGCTTGGTAGGGACACAGACTTCATCAAATCTATTCCAAGGCCTCTAAGCAGGACTGCGTTTACAATCAGACAGCCGTCCCCAGGAGGAAGCTGTCTGCTCTTTCTAAAAATATCTTGAGATTTCGTTAACACGTTGTCCCTTTTAATACACACCACTGTCTTACTACCACTCTAGGGAAGGCTTTTTTTTTTTTTCTTTTCTTCTTTTGTCTAATCTAATTCCTTACAGCTGCATTTTGTTCTGTTTTTCCTTGTAGTTCAGTGGCTATAAAGAGACACTACCCGGCCACCCATACAGCATTCCTTTGTGGCTGACAATGGCACTTGTGAAATGCCACATGCATTAGAAACAGGCACAGATTGTCTGAGGATCCCTGTGCAATGGAGACTCTAGCCGAAATTGCACATAATCACTAACATTCTACCTACTTTAAGGGGGCTGGAAGAGGGGTGCATAAGAAAAAGCCTCTGCATCATTTCCCAACAGGCACACAGGAGCTATAAATAACTGCAGTGACAGCTCAGGTGGATAGGAGCCGCGTGGGTGCAGGCGTGCTCTGCCTGGGCCAGCTCCCTGCCTCATTTCTTGGCAGGACGGAGTCCTAGAATATTGAATTTGTACCATGGGAGCCTGAGGTCCATATTTCCCTTGTGCACTCCTGGCTTCTGGAAGGGACAGTAGCTTCCTGCTGTAACAACAACTATCGGAGCTGCTTGCATTGGCTGACATGGCTTGGTTATGGCCTGGAGCTGGTTAATTGGGAGAATGGAGTGGAGTCACTGTGACTTAATCCTACTTTGTTTTACAAAATCCATTCATATAATCAGGCAGCTAGAAAAGATACTTTGACATACATGTGCTGGCTAAAACATTTTACAGATGAGAAAACAGAGGCGCCAAGAGGTAAGAGTCACACAAAGTCACCTTGAGATAAGGGTTATCATCTCAAGGGATGATTTGGTTGCACTTAAGAGAAACCCATTTGGACAAGGTTAGGGTTAAGGCCTCAGGGCAGGAAGTACAAAAGGGCTTCAGAAGGGCTAGACCCAGGATCTTACAACCTTCAGAAACTGAGGTTTCTTATTTTCATTCTTTCTCTTTTTCCCCATGGTCTCTCATATTTGCTTCTCTGCTTGTCTGTTTCTACCTCCCTTTTCTCAGCAGACTGAATTCTCCCTGAGCATGATGGGAGATGCCAACCCTGTGCCCTGTGTGCCCTCCCAAGTCAGTGCCCAACAGAGATGAATGGTGGCCTTGGCTCACCTTGGTGACTCCAAGGACAACTTTCTGGAAGTGAAGATCTGACTGCCCAGCCTGGCTCAGAGGTTTCTCCCTAGTCCAATGAACTGTGGTTAACAGAACAGATACACAATCAGGGTCAGATCCAGGCTTTGACGTTTATACAATTTGGGGAACCTACTTTAAGAATTGATATAAAACTGCCAATACAAAATTAGGTACCAACGTGAGTATTTATTTAAAATGAGAAACCACAATAAGTTCCTGGGATCTTGAAGGTTGATGGCCCTTTCTTCTGAGATCCCCAGGCCATTCAGGAATCTCATCCAAGTCAATGGCAACCTTCTTTGGGGTAGACCTCTTTTTTTTTTTTTTTTTTTTTTAAGAAAGCCTTCTTACCTGTTCCTATCCCTTCCCAGAACACTGTATGCATGTTTGCTTTACTTACTAGCTGTGAGTAGAGCCTGCGGTGCAGGACACTGGGCAGAAATCATTGCAAGGGGAGAGGCATGTCCTCTGTAGTCCAGTTCTGACTTTTCTCCACCAGCTATGGCTTGGGCCAGAGTCCTGTGTCTTTCATTAGTGTAGGTATCACACTTGTAAAGTGGAAGAATAGAAGTGACAGAGCCAGAGTATACAGCTGGCAGTCAATCTACTGTGGTAGTCACCTAGACTGTGATGTGGACAGCGTTTCCTAGAGTTGTGCAACACATACCTGCACATCCATACAAAATGGCTCTAGCGATGACCCACTTGGTACCAAAATGCTAAGTGCAAAATTTGGCCATGAGTTCTCACTCTAGCCAAGGAAACCCAAGATCCCCACCAACCTGGCTGGTGGAGTCATGGTTAAGAGCCAGGGCTTTAGATCAGAGACTCTCAGTGTGAATTGAGGTTGTGCCACTTCTCAGCTATGGGGCCTTTGACAAATTAAATATAGTAAGTATTCAATAAACATTTAGCTAATTGATCATTACTCTTACTGCTCTAGTCTTCTTGTCTTTGTTTTTTAAAAAATTATTTATTTATTTATTTTTAAAGTTTATATATTTTGAGAGAGAGTGTGAGTGCCAATGGGGGAGGGGCAGAGAGAGAGGTAGAGAATCCCAAGCAGGCTCTGTGCTGTCAGCACAGAGCCCAGTATGGGGCTCAATCTCACGAACCATGAGGAGATGACCTGAGCCAATATCAAGAGTCAGATGCTTTCCCAACTGAGCCACCCTGGCGCCCCACTACTATTCTTGTCTTAATCGGGGGCTGACCTACGTTTGTGGCTGTAATTCCACATTTCTGGCTCTGACATACATCTTTTGACTTTAGTCTTCTTGCCATTTCAGCTTGTCCTTAGTTATTTATTTGACATGAGAAATTGATTTCTTTCTCACAAAACTCATCACCAACCTTCCCCATAGCTACTTAATGTCTTTCCATGGAAAATTGTTTTAGCGGTGTTTTGAATGATAAATCTGGAGATAAACTAGCCGTTGAGCATTTGTGAATGAATGGGCCAATCTAAAATATCTCAGGGAATACATTCATTGTAGCAACTGACTGAGGTGTCTGAATCTTGAAACTAATCCAAGGTCCGCTGGGGATTTTTACTTGTCTTTTGGTGAGATTTGCAGACAGGGCCTACTCCAAATATTTCTGAGTCTGTTGTTTGATGCTATTTTGAATTCTCTCACATGTGGAATTTATTCCTATATTTAGCTCTTACACCAGCACCCAGGAGTATTTGAAAATGTTTTCAATTGACCAACTGTAATGTATTAAATCCTTGCATGTGCTTTCCAAAGCACTTAAATCCAGCTGACTCTCCATCTCAGTCCCCATTTCAGCATAATCTCCAGCCTGGGCTGTGCTGACCACACCTTTTGCAAAACTTTGACCAAAGAGCAAACCCAGTTCAGGATCACCAGATACCACAGACAGCAGCAGGCCTCTATTAGTGGGTGAGTCGCAAAAATAAAATGTGGATGCCAGAAAGTGAACTCTCTGAAAATTTTAACTGGAGGAATACAGCAGAAATGTACATGATTAAAAGCACTGCCCAGAGTTTGAGCAACGTAGGTTTGTTTTTTTTTTTTTTTTTTTGCCCAAAGACTTGTCTTTCTGTCCTGATTAAAGAATATCTCTTATCAAGCAACACAGAGGCAGTGGATCTGATTTCCTTATGCCCGAGCGTGAACAAAAAAAAGCACATCAACCCCCCACTCACTCGTCTTTTCTAACTGTTCAGACAAAGCCTTCTTCTGACTCAGCATTATCCCAGGTTCAGCAAAGAAACAATTGCCCACCCAGGGAACGGGGAGGGTGGGCAGAGTCTTACAGTGATGTTCTCTATAGTACAATAATGCTCTCTGACGCTCCCAAACCCTAGAAGATTCAACCCAAATTAAGGACTTTGTTAGCAACAGATTGCCAGAGCCTTTCCTCCCTCTATTTCTTCTGCCTACTTGCAGCAAGCTACATAAAAGGAACTTCTTTCTCCTGCTGCCCACAGATTCCTGTCTCAAAAGCCTTTCCAAGAAATAATCCAATTTTGTCTCAAATGTAAGGGCTTTCATTCTCAGTCCTTTGTACTGTTTATCTTGGTAATTTCTTTCCGGTTTTAGGGTTTTTTTTTTTTTTTTTTTTTTTTTTCTGCCCCAAGTTAAGCACAGGGCTTTCCATGAGAGGAAGAGTGTACTGGGGTGTGAAACAGACCACTATGTCGGTGCTTTTGCAACCACACTCAGCAGAGGAAAATGTAGTTATTCTAGTTGAAGAGGCAAATTTTCCACAGTTGGAGTGATTAATCACCTCTTAGCTGGGAAAAATAATGGGGGTAGGGTGCCGAATTTTTCGGGAGCCCAAAGACTGAATGAATTGTAAGCAGTTGAGGTGGAAGCCTGGGAAACATGAATATATCTCCATGGTGTGTCTGTGTGTGGTGTACATGTGAAGCATAGAAAGATATAGCTACCTCTGCAAAAATAAACCAGGACATTATACTAAATGCAGTTACATTAGCATCCCAGTTATTAGCTTCTTTAACAAACAGTTCAGGCAAACTCAGGTTTTCTTGGATTCTTTTAAAATATTTCACAGATTTTAATGTCATTCCACAGTATTTGCGAACAAAGCATAGAAACAAATGGTGAAATTCTTAAACATGAATCCAAAAAAGTAAGTACCGTGATGCAACATATACAGAATAAAAGCTCTAACTATGACTACTTTATAACTTAAGTTGGTGGCTTGTTGTGCAAATAAAATCTATTTTGAGTTTGTCCTATTAAAAATGGCAAATAGGTCAATAGTGAACTTTCCAGATCTTCAGGCTGGCTCAAATACATTTTGTCAGAATGGAGAATATCTTGGCACGGCTGATAACACAAAGGCCAATGATCCCAGAGGGCTGAGAAAGAACATGGAGAGAGGTTTCAAGTCTGTCTGTTCTAGTCTATGAAAGAAGCATCTGCCCATGAATTTGATCAAAGACTGACATTCACAGAGCAAATTGTTCCTCTTCCTATTCCCTTCTTGGGAAGCCATTCTGGATACCACCATATGCCTCGGTTTCTGCATCTAATTGGCCACCAGATCCTGTAGAGCCCACCTCTCAGTGGTTCTGGAATTTTCCCTCTCCTTTCTGCCTCACCTGCCGTGGCCTCACATCTGGCCTGTGGCATCCACTTCTTAGTTTGCTGGACCAGCTCTCTCCCACCCTCCCCCTGCATTCCCTGCTCATAGAATCGTTGCTTTCAATCTCTTCTTGCTCCAGCCAAACAGAGCTTTCTGGAATAGAAAGCTACCTGCCATTTGACCGCTTAAAAACCTTCAGTGGGTTCTGGTTCTTATAAAGATGGATTAAGCACACACCACTCTGTGTCTCCACTAATTGCAGCTAACATCCCTGGAGGAAGTGTGTAGAGTTGTTCCTGGAGGACACAGCAAAGTAAAATGATAGTGAGCAGATTGGGGAAAAGAAAACAGAACTTCAAGTACCACAGAACAGCAGATGTAGTCACAGGAAGAACACAACAGAATGGGGTAATTAAAGCTCTGGATTTCTATCCAGTGGATCAGGAGAGGGGGTGCCTGGGAGCTGAAAAGTTCCATGGAGATCAAAGCAGTGATCCCATAAAGTTGTGTATGAACTCCTGACTCAGCCCTGAACTGCACATGCATAGATCTGACCCCTGACTGCTGAACACAAGTTAACGAGAATTTGGGGGCTGAAGAGATTAGAAAAACCTGCCATGAAAGTTGCCCAGCAAGAAATTCTTGATGGCTCAACAGACAAAGGATTGTTGAGAATAGATATATCTAAAATTTAGTTGGAAGCTTTTTGCCATTTTTAGTGCGACAGACTCAAAAAGTTTTGCTTTGCATAACAAACCATGAGTTTAGGTAGCGGCAAAACCCCTTTACCATCCACCAGCCTTCTGTAAAAGCTTCTACCACTCAAAGTCCAAGTGTGAGAGGGGAAAGGGAGGAAAAGTGATGATATCCTTATGGCAAAGATGGTCAACTATCCAATAAATCTCCGGTCTCCTTTCCATAGCAGAGAGCTATTGCTGGTAAGCAGTTGCCCAACCAAGAATATATTTCTCAGCAACTCTTGCATCTAGGTGGGACCATATGGTTGGCTGGTTTTCACCAAGGTTCGGAATGTGAGCAAAAATGATGTGTGTCAATTCCCAGAAGGCAGCTAAAAAGCAGGTGTAACTTCTCTATTCCACTACCCCATCTGCCAACTGGATGTGGACGTTTCCCTGAGCCTGGAGGAAGGGAAGAGTCCTTGATCATCATGTGGAGGAAAGCTGTCTGCCAGCCAGAAACATCCACATTAAACTATTACTTGAGAGAAAAATAAATCCTAAGCAATAGATTTTTTTTCATAGCAGAAGCATTTACCCCAAACATTTGGGTGGGTCAGTGCTACCCAAAGAGAATAGCTTGAGGGTGGGGGAGTGGGTTGCAAGTGTAGCTAAGGGTTCCATGTAAGCTAGAAGGAGCCTTTAAGACAAAGAGCTTTGGAAATATGCGGAAGCTTATGTGGGCATAGGGCTGCCTACTGGACATGGCCCCGGGGGCTGAAGCTAATTTTGTGTAACTCTCCACGGACAGGATGACCTCAGCTGATATCTAGTTCTTCTCTTCCCCTTTTTGATGAAAGGATGCACTACTTTGCATTCCAGAGCTGGCTTAATACCAGCCAGAAGGACTAGTATTCAGAAGGACTCTCTCAAATGGTGCCATAAAGACTGGTGTAAAGTAAAAGATCTTTTCATAAATTTAATAAGTAATGTCCGATATGTCCATTTTGCTAAGCTTAGACTTTTCTGTGCCACTTTCTTAAAGCGAGTCTCACCAAAAATGGGCAAAAATCCCATTTTAAAAACAAAGATATTAAACCTTCCTTCTTCTCAAACTTCTACCCCAAGAACTGAGGACAGGGATAGATCCAGGGAGATCCAAGCCTTGTCTTTTGCAGCTTGCTTTTATGAAGTGCTGTTTAAGAGGTTCCTTCTCTTTGCCCTTTATGACTGATGTCTTCTTAGTAAATCAATTTTGATGTGGGAGTGGTGGACCGGTCCACTGTCCCATGCTCATCCAGGAAGGCACTAACTGTTGGTTCCTGAGGTTTGTGGAGTAAATGGACCTCACATGCTCTGGGACTAGGACGTGGGAACAGAAAAATAGAATGGGTGAGGCCAAGATGCTGGCTTGCCAGCTGGTGACCCTCAGAGAACCTCCCCACACACAGGGATGCACATTGGCGATGCAGGAATGGGCCGGACTGAGCCGTACCCACAGGCCCAGGTCTCCTGGCTTCCTCACAGGCCTGTGCTCAGACTGGCTGACACATGGCCCGGAACATACCCAGGGCCAATAGAGCCTCTGAGTTCTTTTAGTTCCTGATTGTATTGTCAAGGTTAGCCAACCTCAAACTGCCCACCAGACAGCCTCACCCGAGTAATCACATAGGTGGGCCTAAGAACCCATGGCCCTCCGTTTCTAAAGAGCCACACTTCTTCCCATGTAGTGTGACAGGAGATTCCATTCTCCCTCTCCCTCCCTCCCTCCCTCCCTCCCTCCATCCCTCCCTCCCTCTCCCCCTCTATCCCTCTCTCTCTCCCACTCTGTGAACCTCTTTGTAAGCCTATTCCTTCAGCCTCTTGTTTTCCTTTCCTGTTTGACTTTCGCATCTGGAATGTCTCTGCCTAGGCTCTTGAATGCCCTCATGCCCTGGTGTCCTCCTTGCTTATTCTGGACCCTGCTCCCCTGTCCACCCCATTCATATTCTGTGCCCCTGATTTTTTAAAATCTTTGTTTGTTTGTTTGTTTATCTATTTAGAGAGCGTGTATGTGAGTAGGGGAGGGGCAGGGAGAGGGAGAGAGAGAATCCCAACCAGGCTCCCTGCTGCCAACACAGAGCCCGATGCAGAGCTGGATCCCATGACTGCAAGATCGTGACCTGAGCTGAAATCAAGAGTCAGATGCTTAACCAACTGAGCCACCTAAGCACCTGTGCTCCTAATTTCTAAAGTGTTAAGTTGTTGACCATGCTGTGTGGTCCACAAACTGGAGCAGAACTTACTGTTGAAATATATACATACATATATTCTTAATGATTAGGAATGAATGAATTTTTAGAATTGTTTTTTGTGCATTTTATGTTCTATTGCAAGTGGCTTAAACTCCCCCCCCCCCACCCCAAACATCAATCTGGATGTATGGCCTGGGCCACAAACGTTCCTTTTCCTTTCCTCTCTCAGAGCTGGAGTGGGTTGGCTGTTATGATTGTACAGTTCATTAGCAGGCAAATGGACAGGTGATACTTCCTGCTGGCAGAATAAACAGCTAGAGAGGGCAAATGTAAGTGCTTAGCACCAGGATGAAGCAGCTGACTGGGGCCTGGGGGAGGGAAACTAGTTTGAATATAACCTAAAACAGAGGGATGTGCTTGGCATAACCACTGTCTGACAGCTTTCCCAACACTGACACCAAGGGAGGTTGAATGGAGACATGGTTGAACAGGAAGACATTCTGCAACGTGGATACTTTCTAGATACTGTAGGATGGGGAGGGGAGGGGCTTTAGGTACCGGCTATAAATTGGCAGTTGGTGGTAGAAAAGGAGCCTAGAGCACAGAAAACGCATTTAAGAGAGGGATATTGTACAAACTTCTCAGATTTGCTTGCCAGTTTTTCAACCACCCTTCTTTCAAAAGTGAGAGTCACTCAGCTTCACCCTCTGAAGCCCCTGGAGGAGCAGTGTCTTTGGTAGGACATGCTGAGCTAACCCAGGGGTGTCAGCCCTGCCCACTGTGACATTGGTGCGACCGGCTCCAGCTGGGAGCCTCTTTCCTCTGGAGCAGAGACTCTGGTTCCCATATCCTTTCTCTGCTTGGACCCCATCTTCCTGGACCCACGTCACTGACCCCGCATATCTGACCACCTGCTCTGTGACTGCCCACCATGGAGATGCCCCTCTTCTGTCTCACAAGACAAGCAGGGGAACAGATGGACGGGGCCTGCCCAGAGGCCAGGGACAGCTGTCCCAGCTGCCTTGTCTTGTGCATGTTCCACCACCTGACATTTACTCTGAGCTTCAAAGGGGGCTAGAGGGGGAGAATGGGTGGCGGGAAGAACCCCACAGTAGCCGTGGCCAGACTGAATGTCTTGCCAACTGCCTCCTTTCCGGTTCAGTTGTAGAGACTGACTCCCTTGTCTGCTGAGCCAGGAAATAGGGGTGCAGGACAATGGGATGAGGCATGAGATAAGGGACTATCTTAGAAAACAGAACGTCTACTGTCCCAACTTTCAGTGGTTTGGTCATTTGTTTTTCTTGCCACAATCCTATCAGGAATGTTCCAGGTTATTTGTACGTGTGGATATTTCCCAGGAGACCCAGGGTCCCAGAGTTTAGTAACTTTGGCAGTGCAGACACACTCTAGTGAGGGAATGTTGAAATAAAACATTTGCTTTGCCCAGCCCTTTCTCTCCTAACGTCCTCCCATGACTCCCAGGCAGTTTCTTGTTGGTCACAGTTACCTTTGTCCACAAGCGCCACTGGCCTGGGGCAGCAATCCAGGAATCTGAGTAGAATGAACAGAAGCATGGCATTGGCGTCTGGCTTAGCTCCCAACAGCAAAACCCCATTCTAATGGGTGAGGTTCTTGGTGTTTGCTTGGGGGCCTCATGGGTTCCAATGGCAGTTTTCCTGGAGGCTGTTCTCCCTCCCTAGCCCTCTGCTGCTCCCAGCACCCCTCTCTTGGCCTCAGAGCTGCGATGTGCCCACTCCCCTGGGCCTCCTGGATGTGGGGGGTGCTCCTCCTGCCTGATGTTTCTGAGGCGACAGCTGCTTTTAGAGTTTCTCCAGCAGACGTTGTGCTGGATGGGGGAAACTCTTCTTCTTCCCCGGAGCACACCTGAACCCTAAGCCACAAAACCGAATGCCTGTGGGGGAACCAGCCTTTTCCCACCTTTCATCCCCTCCTCCCTTGTTTCTGGCTGAGGTTTCTGGCACAAGCCTCTGAGTGGATGGCCCAGGGAGGACTCGAAGGTCTCTGGGCTTTGTTCTTGCATCACTGTTCCTCCCTCAGAACCGGGGCCAGTGTCCCAGGCCAAGCTTAGGCCCATTGACTCTCAGTGCCTGCAGGTGAAGTGTCTTCCTGTTTGGTCTCTTGCCCCAGAGGCTGAGGACGGCTATAGCTCCCCAGCCACCAGAGGCTCTTTAGATCCTGTGGAAATAAAAGTACGGCTGACCTATCCCCGTGCACCACTTCTCAGTCCCTACAGAAAAAAACTATCAGCATGTTCTTCTTGTTTGGAGAGGTTTCTTGACTCCTTTGGAAACTGGAAAATGTTTTCCTTCTGAATGAAGAAAAATCATTACCACAGTTAGGGTTGTGTTGTGCAACTTTTTCTTCCTTCCCTCTGCTCTGTCATGTGAAAAAGAAGGATAGGTGGCCAGAAGGATAAGCAAAACAAGCAGAATAAAACTCCCCTTTGCTTAGCTCTATCAGCTGATAGGACACACAGTGATTACAGTGTCCATAAACCACAGTCCCAAAAGGTCAAGGGCAGCTGGCTGGAAACCCCAGAGTCCTCCTTAAAGCCTCGGATGCCGTAAGTGTTCAGGTGAGCTAAAAAGGCACATTCTAATCAGATCAGATGGAAAACTGAGATTAAAGAGACTAAGAGTAAAGATTGGTAAGACAGGTAAAAACTTGTTCTTATGTGCTTATTTAAAAAAAAAAAATCTCAATCTGCTTGTGTTGTTTCAATATACTCTTTTAATTCCACTGTTTTTACGATCTTATGTTTAAATATTTTAATTCTGTTTGTAAAAGTATAATTGGATAGAAAAGCAAGTGATTATTATTTTCTTCCCTTAACTACTGCAGAACTGCCACGTAAGCCGCATGGTCATCAGCAAGGCACTGCTTACGTAGTGCCTGTAAGTCCCAACTGCGGACAAAGTACCTGAGAGGAAATTGCCAGTTGCTAACAGATGCAGTCCATGTGACTCATCTCCAATTAATAGCATCAGTGTTATTTGGTTTTGCACTATCAGTGTGGTCGGCAAGATGAAAATGACTTTTCTCTCCTACTTGGTTTTACCTTCAAGAAATTAAAATCATATGAGAACAAAATGAACCCAAAGATAGCTAGCATTTATTGAATACTTATTATGTATCTGGAGTGTGTTAGTCACTTTCAGGTAGTATCTCATTTAACTCTTCAAGACCACTGTGAAGTAGGCATTATCATTTCAATTTTGCAGAAGAGAGAGACTAAGAAAATGTGAAGTCATTGCTTAAGGTCAGAGAGCAGACAAATGATGGGGCTCAGATTCTGACCTGCATCTGGCCAGATTCCAGAACCTGGCAGAGTAGCTTTAACAAGCGAGGGAGAATTTTCAGGTTGTGCTTAAATCAAAAGTTGTCCTTTGCCTGCCATAGTTTCTTTCTTTCTTTCTTTCTTTCTTTCTTTCTTTCTTTCTTTCTTTCTTTCTTTCTTTCTTTCTTAGTGTTTATTTATATTTGACAGAGAGAATACAGGGAGGGGCAGAGAAAGAAGGGGGACAGAGGATCCAAAGTGGGCTTGATGCTGACAGCAGTGAGCCCAATGCAGGGCTTGAACTCATGAACCCCAAGATCATGACCTGAGATGAAGTTGGATGCTTAACCGGCTGAGCCACCCAAGCACCCCTGCCTGCCATAGTTTCTAATGGCTACTTCTTTAAAAAAAATTTTTTTTTACATTTATTTATTTATGTTTGAGAGACAGAGAGAGACAGAGCACAAGTGGGAGATGGGCAGAGAGAAGGAGACACAGAATCCGAAGCAGGCTCCAGGCTCCAAGCTGTCAGCACAGAGCCCCACACAGGGCTCGAACTCATGAACCACAAAATCATGACCCGAGCCAAAGTGGGATGCTTAACCGACTGAGCCACCCAGGCGCCCCACTAATTGCTACTTCTTAATCAACATTGTACCATTTTTTTTTAACCATTTGGTAAGATGATTACATTTCCACCCAAATTTAAAACTTGTTAAATCAGGTTAGAGCCATTTCTGTCCCAGGAATGTCCAAGATGTTGAACAGTTTGATTGTCTTCCCAGGGATTTATCGATCCTGTAAGAAATGTTTTTCTTGATGCCGTCAAGGGGCAGGCCTCATTTTTGCATTGCCACGACTTCTTTAAGTCAACATTTTGTAACATGGGAGATTTATGGATTGACTAATATTAGCAAACTTGTATATGTGAGAACATATACATTTTCCAGTGTGAAGAATATTTTTTAGGATTACCAAATTATTTCAACAAAAAGCTGGATACTTTTGATAAAAAGCATTGCCAGCCACAAAAATCTGTACATGATATGGGAAGTTTGTTTGTTACAATATATGTTATGCACAGCTTTTGCCAATTTTGTCATTTTTTCAAAAGTTATCTTTCACTTCTCTGATGGTTAGTTTTGTGAGTCAATTCGGCTAAACCATGGTATCAAGTTTTTGGGCAAACATAAGCCTAGATGTTACTGTGAAGGTATTTCTTTTAGATGTGATTAACATTTAAATCAATAGACTTTGAGAAAGCTTCCAAGCAGTTGAACAATTTAAGGAAAAAAGATGGAGACCCCCCCCCCCCCCCCGTCCAAGGAATAAGGAATTCTGATCCAGACTACCTTTGGATGAGAGCTACAACGTCAACTCTTCCCTAGGTCTCCAACCTGCTGGCCTACCTTGCAGATTTCAGACTTGCCAGCCTCATAATCCTATGAGTCAGTTCCTTAAAATATACCTCTCTCTATACATACACATTCTATTGGTTCCTTACCTCTGGAGAACCCCAGTAGAGCCTACAGCCAAGTAAAGAATGTATTAAAGGAACACAAAGTTCATTTCTTTGTGTCTAAGCAATAATATTTTGGGTTCAACTGTCCATAATAGATTATTGATGGCACTAGAGTTATTTCCATAGTGGTATTTGCCAAGGGAAATGAAGAAAAAATTTTGTAAATCATTTTATCAAATTTTGGGTAGTAGATTCATTGTGAAAAAGTTATTTCTATTTCTCAAAAAATGTGTTCTCTCAGGACTTGGAAGTCCTATTCAAAAGGAAAATTTGCAAGAAGTTCTTTTCTACCTGCTGACAATATTTGAATTAGAACTACATCAAGACAAGGTTTCTAATGATTAGCTAAAACTCAAAGCCCTAAATTACAGTATAGTTAATTTTCAAAAAGGAAACCCTATCTCCCAGTATTTGATGAAGGCACACCACACACACACACACACACACACACACACACACACAGTACCTCAGAAGTAAATCTACTAAGTACATGAACTCATAAACAGTTTTTCCACAATAGAAATAGGAAAATGGCGGGTTCTGGAAAAGGAACTCCGCAAGGGGAATGGTAAGAGCCGAGAATTAGTGATTGTGGTGTGGATGTGTGGTCTACCCGGATTTCCTTCAGAGCCCAGGCCATCATATCCCTTTTGATTAGGATTACTGATAAGCCACACATCACCAACATGGAGCGTAAATGATGTCATTCCCAAGTAACATCTCAAAACAGAACAAGAGGTCTAAACCTCCCAGATTAGCAGGAGACCCATCATGCAACACCCCATTCTTAGAACTCCCTCCCATGGCATATTCTAGAATTCTTATATTGTGCCCATATCCAAAGATTAGTGCTAATTATTCTGACTTTGCAACTGGTGCTCAGAACTCTATTTCACCTTTGGAAGGTGCTGCTGCCCTAGTCTTCGAAGAGATGTGGCTTGCTCTCTTTCCCCCCTGGCAGCCATCCTGACCAGTTTCAGTACTCTTTCTAAATCTGTAAGGTCATGTGTGATGGTTGGCCAAGGGTGAACCTCACAAAGGTGTGAGCTCCCAGTGTTACATCTCTTTAGGGATGCAGCTCTTGCCTTTCGCTTACTCAGCCAATTCCTGGGGAGTGTAAGCCTGTCTTCATGATGACTTACCATTGAGGACAGATTCAGGTGCTGGGGGCCTTAAACCCCAGAACCTCCATTCCTCCTCAATGCTTGGCCCTCAGTATTCATATGCCCTTTTCCTCCACATGGTGAATTATTTATTTTTCAGACAACTATTGATATATAACTAACAATCACAAAATGTTGGTGACATACAATACCAGCATTTATTTATTGCTCTTAAATCTACAGATCAACTGTGGTTTGACTGATGTAAGTTGGCTCTGCTGGGTTTAGTTCCAGGATCCAGGTTGGTTTCAGGCCTGCTCCACACAGCTCTCATTCTTTTGGAGTCTGTAAACCACCAGAAGGCATGGCCTTCTCATGCAGAAGTGCAAGATGCAAGCCCAAGTGGGCAAGCATATTTCCAGCTTCCATTGACCAAAGAAAGTCACATGACCATGCCCACAGCAATGGCAAAGGGAAGTATGTTACTCTTATGGGGTGAAGGGTAGGAAGTAAATCTTGACTGAACAAAATTCAAACCAGCACCCCAGGTGACTTCATACAACCTTTTCCTAATTTCTACCTTGGTGAATGTTACCCCACAGCGTCTGGCAGTCTGGTAATTTTGAATCCTAAAAGAAAAAGCGATCTCAGGTCTCTTCCTAGGAGTCTGCTCTTCTCCTAAGTACAACCTAGGAGATTATTGTGTCTAACCACTCCTCAGCAAATTCTAAGCTCCTTAATACCAACACCCCGTTGGTTTTTTTTTTTTTTTTTCAACGTTTATTTATTTTTGGGACAGAGAGAGACAGAGCATGAACGGGGGAGGAGCAGAGAGAGAGGGAGACACAGAATCGGAAACAGGCTCCAGGCTCTGAGCCATCAGCCCAGAGCCTGACGCGGGGCTCGAACTCCCGGACCGCGAGATCGTGACCTGGCTGAAGTCGGACGCTTAACCGACTGCGCCACCCAGGCGCCCCAACACCCCGTTGGTTGTAAGCTATGCATCACTAATTGCCTACCACACTGAAGTTCAGGTCTGGTTCAGCAAAGGCCATGCATGAAAAGGGAGTATAGATCAGGAGAGGTATTATCTTGATGATCCAAGCTCTTCCTCTTTATTTGAGCAGAGTCTCAAAATATCCAATTATTTTACCACTTTGCTGCTCACCCACCAAAAATATATTTTTTATTTGTTTGTGTGCTGGTTAATTCATATGGAGTTGAACTAATTATAGAGGAATAAAAATTATGGCAACTTGACCATGTTCATTATCTGACTGTTTGCCAGCCATGATGTTTGGAGAGTTGACCAATGTAAAAGATGACTTTTAAACTGTATAACATTATTATATTTAATTTTCTGTGATTAAGCTAGAGATTAATGAGTACATAGTTATTCCCTGTGGTTACCAAGAGTCTATCACTGATTTAATTTAAATTTGGAAAGATTGAGCAGAGTAAGACATTACTTAGATGCATGACTACAACAATTCATTTGGCTTAGTTAATTCTGAAGACTGATATTTGCTGGCAAATAATTAGATGATTTATACAAATCTGTTGTCTTTGTGTGGTAAATTTGATAAGTAAATGTTAATGTCTTTAGCCAGTAAGTTAATCACATGTGATACATTACCAATTCCAGTCCTTTCTAATTTGGGATGACTTTCCTCCATAACTGTGGGTGGAACACCTGAGAAAGGCCAAAAGGGATTGGATGGCATGAGATGGTAGGGAGTGGGAGATAGCCCTATCTTGTTTCTTTCTTAACTGCCAAATCAAGATTCAATGAGTGCTCAGTTTTTTGGGCTTTCATCTCCACATAGGGTGGATGGCACATGACACAGGGGTAAAATCGTAAACTTGATGTTAGACTGTGATGTTTGCCCTCATGACATGGCTTCTTATTTCTTTGTTTTAAGTGAATCACATAACCTAGTCAATCCTCAGTTTTGCCTCTGTAATAGAGTAAAACGTTGGTTTGTGAGCATAATTCATTAGGGAAACATGTGCTTGTATATCAAAGTAAATTTCAAGAACCATTGGCTCAGTTGTGATCATGTGACATTTGGCATCACATACTACTCATACTGCAAGACATCACTCACTTTTCAAGTTCAATGTACTAGAAATGTTTGCTTATCTTGCAGAACACTCGCAGAACCAGTTACTCGCAATCCAAGGTTTTACTGTATATCTGAAATGAGGTAATATAGCTGAAAGTATTTTGGAAAAAGTAAGGGGCTATGCAGGTATTTATTTTTGTCATTTTTGAGATTAACACCCACAGGAAGTTTTTCTTCAATTACAGTTTTCAAAGGAATGAATGCATTTACCTTATTTTGTTTCTTTTGTATTTGATAGTAATATTAAAATGGGAAACCTGGGAAATGTATGGTAGTTTATTAATATCAAAGCATTTCCCCCCACCTGCCCCCACACTTCTTGCTTGTTTATGTTAAATATATTTTGGTCATGACTCATTCTTTCTTCAGTCTTGGATGGCATAATTTAGTTTCTTTGATAACACAAATATTTCATGCCTCCATGGAAGGGGGCCGTGAGTCAGCCTCACCTGCACTTTCTCCATGTTGATTACTTGACTGGGGGCTGGCCTCAGTGCCATGTTACCTACAGTTCATCATGCTGGCCAATGACCTCTCCTGGGTTTGACAGTTGCATCTTCTATCCCCCCCTCAGCAGTACTTCCCAGGAGTTGGGTCTCACCTGTGCCTTGGTTTTCAAATCTGAGCCTGTGATTAAACTCCTGCTTGGTCTGACACTTAAGTTAGGAGCTCCTCTCACTCCTCCTCCTCAGAGCCTATCTGTGCACTGGTCTAGGTCACCTGTGAGTTGACCTGTTAAGTACTGTATATCCAATTTTTGCACACTTCAAAAGATCTTATTATTTTAAGGGGTGGTGCTAAATTTTCTCCTAGGGAGAGAAATATCTTTGTTAAGGGAAAATTCCTTGATAAATTACTTGGAATAGCAGATAGAAAGGGGAGAGACAAATGTCACCAGGAGCCCAAGAACCAAAGAGTGTAGGTAAGCTGGTCTGTATAAGGTGCTGGTGGGGTGGTGGGCAGAGGGGAGAGGGGGAGGAGGGGCCACGGCTAAATTTCTGGCTGGTGTGCGCATTGATGAGGAACCCCAGAGGCAGGTGACTTTGTGTTCTTTTTTATGCAGTGTTATGAGTTTTCCCTCAAGTCAGACCCATGAAGTTTACTGAACAGATAACTGTTGTTTGTGAGTGAGTACAGTTTTCTTACAGAAATCAAGGAAGGACTGAGTTTTACAAACAGAGGCAACACCACATCTATCCTTAAGGTCTAAGCAGAAACAGATGCCCACTCAAACTAGGTAATAGAGAAGAGTTTAAGAAAAGGAATGGGCAGAGTGAAGGGAAATCGACACTGGATGGTGGCAGACCCTGGAACTAGCAACAGTGGGGAGCAGTTTTCACCCCAAAGCCTAAAGGGGTAAGGGGAGGGAGCAATTCCTAGAACCAGAAGGTTGTAGCTGGGGCTATAGGTTAGCAGCCCCTAGGAGAGGGCTCCCCAAGGAGGAGGGGGAATAACTGCCCTGACCTCATCCTTCTCTCACTCTCTGATCTCCTGCTAACCACTCCCATTGGCCAAACCCAACTGGAAGCCAAAGGACAAGGGAGCCTATTGATGTTGCCCGTGCATGTCAGATATGCAGGACAAGGGACAGATGCAGAATCAGGGAACATTGATCTGGAGGGACTGTTAAAGAATATCTAGTATGCCTAATAGAAGCAGGGGGCCCCTGAAACCTGAGAACCTCTTAGGAATTCCCTACAATATTTGGGATGGCTTTCATGCTCAATAGGATAGGGTTCAAACCAAAATTATTTAGTTCTAGTGGGGTTGGGAAAACCCCAGGTGAGCTTGAGTTAGGAAAGTGTTAAGGGGCACCTGGGTGGCTCAGTCAGTTAAATGTCCGGCTTCAGCCCAGGTCATGATCTCACGGTTTGTGGGTCCGAGCCCTGGGTCGGGTTTTGTGCTGACAGCTCAGAGCCTGGAGCCTGCTTCAGATTCTGTGTCTCCCTTTCTCTCTGTCCCTCCTCTGCTCACATTCTGTCTCTCTCTCTCTTTCTCTCTCAAAAATAAATAAATGTTTTAAGAAAATAAAAATAAAGGAAGTGTTAAAACTCCAATTTCCCATCTATTGGCTTTGCCTAAAACACCATTTCTTCTTGAAACCCCTGCCCCTGAGAGTTTTCTTAAGCTGTGGCTGGAATTTTCTCTACCCCTTGGTCTCCATGCTGTGTTGGGCCTTCATTAACAGTCAAGCCCACCTCCCAATACTGATTCTTAAAAGCTGGTACATGGAGTGTCCTTTCCTGGCCCTTAGCCTCTGAACTTGTTATGGCTGAACAGCCAACTGTTCCTTACAGGTCCTAAGATATGACCTTTTGGGTCCCTCATAAACTTTCATCATCCTGCCTGCCCCTGGACCATATTCATATGCATCATCCATCTAGATGCCTGTTTATCTTTTCAGTTCTATGGCCAGTATTTGTATACTAAATAAATATGCCCACACCTGTTCTATCAATACCCATCAGAAGTACAGGTAAAACATCTTATCTGACAGTAACCTTCAGAGGCATGTAGGCTTTCCCATGCAAGTGGGTATTTTAAAGTTGACCTGGTTGATTTCAGAGTTGCTATTAATGTTTGTTTGTTTGTTTATTCTTGAGAGAGAGAGAAGTGAGAAGCGAGCACAAGCTGGGGAGGGACAGATAGAGAGGGAGAGAGAAATCCCAAACTGACTCCCAGTTGTCAGCACAGAGCCGGATGTGGGGCTCAAACTCATGAACTGCCGAGATCATGACCTGAGTTGAGGTGGAACATTTAACTGACTGAGCCACCCAGGTGCCCTGCCATTAATATTTTTAAAGAACTCAGACATTTGTGTTCCATAACCAGTTTGCTTTGTAGAAACCTAAGAGGAAGTTTCTATTTTCATAAGAAATGTGTTGTTTTGAATGAGGATTTAATTGTCATCCAAAGTTTGCTCTTTGGGGTTAATTATTGAAAGTTGCACATTTCCCTCTGCCCATAAAAATCCTGCTCTAATCTTTTTTTTTCTTTTTTTCTTTTTTCTTTTTTTTCTTCTGAGCAAATTGAATGCTGTTGATTTCACCTTAGCATTGTTGAGCAGAACCACAATGGTATTTTGCTTGAAGCTTGTCTGTTCTGGCATCAGCTTACATAAGCAGAAAAACCTGTGGTTCAAACACAGTACAAAGGCAAATGGTGGGCATCTGCTTTTAACAGGGATGTGGTGCAAGGTTCTGAAGCTTGGATTTTTGAGTATAGAAGAGCCTGGCCTCACTACTTACTATCTGGGTGGCCAGAGGAAACTCAGCTGTAAATGGGAGGCTAATATCTATTTAGTGGGTTTGTTGTGGGGTCTAAATGGTCCAGTATGTTCATGACACATGTAAGTGGCTATAATGTGGTGGCTGCCCAATATATATTTGGGTACAAATATATAAAATCTATTCAAAGGCCCATAAAGATAGGTATACCATCTGTACTATTTCTTAAGGAAGCTCACACTGTTGGCCATTCCAGATTTTTGGAAATGAATTTGGAAGCCCCCTGTTGTTCATTCCTGCAAAGGCATGGAATGTTCTCTGTCTCTACTGCGCTTCCATGCCTCCTTGATTTTCCTCAGGAAATCCTGACAATCTGAAATGCTCTTTACCAAATCTGTGTGCTTGGTTGCCTCCAACTTTGACCTTCATGGTTTAGCTTTCATATCTCTTAATGGCAGCTTTCCCCGACACCTCTGGGAAGAACTCAGGACTCCTTCCTTTTCTGGTGACCCCTCTCATACCTCTGCCAGAGCAGTAGTCAAGCACTGGTAAAGGTGTGCATCTTCCCTTACCCACTGAGGAGCAGCGACCATAGCTGATTTGCCTTTGTATCTCCAGTGCTTGACCCACTTCTGGCAAAGGATAGGTGCTCAGTAGGTGGGTGTTGGTTTAATGAGTGAGTGAGCAAGTAGACAAATGAATGAATGAACAATTCTTTCCCTGAGATTAACATAGAATGAAGTTTGATTTGCAAGTAGGAAAGGGAAATGCATAGTTGAGGTAAATCCATATGGAAGAGAATCTAAAGAAGAGAACATATGTGGAAGTACATAAAATAATCCCAGCAACCAAAAATGCATTCAGCAATCATTAGTCAGTGCACTCTAGGACTAAGTGTATATTATAGAGATTATATTGGTGCTCAGGCAGAGATGGAGCACACTTCATTTAAATTTGGGAGGAGCTGAGACAAAGGATAATCAGATTTTCCCAGGTTCAAGGCCTAGGGTCCCAAAGGAGGAATTATTCCAAAAATGGGAATAGAGAGGAAAGTGTGAGTCTATAGGATCTTAGACACCTGCTGCCTCCATCCTGAAGGGGAAGGAAATATTGTGGAGTGCTCAATACGTGCTAGGTGGTATAAATGTTATCTCATGTACACAGCCATATTATGAGGTACAATGACAACTTCACAGAAGTCACAGAGCTGGATCGCTAAAAATCCAAAGCCCAAGTTCTCTTGAGGCCAGTATGGTGCCTCCAGGACATGTGTGGGCCTGCATGTGTGTGCTGGGGGTAGAGGATGGCTCCCATCAGGTGACTTCTTTTAGAGACGCAGCATCTTCATTAATCAATGAGGAAGACACAGTCTCCTTCCTTTGGTGACAAAGAGCAGCACGGTGTCTCTTAGCCCTGTAACTATTCCCTGAACCTCAATGGAAAGGTGGTTCTGGGTGGTGAGGCAGCCTGAGGATGGAAGGTGGGCTGGCTCCAGCGGCTGTTGGGGGGGCCACATGGAATCCCAGTAAATAATTCAGTATATATTATTTCAGAAATTCTCAAACCCTCCTGATCCCCACAGGCTGCCTTTCTGGCTAATCTTCCATCCCAACACACACACACACACACACACACACACACACACACACACACACACACAGCTCTTGTGTCTGGCTGCTATAAGTCTGTGAATACCCCTGCATCCTATTTAAAATTTTTTTAAGGTTTATTTATTTCTGACAGAGAGAGAGAGAGAGAGAGAGAGAGAGAGAGATTGAGAGAGTGCGAGTGTGAGCTAGGGAGGGGCAGAGAGAGAGGGAGACACAGAATTGGAAGCAGGCTCCAGGCTCTGAGCTGTCAGCACAGAGTCTGACGCGAGGCTCGAACTCACGAACTGTGAGATCATGACCTGAGCCGAAGTTGGACACTTAACCGCTGAGCCACCTAGGCGCACCCCCCCCACCCCCGCATCCTATTTAAAAAGAGTCAGGGTTTATCTCTGCCTTTCACCTAATCCTGAAGCAGCTCATTCAGGGGGCACTTTTCTCTCTTGATAGAGAGAGGGAGAGAGAGGTCTGTGAACTGGCCAAGAAGCTTTCAAGCCATTCAGGAATCAGGTAATGGGATTTTTTCAAATAGGTCTGTGCAGAGAGAATAGATATGCTTAGAAGTTCATGATGGACCTACAGTGTGAGAACCCGGCAATTAATTTACTTCTTATTTGGATGTCTGGCCTATCAACTCTCCTTGCAGCTCATCTATACATTTTTCTGTCAGCCAGAACTAATCCATTACTGCATGTAGAAGGTTTCAGTGTCCCTTGCAAATGCAAAAGCCTGCCTGACACAGAGCACATAAGCTCCTCTCAAGTCTCTGGGAGGGACCCTGACTTGGCTGTACCCTTGGGTAACTGACAACTGCCTTCCAGACGTTTCTCATCTAAATCCCAAGGCAAGAATGGAACTGGCAAGGGAGTAGATGGGAAGTAGTTACAGTTGTTGGCTCTCTTGGGCCCTGCACCCATGGAGAAGGATTCCTATCATTGCTAAGGTTCTTGACAACTTTTCTCTTCTCTTGGGGGCATTGGAAGCAGCCCAGGGAGACTCCTAAAACCATAAGCCCACTGAGGAAGTATAGGCATGTTTCTGAAGGGACCGCTATGAATCCAGCCACTGCCTGGGAAGCTCCTTGTGCTATCTGTTGGCCCGCCACTTGGATTCTGCCCCTTGAGCTACTGCCCCACACGAGACCACACAGGCTGTGCACACAGAAGCACCTCTGCAGTTGTGCACAGTGGTGCCCCCACAGAGGGGACAGTGCCACTGCCACAGCCACGAGTTTGCTGAGAACTACAAGCCAGGATGCACCTCCCCCTGGCTAGGGCCATTTCCTGTACCTCCAGCCCCCACACACTTGAGGCCAGGATGCTAAGTAAAGTAGCCTCTTTGTGGTTCTTCCGGCCGAGACCCAGTCCATAAGGCCCTATAAAGCAACCAGAATGGAAACTTGAGGCTGGCAGGCATGGAAGAATCACAGGTCAAGATAGAGTTACCAGCCCAGTTTGGAAATTTTGTGACTGAGGCCCAAGGAAGGGAAGAGAAAGGAGATTAGCTTAAGTTAGGCAATCAGAGTTGGGAACACATGAGGTCAAAGGGAAAGTTAGGATAACTACCCGGTTGAATGAAGATCTGTCTTCAGAGAAAAGGATGTGTCATTGTAGGCTTTTAATTATATGGTGGTCCTTCTTCATCTGACCTTGCCCCTTAGGACTTGGATGTATAGCTTCTCCATGAGGTTCTGGCAAAAGAAACCCAAATGGGCCCCCATATGTCTCTGAGAGCACTTCAACTCTTTTTGGAAGCACGTTGCCTTTTTCAAGAAGAATGGGGTGCAGTCTTGGGTGGAATCACAAGTCACAGGGTTGGAAGGTACCACCTTAAAGATCATCTGCTCCAACTATCCATCTGAATATTGAAGTCCACTTTGCTTGCTAAGTGGTCATTCAGTCTGAGGTTGAAGGTATTCCTTCCTGAGGTTGGCTATTCCATCTTATTCAACCCATCACCTAACAGCTCCTTATATTGAGCTGCGATCTATCTTGTTATAGCTTCCAACTATTAATGGTAGTACTACCTACCTCTAGGAGCCAGACAAAAGTCTAATTCCTCTTATCCCTGGTCAACAAACATGTTTTTGAGAATCTATTACATGCTGAGACAAAGAAAGTAAGGCACAGTCTCTGTCCTCACAGAGCTTACAATCCTATGGGAGGAAATTAATATAAAGATACATTTCTACCATATTAGAAACATGTAGAAACTTGCACACCGTGATATAAAAGTTCAGAGGATGGGGCCTAACCAGTCTAGATGGGGAGTCTTCTAAATATGAATACAACCCATGCCCTCCCTCCTCCTCCCAGGTCATTACTTTCCTCCTATGCTGTGGTTTAAGACCTGTCTGCATTCCCTCACTCTCTTCTGAACCAGTCATGTTGATCTGAATCCCCTTGAAAGATGGCACCCAGAGAACCAGATGCAGCCCTCTGGGTGTGCTCTGACCAGGGCAAAAGAGAATATGCCAACCTGTTCATTCTAAATCCTAAGTTCATGTATGGAGCTTAGGACTGAATTTCTGATTGGCACCACAGTACCTGAGCCCCCTGGGCACTTTTCACAGGAACTGCTACTTCACTATATCCGCCCCCCACCTTGTGTTTGTGCCATTGATCCTTGGGCTCAGAGTCAGGACCTCACTTTGATCCCTATTAGATATCTTCTCATTACATTCATCTCTTCATTTCATCCTGTCAAGATCAGCTTACGGCATGATTCTGTCATCAAAATATTAGCTGTAATTTATGCACAGATGGGATGAGCTGGCCTTTTCTATGTTTATCAATGTCAGCAGGTCTTAACATTTCTTTGACTCCAGTATCTGAGGGGTATGATACTCTCCCATCAAGAACACTGTCCTATTTCTCAAAGCATAGGTGTATGGGGGGGTGAGGAGCAGGACCACTTAAATATTAGGGGGCAGGATATATGTGAGTTGAAGGCCCACCATCTTCCTCTCTGACCTCCACTGATAATTCTGGTTAGTCACTTAGAGTTGCTCAAAGTACAATAATGATTATTTTGAAAATACAGTGATATGTGACCACTTCACTCCAGTGTGGCCTCCATCTACTGACACACACACACACACACACACGCACGCACACACATGTGCGCACACACACACACATGCTCCACCCTTCTCCACGTTACTTTCATGTGGAATTCAGAATTCAGAATTCAGTACTGATAACTGCTTCTGAAATTTAGCATTTAAAATGCCCAGAAGAAGTACAAATTTGGAAAGAGACCTGAGCCCTCCTATTAGCTCCATATCCCAGCACTGCACCCAGCTCTTTCCACAGCCCAAACAGCATGTGTAGGTAATTATATAACTTCAACATAATATAATAGATTTTCCTATTAGAGTTATTTTTCCTGACGTACCCATTTCCTTGAGACTTCTTCTGGTTTGGTTTATTACTCCTATTTCTTTTACTCAGTTGTATGGTAGCCTTTTTCATTTCCTCTGAAAAGTCAATAAAAATGTAATTACAAAAAAGTTCTGGGAGAAAAGGCTATCATCCATTTCATTGTCTGAGTTGCTTAAGAAATGTTTATTTGTGGACCGGGAATTTCTTATTTGCATTGGCTCTGCCTTTGTGTAAATATCCACTGTAAAGCAAAAATCTCTTTCCTGAGCTGGTGAGCCTCGGAGGCCTTTGAAATGAAGGCTGCATGGCAGATGCTGGACAGGTGGCCAAGGTGCCTGAAATTAACGCTTTCAGGCAATGGGTTTTCTCTCTGCTGCCCACAGAGTGGACAGCAGTTATTTATCAGATGCCCACGTGAAAAACAGATGATGGTCCAATATTATAGAGATATGCCACACATTTTTTTTTTTTAAAAAAGGAAAGCAAAAACCGAAGAAGGAGGCTTGTTAACCAGATAAATCTTTCTTTATTATCCACAACATTTGAAATAACGTCATGGGTCTAAATGCCGCAGGAATTACAGAACTGTGGATGTTGTGTTCAATTAAAAAAAATGCCCTTGAGGAATTTAAAATCTGGTTAAGAAAATCATTATATTAAAAAAAGTTTCTGTTTATAAAGATGACATATGTTTATTGTGGGAAACTTTGAAAATATATAAAAATATAAGGAGGAAAATTTAAATCACCCATATGCTACCACCCAGAGATAATCACCATTAACATTTGGTATAGTTTCTTTTTTTTAACGTGTATGTGTTTAAATTTCTTTTACAAAGTCAGGATCATATTATACACATTTAAATGTGCCTTTTCATCTACTCTACTGATAACATTCCCAAAGTCATGAAATAATATTTAAAATTATCTGATGAATGTGAGGTATTCCATCACTCGGATGCACAATAATTAATTTAACAAATCCTTTTTGGGCATTATGTGGATGGAAACCATTGGCTATTACAAATAATATTCAGTGTATATATATTTCTGTGCATACATTTTGGGGCACATCTATAAAAATCTCCCAAGGAGAATTTCCTAGATGTAGGCTTAATGGATGGAAAAATATTAACATATTAAAGGATTTAAAAATTACACATGCAGGGTTAGAGCCAGTATGTTTCTTTCTCTTCAAAAAAGCTGTTGAAGTTTACACACACACCAACCATGTGTGAGGGCACCTATTTGCTTCCTCTGTAACCAATCCTGGGTGTTATTGTTTTAAAAATGCTTTTCAATTTGGTGGTTAAAAGTGTCTTGTAATTTTTGTTTCTTTGCTTAGTAGAGAGGTTGAACATGGTTTCTTATTAATTGGTCATTTCTGTTTCTTCTTTTGTAAATTGTGTTTTTGTGTCTTTACTTTCTTGTTCTCATAGGGTGTTCATAATTTTCTTATTGATTTTAAAAGGTCTGTGTGTATCAATATTATTATTCCTTTATGTGTCACGTAGGTTGAAGATATTTTATCTGGTTTGTCTATTTCTTTTAAAAGCTTTCGTTTTAGGGGTGCCTCTATGGCTCAGTCGGTTAAGCGTCTGACTTCGGCTCAGGTCATGATCTCATGGCTCGTGAGTTCAAGCCCGGCATTGGGCTCTGTGCTGACAGCTTGGAGCCTGGAGCCCGCTTCGGATTCTGTGTCTCCCTCTCTCTCTGTCCCTGCCCTGCTCACATTCTGTCTCTGTCTCTGTCTCTCAAAAAGTGAATAAACGTTAAAAAAAAAATTAAAAGCTTATAGAAATTTTCCATTTTTATGTCATCACTACTATCAATTCTTTTCCTTTGAGCTTCCTTCTCCTCTTTTGTGTTATTAATGGCTTTGCCACTCCAAGATTGATGAAGTTTTAATTTATCTTGTTCTGTTATTGTTTCTCATTCTCTCTTATACATCGAACTCTTTATTTGGAATGTATTCTATGGTATCATACAAAGAGTAAAGTCTTGTTTTATCTTCATTTCAAATGATTCACCCAGTTTGTCATCACAAGCCTTAATTTTTTTCCCCCTGGCTAGATTGAAATAGTCTCTTAATCACAAATTAAACTCATGTGTATAGTTAAGCCTGTGTTTTGTTTTTTTTCTTTTCTGTTCCACTGAACTGCCAGTCTACTAAAATCATTCCACTCTATTGGAATGATTTTTAAAACATTCTTTTTAAAAAAGCATTATTATTTTTTTAATTTTATTTTTTATTTTTTAAAATTTACATCCAAATTAGTTAGCATAGAGATGTAGCCAAATATTCTAATGGGCCTATGGGCCCATTTTCTTATAATTCTTGTGTTTCAGAATATTCTTATTTAATCTACCATATAGTTTTCCAAATAAACTTTACATTGTTTTGTTAAAATATTACATTTGTAATTTGATTAAAATGTTATTAAATCAGACTTGGGAAGAATTGAGTAAAACTTTGAGAGACTTTTGGATGAAATTGACAGACCAAACAGACACATCTATTTCCACCATTTTTTTAATTTTTAAGTTTTATTTTAGAGAGAGTGTCTGTGTACAGGGGAGAGAGGCAGAGGGAGAGAATCTTAAGCAGACTTCATGCTCAGCATGGAGCCCAATGTGGGGCTCAATCCCATGACCTTGGGATCATAACCTGAGTCGAAATCAAGACTCAGACATTCAACTGACTGAGCCACCCAGTCACCCCTATTTTCACTTTTGATGCGTCAATAAATGATGATAGAATAATAATAAAATTAGAGCCTAGAGCAATTCAGGTGATGGAAAGGGGAATCCAAAGACATGAAATTGCACTAAATTCCTGCAGGATGGGAAGCAGAAGGAGGCTACAGCCTCACTATGTGTCAAGGATGGAAGTGACATGGCCTGGAGAAACCCTGGACCAGGAAAGGGCAAATATGTCAGAGAGTGGGGTAGGAACTGGGGCTGAAAAGAGGATTAGCTGAAGTTCTTCTGTGGAACACAGATAGCTCCTGCGTCCTTCCCAAAACTCCACAGGGGAAAAGCCTGAGGCCGCATGCTTATACCTGGGGGCCATAGGAGCTTCTTTTCCCCACAGATTGTCTGGGGAAGGTGGTGTGGCTGTGTGGGTGCTAGCAGGTGGTTTCTGAAATATTCTGTTTCTTGTGATGACTCTTTCCAATTGTTATCATCTTGATGTCTCTTTTGAGGGCTATGGTCTACTTCTTCTTTGTTGCAGAATCCTTTCCTTGACTAAAATTGATTTTTATGTTTTTCCCTCCAGAAGAAGGTGGGTAAATGATCCCCATCTGTTTACTGTCAGACACTTCTTTCATTTCTTACATATCAGAGATGGTTGATATAAATGTATACTATTACCAGCTCTTACTCTTTATAGTAAGAGTTTCTGCTGACATCTCCCCCGCTAACTTCTCCAAGGCTCCTCTCTGACTTGTGAGGGAAAGATGTGAGGATGTCTTTCTTTGGTTTGGCTCTATACCTGCACTATGTCTGATGGGTAAGCCAACAACATTGTAGTCATATATAGCTTCTGGCATGTACATAGCATCTATTCCTAGGTTCCAGTCCCAATAAAAATTTCTTCCTATTTTTATATTCCCTTTCTTCATTTTATTGGAGCATAGAAAGCAGACTGGCAGACATCTGGGTTCTTCTCTTCTTATCTGGCATTGTGAGATCATTATTTTTTATTCACCCATATCTTCAAATTATGCAAGAATTTCCGAATGAGTGGGAAAGGTCACCGTGAGCTGGGATGGATGGACACAGGGCATCATAAGCTAAGTCATATCCAAGTGAGGACTTGCAGGATGGATGGGATCCAAATGGGTAGAGCAGATTACGGAGGAGATTCTTGAGC
Source organism: Lynx canadensis (assembly GCF_007474595.2). Classification (NCBI taxonomy): domain Eukaryota; kingdom Metazoa; phylum Chordata; class Mammalia; order Carnivora; family Felidae; genus Lynx; species Lynx canadensis. The sequence continues at coordinate 27,265,809 of NC_044306.2, read as the reverse complement.
TGGGCAAAAGCATAGAAATGCAAATGCACCAGCTGGAGTCTGAGCACAGCAAAGAGAAAGGTTTTGTTTCTGAGGCCACTCACAGAGGGCATTCATGGTAGATTAGTTTGGAAAGGCAGGTAGGGACCAATGATCATGGGTCCTGAACATCAAGGAAGGGGGATTGTTTTGTGTTCTATAAATCACAGAGCAGAGATTTCACTTGTTGAAAGATGTGTTCCAGAAAGACTGGGAGAAGTCTACAAAGGGAAGAACCTGTCTTACTGCTTATAGGGAGGGCCAGGTCAGGGCACCTGCTGGAGAGCTGGCCCCTGCATGTTGTGGGGTTTGTAATCCATTTCTTAAATGAATGTATCAGCCAGTGTACAAACACACAGTGCAAGACAGGAAAACATAGACCTTTTAGAACAAAAAGATGAAGATTTAAGAAGTATGTGGTGGATATGGGGTGCCTGGGTGGCTCAGTTGGCTAAGCGTCAGATACTTGATCTTGGCTCAGGTCATGATCTCATGGTTCATGAGTTTGAGCCCCATGTAGGCTCTGCACTGACAGCCTGGAGCCTGCTTGGGATTTTCTCTTTCCCTCTCTCTCTACCCCTCTCACTCTCACTGTCTCTGTCTCTCTCAAAATAATTAAAAACTTAATAAAGGAAACTGTTAGGTCTGGATCTCAAGAATTTTACTGCTGGTTTGGGGATGAAGGAGAGGTTGCTTACAGAGCAGCATGGAGCATGTTGCCCTAGTGTTCAGAGGCAGAAGAAGGGGCGGATGGCAGTCACAGACATTGCCCTCTGCCCAGAGGAGCGAGGAGAGAGTGCAATGAAGGGAACTGTGGCTGCACCGAGGGAGGGGATCCAGTGGGACAAGAGTTCTAAGACTCACTGGCCAGCTTTGATGCCACAATGTCTCAAGGAAGCGATGGGGCAAACTGGCATCATTGACCAAGCATGCCCACATTAGCCTGCGGCTTGGCTTGCGTTCAGGGTAAATAGAAACATGAGAAGCCGGTACAGCTATTTCCGTTTGCCTTTATTGAGTTTATTAGGGCAGATGCAAAAGCCAAAATCACAAAGTAGAAGGAACAGTCACACCTCAAGGGGATAATTTTGGTGTTTTCCTGTATCTGAAGAGTGACCTTTAGCAGCAAGCATGTGCCCAAGTAATACAAGTACTTTTTCTTTAAAAAATAAGAAAATGTACTGATGTTTTTCTTATATGCACAATATATATGCACTGTGGAAAATATAGTTAAAGAAAAATCATATTATTTTCACCACCCTCAAATATCAGCATATTGGTATATTTTATTCTTTATAAATATGTATATATCCACATATAAATATCAAAAACATATATTCATATATTGATATGTTAATATATTCATATTTTAAATATATAATAAATAAAACAAATACTTAAATATATGAATATATTTTATAAATTTAAATATGATATATTCATATATATTTATAATATAATATTATTTAAATATTTATAAATATATGAACACATAAGTATATATACACAGACACATGAACACTATACAAATAGGATTCCAGTGCACATTCTGATTGGTAACCTGAAACAGTATAAATTCAAGGATTCTAAGAATATGATCTCTCTTTGGTAAAACCAATAAAAATAGAATATGTTTTCAAAAAACACTTTTCTGCAAAGATGATAATTGCCATATACTAAAATATACCAGTTATTGGGGATGAGAGAGGCGAAGGAAGGTATCTCTCTGTAAGGAAATCTGTTTCCGCTATCCTGCTCACTGGCTTGCTGAACCTGCAGAAAGCCACGCAAGTGTCTCCTGTGTCCACAGCTGCCCGCTGGAAACCACTCCTCCTGAGACCTGAGAAAGAAGAAAGAGGTGATCAGAGTAGTGGACTCAATACAGGCACTGCAGGAATTAGCCATCCACAGCAGGGAGAGGGCAACAGACCTGTGGTTGCTTTTATACATATATATGTATGTGTGTGTGTGTGTATACATATATATATATACACACATATACATATACATATATATATACACATATACATATACATATATATGTATACATATGTATATATATATATATGTATATGTGTATATATATATATAAAGTTTATTTCTTTTTTTTTTCCAACGTTTTTTTTAATTAATTAATTAATTTATTTATTTATTTTTATTTTTGGGACAGAGAGAGACAGAGCATGAACGAGGGAGGGGCAGAGAGAGAGGGAGACACAGAATCGGAAACAGGCTCCAGGCTCTGAGCCATCAGCCCAGAGCCCGACGCGGGGCTCGAACTCACGGACCGCGAGATCGTGACCTGGCTGAAGTCGGACGCCCAACCGACTGCGCCACCCAGGCGCCCCTAAAGTTTATTTCTTTGAGAGACAGAGTGTGAAAGAGAGTAGGGGGAGAGGCAGGGACAGAGGGAGAATACCAAGCAGGCTCTACACTGTCTGTGCAGAGCTCAACTCGGGACTTGAACTCACGAACTGTGAGACCGTGACTTGAGCCGAAATCAAGAGCTGGATGCTTAACTGACTGAGCCCCCAGGTGCCCCTGCTTTAAAATATTTAGAATACAAATGAGTCACTTGGGAAAGAACACATGAATTCATGCCCGTATTCCCTCTACCATCTTGGATTAGTTTTCCAGTAAATGATCTGTCCTTTGAGTACATTTCATTCATTCAACAAACGGCAGATGCTGCTAGGTGTTGTGCCACTGTAACAGAGCAGAAACATTTCCTACCCTCTCTGAGTTTACCTACTTGTCAGGGAGGCAAAGAATAAATAAATATTTGGTATGCTGGATGGTTAAGAGCATAATGGAAAAAATTAAGTAGAGAAGGGGATTAGGAGTGCTGGTGGTGAAGGGTGAAGTTTTAACTATTGGGGGTCAGAAAAGGCCTCATTGAGAATGTGAATTTGAGCAAAGCCCTGAGGGGTAAAGGAGTGAGTCATGGGAACACCTGGCAAGAGGTGTTACAGTGGAGGGAAGGGCAGGTGAAAAGGTCCTGAGGCAGAGCATGCCTGGAGCATTCAAGGGGCAGAAAGGCATTCTGGAATCAGAGAGAAAGGAAGAGAGGTGCAGGGGATGAAATCAAAGAAAACAGGGAAGGCAAACTGGGTAGGGTCTTGTCAGCTACTGAGTGATTTGGGAAAACTCAGAAAGATTTTGGACACAGGAGTCCAGGATCTGACTCAGGGTGGCCCTGGGAGCTGTGTGAGAACTTGGGTGCTCTAAAGAAGCAGGGACACAGTGGGGAGGTGAGGGTTGGGAGTGGCAATAGTGATCACAGAGAGGAGCCACTGAGGAAGCTGACTCTCCAGGGACGAGTGTGGACCTACAGGGTCCAGTCTTCCCAGCCCACATGGAAATTCTCCCTCACCTCCAGCTTTGGAGAATGGGGCTTCAGCTCTTTATAGCCATGCAACAAAGCAGGTGCTCAGCAAGTCTTGTAGATGAATGGGGGACCAACAGGAGAATAAGAAGGATCCTGGTGACAGAGGCCACTGGTCGGGGCAGTGTTGGGCGGATGCTGCAAGGAGCAGTTTGGAGTGCTCACCCTAGGAGAGAAACCAGGAGTGGGGGCAGACGGCAAACACAGGCACCAGACTCCCTGTGTGGGACGGAGGGTGGGCAGCCTGCAGAGGCTGAATTTCGGTAAAGGGCAGAGCCTTTGTCTCCTCTGGGGTCTGAGTGTCTCTTCTGATCATTTGCCCAACACACGTGCCTCGTTCTGTTGTCTGTACCCCTGGGGACAGTCTGTCTGATACTCATTGTAGTTTACCTGTGTTAGTCCAGCTTCAGAAGGAAGAAGGAGAAGGCATGGTGTAACTCATCAGTTGAGCTCTCAGTTTTTGCCCTAGCTGCCAAGGCTACATTGGCAGAGATGCTTTTTGCAATTCTTTTCTATTGCTAAATATTGGCTTTCCCCTGCAATTCTCCCACACTTCCCAAATATGCATATAGTTAGGTGTACGCTCTAAGCTTTGCTGAAATGTGAGCAGAAATGAGAAAGGAGAGGGAGCAAAGATCAGATAGGGTACGTCGTGGTTGGAAAATGTGTGGCTGTGATTCCATCCTAAATATTCTACAGATCCATTGTATAATCCAAGCCCCCTTTCTGTAAAATGGAAAAATAATATCTGTTCCTAAGCTAACACAGAGAGGTCTCTTACGTACCCAGACAGCAGCCCCTGCCTTAGCGTTAGGAAAGTCTGTTTTCTATATGATTGGTTATTCATTTCTCAGGGCTTCCTGTTGTCCAAGAAAGAAGGATGGACTCCAAACACTTTCCCCACTTCAGGCAAATCATGTACTTACTGATGAGGCTGTAAGTTCTTAAACCACCACTGACTGCTGCTCTGTGGGTGATTACTATTTTCACATATTCTTACAGAGGTTTGTATTTGTTTGCTGGTGCTGCCATAACAAACTACTACAGGCTGAGTGGCTTCAACAACAAAAATGTATTTTCTCACAGTTCTGAAGGCTGGGAAGTCCAAGATCAAGGTTTTGGCAGGTTTGGTTTCTTCCGAGACATCTCCTTTGCTTGCAGATAACTGTCCTCTCCCTGTATCTTCACATCGTTTTACCTCTATGCTTGCATGCATCGCCTGTGTCCAAATCTCCTCTTATGAAGATACCAGTCCTACTGGATGAGGGCCCACCCTAAAGATCTCATTTTCACTTGATTAAGTCTAAAGACCTTACACCAAATTTGGTTACATTCTGAGGTCCTGGAGATTAGGCCTTGAACATATACATTTGGGGAGAGACATCATTCAGCCTATTACAAGGTCAAATCATTCATTTGACAAGCATTTACTGAGCACTAATCTAAGTGTTAGGCAGTGAGCTCAGCTGGCCAGGGCACAATCAAGGTCATATTGTCATGTTAATGGGTCAGTTGGTTTAGATTCTGTGCATATCCCTGCCCAAGGACAGACAAGAGTGAGGAAGCAATGGCTGTAGTGCTGCCTCCACTATTGCTGAACCAGCCCCAAGCACACGCAGTGGGAGCATCACAAGGTCATCAGGAAGAATGACAGATATGCTTCGGCTAGAAGAATGGTACCAGGCGTGGGGAAATAATTCAGGCCTGTGGTGTCCAGAGACAAAGCTTTCCTCTTTGGGAATGCTCCACTGGCCTTAGGCTCATGATAAACTTGGGGAATATGGTTTACGGACCTTAAAGTGAATGGGAAATTTGAATATTTTGATGGTGTTAGTGATAACATGGTTAAATCTTGGCAATGACTCAGCCACGGCCATATGATCAGCAACTGTTGATCAAGGGATGTGGAATGGTGAGGGGGCCATGTCTGACAGTGTGTGGGCTAACTGAGGGGGCACCCCAGCTACTCAGCAGTGGGTGAGGAGTATACTAGCCTAGAAGTTAGAAGCAACTCAGTAGTGAAACAACACTGGCCACAGGCATCGACTTTACTTTTATGTATCTTAAACTTTTCATATTTATTACTTGATTTTTTCCTCCCAACAAACTTGTTGAGTGAATAGGGCAGGTACTATTAATCCTATAAGTTAAATTAGGCAGTGAGGCCCAGAGTGGTCAAATGCCTGGCTAAAGCCACACACCTAATTAAACAAAGAGCTGTTTCCTGATTCCCTTTTTGCTGAGCTCACTCCCCTTTCAACACAGAGACTACCTGTGGAGTTTGTTAGCAGTGATTTTGTAAAGGAACTTATCTGTCCTTTTAGGTTTTTTGTGGGGAGATAATTTTTGCGGGGTCTAAACCTTGCCTAACAGCCCATACTATGTCCAGAGACATCCTATAGGGGTCAACGAAAGTTGTGTCTTATCCTTGAACATGACTTATGCCTGATTCATGACAAGTCAAAAGAAAGCCTAGCTCCCCCTTCCCTCCTTGATGCCCAAAGTGTAAAGACCATGTCCACTTTTTCTCCCGGGGCCACACCTTTGGCCTTCCTTGGAGGGACTTAAGTGCTCTTCAAGCTAAAGGTACACTAGCCTTTCCCATCTAACTCCAATGTGCAGCCCTCCTTGAAACACCAGACATGATGCAGGTATCCATCTCCTCTGCTCTGTAGCTGCCATCACTGTCATGGAACCAACAGCCTTGACTGATAGTTGTCCATTGACCTTTCTGGGTTCCCTAATAGGATGTGTGCTTCTCCTGGGAAGGGGCCAGTACCTCTTGATCACCAGGTCACCCCCAGAGTGATCACGGTGCTCAGGAACACTTGCTGAAGGGATGGAAAGAGGAAACAAAAGAGTTAATGAGAGTTTTCAAGACCTTTACTCCTGCCTGTCAAAGGTTCCACTCACAGATTGTTAGAAGGAAATGGGGGTTGGGGGTGGAACTGATCACTCTTTGGTTCCTGGTGGCTCCACTGTGACTACAGTGCCCAAGGAAGCTGGACCAGAAGGGTGAGTGGCGACAGGCAAACAAGGACCCCAATGATCACTTACCTGGAAGAAAGTGATGGAGGGGGATGGAGACAAGAGGGATCATTTCCCTGACCTTGGACGATAAGTGATGGAGAGAATGAAATGGAGTTCCAGTGAAAGTGTGGTAATAGCTATTGATCATGATGCAGGCTAAGAGGGTTGGGTCAGGACTGCCATGGCTCATCTTGGCAGCTGCACACAGATGTGACCTGTGCAGTTTAGAATTTGAGTTTTGAATCTGAACCATTATAAAAAAAAAACGGGCGAACCAAAGCGAAACATGCAGATGCAAATTCCAAGAAATAAAAAAAAAAATGTGATAATCTTTTCTCAAGTCCCAAGGTGAATAGCATGCAAAGAGGATATTGATGTGTATGGTGATTACTGCCATTTCCTGATTCTGATACAGAGGCTGTCCCAGCCCACCTCACACATGGCTATTACGTCCAACAAGCCATAAAATATGACAGCAAAGCACTTTGCACACATAAAATGTTACATGACTGATACCTACTACTACTTCCCATCATTTAATGTCTGAAAATAAATGCCTACCGTTTATAATAATTTTATGTGACTTTGATGGCTAGCAGCTCTTACCAGCAGGAAAGTAGAAACTGGGCTATGTATGGCAGCCACACATTGCCTTGTAGGTGAAATTGCCTCTTTGCAATAAATTTGTTCAGGTTCCTCACATGGAGAAACAATGTTTGGAAGTTTCTGAAGGTAGATAAAATGCTTTACTCATACTATTTTCCTTAGACTGTTACACAGTAGGTAGTTAATATTTTTTCATCAGGTGAATTAATGATTGTGGTGGTTCAAGATGAGTTAAAGCTATATAGGCTTCTCGGTAGAGGGGGAGCTACCAAATATTGTCCCCAACCTTGGTGCATTGCTTTATGACTGGAGCAGCTCATTGGCATTGTTCGAGAACTAATCCAAATCATTTCAATACTGTGCATTTTTCTAATATTAGGACTGTCAGGTTTGAATCTTTCCTTCTTGTGTACAGTAAGAACTATTTGTGTTCGTGATTTAATCAGCCATTTTTCTCGGAAAATGTCAGCACTAGTTTACTGGCCATATTAGTGTCCTCTTCATGCCCCCCCTCAACCAGGAAAATCCCACATTGCCCTCATCTCTAAAGAGTAAGGGCTGGGGGTGCCTGGGTGGCTCAGTCGGCTAAGTGTCTGACTTCGGCTCAGGTCATGATCTCGCAGTTTGTGAGTTTGAGCCCCACATCGGGCTCTGTGCTGACAGCTGGGAGCCTGGAGCCTGCTTTGGATTCTGTGTCTCGTTCTCTCTCCGCCCCTCCCCCACTTGTGCTCTGTCTCTGTCTCTCAGATAAATGTAAAAAAAAATTTTAAAGAGTACAGGCTGGTTCAAATGACCCCTTTCATCTTAAGACTCTGTGATTCTATTAGCAAACCCTCAGTCCAGTGCTTGCCAATACAATAGGTTCACTTTGAAGGAAAAAGAAAAAGAGATGGGAATGGAGATGTTGATCAACCTCAGCCATTTAGTACTGTTCTTGACAATGCAATTCACCTGGTACTCCTTCCTGAATTATAGCCTCCAATATGCTGCATACCCCTGACAGCTGGGGCACCATTTGGTGAGTTAAGGCAAGATACGCCTTTTGCAACCACTTTGTCTCACCCACACAGGAAACCATTCACCTTCTGCTGACCTAGCAACCAGATCATAAGCTCAACTGAGAAACTGGGATGGTGAGGAAAGATAGAGGGGAAAAGAACAAGATTGCTTTGTGCAGGGTCATTGTCCAGATTTATTCGTGGTCCCTAAGTGAGACCCCCACATGCTGTTGCCTAAGAAGAGAAAACTAATATTTAGCAGTGGGGTGATTTGTTTTAATCCTTGAAATTATTACATGTTTCCAAAATGCAACTCATAACAGCTTGACGGGATCAGAAGACTGTTCAACAAATACTGTGCTGTCATGATCTAGGCTAGTATGGAGGAGGGGCTTCCTGCTGCCTGCTGTTACCGGGATGATAGTCCAGAGCCAGTCATAGCCCTTCATTCTGAGTTTAAAAAAGAAGACAAGATTGACAGCAGAAATATTAACACCAAGCACCCGCCAACAGGTTCATAAAAATTAAGTACTCCTTTTGCCTTCTGCCTCCTCTGAGTGGCTTCTCATTTGGACTCAAACCAAATCTTGTTATTATCCAATAGATGTAGCCAATGGCCATCATGGATACTTGGAAATGCCTCTGATGTGCATCCCATAGTTCCCATTCATTTTTTTTACTCCATACTTTCTTTTTTTAATGCTTATTTATTTATTTTTGAGAAAGAAAGAGTGAGCGGGAGAGGGTTAGAGGGAGAAAGAGAGAATCCCAAGCAGGCTCGGTGCAGACAGTGCAGAACTGTGAGATCATGACTTGAGCTGAAATCAAGAGTCTGATGCTTAATGACTGAACCTCCCAGACGCCCCTCCTCCCTAATTTCTGATGAAATAGATGTTTGCTTCCACAAAAGACTTAGATTTGTACAACAAGGATATTGGGCATGTGCCCACTTGGCTTGATTTTCGTGCTGTGGTAACATTTTAATGAGATTTGCTCATTGTGAATCTTAATTTATAGGACTGACCAAAACCTGCTTCAGTTGAGTTAACATTTGCTGGCATCATGAATTTTGGGAAATGTAGGGACAGAGCAGGCTTTGAATGAACATTCAGACTGCAGATCTCTAAAGTGTTTGGTTTATTGGAAAACGATATGGAAGGAAGAATAGTTTTTTAAAAAGAGCTATAATAGCCAGTGGACAGGACAGGATGGTGTTAAGGGAAGGAGGAAGGAGGTGAAAGAGACACAATGTTTTTCCCTCTTTATTACCTTTTCCCTCATCAGCCGAGAACTAGGAGGCATCATTATGGCTTTCTTCCTTAGATATGCCCCTGTGCCTTGTGTGTTCCCCTACCTTGTAGGTTTATTCATGTACCCTCAGCTGACTAAAGTCAATGGGTAAGTGTGAAGTGTCACATCACAAGGGGTGGCGACTGGCAGATGTGTGACTTGTTTGAGACACATTCTAGTGTGAGGACTTTCCTGTTAGACCTTGTCTGCCACAGGCTTTCCCAGCGGGATGTGCTGAAGCCCTTGGCATCTCTTCCCTCCCTGGTCTAGGAGCATTCATTGGGGTTGTATGTGAGAAGCCCAGAACAATAGGATCTGACATCATTGGCTGGCCTGGGCACCTAGAGTGAGCCTTGACAATGGTGAACTCATCAGATCTGTTTGATTGGGTTTCTCCTTTAATTCCAGTTTTACACTCCATTCATTTTCCCTTTGGGCTTGAAGCCCTGTTTTGAACTTCAGATGATTAGGGTGGCACCCAATAAGCCAGGGCCCTACTTGCCTGACTCATCCCTAAGGGGCACGCAGCTCCTGAGATGACAGAGACTCAGACATTTGTTTCCAATTTGATGCTCTTTCTGCTGCATCATGAGCCACTGAGAACCATAGACTCATTGAGAGGAAGTCCCCCAGCCTAATGTATACTCAGGGGAAAAAAAAGCTTCACCCTATTTTAAATCTCTTGAGGACACCTGTATCAAATATTTAAGGTCCTTGGAAGAGAGTGTAAATGCACATGATGGTAATAATTTTAATTTGATTAATATTCCCCCCTCCATTTGTCCCAGTGTTCAAATCACATGGGTGGTCTTTCTGACATGGCCAGACACTATCCTGAGACTATCCAGGAACTCCCCAGGAGTCACCTCATTAGCATAAGCTTGGTGTGGTCCCAGAGCCCCACCGTGGTAACAGACACTCGTGTCATAGGGAAGTGCCCCACCAGGAATCCAGGCAAAGACCAGACAAATTCTTTATCATACATCACCTGCCTTTCTCCTCTCACTGAGAGTCCAACAGCCTGGGAAGTAGTACCCTGGGCTCAGTCATCAGTGGTCATCCCTAATCATTTACAAGTAGACTTCCTTTTACAAAGCCTGAATTAAGACTTAAGAACAGAGGCAAAATCACGTTTATTTTATAAATTTGCTTTACCGCAGATTCCGTTAAGCTCAAATTCCTCAAGGCATTTAAAATCTTATAATAACTCCACTGTGTTGTACGTTCCCTGTGAGCCAGTCCTGCACCTGGAGAGCCAGGGGCTAGAGGCAGACTGTCTAGTTCCTGTCCCAGACCCTCTGCTTCTTAGCAGTGGGACCTTGCAAGGTTGCCCTCGGCGTGTGGCCCTGGGCAAAAATTTCTGCAGTGCCTCATCTCTATACAAAAATTTGGGGCATCTGGAATGGTGTCGACATGTGAAAGAGCTACCCTGCTGGCCAGCAGGCAGGGCCCGCTCAGTGGGACACCCTGTTGAATCTGGACCTAGCCCAGGGCTCTGGGACAACCCTGTCTCTGAGCAGGGTGGGCCTCTGATCTCCCCCAACAAGGGCGTTAAATTAAGAAGTGGAGAGAAAGAAAGACTGAGGCCCCTGCTGGGTACACTGCCTCTCGGGTACGGGAGGGTCTAGGGCCGGGAGCCGGACAGGTCTTCACTGTTCCCCAGCCCCACCTCCCCCAGGTTGCTAGCACCTGAGGGTGTTGCCGGACGTTGGATACGTTACTTAATCTCTCCATGTCTCAGTTTCCTCATCTGTAAGATGAAAGTGATAATAGTGCCGGTATTAATGAAGAGCAAGGCTCGTAGGGTAAGGAGAAGGACAGAATGATTGAATATATGTAAAATGCCTGGAAGTGGAGGCTGGCAACAAAATGAATTCTCTTCAGATATTAACTCTTTTGTTGTTGTTTTTATTTTTATTTATTTTTTAATTTATTTTATTTAAATTCAAGTTAGTTAACATAGAGTGTAGCATTGGTTTCAGGAGTAGAATTTAGTCATTCCTCACTTACATATAACACCCAGTGCTCATCCCAGCATGTACCCTCCTTAATGTCCATCACCCAGTTAGCCCATCCTTTCACCCAACACCCCTCCAGCAGCCCTCAGTTTGTTCTCTGTATTTAAGAGTCTCTTATGGGTTGCCTCTCTCTCTGTTTTTATCTTATATTTGCTTCCCTTCCCCTATGATCATTTATTGTGTTTCTTAAATTCCACATATGAGTGAAATCATATGATATTTGTCTTTCTCTGATTGACTTATTTCTCTTAGCATAATACACTTTAGTTCCATCCACATTGTTGCAAATGGCAAGATTTCATTCTTTTTGACCGCCGAGTAATATTCCATTGTATATATATACCACTTCTTCTTTATCCATTTAGCAATTAATGGACATTTGGGCTCTTTCCATAATTTGGGTAATGTTGATAGTGCTACTATAAACATTGGGGTGCATGTATCCCTTCGAATCAGCATTTTTATATCCTTTGGATAAATACATAGTAGAGCAATTGCTGGGTCATAGGGTAATTCTATTTTTAGCCTTTAGAAGAAACTCCATAATGTTTTCCACAGTGGCTGTATCAGTTTGCATTGCCACCAACAGTGTAAGAGGGTTGCCCTTTCTCCGCATTCTCTCACCAACATCGGTTATATACTGAGTTGTTCATTTTTAGCCACTCTGACAGGTGTGAGGTGGTGTCTCATTGTGGTTTTGATTTGTATTTCTCTGGTGATGAGTGACGTTGACCATATTTTCATGTGTCTGTTAGCTATCTGGATGTCTTGTTTGGAAAAATGTCTATTCATGTCTTCTGCCCTATCTTCACTGGATTATTTGTCTTTTGGGTGTTGAGTTTGATAAGTTCTTTATAGATTTTGGATACTAACCCTTTATCTGATATGTTGTTTGCAAATATTTTCTCCCATTCTGTTGGTTGCGTAATAGTTTTGCTGATTATTTCCCTCACTGTAAGAAGTTTTTATCTTGATGAGGTCCCAATAGTTCATTTTTGCTTTTGTTTCCCTTGCCTCCGGAGACATGTCTAGTAAGAGGTTGCTGACTGTTTTATCCTCTAGGATTTTGATGGTTTCCTGTCTTACATTTAGGTCTTTCATCCATTTTGAGTTTATTTTTGTGTATGGTATTAGAAAAGTGGTCCAATTTCATTCTTCTTAATGTCGCTGTCCAGTTTCCCTAACACCATTTGCTGAAGAGACTGTCTTTTTTTTTTTTTTTTTTTTTTTGCATTGGATATTCTTTCCTGCTTTGTCAAAGATTAGTTTGGCATACGTTTGTGGGTCCATTTCTGGGTTCTCTATTCTGTTCCATTGATCTATGTGTCTGTGTTTGTGCCAGTACCATACTGTGTTGATGATTACAGCTTTGTAATATAGCTTGAAGTCTAGAATTGTGATGCCTCCAGCTTCGGATTTCTTTTTCAACATTACTTTGGCTATTCAGGGTCTTTTCTGGTTGCATACAAATTTTAGAATTGTGCTAGCTCTGTGAAGAATGCTGGTGTTATTTTGATAGAGATTGCATTGAATGTGTAGATTGCTTTGGGTAGTATTGACGTTTTAACAATATTTGTTCTTCCAATCCACGATCATGGAATATTTTTCCATTTCTTTGTGTCTTCTTCAATTTATTTCATAAACTTTCCATAGTTTCCAGTGTAAAGATCTTTTACCTCTTTGGTTAGGTTTATTCCTTGGTATTTTATGCATTTTGGTACAATTGTAAATAGGATCAGTTCCTTGATTTCTCTTTCTGCTGCTTTATTATTGGTGTATAGAAATGCAACCAATTTCTGTATGTTGATTTTATATCCTGCGGCTTTGCTGAATTCATGTTATCAGTTCTAGCAGTTTTTTGGTGGAGTCTTAAGGGCTTTCCATATAGAGTATCATTTTGTTGGCAGAGTGAAAGTTTGACTTCTTCTCTGCCAATTTGTATGCCTTGTGTTTCTTTTTGTTGTCTGATTGCTGAGGCTAAGACTTCAGTACTGTGTTGAACAACAGTGGTGAGAGTAGACATCCCTGTCGTGTTCCTGACCTTAGGAGGAAAGCTCTCAGTTTTTCCCAGTGGGAATGATATTGTTTGTGGGTCTTTCATATATGGCCTTTATGACGTTGAATCATGTTCCTTCTATCCCTACTTTCTTGAGGGATTTTATCAAGAAAGAATGCTGTATTTTGTCAAATGCTTTTTCTGCATCTATTGAGAGGACCATGTGGTTCTTTCCTTTCTTTTATTAATGTAATGTATCACGTTGATTGATTTGTGGATATTGAACCACCCCTGCAGCCCAGGAATAAATCCTACTTGATCATGGTGAATAATTCTTTTAATGTATTGTTGGATTCAATTTACTAGTATCTTACTCAGAATTTTTGCATCCATGTTCATCAGGGAAATTGGTCTGTAATTCTCCTTTTTAGTGCAGTCTGTGTCTGGTTTTGGAATGAGTTTGGAAGTTTTCCTTCTATTTCTATTATTTCTAAATAATTCTATTTCTATTATTAAAAAGAATAGGTATTAATTCCTCTTTAAATGTTTGGTAGAGGGGCGCCTGGGTGGATCAGTCGGTTGAGTGTCCAACTTCAGCTCAGGTCACGATCTCGCAGTCCGTGAGTTCAAGCCCCGTCGGGCTCTGGACTGATGGCTCAGGGCCTGGAGCCTGCTTTTGATTCTGTGTCTCCTTCTCTCTCTGCCCCTCCCCCGTTCATGCTCTGTCTCTCTCTGTCTCAAAAATAAATAAACATTACAAAAAAAAAAAATGTTTGGTAGAATTCCCCTGGGAAGCCATCTGGCCCTGTATTCTTGTTTGTTGGGAGATTTTTGATTACTGATTCAATTACTTTTCTGGTTATGGGACTGTTCAAATTTTCTATTTCTTCCTGTTTCAGTTTTGGTAGTTTATATGTTTCTAGGAATTTATCCATTTCATCCAGTCTGCCCAATTTGTTGGCATATAATTGCTCATAAGATTCTCTTATTATTGTTTGTAATACTGTTGTTTCTAACTTTTAAGAAATCTATACAAGTCTATAAAATATCTATTTTTATTCACATTTTACCGATGAGGAAATTGAGATTTTATACAATTAAATTAATTTGTTCAAGGCCACACAAATATCTGTTATGTGTGTAAACCAGAATTTGAATCCCATTTAACCTGACTCTGAGGCCTGCCCATTTTCCTGTATGCTCCGTTGCCTTCTATTTCCTCAAAAGTTGAATTTATATCTTTTAAAAATCATAGATAATTCATAAAGCTACATTTACATGGTCTGATGGTCTGATGCACAGGGCATTCTTTCTGGAATGCAGGCTGCAGGTAGATACAAACCCAGGCTGCTAGAGAATTTTCAAGAAGCAGATGCTGAGGAGCAGAGTGGAACCTATAATGTCAGGTCATCAGCAATCATGTAAACTACAATTATTTCTCAACCCAGCACCCAGTACCACAGCCTCCCTTCAGGAACCTACTGAGCTTCAGTCAACCCTTCCTTATAGGCTCTGCCAAGCACTAGAGGCTCCTCACTGCTCCCCAAATCCCTGGGAATGTTTAAACCTCCCTACTCTTCCACTTTGGCTTTGAGAGGGAAGTGTTCAAAAGGGAGCCCATAGCCAAGCTGCCGTTCAGAGAGGAACCACTTAGCAGCATGCTGATGGGCAGAGTTGAAAAAGAAATAGATAATTCCAGAAGCAGCCTGCAGGCAGCTTCAGGAGGAAAAAATGCACTTCAAGGCACATAGAGAAGAGAGAACCGGTTGGAAGTGACAGGAATCCACCAAAGTGACATGAGTTGTGTAAAGCGGGTGGAACCAATTGGGTTAGGGCCTGGTGCAAAGCTAAGAATATCTGTACCGGGTATAGATTCTGAGCATCGCATTTGGAGATCTGGATGGGGGGAAGTTGGAAAGAAAGGCTGGGAAAGGAGGTCACACCCACTGCAATGAGAAGCAAGTTTCCCAACCAGGGACCCTTCTTGCTAAAATTATTCCAGTTGCACCAGTGTCAAGGGCATTGCCAGTAAGTTTAGAAACTTAGTGATAACACCTCAGCTATGATTCTGACATGGGTGGCGAGAGATGAGAACGTATTGTTGACATTGCTTTGCAACTCTGTGGGTTTTTTACCAAGCAAATAGTTTCAAATAATTCCACAAGATGGAATGATTCCCCTTTGGAAAATGGAGTGTGTTAACAGCCACAAAAATCCACTCGTCTAAGCCTTCAGATGATCAGGCACAGATTAATTGAGATTTTCACCATGTTAGGATAAGTATAATTGAGCATCTTTATTTTTGATTCAGAGGTGGTCATAGAGACCTTTTCAAAGAGGCAGGAAATGAGCTGGTGAGAGCAACTGTGAATGGAAATGTCAGGATGCTGGGAGGCAGTGCAGGTGAAACAGCACTGAGCCAAGAGCAGCAGCAGGTAATTTCAAAAGGCTTAAGGTCAGCTAATTTCCCTGCGCAGGGATGTGAGATTGCTTTTCAGCAGACCAGAGGCCCTGCAGCTCACACTTCCAGAGGCCCAGTCAAGGTTACACTGGCCAACTGAAGGCAAGATGGAGACTGATCACAAAATGTCCTCACTGCTGAGTAACTGGATCCATGAGTACAGTCAAGCCCTGAGTTCTGGCTGTTTACCACTACTCCCTTTACTTGAGATTGGGGGCTAGCTATGATATAAGTGACATTTGTCTTCAGGGTTCTTTGCCCTTTCTTTTTTGGCCCCTATCTCAGGACACTGTGCTCTCCCACTCACAAGGGCCTCCATTCATGGAGTTGACTTAATTAATAGATAAAATCCATTAATTTATACTAAAGTGTTGCTGGTATAAAATATTGCGCTTCCATCCCTGATGTATCTTCGTTGTCATTGTTAATAATAATCAGGTAGAGAAGAAAATGCTTATATCAGGGGGGGATTTGAGGGAGACTTCTCTCTCCCTTCAAACCTCTCTGAGTTAGAGAGCTAACTGAATTTGAAGGCAGGAAGCTGGACTTCTGGTTTCTGCCACCAGGATGCTGTGTGATCTTGGGCAAGTCACTTCACCTTTCAAGGTCTCATTTTCTGCATCTACAAGTAGGGCAAAGGCATGATCTCTAAAAATCCCCTTAAAAGTCTTCCAAATGCTACTTGTGAGTTACCTGTGGGTAAAGCCAAGTATGTCAGTTAGCATGGCTTCAGAGTTGCCCTTCATCTAGGGCAGGGCCGGTGAATGAGGCAGGGGAAGCGAATGAGAAACATGATAGGGCCCACCACTCTGGCCCAGATTGCCTTGGAATGTGATTGGAAGCAAGTGTTCTAGACGTCACGGATGTTGATATAAGCAAAACTTTTGTCCTCTGTCATCATGTGCCCTGAGAGGTAGCTCTGCTCAACATGGGGTCAATTGCTGGCCTATGACACATTTGGAAGCTAGAGATAAAAGATTATGAAAATGAGTAGTATTTCAAAGATACTCCCTAAAACAAAGCCCACTCCTCATCCCAACACTCTGGAAATAACACTTTGCTGCTCTAGTGACTACAGATTTTACACCAGAAATCATTCTGCTCACAAAGTACTTTTCCTGGTTCCTATTAGGATTTTCGCAACAGTCAGTGATGAAAAGTCTTGACAGCTGCTGTTTACATTGTAGGTGGGGAGAGGTGAACTGAAATGGAATTGTTTGTGTTTCTTCTGTCTTGCCATCAAATACCAGTTACCTTCAGCTGAACTTTCCCAGCTCAGGGACCTTACTTTAACAAAAACTAACTCAGGCCCTGAATCAAGGCCCATGTGGAAGGACTTGGGGGACTTTGAGTTAAGGAGGAAGGAAGGGCACAGGCTGAGTTTATTGGCACCCAGAACATCATCTTTTGTCCTTCACTGGGTTCAAAGCACTTGCTTTTGCCTGGGAATTAATCACAATTTGAACCATGGCCATGCCTACTTTACTTAATACAAGGTAGGTCCAGCGACTGGTGCTGGTCTTCTCATTTGGCAAAGGGCCCACATCCAAATCAGTCATGGGATGCCTCTACAGGATGGTAGGAGGTCCAGGCAGAATCTCCTGCGAGGAGAGTGTTCTAAGCTGAGGCGAGGAGAGTGGACTTATTCTCCTGTGTTGTGCATTGCCCATGTGACTGGTCGTCTCATTTTCTCTGTTCTCGCTAAAGTCCTCCAGTATACGGTTCTGGAAAGACCTTCCTGTCCTGCATGCACAGCCAATGAGCTGTGCAGCATTTTCAGGGCCCAAAATAGAAAGTCTGCAGGCACGCTGCACCCCAAGGGGCCATTTTGTGCTTGACAAGAGCCTGCTTGCTCAGATGCTGCGGGGGTGGGGGGTGGGCTTCTTGGAGAAGACCAGACATCTCTCAAAGGTGGGCCTCCAGGAGAGTGCTGCTGACCCTCAGTGGAGAGGGCACCCAATTCTGACTTACCACCCCAATAGTTGTGGCAATCATTTCAAATCTGTCAGTTGCAGCATGACTGCTAAGCCCTGGCTTCCCTGCCCTGCCCCAATGTGAAAAAAAAATGTTGATTGCTTTCTAAGATTAAACAAGCTAAACACACTGCTTTTAGGATTTCTGAGGGTAAAAGAGGTACTTGGGTATTAACATCAGACCAAGCTGTTAAGAGGAAAGAAGGGAAAAAGCTTTAAACAAACAAACAAAAGGCTTTTTCCTGCTCTGCTAATCCACCTTGAGATTTGATGACTCATGTTGTGTTGCCTTGGTAACCATGACATAAGGCTTGAGAGAGAGAGAGAGAGAGAGAGAGAGAGTGTTGGTGGGGAATCCTTTTGCACCTCCATCCTGTGCCTCCTCCTGTGAGGGCTGAGAGCTGACCCTGCGTGTACAGCCATAGCCCTTTTGCACCTGGACTCATTTCACTGTGATGTGGTCAGACCATGGGCTGCTTGTCATTGGCCATTTTCTCTGGGTGAGCAGTTTTGATGGATGGGGCATCTGTCAGTTTGCCCAAGGGCATCTAGAGTGTGATTAGAGGCTCTGGGAGCCTTTCTCAGTCCCCTCCCCAGCTCTCCTGATGGGAACTGTAGTTAGGCCCATCCCATGAGGCCTCGGCAGCCCCAGGGTGGTTTTGGTTCTTGGAAAGTCTGGTCTGTCCTCCCAGTCTGTGACAGTGGCCCTGTGTTATGACAGCCAGGTGGGCACATTTGATCAAGAATAGCAGAAGCTGCCTGTCTCACCCCAGCACTACCCACTGGGGAAAGATGGGCAGATTGATGTGCAGGCTCCTAGCCTGTCTTCTCTGTCTCTAAATCCAAAGACAAACTCCTCTGATCTCTGGTTTGCTCTGGAATGCCAGCTGCAGAGAAACAACTACAACATAGCTTAAGGTAGACCCTCTCTTTGAAGCAGAATTTACAGTAATGGTTAAACCTTCAGGTGAAATCACATTACAGCAAGTTCTTTTACACAGAAATGCCTCAGCAAACCTATTCTATACCCTGGGAAAACCTCTGGATTCAGCAAGTCCTCTGCAATTAATGATCCTGTGCAGTGACTGTTTCATATGGTTCTAGTCCAGTAACTGTCACCGATAGCATACAAAGCTCTGTACGCTGAATTTTGTCAAAGGATGGCTTGTATCCGAGAATAAGTGGTGTTACTAAGAGGCAGCACGGACCTGTCAAAAAATCGACCACTTACAAGCGGTGTGACCTTGAGCAAGTCTCTAACTCAATGAACCTCAGTATATTTATTTTTGATAATAAGGACAGTAATACCTTTCAGGGTCACAGTGAGAGTTCAGGGTGTGGGAAAGTGCTTTGCGATCTGAGATGTAGCATTCCAACAGAGGTTAATACCATTGTTTTAGACTAGATTTGAATCCCTGCCAGCACAAGGACATCAAAACACTGGACGTTGGCATTGTTTTGTCATGTGACTTACAATGTTTTCCATGAACACTATCAAAACAAATTTTGGAATTCCGTATAAGGATCCCACGCTTTATACTTAAGGTATGAAACGTCTAGTCCCTTGGTGTCATGAAAACAGGAGAATGAAGTTGTAAGGTAGGAGGAGGTGGAGTAATGGCACCTCTTGCAAGCTGTTACTAACAAGGCAGTGGCGTGTAAAGGTTAAATGCAGGAGTTTGCAAATCAGACACACCTGGGTTCCCGTTGCACTTCTCGACTTCCTAGTCCCACATTAAGCAAGTCGCTTAACTTCTTTAGTTCTCAATTTTGTCCCCATAAAATGACATTTGTAAATGAGCCATGATAATGACTCATGGGTTTCTTATGACATTTAAGTAAGCCAACTCACATAAACACTTAACCCACTAAATGGTACACAGTAAGTGCTCCAAAGTTAGCTATGAATAGTTTCCATAATCAGTTTATATTTCCTAATCACTTAATGTTTCTTTCAAATATGGAACTTAAAATCCACTTGGTTCTGATTTCCTTTTGCCATACGTTGAAAGTATTAGAACATACACGCACACAATATCATTTCTGACTTCAAATTGTAGTACTTAGTATACGTGTAATAACATAGGTGACCCTGAACAATGTGGAAGTTAGGGGCGCTGACCCCCAACGCAGTAAAAAATCTGTGTATAACTTTTGACTCCCCAAAGACTTAATTACTAATAGTCTTCTGTTGACTGGAAGCCTTACTGAGAATGTAAGCAGTTGCTTAACAAGTATTTTGTATGTTATATGTATTATATACTGTATTATTACCATAAGGTAAGCTAGAGAAAAGGATATGTTATTAAGATAATCATAAGGAAGAGAAAATACATTCACAGTACTGTACCATAAAAAATCCATATGTAAGTGGATCCATGCAGTTCAAACCGTGCTGTTTGAGGGTCAACTATAATGTGTTAGGCATCTAGCACAGTGTCTAGCACACAGTGAATGTTCTAGAAACCTATCACAGATTGATGAAGGCATGTTGTACAATGTCTATAATACCAGTGTGATGGTTAATTTTATGTGTCAACTTGACTGGGACTTAAGGTGCTCAGATATTTGGTCAAATATTATTTTGGGTGTTTCTCTGAGGGTGTTTTGGGATGGGATTAACATTTAAATAGGAAGACTATGTAAAGCAGATTGCCCTCCCTAATGTAGATGAATCTCATTGAATCAGTGGAAGGCCTGAGTAGAACAAAAACCCTGACCTTCCTATAAGTAAGAGGGAATCTCTTCCCACCTGACTGCCTTTGAACTGGGACACTGGCTTTTTTCCTACCTTCAGACTTGAACTGAAACATTGGCACTTCCAGGGTCTTGAGGCTGATGACCTTGACATGGGAACTATACCATCAGCTCTCTTGGTTCTCAGGCCTTCAGATTCAGACTGGAACTAGACCATCCATCTGCTCTCCTGGGTCTCCAACTTGCCAAATCACCCTGTGGATCTTGAGACTCGCTCATTTCCATAATCATGTGAGACAATTCCTTACAATAAATCTCTCTATATAGATAGAGATGTAGATATACACACATAAATATTATACATCAATATAAATACATACACACACACACACACACACACACTATAAATAAATATAAATCCTACACAAATCCTCTCTTTTTCCCCCTCTCTCTAAATCCTGTTGGTTCTGTTTCTCTGGAGAACACTGATTAATACAACAAGGCTCAGAAATCTGGAATGACTTTGATGAGCACTGTGGAGCCATGGATGATTACTGAGCGGTGGAGTTCCTAATAGTTACTTGGGCTTTAGGAAAACCATTCTACAATAGTATGCAGAATAGTTTGAGTGGAAAGATGTCTGGATACAGGAAGATTATGACCACAATGCCAGAAGTCAAACTGTGGCAGCAAGAACAGAACATGGGATCCATTGAGAAATATGACAAAGGTAAGACCTACAGGAAGGGCTTTGAACTGACTGGAGCTGGGGCCAGAACAGAGGAAGAAGTGAAGAGGAGCATGGGGTTTCAAGGTCAGATACTACAAAAGGATGATGCTGGTGTGGAAATGGGGAGCCAGGGAGGGAATGCTGGGAATGGGAAGGCATGTGTTCATTTGGACTAGTTGGATTTGGGGTGGGGTTGGCAGAAGTGTATTAACGTGGAAGTGCTTACGGAGCTCAGAAGAGAAGGCAGAGCTTGAAGTCAGGTAAAGGAATCCTCTGCCCCAGGATTACTGGCAAAGCCACTGGCCTCTCTGCCCATATCCAGGGTGGGCGCGACAAGATGCTCCAGGGGAAGGGTGGTCAGAGCGGCACAAGAAAGGGGAGGGTAGAGCATCACAGAGGTCAAAGGGCATGAGCATTTAGACAGGCTTGAGCCCGTCAGTCACGCAGTCCCTTGCTATGAGTCAGGGAGGAGAGAGTCAAGGCTGCTGGATCTGTAATGAGGAGTCCCTCAGGAACCCTGAAACAAACTAAAAAAAAATGCAAGGATGGGTAAAGGGTGGGGTGGAGACCTGGGTCCAGATGTTTAACACTTTCCAGATGTGAGTAAACATGAAAGGGCTATAGCTACCAGCAGCTCAGAGCAGGCCTGAGCCTTGCCAAGGACAATGCCCTCCCTTCTGGAAGCCACGCATACTGGTGACTGTGTAATGAGAGGAGCAGGAGTCAGGAGACATGGTCCTAACAAGCCGTGTGACTGGGGTAGTTCATCTTGACGTTCAGGGTCTTGCATCTAAAATAAATAGTTGAGCCAAGTGATCTCTACGGTGCTATGATAGAATAAGACTATTTTACACTTAATTTCCTCCCTGTTGTAGGAACAAAATTCAATTGATTAAAAAAAAGACATCAAAACCAAAACCTCACCACATCCCTTAACAGACGGTCCTCTCTGGTTTCCTACCCCAGCTTAAGTCAACATCTGCTCTTGGCAAAGTCACCAGGCTGCCCTGTTTTAAAAAATCTTTAAGACAGAGGAGGGAGAAGAGAGAGGAATGACAATATGCCTCTTTCTTCCCCTGCTAGTGATTTCATTTAGAGGAAAGCTTATGTGGTTTGTAGAGGGAGGGGAGGATAATTTTTATTTGACCCTCATCTCGCAATAATTCTGCAAGTATTATTATAATACAGTAAGTATTATTCTCCATTTTCATAGTTGATAAAACTCAGACCAGAGAGGTTAAGTGACTTCCCTAAACTCACACAATTAATTAAACATTTACTGAGCACCTTCTGTGCTCAACTTCCAGGGAAACAAAGATGTATAAGATCTTTGATCACACTAACTAGCTGTGTAATCTGATGTAAACGACTTTACCAATCTGGCTTCAGTTTTGTCCCTTTTAAAAAGAGGGGGATTCCACTCTGCGACTCACTAGGGTTCTTACATTTCACACATTAGGATTCTGTGCCTAGGTCTCTTCATCCTCCTGTTCTGTCACACGAGAAACATTGGAAGCTTTGCCTGGGCTCTAAATAGGTCTAGGATGTGGGAGCCTCTAGATGCAGAAGTCTTGGGCAAGAGATGAGACACTAGTTTTCTCCAGCAGATGTAGTTAGAGAGTTGACTGTGGAGATGATTTGCCTCTGTGTTTCAGAGATTATGGGGAGGTGGGGGCAAAGGAGAGGGTATTAGGATTCCAACCAGATTGCTTATTGGGAGAATTATTTTAAAGCCAGCACCACCTTCTGTCCAGTGAGCTTACTATTTGGAACATTCTTTAGCATATTTTCAGCCTGCATCTCCCATGGGGGACAGGAGGTCATTCATTATTCAGTTTCCCTAATCTGTCCTTGCTATTTTAATCCTTATGGTTGTGAATGATCAGTAGCAGAGGGTAAATCAGATTAAAAAGATAAAATGACCAGTGTCAATATAAATGTACCCATTTGTGTGCAAGCTTATGAACTTGACAGGCTGTGAATCTTCTAGAGTATTCTGCATGACTACTTTGCCAGGGCAGTAGAGGTCTTGGGGGCATGGACTGTAGAACCAGATGGTAAGATAATCTGGCTTTAACATTCTTTAGATATGCATCGTGGTGATTGTCTTAGCCTCTTTGTGCCTTGGTTTCCTAGTTGTGGAATGAAGAAAATAAAAGTACCTGCTTTATAGGGTTATTTTGAGAAGAAAATGCTATAATTCATGTCAAGTGCTTAGAGCAGTGCCTGGAACACAGTAAAAATTTAAAATATGAACTGCTAATCAGTTCTTATTATTTATAGGCAATTAGCTCAGTCTCACACAATGTCCCCACATTGGCTCTTTGAGGGTCCGTAATTCTGATTGTAATTCAGCCTTCCTTCTTAGAGTAACCTGAGAGCCTGACATCAATTTCCTTAGACACTTCAGAGACCACCAGGTAACAAGTTATTATCTCTTTTTATTAATGAAAAACTTAAAATGAAAAATTAAGTATCAGTTTGTTCCAAGTTCCCTTGTACATCCATAACTCAGATGGTGGTGGAATCTCCAGAACCTTCCCTGACCTAGCTCATCTTATGTCAAACCATGTTGGCTGCGGGGTACATGTGCAGTATCTCATCATGGTCAGAAGATTCTGTTCTACCCCTTGAAACACAGCTGGTCTTTTTAGCTAAAGGGTCACACTGGGAGACTCCAATCCGGTCTCCCTAAATGTCTCCTTACACTCGGAGTCCTCACAACACTTGCCCGTGTCCAGGTGGTCCCTTGCCCTCAGTCCCCAAGTTCACACTCAGTTGGGTCAGTGCTGATTCTTAGGAGGATTGGGGCCATGTTCCTTTCTCTCTCTGGCCTCTTGATATCTTTGCAAGGCTTGGGGGAGAGGGGTTGTTAGGACCTGTATTATTTTTTTCTTCACTCAAAATAAATATTCTTTTTTTAAAACTTTTTTTTTTTTTTTTTAGAGAGAGACAGCATGCATGAGTAAGGGAGGGGGCAGAGGGAGAGAGAGAGAAAATTAATCTTAAGCAGTTTCCACGCTTAAGGCAGAGCCTGATGTGGGGCTTGATCCCACGACCCTGGGATCATGACCTGAACTGAAATCAAGAGTTGGACGCTCAACCGACTGAGCTACCCAAGCGCCTCAAAATAACTATACCTTATAAATAAATGTATAGATTATTCAGATAAACAAAAAGAAGAAAGAAAAATTCACCTATAACACTATACATTTACTTACTACTCATAAATACCTATCTGGTTCAGAAGGAATAACAAAAGTGAAGCATCAGAAAATTCAGTGCTATGAAGAGTCATCACTGGACCTGGAGGTGACTAAAGAATCAAAGATTTTAACTATGCATTTACATTCATCTATCTTTTTGTCCCCCTAAATTCCCAAGAAAAGGAATTTGAATTGGAGAATATGCAGGACTTGCCGGCTATCTTCAATGTAGAAAACACTGCACTTAAAATGTGCTGCATAAAGGACAGAAGGGTAAACGACGCTGGTGACAGAGCATGGAGTCAGTTCCTGACTATGTCACACAGGAAACCCCGATCATGTGACCGCATCAGCCAGGAGTCCCTGATCATGTGACTGCATCACCCATGACACTGTGATGGGAGAACGGAACCCAATTCACTGGGGATTGTGTTAAAGCCACATCTTTATCTGGAGGTTATTAGACTGATACATCCGCCAACATGGGAAAAATAGTGTGTGTGAGTTGTAGCAAAGCCTTTGATAAACTTTCCTCACATCAAATTATGTGGATTAATTCATTAAATGATCATAAATCAAAGGCTCTAATTCATGGGCAGATTTCAGGCCAGGTAAAGGGAGATTTTGGCAGGTACTTCGCTGTACTTGGAGGTTGGCCCTGTCTTTGTTTAACGTGTTCACTCCTGATTTAAATGAAAAAATGGAAGACCAGTGGTCAGATCTGCACGTGACAAAGTCAGGGAAAGACACTAAATAAACTGAATGACAGAACCAGGATTCAAAAATACCTTAATCTGAGTGAAAAGACTAATTCAATGAGAAGGAATTTGGAAGGAATAAATGTTGAGTCCTGAACCCTAATCCAAACCTCAACTATTTTAGGAGAATTGTAGGGGAGTAGCTGGGCACAACACAGTGGGGTATGCTTTGCATGGGAGTTCAGTGGCAGCCAACAGGCTGAGGGAAACGAATGCACTGGGGGAGCTGAACCTCCTCTCACTGCAGTCTCCCTGTGACATGGGTGAGCCTTGTCCTCGGCTACTTTGTGCCGCTGGGGCACACGGACACTGCGGGGTGAAGTTCTGGATGCTGCCAGACCATGATCTATGCAGAGAGTCAAGATGAGTGGTTACCAAAAGGAAGACTCTAAGAGCAACATGACTGCGTTTGGGGTGTGGGTCCCCACATCCTGTAGGCTTCTTGCAGATGAAATATAAAGATAAAGGTTCCTGGCCAAGTGAGAAAAAGCACACCACATTTTTCATCAACAGCATTCAAAGGTAGAATTGGAAAAAAAACTGTCTTGGAAAACATGGCATAAGGGTGGAATTCAGGTATTTTTTAATTTTAGAAAGGTGCACATAACCCTTTATGGGTTAGAAGGCACATCCTATAATTAACTATATTAAGATTTCTGCAGCAAAAATGCCTGGATATTCACACTAAATGGGATAAAGACTGTTGGGTAGTTTCATGTCAGTTTACATCAAGTGTTACTGCCAAATGAGTTATGAACTGTTTTCAAAGCCTTTTTTTTTTTAAGTGTATTTATTTATTTTGAGATGGGTCATAGAGAGAGGGAGAGAGAGAATCCCAAGCAGGCTCTGCACCATCAGCGTGGAGCCTGACGTGGGGCTCAAACCCCTGAACTGCGAGATCATGACCTGAGCCAAAAGTGGATGCTTAACTGACTGGGCCCCCTAGGTGCCTCTCAAAGCCTTTTTGATTTCAGAATTGAAGCTATAGGTTGTGGATCTGTAGTGCTCCCCACGTCACACATTTAGTCATGAAGAGGGAAAGAGAAAAAGAGGGAAGGAAGGGATGGGAGAGGGAGATTGTGTGAGGGGGAAAAAGGGCCAGAGAAAGGAAGAGAGAGAGAGATTGAGAGGGTGTAGGTGGGTCTACAAACCAAAGTCTAACTCTAGGTACTCACGCACCTGCATGGCTGAACTGGCACCTACATGGGCAGTTCCCAAAAGAACAGGTAGAGAATGGCTGATGTGCTGCCATCCCAAAGCCCCACCTGAACTGCTTCCCAAGTGGAGGCACAGACCACTAGCCGCTCAGCACAAGGGAGCCCAGGAGGTGACATGGGCAAGCAAAAGTCCCACAACTCTGAGGAGTGACAGAGGAAACTGGCATCCCCATACCTGCCTTGGAAGCTTGGTAATGAGGCCCACAAGTAAAATGCACTCAATAAGGTAGGGTCTCACCAGTAAGATCAGCTAAGAGAGAGGGGCAGAAGCTCCTTCTCTGAGGAAAGTGAGGTGAGGGGGGAAAGGGACCCCTCCCATATCTCACATTATAATATTTGAAGTGCTATGATGTAGAAGAATCTGCTTGTCTGAAATAACCCCCAAAGGAGTGCAGTAATACCAATAGAAATATGCTATAAAAATACATTTCAGCTGTTGATAAGTAGAAGTTTCTAGAGGCAGGAAAGAAAGAAAGAAAGAAAGAAAGAAAGAAAGAAAGAAAGAAAGAAAGAAAGAAAGAAAGAAAGAGAAAGAAAGAGAGAAGTGGGTTGCCTCGTGAGGTTTCAGCTAAGCAGGGTTACCACTTCATGTAGAGAGGGTTCAGCTGTAATTGCCAAGTAAAAATTAAGAACTTTTTAATAATGAAATAGGCACCTCTCAAAATACTGAGCATTCTCTCTGTGGTGTTTTCAAAATATCTGCCATACAAGGATGTGGAGAAAGAGAGCCATTGTGCACTGTTGGTGAGAATGTAAATAGGTGCAGTCACTATGGAAAATAGTATGGAGGTTCCTCAAAATATTAGAGGTAGAGCTACCAGTAGCAATCCTACTTCTGGGCATATAGCCAATGAGATGAAAACAGGATATCAAAGAGGTATCTGTGCTCCCATGTATATTGCAACATTATTCACAATAGCCAAGAGATGGAATCAACCTAAGTGTCTGTTGATGGATGACAAGAAGATGTCACACACACACACACACACACACACACACACACACACACACAGAGAGAGAGAGAGAGAGAGAGAGAGAGAGAGAGAGAGAGAGGAATATTATTCGGCTTTGAGAAAGAAGGAAATCCTGTCATTTGCAGCAACAAGGAAGGATCTTGAGGGCATAATGCTAAGTGAAACAAGCTAGACAGTGAAAGACAGCACTGCATGGTATCACTTATCTGTGGAATCTAAAAGAAAGTCAAACTCAGAAATAGTAGAAAAGTGATTGAATGGGCTGAAGATTGGGGGAAATAGGGAGGGGCTGGTAAAGGGCACAGCTATACGATGAATAAAGTCTGAGGATCTAACACATAACACGATGACTATAGTTGATACTTCTCGTATAATTGAAAATTCGCTAAGAGAGTAGAACATAAATATTCTTGCCAAAATGGAAAAAAAAAGATGTAAATATATGAGGTGGTGGATGTGTTAATTAATTCAATAGGGGGTCTCTTTCACAATGTATACACACATTAAATCACCACAACTGCACACTTTAAGTATCTTACAATTGTCAAATTGTCTTACAAATTGTCAAATATCTTATAGTTTATCAGTTATATCACAATAAAACTGAAAAAAAATCTGCCATAAAATTTTCAAGTTTTCCAAACACCTAGTTCGTGACAGGAATCATGCAGAATCCACACAGGGTTGTAGGGGGAGATTGGTTTTAGGGTTAGAGTTAATCATCTGTGAGGGGATTGGTTCAAAAGATCTTCATCTAACACGTAGTATATTCCAAGTACAAGGCTAGATGCTGAGGGAAAATAAAGTGGTATAAGGCACAGCCAGTACACCCAGAAGATCTTATAGCTAGTGGGGACGTTGGGAATTGAGAGGTCAAGACCCCCTCCTTGTTTCTAATATGGTGATATTGAGAAACTACCTGCTAGAGGGTAGAGAGTTAGAGGAAGAGATGGGAGGAGAATTTGGGCTTATATGTGAGGAGACAGGAAACAGAGAGTCACAGAGAATAAAGAGGTGGGCCGGGGGTGAGGGCTGACATCAGCGGCTTTGGTTCATGGACAGATTAGGTTCACCAGGCCCAATGCTAACTCTGAAAGGAAAGCATATCACATCCATCTTCTCTCCTATTGGTGCCAAGGCCTTGGCCCTTTGGGACATTGGCTGATAGTCGCTGATAGTGACAGACCCTACTTCTTGCGCTCCCCACCTCCCTTTGAGAAAGCTGAGGCTCTAGATAGGGTGAGCCTGTGTCTGTGACTTGGCTTGTACCAATAGTCCTTACATTTTCTGTGCTTGAGCTGTATGAGGCCATTTCGTGTCCCACTTAGCAAGCCTGGAGCGCTCTTTGATTTGGTAGATGATAACATAAGTCATCTGGCCTGTGATGGTGGGTGAAATACCATCTGATTCAGAGATTCTTTCGTGACTTCCTCCAGAACCAACTGCCTCATTCGTGTCTCCAAAAATAAAAATAGCAAGGGTTAGATCCCTATTTTTCTCCTGTTCCTTGGGGATGATGTGATTGAGTGATGGCTTTACCAGAAAAATATTGAAGCAGCCAGTTTGTTCCCTTTTAATCAGAATCTGGAAAAGGTAGCACCTCACCATGGAGCATGAGCAATGTGAGTTATCAGTTCTCTGAACTTTGCTTCATTCCACCCATGGGGTTAAGGGCTCAGGAGGACCTGTTTGGCCCAACATTTTCAGTGGGGTTGTTTCATGTTGAGTTTTGCTTTCTATCTCTTGGACCTTTGCTACACATCAGTCCTGTGAACAAGATCCAACTTTTAGCAAAGGGGTGGTTAAGGCAGTGTTATGGAGGAAGGAGTGGAGGTGAACTACAGTGCCTGGATTTCACCAATAAAGATCCATTTATTGGATGCCTCTCACTGAGGTACTTTCCAAAGACTCTTTAAAAAGAACATAAAGTTATAGAAAGGGTCGCACAGATTCAGAACAAGGCTATCTTACTCCAGGTCAGAGGTATGGGGGTCAGAAAGCTTAGGGAGCAATTAGATTCTAGAGTTTGAGGTACGAAAAATCCAGAATCCACGAAATCTGCATGTGACTGCAAGAGTTCCAGTCTCAAGAGTGCCTGCTGTCTTGCTCATATTGCTCATTTGTCCCTGAGCCACTGTTTTACTTCATGGAGGATTGGTATTTGGGATTAGGGCACTCATGACAGAGTGTGCATTAAAAATCAATCCCTTTCTCTTCCATTGAAAAGAACTCACCAACTGTAGATCATCAGACCACATTTAAACATAAAATTCCAGGTTCCCAAAGAAATGGGAGGTAACCAGATTCTATGGAGACTGAATGTGACCCCCTTCCTAAGGGGCCGCAGGGCAGGCAGCCACCCACCTTTGAAGGAAGTGGACCACGGCTGGAACCCTATGCTTGGAACCCTCTCTAAATGCACAGCTTGGCTTCTATCATTCCTGTGACCCCCTTTCCATCACAAATACCAGTCTTCTGTTCCTTTGGCAATAAGCCTAGCCCGATCCACCAAGCTTACACCCATGGACTCAGCCATGCCCGTGCCTTCTCAATGGCTCCTGTCATGAAGAGTCCTCAGGGACACAAGAGCAGTTTCTCATGGTGACACTGAGATAGGCAGGGCCAGCTTTGGGCATAAAGATGACACCTCCATTTGCACTTCACTTATTTTACACCTTTCCTGTCTTTTTTCTCCTGTACCTACTACTTTCATACTACTAAATCAGAGAGAGCAAATACATTCTGAGGGCCAACTCTGATTACTTAGTAGGTACTGACTGGCCACTCTGTTGAGACAGATTTTTTTAAAAAGTGCATGGGAACTCTGCAGTTGTTAATGTCTGCCATAGGGACTTATTTACCATCTTCTCATGTATCCATCAGTTTTTAGAAGGCAGTGACTATGTCTTATTCAGCTTTGGATCTCTGGTTATTAGAGATCCAAACTTTTATTTTTAAAATTTTAAATTATTTTTAAACATAATTTTTATTTTTTAAGAAAGAGAGAGAGAGAAAATGCAAGCAGGAGAGGGGCAGAGTTAAATAGAGAGAGAAAGAGAGAGAGAGAGACAGAGAGAGAATTCCAAGCAGCCTCAATGCTCAGCATGGAGCCTGAGGCAGGGCTCGATCCCACAACCCCGGGATCATGACCTGAGCTGAAATCAAGAGTCAGACGCTTAACCGACCGAGCTACCCAGATGCCCCTACCCTCCAATAATTTTTTTATAGTTGAACTGTGCCTGTAGCAACTGTGGAATCCCCGACTTGCTTGTTCCCAGCTCTGTCCAAATTTCTGCTATCACAGAGTGAGTGACATAATGTCATAGAAATGTGTCGTTTCAGTTCCCCTTGACCTGAAGGTATGTACAAGATGAGCGCCCATAGAGAAAGCAGAGAGAATGTGAGGAGTTTCCAAAAAAACTGAAGAAGTGGATAAGAAAAGGAAAGATTCAGAAGAAGATGAGGGAATAGGTCAGAGACGCTAGCACCAACCAAAAGAAGAAGTGTTCCCAACGTGCAGTGCCATGGGCTGTTCAGGACCTCTGTAGTGCACACACATAAGAGGTACATGCAGTAGTATATACACTTGAACAGACCTGCAAGGGCTGACTGTGCAATTTTCAGGAATTTTGCAAGTCTGTTGTCATCATGCTGGTAGCTTAAAATTGACTCTGATGGGAGTATTTAAACCACAGAAATTGGCCAAGTCTCCAAACCAGGACTCATCCCACCCAGAACCAACTGTCAGTCATTTACCAGCATACCACTGAGTATATGCCCTCCGGCTCTCATGCCAAGAGGAGTGAATGAAAGCATTAATGACCAGTCTATATGTTATCCCAAGTGGCTAATCTATCCTCGGTCGTGAGACTTGTCCAGTCTGATAGGGAGGCAGGGCTAGGAAGCTCTAGCTGACCTTTTCAGTATTTGGGGGTTTGATGGGCTGACTCATCAGAGGCTCGCCCTGGCACCAGAGTGGAAGAATGGCGGCCAGTCAAAACATAAACTGTGGAAAGGTCAGCCGTGCACAAAGGGGCTCTTATTGGTTATGAGATGCTGTAGATTAGGTATCCAGTTGCCTTCCCGTAATGACATTTTGAAGGGAAAATGACACAAGAACCCACTCTTAAGTCACCTCATAGAATGTGGAATGCTTTTTCACTGAATTAGAATGAGCCCCGGAGGACAGGCCCAAGCACACACTGTCAGGGTGCTGGTGGGGAAACGCCGCGAGGGCGCTGAGATGAAAGGCCCTTCTCATTGCAGGTCTGAGGAATTTCTCAGTGTAGCCCTTTCCCCCTCTGCCTGACTATGGTGTTGACTGCAGAGTCCTCTCAGGGATCCTGCCTGAGAAAAGGAGGCTTCAAGATTGTAGCAGCTTTGGGTGCCTGGGTGGCTCAGTCGGTTCCGCGTCTGATTTCAGCTCAGGTTCATGAGTTCGAGCCCCACATTGGGCTCCTTTCTGTCCGTGCAGAGCCCGCTTGGGATTCTCTGTCCGCCTCTGTCTCTGCCCCTCCCCCACTTGCTCTTTCCCTTTCAAAAATAAACATTAAAAAAAAAAAAAAAAGATTGTAGCGGCTGCTTTCTGCATGTCCTGAGGGCAGGAATCCATCTTTCCCACTGCTGGGGGCCATGTACCATGTCACTGGCACCTAGCCCTTCTCATGGGTGAGGACTAGACAAGGAGGTGCTGGTGGAGAGGCAGGAAGATCCAGGGAGAATGTCTGATTTGGAGTCTATTCCTTCATCATAAGCTGCTGGGGATAGGCTAGAGATGCCTCCTTAGCTGGACCTCAATTTAGGAACAACCGCCAAATAGGGCCAGAGAAGGAGGGCTATCCTGCACATTAATACTGCAATTGACCCAGAGCAGCAGGGACGTGTCAGATAAAGACAAGAGCAGGGCAAACTAAAGAAGCCAGACAGACAATTAGACAGGAGAAGGGATTAGTCTATTGTCTCTGTAGAGAGGGGAGAAGAAATATTTGAATAATATCCACTTACTGGTGGCAGTGTTTTCTGAACCTCAGTGATGTGGACTACTCGGTTTGTGCCACCTCTCCTTTCCACCTGTTCCATTTATTTATTCCATATTTAATCTTTAACTCATTAAAAAACACCTGAGCTTCATGTTAAAAGTAGCATCCTTAAAATCGTGGATTTGATATGCCACTTTACACATTGCTATACACACACATGACTATTAAAAGAAACTCTTCATTCATCTGCCCCTGACGTCACTGGGCAGGCCACTATACTGCACCCTGATGGGCATATGGTTTCCCTGGACACAGACATCACTCAGAATGAAGCCCCGGGCTTTGGACGTCCGTCATTCAACCATGCCTCTTCCTCACTCACTTGTTAAAGCTGTCATTTGGCACTGACACAATTTTTTTCTCTTGGAAGCCCTCAAGCACAACACGAATGGGAATTAGAACGTCTGTTCTCTGTTAGATCGGGTGTTGTGTTGGGTGTTTTGCTTCATTATTAGGAATGGGTCATCGTCCATCTCTGGTAATACAACGTGCTTCTCTTAAAACAGTCTTTCCTGGAGATTATTCTAGAATAAGACATTTCCCCCCATCTAAAGCATTTTGTTTCAAGAATAAAGTTCAATAAAATTAAGGGGAAAAAAATACAAAGAAGTAACATGTATTTTCATGTCATCTTTCTTTCTTTGTCCGTGTTCTCGCCTTTGCCTCTTTTTTCATGCCACAGCTCTTGTGTATTCTTAAATCTTGGTCCTTTTTTTTACTTTGTCTTCTCTTTATTCCAACCCCAAATTATGAATCTGGTTTCCGTTTTTGAAAAAATGTTTATTATAAAGCACATTTCCTTGTTAGAAACTTAAATCTGATATGCATTTTTTTCTTCCAGTACAAATGATTTTTGGAAGAGAGTTTTGGGAAACATTTCCCGAACACGAACACTGTCTAACAGCTTTTAATGGTGGGCCTGGCTGCCTGATTGGGTTATACTTCCACTAGGGGGCACTCTTCCCTTTAGATGACAAAAGTTCTGCAATAGTAACAATAACAATGTGGGTTTCCTTTTGAAAATAGTTGCTCCTGAACACAAATTTGGGTAAGAGGACATTAAGGATATGAGGCCACTTGCAAAGAGAACACTTGGTTTACCAGCAAATTCACCCAATCGTAGACATAATATCAATTAACAGTGCAGCTGGGGGTAGCTATGACATTCCTAATATAGGGACTTCCACGAGATCCTTTTCTATTCCAGTTGTCAGCTAGCAAATTTTTTTCCTTAAACTTAAACTGGAGCCAAGGGATTCTTCTCAGTAATATCACAAAGTACTGCCTGGACCTCTGATCTTTATAGGATCCATCCCAGGTTTGTTTTAATTTGTTTTAAGCCAGGTAAGATCTCAGCCATTACTTACTCCTAACCCCACACAGGGAGGACCCAGGCACAGGGAGATGAAACACTTTGTTTAGACCACACAGCTCTTGGTGGGGGCAACAGGAAGATCTTCTGAGACAGTGTCTTGAATTTCTTTAGTCCTTATCATCTGTCTTTCTTACAAATGCCCTCTTGTAGCTTTCAATGGTGTCTTTTGTCAACAGGATTTTGTCTTTTTTGACCTCACAGGGTTCACTATAACTCAAGCCTTGTAATATTTTTCTACTGACATTGAGTTACAGTAGCTCATAGATACCTGAGGTATTGAAAATTTTTCTTTAATATTCCAAGATATCGAATTCTAATGGATGCCTTTCTTGGGCCCTGGAAAAACAAGTAAGAATAGGAGATAATATTGACGAATGAGAGGGACTGTCCCAGCATCCAAAGAGTCAGGTTTTAGTCCTAGCTATATCTTTTTTTTTTTTTAATGTTTATTTAGTTTTGAGAGAGAGTGAGAGAGAGAGAGAGAGAGAGAGAGAGAGAGAGAGAGAGAGAGAAAGAGAATGAGCGGGGGAGGGGCAGAGAGAGAGGGAGACACAGAATCTGAAGCAGCCTCCAGGCTCTGAGTTTCCAGCATAGAGCCAGACATGGGGCTCCAACTCACGAACTGTGAGATCATGACCTGAGCTGAAGTCGGACGCTTAACCGACTGAGGCACCCAGGCGCCCCAGTCCTAGCTATATCTTATAGGATGAGTTACTTTGGGCCAAATTGCTTAATCTTCTGGCCTTCATTTCCTTTTCTGTAAGGTCTAGTTGGTGACAAAGCAACGTTTAGTGAGCCAGAGACTTTGTGTGAATTATCTTACTCCTCAAAATAGCCCTCTGAGGCACTATTATCATCCCCACTTTACAGAAAAGGTAACTGAAACTCAGAGAGGCCAAGTAATTTGCGCAAGACCCTAGAAATTGGGCCTGGATCTTTTTGGTTTAGAAGCCTTTACTTAAGCACAGAAAGAGGTCTTCACTCAATAAATATCCCCTCATGAACCTTCTATGTGCTTAGCAGTTCTTGTTGGCTGTAGAACTCGACATGCTCATTTCAAACCACGGAAGAATGTGAAAAGGAAATGGTTCAAGAAAAATGGTACGATATTTGAGTGACAGCATTGTGTTCTCAGGGGACATGCGTTCACGTCCCCTCTCTCCCACACATTCTGCGTGATTTTAAGCAGGTCACTTCCCCTCGAAGAGGCTGTTTCCTCAACTGAAATATGAGGGGTTGGGAGAAATTCCAGCCTTCGGTCCTCTCATGCTGCATTCGCTGGCTCTTGGCCTGAAATCCGAATTCCTTTTCCTGGCTCTGGATGCTGCCACAGGATCTCCAGCTTCCACGCGGCCCACCCCTAATCTTTCCAGCCTGAGCTCGGGATTCTTTTGTTCCTTCCTCCTGCCTCTTGGTTTCCTTACTGGGGAGGCCCTGTCCTCCTGCTCCACCCTCTGGTTCATACATAGTGGAGCGGGCAAAGCAGAGGAGCCTAACAGAAGCTTGCTTTCTGGTGCGCCGGCTGTGGCTTGCTTAGGAATTCAGGAAGACTTGCTCGCTGCCTGTGTTCACTGCGGCGGAACCAGGCGTGCAGGAATATAATTCTGAACCAGCCCAGTTTAATCAAGTAAAGACAATGGAGCTTACAGGCGGCGACACGTTGAGTCTCTGAAGATCCCACTGCTGCTGTCACCCTTTTCATCAAAATGATTGAGAATGTATTTCTAAACAGAATTGAGGGGCCCGGTCTAAAATCAGACTGCTGTATTGGCCTTAACGTCCCGATTTGAAGTGCTTCAGCTTCTGGTCCACAGTGCGTTCTCAGTAGAGGTTTGTTATTACTGCTGATAACCACAACTGTATGAATAAACAGAAAAGACGTTCCTATTTCATGAGAGAGAGAAAAGAATCTCATTCAAACCAAGAGAGAATGAAAATTGCTCTTGTTCAGCAGCTTTACAAATCCTGCTTTCCTTTTCTGCTGGAAATGAAGCTGAGTTGAAAAGCTTATCTTGGTTTGACTTTATTCCCCCCTCAAACCAAAATAGAATAGCTGTTTAGCTTGAAAATTCATGGGAGCCCATATCAACTGGTTAACAAAACACACACACACACACACACACACACCACACACCCCTTAATATCCTCATTATCTAAAATCTCAATCACCAAAAATTGACAAGAAAAAAATTCTGAGATTCCAACACACAGTTGAGCAGAGGATATAAACAGATGATTCATAAAGCAGGAAATACAAATGGCAAAAAAATCATATGAAAAAATACTCAACATGCAAATAATAAAAGAAGTCCAAACTATAGCGACAATGAGATACTGTGGCTGCTCATCAAATTAGTATTTAAAAAAATTATAGCAAAACCAGTCCTTGCTTTTGGGTAACAGGTTCCTGGAAGATATGTATGAAATCCAAATATATTTAAAAAAAACACCCTAACAATAGCCTTATATGCTTTAAGGTGCAACTATGAGCTAAGAGCTAATATTGTCGAACTCTCTGGGAACAGGACCTTCCTTTGAGCTCCCTGTCTGTCATCACACTCTGCTTCCCCCAACCCCCATCAATACCACGATCTGTGAAGCTGACCCCATGATCCACAGAGGCACTGTCCTAGCTTTTCTGTGAAAATTGTGCAAGTCCACAGTTGTCTTTATTTTTTAAGTTCTCCTTTGGTAAAAAGTTGTATCCAGATTCTTAAAGTCCACAATTTTCCCACAACACTGTTTTTCTTTGCCCCAAACTCTGAAGTCTCCATTGATAAACGTGCGGAACCATAATGAGAATAGACGTAGAGTGTCCTCAAAAGCGTGCAATCCTAATGGTGATTTTACATCAGAAGACTGGGGTTCACAACACCCTGAAGGTGGGGGCCTGCGTTCCTTTTACTGTAAACATTCTTTGGAGTAAAGATCAATATCCATGTGACACTTGCTTGCTACCCTTGTTAGAAGACTTCTATGTTTGACTGCTGGGCTTTGCAGGTTAGAGCCGTGGCCTCCCAAGTGAGTAACACAGAATGATTCACCTGGGTGAAAGAAGAATGTATTCAGATTTCTCCTCTCATCCTTGTCCTGTCCTTTTTAAATTTCCATTTTTTAAAAAATATTTTTTAATGTTTATTTTTGAGAGGGAGAGACAGAGAGAGACTGAGAGACAGAGCGTGAGTGGGGGAGGGGCAGACAGAGAGGGAGTTGTACAATCTAAAGAGGGCTCCAGGCTCTGAGCTGTCAGCACAGAGCCTGATGTGGGGCTCGAACCCATGAACCACGAGATCATGACCTGAACTGAAGTAGGACACTTAACCAACTGAGCCACCCAGGTGCCTCTAAATTTCCATTTTTGATACTTTTATAATGTAAAGGTTAGTATAGCAGTTTATTTATTGGGGGACATATGATCAAAATTGCTTTGCTGGTAGAACATTGTTATCAAAAAGTTTGCAGACAACTGGAGCAGGGAGAGGTGTTAATGTGTCTGATCCCTTGCAATTTGGGAAGCGGTGCCTTTAGAGTTAAGTGAGGAAGCAAGGTAGGCTGTGGTCATAGAGAGTGGACCAGCAGAGCTCCTGGTAGACAGCAGAAAATGCACTGACACTGAAGCAACTGGAATGTTCAGCTGAATCACAAGGGCTTACTGGCTAGGAAAGAGTCCAGTATTTTTAAAGGCCATCTTTCCAGAAAAATCCACTTGTGTTTACTCAGGTCATGTCTAAGCACCACAGGCCCAGGATTCCAGTAGTCACCTCACTGTGGCATGCCAAGCCAAGGGTTTCATTGAGATGGTGCCAGTTGGGAGTCAATGGTGGGGAAGCCGAAAGCAGCTGAAGGGTGTGGAAATGAAAATATCCAAGCAATCTAGCTGAGATCCAAGAGACAGGCAGCCTCATCAGAGTGAAAACAGGTGTCACCAAGGGTCTGGAAGCAAATCCATATGTCAGACAGAGATGTGTATGGTTGAGAAGGGGGAGTCAGACCTGACATTTGGAATGCCCTTAAATAGTCTTGACCCCACTGAGCTAGGGATTAGGGAAGATCCAATGGCATGATTCTCATTTATGTTTCTTTTGCTGAAGGACCACAAACTCTGGACAATCTGATAACAAGTTCATGCCTTTATTCAAAAGGAGAGTTATGGGGAAATATGTATAGATACATCAGCTCAAATGTATAATTTCTGCTGGATATGAAACCCCAGATAGCTTTCCAATTATTTCTGAGTGTCCCTACAACTTTCCTCATGCAGGCAGTGTAAGTACCCTCATGTGCTACTGCTCTGGCCTTCCTGTGGGAATTTAGGATCCCAGAACCCCTCTTGGGGGAGAACACTGTTCCAACTTCAGTATCTCTTAATGGAGATTAAGTGTGCAATGGGAGGGGCTGACCTTCACACTTAAGGATAGTGCACAGTCACAAAAAGTTGAGAGTCAAGTGGAAATCCAACTGTCAGTGTTACTAATGGGTGGATGTCAGCTAACCCCTGGTATATAGGGAGGGCTTTCTGGGGAATCTAGACTGGAAAAGGTGGTTTGGACCTGAGGACAAAGGAGGCTCCTCCTGATTCTCTACATGCAGACCCTGAGCCTTCCTGTCTATCTGGACTGTAGCCTACCTGAGGACAGGAGCAGTGCCTGGTCCAGGTACAGTGCCCGGCACTCTGCTGTGGATATACGAACCTGCTAGATGCTAACTAAGTCACAACTCATTTCAATGTAGAGCCGAGGCTCTAACATCTGCTCTAGCACACTAGAATTTGAAGGAAGAGATGGATTGAATTTAGAGCTGATTTCCTTTAAAAGTATTTATAGGAACTACAGGCATACCTTATTTCATTGCACTTCACAGATACTGCATTTTTTTCCAAATCAAAGGTTTGTGGCATTTCTGCGTTGATCAAGTCTATCCATGGCGTTATTTTTCCATCAGCATTTGCTCACTTCGTGTCTCTGTGTCACATTTTGGTAGTTCTTGCAATATATTAAACTTTTTCATAATTACTGTATTTGTCATGATGACCTGTTATCAGTGATCTGTGATGTTATTACTGGAATGTTGTTTTCATGCTTTCTAACACAACATCCATTCTATAGCCTATAGATCAAGCAGTCGTTGTGGCTTTCTTTCTTTCTTTTTTTTTTTTAGAGAATCAATTCTTTTTTTTTTTAATGTTTATTTATTTATTTTGAGAGAGCAAGAGAGATCGAGCAGGGGAGAAGCAAAGAGAGGGAGAGAGAGAATCCCAAGCAGGCTCTGTGCTGACAAGAGAGAATCCCAGTGCAGGGCTCAAACCCGCAAACTATGAGATCATGACCTGAGCGAAAATCAAGTGTCAGATGCTTAACTGACTGAGCCACCCAGGCGCCCCATCATTTCAACTTTCAAGGCTTATTATTTAAGAAATACATTTTGGGGAGCCCTTGTAGTCAGCCTCGAGAGTGCAGGACCAAGCCAAGCTCACCCTCCTTGCCAGGATGTCCACTGCCCTGGTCCTCTGGACCACCATCCAAGGGCAAGGGCACGGCCCAGATATTTCCCACTGGTTCCTCTGTCCTTCCTTCAGCCCCTCCATACTACTCCAGGCCAAAGGCAGCTGAGCTGAGGCTCCCAGAGCAATGGTTTCAGTCCCCACTTCAAGTGATAAATTCATCTTAGTAGTTTTAGAACAGGCCTTCCTTATGGTTTGTACTTCAAGACTAAGGGCATGTAAAAGAGGGAAATTGCATAGCTCACCTATAGCCAGCTTGACAGCATAATTTTTAGGAATCAAGAATCAACGTTGGGTTACCCTCAGAAGTCCACTTGGATGTGGCATGTTCGTGTGCACGCTTGAACGTGAAAATCATCTTCTCCCATCAAGGAGAGCCCCCTCTTTAGCTAAAGTAGTCTAAAGAAGTAGTGAAAAGAAGAAGGGACCCGCTCCGCCCGCTACCCTGCCCTATCTGACCACAGTCAGCCACACAAATTAAATCAGTCTTTTGGAGCAAGGAGTAGAGCTGTACAAGGTTGGACTGAGCCCCTCTTTCTGCTCACACCACCACTGAGCAGCTCCGTCCAGGACTGTCACCCACATGCAGGTCATGTCCTGTGCAAGGACACCTGGCTGAGACAGTGAGTGAGGGCTGAAATCCTGCCAGGCTCCACTCACCAAGGTGAGCTTATTGGTATTTGGCTATGTCTACTCAGACAATGTGGCTCCGTTTTCTAAGTTGTACCAAGGTACCTTGTATGGCTATGGGCAGTTCTGAGCATCCAATTTCATATCCCAGCCCTACCCAGGATTATATTCCTTACCTCGGATAGATTGAAGATTCTCATGAACAGATTAGGTGTACTGTAAAAAGTGAAATATTTGACCCAAACTGAAATGAATTTCATAGGTAAAGCTCAAAATATTACCATGGATATGAATTATGTTTGTATGTATCTATATATGTATGTATGTATGTATGTACAGTTACATGGATATACATTGCTGTGTATCAGAAGTTAGCACAACTTAAACTTAGTAAATGCTTAAAATAAAATTATTTTGGGTATCAGGGGAAAAAAAAGAAATACATTTTGTAAGGCTATAGCTGCCATAGATAGTGATTCCTCTGATGGATCTGGACAAAGTAGATTGAAAACTTTCTAGTAAGGATTCATCATTCTACATGTCATTAAGAACATTCGCAATTCATGGAAAGAGGTCAAAATATCAACATGAACAGGAGTTTGGAAGAAGTGGATTCAAACCCCCATGGATGACTTTTGAGAGGTTCTAGACTGCAGTGGAGGAAGTCACTGCAGATGTGGTAGAAACAGCAAGAGAACTAAGATTGGAAGTGGAGCTGAAGATGGGACTGAATCACTGCAAATGTCATGATCAAACTTGAACGGACAAGGGGTTGCATCTTATGGATGAGCAAAGAATGTGGTTTCTTGAGATGGAATCTACTGCTGGTGAACAGGCTGTGAAGATTGTTGAAGTGACAACAAAGGATTTAGAATATTAGATAAGCCCAGTTGATTAAGCAGCAGCAGGGTTTGAGAAGATTGTCTCCAATTTTGGAAGAAGATCTACTGTGGGTAAAATGCTATCAAGCAGCATTTCACACTACAGAGAAATTGTGAAAGAAAGAGTCGATTTATGCGGCAAACTTCATTGTTGTCTATTTTAAGAAATTGCCATGGCCACTCAACCGTCAGCAACTGTGACCCTGGGCAGTCAGCAGCCATCAACATCGAGGCAGGACCATCCACCAGCAAAAAAGATTATGACTCACTGAAAACTCAAATGATGGCATTTTTTTAGCAATCCAGTGTTTTTAAATTAAGGCATGCACATTGTCTTTTTAGACACAATGCTATTGCACACTTAATAGACTACAGTATAATGGAAGCATAATTTTTATATGCACTGGGAATCCAAAAAATTCATTCGACTTGCTTTATTGTGGTGGTTTGATACCAAACCCACAATATCTCTGAGGTATGCCTCTATAAGATTTCCTAATTGTCTGGAAATTGTATTTTTGTTCAGTTTTGCTTTCTTTTGTTTTGTGTTTATGAAATTTTATTTTGAGATCATTGCAATTGTTATGTGATTGTAAGAAATGCAGAGAGATCTTTGTACCTCTCCTCACTTACACCACTGGTAACGCCTTGCCAAATAATCACGTTATTTCACTCCAGACCGTTGACTTTGATACCGTCAAGATACAGGAAATTTCTACCCCCATAAGGATCCTTTGTGTTTCCCTCTATAGGTATATCCACTTCCTTCCTTAATCCCTGCAATCACTATCTCCATCTATAAATTTTCATTTCAGGAATGCTATATAACTTGCAACCAGTAGATAATAAGTCCTAGACATCTAATGCACAGTATAGTGGATATAGACAACAACATTGCATTGTAACTGTTGAATGTGCTAAGAGACTAGACCTGAATTATTCCCACTAGAAAAAAGAAATGATAATCATGTGATGTGATAGAGGTACTATCACTGCAATGGCAGCCATTCTACAATATATAAATGTATCCTATTAACAGATTATACAACTTAAATTTACACAATGTTATATGTCAAATATATTTCAATTAAAAATGCAAAAAAAGAGATTGTTATATAAACGGAATTATACATTATATATATCCCTTTGGGATCGCCTTTTTTTCTAACCTCATCATTCTCCAAAGAGTCATTCAGGTTGTTGTGTGTATCAATAGTTGGTTCATTTTTATTGCTGAATAGTATTCCATGTTACGGGTGTACCACAGTTTAACTCTTCCCCTGTTGAAGGACATCTAGGTTGTTTCCAGGTTTGGACTAGCGTAGAGGTGCCATAAACATTAGTGTATAGGTTTTCATGTGAACATAAGTTATCAGTTCTCTAGGATAAGTGCCAAGGAGGGCAATTTTGGGATTGTATGGTAACTGCATGTTTAGTTTTTAGAGAAGCTGCTAGACCATTTTCAAGAGTGGCCGTACCATTTTACATTCCTATCAGCATTGTGTAATTGATCCTCAGCACCATTTGGTTTTGACATGATTTTGGTTTTAGCCATTCTGATAGGATGGTAAGTGTCATGAGGACAGAAACAATGCCTACTGGGTTAACCACTGTAGCTGACCTATTGTAGTATCTTCCTGTGTCCTTCTATCTACCCGTGTTGAACTGAAATTGAATCGAAGAATTTATGATCTTACAGTACATGCTTTTACACAAATATTTGAAGGTACCATTTTTGAATACTTATCATTCATATAAAGATCCTTAGTCTTTTCTACATTTTCTCTTCAGTCTCAGAGATAAAAATCTTCAACTCTTATCTCACTTACTTTAGACTTGTTCACAACCATCTTCAGCTTTGCTCAGAATTTAATTCTCTTAACTTCCTTTATGACTATGAACCACCACCACTGACTTGAATTCTTCTTACTTTATTATTTTTCTAAAAAATTTTAAATGTTTATTTATTTTGAGAAAGAGAGAGAGAGAGACAGAGTGCAAGCTGGAGAGGAGTGGAGAGAGAGAGAGAGAGAGAGAGAGAGAGAGAGAGAAAGAGAAAGAGAGAGAGAGAGAGAGAGAGA
Organism: Lynx canadensis; assembly: GCF_007474595.2. Taxonomy (NCBI): domain Eukaryota; kingdom Metazoa; phylum Chordata; class Mammalia; order Carnivora; family Felidae; genus Lynx; species Lynx canadensis. The sequence goes on along the minus strand of NC_044306.2, from coordinate 27,222,946 downwards.
GAGAGAGAGAGAGAGAAAGGAGACACAGAATCCAAAACAGGCTCCAGGCTCCAAGCTGTAGCACAGAGTCCAACATGGGGCTCAAACTCATGAACTGTGAGATCATGACCTGAGCTGAAGTTGGATGCAACCTACTGAGCCACCCAGGTGCCCCAAGTTCTTCTTACTTTAACAGCCCAAGTAAGAACTGGACTCTACAGGGAGAGCCTTAGCCCTCACTGCCCATATTCTTTCTCTTCCTCTTGCTTTTGTGGATCCTCTAACTACGTGGCCAGAGGAGGCAGTGTATGGCTATGGCTTCAAAGCTTCATGCTACTATTTATTTCTTTGAGTTTTTCCATTTAGAAAGATAATACATTTTCTCTCTGATTAGGCATTTCAGTTACTATCTGCCCCTGGAAGCCTCACTGTTATAATATCCTATCATTTAGGTTGTCCCAGGTTTCAGTAAATTTCATGATGGTTTACTGATAGTATTCTTCTAGTTAGATCCCTATCTTATAGCTGAGCAGAGTTTTCAAAATAATATCCAAACAGCGTGTACTTACCTTGACTCTTTTTTTAAAGCTTGCTTGCTTATTTATTTATTTATTTATTTATTTATTTATTTATTTATTTTGAGAGAGAGAGAGAGAGAGAGAGAGAGAGACCCAAGCAGGCTCCGCACTGTCAGCCTGATGCAGGGCTTGAAGTTACAAACTGTGAGATCATGACCCGAACCAAAATCAAGAGTTGGATGCTTAACCGACTGAGCCACCCAGTGCTCCTTACCTTGACTCTTAGCTTGTCAGTGTGTGTGTAAGGCACTCAAGGCCTCTTTCTGACAGGGATGCCTCAAACCAAGATCCTCCTCATTATTAATGGGCTGATTAGAAGGGCAGCCCAGGTGTCATCAATAATATGTTTTAAATATAAAAAATCCTGATAGCTAATAAAGTATTACTTTAAGAGCTGGTTTCAGTTTTGGAACACTCAACACACTGAAACCTTAACTCATGGAAAAGATATTTTAGAGTGACTATTCATTAAGCCTTTTTGGGGGGACTATTGAACTATTTTATTCCATCACACCAGTTTCCATCAGATATTCCTTTTCTTGTGCAATTTATGTCTCATCTGTATAATGGCACCACACATTTATGAGGATTTGGTTAATGTAAATGAAACAAATAAATGGCATGTATATATGAATAAGTAAATGACTACGACAGAATGAATGAATGCCTCAGCGAAGTAATGGCCAAATGCATGAATCACATGCTGTATGCATTTGCCTATTGTAGCTTCCAATTTCTGTGTTTAAGAACAAATCATTTCAGGCCCAGAGGGTGCTTTTTGAAGTATATTAGACAAGATTACCAAACAAACAACTGCGAACTTGGACATCAATTCCCTGTCAGGCACTGTGTACTGCATTTTTACAGCAATTGGCTTCTTTATGAACCTTACATTGAAAGTTTGTGAATAGGTCTATACCTTGAATAAAAAGCAAAAACAGAAACAACAACACGTTCTGAATAATCAACTTCCAGGCCAGACTGTATAAATCACATCTTCTGGATGAGGCAGAGCCTGGTGCCTGCCAGGTCTTTTACCAGGCTCTGGACGTAAAGTGATGAGCAAGACACACAGTGGCTCTGACCTCATGGAACTTCTATCCTAGGGAAGCAGACAAACCAAAAGGAAGTAAATAGTCATAGGCTGTGATGAATTCCAGGGAAGAACCTAAAAGGGTGTTGGGATCCAAAATAACAGGGGACCTGTTTTAGATTGAGTGGTCTCCGAGGAGGAGAACTTTAAGTTGAAGGGCTCCATTTTCAAATGGGTCACAGGGGACATCATGTTTGACCTTTTAAAGTTCTGCTTCAGTGGCACGAGTTAGACCTAACATCACACATCTTCCACTCACGATGGTCCCATTGGACACCAATCAATATTCTGCAGAGGGTGCTGGGCTTCCAAAATGTGTCTATTCTGCTTTATTGCTTTTCTGCCTTTTTCTCTTGAGAAACAGTCCATAGTTTTATATACACTTCCCTGGCAGGGGAGGGGGGTTATAACTTTTCTCCCTGTTAATAGGAAGCTTCACTGGAAATATGGGTAGTTATTGAGAAACTGCCACCTACTGACTTCTTGTATAAAATGTTAATTATGAATTAATTTGGGAACAACTTTTCAATCTATGTAGATAGAAAGAAAAAATACAGGCCATGGGCTTTGTACACTGAATGCAGCAATAGATTTGTTCATAATGTAAGTAGCCGAGCAGGTCAAAGGAACTGAGCAAGTGGACCCAAGGGGTCTGGTGTCTCTCAATTAAAATATGTCATTTCTTCTTTTTCCTTGACTTTGCCTCTGGCCTGATATTGAATGAACTTAATGTCTGTGCCCAGAAAGATGCTTGAACTGTCTCTGTCCATTTGACATGCGTGAATGAAAAGAGAGAATGGATGGATACTAAAAGTGCATAAATGTAAAGCCAATGTCTTATTTTTCTGGTTGGATGAAGTTTTTAAAACAAACTTCAGGGGCACTTGGATGGCTCAATCAGTTAAGCGTCCGACTTCGGCTCAGGTCATGATCTCACAGTTCATGGGTTGGAGCCCCACATCTGGCTCTGTGCTGACAAGTCAGAGCCTGAAGCCTGCTTCGGATTCTGTGTCTCCCTCCCTCTCTGTCCCTCCCTGGCTTGCATTCTGTCTCTCTCTTTCAAAAATGAGTAAACATTTAAAAAAATTAAAAACATAATAAATTGCAAAAACTGTAAATAGCAGCAAATTGTCTTTTTGCCAAATGTTTAGCTGATGGGCATAAATATCTACATATAGATATGTAGATATTTATTCAAATAACCAGGAAAACATATGTTCATATACGTACATAGGCACTATTGACAAACTTCATGGTAGCATAGATGCTTGCCCTTGGGCTGAGAGCCAAAAATAATTCTTGTCATGGGAAAAACAATTTTAAAGCTCATTAATTATGCCTGAAATTTACATTTTTATTTTTATTTCAAGCCTTGATTGCAGTCTATTAATAAATGAAAATGTGCTTGCATTTTTAAGTACTTCTGGATTTCACAAGCTTTTGTTTTCAAAGAGGGGAAAGCTCAGCCAACACTTTAATTTACTAAGGGAATAGTCCGGGGAAAAGTCTTAATTAAATAAAGAAATTATCTTTGAAGAAATAGTTGGAGTTGAATAAATGTACTCAATGCTTACTGATGCTTTTTTCTCTTTTTCTTTTTAATTTAATTTATGTTTTTTATAAAAGTAAAATAGAGTTTTAAAAAACCAAAAACACTACAAAGCATATAAAGCAAAAAGCAGTACATTATTCCCAACATATTCCCCACTCCTGAATCATTTCATGTCTTAACTTTTCCCTGAATTTATATCTGTATTTTTCAGGAATACAGTATTTTTTTTTTTTTTTAATTTTAGGAATTATCTATTGATATCACAGTAAAGACAGATTTGCTTCTTCCTTTACAATCTTTACACCTTTTTCTTTTATTCCTGGCTTATTTCACTGGTTAGGGCTTCCTCTATGATGTTGAAAGGACTTTGCCTTATTCTTGCTCTTTGGGGTACAATTATGTTCTTTCCTGAATCATGAAATATAATATTAATTGCAGAGCTTTATAGATTCCCTTTAGCAAGCTGAGGAAGTTTCCCTCTATTCCTAGTTTGCTGAACTGTATTTGTTTATTTGTTTTTTTTAATGTTTTTATTTATTTTTGAGACAGAGAGAGACAGAGCATGAGCAGGGGAGGGGCAGAGAGAGAAGGAGACACAGAATCCGTGGCAGGCTCCAGGCTCTGAGCTATCTGCACAGCGCCCAATGTGGGGCTCGAACTCACAGATTGTGAGATCATGACCTGAGCTGAAGTCGGATGCTTAATCGACTGAGCCACCCAGGCGCCCCTGTTTATTTGTTTTAACAATGGGTATTAAATTTTGTCAATTTTTTCCCTGTATCTATTAAGATGATCTTATGGTTTCTCTATTTTTGGTCTGTTGATATGGTGAATTACATTATTAATTTTAGAATATTAAACTAACCCTTGGGCCATAATGTATGATTGTTTTAAAATATTCTGGACTTGAACTGTTAATATTCTGAAAGATTTTTTTTGTGTTTATATCCATATAATATTGGTCTTTGGTTTTCATTCCACGTAATAGCTTTGTCAGGTGTTGCTATCAGTATTCTACTGACCTCCTAAACTGTGTTGGGGAGTATTCTCCCATTTCCTTTAATTTCTGAAATAAGTTGTATAATTATTTCTTCCATAAATGTTTGATAGAATTTACCAGTGAAGCCATTTGAGTCCAGATGTTGTCTGTGAGGAGATATTTTATTATCAATCCAATTTCTTTAGCAGGTATAGAATTCTTTATAGTTTTTATTTCTTCTAGTATCCCTTTGGTAAGCTGTGGTTTTCAAGAAATTTATTATTTTCCTCTAATTACTGAAATTATTGGTATGAAATTATTCCTAATATCTACTTATTAGCCTTTAAATATCCTCTTTTTCATTCCTGATATAGGTAATTTTCACTTTTTTTCTTGATTAGTCTAGCTATGAGTTTATCAACTGTATTAACTTAAAACTACTTTGTTGGGTTTTCTCTATTGTCTATTTTCTATTTCATTGATTTCTGCATATTATTTCCCCTCTTCTTTCTTTAGGCTTAATTTGTTCTTCTTATTTTATTTTTTTATGGTAGAAGCTCAGAACACTGAGTTTCTATTTTTCTAATATAAGCATCTAAAGCTATAAATGTTTTTAAAAAACACTGTTTTAGGTGTACCCCACAAATTTTGTTATATTATGTTTCCATTATATTACAAAATACCTCTGAATTTCCTTTTTTATTTATTTTTGGTGTATAGGTTATTTTGAGGTGTGTTATTGTTTCCAAACAATTCGGGATTTTTCCAGACATTTTTTTCATTATTGATTTCTTTTTTTTTTTTTTTTAATTTTTTTTCAACGTTTTTATTTATTTTTGGGACAGACAGAGACAGAGCATGAACGGGGGAGGGGCAGAGAGAGAGGGAGACACAGAATCGGAAACAGGCTCCAGGCTCCGAGCCATCAGCCCAGAGCCTGACGCGGGGCTCGAACTCACGGACCGTGAGATCGTGACCTGGCTGAAGTCGGACGCTTAACCAACTGCGCCACCCAGGCGCCCCTCATTATTGATTTCTAATTTAATTATTTTGTGGTTAGAGAAGAGACCTGGATAGTTTGAATCTCTTATATTTACTGAGATATGTTAACGGCCCTAAATAAGGTCTATCCTGGGAAAGGTTCCACGTGTATTTGAACACAATGCATATTCTGCTATTTAGTAGTAGAGTGTTTTGTAAATGTCAATTAGGTCAAGTTGGTTGATGTTGCTGTTCAGATGTTTTCTATCCTTACTGACTTTGTCTCTACTTGTTCTATCACTTTTTGAGAGACAGGTGTTGAAATCGCTGACTGTAGTTATGGGCTTGTCTGTTCCCCCTGTAAGTGGAAATTGTGTTAGTTTTTGCTTCATGTGCAGCTCTGTTTTTAAGCACATAAACACTTAGGAATGGTATAGTATCTTGACAGATTCACTCCTTAATCATTATCATATGACTTTTTTAAATCCCTGGGGAATAATTCTTTGTTCTGAAATCTATTTCATCTGATATTAATATGACAACTCCAGCTTTCTTTTGTTTCGCATTAGCAGGGTATCTTTTCTCAGCCTTTTATTATTAGCCTTTGCGGGTCATTACATTCAAAGTGGGTTTCTCATTCCCCAGCCCCAGCCTTCAGCAGCTGCTTCTTTGCCCTTAGAGAAGACTTACATGCCTCTGAGGCAATTTCTTTCAGAGCTCCCGCCTTGCCTTCAACTGGGGATGGATCATCACGTTTCAAATCTATTACAGCAACCCATCCATGACCATTAATTGCTAACAATTCATCCTGCTTTTTCCTCCTCTTGTTTATGGTGGGTTATGTCTCCTGATGCTCCATCGGGAACGAAAGCAAGCATGAGTCTCTTCAGTCCTCCAAAGGTCTTATTACTTTCTGGTTTTTACTTTAGATTCCCTCAGCCTTCTAATGTGTTCAGTAAAACTATGATTTTGTAGCTTATCCAACTTATTCACTGGTAGGTTGATGTAGTGGTCTCTTACAGCTTTTTACATCCTAATGAGAGGTCAAAGCCTGAATTGTTTTTATGGAAGGAGGAAACCAAGCTCTCCTATTTCCCTGTTGTCCTTGAAGCTCTCACTGCTCTTACATTCATACCTCCCTCTATCTTTCTGACATAGGTCTATCAATTTTTGTTGATATTTATGCTCCCTCACATCATGTTAACTATATAACCTTTGTTCATTACTGAATCACAGTTCCCTCCTTTTACACCTTTTTGTTTCTCCTGGACTTAATGGTTAGTGATAGGAATATAGAAAGTTTAGTAAATGAAAACCAAGAGCCCAGATTTTCATAGGGTCTTATGAACTCATTATCAGAATTACAAAAACCTACCCAATCTTAGTATTTTCTACATGCAGAGCACATCAAGAATCCTATTGGCTCCTTTCCTCAGGGAGCCCTCTCTACTGTTCCGCTCTGGAATGGTTATGCCATCTCTGGGGCACAGCTGACAGCCAGGGACTTTAGTTCACCTCTTCCCACACTCAATCTTTTGCCTCAGTTCTTTGTCTTCTTTTTTCTTGGTTCATTCTCTTGTTTTGGTGTCACATGGCCCCAATCACTGTCTGAGAAACAGAGTGTGGGAGGTCAATTTTTTCAGTCCTTGCATATTTGAAAATGTTGTTGGCTGATAGCTTGCCTGACTATAGAATTCTAATTTAGAAATCAGTATCTCTCTGAATTTTGAAGAAATTTCCTCTCTGCTCCCTAGCAGACCTAGAAATATTGGTGTGGAAAAGCCCTATTCTATGCTAAGACCTATTTTTCTTTTTTCCTGTTTTGAAGCTTTCAGGATCCTCTTTATCTGCAAATTTTTGAAGTTTTGTGATGAAATGCTCTGACGAACTATTTCCATGGGCAATTTGAATTTCTGGGTTTCTTCTCTTATTTTCTTCATACTTTTCTGTTTCAATTTTTTCTGTTCTCCTTTCTATAGCACTTTGTGTATTTGGTTGTTTGACCAGGTTTTCTCTTTTCATTTCCCTTCTTTTACCTCTCTTGGTCTTTGTGATCTACTTGCTGGGAGTTTTCATCAACTTTATCTTTCAAACCTTCTCTTTCTCTCTCTTTTTAATTTTGCTATCATATTTTTAATATAAAAAGAAATGATAATTTTAATAGTATTTTTTCCTTTTAATGGATGAAATATCTTCCTTTCTTAATGGGTATTTTAGGGTCTTTTTTTCAATTCCTTTGAGTTTCTCTCTGGTTTTTTTTTTGTTTGTTTTGTTTTGTCTTTCAAAAGTGCCTCTTTTATTCCAAGTTCTATTTTTCTGGCTTAAAATATTTTGGTCTCTTTTCAGGTACAAGTTTTCATCAAATGTCTGTTTTTTTCCTAGCTGTTCTTAGTTCTTAGTTGATTCGTAATTAGAACAAGGCATAAAGGAGTACCTGTCGTGGCTCAGTCACTTAAGTGTCCAACTCTTGGTTTCAGCTCAGGTCATAATCTCATGGTTTGTGGGTTCGAGCTGCATATCAGGCTACATGCTTACATTGCAGAGCCTACATGGGGTTCTCTCTCCCCTTCTGTCTCTTTGTCCCTCCCCTGCTCACACTCTCTCTAAAAATAAATAAATAAACTTAAAAAAAGAAAAGAACAAGGCATACAAATGCTGTGTTGGTGTAGCTTGCTGACTAGTGGGTTTTGCTCTTGGGCACACTACCCATTTCTTAAGGGAATGTAGACATGTCAATATCTCTATGTATTTCCTTCTCAGAGGAGAAATAGCTAATCTCCTATGTGGTGTGGATATAGACCTGGCTGCCAGCATCCGGGAACTGATCAAGAGAGGTGGGTAGTGGAGGGACTTGGGGTTGAGTGTCTCACCATTCAGTATAGGGACTTTTGGCTGACCCTTTGTTTCGCTCCTTTCCTTGCTCTTCCTCTCGGCTGTCTTGATGACCCAAAGTTTAGTCTCTCTGGATCAGTTTCTCAGGATGCACCTCCAGCACAGGCCGGGTTGGGAGAAGGGATGCTCCCTGAATACACAGGATGAGTGAGCGGATCTGGAGACCTAACCTTAAACCAGCCATTTTCACGTCTACTCGTGTCTCATCCTGACTTTCAGAACCCACCCATACCTCTAGTTCTTCAGCTCTCTTGTGTTCTGATGAGAATATTACCTTGCTTTTCATAGCTGTGTTTTATAGTATATATATCAGGACAGCTTTGTCTTTTCTGTAGAGACTTCCATCTTCCTTGAAGTGACAAGTGCTTTATTTTCTAAATACTTGCCCCAACTCTATATCCCATTTGTGCAAATCTCCTCACCATATGTTCAGAACATTTGATATTTCATTAATTTTCATTTTTTGTTTCTGGAAAAAAAAACCTCTTGTGAGCAATTTGATCTGCTTGAATCTCAACTGGCTGCCCTCCAAGCCTGCTGCATAACTGTTGTGTTGGGATATTTTCGGTATCATCTTAGGGATTTCCATCATGTCTTTTCTGTTGGCTCCTCTTTTACCTGAATTCTATTGCTTCCAATTCACTGGTTTATTCCTTTATTTTTATGAGAACTAATCCCTAGGTTTTTTTCACTTTTATCTCCCAAACTTCTATTGGGTTGTACATTTTCCTATTTTTAACCTTTACAAGTTCTTTTCTTTTCTTTTTTTTCTTTTTTTAAAAAATGTTTTAGAGAGAGAGAGAGTGTGTGTACACGCATAAGTAAGGGGGAAAGGTAGGAGGAAAGAGAGAATCTTTCTTAAAAATGTTTATTTATTTATTTTGAGAGGGGGGAGGGCAGAGAGAGAGAGAATCCCAAGCAGGCTCCACATTGCCAGCGCAGAGCCTGACACGGGACTCAGTCTCACGAAATGTGAGGTCACGAACAGAGCCAAAACCAAGAGCTGGATGTTCAGCTTACTGAGCCACCGAGGCAGTCCACAAGTTCCTTATGCTATTCCCCTTTTTTTTTTGACAGAAACAATTTCATTCTGATTGTTTAAAAGATGTTTTTCTATGAAGATATTAATGATATTTTTCTGATATTTTCCTCTGCCTGCAGAATTTTTTTCTGTTATGCTGGTCTTTGCATTTCAGATTAGAGGGTTTCTTTAAATGACTGCCCACTCAGCACTAAGAGCTGATCAGAAGCTCCATGCTTGTTGAGTGGGTGTTATCAATCTCAGATGTCAAAATCTTTAGGCCTGTTTTTGAGTTGGTCGGTTTCCCCAGAGAAGGTAGGAGGGTAAAATGTCTAAGACAGGCTCTCGTTATTTGTATCATATTGTATGTATGTTTTGTTAATCTCTCTATTTCAGTAAGGCACCCATTCCTTCAACTGTAGCTGATACTCCCTTTCAGCAGCCCTGTGTTTTACCTCTTGAGAGAATAATCAGTTGGTCTTCTGTCAGGAGAAGGAGGGAGGAGGGAGAAGACTTTTATCCATCTGTATAGAATAGGAGATGACCTAAGGGTCTAAGTGTTTCTCAAAGAGGATTTTCAATTAATCCTCCTTCCAACCGCCCCTCCCCCCCCAACACTCCAACTTCTAGAGAAAACTATTGCTTCCAGTTCTTGAGCCTTTTCAGGGATCTTTAGTGCAAATTGAATTGCTTCTCAGGTTTTACCAACACTTGCTTAGTATTCAGGTTTTTGTTTGCTTGCTTGTTTTTTCTCGATTCTTGAACTATTATCTCTTCTACTTAAAAAAAATTCTGTGCTTATAAGCTTATGCTGTTGTAAGCATCTTTTTACTACTGCTTTAGGAGACTCTGGCAGGAAATGGATGATACGATTTTTTCCAACTACAATGATATGTCATTCTATTATATGTTCTTTTATTAAGTTTTTAATTTTAATTCCAGTGTAGTTAACTTACAGTATTACATTAGTTTCAGGTGTACAATTTAGTGATTCAACACCTCCATACATCACCCGGTGCTCATCACCACAAGTACACTCCTGAATCCCCATCACCTGTTTCACCCACCCCCGCACCCATGTCCTCTCTGGTAACCATCAGTTTGTTTTCTGTGGTTATGAGTCTGTTTCTTGGTTTGTCTCTCTCTGTTCCCCCCCCACCCTTTGCTTGTTTGTTTTTTCTTAAATTCCACATATGAGTGAAATCATATGTTATTTATCTTTCTCTGATGGACTTATTTCATTTAGCATTATACTCATTATATGCTGTTTTAACTAAAATTCAACAACTGGATAAAAGCCTTTGTAGTGAAACACCCCCAAATAATAATAGCTTGTTAAGTGCTATTCTGCGCAATGTTCTGGACAATGTGCTGAGTCTTTTAGTATTCACTGAGTTTATTTCATCCTCACAATAGCCTTATGGAGGGGGTGCTGAAATTATCAGATTACTATTAGCATGACTTTGGTGTCATGACTAAAGAACCAGAAAAAAGTATGGGAGATGTGTAGCATCCAACCAAAGGCCTTGTGCCCTGTCAAACAGGATGGCAAAGATAAAAAAATAAATAAATAAATAAAAATAAAAATGAAAGCAGAATTCAAGCATATAGTAAAGAGATTATTATAGAGATTAACAGTAAAGATTATTGAAAGAAGTTAGACCCAAACAGTTTAGGTGAGTGTAGATGAAATAATTAGATGGCAGTGTACTTTGCCCTCAGAAGACATTGGTAAAATCAACTCTACTTAAGGAGTAAGGACTTTACATCCTTTAATGTTGCAACCATAGAAATGAATGCATGTGTCTGTTGGGGAGAGTTTTCCTGGATATACAAAACCACCAGATTTCTTTTCCTGGTCTTGGATCTCTAGTTGTTGGTCTTTTACTTGCTGGAGAGAGTAACCCTCAATTCTCTTATGACAGTTACTACATTTGTCTGGGACTCTTACTCATGAGGCCAAGAATCTTTTAACTCCAAGAAGGTTTAGAATTGAGTTTAGAGGGGATGAAATTAAAAAATCCATAGTACTATTACCTTCATGTTAGGTTTAATAAAATTGAAATCTTTGTGTGTTTAGTGTTTACAATGTTTAATATAACTTGAAATTCATTATATTTTACTTATTAAATTTACAAGAATTGAGTTCTTAGAAAGATTTTGGCTAGAAAGGCAGATATTTGAAGGTCTTAAAAAGAAGACTCAATATATTAAATTTATAAAATAGAGTTTAAGGTGTTTAATTAACTAAGTTGTAAATGGTACTGATTGAAGAAGTTTTGTCTGTTCAACTTGGAGTTGATTAAACATTAATCGAAGGCCATCTTAAAAGTGATTGCTGAAATTTTCCATATTTGGATATAAAATTATAATTTTAAGTTAAATTCAAGGACTAAGGAAAGCTAGGTTTTCAAATATGCATTATAAATAAATTAATTATTAATTAAAATTTCAAATAGCAAAAAGTAGACTTTTCTGAACCTGAGAAGTTGCCCTTATATTAACAAACAAACAAAATCCCTCACATTGATCCAGAAGAGAAACTGAGACTCAGAGAAGTTAAGTAATTTGCTCAAGATCACAGAACTTGCTAGATGGCACCTTTGCTCGCCTCCAAAGCCAGGATGCCTAACCATTGAAATCATTTTATACCACCTCAAAATACACTTCTTGGATTCATATACTTTCAAAATCCCTTTTGAAATGGGTGCCATTTAGTGTATCACTGCAACTTATTAAATCTTAATTGTGGAAAGAAAAATCCAAGCAATCCCAGGGGTGACTTTGTGTGCATTTGGCTGATACTGAACATTAGGCATTCCTTAGGGGTAACATATAACCATACACAGTTATTGGAAATAGCTTATTATTGAAATTAGAAGTAACATATGTAAAGTGTAATGAGAGCACTTGGGGAACATGATCCAGCTAAAAATTTAATGCAGGTTAATGTAAGAGGGGGTCAGAAGAACAATTGGAATATTCATTAGCTGTTTTTATTTGTTTCTACCCCAAACCTTAATATTTAAGTAAAAGCTTCTTTTTTGATGATAGCAGCAATAAACGAAAGTGTGTTTGCAATTCCCAGGTAGGTTTAAATTTGTGAGTCTTGATCTTACACCAGGGAGCCTGAGTCAACAGCCCCTTTTACCGATTAAAACCACTCTGAAAGAGCCTGGTTAGGAAAAGAGAATGAACTTTCAGTTCTTACAGATACAGTTTCCAGGGCTGGATTTTTTTATCCTATATGATTCTGGGTGAGATATTAACCTCTTGCTCTCAGTATTTGTGAGTTGGATATAATAGTGCCTACCCTTCAGAACCACAAAGTCTGGAGATATCCTGATAAATCATTTATTCCAGGGCTTCAAACAAGTAAGGGACACCATAAATGATAGCTATCATTACCATTATTATGGTCTTTAAGAATGAACACCTTAACTAAGGCAATTAACTAAACAACCAGAAGAAAATACACAACTAGAACAGTGCAGTAATCTATACACTGTGGTGTATGTGTGTGTGTAAGTATATGTGTGTTTGTGGTGTTGGGATTATTGATTACAGAAAAAAAAACCTACTAGATCCATTACCTTTCAAGAGGAGCAAACATCCATGTTAAGTGAGTGTGTAGGAGCTTGATAAATCTATGAATGTAGACCTTCATTCATTCCATTGTAACTGACCACATGCTGTGTTCTAGACACTGTGCTCAGCACCTCAGATCTAAAAACCATAAGGCACTGACCTGGAGGAATTCATAATCCAGTATCCAACACAGGTATATTAATAAATAAATCAGATACCATGTGGCACATGCAATGATGAAAGTGGTGTGGAATAGTTCCCTGGAGGGACTGACACCTGAACTGAGTGATAAAGAATGAATAGGAATGAACTAAGCAGAGAGAGATGGAGAGGGCATTCCAGGTACAGCAAGAACAAAGAAAGGCACAGAGTAAGAAAAAGCATGGTATATGAGCTACAAGCCTCAAGCGATTTGCGTTGCTAGAGAATAGGGGAGGGGTGAGAAATGGAGGTCGTAGTAGTGTCTGCCCTTTTAAGAACTATGAATTTTATCTTGGAAATACTAGGGAGTTTGAGAAAATGGGTGTAATTATTCCCTTTTTAAGACTCTCTTCTAAAAACAATGTATTTTTACAAGGACATTTATTATAGCATTCTGTGTAACAGCAAGAGATCAAGAACAACCCACATATTGGTTAGAAATAGGTAACTAACCTGTGGAACACTGAGACTATTACATATCAGGCAGCCATTAAAAGAACAAAGTACCTTCATGACAAATGAAATGGAAAGATCTCCAAGATATATTGTGAAACAAAAAAGAAATGGTAGAAAAACTTGTATGGCATGATCCATTTGTGTGAGGAAACAATGACAACACAGAATTCTTTCTTTCCATTTTGCTTATCTTTGTATGTATCACTTCATCTTTATTTCTTTCTCTTCTTACTGGCTGCATCAGCTTCTCATCAAAACAAGATGTGTGGCCATCAAATTTAACAAATTTTACATCTTGTATTTCCAGCCATAGAGAGAGGTCAACAAGATATTTGGACCCTGAGTCTAAAACTATAGGACAAAACTCTCAATGGGAACCAATTAACTATGGCCTGAGAAAATGGCAGCTCCTGGGAGGGGGTGCCAACTTTATTCAGGGTGTTGGAGGGAGGGCAATTCTTAGAATAAAAGAGAGGAGATGGATGCTGGATAGAAAAGGGGGAAAATACGGGGCTCCTGGGTGGCTCAGTCGGTTAAGTGGCCAACTTTAGCTCAGGTGATGATCTCATAGCAAGTGGGTTTGAGCCCCGTATCAGGCTCTGTGCTGATAGCTCGCAGCCTAGAGCCTGCTTCAGATTCTGTGTCTTCCTCTCTCTCTGCTCCTCCCTACCTCGTGCTCTGTTTCTCTCTCTCTTTTAAAAATAAACACTGAAAAAAAAATTTTTTTTAAAGGGGGAAAATATTACAGACTTTTCTTATTATATAAGAATATATATACCTTTATTATATATATAGGGGATGAAATTATTATATATGAAGGTGTATATATATAATATATAAAGGTATATGTCTATATCTATATCTAAATATCTCTTTATTATACCTTTATTATTTGACTCTTTGGGAAAGCATTCACTATTTTATAATTTTTTAATGGATAAAATAAAGGTGAATGGGAAACTGTTGGATCTGTAATTTAAGTGCCTCACTCTGAAGTCTGTATAGAGAAAGGATTTAAGAAGACAAACGCTGTGGAAGGCACACACGTGAGGTGTTTTCTTCCAGCCTGAGAGGGAGCGATGAGGAAGGCTACCATTACAGCAGTGGTGGCTGAGATGGGAGAAGCATACTCAGGAGGTGAAACTGACAAGTCAGGGTGATGGATGGACACAGGAGGTGAGAGAGAGATAGAAGCCAAGAGTGACACCAAAGCTACACCAGGGTTCTGGCTGAGACAATTGTGTAGATGATAGTAGAGAAAAGGGAAGGACTTTTCTGTGGAGAAGGTGTAGCTTTTTTGGACATGTTGAGACTGAGATGTCTGGACATTTGGGTACAGTGTGAGTTGGGTGCCCCAGGTGGCAATGTAGGGAAGTCTGGCTTGGAGAGTTGGGTGAAGAGTAATACACATTCAGTGGGACCGGAATCTGAAACATGCTCACATACCAAAACTGAATTTACAGGATTTCCAGACAGCCTCAGATAAGTGGCTGCTGGTAAGGGGGGGGGGGGGGGGGGGGGGAAGAAGGGGCACGAATCAGAAACTACCTTACCTGCTTCTCTGTTTTTCCTCATATATAATTTTTTAAATATTTATTTATTCTTGAGAGACAGGGAGACAGAGTGTGAGCGGGGGGAGGGGCAGAGAGAGAGAGAGCAACGCGCGCACACACACACACACACACACACACACACACACACAAGCTGAAGCAGGCCCTGGGCTCCGAACTGTCAGCACAGGGCCCAACACAGGGCCAGAACTCACGAACCATGAGATCATGACCTGAGCCGAAGTTGGACGCTTAACCGACTGAGCCTCCCAGGTGCCCCTTTCCTCATATATAAACAGACAGGGACAAAAGCCCAGTACTCCTTTCCTTTAGTATTATAGTTAGAGTTGAAACAAAACCACTCAGGACCATCCCAGGTCCAGAAGCTATTTTACGTGTAAGTAACCCCAAGCTGGAACAGTGCCCCCAGGCCACCAGCAGCAGGTACTACATCAGGTAGCCCAGACACTAACCCTGGCTGTGTGGGGGGAGACTAACCCAGTCCTTGGGTGCTCCATCTTTCCATAGCACATGTCAGGAACTCTAAGAGCTCTTGCATTTTCTAGAACCAATCCTGGCAAAAACTCTCTTAGGTCAGGTTTTCTGGAAACGGGCTCTAAGACAAGCGATTTGTGTGCACGAGTGTTTTTAGGGAGTTGTTATAGAAATTTATCTGGTCTTTGCCCCAGATTCCTGGCACAAAGCTTCAAAAACGCTTGGAATTTCCGGAGTGATAGAACTGTCTTTGTTATGCTAATAAGGTGACTCTGGATGGGCCCCTAGCTAGCTTCTGGATGGTCACCAGAAAGACCAACCACAGGATTGGGAGGCTGGGATTCTGAGCTAACCAGACCTCCAAGGAGGGGGGTGGGGGTGGGAATGATTTCCTGCCCAAGGATTTCATCAATCAGGGCAATGTAATGAAACTCCCTAACAATACTCTGGCCCTGAAGCTCAGTAGAGCTTCCTGATTGGTAATCATCCATTATAAATCATACATCCATATGCCGGGAGGGTGATGCACCCTGATTTCATGAGGAGAGGGCAAAGAAATTCTGTGTTCCCTCCCAGACCTAACCCCATGCATCTCTTCATTTGGCTGGTCCTCCTCAGGTGTATTTTCTATAAGGAAACTGTAATAATAAGAGTGACTTCCTGGGTTCTGGGAGTCATTCTAGTAAATGATCAAAACTGAGGTGTTCATGAGAACCCCGAGTTTGTGGCCAGCTGATCAGAAGTGTGGATGGCCTAGAGACTCCAAGAGCTGCATCATGGGAGGCTTGCAGTGAGGGAGTCATGGGGAGGAGTTTGGCCTCAACCTGTCGGGGTCTCTACTAACTCCAAGTGGCTAGCATTGGAATTAAACTGCAGTTGGTGTTAGACCATTTGGAGTCTTAAGAGAGTAGGAGTGCTCTCAGCAATGCTCATAAGAGAGGGAGGGAGCTGGATTGGGCAGAGGGGAAAGTTGAACGGCAATTTTCTTGCACGAGGGGGCTCAGCGGATGCCACAAGGAACTCTGAAATTTGCATGGCCCTTCAGAGGGATCCTGGATTGAGGCAAGAGGGCTGGCCCCTTGATGCCTGCACTTTGACCCCCAGGGAGCCGGACAACCATTGGCAGAGGACAAGGTTTGGGGAGGGACTCAGCTGTAAGCCAACAGCATCTCACGTGCATGGAATCTGGGGAAATAAGTGCCTTGATCCTGAAGAGGGCGTCGGGGGGGGGGGGGGGTAACCACGGCATCCAGTATATACCTACTCAGTCATATACAACTGTCCGCATACTGAACATTTGTGCTTGGATTGTTAAGCATCTACACACATACAGTTTTCCCCCATAGTCTGAAATAAGCCAACACCTTCCCTTGCTCTCCTTATCAAAGGATGCTGAACTAAACTCTGCTCAGAAAGAAGGTGTATGAGGGGTGCCTGGGTGGCTCAATCGGGTTAAGCGTCTGAGTTCGGCTCAGGTCATGATCTCACGGTTCACAAGTCCAAGCCCCATGTCGGGGGCTCTGCGCTGACAGCTCAGAGCCTAGAGCCCGCTTCAGATTCTGTGCCTCCCTCTCTCTCTACCCCTCCCCCGCTTGAGCTCTGTCTCTCTCTTTCTCAAAAATAAATAAACATAAAAAAAATTGTTTTTAAAAAAATGTTTATGATTGTTGCAAGTTTTTCTCACTTGCCAAGCCAGGCATAAGTGTGTGCAGTCAGCCAAGACCCATGAAGCTGTTCCTATGGCTGGGGCGGGGGCTGGGATGCAACCACAGGTAGATGTGCAGAGACTTTATATAGGGTGGGACTTTTCAAAGTGAAGTCTAGAGGTAAGATGTGTTGCCAATTGCACAGTTTCCTTCCTCATTAGTTTATACATGGATCATTCTTTTCTGTTACCATCTTGTTTAGTTTCCGCAGTTTTTAAATTCTGAGTAGTGACCCCATTTTACTTTATCCACTCTACAATTTTTATTTTTTTTTTTAACTAATGCATTTTTTCCTTCACACTTCATGTAACTATTGATGTGTTTGGATTTCTGTCCGTTTGCCATAATAGCCTTCCTTCTTGCGACGTTTCATTTCTGCCCTTTCTTGTTTGACTCTCTTTTCATCATACTGCTTTTTTTCCTACTAGCTGGGAAGACACGCACTCTGTTGCTGTCCTTACAAAACCCTAACTTTGCTTTACACTCTCTGACCCTTAGCCTGTGTTTTAATTTAACTTTTCTTTCTGTGGACCTTAGGTGTACAGAATTGGGTTAAACATAATCTTTGGTTCATGGCATTCTCTCAATATTGGTCCTTTTGTGATGCTCTTTAACTTAATTAATTGGTTATTTTTTAATAAGGTAATTAGCACCTGTAACCTACTCTCTAAAACAAACACCAGGATCTTGACTATAGCCTTATCTATCCACATTAGTTTCCCCCGTCTCATCTTCCTGTCTCCCCTCACCCAAGGTAGCCATCACCTTGGATCCCAGGTTTGTCATTCCTTTGTAGACAGTTTTATTGCATCTATATGCATTCCACATATATATATAATTTCAGTTGCTTATAACTTTTATAAAAGAATGTTATCCTGCATATAGTCCTTTAAGACCTAACTTACCAATTAGCTACATATTATTGCAGTTTATTTGTTTTGCTTGCTACATAATATCTGTTTATGTGGCTATCTCACAGTTTATTCTCCTATTAATGGAATTTGAGATTGTTTTCATGTTTTTGCTAAATAATGCTTCTTTAAGCATTGTCTATCTATGTCTCCTGTTAATGTGCAAGAATTTCTCTTCAGTATAAACCTAGGATGAATTATTGGATCATAAATTGGTTAACGTTCAATTTAGGAGATACTGCTAAGCAGTTTTCTCATTGATGGTGCCATCAGCAATGTAAAATAAAGCCTGTGGATTTACATCTCCCCCAACACTTGGTTTTGCCCTGCACTTTCTAATATTTGACAATGGAATGAGTGGAAAATCTTATCTCATTGTGGTCTTGATTTTTATTTCTCTGATCTTTGATGATACTGAATATCTTCTCATAACTTTGTTGGCTGCATTTCTTCTGAAAATATCTATTCATGTGTCTCGTCTATATTTAATTCCTTCTTACATCTTAGACCTTCCAATTATGATCACTTTCTTTCAGACTAAAGTTGCTCCTTTAGTGTTTCCTTTAGAGAAGCATGACTGGTGGCAAACTCTTTCCACTTCATTTCTGGAAATGTCTTTACTTTTGCCCTCATCTGTGAAAGATAGTTTCATCTTGTATAGAATTCTGAATTGACAGTTATTGTCTTTCACCACACTGAAGATATTAGTCACTTGTTTACAGGCTTCTGTTTTTGCTGTTGAGAAGTTAGCTGTCAGTTTAATTGTTGTTCCTTCAAAAGCAATCTTCCCCCCCCCCCTTTGAAAGCCTTTAGTATTTTTCTTTGCATTTGCTCTACTGCATTTTTTACTATGATGTATCTAACTTGTTTGTTTGTTTTTTAAAAATTATATCTAACCTGCTTTGGATTTTGTAATTCTTCACTCTATAGTTTACTATCTCATTGGTTCTGGGAAATTTTCAGTCCCCTCTTTAAATATGACCTCAATCCCTAGTCTGTCTCTTCTCTTTTTCTGGAACTCTGGTTATAGGTAGGTTAACTTTTTTTCTTTCTATCCTTCATACCTCTTAACCACTCACGTATTATTTTTCATCTCTTTGTCTTTCTGGCCTGCGTTCTAGATAATTTCTGCTGACCTGTTTTCCAGTTTGCTAGTTTTTTCTTCAGCTGAATCTAATTTATTATTAAATCTATCTATTGCACTTTGCATTATAATTATTACATTTTCATTTCTTTCCTGGTTATATTTGGTTCATTTTCCAAACTGCTTGGTTAGTCTTTGTAGCTTCTGCCTCCTCCAGATATTTACAAATGTGTCTTCTATTTTTCTAAATGTACTAAGCATAAACTATTCTTTTTTTTTAACATCTATTTATTTTTGAGATACAGAGCATGAGCAGGGGAGGGGCAGAGAGAAAGGGAGACACATAATCTGAAGCAGTTTCCATCTTTCAGCATAGAAACCCCCACAGGGCCCAAACTCACAGATTGCGAGATCATGGCCTGAGCTGAAGTCCAATGTTCAGATAACTGAGTCATCAGGGTGCCCCAGTATTCTATATAGTGTCTAATAATTTCAATTTCTGAAGAGTTTGATAGTTTATTCCTGTAATATGTTATGTCTGCTAGTTTATGCTCCTGGTACCTTGTTTCCTGATGTGCATATGGTAATTTTTTGCTTTGAACTGCTTATTTTCCTTGGAAAATTGCAAGAATTCTCTGAAGATTAGGATGAAAGTACATCCCTCCAGAAACATGTGTAACATTTATGTGCAGAAATCAATAGCAAACAAACAAATGAGAAGATCAGATCATCAGATTGCCAATAAATTCTAATAGGAGCAAAGTTAACCATTTACAATAATAACAATGACCAAGAAAAGAAAAATATTGGGAAGTAAACTTAATAAGAATCTTGTAGGCTCTATAAGAAGAAATATATTAAAACACTTTTGAGAAAATATCAAAGAATTAAACAACAATAAAAAAACACAATCTATGCCAAGTATGAAGACGTAGTGTCATCAAAATTAAGTGGGGTAAAGAGAAGTTATTTATTAAACGGTGTTAAGACAACTGGGTATGTATTTGGAAAAGAAATATTAAGTTTATTCTATGCCTCACATTTTGCACCAAAATAAATTCAATATAAATCAAAGGCTTAAATGTAACAAATGAAATTATAAAATTACGTAAGAAGCAAATTGGTTTTTCCTCTTCAGAGTGGGAAATCATTTTAAAAATGGTATGAAAGCAGGCTGACTGGGTGACTTAGTTAAGTGTCTGACTCTTGATCTCAGCTCAGGTCTTGATCCCAGGGTCATGAGTTCAAGCACTGTGTTGGGTTCCACACTGTGTGTGAAGCCTACTTAAAAAAAAAAAAAAATAGGGGCGCCTGGGTGGCGCAGTCGGTTAAGCGTCCGACTTCAGCCAGGTCACGATCTCGCGGTCCGTGAGTTCGAGCCCCGCGTCGGGCTCTGGGCTGATGGCTCAGAGCCTGGAGCCTGTTTCGGATTCTGTGTCTCCCTCTCTCTCTGCCCCTCCCCCGTTCATGCTCTGTCTCTCTCTGTCCCAAAAATAAATAAAACGTTGAAAAAAAAATTTAAAAAAAAATATATATATATATTTACATATATATATATTTTTTCATATATATATATGTATATATATATATATATATATATACATATATATATATGAAAGCCAGACACTGATGAATTTGATCACATAAAAATAAAGATAAAATTTTCTGCCTGGCAAAACTGTTTTAAGTAAAGTAAAAAGACAAATGATTGTGTGGGGGAAAGAATTGCACCTTGTATTAGAGTCAAAGGGCTAGCTTCCTGCATATAAAAAAAACTCTTGCAAATGAAAACTAACATAACTGAAAGGATTTAAATACATAGACACAGAAAAGAAAATACAGATGACACCTGAGCGTAAAAATGGGTCATCAATTTCATTCATAATAAGAGACATTAAAAATAAAATCACGCTGAAATAAGACAAATAAGAGAAAGAGCTAGCAGGGGTGGAATAGTAGGCAAATCATGCATCACTGGTGAGAATGTACATCAGTGCATCTTTAGGTGGCAACTTGGTGGTACCTACCAAGTCACGAATTAGATTTCGACTCAGAAATCCCAACTCCAGTAATTTATCCCACAGATAAGTTCACATAGGTATGAAATGGTGCATATGCAATTTCATGTATTGTACCCTTGTTAATAGAAAAATATTGGAGAGAACTTCAGCGCCCATCAAAAGGGAACTATTTAAATACATTACTGTACATGCACACAAGGGAATGTTCATGGCAGCTACCAAAAAAGAAAGAATAAGGAAATTACATACTGATATAGACTAATGCTTAAGATTGTTTATTAAGAAAAGCAAGATGCAGAGTAGTGTGTAGAGTGTGATTCCATTTGTGTCAACACTAGAAAAAGACTGAGTGAATCTTTGCTTGTATGTGCAGATAATGTCTCTGGAAGAAGAAATATAGCCTCTCTCTGAGGAAAAAAACAAGGACAAAAGAGAAACTATCTATCTGGGGGACAGGGCTGGGGAAAGGAGATTTCTTAGTCAATTCCCTTTGAAACTGTTAAATTTTGACTATGACTATGTGACTCTGTTACTTATTATAAAAGTATGCTAAGTTTAAATTTGCAAAAAACATCCCTGCTGTGGATTTAAAAGAGCTAAAAATATTTCCTATGATGACAAAAAAAGATTTCTGCTCACTTATTTTTGTGTTGATTTTTTTTTTTTTAAAGAAGGTGGGATACACGGCCCATCCTAAAGTCTAAAAGTAAATATCAGTTATTTTTGAATGATTGGAATCCAGTTTTGAAGGAGAGTTCTGGTATTTGCATGGCTATCATCTGGTGGCATGGGCACCAAAGCCTGGAATAAAAGTAACCCTTGAGGAAACTTCTAGAGAAAGTTTCTATAGTGGTCAAAGCAAGGAGTTGAGCAGGTTGAGAGAGGGAGAAATATTTTGTTGAGAACTCTGGTTTCCTAAATTGGCTAACTCAGTCTATGACTGTTGGTGTTATTGTCAATTTGATCTCTTATTTGTCTTGCCGTAGTGTTGTTTCAAAATCCCCTAAAGTATATTAGAAAAGCACTGAGTCATTAAGAAGAATCTTTATAGGAAGGATGTTTAGGGGGTGAGATGAGGTCTGTTCTAAGTTTTCCCACTGTGGTAAACTTTCAAAGATGGTGCCCGAAGAACTACATCTCCCAGTGTTCACGCCCTCATGTAAATCCTCCCACGTGGCATCTGGGCCAGGCCTGGGACTCACCCGAAATTATGGAACTTGGCAGAAGTGACCTTGCACAAGCTCTGGACCTAAGCCTTCAGGATGCCTGGCAGCTTCCTTCTTGATACTTTTGGAACCCTGGAGTCACGTAGGATGTTTGGCTATGCTGCTGGAGAAACCACATGTACAGACCACCGGGAGGTGCCATGCAGACGGGAGAGGCCCTGAGGTTTCATGTAGAGGGAGAGAGACCCAACAGTCTCAGCATCCCAGCCAAATCTTCCATGACTCCAGCCCCAGCTTCCATCTGACTGAATCTGCACAAGAGACCCCAAGGGAGACCAGAAGAACTGCTGAGCTCAACGATCCAACCACAGCACCATTCTGAAAGGTGATAAAATGGTTATTTCAAGCCTCTAAGTTTGGGGGTCATCATGCCATGATAAATAATCAAAACACCCATTTTCACAGAAAAATAACCAGAAATGAGAAAGCACTCTCTTTGCCACGTAGGCATTTGCTGACGAGGCATGGAGGCCTTTCAAAGACCCCTCCTTAGACCCCTCCTTCTGACTGAGTTGTCTGACCAACCCTAAAACTGGGGCAGGCTAACAAACATGAGGACCTGGGGAAAAGCAGTCAAAATGGCTACAGTTTTAAAAGAAAGGGAAAAGAAATGCCACGTAGTATACATACAGATACACACACACATTCACACATATATGCCATGTGGATATATATCACATATAAGGAGATTTATTTTAAAGAGTTGGCTCACCTGGTTATGGAGGCTTGCAAGTTCAAAATTTACAAGGTGGGCTGACAGACTGAAGACCCAGGAAGAGCTGATATTATAGCTCAAGCTGTCTGCTGCTTTTTCTTACTTGGGGGAGATCCATCCTTGGTTCTGTTCAGGCCTTCAACTGATTCAATGAGACCCACCCGCCTTATGGAGGGAAAGCTGTTGTTCTCAAAGTCGACCAGTTTAAGTGTTAATCCCCCAAAACACCCTCACAGCTACATCTAGAATAATGTTTGACCAAATGCCTGAGTGACATGGCTCAACCAACTTGACACATAAAATTAACCATCACCAATAGTTAAAGAAATGGAGGCTTGGAGGGGTTCAGTGGCTTGCACCAAGTTACAACTCACAGCTACTGTACCATTATAGTACTGTAGCAATTGCTCTCCAGTGATGGTAGAGAAGAGACTGTTATGGAGAGGAGAGGAGTCACGAAGGCAGGAACATGATCCTAGAGTCAGGAGGCTTGGGTTCCACTCCCTGTTTAGCCACACACCAGCTGTGTGTCTGTGGGGAAGCCACTTCATCTCTCAACTTCCGCTGCCTAATCTTCCCTTGAAGTGTATTCATATCTGCCCTCTATGCCTCATACAATTGCAGGGAATAAATGAGATAACATTAACTAGAGTTCCTACCACTTCGAACACAATCAGTAATTGCTAACCAATGTGTACTTTCTAAGATAAGAGGCCTTGCAAGCAATAAACAGTTTAATTCACAATGCAGTCAAGATAAGTCACCTCTAATATTCTGTCTTGAGAAAGATGTACAAATATTTGAAGAGTAAGTGAATTGGCCCTGAAGTAGGCCACCCACTGTCTACATGGTTATATATACAGATTTTTTTTTCTTTTCAGAGCTGACCTCACCTTTAAACTCCAGATGCATTTATCCATCTGTCTATTTGACATCTCAACTTGCATGTATCAGAAACATCTAACATCTCATATGAGTTCTTGATTTTCCCAAAGCTGTAGTTCTTGTACGTCTTCCCCATCTCAGGAGATGGCACCAGCCAGGTACTCATCTAGAAGCTTAGAAGCCTAGAAGTCATTCTTGATTTTTCCTTTATCTCAGGCCCACCCCTAACCCAGAGAAGACTTTGTCAATTAAGTTCCCAAAACATATCTCAAGTTCATCCACCTGTTCAATGCCACCATCTTGATCCAGGTTATCATTATTGCTTGCCTGTATAACTGGTATAGTGTGCAAATGGTCTCCCCAGATCCAGTTGATTGTGGCCATCAGGAGTAACCTTCTTAAATGGAAACATATCATTCATTTGCTTAACTCTCTTCAATGGCTCCCCATTACCCTTTAGAGTGAACCCCAGCATCCTGCACGGTTAGCCTCTTGGCCTATTGATTCAACCACATCTCAGGATACCTTCTTACTCACTAAGCTCCAGGCCTACTTTCTTCTGTTACCTTTCTGTTCTTCACACTGGCCAAGCCTTTCTTTGACCTATTCCTTGTGTCTGGAACTCTCCTGTGCATCACCCGGCTGCCTTCTATCAGCAACCATGTTTCCATTCAAATGTTACCCCTCTCAGAGAGGCCTTTCCAGCCACCCCATATAAAGCCATCCCCTCCTCCAAACCACCTCCCCAACACACAGTCTCAGCTAAGTTGCTGTTTCCTGCACAACACATCGCAATTGACAGCTTTTTATTATTTTATTTTATTTTTTTAATTTTTTTTTTCAACATTTATTTATTTTTTGGGACAGAGAGAGACAGAGCATGAACGAGGGAGGGGCAGAGAGAGAGGGAGACACAGAATCGGAAACAGGCTCCAGGCTCTGAGCCATCAGCCCAGAGCCTGACGCAGGGCTCGAACCCACGGACCGCGAGATCGTGACCTGGCTGAAGTCGGACGCTTAACCGACTGCACCACCCAGGCGCCCCTGACAGCTTTTTAAATCACTTGTCCATTTATTTGTATTTTGTTTTTCTTACTAGAACAACATTTGGTTAAGAGTAAGGATTATTTCCATTTTGTTCACAATTATATATTTAGTGCAAAACAAGGTAATTGGTGCTCAGTAAACATTGAATTAATGAGAAAATGAAGACTTCTTTTAAAAATGTCAAACTATACTCTTGAATCATAAGCTTGGAATCAATGCTTCTCTAGCTTTGTGAGATTCAATCGTTGACTTGTTTGGTTCTGTGAGTGGCTCACCTCTCTTTCCTGGACATGTGGGATGGGTATAATTGACTTCTATAGATGTGCTCCTAGTCATTCGGGGGTTTATTACAGTTTTTCTAACTCTCAGCTCTTTTTAAATACATGTGGGCAGCTTGCTCTATAAAAGAATTTTCTATTGTGAATCTTTTTTTTTTTTTTTGTAAATGGAATGACTCATTCCCTGATTTCTTCTGGGCTAGCTTAAAGACAGATATACCTGAATTGCATACATTTATATTAGACAAACTTTGAAATTAATTTGACTTTGACTATGTGGTGACTCTCAGTGGTCCTCAGCCGGCTGACTCAATGCTTTAGGTGTTACCTTCAGTCCTGTTTTTAGCATGGTTCAACAGGGCTTTAGTTCCTAATACACTTGATTACTCTAGCCCAAGAATGACATTAGGTTTTCCCCCTTGAGATTCATCTCTCTGCTAACTGAAATGCCATGAAAAGCAAAGAGGCTTTGAAACAAGGGAAAACAAATACTTGTGATAGTATGAGAGGCCATATTGATTACTTACAGTTCACTGTCATTGGACTTACTCTAAATCCTTAGGCAAATCCACCAACCCACCCTTGTATGCCTGCAACCCCACTGGCCCTCACATGCCAGGCCTCTGCCAGCTGCATTATGAGGCTAACCTTTCCTAACACCCCTCCCTCCTCTCTGCTGCTGTTCAACGTCACCCCACTCCCCCTGGGTTTGACTCAGGACCTGTCTCTGCAATCAGCATTTTGGACTTTGGCCCCCTTCGCAGCTTCTGGCTTCATTTGTTCCATATGCTGGCATCCCCCACAGGCTAAGTAGCTCCCACCCTACCTTGTTCCCTCTGTACCACTCGTGCACACCCTGGCCGCCCAGCTGAGGCCCCAGCTGGACAGACTCCTCCGACTCTGCGGAGGTTGGGGAACTGGAGCAGACTTTATCAGAGTCTTTCTTCATGTGGAGAAAGCATAAAAAGAGTGTGCTGGTTTTTGGTGCTTCAGAACTGCTCAGAAAAGAAAGCAAACCTCAATGCTGAGGAGGAAAATTTCCTGCTTTTAACTTCCTTACTTTGCTTATAACAGTGCATGTCCCAAACCCACCAAATCTCTAGCTGTTGTAGAATCTCCCATCCAGGAGGGAAGAGTCTTAACATCAATGACCACCAAGTGCCCAATGAGCATCCAAACAGCATGCTCCCCTCAACCCCCACAACATCAACTTCGTTGTTCAACAAATGTTTATTGAATACCAGTAAGGTGCCAGGCACCGTGCTGGTGAAAACTACATTAAGACACACTCTCTGCCCTCAAGGAGTTCACAGTCTGGTGAAGGACAAATATAACAAAGCAAACCATTCCCTAACGATGACAGCTATTATGAGAGTGACTATACCAAGAGTTATTGGAGCACAAAGGCAGGCAACATTCACTTTGATGGAGTAGGTGATGGGCCTCAGGGAAGGATTCTCAGAAGAAGTGACGTCTGAGCTGGATCCCAAAGAGTGAGTAGAAATCTTTCAAAGAGAAGAAAGCTGAAGAAAGGATACTGAGTCAGGGAGGCAGGAAAGGACTGGTGGGTTCCCAGAAAGGTGAATGGGTCAGTGTCGCTCAATACCTGAGGAAAGGAGTAAGCAGAAGGAGAAGTGGAAGGGCAGGCTATAAGCAGAATAAAGGATGTACAAGGAGCTGGGACTTCACTTTCTTCAGGCTTCACTCATTCCACATGCTGGCATCCCTCACAGGCAGGCTAAGTTGCACCCACCCCAGCTGGTTCTCTCTGTACCACTCCCATGCACCCTGGCTGTGAGGGAGACAGGACTCAGGAATTTAAGCAGGGCACAAGCAGGTCTGGGTTTTAGAAAAATCCTTTATTCAGCAGCATGGGTGACAGGTTAGGTGTGGGAGGGAGGGCAGGGTGGAGCAGAAAGAGAAGCGGACGCCAGAGGCAGGAAGGACAACTCGGAGGCCATTGCCTTGGTTGTGTTGAGCGACAGTGAGAACCTAAACCAGGTGGTGATATTGAAAGTGACGGAGGAGACAAAGCCCAGGAACAGTCTGTGAGTAGAAAAGGAAGGATGTGATGATGATTTTACATGGGGCAAACAGCAGATGGAGGAGCAGAGGGTGACGTCATCCCACCGGCCTTGTGTACATTGCTTTGTGTCTCTCAAGACACATTGATGCGCGTCATTGTTTTTGTTTTAGTTTTTTGTTTGTTTGCTTGCTTGATTTTTGAAACAATCTCAGACTCACAGATAAGTTGCAAATTTATCTTTTCCCCTAAATCACTTGAGTAGGGTGTCAACATGATGTCCCATCAACCATGAATGGTAGTATATTTCTTACACTCAAGGATATTTCCCTACAAAACCACAGTACAACCACCAAAGTCAGGAAATTAACACTGGTGCATCACTACCTTCTAACCCTCAGACTGCATTCAAGATCTTTCAGGGTTTTTTTCGTATGTCACTTAGAGCAAAAAGGACACAGTCCCAATATTTACTGAGAGTCTACTATTGGCCAGGCATTGTGCTTAGGTGACAAAACGTGAAAGTGAGTAAAATGAGACATGGTACCTGCTTCCAAGCAGCTTACAAAAGAGGAGGCAGGCATGAATTCATGTAAAATTGCAGTTCATGCTGCTAAGAAAGTACATACCACAGGGACGTGGTCTGGAAAACAGTAAACTCTAAATAAATATCTGTTGAGTGCAGTAGTGTAGTAGGATAGCCTCTTAAGATAGCCCTTAGTGATCCACGCTTCCTGGTATTCATGCTCGTGTGTAAATCCTCTCCCTTTGAGGGTAGGCTGGGTGTTGTGACTCCCTTCTAATGAATAGACCAGGACAAAAGTAATGAGCTACCTCTTTCTTTTTTAATTTTTTTTTAACATTTATTTATTTTTGAGAGACACAGAGAGGCAGAGCATGAGCAGGGGAGGGGGAGGGAGAGAGAGAGATACAGAATCTGAAGCAGGCTCCAGGCTCTGAGCTGTTTGTTAGCACAGAGCCCGATGCGGGGCTTGAACTCACGAACTGTGAGACCATGACCTGAGCCAAAGTCGGATGCTCAACCGACTGAGCCACCCAGGTGCCCCTCGCTACCACTTTCAAGACTAGGTTGCAAAAAGGTTTTAAGACTAGAATTCAAAATCACCATGGCTTCATCTCTCGTGCCTTCTCTTGCTCTTTTGTTTGTCATGTTATGAGCTTCCCTATATAGAGAGGCCCACATGGCAATGAAATGACGCCTCTGGCCAATAGTCAGTGAGAAACCCAAGCCTGCAACAACCCATGAGTGGGCTTAAAAGCAGATCTTCTCCTGCTTGAGCCTTCAAATGAGACTGCTCTGGCCAATACTTTCATTGCAACCTTGGGGAGACCCTGAACCAGAGCACCCAGATTCCTGACCCATAAAAACCATGAGATAATTAATGCTTAGCCACTATGTTTTGGGTAATTTGTTACACAGAAGTAGATGACTAATACAAAGTAAATTGATGAACATGTGCCAGACAGTTTACAAATACTTGTTTTAACCCTTTACCTAAAGATAATATGTTATCCCTGCTTTACAGATGAGGACATAGTTGATCCGAAAGACTAAGTAACTTTGCCCTGGTCATGGCTAGTATGTGACACAGACAGGATTTGAACTCAGAGGTGTCTAGCTCCAAAACTGACCTCTTTTCAACAAGCCATTCTGCCTCAAAATTGAAGACTGAGTTTTCATTTTACATGGTTTTACATGGTCTTTACTAAGGCAGAAGAAGGGAAAGAAAACTTCCCAGTTGTTCACATTCATATGGTCCAATCATACCCAAACTTTCAAAGTAGTTTTAGTTTACCCTTTTTATGAAATTTTCACAAAGATACTACAAGTTAAATTTTGATCTTTTCCTGCCTTCTACTACCACTTTCTTAGGATCTGGTCTCATTTCTCCAGCTCATCTTGAGCTGGGCCATGGTAATTTCTCAGACCTACCACCCATGACTCATTACAGAGAATGCAATCCTTTGGGGGAGCGCTATAAAAATTGGAAAGTAGAAAGAGAAATGAGTCAGGTACCACACATTCGATTTTATTTGCTTTATTAGATCAGCTTTTCTTGGTGACCAGCAGAATCACCGGCTTGGAGAGGTGGCCAGAAGAGAGGCAGGACCCAAGAAAAGATCCCTTTGAAATTCCACAGTGAGGGGTGACTGCGTGGCTCAGTTGGTTAAGCGTCTGATTCTTGGTTTCAGCTCAGGTCATAATCTCGCAGTTTCATGAGTTTGAGCCCCTCATTGGGCTCTGCACTGACAGTACAGAGCCTGCTTGGGATTGTCTCTCTCGCTCTTTCTCTGCCCCTCCCTTTCACGCTCTATCTCTGTCTCTCTCAAAATAAATAAATAAACTTAAAAAAAAGAAAGAAATTCCACAATAGAAGTGATAACTACAAAGGATGAGGATTGAAAAATTAGTCTTTTGACCATGTACCAATACATAAGGCAGAGGCTCCTTGTCCAGCTCTTTGCCTAGAGGCCCACTACCAAAGGGGACTCCTAGGGTGGGGAAAGAGGGGGAAATCTGTTGATCTCAGGCAGCTGCCACTAGGGTTGACAACTCGATGTCTCTTGTTCATCTTTCATATTTGTGCAAAAAATGCTCATATATTATATGACAAACGCACATTTATTTCATACAAAAAGATAATGTCTTCCCCAGATTTTCAAGTACAATTTATGTTCAAAGCAATTCCCTATTTCCTGTGGCTTTATACAACCCTCCTCCAATGCCCCCTATACACCCACACTCCGATTCATATGTAATAGAAGGAATTAAGAATATGCATTTTTCATAGCTTAGGTTGCTTAAGAAAGAATGACTTTGTCAATAAAAAAGTCTTTCAGGGACTCCCTGAGCAAAATTATAAACAAAACCCACTAAACTGTGTCTGTTAAATTACTTAAAATAGAGAATCAATTATCAAGCGCCTGACGAAGTTTGAGACTTATGAAGTATAGGGATTGTCCTAGAAAATTTGTGTGTTTTTTTTTCTCCTTTTTGTCCTCTCTAAGCTTATTCGACTCCTGTGGATAGCTCTGTTATTCAATACCCTCTTGGCACTTGGTTTATTTTCCTCCCTTGATTGCCTCTGAATGTACTGTAATCCTCTTTTCTGGTTACTGTCCCTTTTACTACAGGTAAATCAACTGTATCCAGTCATGGGACAGATGCCGCATGAAAAAGGAAAGTCACAATGGCTTTATCTGAGGTTGTCACTCACCTCTTGGGTAGAGAGGCGGACATTTGTAAGAGTCTAAGGGGTTCAGACATATGCAGGAAACAGATGGGAAACAAATGAGGCCTTGAAGGGTTTGCAAATTCCAGTTCTTTGATTTGTGTCTGACTGGGAGTGGGTGGGACAGAGAAATATGGAGAAATAATGGGGCTATGGGTGGGGAGACATTTGTAATTATTCACATTCTTCTTTGGATATGGACCGAGGGAAGGATGTGGGGAGGAGACGTTCATCTTTGGCTTTGTACTCTGACCTTTTATGAAGTTACTGTACATCTTAAAATGTAAAATTTGAAGCATGAACCTCTGATGGCTAACTCTGCAATTATACATCAATTCGTTCAACAGATATACATGAACACCTACTTAATTAGACTTCAACGGAAACTCATGGCAAAATAACTGAGAATGAGATCCCACTTTCTTTAGAGAAGTGCTCTGTGCTTTTTTTTCTGGATCTAAATCCCCCATAGTGGGCATGTCTGATGGTTAAACTAGTCAAGCAAAGGAACACAGGCCCAGCAGACGAAATCAAAGGCGGGGGCATGTCATAAAATAGACAATCTTGGTTGCGTCTGTGGGTAATACTTCACAAGAAGTTAAAAAAAAAAAAAACCAACTGACCCATTTATTCACCAAATATTTATTGAACACCTGTTGTGTGCCAGGCGCTTCCCAGTCACTGGGAACAGAGAGGAAATGGGTGCAGCCCCTTCCTATGAGGAACTCCCTGTCAACTGAGAAGCCTGACTGAGCTAATGCCCCCTGCACGCCAGGTGAAGAGATGTGCCAGGGAAGCAAGGGACCAGCTCATCTCACTCCAGAATGCCCAGATTTCTGTCAAGGAGGAGCTGCACCCCCACTCACTCGTCCCTTTTGAACATAATGAAAATTCCCCCGATTTTATATATATAGAAAAGAAGGACTCACGTGCCCCACCCCCCAATTACAGGAGCTTCCTTACTGAAAGAAATTTCTTCCCCAAGGTTTGGCAAGTCCATGAGCAGGAGGGTCAAGAAATTAACCCATTTAGTGCCTCCAAACCCTCAAGTCGGATACAGAGAAATCTGACACACATGTTCCAAGATAAACACCTCCTGAGTAGTCAGCTGGTTGGTTTTTTCAACATTGATTTTATCACCTTCCTGTATTCATAACATGGTAAAGTAAATGCTATATCCCTGCACTTGAAAATTTTCAGTTCAGGAGGGGACATGAATAAATATATTATAATAGCTATTAAAAAAACTCATTTAAATTGTACACCAGACATGTAGAAATGGTGCCTATGAAGGCAGAGGGACCCCTGGAAAGGTAAACCCTTGGAGAAGTTTTACCAGAAGAAGAGTTTACCAGAGAAGAGTTTTGTTTACTTATTTATTTTTTTAGAAGTTTATTCATTTATTTTGAGAGAGAGAGAGAGAGACAGGGAGAGCGAACAAGGGAGGGGCAGAGAGAGGTAGAGAGAGAATCCCATGCAGGCTCCACACTGTCAGCACAGAGCCTGATGTGGGGCTGGAACTCATGAACCGTGAGATCATGACCTGAGCCAAAACCAAGAGTCAGATGCTTAACCGACTGATTCACCCAGGCGCCCATACCAGGGAAGAGTTCCCAGAAGGGATAAGCTTAGAATTGGGTTTTGAAAGACTGCAGAGTGTGATCAGGCAGGCCAGCCACCAAACTCTCCTGAGTCCCTTGCCTCATCAGAGAGTGGGTAGAAGGGACATAGGCCACAGAGACCATGGAAGCCCGATGCACAATAACATTAATCCATTTCCTAGGACGCGCCCAGGCACACAGGAGGCATCAGTGAATACCAGATTCTCTTCCCTGCATTATTTTATGCCACCTGCATTTGTTATCATCTGTGGATGGTGATGCTGGTGAAAATAAGGAATAGTACATCTCTCACATTTTCTACACCGAGTGTGAATTACTTTTAACCTAGAAAAAATAAAGAATTAGAATAATGTTTTATTGAGATAGTCCTGGTCTAAAGGAAGCAATAGGTCTGTGATAATCACATCACAGCAGAATGTCAAATGAGGGCTTTCCAGTCATGCAGAAATATTATTTTAATCCCATGTTAAGCGCCCTTTGGTCGCTAGTTAGACCCACTTAGACTCAAATAGATGTCAGAAATGTGATGCCATGTTCACCGGCCAGCTTGCCAAAAGCATGGTAGGGACTGAGGTCTCTGTCATCCACACCCCGCCAAGGATACCGTCACTGCTTCATGCGGTCACAGCGTGCCGCAACTCACAGCCCCGATCCAGGCAGGCTGTTTGCATCTGGGCCAGGAGACCCTGGTCCATGCACAAGCACTGCCTTTCCTAGGACTCAGAGAGGAAAACTCAGCCTGCTGTTCTAGGGTCTGTGAGGGATAATGTGCTCGGACCGCAGGCTCTTTCTGCAGGCCACACTTGCAAACTCCAATAAAATTCTTGGCTAAGAAACGCTCTTAATTTAGAGTTAAACCTACCACTGCACATTGTTATCACTGTGAGGGAAGACCTGCGGCCAGAGAACACCACTAATCCCAGACCTCGTAATTCCTCTGAGGGAGAATGGGTCTGAGAAAGCCATGGCGGCAGGTCTGAGATGCATCTCTGCTCACCAGGGTTTGTGTATTGTTACAGGCTGAACCGTGCCCCCATAAAGATATGTGCAAGTCCTGATCCCCAGTACCTCAGAAGGTGGCCTTATCTGGAAACCGGGTCTTTACAGAGTTAGTCAAGTTAAAATGAGGTCATTGGGATGGACAATTATCTAATAATCTAATCTGATGGGATTCTTATAAGAAGGGGGAGTTTGTACATGACAGACACGAGCAGAGGGATGTCTGTGTGCGAGGCACAGGGAGAAGGGGCCACCTTCCAGGAAGAATACCAAGGTCATCAGGAGCCTGGGGCAGACCCTTTCCTAGCACCTTTCATGGGGGGCAGGTGTGGCCATTGCACACACCTTGATTTTGGACTTCTGGCCTCTACAACTGTGAGACAATACATTTCTGCTGTTCTAAGCCACCCAGTTCATGGTACTTTTTATAGCAGCCTCAAAACACATAGAGCATTTTCTCACTCCAGCTGACTGTCATAGGAGAGACTCAGTTCAATCAGGGTATGTAAGTTCCAAAGACAATTACGGGGGTTGCATGCATCCTGGAAAGGGAAGAGGGACCAAAGAAACACGCTTGCTTGAAGTGGGTGCCCTTGGACTGAATGTGGCTGTGGGCACTTTATACAGTCACCCCTCCATGACCATGCTCTTTTCCACGTTAATGGATAAATCTCCATCGTGTAGGACATTTAGTTCTGTAATGCTTTCACTTTTCGGCAGCTCATCCTCACAGCCTCCGAGGGGCAGACAGGATGGTCCTGTGACACAGGGACGAGTGGGAAAGAGGAGCCAGGTCTCTGGCCTTCCCTGGCTCCTTTGGGATTTGGCTGTTTTTTATAGGCCCTGTTCTTCGGTGCTGTAGGATGAGGCAAATACTGATTTCCTTAATACCTTCCTGGAACTGGGCTGGGGGGGCGGGGGACAAACAAACAGGAAAAGTCAATTCCAGTGACACTGCTGCACTTTGGGGGTTGTGTGCATTGAAGTGGCAAGCTGATATCTGAATGAGAATGAGATCTTTCCCGAACGCAGCATGAGTCACTGCAGGTAGGATCAGACCACTGATGGTTATATGCGGGATTCTAGCCACCCCTTTGGGACTGCAGTCCTGGGAAGTCAGAGATTCTGATGAGAGCCCAGAAAAATCAGCATTGAGGTTCTACAAAGAATGGGATTCCTTGGTATGGGCAATCACTATTCCTCCCACTCTTCAAACAGTATGTCCTTGCCTTAAATATATTTTGGGGGGCACAGTTGGTTGAGAGTCTGACTCTTGATTTCAGCTCAGGTCATGATATCTTGGTTCGTGAGACTGAGCCCTGTGTTGGGCTCTGGGCTGACAGTGAGGAGTCTGTTTGGGATTCTCTCTCTCTCTCTCTCTCTCTCTCTCTCTCTCTCCCTCTCTCTCTGCCCCTCCCTTGCTCTCTCTCTCTCACAATAAACTTAAAAAAGTAATAATAATAAACTTTTTTTTGATACCAAGAATAACATTGAACCACACTAGAGAAAATCAAAAAGTAAAATGAAATGGAAACAATATCACCCTTGGGGCGCCTGGGTGTCTCAGTCAGTTGAGCACCCAACTTAGGCTCAGGTCATGATCTCACAGTTTGTAGGTTTGAGCTTTGTGCTCTCAGCACAGAACCCACTTTGGATCCTCTGTCCCCCCTGCCCTCTCTGTACCTCCCCTGCTCATGTTCTCTCTCTCTCTCTCTCTCTCTCTCTCTCTCTCAGAAATAATAAATAAACATTAAAAAAAAGAAACAGAATTACCCATAATTCCATAACCCTAATTTGATTAAGTAAAATATAGTATAACCGTACAATGGAATTTTATTTGTTTAAGTGGGAATTATAAAGAATTTACATAAATGCTTAGTAAAAACGTTTACTGAAAAGAATCAGAACATTAAATTCTATGTACAGTATGATCTGGAAAACTATGTTCAGAAGGAAATATACCAGGCATATACTAGATCAATTTTACCATCTTCTTGATAGTTTTTGCATCGTATAAATGTTTCACAGTGTTTTAAAAGTTACCTGCTTTCCAGAGTTCAGAAAATGTTCTGTTTTATTTCCTTTTTATTTTTCTATGACCCAACTAAGTATTCACTTTCTTAATTCAGCTGGAATGTTTTCAAGAATGCTGTGGCCTCCCCAACCTTTTTTAAAAGTTGTAGACCGACAACCATAGGATGCTGAAACTAGACAAAGTCTTTGGAGGCCAACTTGCTATGGAGATGGAAACCAAAACCAAAACGGTTTATCTCTGTTTGAGTAGCCAGGTGTCCCAGAACACCTGTCCCAGCCCTGCGTCCTTAGTGTCATGCTGTTCAACAGGCCACTCGAGCAACAAACTGGCATTGCACCCAGGTTGACTTGAAATGGAGTATACTGCACAGGAATGTGAAAATTGACAAGAAAGGCATAGACATGACATTAGCCACTGTAACTTGTATTCAGTCAAATCAGCTTTTACCTTATTTTCTCTCATGTTGCAAGTCCTCTGAGATCTATACTTAGGCATCAGGTTATTATTGCTTATTCCTGGCCCAGCGCACTGTTTCATCACCACCCAGCACTGCCTCTCTTGACCGTAGATGCTAGTCTACACCAGTCGTTCTCTAAGTGTGACTCAAATACCCTTGGAGGTCCCCGAGACCCTTTTAGGGAATCCACTAGATCTAAACAATTTTCATAATATGAAGACATTGTTTGCCTTTTCTATTCTGATTCTTTCATCAGTTTCCAGTATCATTTGCCAGAGGCGGCTGCATAATGTGTGAATCAAAACAGGCTGAATACAGAAGCCATGAGAACCCAGCTGTCTTCTATTAAGGCAGACATAAAAGATTCACAGCAAGTAGAACAATGCCACTCTTCTCACTGCATTTTTTTTATTTTGAAAAAATAGCTGTTTTTCATAAAACATATCATCTATGCTAACTTGGAATGGGTTTGCTATTGTTATTTTTGAGTAAATTATTATATAAATTTTTTTTAAATTTTTCTCAGTTTTAATTTCTAATAATGTCCATATCAATAGATGTAACCCACATAACCGAAAGGTCTCTGGGGTCCTCAATAATTTTGAAGGCCATAAAGGAGGCTGGAGACCAAAAGGCCTGGGAACTGCTACTTGACCCCCAACCTCGGTAGTGCCCTCCCTACCCTTGCTGCTGCTCTAGGACTACAGGCCCTTGAACAACTGGTGCCCTGTAGAGTGGATGGTTTGGAAGGAATTTTCTGGATCATGAGGTTGAAGTCCCTGGGGGAATATCCCACCAAGACTTCCTTCGGGGTTTCAGGGACAGCAAGCAGCAGAACGTTGAGGGAGTGTGCAGGGAAGGGAGGAGGGACTGGTTAGAATAGGGCCTGGCTCCCTTGGTTTTTGGGAGTTAGGGAAGAAGAACTGGGGGGATAAATTGATAATTAAGAGAAGAAAGCTATAAAAGGAGTATGCCTTCCTGGGCCCTTCACTCTGCTTTCAGACCTAAAACACCCTAAATCAACCATAACTCGTTTATCTTTAGCACTGATATCTGCTGCAATCGACTTCAGAAGGCTTCACAGCTCATGGGAATATCTCCCCAAGGCATGAAGTTTTAAAATTTGGGGCAGAGCATGTCATTTGACTATTACAGATAAAACACTGACAAGCAAATTCCCATGGAGAATTCTTGCACTCGATGAGGGAAATGATGCATAAGCTTGGTTGCACATTAGAATCACCTGGAGAGCTTGGAAAACTCTAGATGCCCAGGCCCTGGGAGTAGGACCAGGTTTCAACAGGTCTTGGTCTCTCCAGGAGATTCCAATGTGTGGTCAAGTTTGAGAACCACAAAATGAGGGAGGCAGAAGTCAAGACTGTAAGCCACACCTGGAAATGGACAGGGACCATTATTGGCTGAAGAGCAAAGGGGAGGGGGGTGTGAAGGGGATCCCGGAAAAACAGACAGACTTCACACCCTAGTTCCAGGTCTCAGACAGTCATCTTCTTCCCTGATACTTCCTGTTCTGAGCAGTTCTCTGGATTCTCCTTCCTCTCAGCTGGGCCTTGGCTCAGCCAGTCCACAGCGGGCACAGCCCTGGGACGATGGAAGGGGAGAGAACTTTGTAGTTTTGTTTCCGGTTCTCCAAATCAACAATTTTGGTCACAGATCAGACTGCTAAATCTTTACACATCTGAAAGTTAGACTTTGATGGGCTTGTTTTTCCTCCCCTGTCTGACTCACAGAATGAGTCATATCAAACCTTGTTAATCTCCACTGGACTAAAAGAAGGAAGGGCAGAAGGAGAAGGCTTCCTTTCTTCCACTCTGGGTGAGAGTTGGGCTGAGGCTGAATCCCGAGCGGCCTTCTGAGCCCTCATCCCAGCCCTGTGTGCTGCCTTGGTGACTTACCGACTTACCCCCGGACCTTTGCCCACCCTCTGGGGAACCCACACACTTACAGCACCAGTGAACTGTGGCCGGGGCACCCCCGATTTCTCTCTGGCATCTCTGTCCCCTGAGGTACCTGAGAAAACTTTTGGTGAAGAGTATTGTCTGATAAGTAAGTGTCTTGGCGACACAAAATTCTGGAGCAGGGAGACCTCTTGAAGTCTTAAAGAGAAATGTAGCCCTCTTAGCTTTTCCCCCGGGCAGGTTGACACTGCAAACATCTAGGAGTTATATTTATTCCTGTCCCCTGAGAGTTGAAGGAGACAAGGTGAAATTCTCTCCTTTCTGACCCTACCTGCCTCTCTTTGTGGCCGTCAGAGGTTGTGACCTGTGCTGTGTTGCACCTGGCCCCACATGCTCGGGTCTGACATGCAGAAGGAAGAATTCACAAGCCATCTACCCATTCTTTCAATGACCATCTACTGGGCCTGTGTGACAGGCACCAAGACTCAGGACGAGACATGTTTCCTGTCCTGGGGAGCTGGCAGCCTAACGGAGCGACGGCTGCCCAGGGTTGCGCGGGGAGAACACAGCGAGGGACCCCTCAGGGTGCTGCAGACACAGAAAGGAGTGGTCAGAGCTCCTGAAGTCAGAGCTCACAGCCGGGTGAGCCAAGTGAAAAAGGCTGAGGGTTGGCGGGGGTGGCCGCTTGTTATAAATGTCCATATTGCTGGCCCTCGCAGCCCAAACAGGTGGAGAGCAGGGAGAAGTCTAAAGGAGTGACCCTGTCACTGTGTAAGGGTAAGGCTACAAGGCAGGTGTCCTTGAGGTGCCGTGACATAGGCTCCGGAGCCTTCCACTGCTCCTGGCCTTGCTGACTGGGGTGCTGTGGGAGGGTAGTAGTCAGGATGTTGATCACCTGCACCACCCTCCGGGGCCAGCTGCAGCTGCTCCTGGCAGGGGCTCCCCGGTCCACTCAGGAGCCCCCATCCCCGCTATCAGTTGGCTCTGGGATCAGTTTGCCATCAGACGACCGCTCAGAAAGGATTTCACCTTTTTCATATTTTGCTCAGCGTCAAAGAAAGAGTTCCTGGTGCATTCAGCAGACGTTCATTGAGGAGCTACTATTGTGCCAGGCACCATGCTGGGCAGTGGAGATAAGGGAGCGAATTAGATGTGGCTCCTCATGAATGTAAAGCAGCCACACCAGTGTAGACTGCAGTACAATAACAGATGTACTGTGAGGACAGAGGGGAAACAACTAAATCTGCCCTGTGAGAACCAAAGAAGGCTTCCTGAAGGAAGTGGTAAGGGACCCAAGCCTGAGAGAGCATTACTGTGGCAAAATTTCCCTGACTCCCACTCACTACTTGCCCCCTGCCGCAGTTCTAGACTGTGTCAGCGACAGCCTGACACCCTCAGAATGGAGCCCGCAAAGCCTGGGGTGGAGCCAGTTAAGAAGCAACCTTCATCCCTTTGTTCTCAGAAAGCCAGTTATAAATGCATTTCAGACCTCTTGGTTTCTCAATTCTTCTGAAGTTCAAGTTCAAGTTCAAGATGGCTGCTACGAAAGCTTCTTTGTTCACAGTCAGGCCCCCAGCTTTGGCAAAGTAGAAATGCTGTTTCCGTTGTTGGCTCCATTAGCTTCATCACACATTATAGAGTGAAGCAGAAACGTCAAAGATCTCAGTGTCTCTGTGTTGCAAAGTCAGAGGGTGGAGGGACAAACTCAGCCTGAAGCTGCTTGGAAGGAAAGAATAGGGGTACCTGGGAACTTGGGGTGCTAGAGAGGCAAAAGGTGAGGTTGCTTTGAGGTAAGTCAGTGCATGGAATATTCAGGCACATTCAGAAGCTTGAGCATGCAAAGGTTGAAAACACAGCTATGGAGAAGATGTGAATACCTAATGCCCTGTGCTGTGTATGTCTGTGAGTGTCTGTGTTCTCTACCCAACCTAACTCCAAGAGTCAAAGCCAAGGCATAAGGTGGGGCATGGAGATACTGAGTTACGTTTTGCCTGTCACGTCAGAAGCAGCTGTTGTGGTCACAATGCCATCTGCTTAGCCAACCTCTTGAGGGTCAGAAACAGTCTAAAGAGTTTGTGCAGTGCAGTAAATTCTAACCTAGCAAAACATGCACTTCACGGCATGGGAAAAGGTCTTTTCCCAGTTTCATCCCAGATCATCCCCACCCAGCTCTTTCTCATCCTTCTAAATAATCAAGTACTTAAAGGAAAGCTTCTTGGCCCCAAAACTAAGTCAGTTCCCTCATTCTATGCTCCTTAGTACCCTGTCCTGTTCTTTTGTGCACATAGCACAATTATAATCAGATAAATAATTGTAATTACTTATTAATTTTGCCTTCCTGCTTTATGCCCATCGGTTTAATATTATATCATTGTCAAATGAATGAAATGTCAGTTCACATCTAAAAGTCTCTATGATATGTAATAGCAAAAATCCAATTTAGAAAGATGTAGAGAGTAAATTATCCTTTTATTCTAAGGTCAGATTGCTTCCTTTGTATGTCTGTTTTCAAATCCACAAGCCCATATGATGGGAGTTAACCAGAGGCTGTGCACTTAACAGGGTGGCTGGGACATTTCTGGACACATAGGTGCACTTAATGTATGTGACGACATTTGGTGGCCATGATGACTAAGCCGCTCTTTAGTGCTCATTGAGATCATTATAGATTTCTATTTAGAGCACATTTACCCATAATGACAGTAGCAGTCATCACCATAATAGCTAACTCAAAGAAGCAGCTTTCATCCAGAGAACTGAGGGCTCCCATTTAGCTCCTTACTCCTGCCCCCCTTCAGACTGCCTAGGTAGATCCTACCTAACACACCTTCCAGGACTTCCCTGTCCTGCCTTTTAGTGGAGCCCTCCCTGCTTCTCCAGCCTACGTCATCACACCTTGTCTAGAATCCCATAGCCTCTGCATGCTTAACCACGTGATCAAGCATTCATTTATTTCGTCCAACAAGTATGTGTCGTGCAGCATCTAACATGTGCCAAGCATTGGCAAATATTCGGAAATACATCTCTCCCTGTTATTTCACAGGTGCAAAGCTCGTGGAGGGGGTGACAGTGGAAGTGAGGGCCATGTTTTATGCAGTTTACCCCCCAATGCACTCAGAAAGGTGTTCAATAATAGAGTTCATAGATGATGTTACCTTCATTTCTTGACTAATCAATTCAGCATATGGGAGAGAGAATTGACCAATCCAAACTGAAAGGGAACAGGTATTAAATAAACCAAAGCAGGGAACAATGACAAAGAGGGGAATAGGAAGAAAATAGCAAACAAATATTCTTAGGAAGGGTTAAAGCTAGAAAATGCTAGCCTGTGGATTCACACAGCATCGTACATCAGACACTCCCCAGGGGAAGTTTCAGCTGCCACTTCTGTGACACCACTGGGCGATGCGGTGAAGTGCAAAACAGGATGCATTCCAGAGAAAGCACCGAGAGATGGGAAAACAAAAGGAGGAGGGTAACTGTGGGGAATTACATTAATTCCTCAGAGACAGTGCACTGCTGGCTGACATATGTCACCCAACAGCAAAGTCTGAGCGGGCATGGGAATTCCACATTGTTAGAAATGCATTGAATACTCAACGAGCATTCAGTTTTCCATGAGGCTTGCTGAAACATATTCCTGTTCTCTCTTACTTCCTCCTGTGAGCATGGATCTATTTCTTACAGTCTGCAACAAGCCTAGTTAAGGGACAGACCAAAACTGGGGATTGTCCTCCCCAGGCAGAGCAACGTGGCACCTCTACTCAGGCGCACACCCCGGTTTTTTCCATGAAAGTGAGACCACGAGAACCGTGAGGGCTTCGGTTTTCCCTACAGTTGAACATGTCACTGCTGTGCTGGAGAGAGCAGCACATTTGGTGTGGACCCCCAGAAAATACCATTGAATCTATAAATTTGATCATTTCTTTGTTGGTCCCTATTCAACTTAAACTATGGTCTCTCTCTCACCCAGTGAAATCCCTCCTAGAGCCACACCATCAGCCAGTCACTCAGTGATCAGAGCAGAGAGACAGAAAGCAAAGCACACTGATGTGCAAGGTGGAAAGAGCCCCAAGATTTGGGGGAGATGGAGGGGTGGATGGAAAGGAGATATTTGCCTGTGTCAGAGGAGAAAGAAACTTCTTTTTTTCAAACAACTTTCAGTTAAAAAGACAGATATCTAGCGCTGTAGGGATATAACTGATGACTCTTTCTTTAAAGTCCAAAGTAAGAGCAGATGGAGAAACAGAGCTTTCACCATTTGGGACGCTCCAGGCCCTTATGGAAGGAAGAGCCCATTCTATCAGAAAGAGACATGGGGGAAAGTCCTGGGAGGCAAAGAGGGAGAGGGCTGGTAAACCAAGATAACTAAATCTAAATAGGACACACAAGGAACTAGCCAGGGAGATCCACTGTAGTGAATGGCTGGCTGGCTGAGAGCTTGCCATTTTCTTAGTAAGGAGTAAGTGGCAGTTAGTATTAGGCTCCTATAAGAGGTTATCTGTTACTTGCAATGTCTACAGTTATTTGCATCACAATTGTGTAGCAAACTGTATGGGATCTGTTTCCTTCTCTGTTAACTTGCTTGTCATCATTAGAAAGTCCCACTTACATTTTTTTAATCCCCCCACTAAAATGACTTCAGTTCCAACTGGATTCACCAGGTATGTTGATGTGGATGCGAGGCTCCAGAATTAAGGCTGTAATGACTTATTCCCCAATCTGACGTTTATCACTGAAATGATCATGCTTTGTGTGGCATTCCTCCATCAGGGACAACACTTACGTTCCTTGAACATCATGTCTCACCCTCTGGTTTTGAACGGAAGGACGAGGTGAGCAGCAGCTGGAAAGATATCATCCATGGATGGCACAGAAATTCCACACATGTTGCCCAGCTCCTTCCTTACTCAGAGCAGACATTGCTTATCCATTAGGTGCTTCTTCCTGCCAAGTTACTGTCTCACGATCCTTTCCCACATAACCACAAGGAAGTCACCCAAAATTGATTGGTATTGGTAGATGGGAGAAAACCTATTTGCCACCCAGTCCTATCTTACTTTGTTGTTTTCCAAAAGCCTTTAGAAAAATCATGTTCAGAGAAAAGTGTCAGACTTTATTCTTAATCTGTTCTTCAAAGTCTAGAATCTTAATGATATTTAGATACTCATATATGAGTGAACCAATTGCACTGACAGAATTGAAACAATACAGCAAGTATTAGTCATGTTTGACTATTATGAAATATACATACATACGTACATATAAAATATATGCATATTTTAAAAACCCTCTGAATTAAAAAGCTCTTCCAGGTATAATTAGATACTCCCTAATCTGTGAAGAATTCAACTCTCGTTGTCATCTTGGTTCTGGTATCCAGAAGGTGCAGCCCAGAGAAGCAGCCCCCAATGCAGTTTGCAAGATGTATTCTTGTCTGAGGGTGCTACACGCTACCCTGCAGCTATGAGTCAGAAAGCTCAGTGGGAAGGAGATGGTACTGGTGGGCTGGTTAAGAGGCCTCCTTTAGGGAGGCATGAGTTGGCAGCTCAGTGGAGGAGAAGCTGGCAAGACCGTCCTGAAGACGCCCTGAGGGAGCAAAGGAAAAGCTTTAAGTCCAGGTCAAGAGATGAAAGTGAGGCAGAGCCTGTTTCCACATTTATCAACCACCTTGGCAAACCAGAATGTCAATGTGGGCATGAACCTAGACCCCACCCCCACCCCCCACCCCCCGCCCACAGCTGTTGTCAAAGTCTTTCAGAGAACAGAGACAGGAAAGAGTTCCAGGAACTCTTAAGAATAGCTTAAAGCCCCGAGATTCACACCAAGTTGCACTATAGCATTTTTAAGCCAAAGCTGGCTTTGTTGATCTAGCGCTCAGCCAGTCTTCTCTTTATACAGATGAGGAAATTAAAGCCCAGAGAAGTCAAGAACTTGAGCAAAGGTAGACAACAGAACTGGGATTGGGACCCAAGAGACCTGACCTTTAGTCCAGGGACTTTTTCTTTCCCTAGACCATGGCCTTGAACATCCAAGAGCAGGGGACCTCACAACTCAAGAGACTCACGACTGCATTGCTAGCCCATTGAGCTGTCACCTAGTTGAGGAATCATTCTTTGTGTGGAGGTCCTTCCTGGTGAGGCGCTTTAGAGCTTCAGTCGATGTCCATCATGAATCACTACTGTATGCCAGCATGGTGGCAGATTCAGATCGAGGTTATGAGGAAACAAATGGGTCAACGCAGAGAAAACTAATAGTGTGCTGACACTTCTGCTTCCTTGAATGAAGCATTAGGGCCTGAATTATTATAGCAGGAAATTCTAAACTACTATGGGAAGAAAAGGTGTGATTACTCACATCACTGTTAAAATTGCCATTTTCCACAAAGAGATTAATCACCAGCCATGAACCCTGCTGCACTTGGTATAAAGTATTTTCCTCTTCCCAATGAGTTCCCCCCCACTGGCAGAAGAATTTCTTATATATAATTAAATAATATTTCCTTCCAGAAATTAAAGAAACTCTAATCTAGAGAATGCCTTAAGTCTATTCTAGGCTTAGGAGACTTCATCAGGATTGTAGCAAGAGACGTGTTTAGGGTACAAAATTTCAAGAGGAACTCCCTCTCTGGGTTATGCAATATCAAGGTTCACTGAAAACAAGGGCCTCCCTAAATTTCCTGCCCTAGGTGCCTCAATCTAGTCCTGTTCTGTCCTGTCTCCTCCATCCTTCATTTACTGTTTGACTTGCAAGGGTTCTAGATGCGGATGGCAGGAGACA
This sequence comes from Lynx canadensis, assembly GCF_007474595.2. Taxonomy (NCBI): domain Eukaryota; kingdom Metazoa; phylum Chordata; class Mammalia; order Carnivora; family Felidae; genus Lynx; species Lynx canadensis. Next base: position 27,178,622 of record NC_044306.2, on the reverse strand, counting down.
GGGTGGCATGACAGAGGGGGACATTTCAGACAAAGAAACATGAATGGGGTACCTGTTGGGACACCTGACACTCAAATAGCCAGCATTAGTGACTGGCATCAAGGGTGTGGGGACTTCTGCTGGTCCGCCACCAGGAGATCAAGGCCCAAAGGGACGATGAGGCCAGGCTGTGGGTGCCTTTAGCTGAAGTCTGAGATCTGGGTGAATAGTGGTAAGCCAGGGGGAGGAACCAGTCTGGGTGGGAAGACAAACAGCCCCCGGGAAGTTTGATGTAGCTGGGAAGAGCAAATCCTGAATCCCCGAAGGCAGGACCCTAGATCCTGGGAACTGAGCTATGACAGTCAGAGAAGGATCAGCAGCCAAGTCAACTCCCTGTTAAGCCAAATGAGCTACAGACCTAGGACTTCTTGTTCCCCTTGCCAAGGCAAAGCTGGGCTGAGTGCAAAAGGGGATGAGCTGGGTAGACCATGGTACTCACTATTCCTCCTCCTCCATTGTCCTCCTCCCCGGTTTCCCTTGCTTTGCTTTCAAATAAAGTGCCTGCCTCAGTCAAAGACTAAAACTTTTGTTTAATGTTAGAAAGTACCATATTTAAAAGGAGTCTCTGTTAGGGCAGCTGTATTATGGAATCAAGAAGTGAATTTGGGGTAGGAAGACACTAGAGAAATATTGTAGTTCAAAGGTTTTTTAACTTGGAGTTCATGAATGGGCTTCAGTGTGTCTATGAGTTTCTTGAACTAACATGCAAAATTGTGTAGGTTTCCTTATTTTTAGGGAGAGGAGGATTCATTGAAATATGAAGAGTAGTCATGGGGAAACTATGACCCTCAAAGTATCCAAATGTCTCATCAATAGATGAGAACTTGAAACACAGAGATGGGGAGAAACTTTGAACTTCTCATCAGCAAAGCCTTTGCCTGTCATCAGTGTCTGTTCAACACACATTAGTCACCAAAGGAACATTTATAGAATGGATGGATGGGTGGATAGATAAAAAAACAAATGAATGAATATACCAATGAATGAGAGAAAGCTCTCTGCTCTCAGTGTACTCATACTCTCACCTCATCCCTACAACTCTCCTTTGGTCTCTCCAGCTTAGTGAAGGGTTGTTGGATGTCAAACAAGTGACCTCAGGAATAGAGAACAGATACATTTAATGGTGGTACAGGAAAGCAGAGATCCCCGGTCACAGTGACCTGCACTCCAAGAAGCCCTGCCTGGTACATTTTCTGTCTTGGAGACCATCACCCCTTCTTCCCTGCTGCTCCTGCCTCTTTTCAATGGAAGAGTGAGCCAGGGTTTCCCAAGCTAGTGAAACTGGCCCTTGGTCCTGATCTCCAACCTCATCAGTCCTGCCTCCAGCCCTGGGAAAGTCCTGTCTTGTTGATTTTTCAAGAGAGTAAGATAGGACAAAGAGTTTCATGTTAGAGGAGAGGATTTACCTTCTAACACCTGAAAAATGGCCATTTAATGTCAAGACATGACAACCATTTTGAGTCTGGCATTTGCCCTTTGCACATCTCCAATTTCTACCTGACAGGGACAGTGAGAGCAAGCAACGATGACCAGCAGTGAGAAAAGTTGCCTTAATGTTACCACTAGTTAATTACCTGATGTCTCCCTCCCTCCTGCCCTTCCTTCCTTCCTTCCTTCCTTCCTTCCTTCCTTCCTTCCTTCCTTCCTTATCCCTCTCTTTTTTTCTTCCTTCCTTCAGCCTTTCTTCCTTACTATGGTATACTGGACTAGTTGCTAGAGGTATAAAGTTAAGTAAGACACAGCCCCTGCCCTTACAAAACTCTACAGTCTAGCCATGGACAGGGTAGAGAGGCACCCATAGGAGAGAGGTCAGGGAAGGCCAAGCAGAAGTAATGACTAGAATGAGATCTAAAAGGCTGTTGCCAGGCAAACACATGAAGAGTGGCAGTGTAGGCAAAGAAAAGAAGTGTGGAGATAGTGGGGTCTCCAGGAACTACAAGTAACTTTGTGTGACTGACCTGAGCCAAGTGTATGCCTGCTGTAAAGAAATGGGTCAAGAAAAAAAAAAAAAAAAAAAAAGAAATGGGTCAAGAAAGTAAAGCAAGAGATGATGCTAGAGAATAAGAGGCCAGCAGGCATATATAGCAAAATTATCAATATTATTAATCATCACAGTATGGGGAGCATCTACTATCTACAGTCTAGGAAAATACCCTGGTTCCTTCTTGAAAGACTGGGTAGATGATTTTTAGGCAGGATAAGCTCTTTCTATTTCCAAAGACCTTATGGTGCAGCCCAACGCCATGTGGAACTCCCCACCCCCCACTGTCAGTAGTGGGTTCTTCCTCACTGGGAAGAGAGACAAAGATTGAGTTAAAACATTCGTAAAGCCTTTAGAGTAGCGCCTATTACATGCTTATCAAATAAAAAAAAGGGATTACATGCTTATCAAATAAAAAAAAGTACATGCCATGTGACATGTACTATCTTAAATATCTATTTAATTGCCTCACAACAATCCTGAAAGTTAGGTCCAAACTCTTTGTATTATACTTAGAGAAACTGAGTATCTCAGAGATAAGTTGCTTGTCCAAGGTTACATGACTAATAAGTGGCAGAGCTGGACTTGAACCAGATCCATCCAAGCCCATAAAGTTTCCATTAGGGGAAACTCATTGCTGGCTAGCATCTTACATATTTCTGTCTCACATCTGGGTAGTGATGAAAGCAGCTTGTCTCTGACCTTCATGATGGGAACCCCTTCAGACTTGGGGTTGGAGGGCATGCATGGAAGTTAGCACAGTGTCCTATTGTGGTGTGGAAAATAGGGTAGGGGGGGTTAGCTGGTGGTGTCCTTAGACCTACACAGCCAGACGCAAGCTCTAGGCTTCAGAGCCATTACCCCTGGGATTTGATGAGAATATGATTCCAACATAACCCGATTGCCAAAGAGAGGAGCACTCAAAAGGAAAGTGGGTATTGATGGAGGAAGTAGGAGAGTACCCAAGTTTAAATAGTTTAAGATTAACAGGATCCTCAAAGGAAACAACCAACAAAACTAAAAGACAGCCTACTGAATGAGAGAGGATATTTGCCAATGACATATCTGATAAAGGGTTAGTATCCAAAATATATAAAGAGTTTATACATTACAACACCTAAAAACCAAATAATCCAATTAAAAAATGGGCAGAAGACATGAACAGACATTTCTCCAGAGAAGACATACAGATGACCAACAGACACATGAAATGATGCTCAATATCACTTATCATCAGGGAACTGCAAATTAAAACTACAATGAGATATCACTTCACAACTGCCAGAATGGCTAAAATAAAAAACTCAAGAAACAACAAGGGTTGGTGAGGATGTGGAGCAAAAGGAAGCCTCTTGCACCGTTGGTGGGAATGCAAAGTGCTGCAATCACTCTGGAAAACAGTATGAAGGCTCCTCGCAAAATTAAAAATACAACTACCCTACGATCCAGTAATGACACTACTGGGTATTTATCCAAAGAATATGAAAACACCAATTCAAAGGGATACATGAACCCCTATGTTTATAACAGCATTATTTACAGTAGCCAAACTATGGAAACAATTGAAGCATTCATTGATAGATGAATGGACGAAGAAGTGGCATAAATATATATATATATATAATGGAATATTAGTCAGCCATAAAAAACAATGAAATCTTGCCATTTGCAACAACATGGATGGAGCTAGAGAGTATAATGTTAAGTGAAATAAGCCAGTCAGAGAAAAACAAATGCCATGTGATTTCATTCATATGTGGAATTCAAGAAACAAAACAAATGGACAAAGAAAAAAAAAAAGAGAAACAAACCAAAAAAACAGACTTAACAACAGAGAACAAACAGATGGTTACCAGAGGGGAGGTGGGTGGGGTGATGGATGAACTAGGTGAAGGGGATTAAGTGTACACTTATCTTAATGAGCAGTGAGTAATATATGGAACTGGTAAATCACTATATTGTACACCTGAAACTAATATAACACTGTATGTTAACTACACTGGAATTTTTTAAAAAGCATTAACATAAAAAACACATTTGCAGGATTCTCAGAGGGTCTCAGTCATGCATCCATTTTCCCCCAGAAATATCAAGCAAAAGGGACTTTTATTAGTGATGGAAGAAGAAGGTGCGTAGGTACTACTTTTAACATCCTTTTACAAAATCCTGGATGTTCTGATATATTTAAGAAGTAAGAGTTAGTGATAAAAATATCCCAGGAAAAGCCTGTTCTTTTATTAACTAGCTTTATGACTAGAGGCGAATTACTTCCCATACCTCAGTTTACCCATCTGTACAAGATTTGGGCTGGATAATTTTTGATAAATGCTCAAACTTTAAAATGTTGTGAGTCAGAGCCACGTGGATGGCTCAGTTGGTTAAGCGTATGACTCCTGATTTTGGCTCAGGTCTTCACCTCATGGTGAGTGGGATCAAGCCCATGTGGGGCTCTGTGCTGACAGTGTGGAGCCTGCTTGGGATTCTCTCTCTCCTTCTCCCTCTGCTCCTCCTCTGCTCTCTCTTTCAGAAAGAAAGAAAGAAAGAAAGAAAGAAAGAAAGAAAGAGAGAGAGAGAGAGAGAGAGAGAGAGAGAGAAAGAAAGAAAGAAAGAAAGAAAGAAAGAAAGAAAGAAAGAAAGAAAGAAAGAAAGAAAAATAAATAAAACGATGTGAGTCAACAATGGAACAAAAATCAAGTTTCTTCTCATAAGTGTATTTCCCTCTCCTGGGCTCTTCTCTCCTGTGAAGATTGCCCAATTGCCCCACCCCATAAAACCCAGTAGTTCCAATACTGGAACCCCCTTTCTTCTCTTGCAAGTCCACATGGTTCTATCCACATTATCTTCCCAAGTGCTTTAAGGCACCAGTTCATTTCTTTCATAGCATCTACCACAGCATGTCATTGTATATTTATAAGTCTGTTTACTTTATACAGACTGTAGCTCCCACCAGATTACAAATCCCATGAGAACAGCCACTCTACCTGCTTTGTTTACCAGCACATATCCAGAGTCCTAGTGCAGTGCCTGGAACATAAAAGACACTTGGTTAATGCCTGTTGAATGATTGAATCTGCCATTTTCCCTTTTTTAATTTTATAGTAGATAGCACTGATTAAGACTTATTAGGGGCTAGACTTTGTGTCTATTTTGCATGCATTAACTCCACTGACTCTCATTAAAACCCCATGCAGTGGGTGTCATCTATTTTTGTAGAGGACACTGAACCTCAAAGAGGTCATGGAGTTAGTACACTCTAAGACTTGGACCTAAATCGCATTTGACTCACCCAGAGCCTAAGCCCTGAGCCCTTGCAATATACTGTCTTTGGCTCTTTGATGACTTGGACCAGATACAAAGTATGTCTTCAGAGGGTGTTTCCTGACTTGAGCCCCTTCATGAAGGATCTAACAGATGATAGGTGGAGGTCAGAACTTAGTACCCATGGGGCTAATACTCCAAAGCTCTAATGTGCGGGATAGATTCTGACATGGTAAATAGAAAATCTCTTTCTGGGATACCTGGGCTGCTCAGTTAGTTAATCATCCGACTCTAAATTTTGTCTAAGGTCATGATCTCATGGTTCGTGAGTTTGAGCCCCACATCAGGCTCTGCGCCAACAGCACAGTGCCTGCTTGGGATTCTCTCTCTTCCTCTCTCCTTGTCCCTCCCCGCTTGCTCTCTCTCTGTAAATACATAAACATTAAAAAAAGAAAGAAAATCTCTTTATAACAGTGAGATTCATTCTCATGTCTATGGAGAGTTTAAAAAGGTCCTTTCTTCCACTGTACAAGGATGTGACTTCAAATTTTTCTCGAAATGCATGTTTTTAATTAGAGTACTATCAGTGGGTTGCCAAGCTCCTGAGAATTAAAAGGACACTTGTGCCTGGGGGACAGTTATTGAGACTGATCCTTGGGTAAGTTCATAATAAAAATTACACAGAGAGTAACTGAAATTAAACCCATGGGGAAATCTTTTCAGTTTCAAATACCTTGAAAATGACTTGGCAGCTACAGAATAAAGAGGAAGAACAGAAACAAGTCAATGACAGTTTACTTAATTTTGGATTCTTTTGTCTGAGAGAATCCTTCTGAAAATCTAGAGTTGGCAAAGATTTTTGATATTCTTATGTCTAAGACCCCCTTCTGCATATGGGATAGTGAGGCCCAAAGTAGTCATGTCAAAGTCAAAGCAAGGTCAAACCAAGTGATCCATGAGCAGGAATGGAGAGAAGAGAAGATATAACTGTGTCCTACTAGCAGCCGCCCTCTTGGACCCTTAAGCCACTGGGAGAAATGTGCTGCTGGTGAAGAAGAAGGGAGGTGGGTGGGAGAGGAGCTATCTGGGAACATGGCTCTTGCTTTGTTTGAAGGAAAATTCACAAGAAGTTCCAGAAGATGAGATGTTGAGGAACACAGAGTCAGTTATTGTTGTCTCCAAGACTTGATTTGGCTGTTTGGGGCCCCTTCCTTCATACTTGGGACCACCCCCCCCCCCCCATCCTCAGACACATTGCTGTCACTTATAGTTCCCTTAAAACTGACACTGTCACCAATAAGATCACCAAATATCCAGAAGAGGAATCAGAATAATGTTAATGAGCTTAAAGAAAGAATGGGCCATTGGAAGCGGGAGGGTAGTATGCTTTACATTAAAATATGTAATTCTAAGGGCCAAATTGTCTAGTCCGTTCAGCTGGATGTGGGGAGGGATATGGTATCTGAGGGATGCTGGTAGAGCTAATCACCAGAGAAATAGGGCCGGGATGTTGATCTATTTCGTATGGTTTTCTATGAAATGTTTCTCTGTGCTTGATCCGATTCTATGGTCACCAAACTTCTTATAAATACTTCAGTGACCACATACCTTGATCTAAGAATGGAATATGGGCACGTACACAGCAGTGCTGAGAAGTGGTTTGAGCCTCAGGGAAGAAAACAGTTTTGAGGGCCTCGGCAAGGGCAGACGGCTAAAAATCTTCCCAGGAGTTTTATATGGATTTGAAACCTGATCAGGCCCAGATCTCCTTCCTAGCCTGGTGGCCCCAGTCATTTGTCCCCAGCGTCTACCCTTGCGCACACAATCATCAGCTCTGTGTGGACATGAGCGTTCCAATCACCGGGGCAAGTAATATCATTTATATCACTCTTGTTATAAGCAAGGCCTTTTGTCCACCAAAGCCTTCCCAGGTCTGTGGACCTGATGATAGATGAGGGCCAGGCCCCAAAGGCTGTTGATTCTCTGAGGCAACAACCCCATCTTAAAGACCTCTGGACCGATGGCGTGCCTGTGGTTCAGTCGGTTGAGCCTCCAGCCCTTGGTTTCAGCTCAGGTCTCACAGTTTTTGGGTTTGAGCCCTGCATCAGACTCTGCGCTAACAGCACAGAGCCTGCTTGGGATCTTCTCTATCTTCCCCCCCTCCCCTGCTTGCTTGTGCATGCTTTCTCTCTCTTTCTCTCTCAAAATAAATAAATAAACTGAAAGGAAAAAAGACCTCTGGGTCGCCAGTCATTCTTCACCAGATGATGCCTCTCCTCCACCTCGCCCTGTGCCTTTCTGGAGTTCAAAATTCCACCCCCCCAACCCCCACCCAGAGCTACCTCCTGCTGGCTGCTCTCTCACAATATGGGGCCACAAGGATGTCCCCAAATGGGGAATGGAGCTGGTCCTGACCTTGTCACTCACTTCTCTGAGGCCATGGGTAAAGCTCTTCACCTCTTCATTGCTGTTTTTTTCTAAAGGCCCCGTGTGTGACTCAGTTCTCCCCGTGCAGGGGCGATGCTGCCTCTGAACCTGTCCCACACACACCCCAGATGAAATCACATAGAAGAAAAAGATTTTTAAAAGCATCAAACATTTCAGAGATGTGATATACTAATAATAGTTCTACCAGCTCACATTTCTATACATGCTCCATATACAAATATAAAGATCAAAAAAATCCCTTTTTCCAACCATTTGCCTTTCAATAGGCAAATGTCCAAGACAGATGGCTGGATGGCAAGAGATCTGAGGGTGACCTTATTTTGGCCACCTCAGTGTTTTATTACAAAAAAAATCTCAATTCACTTTTGTTAACAAATCAAGATCTTTTCTCTTAAATGTAAGTCCCTTTCCTCCTTGTTCTTTTAGTAATACAGGAAATGATCAGGATGGTTTTACCTCACATAAGATCTTCATTCACTTGAAGACAGTCCTAATGGTACCTTCCAATTTGCTCGTCTGTAAACAAACAAAATTCCAATTATCTTAATTCCCATACATCATTCCTTAAATTTTACTTTGTGTCCCATGTATCACAGTTTTTACTTCGTTAGCTAAAAGTCTAAGCAGCTGCAACAATTTTTCTTTAGTCAAAGCAACATAATTTGAGAATCTCTGTTTTCTTATGGTTCTTCTATTAACAGACCGTTTAACAGCTGTTCTGGACTAAAGGTGGGTATATTTACTTGTCTTGAAATTCTCTTTAAATGTTAATTTGTAGTGTAATTGTCTTCATCGTCATAGGAATAGGGTATTTATAATATGGCTATATAAATTCCTAATATAGCTAAGATTTTAGAGGAAGAAGCAAGGAACATGGAACTTTCTCATCTTGCCCACTGACCTTTTTTAGAAAGCTCCAGGCTGGACACAGTGTGGCCTCAGCCTATATGGATCTTCCAGTATATGTCCTCAAGGCAGATGTACACACAGTGAGATAATGTTCACACTGGGATTGGTGCTTCTAAGGACAAAACGTGCTTATGTAATAAATCTTGGCAGAAAAACAAAATAATTCCCTACTCACAAAGTATTTTTCTCAGTCTACTCTCTCTGTGCCATTCTGAAAAAAAATCTGGAAATCCAACCAGCATTCTTTATTTTTAGTCCATCCAAAATTTTACTCACTTGAGGCAAGTGGGCACAGAGCTATCTTTAGAACCACCAACCAAACGCCTTGGAAACACAGATTATTGGCTCCTGGGCAATTCTCTAGATGATTTTTTTAGCTTAGGAACCCCAATATATAAAACTGAGGTGGAATGGGGCAACTGAAGTCTTGCTCATTGGGACTCCCCCTCCCCCCATCTTCTCCTTGGGTTCTACCATGTACTCTTAGGGTTCCAAGAAGCAACTGGACCCACTGATCTAGGCCAAGACCTTCATTTTGCAGATGAAACAACAGGAGGCCACAGGGATGAAGTGACATGCTCAAAATCCCCCCATCCTCGCTGATGGAGCCAAAAGAAAGATTCAGGTTTCTGGACTTCCAGTTATGTACCCTTTCCATCACACAGCACATAAGATACTATTATAACAGAAACTACTTTTTTTTTCCCCCTTATTATTAGGCAGAGAAGTTCAGCTGAGAAACAGATGACTGGCTGGGGGAGGTTTGCCTACTAAAGGCACGAGGACATCAAATGACTTAATCAAAAATAGACAATAGCTCTTTTCTTTCACTGCAAGGAGAATGAAAAACGCAAGGGGAAAACCAGCATGAATATTGTTTCCTACAAGTTATTCCATTATAGTTTGCCATGGTGTGCTATACTGAAGGATGCCCTGATACTCACTACCTGTGTGACTTAGAGCAAGGCACTTAACTTCTCTGGGCCTTAGTATAGCTCTTTTCACCTCTGAAAACACAGCAAGGGCACCGTGCAGGCAATTGGACACCATGACGATCAGCTGTCTTTTCCAGAGAAATGCAACCAAGAACAGTCTACCCTCCCTTCCCCCTTCCCTCCCTGCCATCCTCCTTCTCTCCTTTCTTCCCTTATCTTGGTTCTTCTTCTTCTTTTTTAAATTTTTATAAATGTTTATTTATTTTTGAGAGAGAGAGACGGAGTGCAAGTGGAGGAGGGGCAGAGAGAGAGCGAGACACAGAACCCGAAGCAGGCTCCAGGCTCTGAGCTGTTAGCATAGAGCCCAACACAGGTCTCAAACTCACAAACTGTGAGATCGTGACCTGAGCTGAAGTCGGACACTTAACCAGCTGAGCCACACAGGCGCCCCTTGTCTTGGTTCTTCTTACAGAGCTAGGACATCCTTAATCTCATATCATGTGGGGATTTGGGTAGGTATTTTGTGCATTGAGTAATTGTCTTCCCAATTGGACATTAAAGGTGGGGTGTGTGTGTAAGATGACTGTGTCTTTTTATATCATTAGCATGCATTTTCCTTTTCCTCATCTGTAAGCATTGTCTTCCATAAAATGCCGAAACCCAGACTCCTACAAAGACTCTCCCTCTGGTATTTCCAGAAACCCTGGATGGTCTCAAATGTTCTTCTATATAATCTGTTCAGCCTTCTTCTTCTTCTTTCTCTGCTCCAGGCCTCCACAGATGGTACCATGTCCATCTGGCACCATCACACCTGCCTGGCATCACTGGCGCTTCTACTGGGCACTGCCATACCCTCTGTTCCTGCTCCTTACTAGTTGCAGAAATTGACTAGAGTAGCTGCCTATAAGTTCTTCCTTTCTTGGATATGTGTGTGCGTACGTGTGTGTATGAGTTGCATTTACAACCCGCCCCCCCACACACACAACTATTTACTTAGGCCCCAGGCTACTGGATTTCTAGATAGGATTGTGCCTGCACTAGACAAGGAATAAACATCATGCAGAGGTAGAGGCACTAACCAGTGAGACTTTGAGTCTTCCCTTTTGGAGAGAGAGTAAGTGCACTTTCATTGGTATAAAAACATTAGGTAGACACACGCTGTGGTTGCCGCTGCTGTTACCCAAATGCTTAATTATGGAAAGAAGGGTGTCTTTTCATGGCAGTCTCAAGTTTCCAAGAGTAGCAAGAGAGGGCAAGCTCCATTGTGCAATCACATTTCTGTTTTGGTTTGCGTCTTGTTGGCTATTGTACACTTGCCAAAGCAAGTCACAGACCAAGCTCAGAGTCAAGAAGTGGAGAAATAGTCTCTACCTCTTGAGAAAGAGTTGCAAAGCCAATTCGAAGGGTATAGCAATGGAAAGAATTGTGGAGGTTCTTGCAAAAAACCATGGAAAGTTACCAAATCAGGAGACCAGGACTTTCCCCAAATCCCTAGCTGATGTCTACCTGCTTCTCATTGGTCAGAACTTTGATTTGTCATATGGTCATCCCTAACAACAAGGGAAGCTGTGAATGTAATTTGTCTGGGCTGTTCCTCCTCCTGGAACAAAACTGTACTTCTCTGAGCAACAAAAGGTATGAGAATGGAAATTGGGTTGGTGTGAAATAGTAATCATATATAAATATATATGTATATATGTGTATACACATGTATATATGTGTATACATGATATGTATATATACACATACATGTGTATACACGATATGTATGTATACACATACATGTGTATACACGATATGTATATATACACATACATACATACACACACACCTCTGGTTCCTGCTAATATTTGGTCTTTGGCCCTGATTCCTGACAATGAGTTCCTAAAACCTTACAATTCCCCTAGTAATGGAAGTGTCTGACACAGAGCTCTTAAATCCCTTGGAATTTCCTGGGTGAATGGCATGTCTTTTTTTTCAAATGAGGCAACTCTTGTTGAGCTCCTAGATGAGATCTGGTCACTAAAAAGACCAAGGCATCATTAGAAGCTTGGAACTTTCAGTCCTGTCTCCCATCTTCCGGAGATTGGGAGAGGGGCTGGAAAATGACTTAATAATCAATCATGCCTACGTGTTGGAGCCTCCATAAAAATCCCATAAGCCCATAGCTTGGAGAGCTTCCAAATGTGTTTGATGTGGACATGTGTTTGATGAACGCATCTGGGTGTTGGGAGGGTGGTGCACCCCAACTCCATGAGGACAGAAGCACCCTGCACTGGGGACACTTCCAGACTCAACCCTATGTATTGCTTCATCTGGCTGTTCATTTGTATCCTTTGTCATGTTCTTTATTATTATATATATTATTATTATATTCTTAATTATGTAATAAAGCAGAAAACATTATGTAAGGGTTTCCCTGAGTACTGTAAGCCATTATAGCAAGTGATTGAACCCAGGAGGGGGTCATGGGAACCCTCCATTTGTAGAAGTCAGGCAGAAGTTGTGGGTAATCTGGAGACCTATTATGCAACTGGTGTCTGAGTTGGAGGGCAGTCTTGTGGGACTCAGTCCTTAACCTGTGGGGTCTGCGCTGACTCCAGGCAGTTTCAGAATTGCTTGGTATGGAAAACCCATACATTTGGTCGCAGAAGTTTTCTTCTGTGTGAGTGAGAAAAGGGGCACAGTGTGTTTTTTCTACACAGTTGGACATTGGCGGTGCCTGCCACACATAATATGAGGAGCTGTAATGGCGGTACTTCTGGGCACTTGCATTTCCATTCTGTTTTCCATGGAAGGCTGGGCGGTGGACAGACACTGTAGCTTCTCCTACTACTCAGTGGCAAAGGCTTTGTGACTGTGCACCTCTGACGTGGGCCTCTAGTATTTGGCTCACCAGACAGGTTCAGGCATTGTGGTTGATGGAGTTTGGTCTGTCTGTCCCCCAATGCACGCCACACAGGTCCAATGTCTACCTCCCCCTCCCACAGCTAGTATCCGCCATGAACAAGTGCAGGGCACATCCTTGGCACATTCGTGGCACAGACCCCGAGGCTGAGAATGGTGGGGCCAGCATGTTATTGTTAATCCTGCTGTTTCACAGTCATGAGATACAAAAGCACAGACAACTAGCAACACACTGCCTCACACGGTCCTTATGATCTAGAGAATCTGTGTTCTTTTGTACCAGAATCCAGCCTCTTTATTTGCGTGCCCTTTTGAAAAACTGGAATGTTCTCGAAGTTCTGGGACAAACTTCCGAGTGAACTGCATCTGAACTTTTTAAATTCTTTTTTTTTTTCCCCTTGGTTAAATCTCAGTGGAGCCGGAGATGATCATAATTTTCATGAACACAAACTAAAGGTTTTGTTGCTTGTTGAGCAAAGTAGCTGCTTCCTCTTGCAAAAGAACTGATTCCTATTCTCATTGCGTTGGCGTCTTCATTAAAATTTCCATTATCCTCTTCCTCCCAGTGCAGTTATAGACGAAATTGTCCTGACCATGTTTCTCAAGCAAAATCACTCCTGACTCAAAATATATGAAAGGGATATAGGAGGAGAAGAGCCACACTTCTCTAAATATAGATCATCTTGGAAAGGGGGAAAAATTTTTTTTTTGTCTGGGCTTTTATAGTCATTTTAGGTCAGTATTATTAGCTTCATCAGCTGTACCAGGCCCAGAAAAACAAATCGAGATTGAGTCATGGGGGTAGAGGTAGAAGACAGGTAGATGATACCCAAAGATGCTTTGATAATAATGGTGACCTGTTCGTTGGGGCCTACCCCTGAGCCAGATCCTGGCCCCAAAGCCCTTATCTGTGCAGCTTGTAGCACCCCACATGCTACAAGCTGGCCTCTAATTGGCGTTGTTGGGAACCTGGAGGGATAGGCCTGTCATAGGATGGAGGCCAGTTCCGACTCTGAGTTGTGCTAGGTGACCTTGGCCAAGTACTTTGTGCTCTCTGGTCTCAGTTTTGTTATCTGGAAACCAATGCTAGTCTAATGCTATGATATGGATTCCTCCTGCTTTATAGGGTATTGAATGCATTTTGAAAGTGCTTTGCCAGCTGGAAAACTCTATTCCAGCATAAGAAAGATGGATTGCCAAAGGTCGTAGACAACAACTGGGGTATGAATCAGCCATCCCCAGCATGACCAAAGTCAAGTCTCTGTCCATTTCCTCTCCTCAGGAAATGGTGCCAGCCCTGTACTCCACACCTCTGTTGGAGACATAAGAAAAAGAAGCATCAAGATCTTTGCTTCTGCTAACATAGCTATCACTTCGTGCTGACTCTGAGCCACGGGAAAAAATTAACATATATTACTCACATAATCCTTGAAATAAAACTATTGATTCTTTTACACAGGCAAAGGCACTGAGGCTCAGAGAAGTTAGGTAACATGCCATTAACATAACACCAGTAAGTAGGGGGCCTGGTTTCTGATTCTTGCCTGACCTCATAGCCTATGTTCTTAAGGTAATTATATTTACTGGGGAAGATAAAGTAACACAGGAGAGCTTAGAATCCAACTCATCCTGGCTCAACAAACTAACATACTTTTCTACTTTATTGCCCTTAGAAACAAAGCCCCTAAGGATTTTTTGTTTTCTTTCAAGACCACCTTCAGTACAGCCCCATTTTTGCAAACATTTATTGAGTGCTTATTAAGTGTCAGGCATAAATTGTGCATGTGTATAAGTCTACTTAACCCTCATGCCAATCTATGAGGCAGATACCATTATCACCCCCACTTTAAGGATGGCAAAACTGAGGTGCAGAAAGGTTGTGGAATTTGTCTAAGGTAACATGGCTATTGGGTGACAGATTTGAATCTAGATAGTCTGATTTCAGAGCTTTTGCCACTACAGTTTATGCATAATAAAAGCTTCAAAAGAATACACATCAAATTATTAGCAGTTGCCTCTGGGAAATTGGGTTTAGGTGGGAAACAGGAAGAGAAAGACTTTGACTTTGTTTTGTCTACACTTAAATACTTCCAAATTTTTTACAATGTACATATACATATAGTTTTTATAATTAAAAATATATCTCCATCGATTTCAACATTTTTGCTCTCAGTATAGTTGGGGTATTAAGTCCAAATTAATTATTTGTAATGAGGGGACTGACATTTTTTGGGAGATTCCAGAAATCTAAAAAAAATGCCAAGAGCAGACGGGTAATTAGGAAGCTGGAGTCTGCATTTGTCAGGGTCATACGTTCTCCTCCCCCACTCTTTATCCCAGCACAAGGCCAGCAGACAGGGGGCTCCATGGCTGCATTATGTGGATTTATATCCACTCAGAACCAGAGGGCAAACAGAAAAATGTAAATTTTGGCAGCTGCCTTTGTGGGTACTGACCTCACAGGACTCATTCAGTCCCAGACCTCACCCTGGGAGTGATTTCCCCACATCCGCTATAATTTATTGACAAGAGTTATTTCTCTTCCTGAGGCTGAAGGAACTGCCCAGCACAATTTGAAACAAAGCACCACACGGGTCAACGCGATGAACTGAATCATCATTTCCTCGCAGTACCAGCCCTGCCTCAGGAAATATTTTTCCCTCCATCGTCTCTCATTTTTGAAGATGCTGGCAGCACAAATCATCTCCAGACATTTCCCATTGTCTCTCTGTCAGCCCAAAACCAAGACAAGGCCCCATCTCCCCAGCCTTGACCCAGCCGGGCAGTTGAGACCTCACAGCATTTTTCCCCAACACCTTGTTGCAAACAATCTTTTTGGGATATTCATGTCCAGTATGACTTGATGTTAATTTAGAAATATGGAGGTTTCAAGTTTCTCTGCTGTCCCAAATGTCATAAAATTAAACAGATTGTATCTTTCTACATTTTGGACAGAGTAATGATGTCACAGGACATTACCATCATTATTATTCCCAGGGAACTTCGAGGTATGGCTTAGGAATGGCTATCTGTCCAGGTTACAATTGTAAGTTCCCTTTGTTCTAATGGGGACACATGCTACTATCTGAATGTCACTAGGCATTCCCTAAATGGTCATGGTGTCTGATAAATCGAAACCCCATTATATCTCACTCAACCCTTTGGGAAGCTGGGATCATCACCATGAAGATTATATTAATGATCAATACCTTTCATTGGAGGCTTTCTAGGTGCCAGACATTGGACTAAGCCCTTCTACCAATAATCTCCCAATCCCCACAACAACCTTTTAAGCATGGGGTGATTATTTCTATGTCACTGCTGAGGAAGAAGGGGTTCTGAGAAGTGAAGACCTCCCAAATAATAAATCATACAACTTATAGACCAAATGGGATTTTACCCTCACACTGTGAAGAATTTGGGATCAGGCAGTTAAAGGAATGGACTATTCTCACATTCTCTTAGAATCCAAGGTATCCTTAAAAGTGGGGTTGGGAGGGGTGCCTGGGTGACTCAGTGGGTTAAACGTCCGGCTCTTGACTTCCACTCAGGTCATGATCTCACAGTCTGTGGGTTAGAGCCCCACGTTGGGCTCTGCTCTGACAGTATGGAGCCTGAGATTCTCTATCCCCCTCTCTCTCTCTGCCCTTCCCCCACTCATGCACACACACACACACACTCTCTCTCTCTCTCTTTCAAAACAAATAAATAAACTTTGGAGAAAAAAAAAACTTAAAAAAAAAAAAAAAAGAAAGAACTCCAGGTATCCCACTATCCGGCCTCTTGCATCTGCCACCATTTCTAGCCCACGACACTTAACATGTGCCGCAGAGGCTCCACAGCTGTGCTCACACCCCTCCCTCTGTGTGCAATGCCCTTCTTCTCCCCTCCTGCCTGGGAAGCATATTCCTCTCAAGACTCAGTCCCAGCACCACATCATCTGAGAAGCCATGTCACTGTCTCTCCGACCTGCACACCCTGTACACCTGACCATGGGTCCTTTTGTCTCACAATGCTCTACACAAAGGTTTATTACAAAACCCGTGACACTTCATAATGGTATTTGTTTTTACATGTCACTTCATTATTGTTTTTTAATGTTTATTTTTGAGAGAGACAGAGACAGAATATGAGCAGGGGAAGGGCAGAGAGAGAGAGGGAGACACAGAATCCAAAGCAAGCTCCAGGCTCCAAGCTGTCAGCACAGAGCCCGACGTGGGGCTTGAACCCACAAACTGTGACATGACCTGAGCTGAAGTCGGACGCTCAACTGACCAAGCTACCCAGGTGTCCCGATGATCTTGCTTCTAGCTGTGTATTTAAAAGAATTCAAAAACTGTTTCAAGCATATTAGTTTGGTGTGAGCCCTTCTGTTCTATGACCTCTGGGATAGCTTGCCTGGTAAGCTACCATTGTGTCAAGGAAATTTTCCAGTGACAAGTGTGATTCCTATAAACAGCACTGGTGCTGCCCTCCCTTGGAAGCCAAACACGGCTACTCCCTGTCAGACTGGCCAATCTTTTCTCCAGTTACTATAAGGAAAAAGAATATTTAAGGTACTGGAGATCTCTGTATCCAGAGTGCACAGCTGAAATACTGAGATTATAGACACACTAAACATTCTTCTGAACTCAGGCTGGAGTTGTGGTCCTATTTTTTTTTATGCAAAACATTTATGACAATTCTTAAGAGAAAAATTGTCTGGCTAATACAGTTTATGATTATCTGATGCAAATCTGAGTCTGAGTCTTTTCTCCAAGAATGAGTAAGAAGTTTTATTTTCTCAATGTCAGGGCAGTCCAAGCCCACACGAATATGCCCTTGCAGAATTTCTCAGCTGCACCCAGTATAGCCAGTTTGAATTCCTAGGCGTGTGGACCAATAAAGAGTTATTATCTGACTGAGTGGGATATTGGCTGTCTGAGTTGGTGCCTAGAGTGTGATGTTATTTCAGACTTTCATTCTTGTTTATTGTCCATCCGTAGTATTATAAGTCCTGTTTATTGCTGCTGGTTTCACACAGCTCAAATTCATGTATAAAAAAAAGGCCTTCTCTCCTGAGTCATATTTAAATTTATTCATATTGAGTTCCAAAACTTTTCCTTTCCTTGGACAAGATCTATACTAAATGAATCTTTAGAGCCACTGATCCTTTCTCCCTAACTCTATCAAACTGTCCCTTTAAAATGGATTTGCTGAGCATTACATTCTAACTACTGTGCTTGTGAGCTTTTTAAAGCTCCTCACAGTCATGATCTGGGATCAGTAACTGGTAAGAAAGAAAGAAAGAAGGAAGGAAAGGAAGAAAGATAGAGGGAGGAAGGGAAGAAGGAAGAAGGAAGGAAGGAACAAAGGAACGAAGGAAGGAACAAAGGAAGGGGAAAGAAAGAAAGAAAGAAAGAAAGAAAGAAAGAAAGAAAGAAAAAGGAGGAAGAAGGGAAGAAGGGATGGGGCGGATTAAGGTCTGAGAAGAATGAGCGAAGTATTCAGCGTGTGGTTCTTGGTGAGGAAGAATAAAAGGAGAGAGAAAGAACAAAAGGAAGGGACGGAGGAGGGAGGGAGGGAGGAAGGAAGGAAGGAACGAACGAACGAACGAACGAAAGACAAAAAGATCTTGTAGAGTGAACTTATTTTCTGTCTTTTGATAATGGGATGCTATTCCATCATTCAGTCTCCACTAGAACAGTGCTGTGACATCTATGACTTGGAGAATGTGTAATGCTAGGAAAATAGCCTTATGAGGCCTTAGGGGCCACTGATGTGTCTGTGATCCTGTAGAGCTGCTTATTCTGTACAACAGAATCGGGGCTCAGTTTTTCACATGCTGGTGAAAATAAATAGCACTTGATGTTACTCGGGACTTTTCATCCTGAGATCTCCGCGGGTCTATAATACTATGACCATGCAGAGTTTCCATTTGGAAGATTTCTCCCTTGGTCTTGTGGTGGTTGTCTATTTACAAACCAATGAAAATTCCCGCCGCTGGGAGAGGACCTGCGCCCTTAGCTCCCCCAAGCTGGCTGCTGAGGTAAGGTGGAGCCCCAGTGAGCTGGCTCCTCCATGGGCCACAGGAAGAAAGGCTGAGATAGAGCGACATAATCATCTCCCCCTGGACCGGAGTCTGGGCTTCCACTCTCCGGGTGCTCCCCAGGAGGGCAGCATCCAGACCAAAGCCTCAACTTTCTGGAACCAACAGGGCCTCGCTGGTACCAGGGAGTGCAAGTGGGGGCCACCTGCTCAACTTCCTGTGGCCACAAGCCCTTCCCCAGCATCTGCCCCATCTCTCTTCTCCAGCTCGAATTCCGTTGGAGGACAGTCTTTCACGCTACCCTTGGAAATTCGCCTTAAAATTGAAATATGCTGAGGGAGGCAGCCCATTGTCTTTGCACCACATTAAGATGCAAATGGCTGGCATCAAATGCTTTCCTGACAGCTGGTTTTGCCGGGTGCACTCTGGGCTGTGGGAGGGAACGAAAACGCAGAAGTGCGAGTCAAGGTCCTCCACAGAGGTTGAAACATGAAGCGTTCCCTCTGTGTTCAGAAATTCTTTGAAGCGTGTGGGTAGAGCCGGGTGAGGGAAGGTGTAGGCGTCCATCGGTGACTTATTCTTCCCTGTATCAGACGCTCTGCTTCTGCCACAAATTTTATAGCCTCCGCGTGAACTTCTGCTATCCCTTGCCCTCCTGAAGAGGTCATTTTTAAATGACCAGATCGAACGTGCACAACCTGAAGTTTCTCCCCTCGGATAGTATCCGCCTCCTGCACCACTTCTATCCACCCCTGGGATTGCACCTGCTGTGGAGATTGAGGGCTGGCATTTTTACCCTGTTTGTGTAGACTGAGGGCCAGCATGACTTCTCAGGAGGTCCAGTTCTAGCAGAGGGTGGGGCCGGGAGTAAAGGAGGAGGGGTGAACCTTCTGCAGGGCTCCAAGCCAGGAAGAGGGGTCTGTGGTCTCTGGGTAAGTTCGTTGTTGCATTTCTCAAGTGAACAGGGCAGCTACTCTCTACCAGTTTGCTCAGAAAACTGGTTTCTCCTCCATTTAAATTAAGCTAAAGGAAACAGCCTCCAGCTTTGGGCTGCCCCCCAAAGCCTTCAGTTCTTCCAGATCTTTGAGCATCTCCCCACTCTCCTCACCCCTTCCCTTCTCTCCTTTTGCATTTCCCCTCTGTCCTTCTCAGATACTCATTGCCCTGCCTTTTCTTGTCACACTATTTTCACAGAATAGGACTTGAAACATGTTCACATTAAATTATAAATTACCCGAAAGAGCTTCCTTCTGCTCTCACCTCTCCCGGGGTATTACGTTTTAATAAGGAACAAAGGCTGAAATTTAAAAAATTAATTTCTCAGAGCACCTGGGTGGCTCAGTCAGTTGGGTGTCCGACTTCAGCTCAGGTCACGATCTCACAGTTCATGAGTTGGAGCCCCACATCAGGATCACTGCTGTCAACGAGGAGCCTGCTTCAGATCCTCTGTCCCCACCCCCTTCTCTGCCCCTCCCCTACTTGTGCTTTGTCTGTCAAAAATAAATAAAAACATTCAAAAATTAATTTCTCATTGGGGGATTTCAGCTGTGATATAGGAGAGTATTGAAGGGGAGGAACCATCCAGCCTTCCCAATATCCCTAAAGTTCTGGACTCAGGAGGTGACTTGGAAAAAGAGAATCAAAGTCTTGCACTATTATTCATCATGCCTCGTACCTGTGGTGATGTTCCTGACCTGCAGTCACTTATAGCCCTTGCTTTCCTAAAGAAATAATCTAATCCAGCTTCCCAGGAAAATGCCTGAAGTTCTTCTAGAGCATTCCTGAATTGTGTTTAGTCAATAGTGGAAAACTCAGAGAATTCACTATCTTACTAGCCAGGCCAGCCATTGAGAGTCATCCCTACATATTGATGAGTTCTCCTCTGACACTCACTGGTTCTTAGTTCTGTGCTTGAAGTCTTGTGGGTTAAATCTGCTCTCTCTTGCGTGTGACAGTCTTTCAAAAAGCCGAATGCAACAGTTACATCCCTGCTCCCCAATTGTTTCCACTACAAACTAGAAGTTATTCTGGCAGAGCGAATTGAGCCAAAAACCCACAGGGAGGATGTGTTTTGGGGGGATGTGATAGCTTTAAAATATGGTCACAAATTTATTGACATATCTCTTATCCTAAGATAGGGTCTATCCAGGCAGGACTGTGACTGCTTTGACCAATAGAATATGGTAAAGTGATACCTTGTACCTTTCACCTTGTTTGCTAGAACTTGATCTTGGAGCTTCCAGCTGCCGTATAAGAAATCCAACTATCCTCACCTGCCATTCTGTGAGGAAGCCCAAATCACAAGGAAAATCTCCAATAGATAGTTCCAGCTGGGCCCAGCCTTTAAGTCCTCCCCATCCAGACACTAGACATGTGAGTGAAGAAATCTCCAGGTGCTTCTGATCCCCAGAAATCTGAGTCACCCTCAGCCATTCCAGTCCTACCAAATGAGGCCCTACACATTATGCAGTAGAGATGAATTGTTTCTGACAAGCCTTGCTCAAATTCCTGACCCTCATAATCTGTGAGTATAATAAAACAGTTGTTTTTTCACATCATTGGGTTTGGGGTTGGTTTACTTCACAGCAAGAGATAGCTGGAATAGACTTCAACCCCTAAATCACTTTGGCCATCGCAGCTTCTGCCCAATAGTAACATTAGCACTAACTTCCCTTACTCCTTAAACTTGGCTATTAAATTTATTAATCTTGCATTTCAATGACAACTTCCTCCAGAGTACCAGGGAAAAGCAGAGATCTCATAAACTACAGGAAGTAATCACAGAAATAGATAATGCATCAAAAATAGTGCCAAGAGAATTCAAATCTCTAAATGTTGTGTCTTACTGCTTTATAGTAGCCCCCCCCCAATGCAAACTCGTAGTTTAAGCTCATTTATTCAGATAATAAAGACTTCTGGAATCCTTATTCTATCACCCAGTATTAACTACGCCATCTTCAGCCTCGTGTCTTCAGAGGGAGGGGAGCCAACTTGGATGTGTGATCTGAGTACGTTACAGTCTTCTGTGTTCTAACATGAAAGTGATGATCATAGCTGCCTTGCAATATTGTGAGGAGGAGGAGAAATCGAGTCAGAAAACTGCAGAATTGATCACACGCCTTTAAGTCCTCAATCAAGTTGTTGAAAGAAACACTGGACAGGACAGGCCAATGGCAGACCCTCTTCCGGTGACCCTCTCTGAGCCAGGGATCAACTCTTTGGATCCCATAACTGAACCAGCTTCAAATAGAAGCTCCACAGAAGCAGGATCTCACCCTGTTTTGTTTGCTGACATCCCATGTGATTAGAACAGTGCCCAGCAGGTGGTAGGGACTCAGTAAAGATTTGTTAAATAAGTGGATGTAATTTTGTCAGTAGCTTTCTCCTTAGCCTCATCCTATGCCCCGGGAAGTCTGCGTTATGTGGTCCTCTGGCTCAGGGCTGGTCCTGCCTCCTTCAGCAGAGAGTTTCAGAGGTATGGAGCACAAAAGGTCACATATAGAGTTCAGGAGACGACAGCTCCCTCTGCTACACCTATTTTCCACTTTCTAATTACTAAGATGTTTAAACTATAACATGAATAGCCACATTAAAGTCATTTGTTATATGTAAAGCAGGGGCATAACACATTGGTAATTAAGATCTCCCACTGTGCCAACCTACACGTTAGAGGTATAATTAAGTGTAAGTACCTCTTAGTTTGCTAACCATTATTACTCGGCTTAAACATATATCCAGCCAGTTATTAGTGAAATTCTATAGTGTCCTGAGGAACTATTGTTTCAATAAATGTAGCAAGAGCTTTCCAGCCGGTACTATGCTTGTTCAGGTGATCTTTGGCAGTGAATTGGTAGTATAATTTTCTCGTGTCTGCCTGTTCTCCTTTTCAACACGGAAAACTCAAATCTTGGACACTGTAAAGACACTGTAAGAACAACCTCCCAATGCTCTTTTCGGGTTCACATTGGCCATAGAAGAGATTGCTCGTTTTTCTAAGATCTGCTGCTCAGAGCCTCTCTGTTTCATATAAAAGAAACACGTGAGGACCCCAGTTCTCCTCACATTTGCTCCAGTGATCAAGGACTTACAACCAAGTGAACAGCACGTATTTATTTAAGGCTTTGCTTTGTCCCTAACCCTGAGCTAGAGCTGTATTAATATAGTATCGTTTTTCACTTGAACTAGCATTATAAATCACCATATTTAAATATTCAGATCTCTATTGTATTAAAAGGAGGCAGGAAGGCAAAGCTGGTGGAAGACACATGGTGGCTAATCCCTCACCCTGACTTCTACTGGCCTATGGGGAAGGCCAGCCTTTAAAATGGAGGAAGATCCCAGAAAGGATCCGCCCCCATCCTCTCCCAAGACTGGCATTGCATACTTTCTCTTCCCAGGTCCTCAAGCTGCAGCTCCAGAGTTTTCCAGCAGGGGCCCTACAGTAGTTCTCAGTAGAGAGATGTGTTTTGAAGCTTCAGTGGCATAGTGAACCACAGAATCATTCGTTTGTGGGGACCTGATAGGGCCAGAGAGGCGTAACAGAATATGAAGGTCCTAAAGGGGCTGGGCCCCCTCTTAGAACAGCTCCCTGCAGATCCCCTGCTGGCTGGGGGATAAGGCACCAAACTATCCATCCTTGGGTACCTCTGTTTTCAGTGCCTGGCACTCAGTAAGAGCTCAGAGCACATTTGTGGAAGGAATCATGGTTCCCAGGAGTAAAGAAGTAGCATTTCTCTCATCCACCATGCAGTGTTTTCAGAGATATGTGTGCACAGAGATGGTCTCTGTGCTCCCTGGATCCTCTGTTGCTCTGAGAACCACAGGGAGAGAAAGGTGTTTGGGCACAAAATAGACAATGCACTGTATTCTTGGCTGAGAGGTGGCTTAGAGAATCATGTTCAACAGGCTTTGGGGCAGGGAAATATGTTAGATTCTGAACCACAAAGACGAAATATACGCATGGAAAATATACAAGCCCCAGGAAATGCTCACCAGAGGTCCCCTAATGCCGAGCCCCAAGCCTGCTGCATTGGTCAAGGCTGCATCATGAAAATCAGACTAGTGACCTGGAAAGGCGGAGTTGGGGCTGCTCCCTGGCCCCCAGGTTGGGTTCCTACCCCCAGCACACCTCTACCGCTGCTCTGTGAGACTGGCCATTGTCTGAAGTCTTAACTCCTTCAAATGCTTCCACAACGCACTACTTCGACAGGAAGCCTCTCTCATCACTTTCTCTGTATCTATATCGTTTCTTCCTGGAGACAAACTGTGCACTGCTTCCAAGAAGGATATGGCTCATAATGAATTATGTGCTAAGAAAGTAATCACTTATAGAGTGTGGGGTTGCAGGTGAGAGGACACCTCCATATTTGGCATATTGGGACATGGCATTTGCAATTGGGATTGGCATATGCAATATTGGGAATATTACATACATCATTCTCTCCAATGCTCACAGCAATCCTGTGTGACATCTAGGGTCTTCTTGGCATATCAGAAAACTGAGGGGCATAAAAGTAACTTTTCTCATCCATATAACGAATGTTTGCTGCATGTCTAACATGTGCCAGGCAAAATACTAGGTCCCAGGGAGGCAGTTTGAGGAGAGATACATTCTCGACCCCCCACAAAGTGTATTCTCTCACCAGGGATACAGACGAGGGAGCAGCCATTGTGCGGAGAGTAGGAGCACAGCATGGGGAGCCCTGTGCACCATGGGAACACACGTGGAAGGGCCGCTCAGACACAAAGGAAGTGATACAGAAACAGACACAAGTGAGGTCAGTGTTTCAGGGACACCAAGGGGAAAGAGTGGAAAAGTGAAAAGAGGAAAGGGGAAAGGAAAGAAAGAGCTTTCTAGGCAAAGGAAATCTTATGTGTGGAAGATCTTAGGCTGGAAGGAAA
Organism: Lynx canadensis; assembly: GCF_007474595.2. Classification (NCBI taxonomy): domain Eukaryota; kingdom Metazoa; phylum Chordata; class Mammalia; order Carnivora; family Felidae; genus Lynx; species Lynx canadensis. The sequence goes on along the minus strand of NC_044306.2, from coordinate 27,154,216 downwards.
AGCAGGGATGGCATGGCTCAACCACACCTCCTTCCAGAAAAGATCAACAGCACTCACAGGATATAAAAGCTGGAACAAGAAGGCATAAATCCAAAAGAGGAATAAAAACAAGGATAGGGATTTTTGAATGGAGCCAAGAATAAGACTTTAAAGACTGCATTCCATAATGATGTGTATGCTTGTCACAAGGGAGCCACTAATTTGACTCTAAGTTTTCTAGGAATCAACCCCAAAAGGAAAAGCTGGTGGCTTCTCCAGACAAGACATCCTTAGGGGAAGGGCAGCCTTGGACCACAGAGGCCCATGGACCCTAACTAAGCAGGTCATGGTACTCCACTAACAGGCAGCCTTGAAGCATCCATATGACACGATGTCTGTCCATCACCCGAACGCACCCCTCTTGAAAACAATTCGGTCGGTGGCCTGCCAACATCATCCGGGAGCCCCACTCTGTTCATGTGACCTAATCCCAAGAAAGGTCTTAAAATAGCCAAAAGAACTGAAGTACTGCTTGTCCTTCAAACAATTGTCCCTAGAATGCACTCTTCCTGCCAAATTTTTGGAGTGTATTAGCAATTAGCTGTAAACTGTACTTCCTTACAAATAGTTGGAATTCTGCTTATCTAACACTGTCAATTAAACACAGACCATGAGCTTTAACATACAGCCAAGCTGAGGGGCGGTGTACCTGGATGAAAAGCTACCTCTCTCCTCTCTCTCTTCAAGTCCGACCTGAATGTCATCCTCTCCACAGGAGCGTTGTCCGTTTCCAAACCCAAAATTACTTCTCCCTCCCCTAAACACTCAGTGTGTTTCAGCCTTTTAAAGGCACTTATCACATTGGGTCTGGTGCTGTGTGTCTTCAGAGTTTACCTTCCCTGATGTGCTCAGCATGACGCGATCCTCACACTCATGATCAATAAAACTTCATTGAACGAAAGTAACTCCCTCCAAATCACAGCTTCAAAAGTAACCTGCTTTTCACATAGCAACCTTTTTACTGTGCATGTGGGTTCCACCATTTGTTCAGAAGACATACATGGTGGCCTTTAATTTCTTTGTGCAATGGTTTGTATTGAATTTTGAGCTTCTCAGTGTGCGTGAGACCTTTTGTGACCTCCCCATCTACAATGTGAGGTCATGGGTAAAGGTCATATCCTTTGAGGGAATGTAAGAGCAGATGGGACAAGGAACTGGAAAAAATGTAATGCAGGAAACAGCCTTGACCTCTGGCCCTGACACACAGACTGGCTGGATTAGAGATGCTTACAGGGCAACTGGGCCTGATGTTGTCTTAAAACACAAAGGCTAACATTCACGGAGCCCTTGATATGTAAGAGGAATTGTGCTAGGCTTCTTAAAACATTTTAGTAGGTATGAGTTTTATCATTCAACTATCACAATGACCTGTGCATTATTATGACCATTTTTTAGACGTGCACACTTAAGACTCAGGGTAGCTAAGTGAACTACTCAAGGCATCATAGTTAGTGATTTGCAAAACATGGATTTGACCTCAAATCCATCTGACTTCAAAGCCTCGCCTTTTCCAGTGAAGAGGGGTGAAATCCAGTTCTGCCAGTTGGGAGACTCTAGACACATCACTTAACCCCTTAGTCATGTAAGCCTCAGTTTCCTCATCTAAAACCACAGGCATAATATAGTACTTATCTTATAGGTTTATTTTGAGGACAATAGGAGAAAATGCACATAAACACAGTACTTGGCACAGCGCCTGGCAAATAGTAAGTGTCAAATAAAATTTTGTTATTAATTTTAGCAAGCTTTGCGATCTACTTGGACAAGGAAACTGATGTCCACTCAAAGTGCTCTACTCTAGCCAAAAAAGACCCCGGATTTATCAACATCTTAGAGAGTGTAGTCGTTTGCTAGGGCTGCCATAACAAAGTACCACCGACTGAGTGGCTTAAACAAAAGAAATTTATTTCTTCACAATTCTTTCTAGAGGCTGGAAGTCTGAGATCAAGGTGTTGGCAAAATTGGTTTCTTTTGGGGTCTCTCCTGGGCTTGTAGATGGCCATCTTCTCTCTGTATCTTCACATGGTCTTCCTTCTGTATGTATCTATGTCCTAATCTTCTCTTCTTATGAGGACATCAGTCATATTAAATTAGAGACTACTGCAATGTCCGCATCTTAATTACTTCTTTAAAGACCCTCTCTCTAAAGAAAGTATTGGGGATTGAGACTTCAGTGCACCGATTTGAAGGATGCAGGGGGTACACAATTCAGCCCAAAGCAGAGGGCATCAGTAAATTTTTTCTAAAAATATTTAGTGTTTTAAATTTTCTCCATTGAAGGCATTTTAGAGTGCCTTCGTTTGGCTTTGAGTGGAAAGCTCATTTGAGGATCTTATGAAGACAAACTATTGCTTTTTAAAAAATGATATCTTTAACAGGAACTATAATGGTTTTTGTTTGTATTTTTATTTTGGAATCTCTGGCATGCCACACTTCCCTAGGGCTACAGGTTAATCACTTTATGTACATCATAATAAAAATCATGTTTGCCAAGATCCTTTTCTCCACCAAAAGCCAAGTCCAGAATGGAGAAAAGCACAAGCTTGACAGAAGTGGGTATATGTTTGCCGATGGACCATGCTTCTTCCTTTTAAGTTTGAAAATAAGAGCACATATATGCTGCTGGGCACATAGTAAGTATATTAGATGAGAAACTATGTTGCTATAACAAAGCACAGAAACATATATGCTGCTGGGCACATAGTAAGTATATTAGATGAGAAACTATGTTGCTATAACAAAGCACAGAAACTTAAATAAAGTAGATTCTTTCCTTGGAGTTGACTATGTTAATGGCCCCAATCAGTAGTCCCCTGTATCTGTGTCCTTTGCCTTATAACTTCATAGTTTCCTCTGAAAACATCAGGCTTGTGACTTGTTCTGTCCAATCGAATGCAGCAGAAGTGGCAGAATGCCTGTTTTGAGCCTACACTTTGAGAGGCTTTGTATGCTTCTATTTGCTCTCTTGAACAATTGGGCTGATTGCCCTTGAACTTTGGCATTACCATAAAAATAATCCCAGCATGCTGGAGGGAAGTGAAAGAAACCTAGAGAATGAGACATGTGAAGAAGGGTCACAGTACCCAGACAACAGTCAGATTAATCTCCAGAAGCAGAGCCATCTAGGTCAATCCACAACTGACCACAGACAAATGAATGAGACCTGAAAAGAAAAGAACCATTTAGCTGAGCCCAGCTCAAACCGCTGATATGCAGAATCATGAGCTTCAAACATAGTTGCTGTTTTTGGCATCTAAGTTTTGGGATGGTTGTTACACAGCAATAGTTAACTGAAACAACAATTGATATGTATAACTGAGGACCTGCAGCAACAAAATCCTAAAACATGTGGCATTGGCTTTGGGGCCAGACAATAAACAGAGGCCTGAAAACTATAGGAGTCTGGAAAAATGATGGCCCATATCAAATAGTGCAATACAATTGGTGAAACCATTGCCTGTGGTAGTTTGGAAGAGAGACAATGTACCTCATAAATTTTAGATTCAAGCAATGAGAATTCCAGACAGAATTTGAAATTGTCTGCTGCTAAAGAAAGAACTGAGCAGTTTGCAAGCTGAATTTAGAGGGGGATATAGAGGGTACAGAACAAGATAGGATGGGAAATAAAACTTGCTCATCTTTAGTGACTCAAACCAGTAAAAAAAAAATCAAACCCAAGTCACTGCCAGAAAAACGTAAGCTTAGAGTAAACCACTAATCAAGAATGTGGTTATAAGGCACTTTGTTGAGACCTTGGAAAGAATGAAGGCAGTGCTTAGTACACTCTCTCAGCTGGACAATAGGGCTATTAGGCACCTGAAAGATGCCACCCGTTGCAGTCTGAATGCCAAAAGTAGCTGAGCATAAGTCTAGAGAGCCAGGCATGTCTCAGAAAGAATTCATCAAATAGAGGGGATTCAAGTCAGATCTAATGTAATCCCATGAAAAATTTTAAAGGAATTGTAAAGGCAAAAGTGTCATGAGCTTGGATTAAAATGTTCTGAATTAAAATTGTTCAAAAATTTCAAAGGCTTCTGGGCTCCCAGTTCGTCACAGGCAGGTCCCCAGTGCTTCACGTGCACATTTTCCTATGTCCTCTTCAGAAGCGTCTAAGGAGGGTGACGGGAAAGGAAGGGTGTCTCAAAGGGCAGAGCCATGGAGAACAGTGGAGTGACAAGCCACTGCCATGAGTGCTGCCCAACTCCTCAGTGTGGGAAATGTGAATATGTGCACCAGGGGATTTCAGAATCATCAAAGACTGGTGCCTTCCAATCTTTCCCCACTTTAAATGGCAATGTTTCTCCTGTACCTGTTTCATCATTGTATGTTGGGTGTGTGGGAGGCAGATAAATTGTGTTTTTAGTTCATAGGTCTTTGGATCAAGAAGAACCACATTTGCACCTGATGTTAGTCACAAGGTCCTGGACTTAGAGACATATTCAATTCCATAATGACATGTAGATTTGGGGATCTTTGGCAGGGTATGAGTATATTTTGCATGTGAACACTTATAGTCAGATGCTGAACTGGCATATACTGATTGCAAAACTGGCCCCAATTCTCTACCCATCCTTGTATCAAATGTGGACTAAGCAGCTCCATTAATTGAGAGGTGGAATCTATTTCTCCAACCCAAGATCCCTTGTTGGCCTTATGATTTGTTTTAGCTGACATACTATGGTGGAAGCAATGGTTTGCTAGATCTCTCTCTCTCTCTCTCTCTCTCTCTCTCTCTCTCTCTCTCTCTTGATTTGCTGCCTTAGCTATGAGAACAAGCCTGAACTGGCCTGTTGGAGGTTAAGAGACTCTCTGGAGTAGAGCCACATCATCCCTACTCCCAGCTGATTTTCTAGCTGGTCACAGATGTGGCAACATGCTTAGCTAGCCAAGATCATATGAACTTACTCCAGATTAGCAGACCTCCCCATGGGAAATAGAAGATGGTTGTCATTTTATTTTACACCACTAAGTTTTGGAATGGTTGGTTATGCAGCAATAAGCAATGGATACACTCGTACATAGCAGTCCGGAGGTTAGTAGTCCATGGGTGAATATGGCTCTGCTGTCATCGACACATGGGTTCTGTCATGGAGTTCAAGGACATTCTTCCACTCACCAATATGTTTCGTCTAGAGGGAAGAAGGAGACACCAAGGGAGGTGTGTGTGTGTGTGTGTGTGTGTGTGTGTGCGCGCACGTGCACTTGCCTAATAAGTTTTTTAAAAGAGAAAATTCCAAAAGTTGCATAGATCACTTTCACTCCCAATTTTTGCAAAGAGGGTTAGGAAATATAGCCTTTAGCCAGGCAGCCATGTGCCCTGATGTAGCTGATGGTCATAGGTAGGAATGGTATTCTATTTTCTTTTTTTTTTTTTTTTCAACGTTTATTTATTTTTGGGACAGAGAGAGACAGAGCATGAACGGGGGAGGGGCAGAGAGAGAGGGAGACACAGAATCGGAAACAGGCTCCAGGCTCTGAGCCATCAGCCCAGAGCCCGACGCGGGGCTCGAACTCACGGACCGCGAGATCGTGACCTGGCTGAAGTCGGACGCTTAACCGACTGCGCCACCCAGGCGCCCCGGTATTCTATTTTCTAAAGGAGAAAAAAAGAATGAGATCTTATGTGAAGAATCAAATACCAATCAAAAGCTTGTGGCATTTAATGAATAAAACAACTTTACTGATGGCCATGAATGACATGATCACTTGAGTGACTCAATTTCTATGAGAATCCATGAAGGAAAAACATATTAGACTTAAAATCTAGAAATGTGAGTTCCAATCCTGCCTCTGCTCTCTGTGTAAACTGAAGTGAATTATTTAACCTTTCTAAGTCATTTTTCCTTGACTTACTGAAAGGAAAAGCTTTTCCCAGGCCCCAGATACAGAAACTGGATCAGAGTGGGAGCTTGATGAGTGTTAGTTGAAAGTGAACAGCAACGAAGAATCTGTACTTTACAGAGTAGCGTATATCCCTCCACCCAAAGATGATTTGTAAAACCCTTAGATCTTGGCTGGCATTATCAGTATACATTTTTGTGCACAGGTTTGACATTTCACTTGGTAAGGAATCAAGTATGGTGTTGGCGATGGTATATCCATCCCAAAGCGTTCTTCTCAAAGAGCAAGAAATATTCAGAGACCATTACACATAAAGTCAGACTACTCAGGGGAGTAGTGATGCTATGCACCACCACAACTGTGAACCAAAACAAGTCTTCCCGATGGGTGGCCCCACTCCCTGACCTTTCTGTGGGAAGTCTGAGGCTGATCTTCTAAAAAGCCTTCCCACTGAAGCCAACTAATTTATTCCCGCCAGAGGACTGTCACAACCCTAGGACTTCTAGAGCTGTCTCCTCTGGGTGGAGGTCCTGGGCAGGCTAGATTGACAGACATTTTCTAAACCCTCAAAGCCACCCTCAAAGGTCCCTGACGTTCCCTGTGACACCTTGTCAGCTCTACCTAGCCAGGGTGAAGGTGTGTTGCCCCAAGAAGGAGAGAGTGTGCTAAGGAAGTGGATACTGGGAGAAAATAACTAAGGCTGGGCCATCTGAAGGACTCTTGTGTTGTTACCACAGCAACTCCCATCGTGTTCCTTCACCAGTTGTTTCTCTTCTCCACCTGGTTTGGCTGAGAGGGTGGAGCTTTCCTTCCATGGTTCCATCACCCTCCTGTGCTCCTGTCCTCAGTACTCTGCCCTGGCTCTCAGAGCAGCACCCATGTCTGTGCAAAGTCTCCACCAGTGGCACTCTCTTCCCTCTTCCCTCTCCTCTGGGCGCCTCTGTACCTTGGCTCAGAGCTGCTTTCACTACCTGGATGCCTCCTTCTCCTACTCCTACTGGCAAACTCGCACTCAGATTTAAGATGAAAGTCAGCTGTCTTCACCGGCTCCTCTCTCTGTGCTTCATCACCTCTGTTCTAATATATATCAACACATGTGTCATTTTTTTCTGCTTCCATTTCAATCTCTACCCCAAGACTGGCAGCTCCACATAAGGCAGGAGCTTTTCGTCATTTTTTAAAATTTTCTCTCCAGAGCTTAGCAGCATGTCTGAGATTAAGGATCTCATCCAAGTTTGCAAAACAACTGAAACAGAGTCCAGGTCAGGATTTCTTGCTAAGTCGTAACCTTGCTAATCGCATCCTACCACACTGGCTCTCAACACCAATGGCACATTGCTTCCTGAAGATGCGCACTTTGCTTTGTTGCTGCCCCACCAGCTAGCTACCTGTGTTGCAGGGAAATTTGCAGGTGGCGTAGTAAAAGGGAAGGTGAATATTCATTTAGTACACTTAAAACTTGGCTGAAAGACGAGAAGCTCTCGCCTATGCCACTGCTCCATATCAAACCCTACTACCGCAACCTACATCTACCAGCCATACGGCATCCTGCTTCTACCCGCCGTATGGCACTTTGCAGTTTACTATGTGCTTTACCTCAGGCTCTTCTCATTTCATGAGAAAGCATATGAGAACAGAATTCTGAAGCCAAATAGGATCTAAAGGCAAGTGACTTGGCTTAGTGTTAAGGGACTCTAAGGGGTGTGGCTGTTGTAAAAAAACCCGAGTCTTGGGATGCCTGGGTGGCTCAGTCAGTTAAGCGTCCGACTTTGGCTTAGGTCATGATCTCACAGTTTGTGGGTTCAAGCCCCATATTGGGCTCCATGCTGACAGCTCAGAGCCTGGAGCCTGCTTTGGATTCTGTGTCTCCTTCCCTCTCTGTCCCTTCCCCACTCATGCTCTGTCTCTCAAAAATAAATAAAACATTAAAACAAAAAGTCTGAGTCTTGGGGGGTGCCAAGGTGGCTTAGTCAGTTGAGCATCCAACTCTTGATTTCAGTTTGGGTCATGATCTCAGGGTTGTGGGATCAAGCCCTGCATCAGTCTCTGTGCTGAGTATGGAGACTGCTTGGGGTTCTCTCTCTCTCTCCCAATGCCCCTCTCCCCTGCGCGCTCTCTCTCTCTCTCTCTCTCTCTCTCTCTCTCTCTCTCTCCCTCTCTCAAAAAAGTCTGAACCTTTGGAAAAATATGTGTCAAAATTTATGGCCAGTCACATTCCAAACCAGCCTGTATATAGGAGTTCCTGCTTTCCTTGCTCTCAGTGTCTTGTGTGGGAGTTAATATGCTACCCTGCAATAAATGCTGTGATAAGGGTGCTTATGGGAACATTCGGCTCAGGGTACCTAATCCAAGCTTGAAGGCCTAGCCCGGTTGGCCTAGCAATGTAGACAGATGTGTGTGTGTGTGTGTGTGTGTGTGTGTGTGTGTGTGTGTGTGTGTTTGGGGTTAGCTGGTGGGAGATAAGAATGGGCCAAATCCTGAAGGGCCTTGGAAACCATGTTCATTCATTCATTCATTCATTCAACAAATAACTATTGTGCTTCTATAACACCATACACCATCACCAATAACATGTCATGACAACTGGGTCTTTGTTTTGAGACCAAGTGGTAGGCAGAATCTGAAATGGCTCCTAAGACTTTCACGTCCTGTTCCCTTCAGTGTGGGCAAAGCCTGGGAATATGAGAGGTAGCACCCTCGTGTGATTGATTACATTATGTTACATGGCAAAAGAGATTTTGCAGATGTAATTAGGACTGCTAATCAGTTAACTTTGAATTCATCAAAAGGGAAATTATCTGGCAGTACCTGCATAATCACACGAGTCCACAAAATCTTAGTCTAGAGACCCCAGAGATTTGGTACATGAAAAGGGTTCATGCAAGCTTCTCTATTGCTGGCTTTGAATATGGAGGGGACCGTAAAAGTAGTCTGTAGGAGCTGAGAGTGGCTCGCCCCTGGTAGCCAACAAGGACACAGGGACCTCAGACCTGTCATCCCAATGAAATAAATCTGTCAACAATGTGTATGGTCTTGGAATGGGACCCCAAGCTTCAGATGAGAATACTCTTGGTCTTGGTTTTGGTCTTGTGGTGTTGCGATCAGTCACCATACACAGACCGGGCACTCCATGCCCAGACTTCTGACCCATAGAACTGGAAGCTAATAAATACCTGGGTGTTGTTTTAAGCTGTTGAGTTTGTGATAAATTGTTACACAGCAACAGAAAACTGATATAGGATATTTCACCACAAATCCAGACTTGACTAAGGAGAGAGCATCTTCTGTGTGCTGGGTGGTGTTGGGAATGTTCATATATGCTAAATGATTTAATTCTCCCTTTAATCCTTCAAGGATAATGCCACTTTTAGTTGACATCAGCTACATACTCCTTCTCCAACCTGAAGCAATTACGCTGTTTGGATAGTATCTTTAGAGCAACCACTCTAAATCAAACAGCAATTCAACCCCTCTTGCTGTGGTGGTTGCTGTAGGGAGGGGTGTATGGCCTAGGCCTAAGACAATTAGAAGCAATGTTGTATGTGAACCCAGTCAAAGTGAGGTCCAATAATTTTGCTCAATGACAGAGGAAGAGAGATTTTCTACTTTATTCTGGGCACTGGGATGTGCAAACTGAGAGGCCTGGAAGTGTTGCTGCCATTTTTCTCTCCAGAGGAAAGCAAATGAAGAAGGGCAGAAACACAAGACTCAAAGAGAAATGCATCTGGAACCCTGATCAAACCATGCCTGAAGGTTTTGCCACTCATGGGCATTTTAGTAGCTATGAGCTAAACCATTTCCTCTAGTATGTAAGTCATTTTGAATTGGGTTTTCAGGTATTTGCAAGTACAACCATCCTGATACATTATTATTCCTATTGGATAGATGCCAAACTGAGATTCAAGAAAGTTATTCCCAGAGGTCACAAAGCTAGTTCACGGCAGAGTTGAGATTTAAAATCCAATCCTTTAGCCCCAAATTCAGCACTTACTACATTATACAAACTGTCTCACCCAATTTATCTTTGCCTCATCCTAACTGGTGAAGAACACCTTTACTTTCCTAGGAAAAAATCACTCCCATCTTAGCAACTCTCCCCTATTGCTACCAAGTCGCTAATAGCGACTCTCCTCATTGCTACAAAGAAACCCCCAGGTTCACACATTGTTTCTACATCTCAAGTTTCAGCACCATCCTAAGTCTTAGTCTTTCTAATCACTATTTCATTAAAAGTTTTTTTTAACGTTTATTTATTTTTGAGACAGAGAGAGACAGAGCATGAATAGGGGAGGGTCAGAGTGAGAGGGAGACACAGAATCCGAAGCAGGCTCCAGGCTCTGAGCTGTCAGCACAGAGCCTGATGTGGGGCTCAAACTCACAGACTGTGAGATCATGACCTGAGCCGAAGTCGGATGCTTAACCGACTGAGCCACCCAGGCGCCCCATCCAATCACTATTTCATTTATCTATCTATCTATCTATCTATCTATCTATCTATCTATCTATCTATCGTCCAAGTGGGGGAGGGGCAGAGGGAGAGAGAGAGAGAGAGAGAGAGAGAGAGAGAGTCCTGCCCAAGCAGGTTCCAACTCAGAGTGAGGACTCTGTCACGTGACTCCATCTCATAACCGTGAGATCATGACCTGAGCCAAAATCAAGAGTTGGACACTCAACTGAGCGAGCCACCCAGGTGCCCCCCAACCACAATTTAAATCCAATAAAGCCAGCATATATCCAAAGAGAACTCTCTCTTTTTTTTGCTCACTTGTTTTTTCCTTCAACTAGTCAGGTCACAACACTGAGGCATTTGGAAATAGCATAGACCTTTGAGGTTCCATGGAGAATGGGGGCATAGACCAGCCCAGCCAGTAAGGAAAAGCACCTTGCTTAGTTGTCTCTAAACACCAAGGTAGCCCCTCTCAGTCTCTGAGGAAAGTCTTGAGAGGTGGGCAGTGAGTAAACAAAAGAGAAAGCCCAGAAATAAATGAGGAGTCCCACTCTTTAGCAAGAAAATGTTCCATTAATCAATGTCAAGAGACCCCCACCTCCCACGGGTCTGGCATCTAAAACAATATCAAGTAGGGGCGCCTGGGTGGCGCAGTCGGTTAAGCGTCCGACTTCAGCCAGGTCACGATCTCGCGGTCCGGGAGTTCGAGCCCCGCGTCGGCTCTGGGCTGATGGCTCAGAGCCTGGAGCCTGTTTCCGATTCTGTGTCTCCCTCTCTCTCTGCCCCTCCCCCGTTCATGCTCTGTCTCTCTCTGTCCCAAAAATAAATAAACGTTGAAAAAAAAAATTTAAAAAAAAAAAATAAATAAAAATAAAACAATATCAAGTAACCAAATACAAGTTCCTTCCTGTCAGTTGGAGGCAATAGTATGAGCAAATTAGCAAATATATCCATCAGTGGTAAAAAAGAAAAAAAATCGTTGGGTTTAGATTTTACAAAAATAGGAAAAAGAATAGAACTGGCGGCAGAAAGGCAACGCATCCGCGACAGGGTTTGATATTTCTATCATCAGGATTCTGGCATCACCAGCTTCCCAGCCCTCACCCCCACTTCCTCACCCCGGGGAGGGGGCCTCACCCCATTCCAAACCCCACAATGGCTTCCCCCTATTCTCCGCTCTCAGGAGCTGAGCTGATCAAAGTGCATGCACGCTTGTGGGGGCGGGGAGTCCAGACTCGCATGTCTGTTGGGACTTCCCTTCGCGGTCGTTCTGGGACGTGCTTGGTTCAAGGTGGGCATGTATTTCTCTGAAGGCCTCTGCTGCTTTATTCTTCCAGAATTCCCCAGCCTGGCAATGGATGGCTGTGCAGCCAAGAGAGAGCCTTCACATGAGTAAGGGGGCATGTGACAGAACACAGTAGGGACAGTGACAGAACAGAGACAGAAGAATGAGGAATGGCCTGCCTCGGCTCCTGAGCTGAGTCACAAGTGGGCCTGGGGGGAGGGGGCTTGGCATTGCTCTCCTCCTCTTCTTTCTTATTTTTTAACAATATGATATCTGTCTTTCTCTGTATGACTTATTTCACTTAGCATAACACTCTCCAGTTCCCTCCACATTGCTACAAAAGGCCATATTTCATTCTTTCTCATTGCCAAGTAGTACTCCACTGTGTATATAAACCACAATTTCTTTATCCATTCATCAGTTGATGGGCACTTAGGTTCTTTGCATAATTTGGCTATCGTTGAAAGTGCTGCTATAAACATTGGGGTACATGTGCCCCTATGCATCAGCACTCCCGTATCCCTTGGGTAAATTCCTAACAGTGCTATTGCTGGGTCATAGGGTAGATCTATTTTTAATTTCTTGAGGAACCTCCACGCTGTTTCCCAGGGCGGCTGCACCAGTTTGCATTCCCACCAACAGTGCAAGAGAGTTCCCATTTCTCCACATCACTCTTATGTGGATCCTAAGAAACTTAACAGAAGACCACGGGGGAGGAGAAGGAAAAAGAAAAAAAAGTTAGAGAGGGAGGTAGCCAAACCATAAGAGACTCTTAAAAACAGAATAAACTGAGGGTTGATGGGGGGTGGGAGGGAGGGGAAAGTGGGTGATGGGCATTGAGGAGGGCACCTGTTGGGATGAGCACTGGGTGTTGTATGGAAACCAATTTGACAATAAATTTCATATTAAAAAAAAGAATATGATAAAAGTTACAGGCCCTGTAGGAAATAAAACCCAACACATTTTCTGGGGATTTACACGTACTTTGGGGGCCCAATTACTCCAAAGAACGCTTTGTCTTAAGAAAACTCACTATGCTCTGGAGACAGGCCCACCTGGCATCCCTCTCAATGGGCTGCAGCTAGAAGGCATGAACCTGGCCCTTCGCATTAGGGCGGCCGAGGTCGCTTTGAACTAACAAAAGGGGCCTTAAATCATGGAATGGAGCGTAGCCTCCTTCCGACATCTGGAATTTTAATGAGGTAGGGTCAGGCAGGCAGAGCCAGAAAGCATGCTTTAGGACTCATAGCAAAGCTTTTTCGGAAGCATCTTGGTTGATTCTCCAAGCACACAGAAGGCACTTGCGAAGGATTTTTGAGAATTAATTTGTTTTGTGGAGTAACAGAGACCTTTGGCGATAGCCATTGCTAAAGTGTCTCCTCCTCTGAGGATTTGGGAAATACACTAAAAATGTCCCCCTTGTTTTGCTTAATCATCTCATTTATGCCTTTTTTTAAAGCCCAGCATAAGCTTCAGGTAAGCACACGGCTCTCAGAGACTGACTGGTCCCCTCAGCTTCCTGGGGTCCTGCCACAGGTAGAGGGGAGACCACAGCCAAGAACCGCTAGCCACTCACACACCTTTCCTCTGAGCCCACTTGCTTTTCTTGAATCTCATTCTGTCAGGGGAGACAAACTGGGGGCAAGCCACTTGCTCTGACCCATCCCCAATGCACCATGAGGGAGGGGCAGAAGGACTATCAAGAACCTAAGTTTTCCCCTCTTTTTTTTTAGAATGTTTATTTTTATTTTGGAAAGAGCACAGGTGGGGGAGGGGCCGAGAGAGAGGGGGACAGAGGATCGGAAGCGGGCTCCACGCTGACAGTGAGCCCGATGTGGGGCTCGAACTCTCGAACTGTGAGATCACGACCTGAGCCAAAGATGGACATTCAACTGACGGTGCCACCCAGGCACCCCTATTTTCCCCTCTTGAGTTCAAGCTCTCTCTGTGAAATGCCCCACACTCCCCCAGTCAACCCTCTCTTTCGTCTCTCATCTGTGTCCCAGACACTGCACGCAGTAAACGGCTTCCACAACGGGAATACCCAGAAGGGGGCTGTGCTCGGTTTCCCCTTATGGAACCTCCTCTCTGCTCAGAGCAGGCTATCGTCTGCCCTGCAGCTTAGCTGGCTCACCCCCCACCACAAAATTGCTCATCCTTAAGGGGAGCAGGGGGAGGAAGAAGGGGGCTAGAGGGGGAGGGGGCAGCCCACCCCTAGTGATGGTTCCTCAGGCCTCCAGGAGTGGGGAGAGTCTCGGAGGGGCAGGTGCAGGAAACGCTGGAGAATCTTTCTGGCCTCCCTCCCCACGGCCCCATCCCCGGCTCCACTGGGCGTGTCATCTAAGCAAGGCGCTGTTTCCTAGGTCTGAGTCAGGACAGCCATTTCCCTGCCTCCTGAATGGGCACGGGGCTCTGGGGAACTTACAGTCCCTTCAGCAAGAACCTCATCCATTCCAACGGTGGTGATACAAAGTTTAGGTCAATTTCAAAACCATAAACTACCTGGAAAGAACTCTGGAAAGTGCCTCCTTCAAGACTTTCATTTGGTAGATGAGGAAATTGAGGCCCAGAACGGTTGGGAAAGAAAATGCACTTGCAACATTTCATGCAACCATTCACCTGACAGTCACGTGCTTTTCGACCCATGCTCGGTTGCTGCATCTAGGTCTTCCTGTTTAAAAAAAAAAAAAAAAAAATCATACAGAACAGATTTGTTGAGATGACTGGGGGTCTAGGTGGAGCAGTGTAAAAAATTATCTAGCACAGATAGGAGCCCGGCCCAGGAGGGGAGACGTCTGTCTCCACCACAGATAAAATGCGGTGGACAAAAGCAGATTATAATTGAGAGCATGTGAACAAGGGCAGCCAATTAAGCTAATTCTTGCTTTAGACACTCTCCGTCTGCCAGTGGAGTTTATCATATCATTTGTGTGATTAAACCAAAATCAATGTCCTGGGCGGTTGCCGTGAATGCAGATATTTTTCAAACGGAAATGATAACTCTTTACGTGTGAGTGGGAAATGAATAAGCAGGGAAAACTGGCCCCTTCCAACAAGGACAATGCAGGTGACTATGGCCCTTTGGAAACCAGCAAAATTTCTAGATGAATAAAACTAGTTCTAATGTACCAGGTAATTTTTTATTTTTTATTTTTTTAATGTGTATTTATTTTTGAGAGACAGACTGCGAGCGGGGGAGGGGCAGAGAGGGAGGGAGACACAGAATCTGAAGAAGGCTCCAGGCTCTGAGCTGTCAGCACAGAGCCCGACGCAGGGCTTGAATTCATGAACCACGAGGTCATGACCCGGGCTGAAGTCGGATGCTTAACCGACTGAGCCACCCAGGTGCCCCTATACCAGTTAAGTGTTAACAACCAGCTTGAAAAAAAAGCTTGTAACATAGTTAATAGAACAGTCTGATCAAGAACGCAGAGGCTCCCAGGAAATTTCCTTCGTTCTAAAGATGGCATCACCATCATACCATTGCCCCTCCAAAGTCAGCACGGTAGGTACATTCTCCTTGCTCCCACACAGACGGTTCACCTCTCTCTTCTGTATCTACAAATGTTTGTTTGGCTCCAGACTTTTGTAGCTTCTCATTTCCCGAGGAAGAATCCAGCCCAAGAAAAATCACCAGAAGTACAGGAGAAGTGGTTCTCACTGTCCATCCCCTCGGCAAGCTGCTTGGGGCCGTTGGGCTTCTCCACAGCAGGGATGTGAGCTCTGGGACACGCTATGGGGAACCTGAAGCTTCCATCCTTCACCAGCTTGGGCGGGAAGAGGGGGCAGCTGGAGCTGAGCCCTAGGCCTCCACCTGAGCCCGCACGCCCTCACTGGTGGTGACCGACTGTCCTCCTGACTAGCTTTACATTCTCCCTCTCTCCAAAGGCCACCCTAAGGTTTGCAGTAATACTGATTTTACAAATGCAAGCCTTCAAATATAATCCAAAGAAGCAAATGGGGCTCGAGTGTTTTTGAAGCAGCGCTTTAGGAGATCTGGAGGCTAACCCTGATGCCAGTCACTTACTTAAATATCAACGTGTATTCAGCACCTGCCCCATACCAGGCACTGTGCATACGAGCCCGTGAGTAGGAAAGGTACCCTGCTCTCTAAGAGTTTGAAATCTAGTGGTGAAGACAGACAAGCAGGCACTTCTAGCATATGATAATTGCAGTTATAAAGAATAAAAAACATTATAGGGACACAGAGGAAAGACCTCTTGCCTGCTCCGGGTGAGGGAGCGTGTCTGAAGGATCTGGAACTGCCCCCAGAATGAGAGAATGGCTAAGAGTTGGGCAGGCAGAGGGGGTGAGGTGTGGGCAGAGCAGGTTGTGGAGTGCATTCCCAGCAAGGACTCAGCACACGCTAACCCACAGTGGCAAGATGTGAAAGCACGTGAGTTCTCTTCCCCCTCCTCCTCCCCAGCTGGCTCAGATTTTGGTTCAGAAAACAGTTCCTCTGAGACACCCTTCTGACCATCCCCTCCCCACCTGCAGAGTTTTTGTTAAAAACTGAGATATAGCGGGGCACCTGGGTGGCTCAGTTGGTTAAGCGTCGGACTCTTAATTTTGGGTCAGATCACGACCTCATGGTTCGTGAGACTGAGCCCCGCATTGGGCTCCATTGGGATTCTCTCTCTCCCTCTTTCTCTCTGCCCCTCCCTCCGCTCAGGTTCTCTCTCAAAATAAGTAAACATTAAACAAATGAGATATACGTGACATATTAAAGCTGTATTCGTTTCAGGTATACAACATAATGATTTCATATACGTATATGTCGCAACATGGTCGTCATAATAAGTCTGGTTAATATTCATAATCACACAGTTACAAACTTTTTCCTTGTGACAAGAGCTTTTAAGACTACTTTCTTAGTAACTTTTGAACACACATCACAGTGTTGTTAACTACACTTGTCATGCTGTGCATTACATCCCCAAGACTTGTATTATAATGCAAAGTTTATTCATTTTGACCCCTTCACCAATTTGCCCATAGTCACCCCTGCCTCTGGGAACCACCAATCTGTTTTCTGTATCTATCAGTGGGTTTTTTTCTTCAGATTCCACATATAAGTGAGGCAGGATGGTATTTATCTTTCTCTGTCTGACTTATTTCACTTAGGATAATGTCCTCAAGGTCCATCCATGTCACAAATGGCAGGACTTCCTTCTTTTTTATGGCTGAATAAAATATATAAATACCACACCTTCTTTTTCCATTCATCTGTTGATAGACACTTAGGTTGAGTGTTGGCCATGTGAACAATGCTGCAATGAACATGGTCTGTGCTTTCCATTGTTATAAGCTGCATGAAGACAAACCACTGTGTGTCTTGCCCATACTGTTAGCCCGAGTGCCGAGCACATTGGCATATGGAACACGGTGTGCAGTAATGTCTTGAGAAATATGTTATATGATTAAACCAAAATTTCTATAGAAATCACATCATATCTGTTTTCCAATAGAAGCAGGAAAAAATTCTGCAGTGTGCTCAAGAAGTTAGTGCCTAAATGCAAGCTACAGTAGCAAGCATTTGTAATTTCCGCTATGTGAGATCTAGTTGGAGAAACAGGGGTCTCAGGACACAAGTCCTAGGAGCAAGTCCTGTCTTGGTCACTAAGGGGATCTATAACCTTAAAGACACCTCCCTTCTCTGTAACCCATTTTCCTCCTCTGCCAAACGAAAGGCTTCAGAATTGTGTTCAAAGCTTATTCCCATCCTCACCCATGACTCTTCACTTGTTTACTGAAGTCCAAGGCAAAACCTGCATCCAGAATTTTTAATGCAACAGAAATCATGTTCGACCACCAACACTTTAAGAATCTTCTCTTTTGAAACACCTCCCTAAAACATTAGCTTTCTTTTTGCCTTTCAAATAAAAGCTTCATATTGAGGCCCATTCTCTAAGAGAACTCAGGACTCATTCTTAGAGAGTTACATGGCATGGCTGAGGATGTGGAGAGAACGGAAGTGGTAGAGATTACTTGATTAACTGAGAGCAGAGGGACATTTGTGATCATGCCATTCCGTTTCCTGGGACCTTGGGAACCACAACAGTGTGGTACTGAGGGTGGTGTGGAGAGCACAGCCGACTGGCAAACTCTAGACCCAAAGCACGTTCAATTCACTCAACTCCACTATCACCCAAGGAGTTCATTTATATTTGAAACAAAACAAACAAAACCAAAACACCACTACGTAACCGCACAATGACTCCCACTTATTGGGGAAAGTGCCATTGCACGTGCCAAAACTACAGACGTGACCTCTTTAGCTATAGAGCCTATTGATGTTAGCACTAGATATTTGAAGTTAGGACTAGATTTGACAGATGGAAGCTATTAGTTGAATGGGAAACATTTTCCCCCTGGTGAAATTAAGGCACCTGCTATGTTCAGGTTTTTGAAGTTCTTACATCCACACAGGGTGCCTCTGGAACATGAGATGAAGGTTAGATTATATCACCAGCAGGACTTGAGACTAACAAGATTTCCCATCTTCCCTCCAAAAATTACACACAAAACACCAATCTTAATGTGTTGCTAATGAAGCTAGAGCATATTTTCTAAATATTTAGAATATTTTCTTTTTTTTTTTTTTCAACATTTATTTATTTTTGGGACAGAGAGAGACAGAGCATGAACGGGGGAGGGGCAGAGAGAGAGGGAGACACAGAATCGGAAACAGGCTCCAGGCTCTGAGCCATCAGCCCAGAGCCCGACGCGGGGCTCAAACTCACGGACCGCGAGATCGTGACCTGGCTGAAGTCGGACGCTTAACCGACTGCGCCACCCAGGCGCCCCTAGAATATTTTCTAAATATTAGCCAATGACTTAGAGTACCTCACCAAAAGGAAGGCCTTCCCTCAGAAGGTCTTATCTTAGGAAAGGTAAATTATAATCTTGGACACTGAAACATATCTGCTATTAGAGAATAATGTCACAATGGAAGTTTTAATGAGTGGCCAAGAATATTGGAAAGGGGTAGAGGAATTGCCAGAAGCTGTTCGTGTGTCACCAATGCTGTGGAGAGCAAAGCACCCCGCCCCTCCTGGTCTACACTCCCTCTGGTGAAAATGGGAACACGAAGCACCTGCAACTTGAATGTCTAACTTCTTTATTCAATTCTATACCCACTGGGCAACATTCTGATATTGATTTGGCTTTTCAAATTAATTTCCATGTTGGAAAGAGAATGTGCTAACCTGTCAACAAGAACTTTTAAGAACCTCCTAGGGAGATCTATTTCTCAATGATGAAAACTGATGATTTGCCATTTTGGTCTGTTGCATAACATCTTGGAAGTTGGGCATGACTGAACCAGGCCCCCATGAGCAAATAGATTATCCCTACGTAGGCTGACGAAAGTTTCTGAATCTTGTGGCGATGGCACCAGGAAGCAGGCATCCTGGGAAGTCAGCCTTGACACACTTCCTCATTGCAACACCAAGCTTCCAGTGGCCATGGGATGAATGGACCCTTGGCAGGATGTACATTCCAATGTGTTTTCTCTGAGAGGAAGTACATTTTCCAGAAGATTATCCAAGGGGATGGCTGAGAAAGAACTGAAGTCCCTATGCATAGGAGAGATGATACCATGATGCTCTCTGTCAGTTATAGGTTTCATCATTTGTAATAAGAGCACCAAGCTACAGCAATCACCGTGGAACTCAATAGATATTTATGCAGGGCCTACCACGTACAAGGTAGTGTGAGGGATATAGAGCAGAAATCAGGCACAAGTTTCTTTCCAGGGACTTTCAGTCTAAGAAAGGAGAGACGATAATTTGTAGAAATGAAAGTAGAAACTGGTATGCGCTACAGAAGATATCACTGAAATGCCATTAATAGCTCAGAGGAGGGAATATTATTTATCTTATATAGCAAACACTTATACAGTACTTACTATATACTGGGTAGTATTTTAAGCACTTAATATATATTAGCCCACTTAATATTCCTAATAATTTATGAGGTAGGTACTATTATCCCTGTTTTACAGATAGGGAAACTAAGGCACAGACATATTAAGAAAGTTTACCAAAGTCCTGTAGCCAGAAAGTGGCAGGGCTGAGATGTGCACCGTTGAGGTCTGGTCCTGGAATCCTTGCTTTCTGCCACCACCCTGCTGTCTTACAACTGGCAGCTGGAGAGACCCAAGGGAGCTTTCACGAAGGCGATGATATTTACACATAGCCTTAAAGAGGGTGGGTGGCTTTGGGATACGCAGACATGGAAGGAAGCACATTCCGGACAAAGTAAACAGTGTGAAGGCAGGGAGTCTAGCATGCTTGCAACTATTGTTTCCTGGTAAGCCAACAATAGTCCTACAGCCTTAGCACGAGTTCAGGTTCAGAAAGAATAACTTGTCAGAATAAAAGGCCTGAATAAAGGAAAGGGCCAAGTATGAGGGACAAACATTGGTTGAGAGTCTAGCTTTTTAAACTTCAATTTCCATGATTTCTATTAATTCTTTCTATCCCAATCCTTGGCTGACTAATTGAATTGAAAAGAAGGCCCAGGTTTGATAGAAGCAAACCTACATTGGGGCCATTGTACGTAGTGCAGCCCAAATCATATCCTGTCAGGGCATGGACCAGCAGTAGGGTTAACCATACTCCAGAACCTCAAGGTTGATATATCCTGATCTACAGGGAGGGGCAAACATACCACGTTTATTTTTATAGTTAGAACAAAGAAGGCAGCAGTTCTGGGAGGCCAGGGATTGTGCTCCCTTTCTTAAGAAAAAACCAACTCTATTTCAAAAGTAAGATCTCTTCCATTGCTAAAAGGGAATCATGAGGCTTTAAAAGCAACTAAATCATAATGGCATTACTCTTCATGAGCAATGGGATGGCTCACCAAGTAACAGTGCAAAGTACTAGGCTTGAAGAAATGGTGTGATATTTCCTTTAACTGATTCTTGATTGCTTCATATCCATCTGCTGAATTGGGACCATGATTAAAAGCCAGAAAGCCTGAAGAACAGGCACATGATCCCCCCCGAAGCTGAGTTAGGACAAATGAATAAGGCTGCCAAGGTTCTGGACCCTTCTCTTCAAGGGTGATGTGGGTAGTTCTGGACCCTTCTCTTCAAGGGTGATGTGGGTAGTTCTGGAGCCTTCTCTTCAAGGGTGATGTGGGTAGAGGCTATAGCTTCTTTTGACGTGAACACTAGACTCTGGCTCAGGCCCATGGGCTCTAGTGGAATGCAGGGGAGGGGGTCTGGTGGTGCCACAAATAGTTCACATTTGAATATAAGCCAGTCCAGATGTCAGCTCCTTGGGGTTGTCATCTCCATCCCAAGGTGCCTGCCTGGTGAAGAGGAGGAGGTTGGGAGCTTTGGCTCTAGAAAGACCTTAGTGCAAATCCTCCCGTATTCCATACTAGCTGTGTGACCCAGGGGAAGTTATCTAACTTGAGTGCATCTTGGTATGTTCACATGGAAAATGGAGATTATAACATTTTGCCTAAGAGGACATTTGGGAGAATCCAATGCAGTGATGCGAAGACTGCTACGGTTCCTGATGGTTCCTAGATGTTCAGGAAGACTCTCCAATCCCTTGTCTCTCTTCCTTGACAGATTCACCACATTCTTATAACACTGGACATTGTGAGTGCACATAGCATATCCACTCCTCCTATGGCTCAACAAGAAGGCAACCTGCAAAAACAGAGACTCAATCCTTGTAAAGGAGAAAAGAACTGGAACTAAGTGCTAAAAATAAAACTGAAATTGGAGCCCGTCTGAGGCGGTGGCAGGAAACACTGGGAGAGAAAGGCATTCAGTTTAAAGGACGTCCTGAAGACAAAGGAGGAAAGTATTCAGGCCTCCTGAGCTCAAAGTTCCAGCATTACCTGTCTGCTGAAGCAATGCCACCGGCCCACAGGATGTTCCCACATTGACCCTGAACTTGCCAACTCCTTCATCAAGCACCAGCCAAGGAGAGGGATGGGTTGCCCGATTCATCAGGAGAGGGACAGGCTATTGACAACACACATCCTGACAAACACCTAAGAGGCTCGGGGCTGGTTGCCAAGTGGGAAGAGGCAGTCCGAGGCAGCCACCTTATATCAATTTCTCAAAGGACTTGCTGGTACCATTCCAAACAGAACTGCCATGGGCCCTCAGAGAATGAAGCATGAGTGCGGTGGCTGGTATGAGGCAGAACCTCAAAAACAATCATCTTGCCCCTCCCTCCATCCACCAACCTCTTGGCCCCGCCCACCGTGAGAAAGTTCTAAAGCTGGAGCCAGAGTCCCCTGTAACCAAAGCCTCCTTCTCAAAAGGGGCGGAACCTCAGCGGGAGAGGGAGGTGGCTGGCCACCTCTTTGCTTTTGCCATGTAGCCCAGCTGGTCAGTACCCGAGTGTTCTGCTAGCACGTTGATTACAAAGTTGCCGACGTTGAGACTGCTGTTTTCCCATGAACTGCTGGAGCCCGGGAGGTTCTGATCAGTCACCGAGTTGTTTATCCGTAACCCAAGGTTGGGACTCCCGGGCTATAACTCTTTCAAGAGTTCATCCCCTCCTTCCTACGACCTAGTGAGAAATGCTAGGAAGGCAGCATGGTTCAGGGGAAATCGTGGCTTCATTGTTTTTCTGGCTTAGGAAACAGAGCATGTGAAAGTAAAGGCAAGCCTTGTTAGGTCTTGGGTGACACTTGGGTGACAAATGCGTTTCAAGGGGACAAGAAACAAAGTGTAGTTAAGGGTAAAGCGAACTTAAAAATTAGCACAAGTGCATGAGCCTGGGAATGAAAACAGCAAGCATGAGACCTGAAAGAAATAATAAAACATCAGCCTAAGAAAAACGACAACTATAAAATCGGCACTTTGATTTTCTACTGGCTGTGATCAATTGCTCCCAGAGGCAAGATGTCTATATTCCTGATTTTGAGGACCAAGAAAAACTTACAGTGAATGGTTAAGTGTGACTAAAATAACTTAGCTTTTCTTGTAAAGATAATTCATGTTAACTGCTTAAAATTTGGAAAACACATACACAAAATAAAAGGACCATGAAGAAAGTTAAAATCATTCTGAATTCTATAATATAGGGTTGTTAGCATTTTACTCCTTTTCTTTCTGCTCCCTCCAGGTAGATATAGATGTCTTTACCTAATTGAGGTTAAATTATGCATTAAGTTCTGTTGCTTGAATTTTTAAATTAATATGCCATTAATAATTTTGCATGGTGCTAAAAAATTATTTGCAAGTATGTATTCAAGTTGAAAATAACTGCCTTTTCCAATTTTAAAAATAATGCCTGCTTTTTGGGGAAAAATTTAAAAATAAAAACATGTATACTAAATTCCAGTAAAAATCATGGCATAATCAACTGGCACTAGGCCGTGGTGGCATTCTAGATAGAAAGAAGCACAGTGTATTCAGTTAATGAATAGCAATTGGCTATTCACCTGAGAGTTTTTAAAATTAAATCTTTATCTCACACCATAAACACAAAGAATACCATATATATTATTAGAGTGCTAGATATGAAAGGCAAAACCATAAAAACTATTAGGGGAACACAGAGAGAGGGACCTATTTTTCTGACCTGGAGAAAGAGAAGTTCTTAAATATATAACAAAAAATCAATAACCAGAATCTCTGTTGTTAAAATCTTATAAATCTTTGACTAAAAGACAAGCAATCCAAGAAGAAAATGAACAAAGAATATAAACACAGATTTCCTAGAAGAAAAATAAAAGTCTGATAGCTCAAAGAGCTCTATCTTGCCAGTTATCAGAGAAATGTAAATGAAAACAATATAAAGATATATTTTCTTCCCTGTCAAACCAGCAAAACATTAAAAGATTAGTAATATGATTCAAGGTTGACAAGAAAGTAGGGAAATGGCATTCATACCTAATATTAACAGTGGAGTAAGTTAGTGTCACCTTTGGGAAAGACAGTTTGGCAGAAACTATCAATATTTAAAATATGTACATTCTTTCATCTGGAAAATTTACTTCAAAACATTTATCCCAAGAATACACACAGTGGATACAAAGGCACCCAAATTTGCTATCTCATTGCAACACTGTAGTTTGAGATAGCGAAAGGGTGGACCCAACCTAAATGCCCATCAGTGGAGAGTACCAAAAAAGCCAGAATACAGCCATATGAGGTACCACATGCTTATTATAGATTATTGCATAGCAGCTAAAAATAACAAGAAAGAATCATATGTAGTGATATGGAAAACGCTTCAATATACATTGTTAAATGAAAAAAGAAAATCGCAGAACAACATACACAGACTAGTTTCATTTTGTTTTAAAAATACACACCAATAAAACTGTGTCTGTCTATATGTATGTGCATGTTTGGGCAAGTCTGGAAACACACACAAAACTGATAAGGGTGATCTCTGGGAATAAAGGCAGGATTTAGTGGGATGGGAGGAAGACAGAATGAAAAGGAAATTTTGTTTTTTATCTGTATCATTTTTTCCATATTGTTGGAAGTTTATACACTGAGAATGTATTCATACATCATTTTTTATTTATGGATATGTAGCTGGAGAGGAAGGAGTTGTGGAGGAGGGAGAGACAGCATCTATCACATAGAGCCAACCACTGCCAGCCTTTGGATGAACTGTGATTCCAGACGTTTCTCTCTAACACATATACATATAGAAATAGAGATACATAATATAGAGAAGTAGAATTCGTTTATTCGTTTGTTCATTCAATAAGCATTTCTGAATGTCTATGAGATTCTCAGCATATCAGTGAGCTTGAATTCCCCTATCTTATGTTAGTGAGGGCAACAGATAATAAGCAAACAAAAAATATAAAATTTTAAGTGGATAAAAGTTCCATGAAGAAAATAAATGAATGCTCCTACTATATATGACCAATATAATCTATTTAAAGATATGGGACTCTTTCCCTAGTGCTCAATAAAGATCCACAGCAAAATTTGTAATGGCTGTGCATTTCATTGTATAGATGAACCACGGTATATTTAAACACCTGGCCATTAATGAACACTTGAGTTGTTTTTACTCCCATGAGCCTTTTTGTGCACTTGTTATTATCACCTTCAGATAATTCCTAAAAGTGGAATTGTTGGATGTTTCAGTGGTAGAAAGAAAAAAAAATAATAATTTCTTAGTTTCAAAAGTGCTACCAAGGGCAAATTCTTTTTATCTAGTCACATGGCTTCTTACCTGCAGGTCCCTAAAGAGTCTTGTGTCTCCATCATTCAGAAGAGAGACAGCAATTCTATCAGCCTGTTTCAGCAGATGTAACAGTGATGGCACACAGTGGAGGGTATGGCCTATCACACTGGGTTGACCCTGTGGCAAGACCAGATGTCTCTTTCATCCACTGTGGAACTGGGCTTTAAGAACATTATTATGGCTCTTAAGAAAGTGCCCAGGCGTTTGTGGGCTGAGATACAAGTAAACCATCAATCCTCAAAATATCAAGTGCACTGATAAAATTCATACAACTTTGCACCTAAATTCAAACTGCTAAACTAACACAAAGTCACAGCATCTCACTTATAATTTGGGACCTACAGGTACAACTAAGCTATTATCTGATGGTCAACAGAAAAAAATCTTACGAGGTGATTTTTGCTTGGATGGCCCAAGGATTTCAGGGAGGATTTTCATGAATACTGACGTATTAATAGTAAACACTCATATTGATGTAAATTAAACATGTGCCATTCATCATTTTAATTGCTTTATAGATATTAACTTATTAAATCCCCATGATGATCTGATGAGGTTGGTATTTAATATCTTCAACTGAAAGACGATAGAAGTAAAACAGGGAGATTATATAAATTGCCCAACATCACACAGCAGGCATGTGACAGAATCCGGATTAGAATCCGGGTAGTGGGATGCTAAATCCCATGGGCTTCACTACTGCTTTGTGCTGCCTCTCAACATGTTGGGTCAAAGGGAGATATGCAGAATTTTAAATTTTTATTCATTTTGCCAACTGGCCCTTCAGGAAGATTTTATCAGTTTAAAAACTCACAAAAGGTGTTTGTGAGGGTCTGTTTTCCTAAGCCCTCTTCAACATTGAGTACTGTGTTATTGTTTAATCTTTGCCAATCTGATGCCAAAAGCATATATTTTATTAGCATTCTCTATAACAAAAACAAATGCTTTTCCAAAGTATATTTCAAGGCAAAGTGTACTTGCTTTCTTTTTATTTCTGGGATTGCCTCTTCATATATTCTATCTTTTATTTCATTGTTCATATTTTCTTTATTGATATTTATATTGTTAACCTGTAATATATAAACAAATCTTTTGTTTGGCATTTAAGTGACAAAATTTGCCATATGTTGTCCTCAATTTTTCATCTTGTTCATTGGCCATCTGTTTTGACATTGGCTCATAGAAGTTTAAAGCCCAACGTATTAAAATTTTTCAATGTTATTATGATTGTTGAATTTTATAGAATGCGCATAAATATTTTTCCCACCCCAAAATTAAAAAAAATTTTTATCCATATTTTCTTCTAGTGTTTTTACAGTTACATGTTTTTTTTTATTTACTCTTTTATCTATGTAGATAGAATTGATGTTGATGTAAAGAGGGAAGCAAAGAGTCAGCTTTATTTTATTTCAAAATTGCAAGACAGCTGACCAAATGTCAACTTATATAAAAGAAAAAGAAAATTATGAAGATAAGCAAAGAAAAAAGACACATTGTATAAAAAGGAACAAAAATAAGAATTACAGAAGGCTTTTCATAAGAAACTATGCAAGCCATAAAGACACTAGAGGGACATCTTCAAATATCAATTTGAAGTTGCTTTTTAAAAAACATTTTTTTTACATTTATTTAGTTTTTGAGAGAGAGAGAGAGAGACAGATCACGAGTGGAGGAAGGGCAGAGAGAGAGAGAGGAGGAGGCACAGAATCTGAAGCAGGCTCCAGGCTCTGAGCTGTCAGCACAGAGCCCGACACAGGGCTCGAACTCACAGACCATGAGATCGTGACCTGAGCCGAAGTCAGATGCTCAACCAACTGAGCCACCCAGGTGCCCCTGAAGTTGTAACTCAAATTGTTAACCTAAAATTCTTTATTTTGCAAAAATATCTTTCAAAAATTAAAGTACAGTAAAAACTTTTCCAGAAAGTAGATTTCAGAATAAAGAATATTCTTAGAGATGAACAGGGACATTACTTAGGATAGAGAGGTCAAGTCACCCAGAAGTTATGTATGTTTCAAGCTCTGTTGTTAGGCACATGCATATGTAGGATTGTTTTATCTCCTTGAATGAATGCACCAAACAACAGAGCTTCAAAATATGCAAGGCAAAAAGTGACAACGTTGAAAAGATAAATAGATCCACAGTTATAGTTGGAGATTTCAATATTCCTCTTCCAGTAATTGATAGAACAGGTAGTCAGAAAATCAGCAAAGCTATAGAGAACTTGAACAATTTGATCTAATTAAATTTATAGAATATTCTATCCAATAAGAGCCAGATGCACATAATTTTCAAGTGCACAAAGCACATTCCCATAGACTCTTTTCTATGCCATGAATTAAACCTTAACGAATTCAAGGAAACTGAAATCATGCAAATTATGCTTGCTGCCTACAATGCAATTAAACTAGAAATCAGTATCAGAATATCTGGAAAAATCCCCAAATATTTAGAAATCAAACAATATTAAGTTGCCCATCTGAGAACAAGATAGCTCATTGTTTATTCAGGCCCTCTTTTATGCCTCTTGGATGGCATATGCCTCTCTTCATCTGTCTTCTACGTATTTTTAAAGCTTATCCAAGGCTTTTCATTTTTATCTTATTTTATTTTATTATCATGGTTGTTTTTGTGAATGGGATCTATTACATTTTATTTTCTAATGGGTCATTATTACCTCTAAGGACATTGATTTTGCCTTATAAAAAAAAGTCTGGCCACCTTCTTGAACTTATTATTTCCAATGATTTTATTTTATCAAATTTTTCAACTGTGTGATCAGATCATCTATAAATAATATTTTTTCCTCTTTTAAAATATTTATATTACATTTCTTCATTCTGTCGTCTAATTTTATTGGCTGACACTTTCAGAACAACATCACATAAAGAAGCGGTACCTGGGACATTGTCTTGTCCCTGTTCTGGAAGGCCACGCTTCTAGTATATCACTATTTGGCATGGCTTCTAATGGCTACAATGAACTTATGGGTTGTGAGACAGACACGAGGCAAAATTGCACTGTGCAAATGAAACTGAAGACCCTAGTTTCACTCAGAAAACAAATTAGAAGCGCCGATCGAAAAGCCTCAGGCTTCAGCATTGGACCTTGGACAGAGTCGGTCAATTACAGAGGCACAGCGCCATACATGTGTGTAGCTTTTCAGAGAGTTTCCTGTTGGCTTTGGACAAGGGACGGGACTAAGAGTTATTTAAGGGACGTGCGGACACTGCCTGTCTTGGAGCCTGAAATTCCTCGAGGAGAGGCTCATTTGAGATCTGAGACTTTTTGTTCTTTGAGTGTCCTCCCCCAGAGATTCACCTTTTTGGCTCTCGGGGGAGTAGCTGACTGCAGCCCTGTGGGTTTGGGAGCAGACGGAGAAAGGCTGGGAAAAGCACTGGTTGCTGGCTGTCAGGTGGGGAGAAGGTTGCTGTGAGAAACCAAATACAAACTTCATTCGTTTCACGGTGTTTTTTGAGGCTCTCCAACCTTCCCTGGAGCCCTAGAGGTTTATCCAACCTTAGTGAGGAAGGTTCATACCTCTGGTGATGGCTGGGGGCTTGATACAAGAGCTCACAGCAATCTTTGGTACCAGGAAAACCTGGATACTTTTTCATAGGTGTGAGCCTTGATGTCTTCCTTGCTACGATGGAAATGAAACCCGCTTCACAAGAAAGGCATGGAAGGCATTCAATAACACGCATAAGATTCCTAGCCCCATGCCAGGTACCTAAATGCTGATTGCCTTGCCCTCCCCTTGTATAAGGATGCGGGAGGGAAGGATTTGCCTGACTCTTATTTTGTGGACGCGGGTGTTCTTGGGTAATTCAGGGCCACCGTGTCTTTGTGCATGCGTCTGTTGGGCTCCTTTGGAGTTCCTCAAATTGTATACCTCAGTGTTCGTGTGGGGCCAGCTTGGGGTAATTTCTACAGAATACAGGAGTATTAGAAAACGGCTGGGTTTTTGTTTTGTTTTGTTGTGTTGTGTTGTGTTGTGTTTTTTGGGTTTTTTGTTCCTTTCATTGCTACCTAACATGATAGAGACTGTGATAAAAACTCTGTTGGGCAAGTCAGGTCATCTGAAGTGGGGAGTCAATCCTAAGTCCCACCTTCATGTTTCCCTATTGTCTTACCACACTGTCCAGAAGGTTTCTGGGGAAGACCAGAAATAAATGACTGAACAGACAAAACACATGCTTTGGGTCAGGCTACATCTGACCTTGGTCTGGTCTTGTTTATGATGGTGGCACCAAAAGGTACTCAGCAAGGGCAATCTCCATAGCCACCTTCCATGTGATGACAAATCTCTAGCAAAAGATCGTAAATATCCCTATTTTCTTTCTACGTAACTTTTCTTATGAGGGAAAAGTATAACTAATGCAAAGTCTGAGTTTATTCAAAGAGGAGAATCACTAGGGGTTCCGAGTGAAGTGGTAGGTATTTTGGACCTTGTCCCATTTTGAATTTGAGTAATAGACTGTTAGACACAGGAAGGAGGAAGTTTTCCTTCGGGTCCTCCCTGTGCTGAGGCTGATAACAGCCAGGACCAGGTCAGAGGATGGCCTTAGTGCAGAGGAGGAGGACCCCACTGGCGATGGCCAGAAGGGGAGACACAAGTCGACACAGTGACTGGGGTACAAAGGAGCAGAGAGGGTGTGAGCACAAGAATGTTCTCGTAGAAGGAACTATGAGGCAATTCCAAGCCCAGCTCAAGACAGAGGCTCCACTGAGCAACTCTCACCCTCACATCAGGCTGGTCTTACCTGAGAAACCCTGGGCTTATACTCCTTGGAAAAGTCTTCTCAAAGCCATGCATAAACAGTCTTATAACTTCCCTGTGAAATGAGCTCCCATTAGGGTTACTGTTTTGTTATTCCCCAAGTTAAATGTTGGGGGCCTTGAAATTGGAAAGAGACAAACCCTCACATTTTTCTTGCATATCAGAAACCATCCAAACAGGGAAGTAAAACTCCCAACCGGCCAAGATGTCACAGGAAGTGGGGCCCCGCCTCTCTGACTTGGTTCCTTCTGCAGGTGAACCCCAGGATGAGAACCTGTGAGGTTACTACCAGATGAGAAAAATGGGCTAAGAGGAGGCAAAGAATACAAACTGCAGAGTTCTAACTGTGTCTGGAGGCCGAGGGGCTCTGTCACTTGCTGGTCTCATCTTTTGTCCCATGCCCAAGCCTCCCCTTAATGGATGCAAAGGAGTGGCTTTTTGACACATGGAGGAAATTGGACACTTTAGAGCACTAGGTAGGTGGTTCCATCAAAAAATGACTTTTGCCTTTTACATAAAGCCGCCACCACTATGCCTGGGGTGAGAGCTGTCCTCAGGGAAGATTGCAAGGAAAAGGCTGAAATGGAAAGAAAAACTTAGTCCTTCTGAGATAAAAAAAAATACAAGGCAGAATAAACTAAGTCTCTTCTACATCGCGAACACTTTTCTTCTGCATTGTGGCCCAAAAGCCTGGCCTGTGTCCGACCATTGCTCCGTGCAGTCCGGAGACCAGGCCCAGTGAAGGCGCGTGTGTGCACTTCAGAACATCCAGAGCCAATCCTACCACGGTGAGTGTGGAGACCCCCAGCCCAGGTGGATCAAATCCCCTGCCCTGGGAATCTGGAATTGCAAACAGGAGCAGTTAGCCATGGATGCAGCCAGGGGGCTAGAGAATGCCAGCCCGTCCACACAGAGAGGGCGGGAGGCAGTCCTGACCTAAAGACCACACTGCTCAGGCAGAGCCCCCAAGGACCTCCCAGCCCTTGGCTCCAGGTGACACTCTGGCCTGGATTCTGTGACACACCCCTGAACCACCCCCCACCATTTTAGGTAATATACATTAAAAAAAAAATCCAATTAAATAATCCCTATTGAGTCTTAAAATGAATTTGAACTGGGCTTCTGTTGTTTTTCACCAGAAGGATCTTAACTCAGATGCAAAAGTCCTTCTTTTATCTGGGCGGCGTACCCATGTGTGTCTGACTTCATGTCCCTTGTTCGTGACATTGGCCACCCCTACCGGCCACCTGGGAAGGCCGCCTGGCCCCTCCGCTTCTGAGCCTGTAAGATCGCAGACGACTCAATTGCCGCACAGAGCCGGTGGGAACACTTGGGAAGATTCAGGATCATGGAAACACATGTTGCATCTGGGCAGGGCTGTTGTACGAATGAGCCAGTGCCTGTGGAGTCAGCCATAGAATCTCTTCTTTCACCACTACATGTAATCCTGTTCCTCTCTCAGCACCCCGGTCCAACTAAACAAAAGCCTCCTTGTAGGAGGGAAGTCTCATGACCCTAGAAGTAGGTGGAGGGTCCTGCCCTCTCTGGTGGCATGGGGCCCATTTACAGGAGTGGTGTTGAAAGAGAAGGAGATTTGGAGTCAGGAGTCCTGGATTTCAGCATTGCCTCCAGCATTTGCTAGAAGCATGACCTTGGGTGAGCCTGTCAAACTCACTGAGCTTTTAGTTTCTAGCTCTGTAAAGTAAGAATAGAAATGATCTTCCCTGCTGTGGCATTGTTGAGAGGATTCAAGGGGCAATATTTGAAAGTGCTTTGTAAACCACAAATGCCTACTCATGTGCTGTCATTAAGTGTTATGGTAGCAAAAAAGAAAAAAATTTTGTTCACGCTACACTCTGATGTGCAAAATAAATGTAACACTCTTCATAACTGACCTGGTCGTCCCCAGGAGCACCTCACGTCTAGGGAACAACGAGTGACAGCCAGGACATTGATTACAACCTGTCAGATTGCAAGTACTCTTGACTACTTATGTAATTCTCACAGTAACCCCTGGGAAGCGGGGGCCAGTGCCAGCTCCAATTTAAAGAGCAGAAAGGAAACTCAAAGATGCTGGTTAACAACATGAGAGTCTCTTCAGTTGAAAACTATCCTTTTCAAGGAAAAGCTCATAGTTCTGCCCCGCTCCATCCTCCTCCCCATGGTGGCCTCTGAGTAGTATCGGGGGAGTCTCTGAGCCCTTGTGGTTGAAGAGGTGGCCTCTGATGCCTGTGGTGCCCCAATGCTACTCTGTCCTATGGGGCATGGTGCCCCAGTTTACCCGACGCTGCCAAGGCTGTGGCAAGGAGGCTGTGGATGTTCTAGGTCAGCCAGGCCAGCATTGCCCTGCTGACTCAGCCCCACCCAGCTCTCACTGGTGCTGAGTCCCCCCTGACACTGGCTGAGAATGCTATTGCTCCTCTAGTCGAAAGGGCTTCTTTCCAGCCTACACTGTGGCAACACCCCCCATAAGCCCACCAGCCAGCCCCCTCCACTCATCCGTATCTCTTGGATACCTCCCAGCCACACAGGGGAGCTCTGCCCAGAGACAGCATCCAATCAACTTTATGCTGATATAGTCACCCCTATGTTATTGAGCGCCTACCATGTTCTAGGCACTGTCTTAGGTTCATAAGACCAGTGAACAAAGATCCCTGCACTAGTGGAAATGCTGTTCCAGCATCTCCATGATAATGGGGAGAGTACCTTTGACGGGTTCCAACAAGAAGTGGGCAAAGGCTCCTTTCATTCAGGCCTTCCTCTCAACTTAACATCTTCCCTCTCCTAGAGTGGGAAGGCCAGGCATACTGTTCCGAGACCCACATTCCGGACAGCCAGAAGATGGTGGCATTCACTCTGTCACCCTCTTTGGCAAGGACATCCTCTGCCCCAAATCTATGCCATTCTGGGGAGTGGATTGGGAAGGGCTAAGGGGGTGTGTGCTCTCTCCACTACTCTTTGATAGGGGCACAGTATATCTTGGTTCTTATCATGCCAAAGGGAAATATTGGGGATTTAGGAAGAATGTCCCTCTCTCTACAAATCCTGACTTTCAAGACTATTGTCCTGGTGAACAGACAAAGAGAGTCCATTGTGATACTTGAGTTCAAGTGGGATCCCCTCCTCTGTTCTAGGGGTCCTGCTCTGTCCATCCCTGATTGTGTTCAGCCTCAGGGTTCAGTGTTGGAGATACAAGGTTGACAGGGGACAAAAGATTAGGGGGAAAGTGAAAATACATCAGCAACCTCAGGGACTAACCAGGACAGAGACATCATCAAACAAGAGTCTCGTATTCTGACATATATGCTGAAGGTCAGTTACTTTTTCACGTTGTTCCCTGTAGCTTTCCCCATAACCTCATAGTTATGAGGGCCCAAAGCTGTCTGATGACAGTAGGTTGCATAGGAAAAGAAGGGGAAGGGCAGGGGAGCAGTATTGAGGTGAGGAAGCAGATGAAAGAGCCCTCAGTGAATTTACTAAACAAGGTGACTCCAGCGTCTGTGACCTCAGAGACCAGAGAGAGATGGCACATGGGACAGAAATGTGGATGGTCAATGCTAGCTTGAGGGAGCCGGTCTGGAGAAAAGAAAGATAATGAGGTGAGAGACCAAGTGTCTTGCAAAAGCAGCAAGAGGGAATTCTGATGGAAGAGATTAATGCTAACTTAACTAATGTTCTCCCAGGACTGAGACCTCAGTCCCTCAGGACTACACCCTCCTGTCCTCAGATAACAAATGGAGAGGCCATGGGTCCACAGATCTTCAAGGGCTGTACCAGACAAATTAGCACCCCCTCTGACCTTCAGATTAGTCCTTGACCATTTAGACATAGCGAGTGGCCATGCTTTTTCTGAAAAATGTTCCAGAAAAGTAGATGCACCTTCTACCAGGAGGTCTAGTACCACTCCCCCTGGCTGCCAATGTTAACTTCTTCCCATGTGTCCTTCTCAAAGGCAAAAGTACTGTAAACCAACTGTGGGACAAAAAACCCAGGGTTGTCCACATAGTAGGCCCTCCCTGATGCAGACTGGTCATCTCTCAGGAATCTGAATGACCCACAGTTCACTCTGAGATTACAGTCAGTAAATGGTCCCCTGAGGTGAGAGGTGCCATTGTTCTCCCAGACCCCTTCTCCCCATCCAAACCCACACCGATACCCTCACACACACATGGCCCCTCTCAGACAGGACATCCTTCTCCCCTGGGCTCAGTGACTAATGCTTGATTCAGCTATACTCTTCACTTGAATGTCAGTTTTTTCCTACCAGCATATCCACTCATTCTCTTGTCCCCACATCAACCTGGGAAGGTGACTCACCTGCTGTTAGCTGTGCCCTAGGTCCTCCCACCTCCTACACCCTCGAGGGCTGACGGAACTGGAGTGAGGAGCAGAGGGGAAGCTTATCAGAGGAGACACACTCCCGAAGGATGAGGGAGCCCACAGCCAGACACTTGATGAAGAAGAGGTGTAAAGCTGTTGCAGGAATGCCTGGAAGAGGGTCTGGAAGAGGAAGGGAGGGGCTGACAAAGTCAAGAATAGCCAGAGCAAGGAGTGGACGGCAGCCTGACTAAACCTTGAGTATATGAGATGGTACGAGCATCCTTCAGTCTCCACTGGGGCCTCTTCATAACACCCAGAACATCTTGGTAGGCTCCTTCCTGTGATTCATTGTGTGCATTCCCACGGTGGCATTGGGATCTGGAACAAAGGCAAAGCCAGAGGGAGAACCTTCTAATGCAGCCATACAGGGATGACTTGGCCTCAGGAAGTTACACAAAAGTGACTTTGGTAGTCACAGTTACCTGAGAGATACACAGGCTCTCAGAACTCTGGTGTGACCCGCCCAAAGGTAAACCCAAACCCTGGGGTCAAGGTGTGCAGAGAAAGTGGTGTTAAGTTCACCTGGTGGAGGTGGGGGATGGGGGCGGATTGCTCAGTCACGGAAGAGAGCCCTGACTTTGCTATAGAGCAATGGGAAATTCAGGCCAATATATTCAATAATTCAGCATGTTTGAATGCTGATTTCGTACCGGGCACAGTGTTGGAGGAGAGCCACATACCTCGGAGCTGGAAGAAGTCTGGAGAAAGTCTGGAGACCATCTACTCATTGGGGGCCCCAAGAAGTGAGGTGACTTTCCTAGAACACCAACTAGTCGTGACTGAGCCAGATCAGACTTCCTTTTTCCTGTTTCTCTTTACCATCCACTCTACCTGGCCTTCTCCCAGGATATTATTTTATAATCAATAAAATATTTTTTCAGGAAGCCCCAAAATTGAAAGCAGGAGAGAAAAAATGCCTAGTGCCGTGCTATGATTCTTGGGCCTGTGCAGGTTGAGCGTGTCCACGAGCAGAGGCGAGCCATCCTTGGCCGTGACCCTACCCTTTCTCATCCAACACAACCATCCCCCCGTTTTCTCTGCAAGACCACCTCCTGCCCAAATCCACTGATACTCCTAGAATTGGGCAGACTCCCCAACCTGCTTGTCCTTTAAAGGTGAACAGCCGCTATGAAATGCAGGAAGAAAGTTTTCTTTCTTTTTTTTTTTTTTAATATTTATTTATTTTTGAGAGAGTGCAAGCAGGGGAGGGGCAGAGAGAGGGGGACAGAGGATCCAAAATGGGCTCTGCGCTGACAGCAGGGAGCCTGATGCTGGGGGGCTGAACTCACGAACTGTGAGAACGTGACCTGAGCTGAAGTCGTATGCTCAACCGAATGAGCCACCCAGGCGCCCCTGAGAAGTCTGATTTCTATTTCCCCCACTTCCTTCTTATTGCTGCTGCCTCATATCAGCCTCACTTCCTCGTCCTTTCCCATGCCTCCCAGTTAGAGGGAATCTGACAAGAGTGCAATGAGCGTAGAGTGGAATGAACGATTGGAGTCAAACGGACATTGCCGACATCATTCGCTGACTGTGTGACCACAGCATGTTATTTAACCTCTCTGTCTCGATGTCTCCACTTAGGCTTTGAAACTGATAATCTCCTGCTCTTAGAAGTTTTGCATGTATGTGGCATACTAACCCTATACTAACATACCAATTTAACAATATACCTAATTCCTTTATTTGACTGCTTATTCCAGCCTATGCTGGCTTGTTGTTGTCGCTAAGCCCCAGGGCCCAAGCTGGGGCGAGGAGGAAGGATAAAGATGACGAGAAGGGAGGACACCCTTCAGCGGCCCCACCACACCTCACTCCTGGTCTCACCCTGACACCACCACCAGGTGGCCTTACTCTTTGCCTCACTGCCAGCGTGCCCCGCATACCCCAACCTATAAGCTGGCCTATCGCGAAAAGCCCAAGTGACTCACAGCATCTTGACTTCCCTTTGAAATGGCAATTTTGTTAAGTCATCTTTCTCACCTCTGGGCTCCCTTACTTATGAGGCCTGATAAAGAAAGGAATGGGGACCCTGAAGAGGAAGTGTCTTTGCCTGAATCCTGTTCCCACATCTGCCAGCAACAACATCCCTCAGAGGAGCCATAAGGCTCTGAGCCTACCTGGGGGCCGAAACGGTGGTGCTCTGGTGTTCTGACAATGTGGCAGTGGTGTTTTTCAGAGATGGCTTGGGAGGGTCAATTTTATGTGTCAACTTGACTAGGCCATGGGGTCCCCTCATATTTGGGCATATGCTTGCCAGTATCTGGGTGCGTCTGTGAGGGTTGGCCTGGATGAGATTAACATTTGAATCAGTAGACTAAGTAAAGCAGGTTGCCCTCCCAGTGTGGGTGGGTCTTGTCCACTGAAAGCCTGAACAGAACAAAAAACCTTGCAAAATAAAGAATTCTGCCTGCCTGTTGACCTGAGACAACAGTCTTTTCCTGTCCCTGGACTAGAACTTACACCATTGGTTCTCCTGGGTCTCCAGCTTGGGACTGCAGATCTTGGGACTTCTCAGCCTCTATAATCATATGGCCAATTCTTTAATAACCTACATACATATACATGTATGTATATATATGTGTGTATGTGCATACAATCATCAATTTGTTGCATTTCCTGGAGAGTCCTAACTAATATGTGACTGCAACAATAGATCCCATTATGCTCTTTCTTCTTATTGGGCAGCTTTTATACTCCCTCATCAAGAGGTGGAGCCTATGTTCCCTCCCCTTGACCATGGGTGGGATTGTGACTGCAGAAGAAATGACTCGATGTGACTGCCAAGCCTGGGTCATAAGAGGTGACACAACTTCTGCCTGGTTCTCTTTCACTAATGTCATCCTTGCTGGTGTAGCACAGAGAAGCTCAGAGTCCAAAGGTCCAAGAAAGCTGGAGGCAGGTTGGCGACCACCTCTTGGCCTGAGCTGGTCCCTGAGCAGTTTCTCACCTGCTACAGCCTGGCCCTCTTTCCCCCTGGCAGTTGGGTCAACCTCTAGGCCACCTGACCTGACTCTGACCTGACACATGCTGAACAGATGGATGACACCAGAGTCAGGACGTGAAACAAAACAACACTGCTGTTGGAGCTACTGTTCAGTGACTGTTGCCCTGTGGGAGTGAGGATGTGGGCCTGGAGCTGGGTCCCCACCTTCACTTCTAAAAACTCCTGCTTGCCTCCGAGCAAGTGAAGAAGTGTGGCCCTTCCTCTGATGCTGTAACCCCAACCCCGCCCCCCCCCCCCGCCGCCCCGCCATACATATCTTCCACCGAGGAAAGTGGATGGAGAAAAAAGTTGTACATCTTCATTGTAGGCCAGCTTTATGTCTCAGAGCACTGTGGCATTCCAATCCAGGGAGGTGGACTCAGAGACAAGAGGAGACACACAGACAGACAGACAGACAGAGGCCCAAGAGATCGATTTGGCTCAGCCAGCGTTGACTCGGGGCTTGTCATTTGCCAGCTCTGCTCTACAGAGGGTAAAAACACAAACGAGCCCCTACCCTGCCCTTGAGGCACTTAGAATCTACTGGGCATTTGGACTCATACACAAACAAAGTCAAAACAATGCCATGTAATCGGTAAGCCAAGGATGGTCAAGAAAGCAGAGTTAAGGGACTGAGCCCCCTGGTTCAGAGCTCCAGAGAAGGGAGGAGACACTGAGCTGAGTTCTGAAGATCCGCCAGATGCCTTTCTCCACCCTGTCCTTCACGGTTTTAACACAACTAACATATTCCTGAACCCTTGCTCAAGCACCATTCTGAACCGTTTGCTCATTTAACATTTATTTATCAATAAGCCTACATGATTGATATCCTTAGTATGTCCATTATACAGATGAGAAAATGGAGTCATAGAAGGCATGATTATCAAGGTCACCCTACTGGTAAATCACAGAGGCAGGATTTGAACTTAGGCATTCAGCCTCCTGGGCCCTTGCGGTAGCCTTTGCCCTACTGCCCTCCTGGAGAATGTCACAGCAGAGGCTCAGAAGACCACTGAGAAATCATAGGCATCTATTTCCCATACTGCCAGATCCTTTAGATCACAGCAGTGCTTATCAGAAATAGAGATGCCCACCTCTCTCCATGGAGGGTCAGATTCAGGTGGTTGGTTGTGAGTTATGAGCTGGATTTTTACTGAATTTTCTGGCCACACCGTGACCCAGGGCCTAGGATCACATGACCGGTTGGTGGCTGAGCCAGCCCCTGGCTATCTCAGCCTCCCCTACACCCATTGTCCTGCCTGCTGTCTGAGAGAGGCCTTCTTCAGGAGAAGTTTGAGCAAACATTTCTTTCCCTGGGACTGACTTCTGAGGTGAAGTTGAAAACCTTTGAGCACCCAAATAAGTAAGTTCACTTTCTGTGTTGGTCTTGGGGCTGTTGAGTCCACAGGTACAGTCAACAGTCATTATTGTCTTGTGATTCAGGGCTTCTGAGGGACACTTCCCCACTGCCCATCTACCATGGCTCTGAATCCTCACCATGATTCAAGAAAGTCACTAAAATGCAACTGTCTTACCTGGAATGGTAGGATGCTGATAGCTGTTAGGGCTTTTGTTCATTACAGATCCAAACATTACGGGTTTGAGGCAAAGGACAGCAGGGCTCATAGAGAAGAATGAGAGGAGGAGGAGGAGGAGGAGAGGGAGGAGGAGGAGGAGGAGGAGGCTAGAGTTATAAGGAGGAAGAAGACTAAGAAGAAGAAATAAGAGAAGAAGAAGAAGAGAAGAAGAAAGAGTGAGGAGAAGAAGAGAGTCCTTGGAGGAAGAGGAGGAAGATGAGGATGAGAAAAAGTAGGAGAAGAAAGTGTGAAATCTGAGTGTTGTCACAGAGGCACACTGAAATGGAAATGAGGTTTGGGGCTAGGGAGGAAGAGAGGTCACCAAAGACCAATTTTGTCCCTCACTGACCCACTTGGAGCCACGTCTCCTCACCCCAACTGCAAAGCCAAAGAGGAACATTGACACATAAGTCATCTCCTCCACAGTCTCTCTCACTGACACACCACAGAAGACAGAGGCATTGTTGGTAGAAAACCCAGCACAGCAGAAGCCCGTGATGTCAACCAGCATCAGAAGCATAGCCTGGGACCTTATTGGCCACAAACTGCTATTAGCTGGAGTGTTTTCTGGTACTCCGGAAATAATTCCCTTTGGATGGGGCTAGCATTGGTCCGTCTAATCTGTAATTGCCTGCTAGAGTAGCTAATGCTAGAGATCTCCTTGAAAAATACACAGCCTCTGGGAAAGACTGACTTCAGGTTTTGTATTTTTGAAGGGTGGGGAATATGAGGGCAATTCCAAACAACCACACATGCCTCACATATGGGTAATGGTGACCCGATGATACAACATCTTCACTGCAGCTCTCTGTTTGTTTCTTCTGTTCTGCAGGAACGCCCTTCTCATCCACAGTCACCTGACACTAATTTTCCAAAGTCACACCCTCCTACCCTCTGGAAGAAATGACTGAAACCCAGCCAGGAAGCATTCCCTTTCAGTTTTTCATAAAAACATCACTGAATGCCCTGTTCTGAAAAAGGCATTATGATACACTTTAGGAAGAAGTTTCCTTCATCCTCTCTGGTGAATCAACCAAGGTGTTC
Source organism: Lynx canadensis (assembly GCF_007474595.2). Lineage (NCBI taxonomy): Eukaryota > Metazoa > Chordata > Mammalia > Carnivora > Felidae > Lynx > Lynx canadensis. The sequence continues at coordinate 27,114,644 of NC_044306.2, read as the reverse complement.
AAAGAATGGTAGATAGCATTCTCTCCTGATACTCTCCAAAGATTTAGATTATCAACCCAACCACTCCCAGCCTTCGCTAGAATACTAGGGTGTCAAAAATGGAGAAGACCTGAGAGAGCATCTAGCTTAGAGGACGAAAACGCAAATGCTCACAGGAGACAGGTAGGTCAAGCAATGAGTGATGCAAGCCAGGTGGGGACCGCCATGACCCAGAGAATTGATACCCAATCCAAGGGAATGCAAGTTTTAAAAATTTAAAACACAAGTTCTTCTGACTCCATATCCCATGATTTTTCCCCTTAGGCTGGGTGTATTCATTTCCTAGAGTTGCCATAACAAATTACACAAACTTGGTAGTTGAAAGCAACAGAAATGTATTATCTCACAGTTCTGAAGGCCAGAAGTCCAAAATCAAGGTGTCAGCTGGGCTATGCTTCCTCTGAAGGCTCTAAAGGAGAATGCTTCCTCACTTCTTAACACTTGTGGTGGCCCCAGGTGTCCTTGGACTTATGGCTGTATAACTCCAATCTCTAACTCCATCTTCTCATCCCCACCTCTGAGTGTCTATCTCCTCTTCTGTGTCTTATAAAGATAATACCATTCAATTTAGGGCTCACCTAAATAATTCAGGGTGGTCTTATCTTGATATTCTTACTTTGATTACATCTGCAAAGACTCTGTTTTCAAATAAGGTCACATTCATAGGTTCTGAGGGTTAGGACATGAACATATCTTTTGGGGCCCATATTCAACCCATACCAGACTAGGGTGAAAAGAGAAGAAATGAACCCCTCTAGAATCTGCAGGTGAATCTCAACAAGGCAATTCCCTTTTTCTAATTTCTGAGAGTAATTTGCATCCATATTTGTTCTTTTACCCTTGTTAGCTGAGACTCTCCTTAAAACTTCTGCATGATGTCAGTGGTAGGCATGTGCTAACTAAGAATCCAGACAACCTTGAACTGCTACCATCTTGACTCACATTATTCTTTGATTCTGACAGCCCTCATTATTTTTCCTTTTTCTGGAGTACTTCCTCCCGCCCCATCCTCCCCCAATCCAGTGCTACCAGGACTCTCTCTCCCTAATTCCAGATGTGCTCCTACCAAATTTTAGCATGGATCAGGATCACCAGGAGGTCTTGTTGGAGCACGACTGGCTAGGCTGTACTCCCATAGCTCCTGGCTCTGCAGTGGGGCTAAGAATTGGCATTTTCAATCCAGGTGGCACTCATACTGCTGGTCCAGGGGCCACACAAGAAGCTCTGCTCTAGATCAGTACCATTCTCCTCCCTCTTCTAGTGGTGTTCACTTATTACTATCACCCCATTACCACATCTGCCTTCCCTTTCCGCTATGGTCACCAACTCAGTCCTGTCTGTTGGCATTACCTCCAAACACCTGGGCCCACAGTTGATTTAGTTTCCATCTTATACCCATAGACTTCCCACCTAACCATTTCAAACCTTTGATGCTCATCAAAAACCTTTCCTCCATTCCTCTACCCTCTTACTTCTCTACGTCAAAGCTGAGGAAACCCAGTAACTAGGACTTATGATTTAAAAACAAAAACAAAAACAGGAAATCTAGTCCCAAGCAAGGGAGGTGGCAGCCTTGGTGACAGGGCTGGCTTGAGATACTCTCAATAGACCAAGAAAGTGGGCAGTCTGGAGCTGGCTCCAACCAGGTCTGGGATGATTACAGAGAAAACATCCAACCCAATCTCCACCCACCCATCCACCCCTGCTCCTTCTGTCCTCACCAGACCCGCATGCCCCAGAGTACTGCAACCCCTCTCCGGGGTGAGCGTCCAGATGCCAGCAGACTGCCTTCCCGAGGACATTGAGCAACACTTGGGGAAGTATTTCCAGCATTCATGAACAACCCAACAGCCTGCAAGACATTTTCTCCAAGGAATTTCAACACACATAACTAGCGCTTTGTTCTGATGTGAATGAGGGTCTGTCTGGGTGCCAGTGTTTCACCATACAGGAGATTAGCAAACATGAGCTGAAGCCTCTTAGCAGCCACATTGCAGTCTTATTGATCTGTCTTCATATTAAGCACAAATGTCAACCCACTCTAGAAAAAAAAAAAAAAAAGAGAAGGGGTGTCGGTCCTATCTGAAGATCTAACTAATCTAGATAACTGCTGTTATAAACCTTTTTAATGTCAAGTACCCACTGTCAGTTTTGCTAAAGATGGTCTGAGCTAAGCATGGCTGTGTATTTTAGTCAGGATCCTGCTAATAGTGTGTTGATACTCAGAAACTCCTCACACTTTCCCCCTTATGCCCTCGTAAGTGGAAGTAAAAGAAATAATAATAATAAGAGGCCAATTGCTAATGGTGGTAGTTCACATAAAGCTCTTATGTCCCAAGCGAATGGCTGACTTCTCGGTGCATTGAGACCCAAGTGGAAGGGAAGGTCTAAGCTGATACCGGGTTAATTGAATATGACGGACCCGCGGAGGTTGGGCTGGAAGGTCTCCTGCTAGAACAGGACTGTTCGATATCTCGGTTCTTTGTCCTGTGGTCTTAGAAAGATTTATTGAGGGGTATGCATTAGTTTGCTGGGGCTGCCATAACAAAGGGCCACAGCCTGAGTGGCCTAAATTAAAGAAATGTATTCCCTCACTGTCCTGGAGGCTGAAAGTCCAATATCAAGGTATTATCAGAATTGGTTTCTTTGGAGGCCTCTCTTCTGGGCTTGCAGATGGTTGCCACCTCCTTGTATCTTCGTGTGGTCTTCCCTCTGTGTGTGTCTGTGTCCTAATCTCTTCTTTCTTTCCTTTTTAAATATTTATTTTTGAAAGAGAGAGAGATTGAAAGAGAGAGAGAGAGCACGTGTTGGGGGAAGGGGCAGAGAAAGGGGGACAGAGGATCTGAAGCAGGCTCCTCACTGTCAGCACAGAGCCCAAAGTGAGGCTTGAATTCATAGACCGTGAGACTATGACCTGAGCCACAGTCAGGTGCTTAACTGACTGAGACCCCAGGTGTCCCCCTAATCTCCTCTTCTTATAAAGAAACCAGTCATATTAAATTAGGACGCACTTACATGACTAATGTTACTCAGTCCACCTCTGGAAAGACCTTATCTCCAAATACAGCCACATTCTGAGGTACTGGGGGTTAAGATTTCAACATAGGAATTTGGGGGAGATGCAGTGCAGCCTATAACAGTATCATCATTCATTTAAATTATTTACCACATTTCACTGATTTTAAGACACATGTTTTCCTACATTTGAACATATAAAAGAGGCCACATCTAACAATCTCTGGTGTTCAGAGTTATAAATCGACAGATGGTTTTCTTGTGTTCATGGTACATAAAGTAATGGCTCATCTTACAATGGATGACATCTTGGATTCAATGAAGTATAATAGTCCTTGCAACAGCGCACTGAATTAAGCTGCCATTTTAACTCCCGTTTACAAATCAGGAAACTGTGGTACACAGGTTAAGCCGCTTTCCCAAGGACACCATCTCGTAAGCGGTGGAACTGAGTTTCAAACCCAATCGGTCTGTCTCCAGGTCCCCCTGGACTGTCTTATGGGGTTGCTCTGAGGCTAACTGATTCGGTGCATTTGAAACACCTGGAACAGCATACACGTTCAATAAATGTTGGCATTTATTGTTCCTAATTTTAGGGAAACGTAAGTGTCATTTGTGTACCTTATAAGTCACAGTGAACTTGATATGTATACCTGGGAGCAGGGCCATCCCCACAGTGATGTGTGACCTTGATGCCTTCCCCCTTCATGAGCCAACACTTGCAGCCTGATAAAGTATAATGAGAGTTTGCTTATTTGTCCTTCAACCTGAATGTATGCTCTCTAATCATCTACCATATACAAAGTTCGGTGAGCTTCGAAGTATAAGAAATGAATATGGAAGGTCCCTGTGTGGAGACACTTAGTGTCAAGTCAGGGGGAAGGACAGCTAATGAGTAGGTATATATCAAGGCAGTGCATGGCAAATGCCACTGGTGGTGTTAGGGAGTCATGATGAGAGCTGAGAGGACAGACATTGCTTCTGGCTGGCTGATCAGATATGTGGTGTCCCAGGGGTGGAGGCATTTGAGCCGGGAATTAAATGACCAGTAAGATTTCAAAAGGGTGAGAATGGGCAAAAAAGGGGCTGGAGCCAGAAAACAACATAAAGGCTGACAAGTGAGATCTTCCATGGCAAGTAGCTCTGTTGAATAAGGTTATATGTAGGGAAAGATGACACTAGTAAGGCAGGTAGAGCCAGATACTTGGGAGCCTTGAATGGCACAGTAATTCATCTAAACTAATTAAAAGCAAGTTATATGCTTGAAGGTTGAAGATTTGGGGGTTAGGAGCAACAATGCATGGGGGAATTCAGTGCAGTGGTGATGTATGGAGAGACAGTGGGGGCAGAGGGAGACCGCCCCCTTGCTGCAGTGGGTCAGGCACAGGGTGACCAACTCATCCCACTTTTCCCAGCTACAGCATGTCAAGTCCTGCATCCGTCAGTCGAGGCAAGTCAGGATGGTTGGTCACCTTGGTCACCCTGTCCGCATGAGAGAAGGGCACCCTAAACTTGGCTATGGGAAATGGAGAGGGATGAATTTCATCAAGACGAGGGACACAGTGTGGGAATAATCTACCCTACTTGGGGACTGGTTAGGTGGAGAGAGTGTAAAGGGCAAGAAGGATTTGAGAATATTTCAGAGTCTGTGAGCCAGGTTGTGGAGGAAAAGGAATGAGCATATCAGGAAGGGAAGCCGGGTTGGGAGAGACGGATGAGGCATTTTGCTTCAGATGCCCTGGGTATAGGTGGTTTAGGGCCAGACAGATGGGCTGAGAGCTGCCAAGTCCAACGGGAGCCATCCCCTGGAACACAGCCACTGTCCAACATTGTGGTGAGCCCACCAGGGCAGCCTGCAGGGGAAGAAGGGTAGACCATCCCCCAGACAAGCGTTCTCAAACTTCACCCAGGACAGGATCACCCAAGGAGATGGTATAAGCTCAGACCTCATACCGAGTCAGAACCTAAGGCTTAAGACTCAACATCTTGAACACAACCTCCAAGTGATACTTTTCTTCTAAAAAAAAAAAAAGTTTATGTATTTATTTTGAGAGAGACAGAGACAGTGCAAGTGGGGGAGTCGCAGAGAGGGAGAGGGAGAGAAAATCCCAGGCAGGCTCTGCAGTCAGTGTGGAGCCCAACTCAGGGCTCGAACCCACAAAACTATGAGATCATGACCATGATGAAACCAAGAGTTGGACGCTTGATCAACTTAGCCACCCAGGCACCCTTCCAAGTGATGTTTTTGCAGATAGTCCAAAAGCTGCAGTTTAAGAAACTCTGGGGTCAAAGAATAGGGAGTAATGTGCCAAATCTCCAGTCCCTCTCTGCCCTCTTCCACCTCTCCACTTTCTCTGCTGGTCCCATTGTATGTGCCTCAGCTGATGAGTTGATTGTAGGCACTGGCTGGCAGTGCCATCTGCCCCTCCCCTCGGCTTCTCTAGTCTCACGGTACCGGCTGCCTGCTTCTCAAGCAAAGCCGGGCCCCTAGCTGGGTGTGCCCAACACCCAACCTCCTGTCCACAGTGGACAGTGCTGGGAATATCAGTTGATTCTCTTGCTCCCAAAAGACTGACTTTGTGTGTTTTGGATTTTATCAAGAGGGTAATTGTAACCAAACCCAAAGAATTCTGTGGGTTCATCTAGCCAGGTCACCTGTTTGAGTGAATCATTTCCATCTACCACCACGACCAGACCCAGAGGAGTGGCTTAGAGGAGTCACAATCAGAGGTAGATCATTTATCTGAGGTTCTCCAGAGGTCCCATGTTCAGACCACCAGAACGGGTTCAGTTACCGGCTCAGAGCTGCAGCCTGAAACAGACCATAAACAACACGCATGGGAGGTGACAGACTGGCTCCACTCTGTCGTTCCCTTAGCAGCCCAAGAGGTTCAGGCAGACCTTTAGCCCACTTCTCACAGACTATCATAATAGCCATGGATTCTATACCTGGAAAGGGCAGGGAGGTGGGTAGCAATCAGCATCAATTGCCCCTGGGCTAGTGGTAGAGCAATAAACCCATAGCCTGGTGCTCGGCAGCCTACTTGGTATGCAGTAATAGTCTCATAAATGCCTGCAAGGGTTACAAGGCTCAAGAACATGTGTCCATTATTCTCAATGAACGTAAAGAGAGCTAAGCCCTCCCATTATCACTGAATTTGAAGTTGAATTTATTCAACTTCATCTGAAGGAATCAGAGAAGCTTCCCTACTTGCAAACTTCAACATCCAAACTCTCATGGACAGAGTGTCATGCTTGACAACATCATGTCACTCTGTGTGCTGCCAACAGACAACATCAGTGATCACGTGAGGTCATTTCATTCCCTGCCATTGGCTCGGGCCATTGTGACTTAATTTGCTCATTTTCATTCATTCAACAAATGCAATACTGGGCACAGACTACAGACCAGGCAGTATTAAAAAAAAAAAACTTTTTTTAACATTTATTTATTTTTGAGAGACAGAGAGAGATAGAGCATTAGCAGGGGAGGGGCGCAGAGAGAGGGAGACACAGAATCTGAAGCAGGCTCCAAGCTCTCAGCCATCAGCACAGATCCCGGTGCAGGTCTCGAGCTCACAAGCCGTGAGATCATGACCTGAGCTGAAGTCGGACGCCCAACCGACTGAGCCACCCAGGCACCCCGCAGCCAGGCAGTATTTTAGATGCACAGGATACATCAAGAAACAGCCCAGAAAAAAAGCCCTGCCCTCATGAGGGTTATAATTTAGGCAGAAGTGAGGGTGGGAGTGGGGAGACAGATAATAAACAATTAACATGATAAATAACTAAATTATAGAATATGTTAAAGGAGATAAGGGCTATGGAAATAAAATAGAACATGTAAGGAGAGTGGGATGAGCAAGGGGACAATGACATGCAATTTTGAAAAACATTGTCAAGATAGGCCCTGTGGGAAGGCGTAATTTGAGTAAAAACGTGAAGTTTTGGCGTCTGAACAAGAAAGATTGGGTTGCTCCAACTGAAATTAGGGACAGTAGAGCAAAGCTGGCTTGACAGAAAGATCAAGAGCTCAAGTATGGAATGTGCCCCACAAAGTCCCAAGTGGAGATGCTAAGAAGGGGCAATTGGTTTTTCAGTATGAAGTCCCAGAGCAGGGTTTGGGATAGATTTACAAAATTAGGAGTCCTGGACATGTAGATGATATTTAAAACTTTGATACTTGATAAGATCACCAAGGGAGGGAATGTGGATAGGTAAGAGGGACAGGAAGTGAGCCAGTGTCAGGAGTAAAAGGAGGAGCCTGCAAAGGACAAGAGAGCAAGAAGGAGCATCTGGTAACTTAGGAGGAAAGGCAAGAGTGTGTGGGTACCAGCAGCTGACTGAGGAGATTGCTCCCTGAAGGATGGTGTGATCAGCTGCGTCACATGCGGTGGATAGTCACTGAGGTGAGGAGCAGAACTGACCATTGTCAGCCTCAGTGATGTGACCTCAGTGAGAGCCCCTTCTGATGAATCATGGGCAAGAAAGCCCACCTAGAGAGAGTTAGAGAATGGGGCAGGGAGAGATTGGATACAATAAGTATAGACACTTCTTGCAAGGAATTCTGCTGCAAAGTGGTTGAAAGAAGACTTTAGTTTCTTAAGAGAGAAAAATAGTGATGCGAAAGAGGGGGAAAGTTCTAGAATAACGATCTTGAGACCTCAGTGGGCTGTAAGAGCTAGTCCACCCACTAAGGGGTCGTCTTCAGACGGGAGCACAGAGCCCATCTGTGCAGATGGGAAGGCAGGGGACACAGGGCAGATGTGGAGGAGCTGGATGGGGTGATGGGGTCACTAGTCATCTCTTTTGATTGCTACAGTTTTCTCAGGCAATAGAAGCAAGGTCATCAGCTGAGCAGGGACGAAACAGGAAAGTTAGGGAGAGAAGAGAAATCATGAAGGAATTGTCTAGAATCCTGGGAAAGTACATGGATGTGTGCTGTAATCTATCTCCCCAACAGCATTGAAGGCCACCCTGAGGACTGTAGTCATGACTGTAATGTGAGGCCAGTGGGCTGAGGGTTTCTCCAGCCCTGGAACAGGTGCAGATGTGGGGTAGATGAAGAGCAGGTGTTCTCAGGGTTATGGTTTTCTCAGACAAATACTTTGTAAGAGAGGCCAAGGGTGTGGAGGGTTTTTGCAGGGCCATGATTAGTAATGATTAACCTTGGGACATAAGTGAATAAGCAAGGAAAAGAAGACACCAAGGGGTTGCAGAACAGTGAAAAAATGGTAAGATAAGGTGATTGGAGGTTCCAGGGGGCTGTGAACTCTTGGAATCAGGCTGCTAGAGAGACTGAGTTGGGCAGATAGGAGGTGATGGTCTGAGATTGGGATGCATGAACCCAAAATACAGAGGGCTCACATTTGTTGGTGATGACCAAGTGTGGCATATGACAGGGGAATGAGTCACAGGAGTAGAGCAGAGGACGAAAGCACTGGAGGAGAGGAGGTCAAGGAACTGAGAGGCTAGGGCATTGGAAAGACCACCTAAGAGAATCCTGAAGTCACCCAACATTAAGACAAGAGAGAAATGGGAGAGAATGACCACAAATTAAGAGCTAAGATCTTGAAGAAACCATGGGGAGTGACCCCCTTCCTACATGGCAGCAACAATTAAGGGCACTGAGTGGTATAATCTACTGCAGTGACATCTGAGTTTGGGAAGGTGAGGAAAGGACCTCAAGGGGCAACAGGATTCATGGAAGACATGTAGCTCTCCTCCAGGCCCAGTGGTACAAAGACTACTGGAGAATAATAGTTACCCCTGGGGGGGCTGCACTGTCCTCAGGGAAGATTCAGGCAAAGATAAGGGATTAAGATATGTGGATGTTGCTGATGATGGACCAGGAGTGGTAAAAACATGGCAGGAGACGTTCAGGAGTTAGGACTGGGAAAGAGATGGGGATAGAATAGTGAGTATACAGAGCCTATAGGGATTAGAGGATGGGAGTTAGGTGCGACCTGGGAGGCTGCGCCTTCTTAGGATAAACCAGGAGACACCATAGTGAGACTGGTCCCACTGAACTCCAAACAAGTATTGCTGGTGAAGCTTCAAGTATTAAAAGGTAGGAGAAGTGGGTACCTCAGGCCCCAAAATTGCTGGGATAGAAGGCCTAGGGAGACAAGGTCTTCATTCCTGAGCTCAGAAGGCATCCTCAATACCTACAAGTAAGCCCTGGTGGTGTGTATTCCCTTCTCCCCTTTGAGCCTTGTAGATAAAGTTACATACATTTGAGAAAGTTGGGTGTTGCTCTAAGACCTAGTCTCCTGTTGACCTCTGTCAGTGGTCAGACTTATTGCTTTTCAGAAATTTTGCGAATAGCATTAACCCCATCATTTCTGACATACCCATAAATATTACCAGTGTTAAAGGTCCTAGTAAGATGAGACAGAATCTCTAATGAAACAAATATAGAAGGAAGAATATATTAAGAATGGTGAGAAGATGTCCGATGTTGCTTGTCTGGAGACACCTGATCTTGCAAACAACTAGATGTAAGGATGGCCTTAAGTCAAAGTGGACTGGTGGTTTTCAGGGGCTGCTGGGGAGGGGGAAATAGGGATTCCTAATCAAAGGGCACAAAGTTTCAGTTGAGGGATCTGAATACACGTGAATACAGAAAAATCTGCTGTACAACATCGTACACTTAAAAATGTGTCATGTTTTCTTACCATAATAAAATAAGATTTAAAAAAATGACCTTGAGCACACAACCTGTTTGCAAGTAAAGATTGGATATACTCCATAAATTCGCTACTCAATATCCTCAACGTCTGTCCTGCATTATAAGATGCAAATATAATATAACATAGCTATTATTGCAGATAACTAATCTTTCACTCCACATAACTGTTGCTCTTCTGAATTATTTTCTGATGTTAATGCAAACAGAGGGAAAGAAGAAAACCAGTTTGGATGATAAAACTCTGACCTCAAAGCACTTGTGTCAGATTTATACAATGATGGATCTAAAAACAGGGTAATCCAAGGCTTCCTTTTTCCATTTCAGAGAATCTACCACTCATACAATACTTAATCACACATCACCTTGGGAAATCTCAGTTGTCCTGGTTCCTTTGGGCTGCTCTAACAAAATGCCATAGATTGGGTGGCTTACAAATGACAGAAATTTATTTCTCACAGTTCTGGAGGTTAAGTCCAAGATTAAAAGAAACCAGAAGATGCAGGGTCTGGTGAAGGCCTGCCACTTTCTGGTTCATAGATGGCGGTCTTCTCAATATGTCCTCACATGGAGAAGGGCAAGGGAGCTAGCTCTCTGGGACATTAATAAGGACACCAATCCTATTCTGTAGGGCTCTACCTTCATGACCTAATCACCTTCTAAAGGCCCCACCGCAAATACCATCACATTGGGGGAATAGGTTTCAACATGTGAAATTGAGGGCCATACAAACATTCAGTCTACAGCATCAGTTTATACTTATATTGCTATTTGCATTTTTAGGTACTTAACATCTTCACCTGGAACCTACTTATGAGCTCCTGGAGAGAAGGTTGTCCTTTGTATACCCATGGTGCACAATAAACATTTGGTGGTTGATAATACTGGTCTGATCCCAATCCATAAACTCCGGGACTGCCTCAGTTTTGTTACAGTTACTTTATGCTTCCAATAAAGACTCCTACTCTTAAGAAACTGCATTGGTATATATACAGAGAGCATTACTTGTGAGTTTTACCCCAGAGTCCCTGCTTATGGCTTGGAGTTTTGTGTCTTCCTGACATTTCAAAGGAGATTTTTAATGAGTCTGAGCAATGCAGACAACCAGCAAAAGCCAAGGTAGGTAGGAGAGCAGGGCAGGTCTCTGAAAGTTGGAGAGAAGGGGGCCGTTGTGGAGGAGGGGTACTCTTCCCAGTGTAGACTTGCCCTTGCCATTGGCATAGTCTCTCTTGTTGATGGTAAGGGAATGTTCAGATCTGTGCTACCTTGAGTACAAGGAACAGACTCCAAGAGGATGAGGCGTCCCTGGCAAGCATGCATGGAAGAGTGGCTATCCTTCCCTCTTTTTTGATTTCTGAAGTCTTACTTCCCTTGACCATCCCATCCAAAGAGAGAGCTTCTTCTCTAAATTAAAACATTACTCCCCACCCTACCCTTCTGCCCTCATAGTCTTGGTGCCCTCCTCTTGGTGCGAAGATCATATTCAGTCTGCACTTGGAATTGTCCTTCTCCTTCTTTGGATGACCAGCATTACATCCACTTGTCTGGTATGCAGCCCTCTGTCAAAGTTTACCCCTAGCTGAGGGCCATTTTCTGCTTTTTAGAATAATAAACATGTCCATGTGAATGTGCATATGTGTGTGTATGTGTGTATGTGTGTATGTGTCCTGCTACAGACTGCAAACTCCTTGATACTTTGTTCTGTTATTGCCTTTGTTTAAAGGACACTCTGTCCCCACTGTTGCTTAAGGATCCTATTCATCCTTTAAATGCCACTGCCTCTGTGGTACCTGCCAAACTAGCCTTCTCATTTACCGGTCTTACAATGATACTGATTATCTGTAAATAGTGTCATGATTTCTTAGTTACACATTTGCTTTCTTTCCCTAAAAAAGCTGAGGCTTTGTGTCCCTAGCTCTTTGCCTAGGGTCTGGCACATATTAGGGCTTTAAAAAAATGCTCGCTTAATTGAACTGAAGAGATCTCACAGGTAGAAACCTGAGTAAACAAGGTTAAAATTACATAGTGTGACTTCAGAAGGCTGGAAGATTTTTTCGTCCCCCCAATTTTTTCTTAACCTCTGACCAGGCAAGGTAATTGCATAGAAAGGCTTGGTCTCTTTAGGCTTAAAGGTTAGATTGTGTCACAGGGCAGCTCTCCTGGGATGGGGTTCCATTTGGGTTCTTTTTAAGGCTGCCCATCCCAGGAGGGGTAGAGGGTCATGAAGACCCCAAGCAGCCAAACATTCTCGGGCAAGACACGCTGTGTTCATGACATGAGTTGTACAGGGTATCAGCTCCATTACCACGGTTCCCCAGAAGCAGCCCAGCCATGGTCAGGGATGGGGACAGAAGCATAGACCACTGACCAGGGGCAAGGTTTGGAGGAAGGAAATGGGCTACAGAGAAGATAAGAGAGAAGTTAATTCTTAGCTATGCAATTAATTTGCAACTCACTTTACACCATTCTCCCCTAAGTCCTATTGTTTAAGTCTATTGCCCCATAGTGCAGAAGATGAAATCACTTCTCTCCTTGCTGTGCATTTAACACACATTTAAAGGAAGGACTTACAGCTCTTAAATGCCAACTCTCCTTTCACAATTTAGAGATAAAAATCAGAAACCTATCATACCTTTGACAGAGTTATGCAGATTGCTTTGGGCAGGACAAAAGAGGGTTGTGATAAAATGAAGCCAACGTAGTAATAGGGAATGAGCAAAATGAAATTCTGTGCTGTTGATGTAGGGGCAAATGCCATCTGTGCTCCATGGAGGCAGATGCTCCATTCAAATGGTGACAAGGTGATTCGAGATGCACTAAATTCCCTGTGAGTATGGCTGACTCCATTCACATGATCATGGGCTGATAACCTGACACTGGGTGGAGGTGCTGGAATTTTCTGTGATGGCTTTGCCTGTTGTATGTATCTAGCACTATAAAGAAAACACTAGAACATGTGTGCTTTCCCATTTTTTATGTTTTCCAATAAAAATCCATAACTTTCAAATAAGTTTACAAAAGAGAAATTCACAAGCATGTAATAGTATATTTTCTCTTCTTTTCTCCTCCTTCTTACCAAGTTCCCACTCCCAGTCATTCCCCAGTTCTGATGGCAAATGTTACTGGCTCAGTGAAAAGAACAGAGATGATAGAAAGCAGGTGTTAGGGATAAAACATACATAGCTCTTTCCAAATATTATTTACTGAGGCTCCTCAGTGTGTCTGGCACATCATTCAGTGCTAAAGGAGTTGCAAGAAATGCAAGATTCAAGGCTCTGGTGCAGAAAGCAACTATAGCACCTGCTGAGTTTCAAAGCCCTTTCCATTGGCCTGGTCCCTCTTAGAAAGTTTCAGTAAAGAGGGCCGAACATCCTGAATCTTTGGTGTTTCCACCACTGAATCTCATCAGAAGCTTGGGGCTGGTTAATTCTATACACTGATGGGAGCACTGCACAGTCCCAACCCCTCCCCAGACATTCCACACCTCATCCCGCCAGATGGCCTCCTGGCTCCTGCCCCTTCAGTCCATTAAATCAGCAAGCACTGCTGTAGACATGAGGTCTCTGCCCCTTTCCTTGGTTCTCAGACTCAGCTGTGCCCTAGGATTCCTGCTTCTCTAGAAGTGTTGTCTTGAATTCTTCTATCAGTTCTGTGTTCTTATGCCTATGTCCCCTAGACTGTTCTCCAGCCTGCACTTTACTTTCTCTGACAACATCATCAGTCATTAGTCAGGTAGGAAGCAGATTTAAGGGAGATGATTTCAGTTTGAACCTTGTTAAGGTTGGGATGCCTGTGGAGATGATTCATAGGCAATTAGATATGTGGATCTGAGCTTCATGAATGAAGTCAGTGCCAAAAGCATCGACCTGAGAGTCATCGACATGTAGGGACAGTTAAAAAACAACAACAACAACAAAACAACTCTGGAGTGAATGGAGATTGCTTCGGGACTGCAAGAAGAAGAAGAGAAAAGGGCTGAGAGTGGCAATTCTGAGGAACACAAACATTTAAGAGGTGGGTAGGTAGAAGAGAAGCTACTTGGATTGAAAGAAACAAGAGGAAAACCAGATGGCTAAGGAGTCAGGGAAGTCATGGAAGGAAAGAGAAGGGAGAATTAAATACTGTCAGCCACCGCAGAGACAGTAAATGAGATAAGCATGGTAGTGGCCCCTGAGTTTGGACAGTACATTGTGGGGCTGAAATTTGTGACCTAAGCAGTTTCAGAGAAGAGGGGAATCAAGAATCTAATTCTATAGACTGAGGAGTGAAAGAAAAGTGAGAAGGCCAGACACGGCTATAGACCCTTCTTTTGAAAAGTTTTAACCAGAAATAAGGAGTCAGGTGGTGACTAGAGGGCCATGTAGTATTAAGGGAGGCTCCCCATCTGAGTGTTCCTCTTGCTTAAGATGGGTTAATTCTGAGCATATTAACAATATGGGAGGCAGAAGCCTGTAGACATGGTAAGGTGACAATCCCAAAGGGGATAGTTGATGGAGCAGGAATGTGAAAGACAAGGGAATTTAGAATTTGGGTGGAATGTTTAGCCTCCTACTTCTCTGAACCTTGAAGACAAGCAGCCCAGGGTTACTTGACATGTGAGAGTTCTTGCCTAAGAGCTTCAGCATCTTTCCTGAAGAAGGAAGAAAGGTCATCTTCTGGGAATGAGAAGGAAAGGGGCGAGTTGTGAGTTTGGGGAAAGTGGTGATGGTTTGAAAAAGCATAAGGGAATAGAAGAAGGGTTGGCTGAGGACAAGAACAGAATTATCAGTCCATCTATTCAAGGCCCCACTGAGACAGTGTGTCTCCCAATCATAAACTGTATGCAAGGCTGTCTTGAGTTTCTGTAGCTGTAATCAGCAACTTCTCCATGCCATATTTAGGAGTAGAGAAATAATTTGGGGAGTTTACTTGTTGGATTGTTGAACAGAATTTGTACTCACTGTAATGTATGCTTGTTCTAGACATGAATCTGTCTTCCCTGTCTGCTATGCTTCTGCATCTATGGGCTTACTCAGTATTCTCTATGGACTTTCTCAATGCCTTATTCATCATCATTGTATCCCACACAGTATTGCTTCTGTCAAAGAAAGTTATTTCATGGGAAAAGAAGTAAGGCTTCATGCTCATGCTCAGAGGATTTACTGGTCTTACCATATGCCCTTCATCCAGAAACAGATGGCCTCATAGAATGGGGGAATGGCTCACTAAGGCCCAGTTACAGAGCTAGTTGGAAACAATGGCGAGCAAGGTTGTGGGACGTGGTATATGTTCCAAATCAGCAACAAATAAATGGTGATGATTCTCCCAAAGCCGGAGTGCATGGCCACAGGAACTAAGCAGCAAAATGTCTCTCAATCCTACATCTGATGACCCATTGGTGAAATATCTGCTTCCTACTCCGCAGACTTTGAGCTTTTCAGCTTTGGAGCTCTTAATTTACCAGAGGACGCAATAATTGTGCCATCGAAGTGGACGTTGAGACTGCCATCTAGCTACTTTGGGTTCTTGGTGCCACTGAGACAGTAGGCCAAAAAACCGAAAACAAGGAATCATTTTGTAGCCAGGGTGACTGGTCTTGGTGATCAAGGTGAAAAAAGCACATTGTTTACACATTACGGGCAGGGATAAATATGTCTGGAATGCAGGGGATCCTCTGGGGCACCTCCCAAAATGGTCATATCTATGGTAACAAATTATCAAGTCTGTAGCAACCCTGTACAGGCAAGATTATCATGGGCTTCAGTCCCCAGGAATAACTGTTTGGGGCATCCTACAGTGAAGAGCCCTGACCTGTTGAAGTACTGACTTTGGAAGGGATTTGGTAGTAGAGGAAGGGAAATTATAAATACCAACTATAACCTTGCTTGACCATTTGTAGAAAAGAGAACTGTAATAGCTGCCCATATTTTCTTTCATTTTTTTTTCTCTTTCTCTTTCTGCCTCCTCTGCTTTTATCCCTCTCCTCTCCTCTCCTCTCTCTCTCTCTCTCTCTCTCTCATTTCTTTTATCCCTCTCTTTTTCTTCTACTGTGAGGTTGTGATGACTATCTTTCTAAGTTAGTCCATAAGTTAGCAGACAATGACTGGATTGTAATTGAACTAAAGGGAAAATGAGTATTACTCAGAGGTGGATGCCCTAACCAAGAAGGCTTTCGGGACGAGGGTAAACATGTACGTGATTGACCACACCTGAGCCAGTTATTATTAAACCACACAGGTTTGCTATTTCTAGATAAAAAAAAATTTTTTAAATAGCAATTTCGTTATATCCAACCTAATAGCTTTGGTTGGGCAGGAGCATCTGTCATTGCCATCATTGTTTGGAAATGAAGTGAAGGGGAAGATGTGTGTGCACCTTGAGTACCAGGGTGGCAGGTGGCAGCATTACTGGGGATTCGCTCAACATCCATCCCAACCTTCCTGTGGATGTTAGATTTCTCAGATGCCCTAGTAGTAAAGATTCTGGATGTGATATAGCCTCTACCATCAAATTGCACTTGTATTCATCTTCATTTGCAAATTGAATTAAGTAGGAAGAAAGGCCAATGGCAAGACTTTAATTTTTCTGATGTGCATCAGGATAGAGAGGCATGGTCCCTTGGATTTGGCTTCTGAGTCTGGTGACTCCTTAGTCATATCAAGGACAATGTAATTCTAGAATGAACATCATCACACCATGCAGAGGCAACAGGCCCTTTGGCAGTCTAGTTCTGCAGTGTGGTTTAGGGAATTGTTCCTGAAAGTGCTGCCTACACTAAAGGATTTCAGCAGACCGCTCAATGGTTCTATGAGCTAAGCATACACTTTAATAAAACTCTCAGTGCTTAAACTAGCCCAGGTGGACTCTGTTGTTTGCATCTAAGAAGCCTAACTAATATATAGGATATCTGTCACTCAACCCTGAGTTCTGACCCTGTGTTCCCCAACTCTTTCCATCCACAATGTATGTGACTCTGACATCCAGAAGAGGGCACCTGCTGTTTTCCCCCAACTGTCTGTTCCTCGTCGCTTCTACCCCCATAGTGCTTCATGTTGACAGTCAGGAAATGATCAGTATTGTGGTCAATCTACTCATTTCATTTAGAGATCTTCAGACTCTCCTTGGAAACCAGGAGAACACAGACACCTTGCAGGAGTTTTCCACTGAAGGAAATTTCCATCAAATGCCAAAGTCATAAATTGTCCAATATACCATTTGTTAAAAACAATTACTACGTCAAGATTCTGCCTCAGATTTGCTTTGAAAAAGAGGAGTGCTACCACTAAGACATTTTTAGCCACTGCCCTAGTCACAATTGCTGCACTGAACATGAAGGGTGACACTCAGCTATGGTGAAGGAATGACCTGAAACAAGGACTGTGAGGCTCATTGCTTCACAGATGCATAGATGCATCACAATTACCAATGACCTTGATTCCTTCAGTACGTGTTGATTACCCATAATAAGCCCCACACCAGGCTAGGTGCTGGGGACACAAAGCAAATCATATATTTCCTGGCTTAAGAGCTTTAGCCAGTATTTGTACTTAAAATCAAGCCTGGGGCACCTGGGTGGCTCACTCAGTTGATTGTGAGACTCTTGATTTCAGCTCAGTCTTGATCCCAGGTCGAGATTGAACCCCACATCAGGCTTTGCTCTGACAGCATGGAGCCTGCTTGGGATTCTCTCTTTCCTCTGCCCCCTCCCGTGCTTGCTTGCTCTCTCTCTCTAAAAATAAAATAAATAAGTAAAAATTAAAAAAAATAAAAGCTTTAAAAAGTAAAATTAAACCCATTTTGACATTGTTCACATATAGTTAATGCTTGAACAACGTGGGTGTTAAGAGTGGCCACCACCCACACAGTTGAAGATCTGTGTGTAACTTCTGACTCTCCAAAACTTAAGTAGTAATAAATAATAGCTTACTGTTGACCAGAAGCCTTATCAATGATATAAACAGTTGATTAACACATATTTTGTATATTTTATATAGTGTATTCTTATAATACCTAAATTTCTCTTAATTTTTTTCAGTATTTCTAAGTTATGCAGTTCATCTGAGAGTTTTTTTCAAATCATAACCTCCAAAAATTTTTTCCAATATTTGCTTTTAAAAATCTGCATAGAAACGGACCCCACAATTCAAACCTGTTTTGTTCAAGGGTGAACTATATTTTGTAAAAGTGCTTTCTTTTCTGAAACCTAATGAAAAGAGTTCTAGATTCATAATCAATACCCTAAGTGCGACTCAACGCTTCTCTGTGTCTTCCTACCCAGTTTCTCATTGTGACATGTGCTAATAACAGACTAATTACTGTGAGGGGCAAACGAAATAGTGGATGTAGAATCATCCTCTAAACGCTCAAGTGCTATGCAAATATAAGACTTCCGGCATATTGTGACTTGAATCTTTCTCTGAAGAGTCCAGAGCGACGCATCCCAAAACCTGGATCGCTCTGATGTCCCCCTGAGCGTGGTAGCCACTCAGCTGTGGGATGATGGGAACAGCAGAAGCTCTGACATAACTAACTTTGGCTCTGCCCTTTACTGCCTGTGGTGCTCAAGCAGGTGACTTCCTCTCCTGAGCCTCATTTCCTCATCACTGAAGCAGGACAATACTTCCTCCTTAGGAGGCTGATGTGCAGATAAAGTGCAACAAGGCATTTTAATGTGCCTTGTTCAGTGACTAGTACATGGCAACTTTTGAAAAGAAATGTTACCTGCCAACTTCCCCAACATCCCCTGACCCGGCAGTGCTCCGCTATATGGCTCCATCCCAAGCAACCATCCAGTCATCCATCCGCTGCACTGGGGCAACATAAAGATTTCTAGGCATTGCAGTTCACTTTCAGTGTAGTTTCTATGTAGTCAGACTTATGGCCACATGAAGAGTTTTTATGAGTGGGTAAGTGATCCAGAAGCTGTTCCATTTATCCAATTCACTCAACAAATATTTATTGATTGCCCCCTGTGAGCCTCTCACAGGCATCCTGGAGAGAGAAAGATCAGGAACAGGTCACTCTTATTTCTCTGGCAAGAGCTACAGAACAATGGGAACACACACTGCACGATGAGCCTGTCAGAAACAACTGTTTTCAGGGCCAAGTGGTAAGGAACAAAGGCATCTCAAGCCTCAGCCAGTGGGGTAGGGGGCTTGGCTGCCTCCTGGGCAGTGGAGGCAGCACTGACACAAGCAGGAAGCCAGCACGCCCCGCCAGACACACTAAGCTTCTTCGTGTGCCAGGAACATGGGGCATTGATGAAAGCCAGGCCATGCACCTGGGTGACAGAAGGTGACAACACACGGGCAACGAGTACTGTCCCCACGACCCTAGCATCCTCCATGTCATTTGCATTTATAAGATTTGGAAAAGAATTAGGCGAGCTGTGGGTTAGGGAAGCAATGGTAATCCCTTGGGAGAGAGAAGGAAGGACAGCCTCTCCTGTTTTAGTGGGAAGGAATGCACTGCCAGCCACTTGCTTGGGAACTGGAGTGGACACTTGTCAGGCAACCATCCTCCTGGGAGCATATCCCACCACTACAGAGTAAACACTGTCCATTCTCTGTGGCCAAAATGTGACTCTCCAAGCCATCAGCAAAGGCTGTTTAATGACAGACACTGCCAACCCGAAGGCTCACCCAGACATCAGCTGACTCCTTGGCCAGCAAGGACCTCAAGGAGGCAGCTGGATAACCCCCAAGTTCAGTGAATTAACTCAGAAAATGATGACCTGGCCCTTGAGCATCCTATGAAAAACACCTAAAGACATTCAAGGCATCATTCAGAAATTCTGTGAATTTCAGGGCCCTTATCTTTATGGTTATTAGTAATGGTTTCAGTAACTCAATGTGGCAATTCTTTCTTTTTTATTTATTTTTATTTTAATGTTTTTTTTTGAGAGGAGAGAGAGAGACAGAGTGTGAGTGGGGGAGGGGCAGAGAGAGGGAGACCAAAATCTGAAGCAGGCTCCCGTCTCTGAGCTGTCAGCACAGAGCCCAAAGCGGGGCTCAAACCCACAAACCATGAGATCATGACCTGAGGAGCTAAATTGGACGCTTACCGGCTGAGTACCCATGTGCCCCAAGAACTGTCATTCTGAAACAGCCAAGTGCAGGGGCACCTGTGGGCTTGGTTGGTTGATCCTCCAGTTCTTGATTTCAGTTCAGGTCATGATTCCAGGGTAGTGGATCAAGCCCCACATCATGCTCCAAGCTGAGTATGGAGCCTGCTTAAGATTCTCTCTCCTTTCTCTCTTTCTCTTTCTCTTCTCTTTCCCCCTCTTCTCTTTCCTCTCTTTTCTCTTTCCCCTCTCTCTTTCCTCTTTCTCTTTCCCTCTCTTCTCTTTCTTCTCCTCTCCTCTTCTCTCTCCTCTCTCTCTGCCCTCTCCCTGAATTGCTCTCCAAATAAACAAACAAACAAATAAATAAATATATTATTATTATTTTAAAAAGGGAGCCAAGTGCAAATATGGCTAAAATGAATAATCCTTGATCACAGTTTCAGTTCTGTTCAGTTAGACTGAGACAAGTTAAAACCCTTTCCTCAATGCAGTAGAGCCATGAAGTTGTTTCAGTGTGTTTCTCAACTCAATTCTGAATTGACCCATTTCTGCAGAAGTCCTTGTGATCATTAAATATCGGTGATGGGTACTGAAGAGGGCATCTTTTGGGATGAGCACTGGGTGTTGTATGGAAACCAATTTGACAATAAATTTCATATATTAAAAAATAAAATAAAATAAATTAAAAAAAAATAAATAAATATCTCAGGAAGTAAAGAAAAAAAACACATGGCCTAGGCCATGGGGGTTGGGCTTAGGGGATAGAGTTACCGAACAGGATCTGTTGGTAATGACGAAGTTCCAACAAATAGTAAATTGTTCTCTTCCTTCCTTCTTACTCTGAATCTCAAGCAACAGTAAGTAGCTCAAAGTCTGGCAGGCGAAGTTCCAGACACCAAATGCTATATTAGGCAATCCATATTGAACAGGAAGCACCCACATCGCTGTGCGGGATCTACTCTGCTACCTGGGAAGTTGACATTATGCAGTGGGAGGGTCTGCATTATTTAGGAGCATAATCAGCTGGTGAGTATGAATGAGTCATAAATTCTACTGTCTCCTCATCCCTTTTGTATACGTAAAATCCTTTCAAAATCGTCCCCAGGTAGTTCGCAGAGCCCTCTGGGAACAGCTTTCATGTCTATGAACAGTTCTGGGCTTGCTGTTCTCTCACTGGGCTCTGCTGGGGAAAGGCTGCCTGCCCAGAGCCTGTGTTCCTGTGTCCCCACATCTGTCCCCCCAACACTGCCCATGTGAGCTGTATACCCCCATCCTTCACTATATTAGAGCCAGCCTGATTCCTGTGGAAATATAGATATGGGGAGGATGCCACCCGTTTCCAAAGGTACTGGGCTGCCCCTCCCACCAACATACACACTATTGGCACCATTTCTTTCTTCTGTCCCCCCCAAGGTGTCTTGGCACCTAGATTTTTCTACTCAGGGATCCCCTGTGGGTCCTCCTCCCATGCAAAGCAACTCACCTAGGGACATGTGGGAGCCCCACATGCCTGTTCCGAATGTTGGCTCAACCAGGACCACTCTGCTCTAAGAAACGCAAGAAGTTCACAAGGCTAGGCAGACAATGCACACAAGTCTCACATATGAAGTGGGACTTGAATGGGATTTTGAGGCCAAGGAGCCACACAGATAGAAAAGAGGGTAGAAAGATATTACAGGGACTCGAGGATGTGTTGTATCTTCTGGCCATTGAGAAGACAAGGGGGGATGGCCAAGGGAACCAATATTCCCGGCAGGAAAGCCCAGGTATTATTTCATTTAATCCTCACATAGCCTTATTTGTTCCCATAGTCCATGATTTATGGGTAAGAAAACCGAAGTTTTGACAGATCAAGAGCAGCCTTTGTCACACTGCTGATTATACTTTGGGAAGCGCTGCTCCAGGGGCCTTCTCACTGGAGGAGTCAGGATTCTGGAAAAGTCACAGGAAACTGGAATGAATGTTGGCTGGAAGAATGCAGGTGGCTGGCTTTCCGGCTTCTTGAACACTAGTGTCCTCCGTCCACACTGCAGCCGCTCCTTCTAGCATCACCACACCTGTAAGACCACCATTGTCACTTCACAGGCCAAGCCAGGAAATAGTTGCCAAAACCCTGAAGAGGGGCCATAGGGTTGAGAATATCTGACACCCTTTTTTAATTTTCTGTGAGCAGAGGAGCCTTAGAAAAATGAAGCTATTTTTGAAAAATGTTTATTTATTTATTTTTGAGAGAGAAAGAGAGCAAGCAGGGGTAGGGATGAGAGAGAGGGAGACAGAGAATCCCAAGCAGGCTCCACACTGTCAGCACACACCCTGATGCAGGGCTCAATCCTACAAATCGTGAGGTCTTCATTTGAGCCGAAATCAAGATTCAGAAACTTAACCGACTGAGCCACCCAGGAGTGAGCAAATGAAGCTATTAATAGCTGTATTTCTAAATATAACTATTTTTAACCCTCCCCCAGAGCTGGTTCAGAGGAGACCCCATTCCATGGCTCTATTTGGCATATCTAATTTTAAACTAGAGGGATTATTCAAAGCTATTTAAAGTCCTAAACCACGAATAGGAATGGAAACAAGTAATGTAGGGGATGAGCAGGTGGTCACCGGGGTCCTTAGTCATTCATACTTAGCATATCTTCTAGAGATAGCACCTTTCTGGAAGCTGAGCTAAGGACAGGGGCAAGATGCAAAGGTAAATAACTCAAGGTCCGTGCCTTCAAGTGAAAATCGATCTCTCCCTCTCTCCCCCTTTGAAACAGCTACCCTTCTCAATAAACAAAGGAGCTGATATAGTGACATCATTGGGGTATTTTCCTCTATTGGAAACACCAGTCTGGACCCTTCTATATCCTTAACATTTTTCATACTCATTCACAGTTCCCGCTCTTATATTCAAGCTGTAAAGAACAGATTATATCAATGGGTCAAAAACAAAACAAAACAAAACAAAACAAAACAAAACCTGTCAGTGATGAAATAGGGAAATGTTCTGCTAGACTTTGAAAATCCCAAACACAGTTTTCTCTGTGTATGTAAATGAACACGGAAGCGTGGAGTGGAACAGAGATGACCCTGTAATATGATCCTCTCTGAGCAAATAAGAATGTGTGATTGGGCGGTGTGCTCCTTCACCGAAACCTTTGTCCTGGGAGTCGGGTAGGGCCTCGGCCCTTGACCACTGTTCTATTGGAGGTCAGCAGCGTCTCAAGGCCTGAGGAGCAGAATGAGCTAGTAGAAAGGAACTTTACTGATGCAGAATCAAAATCGAGACTGCTTTTTCATGTGGCAGAAAGTGAAGGACACTGGACTGGGGGGTCAGAAGGTTTAAATCTAAATCATAGATCTGCAGCTCACTTGCTGGGAGTTCCCAGGGAATTTTCGTAAGTTTTCTGAGCCTCAGTTTTCCTGTCGTCAAACGGAAGTGGGTGGTAACGGCATCAGCTCTGATGATGACAAAGCAGTGCTGTGAGATTCTAAAGACATATTTGAAACTGTGCTGTGGGCTGCCTAATGCACCAAAATTATTAGAGATTCCTGGAGTGCCTGGGTGGCTCAGTCAGTTGAGCATCTGACTCTTGATTCAGGCTCAGGTCGTGATCCCAGGGTCGTGGGATGGAGCCCCATGTCAGGCTCTGTGCTGAGCGTGAAACTCGCTTAAGATTCTACTCTCCTTCTGTCCCTGTCCCCCACTCATGTGCTCCTTCTCCTCTCTAAAATAAATTAAAAAAAAAAATTAGAGGTGGCCATCAGTATTGGTCTAATAATCTCAGATAAGTCTCCAGAACAATATATTTAGAAAAGCCAAGTAGTCTAGTTGTCATTCTGTTTGTCTCCTACCATCTCCTCTATGTATGAGTATAGCGTGACTACCTACAGGCACCTGGGTGGCTCAGTCAGCTGTGTCCAACTCTTGATTTCAGCTCAGGTCATGATCTCATGGTTCATGAGATCAAGCCCCAAGTCATGTTCTGTGCTGACAGCGTGGAGCCTGCTTGGGATTCTCTCTCCTCTCTCTGGCCGTCTCCTGGACATTCTGTCTCTCTCTCAATAAATAAAGAAACTTAAAAAAAAAAAGGGTGACTACTAAATAGAAGCATGCCCAACAAAGAGAGACAGGCAATTATTTGTGAATTCTATTAAGAATTTAAGCATCCTGCTTCCATCTCATGTCATATAAATACCAGTTAACCTTAGGCAAACTGCTTACCACAGCCTGAACTCAATTCTTATTCTTTCCAAAAATCTGTCTTCTTTTCTTCTACTGGAGGTAGAGACCTTCAGGAGGGAAGATCTGTGAGGTCAGAGAAGGAAGCCCAAAGCTTAAGTGTGTCCCAGCATTGCCACATTGATGTCATGGAGAGCCCTTAGAGGAAGCTGTACCTAAACAACTACTATCCCTGTATGCCTTGTCCTGCACTCAGGATCCCCACTCCCTGGAGCAAAGCTGATGGCTGTTATGGGAACAGGTCCATTTGGCCTTACAGATGGCTTTCAGCAACTATATGCCTCCTAGTTTATAGTTTATTAACTCACCCTTAGTTTCCAAAAAGCAGACAGAAGCTCAATCCATAAAGTCCTCATCTGAACTCCATACTCCATACTTTCTCAATAGAAACACTAATGGTTTTCTATTGTCCAGAGAGAAACCCCCAGTTCCATAGACAGGCATGCAAGGCCCCTCACAATTCACTCCCAATCTGGCTTTTCAGCCCATATTCAATTACATCTATCTATCTATCTATCTATCTATCTATCTATCTATCATCTATCTACCTGTACACATGTGTAAATAATTATATAGGAGGGCATTATTCCAGGTTCCAGGGGGACACACTGATGTACATTGTATCTGAAACAGCATATTGATTTATAGATTTATTGACTCTGATAGGCACTTGAACTTATTCAGATGCAAACCAAAATTGTTCAGGTCGCATGCGTACATTTTCAATGTGGGCAGAAAAAGCTCTTGGCAGCATTGTCTTCTCATAGAGTCACTCTTTCTTGTTAAGAAAAGTTGAGTTTTAAGCTACCTTTTAAAATCATTCTGGCTTGCAATGACCTCCACTCACCTCGTATTTTTCAATACGTATCCGTTATTCACAGTTTTGTGTTGTCTCTCAGTAGGTTAGACGTCCTCTTTGTCTTTGTGTTAACTCCTGGTGAGTTTGTGTCCCGTCCATATTCAAATGGTCAGCTGGTTCCAGGCTCCCCCAGGAAGTGCCCGGCTGGTGCTGATTCTCTCCACACAGCCACACTCTGCTTGGGGGTTCACTAACCACCTTTGTTAACTCACATTCTTCTACTTTTAACCTCGGATACACACTCCAATGCCTACTCACCAAAACATGCTGTAAAGAATGCCTTTTAGTTGGTCACCTTCCTAGTTTACACTCATCTGGGAGCTGAGATCTGAACACTATTGTCTTCTGCTCTAGACAGTTCCTTGCAGATGCCCCAGCATGCCTTGGGCCCCCTTGACTGTGTCTTTCGTCTGTTTATGACATCACCGTCAATTGTTGTACTTTGATGCCTTTGCTCTCAGAGGCCTACCTCCATTCAAAATCAAGCAAAATCCTCTTCCTCTGAGAAGTTCTCCCTCACTGCTCACAGCCAGATTGGATGTAGGACAAGCACCATGACACCTGTTCTCCCTGTCATGGTTTGGCTCTTAGTGTGCTTTTGTCTATCTGTCATTCTTCCTCCAATAAGATGACAGTGCCTGGAAGGCAAGGACTGTCTGTCTCTACTGGCACCTGGCTCTTCACGAGCACCTCACTGCTCGTTTATGGGTGAAATGACACAGGACTCCCGCCCAGAGGAAGAGCTGACATGTAGAAGACCTACGTAGAGATTATCCTGTGAGCACGAGCTCTCCTGTGCATGTCTTGGTGAGGCATGTTAGTTCTGGGGCCCCAAAGGAGCCTTGACCATAGAAGCCTTGGCTAGAAGGCTATTTGGGGAATATAAAACCGTCCTCCTTTGGACAAATGAAGATACAAAAGCCAAGATCAATGTGATAGTTTCACATTCATACAGTTAGTTAACACGAGGGCTGAAACTAGAATAAAATGAAAAGCCACAACAATCCAGAACAAGTAGTACAAAACTCATTTCCTCACTGAAACATTTGAAGAGTCAAAGAACGTCTTCCTTAATATTTAATATCAATGATCATTATCATCAGCATTTACTGAGCTTTTCAGCCCATATTCAATTACATCTATCTATCCCAAAGTCGAGGCTCTTCTGAGTCAAGGTAATGAAGAGGAGGAAAATTGGCCAAGAAAACCCATCCCTAGTTCAGCAAGAGAAGCAGAGAGATATCACCATGCAGGGGATGGCCAGAGACCAGCTGAGGCAGAGAGGCCTTGAGAAGAGCATGGGGATCTGACCCTAGCAACAGTAACATCTTGGACTAGTCCTTCAACCATTCTGAACTTTGGCTTTCTTATCTGTGAAATAACTCTGACCATCCCTGTGGCTTGCACATTCTGAGACTGTTTCCCCTTCAATACATAAATGATAGGACCTCAAACCTTTTATTCTCTGTCAAAAATTAAATGTCTGATGGAGCCAACCTCATGCCTGTGTGTAGCTGATGTTCAAAGCCGTTCCATTCTAAGACTAAATGAATGATTTCTGAATGTGAGGAAGGAGACACTCACTCATGTTTTCTTTCCCATTCCAAATCTTTTCCTAACATGATCTACTTTCCCCTTGTCCTGGCTCTTACTCTGTTTTAGGGGGGAGGGGAGATGCTCAAGTGCAAAGGATTGCATCTGTGATACTTCTCAGTCACACCCCATGGTCATCGCTGGGCCCTCACAGGGTCCCTCCTCTTGTCTTCTGTATTTATTTGTTGCCTTTTAGCCTTATTTCCTACTGCTATTCCTCACCCCCAAGAACAACCATTGTAATGGGTTTAATATATGTCATTTGCTTGAATGTGCTCTTGTGAAGTGTGGACTTTTGCTTTGTGTGTATGTATTTCTGAATTTCTGTAAGTAGTATTGAGTCATTATGTCTGGTTTTGCTGGGGAAACTGGCAAGAGAACCCCCACCCCAAGACCCTTCCTCTCCATCACAGAGGACGTCTTCAAGCAGAGATCTTTTCATACTACGCTCTCCCTAGTGTGAGAGAGCACATATTATCATTCTTTCAACAAAAACTAGGGAAACAGTATGGCATAGTGATTAAGAACACAGGCTCTCAAGTCAAACATGCTTTAGTCTGAATCCTGTCTTTTCACGTTATATGACTTTAGGCAAGTTACTCAGCCCCTCAAAAATCTCCATTTCTTCATCTGTAAAATAAAGACAAGAACAAATCATTAGGTTATTGTGAGGCTTAGATGATATAGGCTTAGAACAATGGCATTTAGCATAGACTGAAGTCCAAATAAATGACAGCCAAATTAATAAGAAATACTTATTAGAGTGCTCACAGATGCCAAGCCCCACACATCTCATGCAGGGGAGGGAGCTCAGGATGAAAGACAAATGGAAAGTAAGAATTTAAAAAAAATTTTTTTTTTTAATTTTTTTTTCAACGTTTTTTATTTATTTTTTTTGGGACAGAGAGAAACAGAGCATGAACGGGGAGGGGCAGAGAGAGAGGGAGACACAGCATCGGAAACAGGCTCCAGGCTCCGAGCCATCAGCCCAGAGCCTGACGCGGGGCTCGAACTCACAGACCGCGAGATCGTGACCTGGCTGAAGTCGGACGCTTAACCGACTGCGCCACCCAGGCGCCCCTAAAAAATTTTTTTAATCATTATTTATTTTGAGAGAGAGAGACAGAGTGTAGCAGGGGAGGAGCTGAGGAGAGGGAGACACAGAATCCGAAGCAGGCTCCAGGCCCTGTGCTGTCCACACAGAGCCCGACGCGGGGCTCCAACTCACAAACTGTGAGATCATGACCTGAGCCGAAGTCGGACACTTAACTGACTGAGCCACCCAGGTGCCCCTGGAAAGGAAGAACTTTAAAGGCACATCTGAGATCATAGAAAATTGCACAATTAAAAATTTTATAATCATTAACCCTTCGAATCCTGGGATGAAATGTTCTGATGCGGATGCTTACAAGTGTCACAAGCTGGTTGTTTTCTGTATTCGTGTGAAGAAACCAAAGGAAAAGAGTCACCCTCCACAGGAGGACTTTTTTTTTTTTTTTTTTTTAATATGTACTTTGAGGCATAGCTTTGTCTCAACCTAGCTTCCCCTACCCGGAAATGAGAGTCTCGCACACATGTGAACTACCACCTGTCTGGTTTAATTTGGCCAAGAGTGCTGTGCAGGGCAATCTTTATTCTGAGATTTGCTATTAAGGTAGCTTAGACATATAGAAAGTTGGTCAGAGCCTGGGAGGTCCCCCCCAGGGACCATCTGCACCTCCCCTCCTTTACATACGAGGAACCCAGATAGATTAAGCTTCTGTTACGTCACATGTTGTTGTTCTTGTGTATTGTTTTCCAACAGACATGGCAGTGATCACACAAATAACCCCCTGTGACTGACAGCTAGCCTCTTCCGGTGTTAGGTCGAAATTCATAGGCACCTGCCTGGAGACGGCAATGTTGTCTGACCTTTCCTCAAGGCCAAGAAACACTCCAGAAAGATCTCTGGAACCAGAACATACCAGGCAAGAACGCAGCCTACACTTAGCAAGCCACATGTTCCTAAGCCCCGGAGCCTGTACCATCTCCCCACTGATTTAACCTTTAAAGGCCATGCCCTGGGGAAACAATGATCTCAGCCACTGCTGAGATGCCCTTCAGCATCGTGAACTCCAGACCGTGTGTCCAAGGCAGCCTGAGCCAGGTGAGTCACAAAAGTGACGCCCAAAGCCACAGTGATTGTAACATGATTATGAAAACCTCAGTCTATAGAATTAGCTCAGGGAAGCGAGTTGAGTATTTCCTCAAAGAAATGTCTTTCGACTAGTCTAATGATTCATAAGAGATCAGAAAATATGTTCTGCGTCTATTTATACTTTGCAAACTAGCGTAACTGCCCTGAACAACTGCCACGAGTTGTTAGCACATGGGAAACAGATCTATTGAGCTTTAGCAGAATGATAAATTAAACTTACCTGTTTGTTTCTCAATATAATAATTGTGTTGTTGATTTCAAATACCTTCTTTTATTTATTGATCGATTGATGTTAATTTTTTTAACGTTTTTATTTTTGAAGAGAGAAAGAAAAAGAGAGAGAGAAAGACAGCATGAGTGGGGAAGGGGCAGAGAGAGAGGGAGACACAGAATCTGAAGCAGGCTCCAGGCTGTGGGATGTCAGCACAGAGCCCGATGCAGGGCTCGAACCCACCAACCATGAGATAATGACCTGAGCTAAAGTCAGATGCTTAACCCACTGAGCCACCCAGGTGCCCCTCAAAACCCTTCCTTTAATGTACCAGTAGCATCCATAGACATCACCCCAATAATCTGAAATTAGATAAGTTAACACACACGTACTTAAGATGAAATAGCTGTCATTTATGGGCATTAGCTGGTCAATGGACCATAGTCATCCCATTGTCCAAAGTGTAAGAATGGGCAATTTGACCTTACACTGTTCGTGTTAAGGCAAGCAGAAAGAACAAGTATATGGGGTTTTGTGATTCTGAAAGAATTTTGAAACAGATATGTTTTGGAGTTTTATATTTGTTGGAACTCTACCTGTTCTAGATATATGTAAAGAGTTCCCAGAATTTGTCACATTTTTTTCTCGTTAGTTTCAGATTTTATGATTCTGCCTATCAAATAAACTGCATTTATTAAGACATAATTAGCCTATTTTCACATTTTAATCATCTAAGACATATATAACTGTAATCACAGCTTCAGATCAGCATGATAATCAATGTTATCAAACTGAATTAATTTAACCCTAATCAAAAGCAAAAATACCATGACATTCTAGTTAATTCATGTAGTTTTATTTTGAGACATGTGCAATTTCTGTTAGATTTTTTGAAATATTAAGATAATCCAAAAATCTCTCTTGTTTTCTCCAAAGGCCCTCTAAGGGTTCATATACCCCAAGGGTATATGACTTGGGGCCTTGTAAAGGGCCCAGAGAGAGAGGTTATATAGCCTTGGAGAGGGAGACCTGCCTTTTATTCCTTTTTCTACCTCCCCAAAAAAGGTGTGTGTAACCGAGACATGAGCACAGTGTTTATCTTTCTAGTGTTTCAATTTCCCTGTCTGAAAAGTGGGAATAACAAACAATTAAAAAGAAGGAAGGGAGGAAGCAAGGGAGGGAGAGAGGAAAGGAGGGAGGGGAATTGAAAATCTGCACCTCAGGGCTAAACAACAGTTCTGCAGGAGAAGAATCATTGGGTGGTCTGAGTTCAGAGAAAACCTTGTAATGTTGAGGTTCACCACTTCCGAGCCCCAGATAAACTCAACCTGTTTGAGGGTTTAAAGAATTCTAAAACTTCACCTAGACCAGATTAGCTCCATTTCAGGGGATTTGAATTCAATAATATTCAGGAAAGGAGTACAAGATCAGAGGGGGAAATTATTTTGAATTCTGAACCAGTGAATGAAGCCAAAACTTTTGACTCAGGCCCTAAAGAGATTCAAATTTTATTTCAATTGAAAGTAAAGACTTGCTGGATTATGTCCAAATCTTCTTCTTCTGCAGTTTAAGGTATAGCTGTCGGGGGGGGGGGGGGGGGGGGGGGGGGGGGGGGGGGGGGGTGGGGGGGGGGGGGGGGGGGGGGGGGGGGCTTTTCTCAGGAAACAGTTTGTACCTCAATAGATAAAGGGATCCTGTAAAAAGTACACTAGAGGCGCCCGTGTGGCCCAGTTGGTTCAGTGTCCAACTCTTGGCTTCAGCTCAGGTCATGATTTTGTGGTTCGTGAGTTCCAGCTCTGCATCAGGCTCTTTGTAACAGCATGGAGCCTGCTTAGGATTCCCTGTCTCTCCTTCTCTCTGTCCCTCCCCTGCTTGCTCTCTCTGCCTCTCTCAAAATAAATAAATAAACTTAAAAAAAATAAAAAGTACACTAACTTCTCTAGAACAAGTTTACTGGGACCTAAGGTGATTGACTAGATTAGCCAATGAATTAAGAATTAGGCCAATTCCTAATTAAATGGACCTAGCAAACCAATTACACTTTCTCTGTGCCCTTGGGTTGATAGCAAGGTAAAAATAAAAATTAACTTCCAGAAATTAATGAGATAACCTTCATAAAGCTTTCCGGTATGTATGTAGTGTTCTACAGTGACTGGTGCTATGAGATTATTATGATAGAGTAAACCTTTGATATTGTCTGACTGAATGAAGGTCAGAGGAAGTCAGAGAGACCAGTGACAAGGTCACGTCTTTCTAGCAAAGGGGTCATATCTGTTCTCCATTAGAGTGACTTCTTGACAGGAAGTTACAGAATATAAATGTTAAAAGCACCTCCAAATTTCAGCCCTGAAGTCTTATTCTAAAACCTCACTTCGAACGGATGCTATAAAAAGAAAAAAACAAACAAACCGTTACCTATCATACAATATGCTTCCAAACTATTTGTGTTTACCATCCTGAACGCGTTGACTTCCTTGAAATCAGGTGCTGCTGGTAACAGTCAGACTTGTGATTGGCAGTAACTCTCCGGCAGCCTGGCCCCTGGAAGGTCACCCACACATCAGGAGGCTATTTGTTGATTATACAGCCTAAGACCATTGGAATGACGGGCAGCCCTTATGGAGCACTGTCTACAAATGATTAGCCTCCACCCCTATATTCTGTTTTGGGAAGATTCAGGTGGGCCTAAAAATACTCATTTTTAAGTGCACCCCGGGTAATTCTGATGTTACAAGTCCTTAGCCACATTTTTAAAAATACCGATTTAAAGGAATGTTCCTATTCTGGCCCACCTGAGACTGAAAAACCTAACCTCTGCCACATGAGGCTAAATAGGTTATGTCCGATTTAGAATGTTCCATGACACAATTTTCTGTTATCTCCTATTTTATTTGTATGCTATCTCATGCTCACTAAAAGTCGGGGCACCTGGGTGGCTAAGTCGGTGCGGGGGGGGGGGGGGTGGCGTCTGACTTCAGCTCAGTTCATGATCTCACCACTCATGGTGCTGAGAGCCTAGAGCCTGGAGCCTGCTTTGGGTTGTGTGTGTGTGTGTGTGTGTGTGTGTGTGTGTGTGTGTGTCTCTGCCCCTCCCCTGCTCTCTGTCTCTGTCTCTGTCTCTGTCTCTCTCTCTCTAAAACAAATAATCATTAATGCTCACTAAAAGATTTTCTACGGATGAATATAGTAGCAGTGGTATTGTCATTCGTGCACATCAACTCCAAAATCCCAGAAACTGGTGGCACCCAGTTATTTTGGAAGCAGAGTTAGTGACTGACGATAGAATTGTTTAAAAAGTTGTTTGAGAAGCAGTTACAGTCTACTTCTGATTTAGTAGAGTGAGTTCCTACTAGACCTGCTCTCCCACAGGCTATAACCATAAAGATTAGAAGAAATAACCTCTCCGAAGGCACTGTCCAGTGAGCAAAAGCAAACAGGTTCTAGAGAGGGGAGTTGACATTTGGAAGAAGAGGATGGCACAGGATGGCTGGGCGAGCTCCCCCATCCCTTTTTATTTCTTAGACGAAGGGAAGGTGATCAGGTGCACAGTTAAAACTCCAGCAGAAAATCTAGTCTTCCAGGCTTAAAGAACCAGAGGGCAGAGCATAGGGCAACCATAGCCCCTGGAAAGTGAAGTTGTAATTTTGGAAAGGTGAAGGCCAGTGACAAGGAAACACAAATGATATGCATAAACTCTGACCAAATATCTAGGTGACTTTCAAGCTACACATCACAGGGAAAAGTGCAAACAGCCCAAATAAGGTACAAGAACTAGAATGAGATCTGAACTATCACCTAAAAATCAGAGTTTTCAGTTGAGTGCAACTGAGGTATTTGCTTGGAAAACGACAACACTTTTCCAGATTATCTACAACATAATATTCACAATTTCCAGAATATAATCCAAAATTATTCAATGTATGAAGAAATTTTAAAATGTGACTCATACTCAAGGCGCCTGGGTGGCACAGTCGGTTAAGCATCCAACTTTGGCCAGGTCATGGTCTCTGGTTCATGAGGTCGAGCCCCGTGTAGGGCTCTGTGCTGACAGCTCAGAGCCTAGAGCCTGTTTCAGATTCTATGTATCCCTCTCTCTGCCCCTCCCCACTCATGCTCTGTCTCTTTCTCTCTAAAAATGAATAAACATTAATAAAAATATTTGTTTTTATTTATTATTATTTTTTAAATTTAATTTTATTTTTTAATTTACATCCAAGTTAGTTAGCATATAGTGCAACAATGATTTCAGGAGTAGATTCCTTAATACCCCTTACCCATTGTGTCCATCCCTCCTCCCACAACCCCTCCAGTAACCCTCTGTTTATTCTCTATATTTAAGAGTCTCTTGTATTTTGTCCCCCTCCCTGTTTTTATATTATTTTTGCTTCCCTTCCCTTGTGTTCATCTGTTCTGTGTCTTTAAGTCCTCATATGAGTGAAGTCATGTGATATTTGTCTTTCTCTAATTTTGCTTAGCATAATACCCTCTAGTTCCATCCATGTAGTTGCAAATGGCAAGATTTCATTCTTTTTGATTGCTGAGTAATACTCCGATACACACACACACACACACACACACACACACACATGCCACATCTTCTTTATCCATTCATCCATCGATGGACATTTGGGCTCTTTCCATACTTTGGCTATTGTTGATAGTGCTGCTATAAACATGGGGGTGCATGTGTCCCTTCAAAACAGCATACCTGTATCCCTTGGATAAATACCTAGTAGTGCAATTGCCAAGTCATAGGGTAGTTCTATTTTTAATTTTTTTTGAGGACCCTCCATACTGTTTTCCAGAGTGGCTGCACCAGTTTGCATTCCCACCAGCAGTACAAAAGAGATCCTCTTTCTCCGCATCCTCGCCAACATCTGTTTTTGCCTGAGTTGTTAATGTTAGCCATTCTGACAGATGTGAGGTGATATCTCATTGTGGTTTTGATTTGTATTTCCCTGATGATGAGTGATGTGGACCATTTCTTCATGTGTAGGTTGACCATCTGGATGTCTTCTTTGGAGAAGTGTCTATTCATGTCTTTTGCCCATTTCTTCACTGGATTATTTGTTGTTTTGGTGTTGAGTTTGATAAATTTTTTATAGATTTTGGATACTAACCCTTTATCTGATATGTCGTTTGCAAATATCTTCTCCCATTCCATCGATTGCCTTTTAGTTTTGCTGATTGTTTCCTTCGCTGTGCAGAAGCTT
The DNA here is from genome assembly GCF_007474595.2 of Lynx canadensis. Taxonomy (NCBI): domain Eukaryota; kingdom Metazoa; phylum Chordata; class Mammalia; order Carnivora; family Felidae; genus Lynx; species Lynx canadensis. The sequence continues at coordinate 27,080,559 of NC_044306.2, read as the reverse complement.
TTTATTTTGACGAGGTCCCAGTAGTTCATTTTAGCCTTTGTTTCCCTTGACTCTGGAAATGTGTTGAGTAAGAAGTTGCTGCAGCCAAGGTCAAAGAGGTTTTTGCCTGTTTTCTCCTCGAGGATTTTGATGGCTTTCTGTCTTACATTTAGGTCTTTCATCCATTTTGAGTTTGTTTTTGTGTATAGTGTAAGAAAGTGGTCCAGGTTCATTTTTCTGCATGTCGCTGTCCAGTTTTCCCAGCACCACTTGCTGAAGAGACTGTCTTTATTCCATTGGATATTCTTTCCTGCTTGGTCAAATATTAGTTGGCCGTTTAAAAAAATGTTTTTTAAATGTGACTCATACTCAAGGGAAAAAGTAATCAACAGAAACTGGCCTTGATATGATCCAAGTGTTTAAAGTAGCAGAAAAGGGGGAGCCTGTGTGGCTCAGTCAGTCAAGCATCTGACTCTTGGTTTCGGCTCAGGTCACGATCTCACAGTTTGTGAGTTCAAGTCCCACATCGGGCTCTGTGCTGACAGTGTAAAGCCTGCTTGGGATTCTCTCTCTCCCTTTCCCTCTTCCCCTTCCCTGCTCCTCTCCTCTCTCTCTCTTTCTCAAAAATAAATAAGTAAACATTTTTTTAAAAAATAAAATAAAATGAAGTGGCAGACAAGGATTTTATTTTATTTGACCATAAACACAAAAATTTTAATAATATTTAACAAATCAAACTCATCAATGTACAAAAAGAGCAATTCATCCAAATGACCAAATGGGGTTCATCTGAGGAATGCTTTAACACTGAAAAACAATGTACCTTACCATCTAAACAAATTTTGAAAGAAAAACTATATAATCATCTTAATAGAAAAGGTATTTGATAAAATCCATTACCTATTCCAGATTTTTAAAAAACTTCTCAGCAAACTAGTAACACAAGTTTCTCAACATGAAATACTGTCATCATTTAATGTTTCACAGTTAATGTTATAGATTGAAGTTTGCCCCCTAACATCAGGAACAAGGGAAGTTCTAGTCAACATTGTAGTAGAAGATCTGGTCAGTGCAATCAGGCAAGACAAAGGAAAAAAAATACTCATATTGCAAAGAGAGAAGTAAACCCTCTTTATTTATTGACACAACATAATTGCATATATAGAAAATCCAGTGGAATCTATAGATAAGCTACTAAAGCTAATTAGCATGTTTACAAGGGGTGAAGTCATTCGCTACAAAAAAATCCATTTTATTTCTATCACTACCAACAAATAATTGGAAATTGAAATTTGAAAAGCATCATGTATAATAAATAACATGAAGAAATGTGAAATATTTAGGAATAGATCTGATACGATGTGTAATATATGCACACCAAAACCTACAAAACACTGTTAAAAAGAAATGTTAAAATACTTAAATGGAGAGGCATGCTATGTTCATGAATTAATATTGTGAAGATGCAGACAAGGATTTCAAAGCATCTATTATAACTATATTCAATAAAATAAAATATATTCATAATATATGAACAGGTAGGAAATCTCAGCAGAGATATGGAAACTACTAAAAAAAATATAATGGAAATTCTAAAGCAGAATAGTATTATCTGAAATAAAATATTCACTAGGTAGACAAGTAAGAGTAGGGTAGAGAAAACAAAGGAAAACATCAGTAAGCAAGAAACTAGATCAATAGAAATCATCCAATCTAAAGACCAGAAAAAGCGGTTAGAACTACAGAACCCTTCCCTTACTCAACTCAGCCAGATGACTTCTGCTCCCTTTCCCCAGCAGAAGATTAAGAGTTTATGCTCCAGAGAGGGCGAAACAAAAGGTCTCTGGGTTGAGAGACCAGGCATGGTTGAGGGGTGGTGGCACAATATGGAAAACAGAAAGAGGATGAGGTAGAAATTTACATACTGAGGCAGCTCCCCTAACAGCCCCAGCCCCCAACACCCCATCCCACACCCACTCTCTTTTCTCAAAGTGTTAGCAGCTGGGCTTCAGGCTTATACTCTCGAAACAGGACATTAGAATGTACTATGTTAGGGAATCTTACCAACCAGGGAGGAAAGACCCAAAGATGCTGATAGCCAAGGCTCTATTCTCCAGCAAACCTCTTAGCCAGTTTCTATCCAGGAGAATATACGCCCTGGATGGTTGCATTCTAGGAGCAGGGTGAAGAAAGAGAGCTGAGACTTCCGTTATTCAGTATGCAAACTTTTATAGAATGCTCCTGTTTTCCAGCCCCATCCTCTCCTGTGCCAAATGTCCCTACCAACATGGTGAGCTGGGTGTTTGAAGAACGAGGTCCAGAGGAAGCTTACTCCTACATTCTCTTTTTCAATTTTGAACCTTTAGCATAAGCATATATTATTCACATTCATTTTTAAGTGCTTAGTAATGGGACTGATTGATAAATGTGAGGAAATCACTCCAAAGTGCAACAAAAGGAAAAGAGAAGAAAAACAGAACAGAGGTAAGAAATGTAGAGAATCAATTCAAGAAGTCTGACATCAACTAATGGCTGTTCTAAAAAAAATGAAGACAACGGAAAGAGGAAATTGTCAAAGAAAGAATAGAAAACTTTCCAGAACTCAATAATCTGAGTCTCCAGATTGAAAGTAACCACAAAGTGCTCAACACAATGAATGAATAAATAATGAAAAAGGGATGCCAGGCATAAAAAGGAAGATACTAAAAGCCTTGAGAGAGAACAAAAACAGTCGCATACAAAAGAAATGAGATCAGAAAGGCGTCCGAATGCTCTAGGGGTAACACTGGAAGCTAGAACACATCACGCCAAACACCAGCTTCAAAATTCTGAGGGAAATTATTTTCAGCTGGAGTTCTATTACCAGCCAAATGGACAACCAAGTGTAAAGGTAGAGGAAAGATATTTTCAAATATGCAGGGAGTCAAGAATTTTACCTCTGACGCACCCTTTCTTAAGAAGCTCCTGGGGAATGTGCTTCAGGGAAATAAGGGAGTGAATGACATGCTGATGTCATGCACAGGAAAGGTGTGAGGAAAATCCTACACATAGCTGGGCAGCAGGTGTGGCTTAAAACCAACCCAGGCTGGAGGAGGAGAATAAAGGGCTCATGGAGGGATGCCTCTGCAGCTGAGTATCAGATATTTGACCATTTGAAAGTGAAACAGGAGGTGTTTGACAGACCTGAACAATCCTGTGTGTGGTGTCTGTGTGTGTGTGTGTGTGTCTGTGTGTGTGTGGGGGGGGTGAGGGTCAAAGAAGTTTAAGGAATAAAAAAGACCAAGGCAATCAATTATCTCCAACACAGACAAAACTCTCTAAGCAAACTGTAACTATGGCACATCCCTGGGTTCAGAGGTGAACAATATACATACAACAGTAACAGAGTAAACACCGATATGATTTAACCCTTCAGTCTTTGGGAGAATTAGAGAAATAGAAGAGTATACCAAGTAAACTTGACTGCTACAATAGAAATTAATAATGTCTAAAATTGGTAATCAAGAAATAGCAGTATATGTGTATTATTTAGCACCAAGGAGATAATACCAAAATAACCAGCTAAAAGAATAGATTGGAAATGACCACTTCCAGACAGCAAGATCCCAGATTTGTTGTAGAGATGGGGAAAGCTGTTTTTCATTATTAACCTTTAGGGGCGCCTGGGTGGCTCAGTCAGTTAAGCGTCTAACTTCCGCTTGGGTCATGATCTCACGGTTTGTGGGTTTGAGTCCCGCATTGGGCTCTCTGCTGACAGCTCAGAGCCTGGAGTCTGTTGGGATTCTGTGTCTCCTTCTGTCTCCGCCCCTCCCCTGCTCATACTCTGTCTCTGTCTCTCTCTCTGCTTCAAAAATAAACAAAAACATTTAAAAACTTCATTATTACCCTTTACATACAGCTTGATTTTTAACCAGGTTATGTACAATTTTGATAAATTTGAATAGTAGTTAAAACTAAAGACGTACAATAAAATAAAGACCGAATTGTCACCCATCAGAAATATTCTAGAGAATGACTCCGAGTGAGGTAATAAATATAGCTAAGAATTAAGTCATACTCCCTATCTGCCCATGCAATTTACTACTAATTGCCCCTGAGGGGAGATATTACAGCAGACTCCTGAGATTTCTTCTGTCGTCCCCCTTTCTTCTAGTCTATGCTCTATTTAGTTTCAATGATTAGAGTGCACACAGATGTATTAAAATAAATTTCGGGATATCTGGGTGGCTCAGTCAGTTAAGCATCCAACTTTGGCTCAGGTCGTGATCCCACGGTCCACGAGTTTGAGCCCCACGTCAGGCTCTGTGCTGACAGCTCGGAGCCTGGAGCCTGTTTCAGATTCTGTGTCTCCCTCTCTCTCAGCCCCTCCCCTACTCACACACTGTCTCTTTCCCTCCCTCTCTCTCTCTCTCTCAAAAATAAATAAACATTAAACAAATTTTTTAAATAAAAAAATAAATTTCAACTTTTAAAAATATTCCAAAAACTTCGTATTTATTGACAATAATTGTAAAAAGTAAGCATTTTGAAGACTACAAGTTGTATAAATCATAAACTGAGGATAACCCATCATGTATGATTTATAAAAATCTCTTCTTCATGGAAGAGGTTACTCTTTCCCCTGAAGTTTCAAGTTTGGCAGATCTCTAGACCAGGGCAGAGTGGTTTGAAGACTACTGATCTACAAAAACCCTGGGTTTGTAGAGCTTCTGACCTATTGGGGCTGTTTAAGTTTGAGGCTATTTAAATCTTGAAACATTACCATCAGAGCAAAGCCACAATTTCATATCAACATCCTCCCTAGGTCTAGAAGTATCATTTCCCACCCTGCGGGCAAAAGCCCAAATATACTAATCATTTGGCAGGAAGTGTAGGTATATCATCATTGTCCCAATTATCATGGTTCCTCAGCTACCTGGTTAGGAAACCCCAAGAAAAGCAAGTTGGTTGTGATACCCCAACAGATGAGCTTGAAATTAACAGCACGACACCTTTAAGTTGGCATATGGTTGATGGGTTTGTCAGAAACCATGGTATTTTTTTCATATTCCATGTATATGACCCTGTCCTTTCATCTCCTAGGTCCACTGCATTCTCAGTAAGAGCCCCAAGCTCTAAGAATTCTCATATTACGCAGTTGGCTTTTTCTCACTGTGCTCCATGTAACAAGTTCCCATAGGAAAAATGCCTTAATGCTCATGTATTGAACGCTGTGCTCTGTGCTCACACACAAATCCATTCACCATTTACAGTAAACGTGCAGGATAGTATTATCATCCTTATTTTAAAGATGAAAAGATAGATTCAGAGAGGGTAAGTAACTTGCCTAAAATTGCACAGAGGGATCCCAGTAAGTGCCATTTGAACTGTGATACTAACCTCTCCATTAGCCAACTGTGGTTGGTTTCTCTTATATGCAAGAATGAAACTATAATATATTTAGATGATTCAGATTCGTGGAATATTTTTCAAAGGTCAGATGTCCCTTCTGCACAAATTGGTGTAAGGGCTTGTACAAGAAATCACTGCTTTAAAGGGAGGTTTGAGATATATTCAGCGCCTGAAAAATGTCTTGTCTTTCATTAAAATCACATATGCTAAAGGTCAGTCTAACATTATGAGCATTGTCTTGGGGGGTTTTTGAGGAGGGGAAAAGGGTGGTGTTCAAATCATTTAAATTACCTCTTAAGTCTCTCTTAGTTTCAAAATAATTCCTTTGTTAGTTGATGTCATTTATTGCTTTGAAGGGTTTGGGCCTCTATTCGATGTTGTACAGCTTCCCCTTCCTTTCAAAGAAACATTTCATAGTTATCTTCTTCCAGAGCGCTCTGGGAATATTTTAGAGATCCATGAATCTTCGAAGGGAAATGGTTTTTTACATAAAATATTGTTTTAAGCACTTAAAGCCAGCTTTGTTAATCTTCCATTTCTTAAAAATTGGGACATCACAGTGACATTACAAGAGAGCAGTTGTCTATAATTTGCACAGCTAAATTTGGTTTCCGGATTGTCAAATATGCAAACGTATTGTTTGGAATAATAGTTAATAATAGTTTCCAAGCAAGTCGGAAATAGAGCCATTCTCATTGAAAAGCTGGAGCCCAAATGCAACTGCCTCTCCAGTAAGATAATGAGTTAATGAGGAGGACTTCTTTCGAACCAATAAACAACACTGTCATTCAGGGTTATCTGGGCACCCACCACCTTGAACATGAAGTCGCTAACCCATCACTATGTGATCACTAAGAATAGACCCATTACCGCCTCTTTAGCAAGGGCTTGAGCTAAACAGCTGGCACTTGTATCTGGGGCTGCAGGGAACAGATGACTACAATAAGAATAAGGTCCTGGTTTATAGAGCCTCTGCTGTGAACCAGGGCAAGCTACTGGATTATGAAAGGCAGTGAATGTAAAACTCTGAGATTCTAGGGCACCTGGAATAGCTCCTTTGATGCACTGCCCAGAAAAGCCTTCCCAGATCCCCCCGGCACAGGCTTTGCCCTGGATGTTCTCCATCTGTCCCTCCAAATGCCCCCTCTGTCCTTCTCCACTCTGCCCTGTACCCCCGGGACCCCATCTCTAAGCATAGTCCCCACACAACTCCTGTGACCTCTGTTTTGGGCCAATAGGAGGAACCAGGAGCAGCAGAGGACGCAGGGTGAGTGAGGATGGGGTCTGTGTTCCCCGACCTTTGGCTACTGCTCTCACCGGTCCCCGGCACCCTCTCTGCACCCTTGCCCTCTGCACTTGGGGATGATAACGACTTCCTGCCGTGGTGCTGAATCTGCTCCACCTCAGCGAAGGGACCCTCCACGGAACTCTTCCGTCCCCTACCTTGAGTGTCACAGCGTCCCTATGGGACTACGATGGATGCCACAGTCCTTGTCCTCTCCGCTTGTAGTTAATTGAGGTTGGCTCTGCAATATGAAGACTTCATCTTTGGAGAATACAGACATGGATAGATGTAGATACCAGGCAGGACGCCCGACACCTAGTCCTAGCTCAGTGCTAGCTCTTTATTAGCTCTCTGTGTAAACATGAGCAACTTGCCAAAACTACACTGTCTGGCTTTTAAAGCTCTGGGTCTTCAGATCCCCAACTACGTACCCAATGCTCTGATTCCCCGCCCTCCAGTCAGCCCTTTCCAGAACCCTGCTGCCCTACCGGTCTCCACACACAATCTCCCACGGAGCGCCTCGCTTCTCCAAACACACGAAGCAGTCTTTGCCAATCGATGCTACTTTTCAACTGCCAAAGTGCAGAGTACGATTCTCAGGCCGTGGTAACTTCTCAGGTCTTATTAACTAAAAAACTTGGGAACGGCTCCATGTATGTAAATTTATATCAATAACAAATTATAATTATCCATGTATTTTGACCCGTTACTTCCATGTCCTGTTTTAGACCGTTGTATTTTTTCCTAAGCCATTTGGAAGGGTTGTGTTTTTTTTTTAGTTTGTTTGTTTGTTTGTTTATTTATTTATTTATTTATTTATTATAGAATCTCTACACCCAACTGGGGCTCAAACTCACGACCCCAAGATCAAGAGTCACATAGTCTTCCAACTGAGTCAGCTGGGTGCCTCTGGAGGTTTTAAGAATGTAACATATAGCACATCCTCCTATGTATGCATATATGTGTGTGTGTAGCTATGTCTATCTAAGTCAATCTGTCCAGGGGTGGGGAGCAGAGGGTAAATTCATGATATGAAAAGGATGGTCTCGAATCGTAGAGCTCTGGGTTTTAATTCCAGCTCATGCCCCCTGCTATGTCACCTCAGGCAAGTTGCTTAGATTCTCAGATCCTGTTTCCCCTTTTGTAAACGTGGTGGTAATCCCCTCTCTGCCTCTGGTTATTTGTGAGGATTAAATTATTTATTTTATGTAAAGCGCTTGACATATAGAAGGCACTTAATAACTGTTCATTTCCTTCCTCCTGGAATTATGGCTCATAAACAAAGGAAATCCTAAAATTCCTTGGAAGTTCTGTTTGTTTTTTTCCAAGAGTCCTTGATTCTTTGAGTCAAATTCCCAGGACCAGATGTTGTGACACTAGAAGCTTTACAGTGTAGCAAAATAAATTTTCTACGGCAAATACCTTCCAATTAATCTTATCAAAAGCCCCTTGAGGTCAAATACTTAATCATTGGAAATTTAGGTGATTAATAAGACTTCATAGTAGAAAAGCCTTAAATTTTGTCACCTTCCTCCTGGCTTTTTAGAAACTAGAGATGCCTCGAGAAGTAACCATGAAGGTATAAATCAGCTTGTTACACGTCTGCAGCCCAACTCATCAATCTGTTCTGTCTCAGTAGCTAATAAGAAAATATAGATGCAAGAGGAAATTTCCAAGTGTGATGTATATGCTCACTGTCTTGATGGGGTGACTGTTTCTGGGTATTTACTTACACGTGCAATTCATTACCATATGTCAATTGTAACTCAATAAAGCTGCTTTTACAAGTCACCCAAGAAAAATAAATTTTACAAAAGGAAAAATATTAGGGCGCCTGGGAGGCTCAGTCGGTTGAGCATCCAACTCTTGATTTCGGCTCAGGTCATCATCTTCCAGTTTGTGGGTTTGAGCCCCACGTTGGGCTCCATGCTTACAGCACAGACACTGCTTAGGATTCTCTCTCTCTCTCTCTCTCTCTCTCTCAGTCTCACTCTAGCTCTCGCTTTCTACCCTTCCCCCCAAAAAGTAAATAAACAATTTTTAAAAAGGAAAAATATTCATTGGCCTGTGCACTGGCCCACACAACTCCAGCACAACCTCATCTTAACTTACACTTTTTTTTAAACAGACATTAACACTTTTTTAAAAATTTTGTTTGAATGTTTATTTATTCTTGAGAGAGAGAGACAGAGCATGAGCATGAGCAGGAGAGGGGCAGAGAGGGAGACACAGAACCCGAAGCAGTCTTCAGGCTCCAAACTGTCAGGGCCCCAAGTGGGGCTTGAACCCACAAACCGTGAGATCATGACTTGAGCCAAATTCTGACACTTAACTGACTGAGCCACCCAGGTGCCCTAATTTTTTAAGTAAGTAGGCTCCACGCCCAAAGTGGGGCTTGAATTCATGACCCTCAGATCAAGAGTCCTATGCTTTACCGACTGAGCCAGCTGGGTGCCCCTTAACTTACATCTTCATTACGTTTGCCAAGACCCTATTTCCATTCACAAGTACCTGGGGTTAGGACTTCAATCTATCTTTTGGAGAGCACAACTGAACCCACAGCAGCCAGGATCCCCACATTCTACAGAGAGGGATCTCCACTGTACCAAGTCTTATTTGTCATGCGGGTGATATCTCATAGCCAAACTTCGATGGGAACTTATGTTTACCCACCCCTCCCCGCACCCCACCCAAAACACCGCTGCTTTGCAGGGGAGGATGGAGATAAACACAGGGATGAAGAGGGTAGAAAACCTACTTCCTTCCACCTTGTGGAGGGTGAACAGAGACAAAGCAGGGAGATGGCAGAGAACCCTGCTCTGCGACCATCAAAGTTCTCTCTGGAGGGAGGCAGTCGTGGACGGCATGGGCTGTGGTGGAAACCAGGGCGAGGAGACATTACCTCCCGCCCCGCTCACCACCACCTCGAATAAGCTGCTTAGCATTTCAGATCCCTGGATTCCCCTGGCTATAAAAGAAAGGGTTGAACTACACTGCCTGGGTCGTCCCTAGCTTGCAAATGTTCTGATTTCAGGGCGACATCTGGGGTTCCCCACCATCGGGGACTCTGGGTCACCAGAGGTGACTGGGCATGTGGCAGGCAGGCCACAGGATCAAGAGGCTGTCCTGTCTGCCCTCACGCAGGGCTGCCTAGCTGGAGGGCCAGAGCCCTGACTGGCAAAAAGGAAGGGGCAGCCCTAGAAGGGTGTGGAATGCGGTTCTGCAGGATGGTGGCCCAGCCCCTTTCAGGCTCCAGTTAGGGAGTCATCTGGATTCTTTCAACTCCTCCTCTTCTGTGGGTCATTTTCCTGCTCATAGGCACCCCCCACCCCCACGCCAGAGGAGGTCGAGGGAAACTGAAAAAGACCGGTTAGACTTCCTGTCTTATCAGCACTTGACCTAGAAGGTCTTAAGCACGGCTTTGGACTTCCTGAAACTTGACCTCCTGGCATCCCCACCCCTGGTATCCCAGCCCAGCACACCCATTGCCCTCTCCTTCCGCAGGCGCTCCCCTCCACCAATGGGTGCTGGGTTCCTTCCCATACGCTTGCACTCATCCAGGCAATCAACAAGCTGTTTCCCAGCATCCGAGGTGTGGAGGAGATACCTCCCTGCCTCCAGTGGGGCTCACGGCACAGTAAGAGAAACAGGCTCTGACCTTCAAAGAGGGACACCAGAAGGACAGGGGACCAGAGAACGAGGGGACACATCTGACGTCGTGTTTTACACATTAGAGTTTGAACTCAGGCTACTTAAAGCTTTAAGGCCGTTGGCTCAGGAGATGAAACGGTTTGTTCTGAGAGTTCCTACAGCTAATGGAAGGATGATGTCCCCCAGACCATGTCTTGTGTGAGCTGTGTCTCCCACGTTCCTGAATGAGTGTGTCTCCATCTGAGTATCTGCCCTCCCTGCTCCATGCAGTGTTTTTCTCTGGCAAATACTCTTGGTCTCCCCATCCTTCTGCCCTCCAGCAACCCCCTTGCTTGGATCAGAATCATCCTAATTGTGTGCTTCCTCCACTGTCAAAGTTAACATCCAGTGCTTATGACCGCAATTGCTTCATTTAGATTCTAACATGTTTTTCACATTGCAATGCAAGCCTCTACCAAGATTGATCTCTTCTCTCCACGGTTACCATTTCTCAAGTCTTGTTTTTACATTGATTTCATCCCAGCAGCTTTATTTCAAGTGAATCCAAGTGGATTTCCTCTTTTTTATTATTATTATTATTATTATTTTTTTTTTTTACTTAATTCTTTCCTAGGGAAAACTGGTCTTCAAGAACATTAAAAGACCTTTTGACCCTTTCAAGTGTAGAGAATACACTTTCTCCTTATTTTTGCCTCAGTGGCCTCCAACCCCAGTGCACTCCTCTTCTGTGCTCTGGTACATGCTTCGGTACTCCTCTATCCATAGTTCATAGGTAGAGGAGTGACAAGGTCACAGGCTGCCTGGGATCCTGCCTGTCTGGCCTGTAAATCACTACTCCCATGGCACTTCACAGAACTGCCAATCTATCGGCCTCTATCCATCTAGTTACTTATTTCTGCAAGCAAAGTGGATTCTCCAAAACCAAATGGATTAAAACAACCATTTCTTTACCTCACACATGTATAACCTGGACAGGGCTTACAGGGGAACACTCATATCTACTTCACACAGTAGCAACTGGGGGGACTCGAGTAGGGACTAAAGAATCACTCCCCAGATGCCATATTCTCATGCCTGGAAAGTTAGTGCTGACAGTAGGATGGGAGGTCAGGGCTGAGAGCTGGGGGCCTCAGTTTCTCTCCACATGGACTTCTACCTCGGTTACTTGACTTACTGTCATCATGGTGGATGGGTTCCAAAGGTGAGCATCCCAAGCCAACATGGCACTCTTATGACCTAGCCTCTGGAGTCACACAGTGTCATTTCTACCATACTCTGTTGGTATAGTCATAAAGGCCCACTTAGGTCCATGGAGAAGAGACATAGACCCTACCACTAGATGGGAAGAGTATCAATGTCGCCTTGTAAGAGCAAAGGGGATGAAAGACTGCCTTTTATGCTGTAATATTTGCATGCTTATTCTAACATGAAAAATTCTGGTTTTCTCCAACATGTTTAAGTAGTATTCACACTCCCAGGAGAGGTACCGTGTCATCCTGTGATTCTCCAAACACCCTGGCACAATACTACATGCCCACAGATGTTTAACGAGAATGGCCCCACTGTAAATGGTGGGCACCTCATGTGACCCACAGTTGGCATGCAGTAAAGGGTAGTTACAACTTTCATCATTATTTAATAATAATAATAATAATAATAATGCTAACTGACTCAAAGATGCCAAATGAGGGGATGATAAAATAATTCTCCCTGATAGGTCCTTGTAACTTAGAATCCAACTAACTCAGACATTGTTTTTGTATATATAATTTTTTAATGTTTATTTTATTTTTGAGAGAGAGAGAGGGAGAGGGAGAGAGTGCAAGCAGGGGAGAGGCAGACAGAGGGAGACACAGAATCCAAAGCAGGTTCCAGGCTCTGAGCTGTCAGCACAGAGCCTGATGCGGGGCCCGAACTCACGAATGGCGAGAACCATAGTCAGACGCCTAACTGACTGAGCCACCCAGGTGCCCCAGACTTTTTTTTTTTTAAGAGTGAGCTATTTAAAACCATCTGGCTTTTCTACCTTCTGAGAGGCGTTGCCCAACTGGAAAAACCCTGGGAAACCCTTATAAGCTTTCTACTCGCTAGGTGTGATTAACATTGGGTTCTCAGATGCCTGCCATTAGCAGCTGCACCGTGCTAACAGATACACAGCCTAACACTGCTTTCCCAAGCTCCTCTTTCTCTGAGCACTCGCTGTTTCCACAGAAAACTAACTCCAGTAGCGACTCCCAGCTTTGAGGTGTTTTCTAGCACTGTGCTACTCAAAATGGGGTTCACAGACCAGCAGCATTTGCCTCACCTTGATAGAAATGCAGATATATGGGCCTCACTCCAGATGTACCGAATCAGAATCTGTGTTTTTAAAAAGCTCTCCCGGTGATTCTCTTGGGCACACTGGCATCTGAGAAGCACTGTCCTGAGAGATTTGCTCCAGGTCAGCTTAACCCTGCCTTTCCTCCCCGCTGCCCTACAGTGCTACCCTTCAGGCAAGCCTGCCTGCCATCTGGACCCTGGTCAACTAAATAACCTCCCCCACTTCTGGTCGGTTCCTACCTCAGCCATTCCCTTGAAAGAGCCCCATCAGTCATCTGGTCCTCATCTTCGCACAACCACTGTTTACGCCAGTGTCTTCTGCCTTAGCTGAACAGGGTGCAGGTGTCTCTGTTTTATTGCCATGGAAGGTGCCAGATTCACTGCCTGTCATAAACGTTATACATCTGCACTGCATTTCCTCACTAGTTAATTCACTTAAAATTGAAAAAGAAAACCCTGCTGTCCTCTAGAATGAATCTGCTGAAATTTGATTTCATAACCTCAGAGATTTGAGACTTTGCCATGATCAGGATTCTTCTGACTGATGCATTGGGTTACTTCATTATACCAACAATCCTACCAATTTTCTTTAAAAATTATCTGTTTTCTTAGTAAGTTTGAATCTGAGACAAGATCTGAAACATTCTTGGTTTTAATCAACTCTTTTTGTCTGTGGTTGGGAGTTTTGTTTGCTTTACCAAGGGGGCCAAACGCTCTTTGGAATACTTATTCCTCACACAGAACAAAAGCCCATATATTGGAAATCCAAAACAAGACAAATAACAGGCCTCACATGGGACCACATGGCAAGTGTAATACTGGGTCGTTGGCCCGGGGAATACCCAGATGCCACAGCTGCCTTGTGGTCCTTATGATTGGTCGTTATCTTGGTAAATTAGCACAAAGTTTATTCCTCAGCCTCTAGAAGTTCAGAAATTTGGTTTTGTTGGCACAGAGGTGGTAGCTGCTCCTCTCTTTGCAGAGATAGATCATGAGATGAATCAAAGTGGAAAGCCAGTTTATTAGCTTACACTGAGACATTATTCTCTCTGGAAATGGAAAACCCCCGTCCACATATAGTCAGTCAGGGCCTTATTTTCCTATAGCCCAGCTACATGGAAAGCGAAACCATTCTCTAAGTCAAATGTAGACATTTTACAATAAGAAATCATTGACACAGGAATTGGAATACTTAAAGGACGTATGACGAAGACATACTTTCCCAGAAGGGAGTCTCCATGGACACAACAGCATAAGCTAAGGGTTTAACTGAGTCCCCCCACCGCCCAAAGACATGTGTTGAGGCCCAACCCCCATTCATTGTAAACATGACCTGATTGGGACTTAGGGTCTTTGCAGGTCTGATTAAGTTAATATTGAGGTCATAGGGTGACTGTCCGTTCTGACTAGTGTCTTTATAAGAAGAGACACAGAGACGCACAGATATCACAGCCATGTGACGACAGGGGCAGGGATTGGAGAGATGCATCTAGAAGCCGAGGAACACCAAGGATTGCCAGAAAACACCAGAAACTAGAAGAGCCAAGGAAGCCTTCTCTCTTACACATTTCGGTGGGAGTGTGGCCCTGCAGACATCTTGATTTCAGACTTCCGGCCACAAGAACTGTGAGAGAAATAAGTTTCTAGTGTTTGAAACCATCCAGTTTGTAGTACTTTGTTACAATAGCCCTAGGCAGCTAAAAAGAGTTGTTTTTCCGGCATGGAATCTGAATGAAGGGAAATCAGAACAATCCCACGTTGAATGGTATCATGCTACGAGAGCCAGCTCACCTTTCTTGTTACAGAGAGGGCCTTTCAAATGGGACTGGGATATTTGAAGTCCATTAGCTGAGGCCCACTCCTACATGGACAATACTTATGGGATTCAATAGTACTTGCGGGGTCAAATTTCATGTTTAATAGGAATCCCACACACTGAGGCACATGTCCCATTTCCAAACAGCAAACAGACCAAGTAGGGTGTAGTACAATCCTCCAGAAGATGCAAAGACACTCGGGAATAACTAATTAATGGTATTCCCTGCCACCAGCTTTTTTTTTTTTTCCTGGAAATACAACCATATTCTGACAATGCTGTGTAGCTGGCAAATGTCCTAGAAAAATCTTTCTGGGCTTCACTTCCACAGCTCTTATTCACTGGCTTCTGAGGCTTCCTTGAGGGGTCAATAGACCATTGGCCAAATAACTCCTCAAACTAAACATGTTGCACAATTTTGTTCCTAACGATTTAAGTATTGGTTTGAATTTTGAGTTTGAATGGAAGGTAAAACAATGAACGGGCCCCTTTGGGCACCCAGCTTCCCCCAGGCGTCCATAAACCCTGGCAGTGCCTTCCTCCCATCCCTTCCAGTCACGCATGCTCACTGCCACCACCTCTGGCCAGCTAGATCTCTTCTCCTGTCTGGGCGAGGGGATGATGGGGGCAATAACCAAGAGCCCTGCAGGCCTTCTTCTGAAAAGGGGTGGGTAGGAGTGATTGCTTGTGAGGCACAACCAAAAGTGAAAAAATCCCAGACTGATCAGCTACCACGTCTATGACCCATCACCACCCATGCAGTTAAATCCAGATGACATCTTCAGAACAGAGAGCCTCTCCCCTCCCTGCTGTCCCTGGACTCCCATCCAGGGCCCCCACAAAAGCTGCCTTCAAAACCTCCCAGGGAGAAAACTGTAACTCAGAACACCTAACAGCCCTATCTATAATATTTATATTTGGTGCCTCACCTATACCCAGCACTACCACCTACACCATAAACATACACTTTTCTCACATCATATGACCGACAGAGAGCACAGCAGAACAGAGCTTGTCCTGAAAACCAAGTTTTACTTCTGACTTTAGAGCCACAGGGAGAGCATCTCCAGCGAGTTGGAGTATCCATTCTGTGCCTCTCTCACCACGCAGGGATCAGAAACACCGAGCTCCCACTCACAGCCTCTTGACATTCATAGACATTTTCAGGTTTCCTTTGAAAAGCACCATTTTGTTTTATCAGACAGAAAGCTGAAACAGCCAGATGTCTGGTTCAATCCAGGAGAGCAGGCAGTCTTAACGGCACGTGATGGCCACTGAAACGTCTGCTTGTGGATCTCGTCTTTGCTCCGGATCCTGGCCTTTTCTGACCAGAAAGGGTTTTTCTTTAGATATGTTAATACCTTTCATCTGGACACCCAGTCATATGTTGAAGATCTGGCAGCCCTTGCAGATGGGTAACTTTACCCATCTCTGCTCTGATCATAAATTAATCCTACACCTAAGATCCTAGCAACTTTATTTCCCAATGTGGTTGGGGAAATTGGGCACTGGCCTTCCCAAGTACTGACACCTCTTGCTGTTTTATGGCCTCAGGTGTGAGGACGGAATAGCAGAAACAATGAAAAGGCTATTTTAAAAGTTGTGTGCATTATGGAAATACTGTTGCTTTCCCTGTATAGTGATTTGTAAAATGTCCTTATTCTTAGGGGGTGCAAGCTGTAATGTTTAGGGATAAAGTGTCACAATTTGTACAACTTACTTTAAAAAAAAATAATGTTTATTTTTGAGAAAAAGAGAGAGAGCTTGAGCAGGGAGGAGCAGAGAGAGGGAGACACAGAATCTGAAGCAGGCTCCAGGCTCTGAGCTGTCAGCACAGAGCCCAACATGGGGCTCAAACTCACGAACAGTGAGATCATGACCTGAGCTGAAGTCGGCCGCTCAACCGACTGAGCCATCCAGGTGCTCCTGTAAAACTTACTTTTAAATGAACCAGCCAAACACATACACAGACACACACAGACACACACACATACATACACACACACACACACACACACACACACACACACAGAGCTACATGTATGTAGATAAAGCAAACAAGGCCAATGCTGGCAATTATTCAGGCTAGGTAAAGGGTATGTGAGCATTCCTTGTACTATTCTATCAATTTTGTAAATGTCTAAAATTTTTCTTATTATTAAAGGAAAAAGAAGCTGCATTGCCTTCTACACTCGAGGGTAAAAGGCTGATAGAGAGATGCTCCCTTTTCCCCAACAAGGCTGGTTCTTGGAAAAGCCAGCGGTGTCATCCAGATGAAACTGCTTCAGACAGAGATGTTAAATAAAAACCCATCTTCATTTTGGACAGGGAGGTCTTTGTAGAGCTCGTTTATGACATTATGGCATTTTCCTCTCTCTGCCTGGGGCCAAGAGACAGGGAGGAGCAAGAGACAGAGGGTCTCTGAGCCAGCACGTGAGCTGCTCTGGGCGGGCAAGAGTGACCATGCGATGGCCCGTAGGGAGTGTGGGATAGCCTGCAGGCGGGGACCCAGAGAGCTGGGGCCGCCATAACAAAATACCATAGACTGGGTGGCTTAAACAACAGAAGCTTATTTTTCACAGGCTGAAGTCCGAGATAAAGGTGCTGGCATGGTTGGTGCCTGGTGAGAGCTTTCCCTTTGGGCTTTGGATGGCTCGCCTTCTCGCTGTGTACCCACATGGCCTTTCCCTGTCTGTGAGCACACTCGTGTGCAGAGACAGCGAGCTCTCTGGACCCTCTTCTTAAGACGACATTCATCCTATGGGATCAGAGTCCCGCCTTTATGACCTCATTTAGCCTTAATTATTTCCTGCAAAGCTCAAACTCCAAATTGGCCACCCTGGGGGTTAAGGCTTTAACATATGGATTTGAGGGGCACACAAACATTCAGTCCATAAATACCTCATATTGATTTTGCTTCTGTTTTCTGCATTGTAATTCCATTGGACTATCTTCAAGCTCTGGAAAGTTCGTTAAACACAAGAGCCTTAGGTTAACCATTTCTTGGAGAATGGGAGGGAGGGCCCGGGATCCCTCCTTCCCTGAGAAGCAGACTTGGAGGGAGCCCCTGCAGCACAGACTGGCGGCTGCGAAATGGCCAGAGTTGAGCAGGGAGGAGCCCTGAGCAGTGGGCTCCTGGAGCGAGCCAGTGGGCTGGTAGCAGCTCTCAGCTGTCCCAGAGGGAGCCCCAAAGATATGGGGAAGGGGGCTGGGTTTCCCACACTGTCACAGGAGTAAGGCTCAGACTGTCTCAGGGGGCAGAGAAAACCTGGGAATCCATGCACTCTATCACAGCAAGGACACATTTTTGCCTTCCATCTCCCCCAGCCACTCCAACGAGGGGAGAAGATGTTACTGGGAAGGTCTTTTTTTGTGCCAAACGTGTGGGTTGGTTTGTGGAAGCAAGCTGAGGGCGGAGATGTTGGCCTCGGCACCAAGCCCTTTGGAAAGGGGCATGTAACGCGCACTGTTAGTGGAGAAAAATTTGGAGCCGTTAGGGGCCGACCCAGACTGCAGTGAATGAGACCCAGAGTTTGCGGGAGGAGCCCCAGAGGAGAGGGGAGATGGCAGAGAGCTCAGCACTGCTTGGTGAGACACCATGGCCACAAACGCCCCCAACTTTGAGGAAGCCCGACAAGACTCAGGATGTGCTTGGCACAAGAGAGTCCCTAATGGAAACCACGTGAAAGGTGGCTCTCAGCATCCCACGGCCCAGGCTGAACAGAGGCAGAACGTTTAGATAGAGCAGGGGGCCACCAGAGCCCTCCTGACAGCCGCCCACACGCGCAGACTTACTTTCAGGCTTGATCAGAAATGGATGGTAGGAACTTGAGCTTCCTTTACACAGGTAACCGTATCTTCCGAAGCCGTTTCCTTCCACTTTTACTAGTGGTTTCTCCACGCGCCAGCGTCCTGTTGTTTCATGCCAATAATCGAACTGCTTTCTTTGCAGTGGCTCGGTTCTCAGACAGTGTAATTTGAGGTTTGGCCGACTCCTTAAATACGTATCACGTCGCTGAATTTAGGACGGGAGGAAAAGAGTGCAGAACCAGTCAAGGCATCAAAGACAGGCTCATCCTCGTTCCCAAGGCGAAAGCGAAAGGGCCATCCAGACCTCCTCTCTCCTCTGGCCCTCCCTTCCAGTGCCACGGCCATGACCTTCCCCCAACACCCTGTGCGCAGCTCTACATTCTCCGTGTTAAGAGCAGCTGTCCTGTGATTTGCTAGTGTCCCCCCAGGGAGCTGGAGCTGAATCACTGGACAACGGCAGCTGATTAGTTTAAAGCTCGTGTTTAAAGGGAGAGAAAGGGCTTTCTGAGATAAGGAACTCCAAGTGGGTACACCACTGCCCCGTGCCGTCGAGGGTTAACAGCATAAAGGTAATTGGGGTTTCTAGCTAAAAGGGAAAGCTGCCAAGAAGAGCCCCTAACCTAAGCCTGCGCCCCGTTCTTTTAATCCGTGACTTCCTCCAGCACTTCCTCTAGCTTGGGGGAGAAAGATGCAAATTTGGCTAACCTCTGAAAAACTTGTGGTATGTGCAGAGCGAGCGTTTCAAGCAGAAAGCAGAGACCAGGGGTCGTTTCCGCCCACGCGCCTCAGCTCGGCCTCCAGGGATCACCACGTGGTTCGTCGGGACCCTCCCAGAGTCTCTTCCAGATGCCCTTGGAAAAAAACCTGGGCAGCCTGTGTCGCGGCGGAAGCTCAGGCGCGTGGCGCTGACCCCAGGCAGGCAGGTGCCGGGCCCGGGGCGCGCGGGCCCCTGCTCCTTGCCTTGATCTCCACTCCCCCCTGCATCTCTGAGCCAGTCCACGCAGCGAGCGACCAGGGATACTGCAGCTCCGCCGCACCAAGGTGCGTGGGCGTGAAGCCGAGAAATGACTGGCCCGGTTACAGCCACAAACATACTGATGACTTTATTATGGGCAAAACCGCCGCCCTGCCCAAGGTCTCTGGTGGAAAAGGAAGTCAGTCGTTCACGGCAGCTTTTGCACACTGGGCTATTTATACAGATGGAACTAGAGGCCGGGAGATCAGAACACACCAAATTCTGATCTTGCCAATCATGGCTTATTTCAGGACAGAAAAACGGTCCTTTTTTTTTTTTTTTTTTCAACTTAAATGTATTAACAAAGAACTGGCTGGTTCCACTGGAAGGAATTTGACTTCAGCTCGCTCCTCTTCAGACACCTCCCGCCTTCCCCCCCCCCCCCCAACCCCGCTGCCTGATGCCGGGTCACAGCCTGAGTGGCAGCTTGGCCAGGTGCAGTCACCCTGGGGGAAAGACCGTGGGTGGGGAGGCAGCTCGGAGGTCCTTCCAGGCAGGAATGTGCCCCAGTATATGGGCTGGAAGCCACCTGCATCAGTATCCGACAGCGGTAGGAATGCAGATTCTATTCAGTCTAAGTTCCCACTCTCTGGGAGTGGCATCTCAGAATCTATGTTACTATTTTTTTATGAAAGTTTTTAAAAATTCATATATTTTTGAGGCGGGGGGAAGGGCACAGAGAGAGAGAAAGAGAGAATCCAAAGCAGGGCTCCGTCCCACAACCTTGGGATCACGACCTGAGCCCTGAAATCCAGAGTCGGATGCCTAACTGACTGAGCCAACCAGGCGCCCCTCAGTACCTATATTATCAACAACCTCCCCAGGTATTTCTTATGCAGATTTGAGTTTGAAAAATGACATCTCTTTCACCACATTGGGAATTCACTAAATGCAGGTTGAGTGAATAAACACCAACTAATTCCTGCTAAGGTATTAACCTATCCCTCTCATTACGGGGTGGCATAAACACACACACACACACATACACACACACACAGACTCTTGAAGATTCCAAAACTGAAGTTAAGATGGCAGAACCTTGGAGACTTGTCAGGGTGGTGACCCTGCTCGTATGCCCTCAAATGGCCACATGGGCCTTCTGCACGTAGGACCGTGATCCCATGGAGACAGATACCAGTGGTGTTGAGTACTAGCCATTTGCTCATCAGCTACTATGTGCTCACCAGGCACAAACATCTCAATTTTCACATCCATGTGGGAGGTACAATCTCCAATTTCCAGACAGGAAAACCGGGCTCAGAAAGGTTAAGGAATTTTTGCCTCTGCATATGGCTACTAAGCGTCAAGGTACAGATGATTCACGTCCAGTCATCCAAGCCCAAAGGCTGTACCCACCAAAATCTATTTCATAAATTCCAAATGGTGTCAGAGAATCATGAACTATCAGGACAGGTAAGAACTCTGGCCTTATCTAGTCCAGACTCCTCATATACTAGTGAGGGGCAAAACAGTGTGAACATGAAGTTCCCCCATTTGTTTTGTCTGGCCTGCTTAGTGTCTTTAAAGAAACTCGAATTCATCAGCATTTAAAACTCTGGAGATGTTACATTAAAACCCAGATTTTCCCTGTCTTGAAAAGTGAGCGATTTTGTAACCCCGGGCCTCATTCCTGGTTCTGGTAATGGTTAACTGTACTGGTTGTGGAATCCACAGACCTGGATTTGAGTCTTGGCTCTAGGCCTTATTGGCTGTGCAACCTTGGATAAGTCACTTTACCCCTCTGAGCCTCCTCCCTCAACTGGAATGTACGTACGGTAACAGCAGCTACTGTGTTCCCTCTGATTCATATGTTGAAGGTCTGACCCCGAGTACTTCAGAATAGAAGTGTATTTGAAGATAAGGTCTTTAAAGAAGTGACTGGGTAAAAATGAAGGCTTTACCCTCATCCAGTATGACTGATGTCTTATTAGAGGAAAAAGAGGGGCGCCTAAGTGGCTCAGTCAGTTGAGCATCTGACTTCGGCTCAGGTCATGATCTCATGGTTTATGAATTTGTGCCCGGCGTCTGGCTCTGTGCTGACAGCTCAGAGCCTGGAGCCTACTTCGGATTCTGTATCTCCTTCTCTCTGCCCCTCCCTCCCGCTCAAAAATAAGTAAACATTAAAAAAACAAAGAGGAAAAGAGACACCAGGGGCACATGTGCACAGGAGAGAGCCTTCTGCTAACTGAAGAGACAGGCCTCAGAGGAAAACAACCCTGTCAGCACCTTGATCTTGGACTTCCAGCCTCCAGAACCATGAGAAAATAAAGTTCTCTTGTTGAAGTCACCCAGTCGGTGGCATCTTGTTATGGAAGGCCTAGCAAACCAATACAGTCTGTTTTCCAGAAGAATCCTTGAAAAGCCTGGTACGTAGTAGGTATTTGAAAAGGGTTAGCTGTTGTGCTTCCACAGTCAGAACCAAGGACGTGGGATTGTTTTGTGTTTGGAGGCTGCCCTTTGAGCCAGCCTTCTCTGCTGGCATAGTGTGCCTGCCAGGTGGCCTGGAATGTGTGCACGGCGTGGCCAGAACACCCTCCGCCTTGGACAAGACTGGAAAGATAACGAAGGATTTGTCAATTCTTGTTCAAGCCACCACCTTCCTGTTTGCACTTGTTATGACAGCAACCCCTTTTTCTTCATCTCAACGTCTTTCTGAATAGGCCTCCATCTCTAAATATGAGCTCAATCTTCGTGACATCTTTCGAGATGAGTTAATGCCATCTAGGGGGCTACTTGGACTCATTGGTAAACTACGGCTCAAAGTAGAATGGATTACTC
Organism: Lynx canadensis; assembly: GCF_007474595.2. NCBI lineage: Eukaryota > Metazoa > Chordata > Mammalia > Carnivora > Felidae > Lynx > Lynx canadensis. Next base: position 27,058,515 of record NC_044306.2, on the reverse strand, counting down.
CTAGCACATATTCATAGTTTTTCACAGCCCTTATATGCTGATTTTGCTAATTCTAGGGCATCTATCTTTCCATGTCTGACTGCCCTGACCTATTCTTGGCCACGCCTCAATGGTCTCTTGTGATTCAACAAGCTCCCCTCCTGATCCTTTGAAGTTTATCTGAACTTCCAGCCCACGAAGGGAAAAAAGACGATATTTTATCTTGGCGTCACTGGATATCCTTACCTGCATCTGTCATAAAGCAGATATTCATTCAGTTCCAAAATCTATGTAATATTCTTCAAAAAGCAGTAGACATTAACTTCTTTTATTTCTGGGAATGGTTCCCAATCATTTATTGGAGAGTAACCCCCATGACTGAAGATTACTATAGTATGATGTCGTTTTGTGCTATTTTGAACAGTTCCCTTATATAGAACTGTTCTGTCCACCAGCCACATGTGGCTGTGGAATACTCAAACACAACAGATTTCAAAGACTTAGTATAAGTAGTGAGAATGTAAGGTGTCTCATTAATTTTTATATTAATTATACCCTGGAATTATAATATTGTAGAGGTATTGGGCTAAATAAAATTTACTCAATTAATGTCACTCATTTCTTTTCACTTTTTTTTAAATTTACTTACTTTAAGAGAGAGAGAGCACACAAGTGGGGGAAGAGCAGAGAGAGAGAGGGAGAGAGAGAATCCCAAGCAGGCTCCACGCTCAGCACAGAGCCCGACATGAGGCTGAATCTCATGACCGTGAGATCATGACCTGAGATGATTGAGCCACCCAGGCGCCCCATTTCTTTTTACTCTTTAAATGTTAACTCCAGAACATTTTAAATTACATTGGCAACTCACACTCTATTTCTATCAGACAGTGCTGGCAAAGAAGAGAAATTGAGGGACCAGAATATTTTTAAGTGGCTTGCTCTAAGTTCCATGGAGAGTCAGACAGCCCAGGCAGGGCTCTACCAGTAGATGCATATAATCATATGACATAGGAATGGCACCATTTGGCATGGCTCTTTGAAAATATCTCCCCAACTCCAAAATCTTCATCCACCACTTGGTTTCTCCTGAGAAGAAAGCATGTGGAGATTAAGTCAGCCCAGAGGATGAACAGAAACCCATAATCCTCTACAAGTCTTAAAGGGTAAACTAAATGACCTAAGACTTTTCCATCCCTGATGTCTAGAGCAGTCATAAGAGTGTTCTGTACTCCCACTACCACATCAGAACACGTCTGACTCAGAAAGATAGTGAAAGATTCACATGACAAATATTTTCATTCTGTTATCTCTTTTTTGCCAACCACAGTTGAGGTCACTCAACAAATCCCCAAATGATGTCCCCTGAGGTACTGAAGGGATCATTATCTTGCATCGGGACTCACTCAGGTATGCGTTGCATCCAAGTAAAAACACGAGGCAATGATAGGTCACCTCAAGTGACCTTGTCTCCGCCTTGAGGAGGGGAAGACCGCACAAAGACAACCAGCATCCAGTAGGGCAGACTTTGCTGTGTGGGGATCACCCTCTCACCAGAGAGGTCCTTCTCTGATCTTGCCTGTGCCCTTAAACCCTCAACCCCGTCAGAGCCATTCAGGAAAGACCCCTGACTCACCCGCCCACAGAGTCTGAAATACCTTCCTTATCTTGGGGTCACTGCGAGACAGGCAGGAACCTTGATATAAGAATAAAATAAACGAGTCTGTCAACAGCTTGAAGGGCTGTTAGTTCATAGGAAACTCACTAGGTTCTTTCCAGAGCTTATTTATTCGGACTTGACATATGACTACAACAAAGCAATTTAATAGCTTCGCTAGAAATGAGGGCGAAGAAGAAAACAAAACAAGGAAGTACTTCCAAACAGACTCTGAAAAGATGTCAAAACTCGAGGAAGGGGAAGATGATAAAAAATATTTGCAAACCAAAAGCCCAGCAGTTTATAGCTAGTTGGCATACCTCTGTGAGTCTCCATGTGGTATTCATAACACCAAAATAAAAGAACTGTGATAATCCAATTCATTGCGTTTAAAAATTATTATTCATATTAATGCCTCAAAGGGCATTCATGGATGTTTATAATTTGTTCCGTTTTCTGCTTTCAAAGGCTCAAAGATATGTGATATTTAAAAATATTTTGGTTCATTTTCCTTAAATGTTTTATCTTTTGCAAGGGGTGAGCTTCAGTTCTGGTTCATTCCCCCAACAGTACCCGACAAAGGAGGCTTTCTAGGAGGAAAAGTACTAATGATGTTAAGGGGACATATGTCCCTGTAATGCCCGAGGGGCAAAAGTCAGTTGACTCAGCCCCAGGCAGGAGCCCCTGACAGCCCTCCCTGCACCCAGGGCACGTCATTTGTTCAGTGGCCGCGTGGGCCAGCATCCTGGCAGAGGCGACGCTCGGGGCACTCAGCACGCTCAGGCAGATGGGCCAACCCTCAGGGAAAGGAAGCTCTTCTGAGATCCTCCTGTCTTCGTTCTTCCCAAATGGGCTTTGCTATAAAAAGCAAATTAAACAGCCATTGTTCCTTTCCTCCATGAAGCTGGCAGACGGACATCCTACCTAATCCCAAAGCTCCCGGATGTTTGCTGCCGGCCTGCTGATGCCTGCTACTGCTTGACGCAGGAAAAAAGAACTTACCCTCCCCTGGGGAACGGAACATGTCTTAAGTTCTGAGCTTTCCTTTTTCATTGGGGACTTTTAAAATTTTATTTTATTTTTAAATCTCTTATTGAAATGTAGCTGACATATAATGTTATATTAGTTTCAGCGTATTGTTTGACCACTACATACATTATGCTGTGCTCACAAGTGTAGTTACCACCTGTCACCACACAAAGGTATTGTAATATTTTGACTCTATTCCCTATGCCGTACTTTGTATCTCTGTGACTTACTTAGTTTATAACTGGAAGTTTGTATCCCTTAATCTCCTTCACCATCTCCCCATCCCCTCACCCATCTCCCTTCTGGCAATCAGTAGTTTGTTCTCTGTATTTATTTATGGGTCTGTTTCTCTTTCTTTCTTTCTTTCTTTCTTTCTTTCTTTCTTTCTTTCTTTCTCTCTTTCTTTCTTTTCTTTCTTTCTTTCTTTCTTTCTTTCTTTCTTTCTTGATAAAGAAAATGTGATGTATGTACGTAATGGAACCTTCCTCAGCCATAAAAAAGAGTGAAATTGTGTTGTCTGAGACAACAAGGATGGTCCCAGAGGGTATTCTGTTAAGTGAAATAAGTCAGACAGAGAAAGACAAATAAATACAGTACAATGTCACTTATATGTGAAATCTAAACAACAAATACAAACAAATAGCAACAACCAAAGAAAAAACAGACTTGGGTCCTTTATTTTCGGTGACATATAATACACAGCAGAAAAGGACTTTCTTTTTAACCCTGGCCTGGAGAAATACTCCCACTGGATTGATAAATAGGCTTAGGGTCATAATCGGAGGAGATCCTAAAACACTGGCCCTTAAATCTTCCCCTACCTGTGAAAGTATGTGACATTTCTCAGTGAAAGACTTACTTCAGTGTTTTTGGGAGTCCCTCTAAAATGCCAAGTAGTCAAAAGGAGATTATGCGGAATGACTGATGTGTTATTTAACTTGATTGTGTTAAATATTTCACAATGTGTACCTATATTAAATCATCATGTTGTATACTTTAAATGTATACAATTTTATTTGTCAGACCTCAATAAAGCTGGAAAGAATAGAATAGAATAGAATAGAATGAAATGGAATAGGTAGTCACCCACCCTCATCTAAAGTAGAAAACATAAAACACTTTCTAAAAAGACAGACCACGGAGGGAAAGACAAACGATACTCTGAGCACTTACAAAGCAAGGCCTTAAAATATCATCTGTCCTCAAGTAGCTCTGGGTCTCTGCAAAGAAGAGAAAAGAGAAAAACTGGGGAGAGGAGAAAGAAAGAAGAGCAGGAAAGGAAATTGGAAGAGAGAGAGAGGGAAGGGAGGCGACCTGTGTTTCTCATATCATGGCATTTATCATACTGTAATATAATGGCTTGTGTAATACTCTCTCCCCTTTATAGACAGTCCAGGATCTACCTTGTAGGCTTTTGTTTCATATTATTTTTTAGTTTATTTGTGTTCTTTTTTAATTTTTATTTTTATTTCGATTTTCACTGAATTCTAACATGTATCAATGGGTCACTGAAAGCCATAACATCCCAAAGTGACTCACAGGGCTAATCCTTCTGGAAGAGTATCTCTGAGACTTCTCCGTGGACCGTCCACGGATAACTGGGCCCGGGCTGACGTTGTGTGACTGGGTGGTGCCATTTCTGTTGGAGAAGCCGAGATCTCTCCCTTCACACTTTTATGTGGCCCTTAGGAGGCCACGAGCCACAGATCGCTCTGGTGATGGAATTCCTAACTTACAGCAAATGACTCAAGTATCCACTTCATGACACTTCAGGAACCCTAAGGCAGAGATCCAGCATTTCCAACAAACCTCAGGGGAGCTCCAGATACAAGGCGCTGATGAGGAGCAGTTCTGTGAAAGTAAGTCCCAGGAGGAAAAACAGGTCTGAAAAATGTGGCTGGCCTCAGGCCAAAAGGCTAAAATTATTCAAAATGATTTACTCTTCCATCGTTTAGAGTGAAGGCTAGAATAGCCATTTTCATCACTAGTTTCTGAAAAGTCAAGTGTACCTACCTTTGGGTCATTTCACACTTACCAGTTCTCTAAACCATTACTAAACTTGGGGGTCTTTGAGGTTTCTAACGTCAACTCTCACATTAAGATTTTCAAAGTGAAACTTCAGTACGTGTTTCCTGAACAGCTTCTCTCTACATGGTCAAGTGGACTTATTCTCAGAAAAGGAGAGCCACTTCTGGTAAATAAAGGACCGAAACAGGAAGTGAGCCCATGACAATCAAGCAGAGGGTGTGAATGGTGTGGAAAGATGAGGAAGGTTCCTTAGGGGTACGGCTCATGCTCTTCCAGCCACGGCTTCTCCACAACAGGGTCTTCTCCCCCTCAGCTCCTCGGCTATGAGAGTCCTGGATAAAGCTGCTCCTCGTACCCCTGTAACCACAGGAGCTCATTTTTAGACTCCTGCCCTTTCTCCGATGCTGCAGCATTGACCAAGCTAACATTGTGGGAGACGCAAATGGTACTGGATTCCTAAGGCTGCTGTGACAAATTACCACAAACTTAGTGGCTTGAACAATACAATTTATTATCTTACAGTTCTAGAAGTCAGAGGTCGGGCACAGGTTTTACCAGGGGCCCAAACCAAGGTGTCAGCCGGTCTGTGTTCCTTCTGGAGGCTCTACGGCAGGATCCGTTCCTTACCTTTTCCAGTTTCTAGAAGCCACCTACACTCCTAGGCTCATGGCCCCTTCTCTATCTTCCAAGCCATCAGACAGACGGAGTTCTTCTCGAATGGAGTCACTTCTGCTTTTCTCTTCCACTTGTAGGAACCTTGTGTTGACATGGGTTCCACCCAGATAATTCAGAATAATCTGTTTTAAGGTCAACTGATGAACAGCCTTAATTCCATCTGCAATTTTAATTCTCTTTTGCCATGTATCATAAGAGTCACAGATGTTAGGATATGGACCTCTTTTGGGGGGCCATTATTCCACCTGTTCCACAAGCAAACCAAAATAAAAAGGATATACAATGGGTAGAACATACCTTCTAGATTAACAGACACGAAAATGCCAGGAAATAAACGTGAAGTCAAAGATCAAAAGTAAAGAAAGAAAGTAGAACATCAATTCACATTGTATCAAAAGAGGTCATTAATTAAATCAGTGTGGAATAAAGCACCCTAAGATGATCTATGAGACCTGGGGCAACCTTATGAAGCCATATGGCTACCATTACTTAGTGCTCAGACGGTAGTTCAGAGTCAAACATTTTCACAGTCAAATGTTTTGATGCAGCAGTCGACAATACTCAAAGATGGAAACCAGCACAAAGCAAGCTGTCAATCATTGCAACATTGCAACGTTGCCTTGGAAAGCATCTCTAGCTTTCAATTATTTGTTTGATTCCCACCCCCACCCTCTCCAACTCTGAGTCACTGTTGAAAAGAACTGTTTACAGCTCAGGAGGCAAAGTTCTTACACGTCCCTGTAAAAACATGATTTTTTTTTTTTTTTTTTTTTTTTTTTTTTTTTTTTGGCAAGAGCTTGCACATAGCAAATTGAATCCCCATTACCCTGTGTGTTGAACTGATTGTTGGAAATCTGACAAATATCTGGTGCCCTGTTGGACAACCAGTGCATCTTTGCGCACTGATTGAGACCCAAGGACCAACCTCTCACTCCATCTCTCAGAACTTATTGAGATAGGGGGGAACTGCTGTCCCCATTTGGCAGACAAGGGAGATTGAAGTTCCAGGAGAGCTGAGCTGGAGTTTGGACCTTTCTAGCCCTGAGTCAACATTGTTCTACTGTATTGACAGTCACTCATCTAATCATCCCTGATGGCCCTGCTCTTCCTGTGACATTGTACAGCAGGTGAATTTCCTGGCTGTTGTATTATAAACAGTGTGTATATGTTACCCAGATATGCAAGTTAGTGTCAGTAAATACCTCTTTCTTTCTCTCTTCTAAGTTTTTCCAAATACCGAATCTCATTATTTCTTGTTTTTCTGTGAAATACTGCATCTACAAAACTCTCTGTCAGGATGCCTGGGTGGCCCAGTTAAGTGTCCAAGTCTTTATTTTAGCTCAGGTCATGATCTCGCAGTTCGTGAGACTGAGCCCAGAGTCAAGCTCTTTGTGGACATCGCAGAGCCTGCTTGGGATTCTCTCTCTCCCTAAGATTCTCTCTCTCCCTCTCTGGGATTCTCTCCCTCCCTCTCTCTGCCTCTCCCCTACTCGTGCTAACTCTCTCTCTCTCTCTCAAAATAAATAAATAAACATTTAGAAAAAAATGTTTAAAAACCCTCTCTTTCTCTGTCTTTATCTGTTTCTGTCTCTCTCGGTCTCTCTCTGACTCCCTTCCTGTCCTTTGGAAATTCACCCCAGTGTGTCACGTCCAGGGTCACGTCTCTATCTTGTAGTCAGCAAGAAGCAAGTTGTCTTCCATCGTAGATTTCTGGGTACTTCCTCAACTTAAGCCATTTCCATTCATTTTGCTCTACCTCTCTCCAGCCAGACTGTCTTAGGTCTAATGCACTTGCCTTTCCTAGATGAGTTAGAGCTCTTTTCTTAGTCTCAGCCCAAACCACTGCTGGGCTACCCATGAATTCCAGCCCCCTACCCCCTTTGCTGCTGCCCTGCTGAGCTCTGCCTTTTCCTCCTTCTTCATCTGTTCATTTCAGCCACATTTGTAAGGTCCTATCCAAAGTGTTCTCATGGGAGATTTTTTACCCCAGACCCACCCGCTCCCCTCCTCCCCTTCCCCATCTGGTAAAATCTTGCAAAATTTCCATCTGCCCTGCAACATTGTCACCACTGCTCTGCTTTAACAAATACACCCTTTCCTCTAGGGTGGTGGAGTATGTGAATAACAGCAGGTAGCAGCTTTTAAAAATAAGATCCAGAGAAACAGTCTGACATTATAATTCATGAATGTAAATTCATGCAAGAATGGGAATGTGTTCTTCCCTTCCTCCTCAGAAGGGGCTTTACCCTGTCAAAGGAAAGAGAACAGGTCTTATCAAGATACGCAATCTGCTCCATTCACTCAACTGCTGAGGTTTGTAACACCTCTCCGGTGAGTTTTTGCAAAAAGAACTTTTGCTTTGTTCAAAAGGCTTCTGTGCTAGAAAAAAAGCTCCAAGTTTCAGAAGAGCAATTAAAAGAAGCCGTGGAGCTTAAGCAAGGCAAGAGGAGGATCATTTTCCCAGGTGAGGCAGACAGGTGAGGGAGGAAAGCCTTTGAAGATCAGAGGAGATGGGAGAGAGTCCTTGGCTAGCGGAGAAATCCCAGATACAGAAATTGTCTTTCTGTATCGAGGGGAGGGACAGCAACACAGACAGCCTTGCCCCAAAGCTTGCTTTATTTTTATTTATTTTATTTTTTATTTTTTTAATATGAAGTTTATTGTCAAATTGGTTTCCATACAACACTCAGTGCTCATCCCAACAGGTGCCCTCCTCAATGCCCATCACCCACCCCCCCTCCCTCCCACCCCCATCAACCCTCCCTCCACTCCCTCCCACCCCCCATCAACCCTCAGTTTGTTCGCCGTTTTTAAGAGTCTCTTATGCCAAAGCTTGCTTTAAACTGAGATGTTCCACCCCATTGGCCGGCTGTTAGCTTTAAATTTGAGAGAACACCAGAAAAGGTTACTGTCCAGAAGTATAACACTAGTTTCTTTCCATCTTCAAATGCTTGGGGAAAATACCAAATGGGAACACTGGACCTGAAAAAGTTGAAACAGAATGCAGTAGAGGCAAGACCCTTATTCAGCACTTCAGCCACCAGCCCCCCCAGGAAAGAATGGGTGGACTTAAGTGTTCACAGCTACCCATAAACTCTGGGATTTTCATTACACCCAAGGGGAGAATGACTATTATTTATTTAGCAACTAGTATAATGCCAGGCGTGTTTCATATCTCTAGAAATTACTGTAATCCTTCAAGAAAATTATTTTTAGACCCATTTTACAGTTGTGGAGACTACTATCTTACTGACAAGTTGGTATAGCCAAGACTCAACTCAATCTGATTCCACAACTGGTGTTCCTTTGCTCCGTGAAGGCGGGAGGAGGAGAGTGTATACCCTTCGGTACACTGTCACTTACCAGTGTTCCCATAGGAAGCCCACTCGTTCCTACCTTTAGGAATTAATGTGAATGGCAGTCCCAATGCAAATGCTTTTCTCCATAGTCCCCTTGAAGACTCATATTATTGAGCCATTTTTCCTGATGTTTAGACAGTGAATTCAGATATTTCCACATTGTTAATACTCAGAATGAAAATGTCAACTGTCAACACAGAAGAAAGGATTCTTCAAGAGAGAGCTGTGAAACTGACAATTTCTGATAAGACTTGAAAATCACTAGTATTTATGGTTAGCATTCCTGGCTGCACATCGGACTCACCCGGGGAGCTTTATAAACTAAATGTCCTGCTCCGTGCCTGGGGATTCTGTTCGGGATGTATGGGGCAGGGCTCAGCAATCTGTACTTTAAAAAAAAAAAAAAAAAAAAAAATCACTCTAATGGTTTTGATCTGCAGCCAGGGCTGGTACCCACAGACGCATGGTAAAAACAGCCTTCAGATTTCCTCTCTGTTCTGTCACTTGCAAATGCAATCACAATGCAATCAAAGAGAGTCACAAATCCCTAATCCAGAAACCCTCCCAAAGCAACACAAAGCAATCACAGAATAGTTTTTTAAAAATGAAGGCCAAAACTAAGCATAACTGGAGCAGGAAACCACCAGATGTGAATATATTAAGCTTTATTTTAAGAGCTTGCAATTGGAAATTGTTTAAATACTAGAGAGTGCTGTGAGCTGACAGATGGCGAGCGGCACCGAGGAGGAAGGCAGCCTGGACTAGCAAACACTACCTTAATCCCGGTCACCGTCGTGGGACGTGCAGGATTGTGCCCTTGAGACTACTGCCCGCCCCCGAACTGTTTTCATTTTCATTCAAACTTGATCCTCTGAAAGGGTCTCAAGTGCTACCGTTTTTAGAACTACAGTTGCAACAGCAACACCCCAAATGTATTATGCGTGTGTCCCATGTACGGAGGCTCCTTGTTACCTTGATCCTCCCCAATCACCAAAAAGTCATGAGTGTTAAACCCAAGTGCACAGACCGCTGGGAGAAGGATGGAAGCAGCTCCCATGGGCCAGAAACCGTCGGACAGCACGGTACACCATTCCGGCTGCCTTTGCTTAGCCTGAGGACCGTGTCGTAATGCCAGGGATCCCCCAAAACTAGCCACATCCACCTGCTACAAAGCGCTGGGCTCCGGGAGCCACTCGGTTAGTTCTAAAGGTGTTCTGATGTCTTACTGTGGTGCAGCTTTAAGAGTTTGGGGTCTCCCTCTCGGGTTCACAGAGAGCGAGCAAATAAACCGTGCGGTGAGCACGGCTAGGCTGGAAGCTCAGGGGGCACAGGGTCCGGGGGCAGCTAAGTAGCAGGCCCTGGACACCTGCTGCCCACTGGAGACAAAGCAGCCGGCCCTGCCACCTGAGCAGAAGGGTGAAGGACACTTCTCAAAGAAAGTCAGACTCAGTGAGCTAAAATGGGAAGGGTGTAAAGAATTCGCCTGATAAACTGGCGTGGGCAGAGAACAGCGTGTGAGCAGGAACGTGGTCCATTCCAGTGACAGAAGTTCAGCGGGACCAAAACATAGAGAAAGACGGTGAGAACCCCAGGAGTTAGAGACGGGGCTGGGTCAGCAGCCTCGCTGACTCAAATGGACTTGTAAAGCATTATCAGGAGTTTCGACTTGATTCTAGAAGCAGCATAATTGAAAGGTTTCAAGCCAGAAAGGGCACACTGACATTCTAGAATTATTCTGGGCAGGAGAATGGGCCAGCAGGGGGTATAACCGGTGAGAGGAGACCAGCTAACAGGTCAGGCAGGGCGGGAATGAGGGTACCATGCAGAAGAAGCGTTGTCAGCAGGACGTGAGGGTTCATTTGACTGGCGGGCAGGAGTTAGAAAGACATGGAGAGGGAGAGAGACGATCCAGGTAGCTGTGGTGCCATTTATTGAGGGTGAGGAAGCTCTGAGACCCTTTTGGACTGGTTGACTTTGAGGCACTGTGGCACACGCAAGGGACCGTGTCAAGTAGGCAAATGACTAACAGGCCCTGAGCTCCTTCAGGTCATCTGGCTTCTCCCCACAAGGTTAAACCAGCAGCCCTGTTCGTTCAGCCCTCCCGTCAGCTCTCCGTGTTTCCCCCCCCCCGAGTGACAGGCTAACCATCGCTGAAAAACGCTCCAGGAGAAATGAATGAAAGGCAAATGGCCAGTGGTGGACTGGTAAATATTTACAAGTGCTTCTTCTTCCCGCTCCCAAGGAAGCCCCGACGGGGACCATTCGGTGAGTTCCGTGGTATAGCTCTTCGTGCTGTGGCCAAGGTCGAGATACTGAGGCGCCACCTCCGGATGTGGACTTGGGAAGTATGTGCAGATTCAGCTTCGGCAAGCCAGCGTGAGCCGATGGCAGCCCGGCGTTGCACACACCCCAGCAAAACCGAAACCCATCAGTGAAGCCTTCAGGCAGAGTCCAAACCACACTGGCCCATCAGGCCAACCCCAGGTGACTTCTCCTCTCCAAGACCTGGGTCTCACAAAAGTCCTAGAAAAACATAATTCTGTTTGGTGCCTGGGAAGATCCGAGACCTTCTAGGGAGGTTGAGTGGAACCCTTAGACATCTGTTCTCTAAAACAGGGATCAGCACATCACAGCCCTTCGGCCAAACTGGGCCTACTTTTTAAGGTCTGCCAGCCACCGATGATTTTTACACTTTCAAATGATGGCATTTTAAATAGTTACATAAGTACCTGCATCATAGCCTTCATTGTATCTGTTGACACATAATCCCTGCAGCCTAAAATATTTACCATTTGACCTTTTAAGAAAAAGTTCACTGACTCTTGCTGTCCTGAAGGTCCTGAAGACAGAGCCAATTCTGACCCCTAACATTTTTTAAGCAGCACGGTAGCCAGTGTTTTTCCCTCCCCACCCGGGCCATCTCCCACCTCCTGATTGGGCTGGACCCACCATGGAATTAGGACACCCCCTTTAATCGGCCTCCCCTCTCTAGGGCACCCCCACTATTTGCTCCATCTGAGGCTAGCCCTGGAGTCTTCCAGAGCTGCTCCCCCCATGCCTGCATTTGCCTGAAGTTCAAACCCAGGGCAGGAGCTTTGGATTCCCCTGGAGCTGGGCTGTGCAACCTGCAAATGCAGGGCTTAACTTCCCACGAGAAAAACCTTGATCTATGAGAGACAAAAGATAGAAGGGAGCCAACAAATAAACTGCTTCTCCATTCCTCCTCCAGGGGACTATTCCGAACACGATATTTCTGTGTCACCTGCCTTGATTCATCCCATGTGGCTGAGCAGCTAGCTGTATCCCTTATGACGTAGCAGCTTCTCTACCTCACTTCTCTTTTCCCCAATTCTGGTTACCCTGGATTTGCACTTCTTAATAAAGTATTAGCACTGTAGCTGTGCATTAGGCTCTTTTTTTTTTTTTTTTTAGGAAACTGGCTAAACAAAACAAAACAAAACCAAACAAACAAAAAAACCAGATGATAAGGTATTATCTTTGACAATTCAACTCTGTCCCTGAACAACAGCAAAAACTAGGTCACCGTGCCATACCTCCTAAATAAGTTCAAATGGTATACATTTTTTTAAAAAAATAGGCATGAAAGGAACTTTTCAGAAAACTACAGAAGACCAAAGTATGATGTGATGGCATTTTTACAGTCATAAGATATATTCATTATAAAATAAAGACCTAAAATGTCAGGTATTAAAAAAAAAAAAAAAAGTAACAACCAGAAGAGAAAGAGCAGAGGCAGTGAGCAAAGCAAAGACTAATCCCGGGAAATGCCTCAGGGGAAAACAAGAAACTATTAAGACTCAGGTACTTAGGCTGTAATCTGACCTCAAAGGTGAGGCCCAAGCACACAGCCAGAATGGATCGGACTTCTTTATTGGCCAGGGAAAAGGAAGAAGAGGCTTTATCTGGGAAATAAAGGAAAGGAAAATGGAAACCCAGAGCGAGAAAGAGAAACTACAGAGATGCGGTGAATGCGTTAAGGGATATCAATCAGGTGGGTTGCAGCTGGTGTGACTGAACTTATGTCTCTGTAACTTCCAACACTGTTTTGTCCTAATGGTCCCTCCTGTCAGGACAGCTTTGCCTTCTACATAGATCTGTGCTGTGCTAAGAGACATTACCTAAGAACATCACACTTTGGGGGTGAAAGGAGTGGATCTCCAGCAACAGATTCTTGAGGGTGGGAGGGGCCTCTGAGCCCATTTGATTTATCCTTTTCCGTATTCTTTAGCCTTTTTCATGAAACCTTATCAAGCATTTATTGTTTTCCATGGCCCTAGATAAAGGTCTTAGAACTCAATTCGTGCTCCAAATCCAAGAGCATCTCTAAACTAGGTGTATGGACAACAATGGATCAGTATCCAATGTCATGCCTGGCACCATGGACACCTAATAAATATTGTTCAGGAAATGACTGAGCACATGGCCAGTCCTTGAATGCCCATTTGTCCTTTTCCAGAGCGGGAAGCCCAGAATGCACTGTTTTTGTATACCCAAGCCAAATGGATTTCAATGCCCTTTCCAGAGAATCAAATGATTTCTTCCTTTGAGAAAAGAGTGAGGAGCAGGCTCTCTTATTCACCTCACTCTACCACATGACTTAAAATTCTGCCATTTGGGCTAAGAAGTTGGAAAATATCTAAGAGACAAGATTCCTTGGCTGCCTCTTTGCCAAGATAACCACTTGATGGGTCTCAAGAATTAAGTGAAATAAGGGTTGCAGAGCATTTAGCACAATGTCTGGCACACAGCAAAGGCTAAATAAATGTTAACTGCAGTGGTAGGTTTGACTTACTGTGGTTGCTGTGGTTGTGACTTATTTGTTAACTATTCCAGTGCAATAGTGAAAGCAGCCTTCGCATGCCTGACTTTTAATGAGTTCCATCTAAATGAAAAGTCTTCTACTAATCCTTTATCCAGACCTGCAGAGGCTTTCCTGAGATGATTTCCAAACACAACCACACAATTTAAGCTTTTTAAAATGTGGAGGATTTAGGAGAGCTTTCTATGCAACAGAAGGAATTTACAATTTTACAAGAAGAAACAAACAAGCAAACAGACACCTTCCCTGAGCTCAGTACAGGGTTGAATTTTCCTAGAGAACAGTAAACATTTGGCCATGAATGATTTGCACACCTAGAATTCAGGAAACAAGTACACCGCACTGAGCCCAAAGCCCCCTCCTCCTGCACTGTGCGTGGCCCTCTCAAAGAGGGTCAAAACTTAACCACTGTTCTCACAGACACTCATGACCCCCACGTGCCCAAACTCCCTTCATCCAGATTGCTCCTGGCTTCAAAGAATATTCTAAAACCCCGCAGGGAGAGACCAGGTAAGGCCCTGACCCATTGGTCATATTTAAACAGTGTAGCCATGTACTGGCTAAGTTTATGGCATTTGAAAATCAGAATAAAGTATTGAATTTCCTGGGTACCTGGGTGACTCAGTCAGTTAAGCATCCAGCTTCGGCTCAGGTCATGATCTCACTGCTTGTGGGTTCAAGCCCCACATTGGGCTCTGTGCTGACGCTTGGAGCCTAGAGCCTGCTTCGGATTCTGTGTCTTGTTCTCTGCCCCTCCCCCACTCACACTCTGTCTCTGTCTCTCTCTCTTTTTCTCTCTCTCAAAAATAAATAAACATTTAAGACTTTTTAAAAATTAATTAATTAAGGAAACAGGTTGGATCTTGGGGTGCCTGGATGGCTCAGTCGTTTAAGCGTCCAACTTCGGCTCAGGTCATGATCTTACAGTTCGTGGGTTCGAGCCCCACATCGGGCTCTGCACCGACAGCCTGGAGCATACTTGGGATTCTCTCTCTCCCTCTCTCTCTCCGTCCCTCCCCTGCTCATGCCCTCTCTCTCTCCCTCCCTCTCAAATAAATAAACTTTTTTTTTTTTTTTTAATTTAAAGGAAACAGACTGGATGTCTCTAAGGACCTTTCCAGACCAGCGACATTCCAACACTGAATGAAGAAGAGTGCCTCAGACTCTGGTGAAGACCCAGAATGAGAGAAGGTACTTGCCTCAGGTGCCTGATCTAGGCTAAGACAGCAGCACCTGGAAGAGACCAATATAAGGGGAGACAATGAAATATGCAGGAGTGGTGACACCATGACAGTTTCTGTGATATTCATGGATTTTAAGTCAATACTAAGAGAGCTTCTGGAAGAGTGAGTGCATCCATTTAGTCACCCTCAACTCATTTCACTAGAGATAAAAGAAAGGGGAGAGGAGATACTAAAATTTTACTCCATCCTTTTCTAGAAATGTCCTAACTGTCCAGATGAGATCTGGGAGAGAAAGTTAGTCTGGAGCCATCTTTGACTAGTCAGATAGGCTCACAGGCTTGGGATCTTCTGAGCAGGGGGAGACCATCTTTCTGGTGCTGCCCTGACCACTGCCCAGCTGAGTCCCCAGGAGTGTAACAGCTGTCCATCCTCCTTTCAGCCAAGTTCAGATACAGCTTCCGCCCCTTTTCATGAGCCACACCATGCACTTAGTCAGCAGGGGAGGGACAACAGCAGTAATATTTGAACCAGAAAGGAGGTGTTATGGACTGAATGTTCATGCCCTCCAAAAATTCCTGTGTTGAAACTTACTCTCCAACACGGTGGAACTTTGAGAGGTGATTAGGTTTAGATGAGGTCATGAGAGTGGGGTCTCCATGTTGGGATTAGTGCCCTTATAAGAAGAGATACCAGAGAAACCTCTCTCTCTCTCTGTCTCTGTCTCTGTCTCTCTCTCTCTCCATCATGTGTGAGCACAGCAAGGAGGCAGTCAACAGCAAGTTAGGAAGAGAGCGCTCACCAAGAACCTAGCCACACTGGTACCCTCATCTTGGACTTCCCAGCCTCCAGAACTCGGAGATGTGTCTGTTTATGGTATTTCATACGCCCCATCTATAGTATTGTGTTTTAGCAGCCAGAGCTGACTAAGACGGGGGAAACTGCTAAATAGAACAGGAGTGGGTCCAACAGACTTTGCAATACCCTTCAGGCCCTGGCAAAACAACAGCTGCCTTGTTCTTATCCAATCTAATCTTTCAGAATTTATGTTCCTTAATTCTCCTATGTGGCCTCAATACAGACAAAAGAAGTATGTGGCCTTTGCCAAATCAGGTGCCACCACCCTGCCAAGTCACAGGCCTCTCTCAAAAGCCAGTAGGCCCACGCTCCTCCAGGCAGCTACCCTATCACATACCTGGACGCGTGGGCCGCGGGCATTGGGTAGGTGAAAAGTAAGTCTGTCTGGGAAAGTGGAGCTTTCCTAATGGTCTAAAGAGGAGGCAATCTCTTTTCTGAGCAAGGAGTCACGTGGATTAGATGGACTCTGAGGTCCTTCCCCAGAATCTACACACAAGCTCTTGGATGCCCAGTGACGTCTGCTGTTCGGTGGCTTCAGGAGGCCGCTTTTCCTACCGGATGCAAGCCCGGGTCAGAGCAAAGCGGGCAAAATATACTCACTGCTGGGGGTTCAACTGAGCTCCAGCTGAACTCTAAAGCACCTCCAACGGTGGGTACAGAATTCAGCCACTTAGAACCTCATGAGCCCTCTTTAAAGAGCTTGTGATCCAAAAAGAATGCACGATAGGATGGGGTCATCTGGATCTACTGTAAAGTAATCCTGACCCGGAAGCAGGTAATACGCAAATGACTTGCCTGTTTCCAGAGCCAACTTTGAACAAATCCCATCAAAGTCGCGTTTCTGCCTGGTGCGGAGCCTGTGCTTTGGCCGCTTCAGAGGCTTTGGTGGTCCTGCCAGGCCATGGGGTCACCAAGGCCAAGAGTGCTGGGGAGAGCTCGAGAGTTGTAAGTGGGCGAGCAGCTTCATGGAAGCAAATGACCTCTTCTGGAGGCCCAGTTTTCTTGAACAAAGAGAATTCACCTCATGTAAATGAGCACTTAACTGAGAAGAGGGAACACATTTCAAAATCTGTTGTTGTTACTGTGGAAAAACAGTCCTTTGCCAACACCACACAGGTGCTGCAGAGAACAAGGACAAGGCGTGGCCTTTCCTGCAGTTTTCTCGTGGAAGGAAAAATGATGCTCACGTCTGGAAAATGGGTGACTTCCACAAGTGAAAATCTGGCTGATTCCATCCTGTCGAGAAGGAGCAGATGATTATCTGCCCCTGCTGCCTTCCCTTGTGCTGACTTTTATGGTGGTGGCAATTTTTTTTTTTTTTTTTTTTGAGGGACAGAGAAGACAGAACAGGGATCTTAATATTTTCTGTTCCTCTCCAGCAGGCATTCAAGAGAGGTCACAGGGACCATTGCATTTGGGGAGGAATTTGAGAAGGGCGGGACAACAATGTGAAGAAAAGGCAGTCACATCACACATAGAAGATGCAGACAGTTCTGAGAACGCAAGTGAATTGAGTGACTCCAGCTGTGCTCAGACAAAGGGACAGGAGACAAAGTGTTAGCATGGATCGGTGAATGCCACGGGCTAGAAATGAAAGAGAGGGGCATCAGCTTTTCCTATCTGGGCAATGACAGGCATGATCTGGTTCCCTTATCTAATATCAAAATGCTCGTGCTAATACCCTGCCCGGAACACACAGACATCTGTACAACACGCTACATTTTGTAAATGGTGCAACAAGGAATGGAGTCCAGGAATTACTCACTCAAGAGAACCCAGTAGACACTCAGTGGCAGAGCCAGTACAGGTCCCTAAATGTCCAAGATGGTGGGATAGGAATTTGAATCATCTTCTTGGAACAGTTGAGGTTTTCTTAGATGTTAATGCATACTCACATGAACAAACGCCAATTAGAGTTGCCAGATAGTATACAGGAAACCTGGTATATTAGGATTTCAGATAAACAACAAAAAATTTTTAGTGTAAGTATGTGCTAAGTACGGGACATACTTATACTAGAAAATCATTCATTGTTTATTTGAAATTCAAAGTTACTTGGGCATCCTATAATTTTATTTGCCCAGTCTCACAACCCTAGTGTCAATGGCTTTTCCTCCCTGGTCACTGTGGTTTTGCTGCTAAAAATGATCTCCTCTCCTTGCATCTATTTAAATCATGCCCATCCTGTAAGGCTTAGCTCACACTTTGCCTGCTGCAGAAATCTTCTCCTGACTAGTCTCACTCATGCCATTGTCTCCTTTTTGTCAATACCTGTGCCATATTGTGATGGAACACGGGCCAGCCTGGCATGCACTGCTATGCCCTTCTCACCTTGCTTCGTAAGCCCTCACCGCGTCTCTCCATGGATGTTTCAAGCTCCGAGGGTCAAAATCATGTCTGATTCTCACTTTGTATCGTCTCTTGCATCTATGAGGGGACCAGGAAGGATAGTCAGTAATGGATGAAAAATTATTTGCTTTAGAGCACACGGAGAATTAGACAAAGAGAAGATTAGGATTATCATTATCATTTTCCCCCTAGTTTCTCCCGGGTATGAAAAAGGCAAAGGATAGAGGAGGAAGAGACTAGAATGCATGAAAAAATGATTTGCACATAAATTAAAGATAACATTTGCGTGTGGGATAAGAAGCCACAACAAAATTGTGCTGGTATGGTAAGAGCAGGTGCTATACTGACCTGTAGGTTTGCTTCTATGGAAATTCTCCTCCCATCTAAAGTCTCTGCAAGTACTGTTTCATGTATTGAACATTAGAGCTGGAAAGACCTTAAACATCATCTGGGTCAGACTATCATCGTACGGGAAGAGAAATTGAGACCCAAAGAGGAAAGTCGCTTGTCCACAGTCATGTAGTGGGTTAATGACAGTCTCCTGGTCCCCAGGCAAAGCTCTTTCAATTTGTCGAGCTGACCTTTCAGTCTCAGGGACAGCGTCTCATGCCAGGAGGCAGGTTTTCAGCTCTGCTTACATATGTATGTATGTATGTATGTATGTATGTATTTAGAGTGCCAGCAGGAGAGAGGGGCAGAGGGAGAGGGAGAGAGAGAGAATCTTAAGCAGACTCCACATTCAGTGCAGAGCCCAACACAGGGCTTGATTCCACAACCCTGGGTCATGACCTGAGCCAATATCACGGGTTGGATGCTCAACCAACCCAGGTGCCCCTCAGTTCTGTTCATTTGAATAAAAAGACATCTGTTGTCTTTTTTTAATCTATAAAAGATATTTAATTTTATCAGGAAACCTAGAAGATATAGAAATACATAAAGAAAAAAGTTTAAGTCACCCAGTAACCAGAAAAACTACCATGAACATATGATGTATTTGCTGCCATGGCATTTCCTATGCATAAGAGACTATATACTCCATGAAGGCAGGGATTTAATTACCCTTGTTTGGCTCATATCCTCAGCATCCAGCACAGTATCTGGCAGATAAAAGTCACTCCATCCATCCTTGTTGAATAAATGACTACATAAATATGTATATGTGCATATAATTATGTTTATGTGATTTCAAAAATTGAAGTCATGCCATTATAGTTCACTTAATGTTTTCTTCAGTTAAGATTATAGCATAAGATTGTCCCCTGGGTGCTTTAGTCGATTAAGTGTCCAACTTCGGCTCAGGTCAGATCAGGTCAAAGCCTGGAGCCTGCTTTGGATTCTGTGTCTCCCTCTCTCTCTGCTTCTTCCCCGCTAGTACTCTTTCTCTCTCTCTAAAAAATAAACATCATAAATAAATTTTAAAAAAAGGTTGTTCCCTGTCAATAAATATCCTCCTATAACAATATTTCTTTTCTTTCTTTCTTTCTTTCTTTCTTTCTTTCTTTCTTTCTTTCTTTATGTTTTTATTTATTTTTGAGAGAGAGACAGAGTATGAGCAAGGGAGGGGCAGCAAGAGGGAGACACAGAATCCAAAGCAGGCTCCAGGCTCCGAGATGTCAACACAGAGCCCGATGTGGGGCTCGAACTCACGAACTGTGAGATCATGTCCTGAGCCGAAGTTGCACACTTAACCAACTGAGCCACCCAGGTGCCCCTAATAATATTTCTAATAGCTGTAAAATTCTTCTATCGTATGGCTGAACCATAATTTATTGACCATTCTCCAATCAGTGCATGTTATGGCCCTTTGCAAATTATTTTGAATTACAAATAGTACGATGATAAATATTTCTAGACATGAATCTCAGTAAGAATTGGTGCATGGGGAAACAGACGTTGTCTTCACCATCAGGTGAAGTTTGGGCAAAAAAGTATAGCGAGTGGCATGCCTGGGATCATCTTCTCAGCCGTGTGTGCCATTTTCACTCAGGTTCCCTCACAAATCACAAACCTCAGATTGGAGCTGCCAATCTCTGACAGAAGGCGTGAGATGATCAATTTCCATGTTATCTCCCCATGTGGGTGAGATAAAGATGTCTGAACCAAAGAGCATTTCATAGTTGAGTTCACCAGCCCTGTTCTTAGCCAAAGTGCACTTAAATCTAAATAAAAGAAGTGCCCTCCTCTCCCCAGCAAGTTCAAAACACATATTCCACTAGGAAAGTGACTTCAAATTCAAGAAAAATAATATAGATGACCCAAATCCCAAACTAAGTAACAGATTTCTTTTTCTAATGAAATCCATATACATGAGTCCCTGCTTGCCCATACTTGATAGAACATTCTTCACGATGTATATTACAGGTCCATTGACATTCAGCCATCTCTGAAATCAAGCTACCTTTTTAATTTTCCCTTTTCGCTGAAACAAAGAAAAACCAAAGCAGATCCTCCAATGGCCTGAAGCTTCTGTTCTGAGATGCCAAAGGGATCTTTGTGACATCATTTTATGTGCTGCTCTGAGCACTGAGATAAGGGAAGTGGTGAGGGAAGATGCAGGGGGTCCTTTCCCACCAATGTCACCTGCTTCTTCTCTCCTATGTCCCAACCCAGCTGAGTTCCTGGTCTGAGGAAAGGACATCCGATTCCAGGATGAGGCAGAGAGCTTTGGTAACCTTTCTACTGTAAAATGTTCTGGTGTTGGTATTCTGGGTGCGACTACAGACTGCGTCTGTTTCAGGATCGTTCACGCCACTGTCCTGGAGGCCAAGTCATGGCCGGACAGGTAATGCCTCTCTCACGTAACCTTCCAGTCGGAATCCAACTAATGTTGAGGACTGTGGCCATTTCTAGTCCCGCCTTATATCCTGTGGAAGATTCAGAGCTGACTAGACTCGTGTGGGCATTCCAACTGAAAGATAAAGAGATTGGACAAGAAGAACAAATATTTCTCATCTTATGAGCTGGTTCGAATTGACTAGTGGTGATTTCCTGCAGTACCATCTGAAGGATATCAGCCCTTGTCCAGAGCATAAAAGAAAAAAAAAGTTTCAGAGTCACAGAGTGATGGGCCCAGAAAGAAAACCTAGCACCACTCAAAGCCCAGAACTGTGACCCTGAGGGTAGGCATTTCTTTGACTCATCTTGTAACCCCAGTGGCTGACACAGTGCCTGGCATGTGACGGACGTTGAGTACATGATTGAATGAAGAAACAAATTCTGAAAGACTGACCGCAGGGCTTACATTAAGTTGTTACTGCTGGTACAAACAAAAGGAAATTCTCTGCAAAGAGAGAACATATTGCCAACACTTCATAGAGATCAAAAGGAACCTAAAAGGAAAGACACCTCACCAGGGATTGCTAAGGAGGCAAAGGACAGAAAGAACAGTGGAGATGCTGTCTCCCTTTCACCTCATGCCCAGCCAACAATATGGCTGAGTGTGGTTAACAGGGAAAGGCTGTATCCCATACCCACTGGTGAAAACATTCCTGGAGCAGAACCATCTGGACTAAATAGGTTCCTACAAAACTGATGGTGTCATCAGCCTAACCTTCCGCTTCCCACCCACTTCTTCTATTCTAGTGGAAACCAACTCCATTTTAGAGAGCTAAAGCATCAGTTTTCTTAACAACCGCCTCTGCAGTGAGAGCTTGAGTGTCTGACCCATTCTAGAAAGGGTTTCTCTTTAGTCAAAGTGTTTTGTCTACAGATGATCCCTTCAACCTTGGCCACCAACTTTTAACCCTGAGGAGATAATTCTAAGGATGCAGCCACTACAGGGAAGAGGGTAGAGGAGAAAAATGGGGAAAATACAGTCCCTGGTAATACTGTTGAATGACAGAAGTGACCTGGAATGCCCTAATGAAGAAATTTTTATTATGCATGATTTCAAAAGTGTATTATTTAAGCTACTTTCAATTGGGTATTCTACTGCTTTCTGTTAAAAACATTCTATTGGATGTACCCAAGTTTCATGGCCACAGGAGGGCTGTGACAGGTATGACTCTAGGATCCAATTCACCTTTTGGAGCTGGTACCAGATCTTTAACACAAGGGATGGAAGTTTTTCCCTAGAAGCCCAGGGCAGCCATTGATACAGCCCAAGATTGGCCGGAACAGTGCATGTCCGGTTATGAATGACAAAGCCAGGTTGAGGAAAAGAAATTATTCTAGAAAGGAATCATCCTTAGAAAATTGAGAAGAAATTGAAATTTGCATCCTTCGCTACTTTCTGCCCCCCCAGGAGATTTTTCTTGAGGCTATGAAAAAAAAAAAAATCAAAGATCATCAAAGTAAAATAGATTACTTCTATTCTATTTATAGCTTATAGGTGGGAACGCCAACAGCACCGTTCACATCCTTACTTTCTTTTCTAATTACTACTTTTCTATGTGAGGATTATAACACAGAGTGTCACCAGCAATTCCCCCAGGCAAAAAATGAAAACATTTCAGTGGAGAATAAAGATCCTTAAAAAAAAAAAAAAAAAAAAAAGAAAGGTAGTACAGTCACTCTGCAAAGGTGACTGATAGTAAAAAAGAAAGGAGGAGGGAACGGTGGAAGGAAGGCAGGAAGGAAGGAAGGAAAAAGGAAGGCAAGAGAGAGAATGGCAAGGAAGAAGGAAAGAAGGTAGAGAGAAAGAAAGATAGGGAAAGAATCTATTATTACAACAGATGTTCTAAATCCTTGAGTAAAGAAAGTGATGAAAAATAAATCTGATGCTCTGTCTAGTTGTGGTTCCCCCAGGATGATTTCACCACTGAAAAGACTAGAACAATCCATTCGTAGGAGGCAGTGTGAGACAATGGAAAGAGCACAGACTTTGAAGAAAGGACACTTGGATCCCAGCTATGCTAATTGCTATTTGCAAAACTCAGGCCTGAGGTCAGCAAACTACAGCCCACAGGCTGGTCCCATGTTTTTGTAAATAAGTTTTTTTTTTTTTTTTTTTAACACAGTTGCGATCATTTGTCTATATATTGTCTATGTAGCTTTTGAGCTACAGTGGCAGAGCTGAATGGTTGTACAGAGGCCATATGAATGCAAACCTAAAATATTTACTATTTTGCCCTTTAAGTAACATTTTGCCCACCTTTGCATTAAGGAATTGTCTAACCTCTTTAGTACTCAGTTTCTCCACGTGTAAAATGAAAGTAGGATTCAAAGCAGATTTGAGCTTACAGAAGAAACCATCAGTGAACTTGAACTTGAAGACAGATTCATAGAAATTTTCCAATCTGAAGAACAGAGAGAAGAAAAGATTAAAAAAAAATAGTCTCAGAAATCTGAGAGAAAACATCCAGAAAGACAACATACATGTAATGAGGGTTCCAGAAAAAGAGAGAGAAAAAAGCAGAAAAAACATTTGAAGAAATAATGATTGAAAAGTTCCCAAACTTGATTCTAAAAATATTAATCTACAGGGTTGCCTGGGGGCTCAATCAGTTAAACATCCGACTTCGTCTCAGGTCGTGATCTCATGGTTCGTGGGTTCAAGCCCTGCATCGGGCTCTGTGCTGACAACTCACAGCCTGGAGCCTGCTTCAGATTCTGTGTCTCCGTCTCTCTCTCTCTCTCTGCCTCTCCCCCACTTGCACTCTGTATGTCTGTCTGTCTCTCAAAAATAAACGCTAAAAAAAATTTTAAATATTAACCTATAGATCCAAAGAGCCCAAAGAACCCCACATAGGATGATCATAAAGAAAGCCACACCCACATACACCACAAACTGCTAAAAATCAAAAAAGAAAAGAAAAGAAAAGAAGTGAAGAATAAAGTGATACATCGTGTGCAAGGGAACAATACAATTAATGTCTGACTTCACATCACACCAACAGAGGCCAGAAAGTAGTGAGACAACATATTTAAAGTGCAACAAATAAATAGCCTGTCCTTGTCAACCAAGAACTTTATATCCCGCAAAACTATTCTTCAAGAATACAAGCAAGATAAAGATATTTTGGGGTCAACAAAAGTTAAATGGATTTTTCCTCTCCTTGTCCTTCATGTTAAAAGAATATGACACCAAACTAACCTGAATCCACAGGAAGGAATGAATATATTTTTTCTCTTAGGCTTTTTATAACAACACAAGACTGTATAAAGCAATACTTATAACACTGTTGCTGCATTTGTAATATATATAAATGTACAATATATAACAATAATAGCATAGGGTTGGGGTGGGGATGTAGTGAGACAAAGTTGCTCTACTTTGCCAGAATTAAGTCGGTATTTACCTAGAGTGTGGGGCCACTGTGAGAAAATAACTAAAAAAATTGCCTACAGAACTAACAGAGGCACTAAAATGGCACACCAAAAATGTTTAACATGAAAGACGATTATAAAGAAGGCACAAAAGATTAACAAGTGAGTTCATATATGTAAGAACATATATGACATATATGTTGGCAGATAGGACATGCTACACAAGTGGGTCATCAGTGTTCTCGTAGCTGTTGTCATTCAACTCTAGGAGCAAAACGAGCTCACCCAGGAAGCTGTCAGGCTAGTAAATCACCAGGTGTGGAGAGCTAGAAGGGAGCTAGCAAGCATCTGGAGAAAACAGTATCACTACAGAAGCAGGAGGCTGGCTCTCTTGACGACTTCAGAATTCTTAAGAAAATGTAAGAATTGTTGTAAGATGGAAAGGGGTGGGGGGAAATGGCGATGACAGGGGCACTTGACCTAGCATAAACCTCAAGGTCATGGACCCAAAAGATGCCTTGGCATTTTAGCCCAGAAAGAGGACTCCCGCAAAGGTATCACATTCCAAACGGGCTCTTCGAAGGTTGTGTGAGTGACAAGAGCCAACTGAAGCTTGAGTCTGATGGTGTCAAGTTAATGAAAGACAAAGAAAAAGCAGAACCCCACCCACTGCTGCTCTGTAGGTGCCTTCCATAGAAAGGCTCATTTATGGGCTCGACTATATGCTGAGACATCTCACTGAATCTTGAAACCCAGGAAGACAGAAACTAAAGCCTCCCACTGAACAATGAAAGGAGTTGCACCTTGCTCGGGGATTCACAGCACTTAAGACAAGTCCTGTCTTTTTTCCCTCTGTTACTGTCTCTGTCAAATAGAAGATCTCTGATCTAAAACTGTAAATGTGAGAGAGCTGAGCCAGCAGACCGAAGGGGCTATAAGGAGGTACTGGGTTGCCCTGCATGGGCACAGCCTCCTCACCCTGGGGAAGTCTCCCCAAGTGCGGAGAGAACCGATGTATTTATTTCTTACAGCTGCTGTATCGACACACCACAAACTGGGTGGCTCTTAACTGCAGCACTTCAACCCAGGATGGCCTCGTCTTAACTAATTACACCTGCCAAGACCCTATTTCCAAGTAAGATCACGTTCTAAGGTTCCGGGTGAACACAAATTTGGGAGAATACCATGCAATCCAGTACAGGTGTCACGTGCACACAAATGCCACAGGACACTTGTTGCACATAACAAGAAAGCTAGAGGGCGTGTGCAGGGTGAGGAAAGAAGACGATCAAAGCTAGAGCCGGGGCTGGGAGGAGGCATTCCAAACATAAAGGAGGCAAAATGCAACTCTTCGAGACCCGTCCTGAGAACAAGAGGTGAGAGCACCATACAAGCCATGGAATCGTAGGGTTTCAAGAGGGAAGAAGTGGCAAATGTTGCAGAAAAGCCAAGCAATAAAACCCAAGCAGGCACCAGGAGATGCGGCAATTAAAGCTCATGACGTACTTGTTGCATGGTTTTAGCGGAACAATGGGAGTTCCATCGCTGCCTGATTGCAGCGACCTAAAGAAGGACATGAGGACTGGGGAGTGGCAAGCAGAGATTGGTCTGTGGAGCATGATCCACAGAGGATGGGGAAGGTAGGTCATAGCTGAAAGGGGTGCGGAGTCATGTACTGTTTTGAAGATGAGAGACACTCACCCGTGGTAATATGCTGAGATCAAAGAGCCAGGCGTGATATATGGATTGTACAGTTTTCATGCATAAAATGAAGGGGAAATTGATGACTCAGGCAACCTGAGGTGGTGGCCAGGGGGAGGAATGACGACAATGTGAAGAATAAGCCTTAGATAAGAAAAGAATCCCCTGAGACACGAAGAAGGAAGAATGCGTCCTGTTTAAAAGAGTGAAAGTTGCCACAGGAGATTAAGCTGACAGCCTGGATCATAATGATAATAACAGTGATGGTTTTGTTATTAGTATTTGCTGTGGGAAGGGGCCAGATCAAGGGCTGAAGCAAACAGAGAGGAAGCCAGCCAAGCATAAGGGCAGCAGAAGGTTGGGGACCTCAGATTTGCAGCCACGCCCACCTGCATTTCCTCCACATCGACTGCTCTGCCGAGGAGTTGATCTAAGCTCCAGCATTTGTGCCCCAAACCACCCCACAGGTACAGGGTAGACGATGTATTATGTTAGCAGTAGCCTGTGTGAAATTGACTTCAGAGTGTTGTAACTGAGCGGCTGCAAGTCTAAGTGCATGGTCTGTTCAAGATGGGGCTGCAAGTTCATGGTTCGTCACACCCCCTCTGCTCCAAACACATAAAAATGAGCAACAACATATCAAAAGAGAAATCCAGTAAAACACAGCTGGCCTCAGAAACAAACTAAACATCTCCACTGACCAGAAGCAGATGGGAACCAAAGCAACGGGTGGAACTGGAGCCTTGAGCCTCTTGGGTTCTGGGGTCTGAATCAGGCAGTGGAAGCTAAGAGGTCAGCTGCCTGGAGAAACAGGGACTAACGGGTTCCTGCCTGAGCCAGAAGTGGTGCCGTGGCTGAGAACTTGGGGGCAGCCCGCTGCCCGGGGCTGTGGCTGTGGCTTCATGGGCAATGGTGGCTCTAGTGCCCGGAGAGGATTAAGACTCAGCCCCAAGGCCAGGAACAGAAGTAACTGCTCACTGACTGGGAGGCTGGACCTGCTACCCCCTAAAATCCCAGGCAGGCAGAGCTCCCTTCCGGATGACTGCGGACGGGAGTGTGGTTCACTGTGGGGGCCTCTCAAACTCGCCGAACAGAGTGAAGTAAAAACAGCAAATGAAGGAATTGGCCTGTTTGAGCAACAGCAAGGAGGCCAGAGTGGAAGAGAGGAAATATGGGGACCGTGAAAGAAGATGAGGTTGAGGGGAAGCCAGGGGCCATGTTGTACAGGGCCCAGTAGACAGTGGTGTTTGGGAATGTGATCCCAACACAAAAATAACATGACTTACTTTGGGGTCTAGACAAGCTAATCATGAAGGTAATGTGGTAAAAATTTAAAGCCAGGTTATCCAGAAATTTTTTTAAATGGAGACCAAGGGTGGGGGAGGGGGGATATTAGCCCTGCAAACATTACAATAGAAAGGCACAAGAAATAAAATAAGGTAATATTAATACATTAATAAGAAGATAGACCAAGATAACAGGTCTAAAAGTCCAGAAATAGAACTCAATATAATTTTTTTTAATTTAGTATATGACAAAGTAGCACTTCAAATCTGGGGGAAAAAATCTATAGACAGGGGCTGACTTCACTAAAACATAGATAGGCATCAATATTCCAAAGAAAAACAAGCACAAATATCAAAAGTTCATGGGGTGCCTGGATGGCTCAGTTAGTGGAGCAGTGGAGCATGCAAATCTTGATCTTGGGGGTCATGAGTTCAAGCCCCATGTTGGGGGTAAAGTTTACTTACTAAAAAAAATAAATAAATAAATAAACATAAATTGTTTAAAAATCAAGAGTTCACAAAAAGGAAAATCTAAGTGGCTCCTAAATACATAAAAAGACATTCAAAAGAAATGAAAAATAAAAACACATTAAGGGTTTTCATCTACAAGACTGGCAAAGATCCAATACATTGGATAATGCACCACATCGGTGAGCTTGCCAGTCATTCGCCTATTTTACTCTCAAATCCATTGCCAACTCTTTCCTTCCTGGCTCGTTTTAATATGTACCATATCACCAAGAAGCATCTGGCAGGACGGCCTTCTGGAAGCTTGAGACTGTACAGTTGGGATACTGTCCCGACAGGATGCAGTACGTGGTCTGAACCAGAAACCCATATATATGTGGTTTCCCCCATGGTGCCCAGGAGCAGAGATAGAGGAATGACTTCTCACTATACCTGATGGCCCATCACAGAAAGCTTCCAGTCTTGCAACCCTGGGCTCTGCCCAATTAGGAGTATTGACTCCCAAGAGAGGAATGTGTCCACCAGCAACACAAGAATAGTTGCACAGAACTGGAAGTTGAGATTGCCATTGGGCTACTTGGAACCAATGGGCAGGGAAAGAGGTTATCAGATTGGTGGAAGGGAATAATCTCATTTACCCAGAGGAAATAGGCTTTCTGATACACCATGGGTAGGGAAGGCTATGTCTGGAGCAGAAAGCAATCTCTTGGTGCCTTTTAGTACCACATGACCCGTAGTAAATGGAAGGCATTTTACTCAATAAAGGCGGGACTATTAAGAAATCAGACTCTTGGGGGAAAGAAAAGATTCCTGCCACTCTACCAGGTAAAGATTCCCCAAACAGCCACGTGTTGGCAGAGGACAAAGGGAATGTTGAACGGGTCATGGAAGGAGAAAGTCATAAACATCACCTGCAGCCTCGTGGCCAGCTACAGATATGAAGACTGAACAGCTGTGTCTGCCTTTGTAGGTATGTATTAGCTAACTTTTTTTTTCTTTTTCTTTCTCACTCCCTGATGATTATGTACGAGGGATGCCAATGGTACTTAAGTTCACAATCAGAAGAAACATCCAGACCTGAACATCTAGGCTTTTGAGACACCTGTGGTAAGTGAGGGGCTTTATACGTCCTCATCTGGGGGGAAGGGCTTGAGTGCTGGTACAAAGGATCATTGAGCTCTGTCACACTGCACAGGACATCATTGTCGCATGACCATTAAATATGGGCGGCTGGTGAGAACGGGACTGAGCACAAAAAGATTGGGCTGTGCCAGTCACTGGCCTGATTTGCTCTCAGAGCTGCTCCCCTTCTTTCTCTGCTCTGGTCTGTATTCATGGGAAAATGCATTTCCTAAGCTCTGGCTGAATCCGGGTCCTTTTCAGAAACGTGAGGCATTGGCAGGTGGTCTGGAAGGCAGTGGAAGGGAGAAGCCAGGGTATTTCTCCCCTTCCCTGGCTGCCCGGGGGTTATCTCTATCTGCGGGCAGCTACTTATCCTCCAGCTCTCTCCTGACAGCACCCCCCCTCCCATCCTCCCAGCTCCTGCTAGGCAGGCCTGTCATCCTTCCAGCTGCTTCCAAGGCCCGGCTTCTGGGGTCCAGTCACACTGCCTCCCTGCCAGGCCTCAAGGAGCTACAGGTTCCCGCCTCACCACCCCAAGTTTGACTTCGCTCACTCTTCCATCTCTCAGCTCATCAGTACCATGTTTAAAATCCCAACAGAGGACTCTTTGCTGACTTGGTCCTCTTGGTCCTTGGTCCTTGGCTGATTTGGTGATGAAATGGGAAAACCAGCAGGTGGGCGTCAGAACGAGGTAGAACATTCTTTTCTGGCGGGAGCGTAAACTGACAAAATTCTGTGGAGGGTAATTGGGTGACATCTATAGATCCGTCAGGATTATGAAAGCATGCACCCTTTGTTCCAGCATTTCCACGTCTGGAAATTTCTTCTATACGTACACTCACACGTATTTAAATAATGTTTGTACAAGATTATTCATCACAACGTTGTTTGTAAAGGATTTGGAAATTACCTAAAAATCCACTGATGGGAGATAAGTTCAACAGACCAGGATACATTCAAAAGTGAATCAACTGCAGTCACTCAACAGAATGAGGAAGTTCTTTATGTATGTTAAGGGTAGATCTCTGAGATCTGAAAAGGCAAGGTACAGAACAGTACATATAATGCCACTGTAAAATAAATAAATGTAGCTACTATATTTATTTGTATTCACAGTGATCTTACTTGGAAAAAACTAATAATTTTTTGGCTGCCTCTGAAGAGAGAATCTGGGAAGATGAGAAGGAGAGTTTTTACTGTTTCCTCTTTAGTATATTTAGAATTTGGTAATTTATGCTGGATTACATATTTAAAGAATACATAAAATTTAAACTAAAAAAAAAAACCCGCATCTCTACACTACTTACAAGAGACATACCAAAAATACACACATGCACGCACAGAGAGAGAGAGAGAGAGAGAGAGAGAGAAATGTTGAAAATAAATGGATGGAAAATATATACTATGAAAAACTACATAAAAAACAAAAGAATGCTGGAGAATAAATCAGGCAAAAGCCTTAATATAGGGGCGAAGAATGACATTATATATAATTTAATGGGAAAAATCCACCAATTGCAAATATGTATATTCATGCCAATCTACCCACGTAAGAAGAAATTGATTGTGCCAATACAAGATTAGTAAGGGCGTAGACAATTAGAAGAATAAAACCAACAAATGTGAGCTAATAGACATAGAATCGTTCACCAACAAATGGAGACCACATTCTTTCCAAGCACAGAAGGCAGCATACACAGAAACTGACCATGACTACAGGGACAGAAGAAATCTCAGCATGTTTCAAAGAATCCATGTCATATAAGCCATCTTCTCTGACCACATGTTGATAAGAAATCGGCAATGAAAAGATTCTTTTATAATGTTTGGAAGTTTAAAAATCTGTTTTTAAAGTAAGTTGCACACCTAAGGAGAAATCACAGTAGAAATGACAAAATATTTGGAACGCACCAGCAATGGGTGGTACTAAATATCAAAACCCGTAGGAAGAATATTCAGAGGGAAATTGATAGTTTTGAATGCATCTATTTTAAAAAGGCAAGAAAGACTGAAATAAATGAATAGACCATTCACGTCTCAAAGCTAATACTTTTAAGTTTTTTTTAATTTATTTTTGAGAGAGAGGGAGAGAGAGTGCAAGCAGGGAGGGGCAGAGATAGAGGGGAACAGAGGATCGGAAGCGGCCTCTGCACGGACAGCAGAGAGCCCAATGTGCGGCTTAAACCCATGAACCGTGAGATCATGACCTGTACTGAAGGCAGATGCTTAACTGACTGAGCCACCCAGGCACCCCAAAGCTAATACTTTTATAGAAAATGGAAGAAAGGATTCTGGGTTATGATATTTGAGCCCATGCACCTAATTATTCCCCCTCCAGAGGATCCACTATGAAAGTGCAGAGAAGGGACTGCTTACAAGGGCAAAAATGCACAAGCACAGGGAGACAGGAGAGGTGGGAATAGCAGTTAAGATGTGGATGCTGGAACACAGGTGGATAATGAGAGAGGACTCTGCAGACCAGCCTCAGCCCAAATCTTCCACTGGCCGTGGGGGGAGCTGTGAGCAAGGCTGGTTCACAGGCCAGCACCCTCATGGGCTCAGACACTGGCAGCACCAGGTCCTTGGACTTGGGAAGAAAGGGGACTACATTAAGGAGGATTTGGTGAAAGCTGTTTGGGAATAAGTTAACTCTTAGAGCCCCTCCTCTTCTCCACACTGCAGATGACCAGGCAGGTGGTTGACCAGAAAGTCTTCTCGGCTGGGGGCCACTGAGACACAGTGGAAGGCATGGGTATTTGGGATGGTCTGAATGTCTGTGTCCCTCCCAAAATTCATATGTTGAACCCGAACCCCCAAGGTGATGGTATTAGGAAGTGGGGCCTCTGGGACTTGATGAGGTAATGAGGGCAGAGCCTCAGATCGAGTCCTGAGAGAGCTCCACCCTTTCCACCATGAGACATCACAGCAAGAAGATGAGGAGCCAAGCACTCATCAGACACTGAATCTTCTGGTACCTTGATGTTGAACCTCCCAGCCTCCGGAACCGTGAGATAATGTTTACTGTTTATAAACCTCCCGGTTTATGGTGATTTTGTTATAGCAGCTGGGAGGGAATGATCCAGTCTCCTGCCCCAAAAAGAGAGATAAAGTGACCTATGGAACTGAACACTGAGGTCCCAGCCCTCTTTTGCCACTTGGTAAACACAGGCAATTCTAAAACTTTTTTCCAAGAAAGGCACCTGGGTGGCTCAGTCAGTTCAGCATCCGACTCGTGATTTCACTCAGGTCATGATCTCACGGTTCGTGAAATCAAGCCCAGCATCGGGCTCTGTGCTAACAGTGCAGTCTGCTTGGGACTCTCTCTCTCTCTCTCTCTCTCTCCCCCTCCCCCCTCGCATTCTCATTCTTACTCTCTCTCTCTCTTTCTCAAAATAAAGAAATAAACGTTTTAAAAAATAAAAAAATAAATAAAACTTTTCTCTAGGGAGCCTGACAGTCTGAGAGGACCTCGGTGTTTCTCCAACAGCTCCCCTAGATCACTCTGCAGTGAAGATAAACGCTGACCAGCTTCACTATTCTCTCAATACTTCCAACCAGCTTTTAGATCTCTACTGTTAAATATGAGCAGGTACCCAGGATCACGTCCTCCCAAAGGGATTCATAAACTCTCAAGCAATCTGAAGCCCGCGCATAACTTGAAGATTCTATTTAGCCTGTCTTCTCTGGCAGGGGAAATACTGCTCTTTCTTTGCACGGCTGGCTTTGGACTGGCTACCCAGTTTTGGAAAATCTGCTTTTGAACTGTCCTGAACTGGGATGTGTACAGGTTGGAAAACTCTAGTGAAACCGAGTGGTGTCTCTCTGGGAGAACCAATAAAATGAGGTAGATGAGTGCCATAGAGGACCGGCCTGGCTGGTCTCCATTTGCACCACCGACAGATCCCTTCGCTGCCCTGCTCTGACCCCTGGGGAGGCAATCCCATACGCTGAGGCACCAGCCCTCTGGCTGATGTCCTCTGACCTCCTTTGGGATTTGACCAACAGGAAGTAACGGCCAAAGAACAGAAGGCCTGAGAAGAGAGAGAAGGAGGTTATTCCCACACCCCCTCCCACTCTGGCACTCCTCTGTCAGGGGCTACGTCTGTCTATACCGTGATTCTTGTGGGTGGCCCCTCTTCCTCAGCTCCAGGAATCACCCAGTCTCCTCTAACACCATCCCCTATCCTTGCACCTTGAGGCAGAACCGGATCAGGAGGGAAAAGGGGTGTTATGCAAAGAAAATGTTCTGGGGCAACTGGTAAGCCTTATGAAAAATATAATAAAATTAAATCCCTGCACCACACACACACACAACTCAATTCCAGGTCAATTAGAAACCTAAATTAAGGTTGGCAGGCCCATAACACTTAATGAAGAAAATATAGAATAATAGATTTATGACCTCTGGTGGGTAGTAGGAAGACTTCCTTAAAAAGACAGGAAAAAAAAAAAGGAGGGCAAACCTTTTACAACACATTTAATGACATTAAGTTGAAATCTTTGTGTTCATCAAAAGACACATAAACAAAGTTAGAGACAAGGCACAGTCTGGGAAAAGATATTTGCAACATTTAAAGCTAACAGAGGATTATGTTCAAAATTTATAAAGGATTCCTACAAATGAATAAGAAAAAAGACAAACATATCCAGGGCAAAAGAGGCGAAGTACAGAAAGAGGCAAACCACAGAAGAAGAACACTGAAAATAAACATATGGAAAACATATTCGCCAGCACTGATAATTAGGGAAATGCAAATTAAATTTTTTTTTTGAAGTTTATTCATTTTTAAGAGAGACAGAATGTGAGTGGGGGAGGGGCAGAGACAGAGGAAGACCCAGAAGCTGAATCCAGGCTCCTCCAAGCTGTCAGCGCAGAGCCCTACACGGGGTTTGAACTCACAAATGGTGAGATCTTGACCTGAGCCGAAGTTGGAAGCCCAACCCACTGAGCCACCCAAGTGCCCCAAGGGAAATGCAAATTAAAACAACCCTGAGATACCCTCAGATTGGTGAAGAATGTGAATGTGAAAGAAATAAGCCATGGAGCCATGAAAACGTGGAGGAACCTCAAAGGCTCATCACTAAGTGAAAGAAGCCACCTTGGAAGGCTACATGTTGTATGACTCCAGCGACATGACCTTCCGGAAAAGGCAAAACTATGGAGACAATAAAAAGATCAGTGATTTTCAGGGGTGGGGGATGGGAGATGCGGAGGCAGAGCACAGAGGATTTTTTAGGGCAGTGCAAATATGCTGTATGATATTATAATCCTGGACATTTTTCCTTACCTGTTTGTCCCAGAGAGTGTGCAACACTGAGTGAACCCTCAGGTATTTGGGTCATTATGAGGTGTCAGCGTAAAAAATATACCATTTTGGTGAGTGATGTTGATAATGGGGAAGGCTATGCATGCGTAGGGGCAGGAGGTATATGGGAAATCTCTGACCTTCCTCTTAGTTTTGTTGTAAACCTAAAACTGCCCTAAAGAAAATTAGTCTTAAGAAATGGTAATATGGGGGCACCCGGGTGGCCCAGTTAGGTAAGCGCCCGACTCTTGCTTTTGGCTCAGGTCCTGATCTCACGGTTTTGTGAGTTCAAGCCCCATGTCAGGCTCTGCACTGGCAGCACGGATCCTGCTTGGGGTTCTCTGTCTCCCTCTCTCTCTGCCCCTCCCTCACTCATGCTGTCTCTGTCTCTCTCTAAACTTTACAAAATTTTTTAAAAAAGAAATGTTGATGGGGTAACACCAACATTTGGTTAGATTGCGGAGAAACGGGACCTCGTACGCGTACTCACAGATGTGTATTTGGCAATATTCGTAGATCCAGCAATCCCAAGAGGTGTATATGCTGGAAAAAAAATGTTTCATCTGCAAACTAGGGAAAAGGCACTAGAAGATGTATTGCAGCGTTTTGTAAAAGGCAAAGGAAACAGCATAAATATCAGATGGAGAATGGATACACAAATTACACTATATTCATAAAATGCAATTCTATTTAACAGTATAACAAAAAATGCAGCAACACGGAACAATCTCCAAAAAACAAAACGCTAGATGAAAACCAAGTTAGAAAAGGATCCTACCAACTGACAACATGTATGTAAAGTTTTAAAATGTGCAAAACACCACTGTAAATTTTTAAGAATATATGCATGTATAGTAACAGCGTAAAAAAAGAAAAAAGAAAAAAAAACACGCACATACAATTGAAACCTACAAAACTTGGGATAATGATTACCTCCGGGGAGGGAGAGTGTGAGTCAGGAAGCCAGGGAGTAGGGGAGGGATATGAAATGGGATTCCCAGGAGACACCAAGTGTGGCTCTTAAGATTTTATGGCAAAAAAAAAAAAAAAAAAAAAAAATTAAAAAGCTTTCAACGGAGTTGGGAAGCAGGTACATAAGCATTTGTGATTTTTGTATTTTTTTGTAGGTGTGAAGTATTTCGTGATGAAAATATTTAAACCTACTATGATCTTAAAGGGTGCTAATAGAAACGTGGCACCAGAGTAGTGGAAAGAAGGCTCCCACTCTAAGCTGTATTAGGCAGATTCCTTAGGAAGTACCATGTGCGTACTTGGACCACAGACGAACAGGTGGTTGGCTAGTAAGTAAGCAGTGACCAAGACCTGTCAACAAACACAAACTAGGTCGGGGGAAAAAAAAAAAGCAAAAACAGAAGGATGCACCTGGGATGGTTAGCCCGGAGTCAAAAGACTTTCTGACATTTTACAAGCAGTGGGGCATGCCAGCCGCCCATGGAATGTCATCCTAGAAAGTGGCAGCTGGCCAGCGACCACTTTGTATTCCACAAAGGATACAAGTTCAGATGAGAGACAAATGCTGTTCGGTTCTCGGCCTCACCCTCATTGCAGGGCAGATCTGGCAATCCAGATTCATCGTGAAAAGAATCACCACGTAAAGCTGCACAGAGTCAAGCCTTCTGTGCCTTGCCAGAAAGGCACAGATGCCCTGACTGCCCTGTGGTCCTAAAGCAGATCCCCTGAAAGGCACAGCAGCCCAGGAGCAAACTCAGGGTATCTTGTGGCCGTTCAGATCATCAGTCTTGGTCTTGGCCTGAGCCCTGGAGTGCTGTGTCTAAGTGATTAGATGCAGTGATCTATTTACATTCATTGAGCTAACCAATAAATGGGCAAAGAGCTCGTTTGTGACACTAAGTACAGCTTTGTCTCTACCGCGCACCATCAACAACAAGCTTCCAATCATTTCTATTCCATTAAACATTGCAAATTAGAGTCCAAGGAGGAGGCTAATTTCCAATCAAACAGAAGAACCAAGGGGACCCAAATCTGTTCTCGTTTTTGCCCAGATGGCCATGTAGGCACACACTCACAAGCCAACTCGCCCACTTCAAAATATAACAGAGCAAACACACAAAAATAAACAAGTGACTAGATCCTGTGTCATGTGCTCTTTTGCTTTTATTAAAGGCATCCATTTTTGGAAGCAACTCAAGGGACAGGCTTTGGATGCTCCAATATTTTGCAGAAAGGGCACAGATATTTTAAATGGGTTTGCTTCCTGACTCAGTCCTCTTGCATGGGTGCTAGAAGGTTGTGCCACAATTGCCCAGGCAGCCTTGAAGTGTGCTACAATCTTCCGTTTGAGCTGATATTACACTCGGCCAAATGAGAGCAGTACATCCACATTTCAGACCAATTTATTCTACTTGAATATAATGTGTCTCATTAATCTCTTCCATCTGTTGTTTATGTGCATGAACAATTCTAGTGGGAAATATAAAGGACTGACACAGGATTTACTACTTGGGCCTCTGAGTCCAGCTTTCATTTGTAAGGAGTTACTATTCTTGCAGATGGGTCACAGATATCTCAGAACTGGCTCTCCCCCAGCCCCAGTGACATTGTGAGAACTTCGCCGTCTGCCCGGGCAGCGTTCCCATGGCTGGTGCCACACAGATGCTCATGTGTCAACCTATCCTGGTATCATCAGAAGTCAAAGGCAGAATAGGATCTCCCAGACAGGAAGAGAGGTCCGCCAACTCTGTTATTCAGGCGTTTTTCCTCTGCCTTCTGCTACTGCTGCTTTCTGATCGATTTGTTGCCCAGTACACCTTCCCCCAGGCTCCGGACAGGACAGACAAAAGTCAATGTCCATTGGTTTTCTACTTGGTAACAGTGCAATTGAAAGTGCTCATGTGAGAAGACTCTGATGTTAAATTGGCTCCACTGAGGATTGGGGATTACTGCCTATGCAGCTTCCAATCCCCACATCACCAAGGATAATCAACATCTTGGAGGGAAAATTAACACCTTATGAAAAGCCAATCTGAAAACCCCTAGTATAATTAGATGAGGCTAGCTAAGTGTGTTCGTTAGTTCAACACATTTCTGAGGGTCTGATAGGCACCATGCTTTGTGCCGGACCCTGGAGCACTCAGTGGTATGTGAGACAGACGATCCCTACTTGCCTGAAGCATTCAGTGTGTTGTGTGCCCATTCCCCAAATTCAGATGTCAGAGTCCTAATCTCTAGTACCTTAGAATGTGACCTGATTCGGAGACAGAGTCATTACAGAGGTAACCAAGTTAAAATGAAGTCATTAGAGTGGACCTTAATCCGATATGACCAATGTCCTTATAAAAAGGGGAAATATGGAGACAGACACACACACGGGGAGGACGCCTGGCAGACATGAAGGCAGAGATCAGGGTGATGCTTCTATAAGCCAAGGAGTCCTGAAAATCGCCAGGAAACCATTGGAGAGTAGGCAAGAGGCATAGAAATATTTTCTCACCTGGGCCTTAGAGGGAACCAGTTCTTCCAACACCTCGATCTTGGACTTCTAGCTTCCATAACATGAAGGGATGCGTTTCTGTTGGTTAAGCTGCCTAGTTTGTGGTACTATGTTCCAGCAGCCCTAAGAAACCAAATATGTATGCCTTCCACAAAATAATGTCACCTAAAAGGGAAGAATTCATGAAAAATTAGAAAAAGCTTTCCTGATTTTCCTTCAACCAGCTGAGGGATCCAGCTTCCAATAAACAAAGCTGGCCTCCATCACTCCCAATGGCAACAACCATTCCCAGCGATGCATGACCAGCCGCCTCTGATGGAACGAGGGCCACAATAAGTGAGGGCTCCTTGGGGGCCTGTAGATAGGACCTTAAGGGCCAGTGGAATAAGAAATAATAATAAAAAGAAAAAAACTCTCCAAAATTTGTCTGAGGGTTCCAGGATTATCCTGTCACTTTATCTGTCTCAAAAACTTCTGGGATGTACTGGCTGGCTTCAAAGATATAAAATTTCTAAATCGCTATTTTTAACCTGGGTTCTAATCCCATTTTATGCTTCGGTCAACTCTGACCTCAGGCAAATCTTGTCTCCTCTCTGAAACTGAGTGCCCCCATTTGTAGAGCAGGAATCTAGACTACAAGATACATAGATTCTCCCTTTATATTCAGTTGCTATGCAATTTGCCCCTCACTAGTATTGGGTAGTCTATGAAAGTAATGATGATGATGATGATAAATGTGAGGGCTTCTTTTACCAAGTTTTGTTCTATGAAGTTTTTATAAATTAATGAATTTAGTCCATGAAACTCTTTTGGAAGAAAAATAAAAGGAAATAGCTCTTGGTCATTCTCCAATTTCTCCACATACCCAGACTCAGTGGAATAAAAAAAGTTGTCTTCACAAGGAAGCAAGTGACTGTCTCAACAGTGTGTGAAATGGTTCCTAACCTTTAGAGCACCAGATGAAATGGCTTGGTCTGCCTTGCATGCTAGACATGGGGCCTGAAGTCAGCCAGAGACGCCACATCCCGGGCAAACAACCCGACACAACAAGTGGGCCTGTGTAGCCTATTAGCAAACTCTCATAAGCAATTATACAGAGACCGCTGGCCAAAAAGCCATTGACGGAGAAGCGAATTCAGTGTGTGATGAAACCATTGCTAAGAATTCCACCTAATCTAGAAACACGCTCCATGAAAAATAACTCCTCTCAAGAAGAGGCTAAAGTCCAGTACATTGTTGAGGCTTCTAGGTACTGCTAAGGGTCAATACTTTTGTCTGGAAACCAGAAGCAGTGGGGCCGGCCTGGAGGAGGAGGTCACTG
Organism: Lynx canadensis; assembly: GCF_007474595.2. Classification (NCBI taxonomy): domain Eukaryota; kingdom Metazoa; phylum Chordata; class Mammalia; order Carnivora; family Felidae; genus Lynx; species Lynx canadensis. Next base: position 27,019,680 of record NC_044306.2, on the reverse strand, counting down.
GGGCCACCTCTCCCCTTGCGAAGCAGGACAATAGGACAAGATGACCAGGCACACTCTGTGGTGGCCACCTGCTACCTGGAAAGAATTTACGAGCCCTAAAAGAACACTTCTTGGAACTCTCTGTTGCAAAGACAGGGAAGGATATGATGAAAATTTGTGGGCTTAGTTCAGCCTCTTTTAATGCCTTCTTTGTAACTAGAGGATTTTTAAAAATTATACAAGTGAAAGCACTTTGAAAAGTGAATTAAAAGATTTTTTAGGGGAGCCTGGGTGGCTCAGTCAGTTGAGCATCCGACTCTTGAATTCGGCTCAGGTCATGTTCCCAGGGTTGTGGGATCGAGCCCCCCACAGGGCTTTGCGCTGAGTGTGGAGCCTGCTTGGGATTCTCTCAATCTCTCTGTCTCTCTGCCCCTCCCCTCTCTGCTTGTGCTCTATAAATAAGTAAATAAATAAATAATATTTTTAAAATATTCTTTAAAAATAACACCACAACTTAAAAGACAAATCACTGATTAAATTTGAATCAATCATCCACCATTAAATCTGACACCATTTAGTCATCTCTATAGATCAGTGACTTTGTCTTAAACCATCATCCTATAAGGAACTTCTGAGTAGAGGAGCAATCAAAACTATAGATTCATATCTATATGAATAATCCATATGAGTATATTGAACTAAAAGGAATCTTCTAGAATATCTGATCTAACTCCCTATCTTTTTATTGAGAATACCGAGGTGCGGAAAGAAATAATGTGCCCAAGATCACGTAGCTAGTTAGAGACAGAGCTAAAAGGAAACCCACAGCTTCTGACACTGGGTGAGCCAGGACTCAGCGTTACCCCCACCACCTCCTAGATGCCCTCAGATCCTTCCCTGCACTCACCTCAGTGACTCACCACTGGCCTGGTTCTTCATTTCTATCTCTTGTGTGTGAAGGTTGGGGGGCTGACCATCTGTAAAATAGAAGCGTCTTTAGAATTATATTTTTGAATATCTAGAAACATCATTTTAAGTAACTGGGCTTATAGCCAGAATTTTCCACCGAGTGCTACCACCAAATAACTTGAATCTCATTTGCCAGACTTTCTTCCCTAATCTCCCTTCCCCTGTCCTCTATTAACAAAACAAAACAAAACAAAACAAAACAAAACAAAACAAAACAAAACAAAACAGAACATCAGGAAGAAGGAACAAGGAAGAGGCTCTCCATAACTGCAAGAATGCAGAACTGGTCCCTGGTTCCTCAAGGCCTGGCTGAAGCCAGGGGGAGGCTGAGAACAGTTTTCAGGAAATGGGCCCCTCTAGAGGGTTCCCAGAGTGACAAGCAGCCATATTGGGTGTAGACTGAAGAGCTAGCTTTTGTAGGGAAGTCGCTCAGGTGAATGAAGTTCGATGGGAAACAAGTTGGGGAAGCTTTAAGCCATGGCTTCCTGCACAGGACCCTCGGCCCTTAGCACTTTGGTGCTTAATGTTCTCAGCTTCAGCCGTGGACACACGATCCCACAATCCATGACATACTCATCTGTAACTTTGGGGAGACACCAGTTTGAATCACATGCTTTGAGGGGACTGTGAAGAAGTCAGCCCCTTGGCTAAAGCATGGGCCTAGCTCAGTATCCAACTTTCCTACTTCACTGGCCGTGATTCTTTTTCTTCTGACACCAGCTTCTGACATGACAGCATATGCTAGAATGGTATTGTATATGTGAGGATTTCCAGAGCTCTAGTGTTTTTCCAAACCATCAAAGATCTGCTCTGCAAGACCTGTCTGTGGAATCCCTCAGAGATATTCATTTGGCCCACGGCTGAAGACTGAAGAACAATCCTTTGATCAACTTGCCCTGAAATTCTTTTTTGTTTGTTTATTTACAAATTTGATTTGTTTGTTTGTTTGTTGAGGGGGGGCACAAATGAGCAAGGACAGAGAGAGAGAGAGAATCCCATGAAGGGGGGAGAGAGAGAGAAAGAGAGAGGGAGAGGGAGGGGGAGAGAGAAAGAGAGAGAGAGAAGCAGGGCTCACCCAAAGCAGGACACAACCTCCCCTGATATGGGACTCAAACTCATGAACTGTGCGATCATGACCTGAGCCGAAGTCAGACGCTTAACCGACTAAGCCACCCAGGTTCTCTCCTTGCCCTGAAATTCTTCCATCATTCTCTTGGCAGTTTACCTGCCATCTCCTCTTAGTCTTCAGCCCTATTCCTTCTCCTTCATTATGGCTCTTTTCCCTTGCTTGTCTAACCTGTAGGGTCTTTCCGTGCCTCACTAGGGTAGTGGTGGACCTCCGCTTTCCAGAGCAGAGGTTCAGACGCAGTGTGCATGTAGAGCTGATAGTCTGTTGCATATTCTAGTACCCTGCTCGCTGCTTTCATCAGCTAGAAGAACCCTAGGGGAAAACTGCATGTCCACGGATAGGGGTCAGATAACCACAGACATGTTCAGCAAGTTGGCAAGAGATGAACAGAAACCAAACTGCACAAGGAGAACTCAAGGAAGCCTCTAGCCCCAGGGAAGGTGGCGGCCAGTGTTGACTCAACAGCTGAGTAAGAGGTGGAGGGAAGTGGTCCCTGGAACAACACGGGGACTGTTTCCTGGGATCCTTTGCCCATTCCACCACTCCAACAGCTTTTGTGGAAGACAGAGGCAGAGAAGCCCTGTCCCTATGTATTTTGCAGAAGAACAGTAAATATCAGCAGTCTGGAATGTAGCAGCAGGCGGGGCACTGAGCAGAAGTCTGGGGTAAGGGAGCTCTCGTGCTGGGTGTGCCTGTCAGCTGGAATGGCAGACCCGGGGAGAACCGTGGGGTGGGCGGCCCCCCTCGAGTGGCCCTGAGGGGTCTGCAGGAAACAGTCCCTACAGATCAGTGAGCAGGTCTGCAGCCACAGTAGCCCCAGAGGGTCCCAAGGGGCGATCTGCCAAGAGACCAACACAGCGTGGTGAGATGAAAATCTGCCAAGAGGATCATTTAGATTGAAGACCTCCAGTGAACTCAGACATTCTACCGAACGGAGGAGATTGACACGGAAAGGGGCCTCGGGTCCCGCAGTCAAGAAAGTGGAAAGATCCAGCCACATTTGGGCCTGCGTAGGCATGTGATCTTACCTTTCTTGAGAGTCATAAGGTTGGACAACATGAAGTTTAACAACATAAAGAGTTTGTAGACAGCTCTGGACAATTCACAGAAGAGGGGTCTCTTCATTTCTCTGTGAACCACTGTGCATGATTTGGCATAGATACAGACATAAAAGAAGTAAATCATAAGAACCAAGCAGGCATGTGAACCCACCATGGGAAATGCAGTTTGCTACAGGACAGGGAGGTACAGAAATCATCCTACCAAGAGGAATTCTAAATCGTGTGATGTATGGTGTGCACGCTTTTATTTCTTCTTATTCAAATGAGCAGCATTTTTTGTGTATATGTGGACTCAGATTATTGGGCCTCTACCTTGGCCTCTAGTTTACCCAAGTTCAATGCACCCTGGTGTGGACCTCCAAAGATTGCCAAAAATTGCCCTGAAGACTTTGGACAACGATATCACCTTAGTGCTCTACATTTAGCATGCTTCCTTTCCACTGACTCAGTAGAGTCCTGTCCTACATTCTGGGACAAGAATGCTAACTCTTCTCTGCAGGAAGGCTCTGAGGATTGAGGGGGCTTTCTTTGTGTGGGCCATAAAAATCATTAGTACTTATTGTTAAAAAAAAACCAACAACTTAGATTATAGAAATGCATAAAAGTAAAATATAAAAAGTTCTTTATTTTCCAACAGAACTTACTCCCATGCAGACGATCCAGACTCCCCAAAATAGACTCTGTGAAGAGGCTGGGGTACGTGTTTTATTTTCCAAGTATATTGAAGAACCCCTCCCCGCCCCCACGGACACACACACACACACACACACGCATACACACACACACCAAGAAATGTAATCATACCACCCATAGTATAGGCATTTTGCTATTTCAATCGATACTCTGTCTTGAACACCTTTCCTGCCAGCACTTACAGATTTCCCTTATTATAGTTTTTAATAGCTGCATGGTTAGTCCGTTCTATATATGAACCATCTTTATTTAATCCATCTTTTATTCATAGACATTTAAGTTATTTTGAGTTTTTTGCTTTTGCAAAGAATGCTACAAAACTATCCTCATGCAGATATCCGTGCACGGTTGCATGGTTTATTTCTAAAGGTAAATTTCCTGAAGTAAAATCGCCAGATCAGGGGGTGTATGTGTGTTTTGTATTTTAATGAATATTTTCAAAGGTTGTACCAGCCTATCCTCCCAGAGAGATGGTGTTTGTGGATGTGGAGTGTGTTATTGCTCCAGGTGTTGAGAGATCCCTATCTTGCCTATTAGGCTTGGAAGTAAAATCCTGGGGTGCCTGGGGGATTCAGTTGGTTAAGCATTCCACTTCGGCTCAGGTCATATCTCGTGGTTTATGAGTTCGAGCCCCGAGTCAGGCTCTGTGCTGACAGCTCCGAGCCTGGAGCCTGCTTCAGATTCCGTGTCTCCTCTCTCTCTGCCCCTCCCCCTACTCTCAAAAATAAAAACATCAAAAAAAATTTTTTTAAGGAAGTAAAATCCTGGGCTTCCATTTTGACTAAAAGAGCTCTCTGGTGCTCTTGGCCATTAGAAATTCAGCAAGTTCACAGTTCCACCAGTTTATTTATGGACAAGGTGGTCTTCAGCAGTTACGGGGGAGGTGCTGTTTCAGAACCACAGAAGGTTGGCACAATAGGGTCCCCAGGGAGATGGTTGCAATCGACCTCCTCCTTTGACAGATGAGCAAATGGAGCTGTGGGCGGATGCTGTCTCTGGGTGTGCATCACCCTGTCCCCATCCTTCTGTGAGATGTGGGTGTTCATCAGTCATCCAGAACTTCTGGGTCTTTCTAACGCAACCTCGGTACGGGGTGGGAGGGGACCTGCTTGTGGACGTTTGGCCGGCCACCAAGGCTGTGAGAGGTGTTCACGCAATGTACGTCATCCCAGCGTAAATATGTGGTACCTGCACGGGGCTGGACAAAATGATGACACTGTGTTTGTTGAACAACAGATTGAGGTATAAATCTACCTCTCGTGGCATGACTCACTCTTCAGCATGTGATCTGTGGGAGCATCCCTCTCCATCCCAGCCTTCCTACTTCAGCCGTTAGAGTCAGAACTCCCTCCCTGTCAGTATGTCTACCCAATTTCCCACCTTTCTGTCTCCTCACCAGAAGAAGAAGCCTGGCTCCTCTGAGTGGTCGGACTGGCAAGAAGGAAGGGCCACCCCTGGGTCCTGTCCCAGAAGAGGTGTGCCTGGAGCGCCACCCTCCCAGGCTGCCTTGTCAGGTGTGTGGGTGCACACCTTGCAGGAGGCGCCTGACCCGGTCCAGCTCTGACTATGTGCCCACACGCGTCTGAGGATAGATGGGCAAACGGATTCAGTATCTCTGTGGCCCTAGTTCTAGGCTGACTCAGTCTGGCTAATCAGAGGATATTTTCATCAGACTTCTGTTTTGATCTTTTGATTGATACAGAACTCACAGGAAGAAAGGGGTTTTATTCATTGGCTGTCTTAAAACCATAACATTCACCCTCAAAGGCTGTGAGTTTGAGGACAGGGGAGATAGACCCAGTGACTCACCTAACAAATGCTCAAAGGCTTTCCGTGTGCAGAAGCTGGCGGGCCACGGGACCCTCGTTCCTTTTTCCCTCAAGGAACAGGGATCCAGTTGGACTGGGTCTCTCAAGTATATTCAGTAAGGCAATGCCCTTTTTTACCAGACTGATAGGATTGGGATCCAGGAACCTCCTGGAACTTCAACAGGCTGGTTAGCAAGGGTGCAGAGGTGCCTGCAAAGCTGAATTGCACAGAAGAATTGTGAGACCACGTACGCACGCGTGCGCACGCACGTACACACACACGTGGGGTGGGGGTGGGGCAATTAGAAAATAATTAAAAATATAACGGAGCTACATCTCTCAAATCGTTAGGAATGTTCCCGATACGTTGTCAAGGGAAGAAAACCAAAAAACAAGTTGCAGACTAATGCATTTACTTTAATTATATTTAAGTAAAAACAAACCAGAAAAGAATCTATCTCTATGTAAATATGCATTTGCATCTGTTTGAATGAGCAAGGGAAAATCGTGGAAAGTAGATAGCAGGTGTTAGTGCTGGTAGCTCAAGAGGATGGGCTTGGCGAGGAGGCCAAAAGAGAGGGCTCGCTTTCATTTTATAAATCTTTGTACCATTGCCATTGTTACAATAAACTTGTCTTAACTTTTGTATCAAAAACCGTCAGGAGAGGAAATTAGATGAAAAGGAAAAGGGAAATGTTAGTTCCAAATTCGCATATTTCTCTGTGTTTGGGGGGAAGGGAGAGAGAAAGGGGGAAGCAATGGATAGAATAGTGTATATCATATGATCTATTTATGTCAACGAAAATGATTCATTCACACATATGCTAGTATTGCATCAAAATATCTTTCAGTACAGTTTGAAATATTTGTCGTGGGCATGCGATTCCTTCATTTGTCAAAAAAACTTAATTATATTTGTGAATAATTTATAATACAAGGAGAAAAGGCTGGTGATGTATTAAACAAAAGAGCAGTATATCAACCTGCTTACATATTAAAATTTCAATAGTAAGGGAACAGTCAGGGGAAATGTACAGACAAAAGATTGGGTGAAAAAGTGCCATAATGTCAACAGTGACGGTTAAATTATAGGTGGCATTTGCTAAAATTAAAAACAGGTCCTGTGGGCATGACTTCACCTCTGATGCTTAGGGTTGGGAAAGATCTGGCCTGGTTGCGGATAGACAGCGGATTCTAGGACCACAGCACCTTCCTGGTACCCCTTGGGGGTCCTGCATAACGCCCTCAGTGTCAGCTAGGACATGGGAGGGATCGTGCAAGAAACAAAGCAGCCAGCACAGAGAGAAAAGCAGCTGCCAGCCCTCACCCCGGTGACAGGGTCAGTACCGTTTTCTCTGACTACAGACAATATTATGAAAGATGGGGGAAAAAACTTCATTGGTTTGAATAGAAGTGAAGAATGTTCTATGTTAAACAGCAGCCTTTTACTAGAAAGACTCAGAACACAGACTCTGGAGTTAGACTGCTTGGATTCGAATTCCAGCTCTGCAAACTGGGTCAGGTGCACGCTTCTTCACTTCTCCATGCCTTGACGTTTTCATCTACAAAACGGAAAACATAAAAATAATAGTATATGCCCCATAGGGTCCTCATGAAGAGTCAACAAGTTAAAAGATATAAAAATCTTAGAATAATACTTTGAACATAGTACTATATAAGTGTTTGCTATTGTTACTAACAATATTATTCCTTACATATTTAGAAAATGGTGGCACTAATTCTTGATCTGTGGTCATTGCTTTAATAATTTTTACAATTTATTGGAGGTCAAAGTTGTGTCTGGAAAATACATGGATCTCTCAAGGCGCCTGGCTGTCTCAGTTAGAAGAGTATGCAACTCCTTTTTTTTTTTTTTTTATGTTTTTGTAAGAGAGAGACAGAGACAGAGTGTGAGCTGGGGAGGGACAGAGAGAGAGGCAGACACAGAATCCGAAGCAGGCTCCAGGCTCTGAGCTGTCAGCACAGAGCCCAGTGCAGGGCTCGAACCCACAGTGGTGAGATCATGACCTGAGCCGAGGTCGGGTGCCCAAGCGACCGAGCCACCCAGGTGCCACTGCCTCCCGTGCAACTCTTGATCTCAGAGTTGTTAGCTCGAGCCCCACATTGGGTGTAGAGATTACTTAAAAATAAAATTATTCTTAAAAAAAGAAAATACAAAAGGGCACCTGGTTGGCTCAGTTGGTTAAGCATCCAACTCTTCATTGTGGCTCAAGTCATGATCTCAGAGTTTGTGAGATTAAACCCCACATCGGGCTCTGTGCAGATAGCGTGGAGTCTTCTTGGGATTCTCTCTCTCCCACTCTCTCTCCCCCTTCCCTGCTCTCTCTCTCTCAAAATAAATAAATAAGCTTAAAAAAAGAAAAAAAGAAAATACATGGATCTCTTCAGGAAGGGCCATGGGGTCAAAACAAACAGTACATGAAAGCTTTGCCCTAATTGGCTCTCCCATGCAGGCTTGGGTTTGAGAGCCTAGAGGTCTTGCAGAAAAATTATGCACTAGGGCAGGTGGTGGAGACAAAAGACATTCTCAACAGGGAACATCTCAGACCAAAGTCTTGGAATTTTCCTTAGCAAATTTAAGAAGCTTTATACTATTTCAACTCATAAAGCTAACCAACCAGGTCTGAAGCACTCCTTATATTTCAGGACACGGTCTGTATTGTTCTTGGAGCCACCATATCACATGCTATTTGATTCATGCCATGAACCAAAGTGAGCCCAAAAGAAGATTCTACAACTGATATGCCATTTGCATCTCCTTGGATAAATAAACAGGTAAAGGACAACAGCCACACAACTAAATGAATATCTATAAATATTGTCCATCTAACTCTGTTTTCAGGTGCTATACATTTAGTTATTGGGAATGCTCATATCTTCATTCATCAAGTTCTGCCCAGGTAAGGTCCTATATGACCATGTCTTCTGCAAAGTGTCTCCTACTAGTCACTCCCAGATCCCATGGATACCCTGCCTTTTGGAATTCTTAAGCCTCTTAAATAATTCCCAACTTAGTTATAGACTAACTTGCATTGTTATAGGTGTTTCATATGTATTTGTCTCTCTTCTTGATAAACTTCCTGATGATAAATGGTATAAACCTACTCCCTGTCTGTCCTTTCCCCACACCTGAAAACAAACAAACAAACAAACAAAGCTGAGCATACCATGAAACTTAATATAGAATCATAGGCTCCCAGAATCTGAGAGCTAGAAGGAACTTTAATCTATGGAAGGACTCCTTTCATAAGATGAGGAACCTCATCTAGCATCATCTACCAGGAGGACTATTGAATCTGAAGTGTGGACATGCCAATAAACACACACAAACATACACACATTCTTAGTAGCCAGTTCAGTTGAAGTCAAATAGGCACCATCTACCATGACAGACCCAGACACAGCAGAATTCTAAAGCAACCTCTGATCGGCCAAAGGGAGACCTAACACGTCTTTCTCCATCTGCTGAGACGGGACTCGTGAGATTTCTGGGAGCTGTTCTTTTTTATTGTCTTTGCCCTACAACTGCAAAGGGAAAGCACCATGGCTTAACTAGCCCTAAAGTCTCAGCCAGTAAACCTTGGACACATGCTTTCTAGTTCACACTGCAAAGCACTGTGTTAACATGGTACTCGATCCTGTTAATCGCACTAATCAGGAAACTCCGTGCACAGTTTTATTTATTTATTTTTAATATGAAATTTATTGTCAAGTTGGTTTCCATACAACACCCAGTGCTCATCCCAACAGGTGCCCTCCTCAGTGCCCGTGCGGAGTATTATACCTTTATGCTAATCTATCTTTCTCATAAAATGTAAATAGGGCTAGACATTCAGCCCAGGATACTTTTCACCCTCATATGAAAAAGAAAGAACTGCTGGCCGGGGGCCCAGGGTGGGTGAACATGGACCCCAGCAACAAGGCCCCTTTCTTGGTTTCTTCCTTCCCTAATGAGCAAAGACGGAACCAGGAAATTGGTTCCCATAGTTATTAACTGTGACTTTGGGGGTAAAGCAAACCCCATGCTTTCCTCACTGCATTTATAAAGCACACATGGTAAGAAGGAATGGGACTTCACTGGTCACCCACAAACTTCTTGAATCCTGTGAGTCAGAAGTGACATTGCAATTGGGGAAGGACTTTGCAGCTTGAGTTTGGTGGTGGGGCTTCTGATGTGATTAATCTCGGAGAAACCTTCTTCCTCTTACCTTGCAACCATTAGACTATGCACTAATCAACGATCGTGTGTCGTTTATTTTTGTATCTTCACACTAGCAAAGAGCCTGGCATGCAGGAAGTGCTCCAGATGTAGTGATTGAACTGATGTGAAAGTGACCAGAGTAGACGGTGGGCAGGCTATGGCCCCTGACAGTAACCGGCCCCTTCAAGATGCTTTCCCTCTATCCACCACCAGTCGCCACTCCTTTTCCTCTCTGCACATCTCTGAGATTGAACAGGTAGGCCCTGACTACAGAGCAACCCCCAACTGGCTTCATCTAGTTTAGAAAACTGACATTTGTTTACAGATGATCCCAGATTACACAATGCTTGCCACTTTCCCCAAATATCATGCATCAAAACGTAGCCTGAATATAGATAGTAAAACGATCACTGATGTTCTGCCTAAAGGCCTTCCACAAGCTGCAGAAAGAATATTAATTCTGTGCCCTATTTGTTTTCATTGCCTAAGGGAAGCCCGGGACAGACACCAGTGCATCTTTAATCTTCTCTGTTTCCTGTCTGGGGAAAGGCAGACTGACTCTCCTTCCACAGACTTTCATATTCAACCCTATCCATTCATGTCAAACTGCTGAGCCGGGAGAAAGCACACAGGAATCTGATGGAAGTTTTTTCCCAAGTGAGGAGTACCATTAGTGTAATATAAATACAACAAAACCTTACAACAGTTCTGAAATGACTTTCTTCTGCATCTATTCAAACACAGGATGTTTCTTCTTTCGTAACGGTCCAGTAGAAGGACTACCAGAATGTTTTGCCTCTCTGCCAAGTTCTGTTTCTCAGACCAAGTTTACCCATAGCCCAAATTTCATACAATTATTGAATTGTAGAATTGCAAGAACCCTCCTAAGGTTACCATATAATATTAAGTATCTTTTTCATTCCAAAGGCTTGACTAGCCTTAAAGTCTACGTCTTTCTATAACATCCTAGGTTATTTGTAGTCTTATACTCTAATAGAAGTCTAAAAAAATGGAACAGTAGCTGTACTTACGATTTAGTTTTCAGCATTTCCTGAAATTGATTTTACCATAAAGTAAGTGAGCTTTAGAAAGGGAAATATGTTTAAGGACCCAGAGTCTGCTCTATTTGGACTTTGAGAAAAACCGTTCATTTTCCTAGCAAACTTAGAAACTATTTCTTAAAACAATTTTTAAGCAAAAGAAAGGATTTCCTGATAATGCTTTGGCAAGTAGTAATCTTTGACAAGGATAAGCCTTGCGAGAGCTTTTTTGACCTAGCTTTTTCAAATACACTCTACATGAATCGTTCTCACTATTACATTTCTTTTAAAAGAACATAATAATATGTTTAATGCATTAAGGGACAATAAAGATTATACCAACTAGTCAATCAAAAAGTACAAATGGCCCTTACTAGGTGGCAATGGTTGGCCTAGATTTTCAGTCTGCATAATTGATCCTGCACAGACGTAAGCACATCTGCAGCCAGCTATGCTGAGGATGAACCGGAGCCTTCTTCAATGATTCTAGCTGACAGAACATGTTCACAAGTGGATGTCTCCTGTTACATGCTGCCTAGCACCACAGTCTTTGTGGGTGATGAAATACAAACCATCACCACTGGAAAACACACACACACACAACCACGCACACACGTTTCATCAGACCCACTGTCTTTCACTATACTGCGTCATGGATCTCCCCAACAGGAACAGGACTAGGGTGCAATGAGTGAGGCACTCATCTTGGGAACAAAATTTAAGATGATACCAAAAAACTCAATTACCAAGATAAATGATAGTTTAATGCAATAGTCATGAAAATAAAATTCAATGCAAAAAAAAATCCATGACAAACAAAATATTGAAAGTCTAAATAACAAGATGCAACCTGTCCCTTGTACAACCTTGCCTCACTTGTCTTACACCAACCTTGGCCCTTGTTCCAATAAAACTTTATTCACAAAAACAGGCAGCCAGCCATGGGCCATGGTTTGCCAAACTGATTTTTTTGTATTGCATTAAAATACTATTTATCTTGCTAACTGAGTTTTTTGGTACCCCTTTAAATATCATATCCTTGCCCTGGTTCTGTTCTCCCACTGAACAGTAAATACTATGAGGGCAGAAACCAAGTGTTAATTCATCTTTGGTACACAAGTGCTCATTGAATTCTCAGAAGTGATTCTCAGAGATGAAACTTAAATTTACATTCAAATCATTTCCCTAAATGTAATCCTTAATTTTCTAGTAAAAAAGATACAGAGATTGTCCCTTAAGAGAAATGGAAATATATAGCATGAACTACAAATATAATCATCATATTTAATATGGATGTTTTACTTCTAGCAATTTATCATAAGAAACTAATTCAGCTAAGCAAAAAGATATAGGTATGAAAATATTCATGGCATCATAAATAATTCCCTAGGGAGGAGAGCTGTTTAATATATGATCATATGTTAATATGACAGAATCATATGTATTATTAAAGAAAATAATTTTTAAAGACATTTAAAAATTTGAAACATTTTGTATCATAAACTAATAAAAAGTAACAAAATACTAAGAAATATGTACACCATGGAAAATAAACCAATGTATACAATTCAAAATTAATATGCAAAACAAGCTTTTTTAGGATTATGGAATTACATTTTCACAATTTCTACTAAATTACTCTTTAATCATGTTTTCATAGTGCTTCTATTAAAATAATTTGAATTAAAACATTTTGAATAAAATATTCTCAGCACAGGGTAAGTCCAATACCTATAGCAGATTTCCTCTCGATGAATATCCCAACCCATGGTAAGAGGAATTGAAAACCAGAGAACAAAAAGTGCTCTTTCTTTTACTTCCAGTTAATTCTTCACTCTTGATTTTTCTTACAAAGCTTTCAAAATTACTCTGTCTAAAAGCGTGGCAAATACTAGGGGGAATCACATGGAGAGGATTTAAATATCACAAGTTTCCACTTCAAATGTAGATGAGCATAGAGGTAAAGAAAGAGGGAAAGTGTTCTAGGGCAGAGACCAGTAAACCAAGGTCCTTGGGCCCAATTCAGGTTGCAAACTAACAATGGTTTTTATATTTTTTAAGGGTTGAGGAGAACAAAGAGGAAGAGAAGGAGAGGAAATGATAGAGGCTTACGTGGCCAACAAAACCTAAAATATTTAGCATCTGAACTTGTACAGAAAAAGTGCCAGTCTCTGCTGTAGGAGAAAAAAAATACATGTCTCTGTGTTAGTCGACTTTATACATTTCTTTAATTAGTAGCTTTTCCTTTTTTAGAGCAGTTTCAGGTTTCCAGAAAAATCGAGCAGAAAGTACAGAGTTCCCACATAGCTTCCCCCTCCCAGTTTCCACTGTTACTAATATTTTGCATTAGTGTAGTAATTTGCTACAGTTGATAAACCAATATTGATATTATTATTATTAACTAAAGTCCATCATTTACATTAGTATTCACTCTTATTGTCGTACAGTTCCATGAGTTTTGACAAATGCATAGTGTTAAGTATCCACCGTTAGGGTATCATACAGCATATAGTTTCACTGCCCTAAAAATCTCCTGTGTTTCACCTTTTCACCCCTCCCTTTCTCCTCCCGAAACACCTGTCAAACACTGATCTTTTTACTGTCTCTGTAGTTTGGCCTTTTCAGGAATGTCATATAGTTAGAATCATACAGTATGCAGCCTTTTCTGACTGGTTTCTTTCACTTAGCCATATGTATTCAAGATTCCTTCATGTCTTGTTGTGGCTTGATAGCTCATTTCTTTCCATCACTGAAAAATATTCCATTGCATGGATGTACCACAGTTTGTTTATCCATTCACTCATTGAAGGACATCTTGATTGCTTCCAAGTGTTGGAAATGACGAAAAATGATGCTGTAACATTCATGTGCAGGTTTTTGTGTGGACATAAATTTTCAATTCATTTGAGAAAATACCAAGGATTGCTAGATCCTATGGTAAGATATGTTTGGCTTTGTAAGAAACTATCAAACTGTCTTCCAAAGTAGCTGTGCCATTTTGCTTTCCCACTGGCAGTGAATGAGAGTTCCGGTTGTTCTATATCCTCACTGTATTTGATGTTGTTAGTGTTTGGCTATTGGCTACTTTAAAAGGTATGTAGGAACATCTCATTATTGTTTTAATTTGCAATTTTCTGATGACATATGATGTTGAGTATGCTTATTTGCCATTCATAGATCTTTGGTGAGCTATCTGTTCAAATATTTTGCCCATTTTTAAGTTGGGTTGTTTTCTTATTATCAGGTTTTAAGAGTTCTTATATATTTTAGACACAAGTCTTTTATCAGATGTGTGCTTGCAAGTATTTCTCCCAGTCTGTGATTTTTCTTTTCATTCTCTTAATGGTATTTTTTACAGAGCAGAAATTTTTAATTTTAATAAAGTCCAATTCATCAATTTTTTGTGTCATGGATCATGCTTTTTTTGTGTGGTGTCTAAAAACTCATCACCAAACGTAAGGTAATCTAGATTTTTTATCTATGCTACCTTCTAAAGGTTTGTAGTTTTGCATTTTATATTTAGGTCTATGATCTCTTTTGAGATATTTTTTGTGAAAGATGTAAATTCTGTGTCTAGGTTCCTTTTTTCTGCTTAAGGATGTCCAGTTGTTGCACTGCCATTTGTAGAAAAGAACATCCTTTCACCATTGAATGACCTTTGCCCCTTTGTCAAAGATTAATTATATTTGTATGGGTCTATTTCAGGGATCTCTGTTCTATTCTGCTGATCTAGTTGTCTATTCTTCCCCCGACACCATGCTGTCTTAGATACTGGAGCTTCATAGTAAGATTTGAAGTTGGGTACTGTCTGTCCTCCAACCTTGTATATCTCCTTCAATATTGTGCTGACTATTCCTGGGTCTTTTACCTCCCATATAAACTTTAAAATTAGTTTGTCAATATCCACAAAATAATTTGCTGGGATTTTGATTGGAATTGTGTTGAAACTATAGATAAATTAGGAAGAACTGACATCTTAACAAAATTGAGTCTTCCTATCCATGAACATGGAATATCTATTTATTTTTTATTTCTTTCATCAGAATGTTTTAGTTTTCTTCATATAGATTATGTACATATTTCATTATATTTACACCTGTGTAGCTAATTTTTGGTGCTATTGTAAATGGTGTCATATTTTTTATTTCAAATCCCAAATGTTCATTGTTGATCTATAGGAAAGCAATTGGTTTTTGTATGTTAACCTTGGATATTTACAAGGATATATAGCAACCTTACCATAAGATGCTTATTAGTGCTTTGAGATCTTCTACATAAGCAATCATGTTATCTATGAACAAAAACAGTTTTATTTCCTCCTTCCCAATCTGTATACCTTTGTTTCACTTTCTTGTCTTATTGTGTTAATTAGAACTTGAAGTATAATGGTGAACATGAGTGGTGAAAGGAGACATCCTTTCCTTGTTTGTGATCTTAGGGGAAGAGTATCTGGTATCTCACTTTGAAGCATGATGTTAGCTGTAGGGTTTTGTTATGGCTGTTTTTCCTCAAGTTAAGGTAGTTTCCCTGTTCCTAGTTTGCAGAGACGTTTTATCATGAGTGGGTATTGGATTTCGTCTAATGCTTTTTCTGCATCTATTGGGTATCATCTTATAATTTTTCTTCTTTAGCCTGCTGATGTAAAAGATTTTATCAGTTGATTCTTGTATGTTGAACCAGCCATGCATACCTGGGTTAAATCCCATTTGGTCATGGTGAGAATTTTTTTTATTTGTTTTTATATATCTTTTCATTGTTGGATGCTATTTGCTAATATTTTGCTGAAGTTTTGCATCAATGTTCATGAGAGACATTGGTGTATAGTTTTCTTCCTTGTAATGTCTTTGTCTGGTTTTGGTATTAGGGGTCTACTTCCTCAATGAGTTAGGAAGTGTCCCCTCTGCTTCTGTTTTCTGGAAGAGATTGTACAGACTTAGTATCTTTTTTATAAAAAAATAAATTTACCAATGAAGCCGTTTAGGCCTAATCTTTTCTGTTTTGGAAAGTTGTGAATTGTTGGTTCAATTTCTTTCAATGCTATAGGCTTTTTCAGTAAGTTATTTCTCCTGTGTGAGTGTTGGTAGTTATGTCTTTCAAAGAATTGGTGCATTTCATCTCAGTTATCAAATTTTGAGGCATAGAACTGTTCATAGTATTTCTTCCTTATTCTTTTAGAGTCCATCTGTAGTGATAGCCCCTCTTTCACTTCTGATATCAGTAATTTGTATCCTCTCTCTTTTTTTCTTTGGTTAGTCCAGCTAGAAGTTCATCAATTTTACTAATCTTTTCAAAGAACCGACTTAAGTTTTGTTTATATTTTCTATTGAGTTTCTGTTTTCAATTTCACTCATCTCTACTGTAATTCTTATTATTGATTTTCTTCTGCTTACTTTGGATTTGATTTCTTCTTCTTCCAATTTCCTTAGGTGGAGGTTTATACTATTGATTTTAGATTTTTCTTCTTTTCCAACATATGCATTCAATGCTATACAGTTCCCTCTAACCACTGCTTTTGCTGCATCGCACACATTTTGAGGATTTGTATTTTTATACACATCTATGTGTTAAGTAGTCTGCTTTTTTATTTTTTTTAAAAGTAAACCATATCTATATTATCATTTCTAATAAACAGTTCTTTCTTAGAGTTTCTTTAAAGTTTGAAAAGATGTGATGGGAAGGAAAAATAATGGGGAATTTGGAAAGAGTGAACTACACTGACTTTTCCTGAACTAATTATTGTGAAAAGTGACTCTTACATCTTCCCAATGCATATAGCCTATGCCGAAGAGCTCAGACCAAAAACAGCCACTGTTCCCATTCCTCTTCACCTGGCCTTTCTTTGTTGAGAAGTGATGTCTTACTAAATGTTATGGTGAAGCTGAACCCAGCTTGTACCTGCTCTGGACAGTCCATTGTTAACCTGATGTCAGCTTGAAATTAGCCATGGTGAAAGTATTTGTACCAGGGAAATTGGCATGTAGCACAAATCAGGACTAATTGCTGGTAGAGGAGGCAGTGGGGCGGGGGGGGAGGCTGGCTCATCAGTACAGCAGTGCCAGATTATAAAACCTATGAATTTCCCCTAGCTTTCTAAATTTATTGGGCAGAAATAAGAAACAGAATCTATTGTACGTGAATATTAGAGAATCATTGAGCTTCCAAAACCCACTATTTCCTCCAGATGCCGTGAATATGCCAGGCCATGTGAGAAGAAGAATTCTTCTTTCAAGCAGCAATGTGAAATGTAGCTGGGCAAGAGTCCAAAATAGATTTTCTAAGAACACTCAGTTATGTCTTTTATAAACATAACGAAAATATTCTTCGACAAACTTCCATAGGGTTAACCGTAGGTGAAGTGATTCATCCAAATGTACAAGCTAAAAGTAACTAAAAATGGAAGCCACAGACTTGGATTATTATTTGCTCCATGGTGGTTTGGATCAAGGTTTTCCCCTAGGAATCAGTCTCATGCGTGGTGCCAGAATAAGGGCAGTTATCTGAGGCTTGGGTTTGGAGGGACTGGGCAATAACAGGGAAAAAACGGCTGGAAGATAAAGAAAGGATGTTCCCATAAAGCTAAAAATACCTTTAGTGTCATTATATACTTATTTGTATACAAATGCACATTCCTAACTATAGTTTGAATGGACATCTGGCCCTACAATCTAATTATTGCCAGAAAGAATAGAGACGAATGATTCTAAAACTAACGTGACTACTTTCAATCATTTATAAATAAAAATTATACAAAACAAATTATCTCATTTAATTTCTCTGGTGTATATTTTACAAACTCATGAAGAGAGGCACACGCGTGCACGAGCACACACACACACACACACACACACACAGAGACGTGAAAATCCATCCGTATCTATCTCTTCAACTTTCTTCCACCTCCCTACAAAATACAATTAAATAAAAATCCGTTGTACTATTACTTGTACGGCACTTATGGTCTAGGAAGGCTTTTCCCAGACATTATCCCACTCAGTCATCTTTTGTTAATAATGTAAATATTATTTACATCCTAGTTTTAGAGGTGAGAAAATTGAGCCTCTGAGAGATTAGCCGACCTGCTCCAGGTCAGCATATGCATCGGGATTCAAATGTAATTTCTTTTTAACTAGAGCCCTCTATTTTCCTTTCATCACACATAAACTTCTGCTCTATTTTGCCATTTCCCCTGTCATGGCTGCCCCGGACAAATATTTTAACCAAGGGAGTGGTGAAGGGTGGCATGCCATGTGGGCATAAAGATTATTTTGAGCTGAAGGCAATGGAGAAGAAGCAGACACAAGAAAAGCTCTCTGCTCTCCCCTCTTCCCCTAAAAGCAGGACAGAAATTTACAAAGGTGTCCGTTCCTTCTCCCCTCTCTACCAGGAAGGGCAGAAGTCAATCTCCAGAGACAGCTCTAGACCCTGATCCATCCAGAGACAACAGCAGAGGAATCCACCTAACAAACTTTGTAAAACTAGCCCTTGTCTCCACCATTAGTTTCCTCATGTATTTTTCTTCCCACAATCTGTTGCTCTAAAGAAACTTAAAGTCCTTTTCTTTGGTCTTGTCACTTCTCGAAAATGTTCTTTTGTGAAGATGCTGTATCAGCAGGTTTCTAACCAGCCCTATGAGTTACTCACCACTAGGTGCTCCCACGTTTATGATCAATGCACCTGTTAATAAACTTCGGCTTGTTTTTTCTCTTGTGCATCTGTAGTTTGTTAGTCTAATTGCAGGACCACTGCCTGAAACCTAAGATGGGTATAGGAAAAAGATTTTTTCCCCTCTCCTACAGTGTCCTACAACAGGAATAGCCTTAGACCAAGAATTTTCTTGCTCTCCTTCTTCTCAGATTCATGCTATACTTACTGCACATTACACTGGAGGTTTAGTATCTGCATTTAGTGTCTGCAGTATCTTTAGTAAGAAATGTATCTGCATTGGCCTAAAACATGATCCAGCAAAGGGCCTTTCTGAGGCAACCATTTCCCTCTGAGCCCATGGGCTGCCGCCCTGCTTGGGTTTGGTTTTACAAAGCACAGATAGTAATATCGTTACTGCTGAACTCCTAATGCTTAAAAAGAGAGTTCTCACTATGTCATAGCTTCTTTTTGGACTTTCCTTTACAGAAATAGAGAAAATAACTTTTTAAGTCAACAAGGTACTAAGGATGAAGTCATTTGCATTCCTGGAATGTCTAAATTTGCATCTATACAAAAGAAATTTTTTTATTTCTCTAAAAATGAAAACTACCCGTCCAGTATCATTAAACGTCTCTAAGTCATTCTATAGATTTTTTTTTTTTTGATGTTTAAGGATTTTGGTCTGGTTGTTATTACCATTGATTTTCATAATCTTTGTCAGCCACTTCCTATGTATCTGCGACCTCATGCAAAGTGTATTATTCAGGTCATAAAATGCAAATAATGAATAGGGAGTGTGTGTGCTCATCTCAAATTCTAAGAATTTATGACCAATTCAAAGAATATATTTTTTAAAACAACAGCATTTTCTTCACGTGTTTTGAAGCCCAAACTAATTTTGGAAGATGTCTTTGGATTTCAAGCCTCTCTAGATTTTAAAACATACAAACATAGACAAGTATTCAGGTTATAGAATCATGAGGAAAGGCTAAACCAGCTGGAATCATCCCAAATGAGCTGCTTGATTGGTGTCTAAATTGCCCAAATACCCCTTTACTCTGTCTGGGGTAGAGAACCTGCTTCTGATTACAGACACTATTTGAAAGCAAACATGCTGTAACCAATTTGGCTCACCAGCATCAGGAACTGTCGATTTGCTTCATGACTAACTCTATCCGGGTATTTTGTTAAGGCGGCACCTCAAGATATTAGAAGTGGGCTCATAATTCACTCTCCAACAGGGAGGTGAGGAAAAGCATTTTCTAAAGCTCTTACGCATTAAATACTCAGTACAGGGTGTTAAATTAATTAAACAAGGAGATCGTTAGACTGAGGTGGTTCTAAAACCTTAGCAGCCCATGTAAGCAAACTAAAACCGAAGTCGGTAAATGCCTCATGGTTAAGAAATCTAAATCTAAGGACAACCAAGGACAAACAGCCTACTAGGCCTTTTTCAAATCAAGCAACTGCTTAAACTGTAGCCAATCAAATAATTTCCTTGCTTTGCTTCCCATCTTCTCTATAAAAGTCGTGCCCCTACCCACTTCCGGCTGGAACTCTCCGATTCGATTTGATGTTGGCTCAAATACACTCCTAAAACTTTTAATATGTCTCCGTTTATCTTTTAATATGAGACAACGTAAGTGGGAGGACTGTGTTGTTATTTTAATTACTTGTGAAGTATTTCCCCCCTTCCTAAAATTCCTCTTTAGCTATACGGGATAAAATTGAAAAAGCAGACCCGTCCTTAAATTTAAGTACGAAGTTACCACACAAATGAATCCCTCCTCAGCTACCCTTTGCTAGCAAAGGGTTTAGGGGAGAGGTGAAGGGGGTTGGTCCTGCAGCTCAATACACATGGTTACTTGGCACCGGCCGGGCCCCTGGCCTTTGGTCAGGTAGCTCTCGGGTTCTGGAAAGCCGGCACGCTTCTCCAGAGGGCCAGCCTGGGGTGGGTTCACAGAAGGGAAGATCTGAGCACCGAGATGCTCCTCCCACATCCTATTAAAGAAAAGCATCCTCTGAGAAAGCTACCGAGTTTTGAAACACCAACACCCCCAAGGCCTCCACCCGAAAAAGCCTCAGGGCCCTCTGTTTCAGTTTCTCGATTAATGAACGGGCGCTTCTGAGGCCAGAAGTAGCAATTGTCTCTCTTCTCTAAAAGCAGCAAAAGGACACACCCAGGGCTTTGGGTTTGTGTTTGGAAGGTAGCTTCCGGTTCATCATTTCCCCCACCCCACCCCACCCCCGGCCCACATGGTGTTGCCTAGCTGGATCTGTAAGTGCCTCATTTACAACCCAAAAGGTTAAAAAAAAAAAAAAAAGTGATGGCTGGAATTTAAATAGCAATCCCAAAGAGTTCTATGCCTAGCAGAGAAACCAATTACACGAATCCTCTACTATTTTAACTTCCTGGGGTCTATCCCCACCTCCATCTGCCAAACTGTGGCAAAATTGTTTTGAAAGCACCGATGTGCACTTTTTTGTCTTGGGAATGGGTTGCAGAGAGCTCATCGGATTTTCCAAGACCCAAAAAGTAGTAGTTGTGGAACTACTACTGTGAGATGGAGAAATGGAAATGCAATCAACAAAGCCCAAAAAGAAAGGAAGGAAGGAAGGAAGGAAGGAAGGAAGGAAGGAAGGAAGGAAGGAAGGAAGGAAGGAAGGAAAGAAAGAAAGAAAGAAAGAAAGAAAGAAAGAAAGAAAGAAAGAAAGAAAGAAAGAAAGAAAAAGGAATCAACCTGGTGCTCCCTGAACTAGATGACAGTCTCCCTGCAACACTACTCAAGCTATGATTCCGGCTGAAGCCAGCAAACCAGCAGTTGGGGGAGCTTCCCCTGGGCTCCCAGTGTAGATCATTCTCCTGAGAATCTGGGAAGGCTTCTGGCTCTTGGACGCAGTGTATTTGCATGAAAACAGTCAGAAACATCCCAAGAAAAGAAGACTCCTAACATTGCTTGTCTGCACTCCTGTTATGATACAGGTAAGTAGGTGCACGAGGCGGGTTTGTGAGACCTCTGTCACTTCTTGTACTGAAAAGGACCAAGGCCATCTAAAGCCCCTTCAACTGGAAAGCGATTTTTAAAATAATGTTTTAATTGAAATACAACAAATATACAAATGCATAAGTTATAAGTATGAATCTTTATAAATTGTCACAGAGTGAGCATACCCATGGAACCACCACCCATATCGATATATAAAATAAAGCATTACTAGCATTTTCCTGGTGACGAGTGATAACTAACGAGGCTAGATGTTTTTCATATGTATTTTGGTTATATATGGCTTACGTGATGAATACAAATGTTAATAATATTTTTATATTATTTGGATATTCTCTTTTATAAAGTGACTTTTCAGTTCTTTTGCTCCTTTGTTGTGTTATCTGTCTTTTCTTCTAACTGACATGTAAGCAATAATTTGTGTATTCTGGATATGAGTCATTTGCCAGTTTTATGTGTTGCAAATACTTTCGCCCACAGTGTTAGTGGCCCTTCCCTTCTGTGGAGACATCTGTGATGAATACAATTGACCGTTAATACTTGGTTTGTGTCTTGTTTAAGAAATCTTTGCTCACTTCGAAGTCATGAAGATATTCTGCTGTGTTCTAGAAAATGTGTTGCATTACCATTCACATTAAAAGATATAGTCTACTTGAAATAGATTTTTATGGGTAGGAGGTAGGGGTCAAGTTTCAATTTCTCTACACGGATATCCAATTGACCCCACATCATTTGTTGAAAAGACTGTCATTTCCCTATTGATCTTCAGTGTTCCTGTGTCATAAATATAGTGTCCATTTATGTACAGTTCTTTCTGGACTCCGTTCATCAATTTCACCTACTTATCCTTGCACCAGTTACATGCTGTATTAATTGCTGTAGCTAAATAAAGTCTTGATATCAGTAGCATACATTTTCCAACCTCATTTTTCAAGATTATTTGGCTATTCTTGTCCCTTTGCATTTCCACATAATTTTAGAATCAGTTTGTCCATTCTGTCACACACAAAAGAAGGCTACTGGGATTGCACTAAATCTAGGTATCAATTCAAGGAGAATTGACATCTTTATATGATGTCCTCCATTTATTCCAGTATTCTTAAATTTCCTTAATTTCTCTCAGTAATGTCTTTTAAAATATTTTTTAGATCTTTATTTATTTATTTTTGAGACCAAGAGAGAGAGCTCGAGCAGGGGAGGGGCAGAGAGAGAGGGAGATAGAGAATCCCATGCAGGTTCTGCACAGTCAGAGCAGAGCCCCGTGTGGGGGTTGAACTCATGAACTGTGAGATCATGACCTGAGCTGAAATCAGGAGTCAGACGTTTTAACTGACTGAGCCACCCAGGTGCCCCTCTGTCAATAATGTAGTTTTCCGTATAGCTGTCTTGCATGTCTTCCTTAAATTTATTCCTAAGTAGTTGATTTTTTTTAACTATTCTAAATGAGAATACTCAATATTATTACTAATTGTTTATTGCTGGCAAAACTATTAGTTTTTATATATGGATCTTGTATCTAGTGATCTTAATTCACTCATTGATATTAAAAGTACATCTGTAGATTACTTGGAATTTCTATGTAATATTGTATTACCTATGATTAATGACATTTTTTTCTTCCTGTTGAACCATTCCTAATATAGTCACTCTCTTACATCTTTTCCTTCTTCTTTTTTTGGGTAGGGCATCAGGACAATGTATAGTAGAAGTGGTTACAGTTGAGCATTCTTGTCTCAGCCCTAATTTCAGGAGGAAGTTCCAGAATTTCACTGTCAGGTATAATATTTGCTATGGGATTTTTGTAGACACACACTGTAAGATTAAGGAAGTTCCTTTTTGCAGAAACCAGCTTCTGAGATGGTCCCCAATTCTTCTTCCCTCTTGGTAGTCAAGTCTTTGTACAGTATTCTCCTATATAGAATCATGGCTAGCCTGTGTGTTCAATAGAATATGGCAGAAATAATGAGTGATTTCCAAAATTAGTGACAAAAGAAGCATTTCAGTTTCCACTTAACCTCTTGGAAATCTTAATCTCTCTTGGATCACTCATCCTGGAATAAACCAATCATTACTTCCTGAGAAGACTCAAGCAGCCATGTGAAGAGGTTTACATGTGATAACAATGATAAGAAGAATGCTTCCACTAATAATCAACACCAACTTCTTAACCATGTGAGACACCATGAGAGCAGAGCTTCCCAATCAAGTCTTGATATTGACAGAGAAGAAAAATAATTTTCCCTCAACCTGAGTTCCTAGCTGAGACCCTTAATAAAAGACAGAGTAAAAAGAGAAAAACAAGTAGAAATGTATGATCATGTCTTCCTTATGCATATATGAGAGGTACCCAGGAAATAATGAGTAACTCCCCTAGGTGGCTTGGAATTCAGGCTTAAATATCATCTTAATAGGGAAAAAGAAGGGATGTAGGCCACTTAGGGGAGAGGAAATGATTTTTAGGAAAGATGAATGGGCCCTTTGAATAATAAAGAGGAGGGGTGGTAGTTTGTGGAAAAGTGTGTGGGTGTGGTGTTCACTTCTAGTCTCCTCTCCAGTGGCAGGAGTCAGTCCCCCCCTGGTGGATAATACTTCCAGGGAGGGGATTTACAACAGGTGAGCTTTTTTTGAAGGATCTCTCGTTGGGCATTTAAGGGAAGTTCAATGAAAGCCTCTCCCTTCATTTGCTGTTTTCCAGGTGCCTACAGCTCACAGTAATCACTATACCAAAACAGCATATTTGGGGGTGGCATGTCGTGAACCCCTGCAGTCTTTTTTGGGGTGTCATATTCTGCTATTCTTCAATACGACTGCAGCCCCAGCCAACATATTGATTGAGCCCTCATTAAAGATCCAGAGGGAGAATTCCAATTTAAGATGTTCCCACATTCTGAAGCCATTGAAAATGTAAGGATAAGTGTTGATTGTTGTATTGAGCCACAGAGTTTTGGAGTACTTGGTTTATTCCAAGCCAAGGCAATTAATACAGGGGTGCCTGGGTGGCTCAGTTAAGCATCCCACTTTGGCTCAGGTCATGATCTCACACTCCGTGAGTTCGAGCCCCGCATCAGGCTCTGTGCTGACAGCTCCGAGCCTGGAGCCTGCTTCTGACTCTGTGTCTCCCTCTCTCTGACACTCCCCTGCTCACACTCTGTCTTTTTCCGTCTCAAAAATAAATAAACATTAAAAAAAAAGAGAGACAATTAATACACCTACACTTACTCTGCTAAGAGTTTTTATTTTAAATGAGTGTTAAATTTAATATAATATTATTTATGCATTATTAAGATGATCGTATGATTTTTCTCCTTTATTTTACTAATGTGGTTAATTGCACTGATTTTCCTTATATTACTAGGATAAATCCAGTTTGGTCATGATAGCTATATTGTGTATTTCTGAATTTCATTTTCAAATTCCAGTATATTGCTTAGAATTTTTGCACCTCTGTTTCTAAGAGATATTGACCAATGCTTACTTCTTTTGTTCTTTTGTAACGTCCTGGTCAGGTTTTGGTGTTAAGGTGGGAAGTATTTCCTTTTTTTTCTATTCTCTGAAAACGCCTGGTCTTCCTTACTCCTAACAGACTTGAAAGAATTCACTGTTGAAATCATCCATGCCTGATGCTTTCTTTGAAGGAAGGTTTGAATTAGAGATTCAGTCTTTGGTGGTTACAAGACAATTGAAATTTTCAATTTTTGTGTGTGTCTATTTTGCCAAGTGATGTTTCTCTGGGAATATTCCTTTCATCTAAATTCCTAAAAGTGTAGCATAAAGTTGTCCATGATGTACTTTTTCATCTCTTTATTTTTCTCTGTAGAATATTATAATTTGCTTTGAAAAATTCTTAATATTGTTTATCTCTGCCTTCTCTTCTTTTTCTTAATCAGTCTCACCCGGGGGTTATTAACGTTATTAGATTTTTCTAAAGACCCTTCTTTTGGCTTTTTGATCCTAGGTACATTGTTTTCTGTTGCCCTGATTTCTGCTCTTACATTTATTATTCCCTTTTACCTGCTTCCTTCCCTACTTCCTTCCTTCCTTCCACTTTAATTTTCTGTTACTTGTCTAACTTCCTGTATATCAGCTTAGATCATGGATTTTCAGCTAATATAAACATTTAAAACTGTGAATTTTCCTTTAAACACAGCTTTTGTGCATCTCACAAGTGTTGATACATTTTGCATTATAATTCTTTTCAAAATATTTTTATTTTCCTTATAAATATACCTTCTTCTTGGGGCACCTGGGTGGCTCAGTCGGTTGAACATTTGACTCTTGATTTCGGCTCAGGTCGTGATCCCAGGGTCATGGGATTGAGGTCCCTCTCTCTCTCTCTCTCTCTCTCTCAAATATATATACATATATATATATATATATATATGTATATATATAAAATTAAAAAATTTTTAATGTTTATTTCTGAGAGAGCGAGAGACAGAGCACGAGCTTGTGAGGGGCAGAGAGATAAGGAGACACACAACTCACAGCAGGCTCCAGGCCCTGAGCTATAAACCACAATCTGGGTTCAAACCCACAAACTGTGAGATCGTGACCTGAGCCAAAGTCATATACTTAACTGACTGAGCCCCCCAGGCGCACCAATAAATAAGTTTTTTTAAAAAAAGAAAAAAATACATGCTTTTTTCTTAAATCCATGGGTTATGTACACACATATCACTTAATGTCCAAGTGCTCAGGGATTTTCTTTTCTCGTTGTTGTTACTAAATCTCCCTGTGACTTAAGAGTGTTCTTCTCTACAGTGTTCTGAAATTCTTTCCCATTTCATTCTTAAATTTGTTATGACTTTATGGCCCAATTGTGGTAAATGTTCTAGATATTTCTGAAAAGAATATAATTCCTGGACTTGTTGAGTGAAATCTTGATTAGGTCAATTCTGTTCAGTATATTGTTCAAATCTTATTTTTCATTACTGAATTTTTGGTTTCGGTTTTGCTAGCTACTTCTGTCAGTTACTGAGAGAGGAGTGTTAAAATTTCCACAATGATTATTTGTCAATTTCTCCCTTCGGTTCTGTCAATTGCATATATATGTATGTGTGTGTGTGTGTGTGTGTGTGTGTGCACTGTTATTAGTGCTTACAAATTTAGAATTATTATGTCTCCATGATTGACTGCACATTTCTCTTTCTAAAATATCCCCTCTAATTTAATCATGCTTCTTTCCTTAAAGCCTATTTTGTCTGATACAGCACTTTGTCTAATAGGATTGCCTGGTGGGTTTTTCTTGTTTGTTTGTTTTTTTTTTTGTATTTTTTTACATCTCACATCTCAGTATCCTTATTTTTAGTATCTTATAAGCAGCATGTAATTTGAGTATTTCCTCATCCATCTTGATAAGCTTTGTATTTTAATTGGAGTAATCTCCTTACATTTACTATCATTACTGACACATTTGATTATTTTAACATACTACATTACCATTAATTTCTATTCGTCCTACCTATTCTTTTTTATTTTTAAGTTTATTTATTTTTATGAGAGAGAGAGAGAATGTGAGCAGGTAAAGGGCAGAGGGAGAGGGAGGAGGAATCACAAGCAGGCTCCACGCTCTCAGCGCAGAGCCCTACGCAGGGCTCCGTTCCGCGAATGGTGAGATCATGACCTGAGCCAAAATAAAAAATTAGACGTTTAACCAACTGAGCCACCCAGGCATCCAGGTCCTACCTATGCTACGTTCCTTTCCTTTTCTTTCATATGTTCTTTTGTATTAAGTGCTTTGCATTACTCCAGTTTTCTGCTCTATTTGTTGGCTAATTATACTTTTCAAAAAACCAGTCTTTCATCAGTTACTCTAGAGATTGAGGCATTTACCCTTCGCTTAAGTCAAATGTAAACCACTGCTTTGTCACTTCTTGGCCAAGGCAATGACCTTAGGACATTTTAACTCCATTTAATTATTCATGCTTTTGTACCATGGTTTCATGCCTTTTGAGTTATACATACTTACAAATCTGTGAAACATTTTAATTATTATTTTATATATTCCATTTTTATTTGGATTTACCCATATATTTACTTTTCAGGTTGTTCTTTCTGCATCTCTTAGCTTTAAGCTATAATTTCTAATAAATTTTAACTTGATAAACGAGCAATGTCTTACAATAGGAGTAGTAGGTGACACTGTCACGTGATCACAACTTAGCCAATGGTTCTTCTCTCTCTCTCTCACTGTGGGATTGTGGGTGATTGTCTCTCATGCTCAGATGCTTGATCTCAGACCATGGTGTTTGGCAGAAATCAGTGGTTTTTCAGGATGTTGAAGGTGCCCACAGCTGGCACCTAGTGTATTTTTTGTCACTTTAAAGCACCTATGGACAGGCCTTTGCCTTTCCATACGAGAGTAAGCTTACAAAAACTTTGCTTCATTCTAGGTCGTTGGATAGGTTCTTTATGAAAGTTGCACGAAAAGAAAAAGATTCCATTGAGCTAATAGATACCAGTGGTTCCATTAGGGATAGTGAAAGTCCTCCTACACGATAACCCTCCTCTTGCTTGTCTCTCTCACACCAGCCACAAAGGTTTTCAAAGGTAATTGCAGATTCATTTGCTTATTTTTCTTGATATTTTGTATTTTCTTTATTATTTTGTATTATATTACAGTATTGTCATCATTTTTATGTGAATATTTTTGGGTTGTGGAACGGATCCTCTGAGTTTCCATTATTTCTTATGGGAAAATTCACTTTGATATGCAAGTGCTTTGAATTGCAAGCATGTTTCTGGAACGAATTATGCTCGCAAACCAAGGTTTTACTGTCCTTTGAATTCATCATTCCATTGTCCCCTGGCTTCCATTATTGTGGCCGAGAAGCCAGCTGTCAGTCCAATTGTTGCTCTGCTTAGGGGAATTAGTCTCTGTGTCTTTTTCCAGGCTGCTTTTTCAGATTTTGCATTTGTTTTTAGACCCTGTATCACAGAGGGCTGCTACAAATTGATAGGACACTATCCATATCAGCAGTAAAGACTGCTTTACAGTCTTTACAAACCATGAAGAAAAAGACAACCCAGTAGAAAAAAAATGGGCAAAGAAGGGCAACAAAATTCACAGAAAAGGAAAACAAATGGCACTTACACGTATGAAAAGACGCTCAGTCTCACTCAAAGTGAGAGGATGCACATTAAAATAATAAAGGTACACCATTTTCTTACCCCTCTCGTAATGGACAAATCAGTAAGTTGATCGCCCTTTGTCAGCAAGGCCTCTCATGTATTACTGGTAGGATGGTAAACTGATAGACTTTCTTGGAGGGGCTATTTTGCCATATCTCTTCTCTATCAAATGTGCACTGAAAATGCACATTACCTGTTGAGTCAGAAATTCCACGTCTAGGAATTTATCCTACTCACCCGTGTGCAAAATAGCATGTTGTTTTTATCAGGTATGCTAAGACGTGCAGATGCGAATATGACTGTCAGGGAGAAGGGTTTTAGGCCTGGGGGCTTCGAGTAGGAGGCACACCACACCATGCAGGGTCATATGGAGAGGCACTAGCATCTGCCAGGAGGCAGAAGGAGTGAAGGCTAAGATAAGCAAGAGTCTCTATTGTGGCTATTTTTTGGCTGCTGTTTTGTTTAAAGTTTATTTATTTCTTTTTGCAAGAGAGGGAGACAGAGTGTGAGCAGAGGAGGGGCAGAGAGAGAGGGAGACACAGAATCCGAAACAGGGTCCAGGCTCTGAGCTATCAGCACAGAGCCCAACGCGGGGCTCGAACTCACGAACCACGAGATCATGACCTGAGCCGAAGTCAGACGCTTAACCGACTGAGCCACCCAGGTGCCCCTCTGTTGTGGTTTTTGAGGGCAAGAGTGGGTGAGGCAAGGTAAGTAGGATAGATAGGTTTAGGATCAACTAGTGTGAATAATTTCTGTGGGCTCTGGGCATAGAGATGGCCCCTAGTTGTCTAACACTTGGCCCCGGCATGATTAGGGCAGATGGGTAGCAGCCCAGGAGAACAAGAGCTCAAGAAAGGACCTGGTTGAGAGACATGGACTCTGGACTATTGGGCTTGCAGTTGAAAAGCACACTCACAAGTGGGCCATTCGCTCCGAGAGTTGGCTAGCCCCGGAGGGGCTCTCCCCAGTTGGTAAGGCCCCAGATGCCCAAGCATCAAGAATACAGAAAATAAGAAACTGTGGTTGATACACACTTATACAAGTTTATTCATTGAAGCATTATTTGCACTAGCAAAAATGCAAACAACCTCAAATCCATCAATAGGGAACTGGTAAATATATTCAGTTCCATTCAATGAACTATTTTTTTAAATATTTTTAATAGTTATTTACTTCTTGAGAGAGAGAGAGAGAGATGGACAGTGTGAGTGGGGGAGGGGCAGAGAGAGAGGAGACACAAAATATGAAGCAGATTCCAGCTCTTGAGCTGTCATGACAGCACAGAGCCGGATGCGGGGCTCGAACTCACAGACCGCGAGATCGTGACTTGAGCCGAAGTTGGACGCTTAACCAACTGAGCCAACCAGGTACCCCTCATTCAATGAACTATTGCATAGCCATACTAATAAATAACTGGCACTTTATGCACTAATTTGAAAGGCAACATAGTTCAGTGGTTAAGAGATTAAGCTCTTAAACCAAATATTTTAGGGGTATAGCACAGCTTTACCCCTTTAAAAGTAGTTCTTAAAATACTGTTTCATAGTAGAGAAAGTAAGTATCCATGGAAAACAAAATTTACTTTTTTTTTTCACCTTGCTGTTTTTGTGAAGACAACTGATGTTGTCAGTTCCTCAAGTATCTAGGTTTCTAATTACAGGTGACCAAGGAATGAGCCCTAGCTAATCCCCAGAATAAGCAGAACTCGGTGAGGCCAACATTGAAATAGGACTTAGGTAATTACCATGAACTATGAACTACCTAGAACAAATTTCAGGAAGCAAATGTGAAAGCCCTGAGGCAATTGCATCAAACCACTGGCCTCGATTCTACCAGCAGGAAGTAACTGTGAGAGAGTAAGCTATAAATATCAAGTATTGGCGCAAAAATAGAGCAAAGTGTTAATACATGTCCTCTGGTCTTCGTTCTACTGCCCTCCCATTTTTGATATTTTGTCTGTCCTTCTAATTTTTGTCAGATTTTTAAGAACTCATTATAAATTCTTCTTGCTAGATTTCAATATCCTTCACAATATGGGACTGAAATTCTGTGGTAATATGGGGCAAGCGGGGAGCTTGCACAAGGAAGAATGTGTTTATTCATGTAAATGATAAAACATTACACTCTTGTGAAGTATGATCTGTCCATTCAACAACCCAACTGTGGCAGACTGACCGCCATTTACCTAAAATCTATTGTCTCCATTGCATTTACTAACAGATACCCAGGTGTGTTGGGGAGGGAAAGGCATTGTGCTCAGCTAAACAAGCTATACATCCTATCCCTCCTTGAATCTCAAAAGTCTTCTTGGAGATGTTTGCTTTCATAAATGTGGGTACTATTTCTTCCACTTAATTCCTTTCTTCTTCCTGCTTAGAATGTGGACATGATGTTAAGAACTGCAGAGGCTTCTTGGAACTATGAAGGAAAACCCAAGAGTTCGCAGAGACCTTGGCCCCGACATCCTTGGGCCATTGAGCTAACAGTAGCCATCACTTGTGCCCAGATTTCTTGATGCATGAGGAATCAAAATAAACAAACTTGTGGGCTTGGAGTATTAGTAAATGATAACTTCCAGCTCCCCCGGGGGAGAAAAAGCCCAGATTTTTAGCATTTGCTATTTTCTGTTGTATAAATTCTCCCACTGAAGCTGATTTCAAGCTACCAATGTGATGTCCCTGAATGCAAAGATGAGAAGAGATACATAATACCACACTGGTATATAGTATTCTAACTAGAAAATAAAATAGATGCAAATAATCATGGGAGCACAGATGATGGCAAATGTACTAAAATAATTAGGATGTAAGGATTTTTGTATATTTATTATCTTTGTAATATAATTGTACATTTATACCACTTAATTTTAATAATTGTCATATTGGGGTGCCTAGGGGCTCAGTCTGGTGAGCATCTGACTCTTAGTTTCAGGTAAGATCATGATCCCAGGGTCATGGGATCAAGCCCTGCGTCAGGCTCTGCTCTGAGTGTGACGCCTGCTTGAGATTCTCTCTCTCTCTCTCTCTCTCTCTCTCAAAAAAAAAAAAACCTAAAAAATAAAAATAAAAAATGAATCATAATAATGGCTGTATTTTAAAACTGACTTGCAAATTTCCTGAAAATTCAGTACTCCGTTCTTGTGAGCCAGGATGCATCCAGTCTAACACACCATTCGGTTTAAGCCTATTGCTATAGGAATTAATACATCAGCCAAGGTTATTTCCCATCATTCTTCAGTCTGGGGCTCTAGGTCGTCTCACATCTCCCTTTCATTATTTTCCATCTTTAAAAAAAATACAGGCCTGTGTCCTATAGGAGTCCTTCTGGAAAACTCCGTGCCTATGATGGACAGACACTGGGGTCACCCCTATGTCCATACATTTTTTGTAATCCCCTACCCTCGCATATGGGTGGTGCCTGGGACTTGCTTCTCTCCAGAATCCATTGGTGCTGCTATCCAATAGGATGTGGCAAAGGTGATGGGATGTCACTACCATGATTGTATTAGGTTCTACATGGATGAGGCTCCATCTTGCTGCTGTGCACTGGAGAGCTTCTCCTTGCTGGCTTGATGCAATAAGCAGCCATGTTGAGGTAATGTGATTGTTAAGGAACTGCTTGTTCGTGGCCTCCAGGAGGCTAGCAGCCTCCATCTGATAGCCAGCCAGGAGAAGAATGGGCCCTCAGTTATATAGTCACCAAGAAATTAATCCCAATGACAACCTGAATCAGTCTGAAAGAGGATTATCCTCCAGTGAAGCCTCCAGATTAGAGTACCTCTTCATCACACAGCCTTGTGTGATGCTGAGCAGAGAACCAGCCAAGCCGCACTTGGGCTTCTGACCCACAGAAACTCTGAGATAATGAATGTGTTGTTTTAAGACACCAAGCCTGTGGGTGATTGTTACATGGGCTATAAAACAAATATAATGCCCCACCGTTGTCTTCCTCCCTGCTTTCATTACCACTTCGTTTCCATACCAAGAAAATCACACAACTGAGGAGTTCTGTGCTATGGGCTTAACATTCATTGATTCCAGAAGTCTCCTCCATGTTAGCAATGTGTATACACGGGCCACTCCTGCCTAGATACATTCAGACCTGTCCAGTTCCACTGTTAATAATTTGCATGACGTGTGTTCATCAGATGCATATGCAACATGAAGTAGGAAGGCATGACCAATTTTTTTTAACTGATGGAATAGATGAGAATAATGAGCAAAACAGCAAGATAATGGTTATGAATGTAACATATCTTCAAGTTCAAAAGAATAGAGTATGAGAGACCTGAATTACCAGCAATACAGATGTTTAGAAACAGTTGACTACAGAAGGAATGAAGAGTCAAAAAGACCTGTCTGTTGTGTGTTTTTCCAACACTGTCAAGCAGTTAATTCAATTTTGACATTTCCCACCTGGAGATAGTGTCTGATCCCCCAGGATAAGGGCCCGGTCCTACAACACTGGCCCCCTCCAGGTTCTCACCTGTGCTTCTGACTGGCCACAGATTGAAAGTTCCAACAACCCCCTCCTTTGGTTCAATTAATTGCTAGAGTGGCTTACAGAACTCAGAGAAATACTTTACTTATTAGATTTCCAGGTTATTATAAAAGGATCTAACCCAGGGACGGCCAGATGAAGAGTTGCACAGGGCCAAGTGACTGAGAAGGGGCCTGGAGCATCCATGTTCTGAGCGCCCCACTGTCCCTGAATCTCCACGTGTTTACCAGCCTGGACACACTGGAAACCTTCTTCTGGCCCCACTCAGTCCTTCTGGGGTTTTATAGAAGCTTTATTACATACGCACAATTGGTTTACTCATTGGCCATTGGTGATTGAACTCAATCTTCAGTCCCTCTCTCTCCAAGGAGAGCTTCAGTGGGGGAAGGCAGGCAGAGGGTTTGGACTGAAATTTCCAACCCTCTAGTTACATGGTTTGTTCCCCCCAAAACCAGCTCCAGCCTTAGGTTACTGAGGGGCTTTCCAAAAGTCACTTCATTAATATGAGCTCAAACAGGGTTCCTTATGAATGACAAAAGACACTCTATCACTGAGGAAACCCCAAGGATTGAAGAGCTTTCTGCCAAGAACTGGGATAAAGACCAAGTGTATTTTTTACTTTATCACAAACTGTAAATATCTATGTTGAAGAAAAACCTAGGCCAGGAAGATGTCTGAAATAAGTAGTTAAGGGGCACCTGGGTGGCTCGGTTGAGCATCTGATTCAGATCATGATCTCCCATTCCTGAGATCGAACCCCGTGTCGGGCTCTGTGTTGACAACCCATAACGTGCTTGGGATTCTCTGTCTTTCCTTCTCTCTCTGCCCCTCCCCCTTGCCCAAAAATAAATAAATAAACTGAAAAAAAGTATTTGAATTCACCATTTTCCAAGGCGCCATTTAAGAATATGTTTCTATGTGGGGAAGTATATTCATCCCAAGGCATGCAAAAAATTGCTAATTATGGTTCTTACAGAGTCCAATTTGAAGATATAAAATCATTTTAACTCTTGGCTTGCCCATCAGGACCTACAGCATTGTACGTCCCTCCCTCTCTCCTTGGCTTGGTCAGTCTCAATATAGCTGATTGTGTCAGTTATTTATTACTGCAGAGCAAACAATTCAAAATTTAGTGACTTAAAATAAAAACCATCTTATTTACTCATAATTCTGGAGGTCAGTAATGTAGGCTGAGGTCAACGGGGTAGGTAACTTTTGCCTGTGTGGCCTGGAGTACTCAGAGAGGCTGCAGTCTTGGGGGGTCAGCTGGGGGCTGGGTGGTCTTGGGGGTCCTAGCTAGGTTGGTTCATCTCTGTTCTGCATAGTTTCATCCTCTAGTGGGCTAGCCTGGGCTTCTTTACGCAGCAGTGGTGGCATTTCTGGGGGGACAAGAACAGAAGGTGCAAGACCTCCTGTGGCCTAGGCTTGGAGACTGTGCAACATAACCCTCTCCAACATTTTATTAGTCAAAGGCAGTCCCAAGGCTGCCCAGGTGGAAGGGGTAGGGCAATGGGTTTCACCCCTTGATGGGACAAGCTGCAAGGGACAAATAGCTTTGTGCTGTTTTTAATCTCCCACATCAAGAAATCCATCTAACTTTATCCTTTCTTGTACCGATGCCTAGTTTTCTGTCTGTATCCGTTGGTGATGCCAGTCCAACAGGATGGGAGTGAAAGCCTTTTCCAAAAATGATTCCAGCTGTGATGGGGCAGCTGTAGCCTCATTACAGTCTTTGTGGTTGTTGATAAGGTCAGGCACATCAGACCTTTTCGGAAACTCTGTCGCCAGTGTCTTGTAGGAAGAGGAGGCAGAATGGTCCCAATTTGCTACCCACGACAGATTGCCAGGGAAATGGTTGCTTTTTTATACTCAAGTGCCTTTTTCACAGAACCCTTGCTGATAAACTAGTGTTAGCTGAAGACCAGTTAGCATGCTGACATTTCTCTAAGAGTTGTTATCTCTAGGCACCTGTGGATAAATGTGCTAATGAGAGACTTTTCTTAAGGGCTCTTAGATCCATGATTATTCCAAGCCATGGTTGAATGCAAACATCATCAGAACAGCGTGTTATGCTTAATAGCCGAGAATGCCTCTGTAATACTTAATCCCCTTTATGCTCGTGACAGATCAGCCTCTGAAATAGGAGCACGGCCCCAGGGGAAACGCAGCTTACTCATCAAGCCTCAGGTAGGAAAGCACCAACAAGTAATGACTTCCCAGCCGTGGGATGCTTCTAGAGTCGATATATTTCCAGTCTAATCAAGACAGCAACCAAAGTGATCTTTTTCCATCAAACTTCATTATTCAAACCATTTATGGGATAATTCTCTGAGAGAAGCTGTTTCTTAACACTTCCTTGGTTGAGTAAGCGGCCAGTGGAAAGATTCTATATATCACTCAAAGGCTCTAATCAAAGGGAGTCTTGGAGACCTCCACTGTTTACACATATCTGGTGACCAGGCATTTGGAATTTGTTCAAGTTCCTATGGGATCAGTGTGATCCTTGATGGTCTACCTGATAACATTAAGGCCTTAAACCCTGACCTCGGGCAGTTTTACTCTTCCCTTCTTAAGGTTTTCATGTTCCATGTGGACTGTCCTCAATTGTGGTTGTTACTTTATCAATTAAAAGTATTTCTTTCTGTGGCACCTGGGTGGCTCAGTCTGTTAAGCATCCCGACTCCTGATCTCAGCTCAGGTCTTGATCTCAGGATTGTGAATTCAGGCCCCATCCTGGGCTGCACTCTGGTTGTGGAGCCTACTTTAAAAAAAAAAAGAAGAAGAGAAGGACAAGGAGAAGAAGAATTTCTTCTTACTGCTTGAAACTTCTCTTTCCCAACATGACCTTTCCTTTTACTTTCTATCTTCATTCTCTGATGGGACTTGTTTACTTTTTAAGTTAGGATTTGGTGCCCGAAACAGAATCCACAGGGATTTAATTAGGGAAGTGGTGGGAAAGCCAGAGAAGTGGCATTTTAGATGAGTTTCCAGGAGAAACTCCTAGAATGCCAAAGAACTGATTACCAGTGAGTGGCTCCCTCTCCTAAAATCAAGAAAGTAGGCAATCAGGAGGCTGTTCTAGAATCTACTGAGTTCAAGAACATGGCACTAGAGCTTCAATCTAGGGCTGAAGAAACTGGGATCTGAAAGTTAGGATCAGAAAGTCAGTGCTTCTGATCACCCACAGAGCTGGACAGGTACTCCAGAAAATTCCATCATCCCTTGACCTTGCTTGCCTGTAGCAAATAGCGAAAAGCAGCATGAAAATGGTTACTATCTCACTTCCTCCTTGCAAACATCACACAAGTAAATCTAATGAAAGGAAGCAAATTTCTAACTGAAAGAATCTGGGAAGTGTGGTAGTTTGAGGCCTTCTACCCTGTGCACTAAGGGCACCCTAAAAAAGAAATGAACGGGAGTGCCTATTGGCTAAATCCTGCGGGGCGACTCTCACTGCTCATCCTCCCCTCTGATGACATTAACCGGAATATTTAACAAACAAGCATGTGCCAGGCAGTCCTAAACTCATTTTTCAACATTATCCCACTTAATGCTTACATCACCCCCTAAATTAGGTGCTATTCACCCAGTTGTCCAGATGACGAAACATGGGGTCAAGGAAGTGAAGGAATCTGCCCAAGGCCACAGAGTAGGAAGGGGAAAGCTGGTAATCAGACCCAGATTGTGTGATGCCAAAGGGGATATGTGTCCAAGCCTACTTGGTGCCAAAAGCTGTGATCGTAACCACTACATTAGATCACCTTACAGAGGTGCGCATTCGGCGCCCAGAGATGGGGCTCAGCCAGCCTCGCACAAAAGAATAGATTTTCATTCCCCTTTCTGGAATGGGACCATTTGCTTCATTCCCTTAACCCACTCCAGCTAGCTCTGTATCCTGAGTAAACATGGGCCAACGAGAGAGGTCTGACAATACTCTTGCTACGTGACATTAACCGTGGCTTCCTTCACCGCCCATACGCCAATCGGTTTTCTACAAAAACAGTTATTCTCACAGAGAGACTTGAAAAGCATTGAGAATCTAATGGCATAAAAAGAGCTTGAGGAGGATTTTTAGCTCCGTGTTCATAATCATCCCATGCATAATGAATATCACTCACAAACATCGGGACAGTGAACACAGGCCCTCACATCTACTGCTGACCCAATGATGAAGAGCCTTTCGGTAGGTGAAAATCAAGACAAGGGCATAGGCTCACCCACTTGATCGGGCACCAAGGGCTATTTAATGCATTTTCTTCTACTCTGATAAAGAATGTAATTTAGAATCTGATGGAAAAAAATCCCCCTCTGGAGGCTGCTTGAAGCATTCTTCTGTCATGGCTGATTACTACACTAGTGTTTATTGTCAGCAAAACGAAAACACAAAAATACCATTCTTGGCATCATGCTTCTTTTTTTCCATTATAATCCAATCAAGGTTTAAATCCTCTCAACTGAGCAGTTCTTCCTTCAAAGAGAATGCTGCAAGAGTCCACGATGGACGTGAGGTGAGCGTGCGTCAGCTCCGACCTTCACCGGACTCGGAATCTGGCCAGTCCTCTGGCCATGGGCAGCCTCGCGTCTGCAGTCAAGACATTTTCTTCTTGGACACAAACACCTCGAGAGAGTTTCTGGCCCTTAGAGGGAATCACGTCACACACACGAAGAGATCAGTAAGAAATGCTTTCAGCAGGCAGGCTTTTTGAGAACTATCACTTCCTTAAAAATGTAGCATAGGCTGCCAAAAGGGGTTATTTTTATCTGAGGAGTCCCATGGGCTACACCCTCCTTAAAAGGATAGGATAATGAAAATACACCTTCCTTCTTCCTCTTTGAGGATCTCTTTACCAACAGTAAATGTTCTCAACTAGCCATGAGGTACCCCTTCTGCCTAGAAATCACCTCAGCATGTGTGGGGCGTTAACTAAACGTGGGTGGTGATTCATCATGAGTAATAGTCGATGCTGTGGCATCATCGGTTGGGAGAATAAAAAGTCCTCCTTTTATCAGTCAGATTGTCTGCTCTTTTTATCTTAACAGATAATAATGTAATATCCCACGCTAGCACCCAAATGCTCAACTCCCTTTTTTGTTTCTTATATAATTATTTGCAAATTCTTCCTAACTCCCGTGCGATGCACCTGTCTCCGTGGGAATTGTTACTGTTTTCAAATATGAATGGTTGTTTATTATATTCAACGTCCGGTCTTCTTGGGGTTGAGTAGTTCTAGTTCGTTTGGCTTTTCCTTAGCCTCCAGCATTAGAAAGTCAGCTTTGTGACTCATCTCTAAAGGCTCTCCTGGTTCTGCATATTCGTGTTCTTTAAAACCCTGGGCGAGTTCTGATCTCCTGGAGCAGAGTGTCATACAGTGTCCCAGCCTCCATATGCGCAAGAGGAAAATGACCTGCCCTGAAAAGGAACCGACTCTTCTTTACAGATAGGGACTTACGTTAGGAAAGGGATTTATCAGCCCAGCTGGCATGTGAGTGGAGAGTAAATGGTAGTGCCTGAGCCTGAGCTCAAATTGAGATGGAACCAAAAATATCTCATCAGTGGATGATGTCCACTCAGTTATATTACTTGTGCCAGCCCAAAAACAGTGACTCAAAACTTCTCCGTGCCCCAAATTCCCTTATCGGTTATTTTTCCCGGTGTCTCTTTTGTGAACTACTTTCCTTTAAACTTAGATTATGTACAGTTAGTCTGTTTGAAATTCTTGATTTTTAATTTTATTAAAAAAAATTTTTTAAACTAATGATGGTTAGCATTTTACTAAAAGTTTATGTCCACTAACGAGTATGCAAGATATATTTGCTATTTACTTTTTTGTAATGTTTTCTCATAAAAGGAAACACAAAATAGTACCTGCAGGAGACCCCTCACCCTGACCGTGCTGTGCTCAGATGTCCGTAGCTGTCTCCAAGAGAGGGTTATTTTTATTAAACCGAGACACGTACTGACACAAAATTCATAAAATAATCTCCCTGCATGAGCACAAGTTGTATAACAACACAACCCATCTGGGGGTTTGGACTATATAGAAAAAAACTGATCGATTTGTCATGGGGTTTCAAAAACAAAGGGTGAGGGGGAAGGTGTCCTCTCATGTGTCTGTGAGTGAATATTTAATTTCCTTAGCCAACCGTTCCCTCCCCATGTCTAGGGTGATGTGAAAAGGGTGATACCACATCATTACCCTCTGGCTACGTGAACAACCACTAAATCCACAGTTTTCTGCCTCCCTTACCTACCTCAGTGTTTCTTCAGAGGCATCATCCATGAAATGAGCTGGCTTCATAGCAACCCCCGGAGAAGTGTAAGTGATTTTTTTTTTTAATCTGACGGATACGTGTCTTCCTCAATTACATTGGCAGATACCAGCATGTTATTGTCTGACTTGAATATTAAATACCATCTGCATAAATTGTTATATCATATTGGCCACTCATATGAGGCTCTGGAATACCAGCCATTCAACACTATGTTCTAACCTGTCCCCAAGAAAAAGCTTCACCCCCCGCCCCGCCCTGCTATCAGCATCATGGAAATCATGTTCGTAAGAGTTTCTTTCCAAGGAAAGTGCATTCATTCGCAATTTACTTTTCCCACTTATATTCATTGAATATATCAGTATGTGCCCGTCAGATGTTTTGATGAACACGAGATGTACAGAATTCTGGAATGAGTCGGTAAAAATCCAGTCAAGAGCACGGAATCTTGAGATTTTTGTTAACCCACAGCCTTGCCATGAGTCAATGACGATTCAAGGTGCTGACCTCACCCCCACCACGCCAGACTCCTGCAGGTTCTTCCTTTACACGATCTAAGGGTGTAGGGACTCAGCCAGGAATCTCTGCTCCAGGGGACAGTGCCTCAGAAGACTTTCTTAGGTGGCCCTTCCACCCAGTAACCCCGAGGCTGAGGATCACGAAAACACACAGCCACCTCCGCCAGCAGCTAAAATGTAGGCTAACGTAATAACCATGGAGATCACGCCACAGTTGGGATTTTGTGGTTGGTGATGTTGGGTTGAGGTGGGGTGTTGATTACTGTTGTTTTGCTTTGCTTTTTTCTCCCATAATGTTCACTTGGTGAATGAGTGTGGGGGCAGTTTGGTGACCATGACCTCAGGCACTCTGTTAGCTGATCCTCTGTTCTCTGGCCTCTCATAAACTCCAGTGGTCTTAGAATTCAGCTCTTTCCTTGTCCCCCTTCCTCTGCCACCTCACAGCAAGAGGCTTCAGTGGCTTTATTATTAAGCAAGGAGGCTGGCAGGGCCAAAGCTAAGCTTTTAATGCATCTGGCACTGGGATCCTACACATGTCTCTACCGACTTGCATGGGACGAGGGTCCCCTAGGGCCCAGACACTTTTGGACACATTTAGATACTAGGAGACTAAAATTGCAGAACAGGCAAAAGCCAAACTAGAAAAGGGGACTTTAGGCCTCTGAATGAAAATTCAACTTGAGGGAAGAAGACAGATCTGTTAGTCTCAGCACCTAATGGAAGGAGGGGCAGCGTGGTTCTGGAACCCACGTGGTAGTTCTGCCCCATGGGCGTGCATCCTCCACAGGTGGGCAACTGTGTGTGAAGAGCTGTACGAGCTCCTCTAGGAGGGACAAGGGGGCCATCTGGGAAAATTCCACATAGAGGAGAAGCCCCTCCCAAACCGGGCGTGGGTTTCCATTGCTGCCTCGTCGCCAGCCCATCTCCACCTCCCTCCACCAGGGTGAGCTCACTCGTTCTCGTGGGTCCCACTACCACGTGCCTCCTGATGGCTCTCGAACCCTTTTTGCAGCCCACACTTGCCCTGTGTGCATCCGCGTGTGTGCCTCGAACCTGCCCATCAGAAGGCACCACAGATTTTAACCTATTCAGACTGAACTCATTTTCCTATCCCTCCACACACCCCCACCCACGCCTGTGTTCCCTGTCCGCCGAGTAGTATGATGTTGTGAAAGACCAATAGAGCTTTTAAAAAACGTAGTTCCCTGCCAGGGAAAAATTCACGCTTTTTAAGTGCTGAAGATGAGGAGTTTGTGATGATCACTGTAATTAAGAATTGAAAACTGTTGGGGCGCCTGGGTGGCTCAATCGGTTAAGCATCCCCCTCTTGATTTCGGCTCAGGTCGTGATCTCGTGGGTTCTTGAGTTGACTCCTGCATCGGGCTCTGTGCCAAAGGATTCAGCCTGGAGTCTGCTTGGGATTCTCTCTCTGCCCCTGCCCCCACCTCTTGAAAGAAAGAAGTAAACTTAAAAAAAAAAGAAAAAGAAAAAGAAAAGAAAACTATTACTCTGGAATGGCCAAAGTGAATTTGGAAATCTGCCAA
The DNA here is from genome assembly GCF_007474595.2 of Lynx canadensis. Lineage (NCBI taxonomy): Eukaryota > Metazoa > Chordata > Mammalia > Carnivora > Felidae > Lynx > Lynx canadensis. Next base: position 26,978,164 of record NC_044306.2, on the reverse strand, counting down.
CAGTTAAAAACAAGCCCTTTACAGAAGGTGGCTGCCTTTGTGGTGAGCACAGCATAACACTAGAATTGTCAAATCACTGTGTTGTGCGTCTGAAACTAACGTGACATTGCGTGTCAACTACACTTCAATAAAAAGCAATAAAAAAAAAACTAGTGAGAAACCAGCCCCAGACTTCCGTTAGGTCATGGGTGTCGCTCCAGGTGCTTGTCCTCTTTGGTTCAGAGTCAGTGGCGATGGAACACGGCTTTGATATTTCTTAGGCAAGTCCGGCTGTTGCCAAGTAACAGCTTTTACAACTTCTACTGGGCCACCAAGCCAGGAAATCTGGGGTTGATATCCTGGTTGTCTCCGTCCTCATGCACACTGCCTCTTATCAAGCCTTGAGTGCCTCTTGTCCCGGATCCTCAAGGTGCGGCCAGAGGAGCAACATTCCCAGCATCACCTGGGAGCTTGTTGGAAAGGCAGAATCTCGAGCCCTGCCTCAGACCTGTGCAGTCAGGGTCAGCTTTTCGACAAGATCTCCAGGTGTGATTCATGGGCACATGTGCGTCCAAGAAGCACTGTCCTCACTCCTGTCCCCATGACCACACATCCACAGCTCACCCTTCAGCTCCTTTAGACCTTCCTACAGTGTAGCTGTGACCAGTGCACCCTGAACGGTTTTATTTGTGTAACGTTCTGCACCCTGGCCCCTCTTTGCTGAAATCTGTCCTTTCTGACCCTGGCTAAACATGAGAATCATGGGGATTGCTTTAAATATTTCGTTTTAATGTTTTCTCATTTTTTGAGAGAGAGAGCACGAGCAGGAGAGGGGCAGAGAAAGAGGGAGACACAGAATCCAAAACAGGCTCCAGGCTCCAAGCTGTCAGCACAGAGCCTGACGCGGGGCTTGAACTCAGACTTCGAGATCATGACCTGAGCCGAAGTCTGATGCTTAACAGACTGAACCATCCCAGAGCCCCTTTCAAAAAATGTCAATGCCCTTGCCCCAGTCCCTGAAATTCTGATTCAGTGGAAATGAAGGTTTGGTCTAATGTTTAAATTCCCCTCACCTGATGTTAATGAGTAGCCACGAGTTGAGAACCATTGAGCCAAAGATGAAGTTTTAATTCACTATGATGGCAGGTGAGTCTCTCTAGGGCTGAGCCTCTCTCTGGCTTTCTCTCTGTCACCACGCTGTGTCCCGTCATGCCAAATCCATAGTTGACGGCCCAAACCGTTTGTTGGATGAATGAGTGTTTGCATCTCCTACACCGGGAATGGTGATCTGTGGAAAGAATGTGTATTCGCTGCATTCTGAGAAACGCAGAGGCTGCATTCGTGGGCGGAACGAGGGAATGATGGAAGATACGTTTTTCAATTTACGACAAAGCAAATGCCTCATTTAACGACAGCCAGGGACTGCAGACAGCCATGCGGGAATGCCCTTTATGGCCCCATGGATGATTCTACACAGTGACAGCTCTTCTCCTCCCAGACTGGCAGGCAAACAGGAAGCGATGGGTCTTGCTACCCAATCAAATATTTTCTGCTTTTAATTGAGTGGCAACAGAGCCAACGGAGCTTTATCGGAGGGACTTGGTTCTAGAGATGAAAACATAGACATTTTTTTTAGTTTGCAAATGGCGTTACTGTTTTTCCATTTGCCAAAACATAAACATGCTTGTTTTTTTTCTGATTTTCCTTATATTCCTGACTGGCAGAGAGGCCATGGCTAACCACACCTTTTACACAAAAATGACTGTTAAAAATTTGGTCTACTTCATGTTTTTAAAAGCCAATCAGAGGCATCGTGATACCGCATTTCTCCAGCATCTCTTTAACATCTGGACATGGCTTCTGTGCCGTAATGCTGCAAGACGTCCGGAACCCTTAGTGCTGTCACTAACAAAACCATAACCATACTGCTGTTATCACACCCAACAGAATTATCCACAATTCCTTTGTACGTATCATCCGTTTCTCTCTTGAGCAAGCTCTCCAGGTTCTGTCTTTATTAACCTCACCCCCCACTCCCCCCCGCAAATCCTTGTGCCCTGCTCTGTCCATTCAGCCAGACCCTCTGGAAAAGTACTTCCTGGGAACACCCAGCTTCAAAAGAAGGGTGAGTCACATTGAAAGTACATCATCACGTCCATTCCTGCCTTCCACCCCATCTGTGTAGAAAAGTCATAACATTCTGATTTCTGGAAGATTAAGGCACCTGGTTTTTCTCTTAAAGGGGAAAAGCAATAGGTCAGCTCACTTCCTTCTTTCTCTATTTTTAAACAGCCTTTTCTCTTACAATTTCCTTTCCTGTTACACCGTGCCCACATTTCTCCTTTCCTTCTCACTTACCCTCCTCCTCACCTACCAAAGACTACTCACATGGTACTCATGATACCAAGCTAACTCACAAACAGTTCTCTGGAAAACCTAGGCCTGATTTTCAGTAACCTGGATCAAGGGTTTTTTAAGCATTTGATTCTCAGTCTTAAACACAGTCTATTAATTATTCCATTAACAGTGATGAATCCCACTATGCCTCTTCCCCCTTAGGGTGAATTCACTCAGCTGAAGACAGGCTTTCCACTGAGACCCATTTAAGAGAAAAGGGCATTAACATTGAAATGGATTTTTAAATATAAAGTAACACTTATTTACTAACACCAAGTTAATTCTGTACAGGAATGCTCTGTGCATGGTTGAAAAGCCATTGCCACCAAAAGTCCGGAAGTGTTGGGACAACTGGAGGCGAATCCCAGAACATAGCTATAACCTTATAGAAGCAAACACACGGTGTTTAGGACCCCACTACTGAATTCTGTTAACGTTTATTTAGCAATTTGCCATGCCTCAGTGAATCCTTAGAACAACCCTAAGAGGTAGGTATGATTATATCCATTTCACAGTAAGTGACTCACCCAGATTGCACAGCTAGCTGGCGACAGATATGCTCCAAAGCCCTGTATTTCCCAGCCAAATACCCAGGACTCTGGTTCTCACACAACATGCTTGTCACTCTGAAGACAGTGCTTCGTTTCCCTTCCCATCTCCAAACTGCATTGTTCCCTGGTACCTCTGAAGAAGCTTCTGGAAACATGACCCCATTCAATTGCATGCAGATGTTTATGTCTGTTTGCACTCATTTATTTTTCTGGGGAAAAAAGACTTAAGTTTAACAGAAAACTAAAAGTTAAGAACCACCTATTTATTTATTTATTTATTTATTTATTATGTTTAGGTAATCTCTACACCCAACATGGGGCTCAAACTTATGAACCCAAGATCAAGAGTTGCCATGCTCTACTGACTGAGCCAGCCAGGCACCCCAAGAACCACCCTTTGAAAACACTACAATTATTTTATTTACTTATTCATTTATTTATTTATTTAAAGAGAGAGAGAGAGAGAGAGAGAATGCAGGCAAGGGAGGGGCAGAGACAGAGGGAGGGAGAGAATCCCAAGCAGGCTTTGTGCTGTCAGCGCTAAGCCCAACGTGGGGCTTGATCTCACGAACCACAAGATCATGACCTGAGCAGAAATCAAGAGTCGGATGCTTAACTGACTGAGCCACCCAGGTGCCCCTTAAACCCTATAATTGTTTTAAACCTCTGGTTGTGCAATTGGCAGCCTCAACCTGTCCCTCTCACAACTGTAGTACATGCACACACACATGCACATGTACACACACACAATATATCCCTACAGAATCCCCACATCCTTAGTTTAATTGCCCTATATGACAAATATTCCTCTGACCCAAGAGGCATTTTCAAGACCAACTTGGCACGGCTCATATAACAACTAAACACATCTAGGGGAGACCATTTTTCCTGGAACAGGATGCCTTTAGAAATGAAAACTCAGAGCAGTTGTTCAGGTGACAATTGTATTACTTCTTCAGTCTACTCAGAGGACAACAGTAATAGATACACAAATCCTTGGCTATAGATTCATTACTGACTCAACGAGCATTAATTAAGACACTTTTGCTTTCACAGCCTGTGAGATTTTTGCCATCAAAGGTATTTCATCAACCAGACTTATGTCCCAGAGAGAAAATAGCTGCCCACCTGAGAAGCTGGAGCGGCCGGGAAGGATGAGATTAAATTATCAGAATGCAGGCCAGTGAAACAGAGTTATTGCAGGTGATAGCTGGACATCTGAGGTGGGGGGAAAATAAAATAACGACCCTCAAACTCCAGAATCCTGCAGCTTAAAAATATGCTTTGTAAACTGAAAATTTTAGTAGCTGAATTCACTGTTCTTATCTAAGTTGATGGCCTCAAAAATCAAGAACACCTCAAAGAATACAGAGAAGAAAATTATGGGGGCAAGAGAAGAGGCTCGGAGAATAGATTAAGGAAACGGCATGTGGAAAATTAATGTCTACACAGTCAGGGCATCTGTTACCAAGGTATGGTAAGTATCACAGTTATGTTAGGAGCGAGATCAATACCAGCATTCTTATGAATGGGATGATAAAATGTCAACGACTTGCTTTCACGTTCTCAAAACAAAAACAAAAAACCCAAGCAGAATGAGGGAAGATGCAACTAGATGAAGTAAGAATGATAATATGTTGGTAATTGTTGAAACTGGATAACGGTGCAAGGGAATTCTTCATAGTGTTTTAAAAGAAGTCGAGTTAAAACAAAGTGACAGAGAATGGTGGAAAATTGAGGGTGACAGCAGTATGGTAGACCACACTCTCTGAAGAGCCTGCTCCCACTGAAATGTAACTAGTTCCTTGGTAACTTACAACAAACAAAAGCTATCATGATAATGTATGTTGGACATACCAGAAAGTAAAGGAAATGTTCAAGAACCAGAAAGAAAAGAAAAAGAAGAACGAGGCCTTAATCTTGAGTTGGGAACATAAGCAATACACAGGTAAGTAGGAAGATTAATAACACATGGCAATCCAGTGGGGTAATCTTTTGAACTGATAGTGCTAGAACAATTTGATTTTCATATGTAAAATTATAAACAGGTACATAAGGCTGACCCTTCCCTCACACCATATACAAACGGAACTTAAAATGAATCATAGGTGGGGGGGGGGGGGGGTTGGTGCCTGGGTGGCTCAGTGGTTAAGCCTCCGACTTCAGCTCAGGTCATGATCTGGTGGTTCATGAGTTCAAGCCCTAAGTCAGGCTCTGCACTGATAGCATGAAGCCTGCCTGGGATTCTCTCCCTATCTCTCTCTCTCTCTTCTTGCCCCTCCTCCACTCATGCTTTCTTTCTCTCTCTCTCAAAATAAAATAAGCTTAAGAAAATAAGAAAGTGAATCAAAGACTGCCCTGAAATTTTTAAAGAGATCAAGATTGGACTTGATATTCTCTTTTACAGGTCGCAGGCCCTTTTTATCACCTCCCAGGATGAATTCCTGATGCAAAACCTAATCGGAAGCTAACACAACGACTTAAGGCCTTTTTATCCCTAATTATCACCACTAACCACCAACTGTCCCTCATGATAAAAAGCATTTTTATATCATTCCTATCACTGGAGTCCTACATCCTACATCCTGTAGTCATTACAGCTATTTTCTAAATAATCCCAGATCTACCCCCTTCCAGTCACACAAGAGAAGTGCACTTCCTGTCTCCCTTGCAGCTCATTGGTTGCCACGTGAATAGGTCCCGCCAAGGAGTCGTGAGCAAAAGAGATGTGCGTCACTTCCGGTTTAAATGTTAATTACAGTGCAACCAGCAACCTTCAGGGTAGGAGCAGCTCCATCAACCCGGGTGTTTGTGTGAGTACCGTGAGCGGTGGCCCAGACGGCCAGCAATGGACACAGAGCGAGAACAAGGAACAGACCTTTGCTGTTCTGAACGACTGAAACCTCAGGGTTGCTTGTTACCGCACTGTAACCTGGCCCATTTCAATTAACACCACCCCTGGGCGGAGGAGTTGTCGTTTTAAATCACTTCGGAATTTCATTCATTCCTTTATTCCTTTATCTACCGAGGCCCTCCTCTGAACTTGGAGTTGGACTAACTCTGGGGAAACAGCAGCCCAGAGGGCACACATGGTCCTTTGCCTAGGTCTGTGGCTGCAGGTAGAAAAATGTGGGGGAAATAAAAACTTTATTCACTTAAGTAGAAAGTGGCTTGTCAGCTAGCCTCTGTGAGGTCCGTTTCCTCATCTGTAAAATGCACACAATACCTACCCTGCAAGGTTTTTATAGAGGTTGGCAGCAATGCCTGGTCCCTGAAGAGGAAACTAAACAACGGCTATAAATATTTTATTTCACATTTCATAAAAAATTACTTTGGGCAAACAATGAAAAGGTAGCAGAAAATAAGAATTTAAATCCTCTGAGTACCATTTTCACATTATTGCCATTTTCACATGATTCTTTATTCTAGGGTATCTTGGTGTGTGTATGTGTGTGTGTGTGTGTGTGTGTGTTTATTTTTAATTTAGTGATTGGCCTTCCAGCCCTAACTGGAACTGGTTCCAGGATCAAGTAGCAAGTAGCTTGGGTTTCCTTGGAGATGAAAGGCCTCAGAGAGGGTTCTATGTTTCCATGGGCCCCGCTTGCTAAGGACAAGTACCACCTTCCCACAAGCCCTCAAGAATACTTGTGTGAAAGTGAACCTCTGACGTACTGGGATCTTTTCTGTATTTGGATCACCTGAAAGGCGGGAGAGGCAGGGCGAGAAGAGATGCCCGCAGAGAACAGGTTGCATGGAGGGATTAGAGATAGTGGAAGGTACCCATGTGGCCTACATGATCATTTTCATCGGTATGAATGAATGTGTCTGCATGAGTAGGCGTCCGTGACTCAGGCCAGGTCTGAGTGGCTGAGGATGCACATGATTTCGAAGCCATCCCCAACTTCCTCGGTGTCAAACAGAAATTGAGAAGAGGCACATGAGGAAGTTTTCTTGAGATAATCATCATCGCCATCTCGAAACAGTCCCTCGACCCTCCCGGCAAGAGTGATGACATTTGGACCGTCTAGAAAACATGCAAAATAGCCAAGCATTTGCTTAATCTTTACGAGGTGAGGAGCGATGGGAAAACAAATTCAGTACTCCCACCCTGGGGAGCTAATCAAAGCCAGAGAGCTGTTGACTGACAAGCCTGAGGAATGGGCAGGTCTTAGGGTGTGAGGACAATGTTCAGGGACATGTTGGATTTGGGAAGCCAATGGAGGTGGTGAGTATGTGGTCAGACGTGCGAATGTAAGCCAAAGTGAAAATGTTGGGGCTGAAGATACATATTTGGGAGTCACCCTTACATGAATAATAATTGAAACCTTGAGAATGATTAAAAATAGTCCAGATTCTAGGGGCACCTGGGTGGCTCAGTCGGTTAAGCAACAGACGGCGGCTCAGGTCATGATCTCACGGGCCGTGAGTTCGAGCCCTGCGTCGGGCTCTGTGCTGACAGCCCAGAGCCTGGAGCCTGCTTCGGATTCTGTGTCTCCTTCTCTCTCTGGCCCTCCTGCTCACGCTCCGTGTCTCTGTCTTTTTCAAAAATTAATAAACATTAAAAAAAAGTAAAAAAAAAAAAAAAAGACTGTCAAAGTCATGAAAAAAAATAATAACCCAGATTCTAGACGATGAAGGCAGAAGAGATAACAGGATGGTGTGAAAACCACGATTGCTAAGAACATCAGGCCTTCTCTACGGTGCCTCTAGAAATGAGCAAAATAAAGAGGAACGTTGGGTTGGTCCCTGTCTTTTGCTTCAGCCATTAAAGCCTCAAAGTGCCAGTTCTTCCTAAGCGGTGTAACATAAAAATTAAAAGCACGGGGTTTTCGAGTCAGGTAGATTGAGATTTGAATCATTGAATCATTTCCAAAATGTACTACATGTGTGACCTTGAGTAAGTTAATCTTTGAGTTTTGGTTTCTTCAGCTATAAAATATGATAATATCTGCAACAAATAGCTGTTTGTTAGAGAGTTACATTATATATATATATATATACACACACACACACCATATATATATATACATATACAATACATATATACATATACATATACATATAACTATATATGTATGTATATATATGTGTGTGTGTGTATATATATATATATATACACAACAAATATCAGCACTCCCTTCTTCATGGTATAGAATCTTTGCTAGAAAGTGGTTGTCCGGCCAGAGACTGTATTTCCCAGGCTCCCTTGCAGGTAGGTGGCCACGTGACTGAGTTCTGGCCAGGAGAAAGTGAGCAGAACAGACAGCACAAACTCCCAGGTCCGGCCCATAAAACCCTGCCATTCAGGGCTCCTCCATTTTTTTTCTCTTTCCAATGGATAGAGTGTCAGTCTTGGGTCCCAGACTTATGATGTGGAGGAGGGTTATCCTGCTGAACTATTCTATCCCCCACTTGTTCTATGAGCAAGAAATAAATTTTGAATGTGTTAGAACTATTACGTACTTGGGAGTCTATTTGTTACAGCAGGTACAAATAGCAAATAACCAATAAGGTAGCAGTTAGCCTATTCTAATGGGTTTTATTTTTCAGTGACATGGCTCCTGAGAGTCAAGCATGTATCTAAGAGGTACTGATAAATGATAGTATCATTATAGTGCCTTCAGGCCCCACATCTGTTCTTGTTAGGGCACTAAATACCCAGAGATGTATACTCTAATCTTTTTGGAAGGGAGAGAAGAAGTTGATAATGTTAGGGTTAGCTATACAAGCTTTTAATAACACACCATAAGAAACAGGGTAGGTTCTGAAAGAGGGCAGGGCACAGGTTGAAGTTTGCAGACATGTGGTCAGTAAGAAATTTCTTGTGGCAATGTGCTGGAGGGACTCTTAAAAACACAGGTGTCAGGAGGCGCCTGACTGGCTCCATCGGTGGAGCATGTGACCCTTGATCTTGGGGTTGTGAGTTTGAACTTCATGCTGGGTGTAGAGATTAGTTAAAAATAAAATCTTGGAAGACAAAAACAAAAAACAAAACAAAACCCAGAGATGTCAAATATTCATTTTTACATTGCTGAAATGTAAACCTCCTTTTCTCAAAACTTAAACAAGTTTAAGCATAAGAGACTCTTAAATACAGAGAACAAACTGAGGGTTGCTGGAGAGGAGGTAGGCGGGGGGATGGGCTAAATGGGTGATGGGTACTAAGGAGGGCACTTGTTGGGATGAGCACTGGGCGTTATGTGTAAGTGATGAATCACTGGGTTCCTCTCCTGAAACCAATATTACATGGTATGTTAACCAACTTCAATTTAAATGAAGAAACTAAAAAATAAAATAAATTTTAAAGAAAAAAAAAAAAACAAAACACCAAAAAACAAGTTTGATATGCACACACACACACACACACACACACACACATACACTACATCTCTATATTATACATCTCTAAAAGTAGCACAGTTTTTTGTAAAGATATGGCTGAAAAGCTTTGGGAAAGCCAAAACCTGGTTATGGCTTAGATATCTCAAAGAGGCACTTAGTGAAATAGGAGTCTAACTAGAAAGACTAATTAACTACATTGTGCTCAGAAGGAAGGGTAATGGTAATCATGAAACCTTAGTGGGGCAGGAGGGTGGAGGGGAGAGAGTTAAAAAAAAAAGAAAGAAAGAAGGGTCAGACTTTGCCAGTGTTTATTGGTGTCCTGGAAGAAATCCACCGAGTCTGGTCAACAAGACCATTCCATTCAGAAGAGAGTTCTACTCCATTGGAAGAGATGGATATTTTATTAGAGCAGTCCATGCTAAAAACAGCCCTTAAATCATTTATTTCAGCAGTTGTAGCAAGAGATGGTAAGCAACAGATATGTCCATCAAATTATGGTATGTCCATACAATGGAAAAATCAGCCATCTTGGAAAGATATCCAAGGTATAATGTTAAGTGAGAAAACCAGGCTTATGATGGTGCGTGTAGAGTACTACCAGAAGTTCATATACGAGTGAAAGAAATACAGAAACACATATGTCTCTACACATATAGAATATGTCTCAAAGGAAGCACAGATATTGGTAGGGATTGATTGAACCGGGAACATACATGGGAATGTGATTCTGCTTTCACTGCATCTTCTTTTTTTATTTGAATTTTTTAACATGTGCATGTTTATTATTATTATTATTATTATCCAAGAATAATAGTAAGTAGTAAATAAAAAGACAGAACAGCACATCATCTGAAAAGCTGTTTTGTTTTGTTTTACTTTAGCAAATCTGCTGCACACACAAGAACAATGAAGGGGTAGCTAAAATTGGATGTACATTCTAAATTCACTCTTTTCCCTCTAATTCTAGCTGTATCAAGGCCCTTCTTAAAATTATAATTGGCTTCTCATATACACAAGTCTACGGAGAGAAAACGACCTGCCCAGTGAGTAAGCTGTCCTCTGGTCCCCTCATGGTTATATTTCTTACTCTAATTCAAACATCTACTCTTGGGAGTTTGAGTATAATAATTGTGTTCCTGTATGTCTAATCAGAACACCTGCATCTGAAACTCCAACCAGAAGACCAGATCTGGTAAGGGGATCTGCCCCAGAGACTGGCAGCTGGTCAGTCCGGAACCCTCCATTCACTAAGTGGGTGGCTAATGCCCGGAGCAGAGGACAAGCAGTTTGCCCAAGTGGCCCCATGCCTATGTTAGCCACACTCCCCGCCTCCACTCCTCAAGTTCCTTCTGCCTGCCTTTCATCCAGCCCTCTGTCCCATGGAACCCATGCCATTTCTGGGAGGATAGGGAAGAATGCGGATTTTTCTCACCAGGCAATGGTTCTGTAACCTCATTCGGGGGCTAAAATATTAGCAGAGGATGTGTTATGAACCAAAATAGACAAAATAACAACAAAATGAAGCCAGGGCTATCTAAAGACTGTGTCATTAAAAATGATTTCATCCCCCCTGGGCTCCGGAGACGTGATTTACAGGAGGCAGTCAGCCTACCCAGGTGGTGAGAACTCATTTTTAATAAATGATAGCGAGTAGGTTTATCCCGACCTGTGACTATGAGTCACCGTATTTGAAGCTGTTTGACAAACACCATCAGAAACAGATGACCTTGTACAGGGGACTTTTCTTTTCAGGGAAACTAAGTGCGTTTTCTGAGAATGCTGCTACTGAAGGTCTCACGTCAGATCAGCGAGAGAGACGTGGGCCTCTGTGGACCAGACCACGTGGTCACCAGGGTCCCCTTCTCCTCCAGACGTCTGTGGTTCTGCGTGCTTGGAAACCTGGTAGGAGGAACAGCATGTACTTCTGAGTAAAACGAACCGTGGTGGGAGAGGGGGCGACGTTACTTTTCGGGGGAAAAAAGCGACAGGCTTGTGATCCCTGCCGTCACTGATCATAGTGCAAGTTAATGACAGACCGAAAGCTCAGCAACCGTTTGTTACTTGAAATTCCCCGTCACTGTGATTGAGCACCTTTCCCAGTGTGAAATGAGGAGACTATTCGCAGGCGCACAGGTACCTGTGATGTGTGGGGCTGTGGGCCAGGGACAGGAAGGAAGGATTCTCTGTGAATCCCAACAGAGGTAGGAGTGATGGGGACACTGTACTCTCAGAGGACCAATGTCACCCCTTTGATGGACTCTTGCCTTCCACAGTCTGGCAGCCACACGAAAGCAGCTGCGGGACGGCTTCCCAGAGGCAGTAACGGCCAGCTGCAACCCCTTTCTCTTGACTTCTCCCCATTTCTTCCACTTTTTTCCTTCTTACTTGAAGGTACCATTCTATCATCGAATAGAATTTTTGAGAGAGAGAGAGAGAAAGAGGGAGAGTGCCAGCAAGGAGAGGGCAGAGGGAAAGAGAGAGAATCTCAAGGAGGCTCCGCGCTGAGCCTCCAACGTGAGGCTCCATCCATGACCCTGGGATCATGACCTGAGCCGACCTCAAGAGTCGGAAACTCAAACAACTGAGCCACCAAGTTGCCCCGGTAAATTTGTTTTTAAAGGCAAGAAGAAACAGTTGTTTGGGATCAGAGATAAATAGGAGTGGCACTTTCTCGCTCAGGTAGGAGAGGAAGGGATGAGAGGATGGGAAAGGTTAGAATCTGATTGAGAAGCCAGAGTCTCAATCCCAAAGAAAAAGATAAAGCGTGGGGGGGGGGGGGGAGGTCAGTCCAAAGCGGAGCAACCTAAAAGCCTTTTTACTTCCAGTCTTTGTTTTGTTTTCATTTTGGCCCACACTGATGCAGTGAACATTTGTGTGGGCACACGCATGCGTGTTTGCTTATATAAACAAGAAAAGTCTCTGGGAAAATACACAAGAAACATAACCTCATTTGCTTCCAGAAGGGAACTCCTTGTACGTTGAATGAGGTGGCTATATTACCTATTCAAGCTATACATCAATAAAATATGTAGACAACAGAGTGTTTCTTAACTAATGGGTATAAGAAAACAGTGATTCCTGGGGCACCTGGGTGGCTCAGTCAGGAAAGTGTCTGACTTCAGCTCAGGTCATGATCTCACGGTTGGTGAGTTTGAGCCCCACATTAGGCTCTGTGCCGACAGCTCAGAGCCTGGAGCCTGCTTTGGATCCTGTGTCTCCCTCTCTCTCTGCTCCTCCCCCACTCAAGCTCTGTCTCTGTCTCTCTGTCTCTCTCTCTCAAAAATAATTTTTAGGGGCGCCTGGGTGGCGCAGTCGGTTAAGCGTCCGACTTCAGCCAGGTCACGATCTCGCGGTCCGTGAGTTCGAGCCCCGCGTCGGGCTCTGGGCTGATGGCTCAGAGCCTGGAGCCTGTTTCCGATTCTGTGTCTCCCTCTCTCTCTGCCCCTCCCCCGTTCATGCTCTGTCTCTCTCTGTCCCAAAAATAAATAAACGTTGGAAAAAAAAAAATTAAAAAAAAAAAATAATTTTTAAAAAACATTAAAAGAAAAAACAGTGATTCCCATCTGAGAAGTAATGAATATAATGTTATAGGAAATTGAACCTATCAGCAAATGAAACACTTCTAGATAAGAGTCACAGTAGGACATTCCACAATCAGATACACACACACACACACACACACACACACACACACACCATTTTCAATACATGACAGGGTAAAGAGGTTATAGTTTTGAGACTCAAGAATATATAAATCTTTAACATTTCTATCTTAATAATTGTAAAAGTTAACACATGCCAGATGTAGATGATACTGAAAAAATAATTTTAAAAATAAAATTACACTTACTCCCACAGTCAGAATTAACTACCTCAAGTACTTGCCCTGCCTAGAGGAAGCACAGTCAAGATACAAGACCACTTTTTGGTCCTATCTGACAAAACCACAATGTAGAATTGGCCCAGAGGGAGAAATCCCTTAAAAAAAAATTGCCAACCCAAATCCATAGCTTGATGTTTTGAATATTTTCCATTTTAAGTCTTTGGACAAATAAGGCAATATTTTTTTTCCCCTCTCTCTCTCTTGGGGTCATCAAATATCTGATTCCTGCAGTATGGAAGATTCTCTAGGATTCCTCCAGGAAGGATTCTGGCTTTCCCCAATCTGGATGCCCTAAGGTTTTTTTCCCCCAGAAAAGGGGAGGTGGGCTACCATCAACCACGCTTCTCCGTGGCCCCCCAATGACAGAGACGTGTTAACCTAGGTCAGCTCCAACCCTTTGCCACTCCTTTAGCATCCACCCAACAGTCCCCCCAAAGAAATAAAATTCAGTTTGTTTGCTTCATTATATGCCTTAAGTTAAACTCCCCTTGGAGGGCTAACATGAAACAAATCCTGAGATGCCGCAAGCGGAAGCAATGGGAGGCGTGTCGTTTAACACTGTTTAGAGGTATAAGTCCCTCAGTGTGTCACATGAGCAAGTCCACATCATGTGCACATCAGACTCACTTTCCTGCTCATTGCATGTGATAGAGCACTGCAATTAAAAGCAGGACTTTGGAGTCAACCAGACCAGGAGCCACTGACTGGTACTGCTGATTACTTAATGGGGACTTTGGACTGCATTTTTATCCTCTTAAGTCTCTATTTCCTTATCTATGAAATCAGGATAATACCTTCTTCATGGAATTTTTGTGAGGGTTCAATGAAAAAGCTATTAAAAATTAACCCAATGCATGAGGCACGGCACACACTGAGTCAGTATTATCTGCTCCCATTGTTCACATAGCGTGGAAACAAGAGTGCCTGTCTCACAGGTGAGTCAGCATTGCTCATGGTTTCCTGTCCCTTTCTGCTGTTGCCGGCCTCTGACACTTGTTCTAGTCCATGGGAATAGAGGAAAAAATCAATTCAACCCCTTGTATCTGGTTTACTTGATTAGGTTCATACAGTTGAGTGTAATTGGGTTTGAAAACGTCTCTGAATATCAAATGTCTCTGCGAGCTTTGGTGTCATTTCCTAGCAATAACCGAGAGCCAGTTAATTTTTCATTATTTCATACGTGTTTCCCCAAACTCTCATATTCTATTTTTCTGGGTTCTAGAGCCCTTGACTTTTCAGGAACCATAGAAGGAACAACTGATGTCTTGGGTTCCATCTAGTTTCATCCCCACCACCCCCACACCCCACCCTGTATGACTGAGCAAACAAGACATCGTCAGAAAGGAATGGATTTTCCCATTTAGGATTCAACCCCGATCACAGGTGAGCCGTCTCTAAGGAAACTCCAAACAATAAAAAGATAGCTTCCAATGGTTTTTCCTAAAAATCCCAAAAAGTCTGGGAAGCTTGGCAAAGAGCTTTCAAAATTCTATCGGTCCCACGTAAAACATGGAGAGTCCGCTGCCATCAGCTTCCGGCTTCCCCAGACAAGAAGAGAGCATCCTGGCAGCTCAAGGACCCAGCAAGTGACTTCAGGGGACTCTGGAGTGCCCAACCACTCTTTTCCAGATCATTGTGTGACCGGTCACAAGGTCACAGAATTTGGAATTTTTTTACGTAACAAACAAGGCACATTTCCTATATCCCACAGCAGTGACAAATGTGAGCATATAAGGCACTTGTGTTCAAAACGAACACTTTCCCACCAAAATAAAGATAGAGCCATGTAGATTGGCTTAATTCCAACTTGCTTGATACGTTCTGTAAATTCCTCCAGTGTGTTCCTAAAAGGAGACTATGAGAATACGTCTTGTGCTCCCACGGCTTTTCCCCTTTACCCCCATTCCACTCTTACCATTCTCACCCCACCCTTACGAAATAACAATAACTAAAAAAAAAATTAATAAATAAATAAGATGCCTTGCATTTGTGTGCTAGGTTTTCCTAAAAGTGGGCTGCATCCTGTTTCTCTTATGAGTAGGGAAACCAGGACGAGGGAACACAGACCGTTCATACAAGGCACTATTGTATTGTAATGAATAAAACAAGAACTATGGGGCCAAAAGAAAGTTCTACCCCCAGCCTCTCAACATTGAGGAAATGAAGAAGGAAGAAGAGGAACCCAAAACCCCGCTCCCAGACGTCTAAGTCTAGTGAATAGTGGCTTTTTCATCTAAATTAGGCAGAATCTAGAAGCTAGGAGTCAGGCACCTATAGGACAGTTGCTGAGAAGGCAAGGTGGTGGATGGAGAAGGGAGGGCTGGGTGAGTGGGCACTGGCTGTCAGGAGAGGGTAATTTATATCCGAAGGTAGGACGACTGTACATCCCGGTTTGCCTGATGTCATCACGTTTCACTGTGATCACTGTAGCACTAGTTCAAGGAGAAGGCGCATCTCCTTTCACTCTCCAAACTGTCCTTGTTGGGACGCTAAGTTTTACATTCACCCTACCACCGAGAGACATCATAAAGCCGTTAAATGTCCCACAAGGGAAGATAAGGAAGGCTCGTTTTGGTTTGGTAGAGACAAAATCTGGGTGAGTTGATTGAGGTTCCACAGAGGATGTTGTAGAGAATAAATATCAATAGAGAAGGGTTAATACTGCACAGAGGGGAGCCCGGGGCACTACTGTCCCTCAGGGACATTACAGCATGTTGCCACCCTCTGTCCTTCGAACTCCCTGCGTATTTTGTACTTGCACCCTTGTTTGTCTTTTATAACATTCCGTCTTATCCTATAGCTGTGTGCCTGTCATACGTACAGACTATCTCTTCTACTCACAGGTAAATTCCTCAAGGTAGAGGTGATGCCTTTGTTTCCTCTTCATTTCCTCACCCAGTGACAGGAAGTCACGGTGAGAAGAAGAGGTTGGTATACAGAGAGAAGTAATAAATTCTTATATCTCCAATTAGAAGGTGGTAATTGAGGGGGGCACCTGGGTGGCTCAGTCGGTCGAGCGGCGGACTTCAGCTCGGGTCATGATCTCACGGTCTGTGAGCTCGAGCCCCGCGTCGGGCTCTGTGCTGCCAGCTCGGGCCTGGAACCTGCTTCCCATTCTGTGTCTCCCTCTCTCTGCCCCTCCCCTGCTTGCTCTCTGTCTCTCTTTCTCTCTCTCTCTCTCTCTCAAATAAATAAATAAATAAATATTTTTAAAAAAAGATGGTAATTGAGGCTGCCAGCTGCCCACCAACATCCATTTCATCCTTACGTCTGGGCACATAGCTGACCACATTACCCAGACTCCTTTGCAGTCAGGATTACCCTGTGACTAAGTTCTCCCTCAACAGAATGTGAATAGAAATGGTGTGTGTCACTTCTAGGTTTGAGCCTGAAAAAGTGGTGGTGCCTCCTCTGTATTCTTTTGTTCCTTCCTACCAGAAAACCCACCCACCATTCAAGCTTCGGCCGGGTGGCAATTATAAGACCCCGGCTGGTGGTGTAAAAGAGTAGTGGAAGGAAACTTGGTCCCCGGGAGTTTGTGTGGGGGAGAGCTGCCCGCCAAACTAGAATGTTCCCTTCGATTGTTATGTGAGAGAAAAATCACTTCTATCTTCTTTAACCACTGACCTGTCACTATGTCTGTATTATTATAGCGAGCCCTGATCCAACTAATAGACCCAACCACTAAGTTGGGGATCTTTACTGCTTTGTTTGTGCCTGACAGAAAATGGCAGCAACAAGTATTTGTTAAACTAATGAATAAAATCACCCCCCCCAAATATGAATGACAGAAAATTTGCCAATAAGACTCAAAGGTTCGTCCTAGATACTGCTAGAAAATGGCTTATCTATTACAGAAATATCTCTGTATACATTATGAACTTAGAATAGCAGCCTGCTGTGAAATTAAAGGTACAAGACAATGTTGAGTCTTGAAGGGAAAAATTAGAATGCATTAATCAGGCAGTTCTTCTCTGATGCTAGCAATGAAAGACAGTCCCTGACCAAGTCTGCTTAGTGTATGTGCCTCTTCAGAGAAGAAAATGGCTGATAAACCTGGCACAGATTAATTGAAAACATGTTAAGATTATCCAACTCCTTTTGCTCTGCTTCTGATTTCGTGAGGCCACTGTGTGGTATTCTTTGATTTCATAAGTAAATGTTCCTATTCGAAGAAAAAGAACATGAAGCACTCATTCATCAGTTTATACGGACTCAATTGTTATCTGTATCCATGTAGCATTCAGTATCAGCTAGGTTATGCTGCCGTAACAAACACTCCCCAGTCTAAGTGCTATGTAAGAACAAAAGTTTATTTATTGCCCTGGTTTCCATGCCCATCATGGGTTTACAGGTGGATTCTGCTCATTGTATGATTCAAGGATCTAGAAAGATGGAGTACCTCCTACCTAAATGTTGTCAGTCACTGCCACAAGGTAAAAAAGAGGGCTGTGGAGGGTCTTAAACTAGCAATTAAATGTTCCAGCTAAAGTGACAACTGGCCTTGTTTAACTCTGAAAGTCCCACATCCTGGGAAACCTCTTAGTCTCAGTCCCATCGGTATGGTTCGTCACAGTCCTAGCTGAGAAGTGACACATCTCCTTGTTATTCACAACTCAAGGTCAAGAACCAGTCACGTGGCTTCTCCTAACCACATGGTGGGCTGGGGTGGGGGGGCAGGAGGGGGGAGGGTGGGCAGGGAAGTACAACCTGTAAGTGTGACCAGAAGCGGGAAGAACCAGAAATATTTGCCAGCCAGCATTAGCATAATCCCTTATCATAAATTGGTATTCTTATTTATAAATCATTCTCTCGTGAGTTTTGTTTTTTCCTCCTTGCTTTTGATTCTATGGGAACTTGTTTATATAAGTAAATTCTGAATTTGGCTCAGTGTGTTGAATCCCCACCTCTATGCTGAGTTATACAGGCTCTGTAGAGACAAATAAGCTATAAGCCCTGCCCTCCAAAAGTTTAAAATTATTAGGGGACATAAGATACCAACATTATAACCTAAGGTGGAAACAGAAGATTATAAAAAGGGCTGGGGGGGGGGGGCGGGCATTAAGAATAGGAAGAATCCTACCTAGCTAAGAAGACATTCTGAAGAGGAATCCAAGAAGAGTATTACCCCACAGTAATATTCCCTCCATTTTTCTTCATCAGGTGATAGTAGCCATTAAAACCTATCTGCCTAAGGGCACCCGGGTGGATCGGTTGGTTAAGTGTCCAACTTCCGCTCAGGTCATGATCTCATGGTTTGTGGGTTCGAGCCCCATGTCGGGCTCTGCACTGACAGCTCAGAGCCTGGAGCCTGCTTCAGATTCTGTCTCCTTCTCTCTCTGCCCCTACCCCATTCTCTCTCTCTCTCCCTCTCTCTCAAAAATAAATAACATTTAAAAAAATTATAAAACCTATCCGCCTCGAATGAGTTGAAAAACCATTCCCAACCTGTTTGTATGGAAAATGAAGAAAATATTTTGCCTTGAGAAATGCTTGACATTTTCCTTTTCCTAGCTGTGATCCATGCGGCCCGAGAAAAGCCAGTGTCAAACATACTATTTTGGTCCATCTAATCCCAATGCTGAAAAAAATACAGTCACATCAAGTCAAGGAGAGAGATTTAACCACAAGTTGTGTTCAAATGGGATTCCATTCAGTTTCGTGGTGGCGAGACAGTCTTGCCTGCTCTACAGGGTTTATGGGTTATTTCACAAATGCTATCCTTCAAAGCCCTGTGAGCTTCCTCCATGTGATTACAGTCACCAAGAAGTTCTATGATTGAAAACTCCCCTTTGCCTAGGATTTATTTAGATATTCCTCTGACACACTCTCACTAACTCTGTAGCTCCGGTGGGAATTGTACAGGGAAATTTACTCATAAGTCACAAAAGCAAGCTAATATGACAAGCGGAGAAGAGCCATCTGGCAAATTGTTTGTAAAACACTTTCCTCGTGTTTGTTAAATCCTGTTTCCTTGTAAGTCACTTACCGGGAGACCGAGCGCACACAGTTGAACCAATTCTAAACGTCCCCCAAAGCTTTCTCGGGGAGGATCCAAAGCAGGAAAATAGTTAAAGCCTTCCAGGTATAAAATGCAGACTTAAAAAGAAAGACTTAGATCCTTTTAGTGTTAGGCTACTTAATTATGGTATTAGGAAAGAGATGCAGGCCTTACGAAACAGACTCAGAAGCTTCTAGAACTTCCAATAACTGATGTTAACAAAAGCAGCCTTTGGTAGGTTAAAGTGCCAGACTGCTTCCTTGGAGTTTGCAAGAGGTTGAGAAGAAGGGGAGAGAGAAGAGGACAGACACACACACACACACACACACACACAGTTCCCTCAGACTTACAGGGCCCAGCCAGGGTTCTAAGACGGTCAGCCACACAGCACTGCATTCCGCCCAGGAGCCAAGGTATGAAAACAAAAAGGCCTCAGACTCTCAAGCCGCTGATAGCGGGTAGGGAGGAGAAACCATCAGACAGAATCCAATCGAGCCCAGCAGAGCCTTTTAACTAATGAAGCTCCGACCCATTTCATTTCAAAACACAGCTTACACCTCTAGTTATTCTCTTTAGGCCCAGGGACTACGAAATGCTGACAGACTTTAAATGGGCCTTGGATTAGCATCTGATAATTAGCAATCCTAGTTCGCACTTTGGTGTGTGTTCACAGCTTGATTAGCAAAGGCCACATTGACCCTTGGGGTTTGGAACAGCAAAGCTGAGCTTCAACCCCTGTCTCCCTGCCCCCTCCCCCCCTCCACCTCGCTCCCTCCTGCCACCAGAAACACAGGTGTGGCCCCTGCCCAGCCCGGCCTCAGCTGCTCTGACTGCTCAGCAGCTGACAGTGTGGGCCGGGCCCGGGTGTAGACAGCTGTTGTCACTGGGGTTCCTACCGAGGGATAGATGCCAGAGGTAGAGACCTGCAAAATGGCTCATATTAGTTTGAGTAAACCGAGGCGATGTCAGATGAAAAATTTACAAAACAGGAGTCTCCAGCCTGAAGTGAAGGAAGGGTTTTAGGAGAGCCCCTTGTTTCCATGGTCCCCCACGTGTGGGAGGTGTCTTCCCCCCCCCCCCCCCAGTGCTCGCTGACTCTCCGTGAATTCACCCCACTCCGGGGTGAGTGATGGCGACCCTCATGAATCCACTTGTGGTGGGAAAGAGATAGGAAAAGGTGCTGGTTATATCCTAAAGTGCCTGCTGTCCCAGGCTCGTGGGGGTGAGGGGAGGCGAGTTTGGTTTAGAGTCTCGTGTCAGGGATTATAGATTTTTCTACTTCACTTCCTCCATCTCCCAAGTGGGGATGGTCACGGTCAACCCGACCTCTCCTGCTGGCCCTTACTGTCTCCACAACCTTAGCTTTGCCGTACTTTGGAGAAGAATTTGTTGATTTTTAAGGAAAGAGATCTACAAATATGATAAACTGGAAGAATTGGGACAATGTTGTTTCGAATAGTTATCAAGTCCTAGACGTGTCTACAGTGGCCTCTCGAGACCACGTGATTTCTACCATTTATGTTCAGAAGTCAATTTTCTGACGGCACTTGCCAATTTTCTAATTACCCATGTTAGTCAGGACTAGACCCGGTCTGATGACGTGAAGCCTTACTGTACTGAGTCTGAGTGGTGCTTCAACTTACTTTCAGAGCAAAGACACGTCACCCCTATTATCTTCTCAAGAGCCATCTGAGTGGAAGAGACTGAACAGAAACCCAGGTATGCTCTGTCTTACAGGAGTGCTGTGGACTCAGGTCTGCTGTGTATTCAACGTTGACATTTTCACCAGCCTCCCACGGAGATTTTCCGGGCCACTTTCCCACCCACAGCGTCAAATTCCATTTCCGTGCATTCGCTGGAGCTGCTGAGCGACTTTGAAGGTCAAAAGCCTTTTGCCCTCTGTGCCCTCTCTGCCTTGATCCCCCTGGTCAGGTTGAAAGAGTGAGCAGACGGGGCACCTGGGTGGCTCGGTCGCTAAGTGTCCAACTTAAGCTCAGGTCATGATCTCGTGGTTCATGAGTTTGAGCCCCGCGTCGGGCTCTGTGCTGACAGCTCGGAGCCTGGAGCCTGCTTCGGATTCTGTGTCCCGTCCCCCCTCCCACCCTTCCTCTGATGGTGCTCTCTCTGCCTCTCAAAACTAAATAAACGTTAATAAAGAAAAGAAAAAGGAAAAACAGAAAAGAGCGAGCAGATAGGAGAAGCAGGAACAGAAAGGAAACAAGATCTCTCTGGTGGGTCTTTCCCTGGTCCCAAATGTGCCTCCCACCCCTCCCCTGTCCACCGTGTCCAGTCCCAGATTATCAGGTCCCTACGTCGGGTTTGAAGAGGTGAGACAGAACAATGACAAGCAGAACAGTGAGGAGGACAAGACCAGATAGTTGACCTAAGAGACAGTCACACGGGAAATCAGAATAGTTGATCAGCACAGGTGCTTCTTTGTTCCTGGAATTTGAAGAAGAAAATTCAGATCACAGCGTTCCCCACGCAAATCACGCCATGGAGTTTGGAAAGCAATGGGTGTGTTGAGAGAAAAGGGTTAACTCAGGAAAAGAAGGCACAGTGACGGGAACCTGGTGTAGCCTGTACAGGGGCTTTAAGAAGACAATTTTTTTTTTTAAGTTTATTTATTTTAGAGAGAAAGAAAAACTGTGAATGAGGGAGGAGCAGACAGAGAATCCCAAGCAGACTCCACACGGTCAGCACAGAGCCCGATGTGGGGCTCGAACCCACCAGCCACGAGATCATGACCTGAGCTGAAGTCAGATGTTGAACTGACTAAACCACCCAGGAAGCCCCAGAAGATGAGGTTTAAATACGGACACTGGAAGAAAGAAATGCTTGCAGTTTATCCAGGGTATTTGCCTCTTTCTCCTGTGTTTTACTCACAATGTAACAGTCCCCTCAACAAGTTGGGAAATGTATGCGAACACAAAATGCTCAAAAAAAAGAGACGAAATTTGCGAAAACAGGTGGTGGTCAGGGATGAGGGGAAGGGACGGCCCTGAGAATAATGGTAAACCCAGAAATTCCACTTCTGCGAATTTGTTCCAAGAAATAACTGGATAGATACATATGGGTAAGGGTATGTATCTTATCATTATTTATAATAGCAAAAAAAAAAAAAGAGGGAAAAAAGTATCAATGAGACATAAGGTAAATAAAGTGCGGTATATCCACAGGACAGAACGCTATGGAGCCATTTAAAAGCATTGTAAAAGCAACATGGTAAATTTACATTTGACACAGTCAGATGTCTAGAGCCTGGTAAGTTTAAAAAGCAAGCTGCAGGGGCGCCTGGGTGGCGCAGTCGGTTAAGCGTCCGACTTCAGCCAGGTCACGATCTCGCACTCCGTGAGTTCGAGCCCCGCGTCAGGCTCTGGGCTGATGGCTCGGAGCCTGGAGCCTGCTTCCGATTCTGTGTCTCCCTCTCTCTCTGCCCCTCCCCCGCTCATGCTGTGTCTCTCTCTGTCCCAAAAATAAATAAACGTTGAAAAAAAAATTTAAAAAAAAAAAAAAAGCAAGCTGCAGGGGCACCTGGGTGGCTCCGTCGTTTAAGTGTCCGACTTCAGCTCAGGTCACAGTCTCGCGGTTCGTGAATTGAGTTCGAGCCCCACGTCAGGCTCTCTGCTGTCAGCACAGAGCCCGCTTCAGATCCTCTGTCTCCCTCTCTCTGACCCCCCTCGCTGCTTGTACTCTCTTAAAAATAAATATTTTTTTAAAAAAAGCAAGTTGCAACTGGCAGTTATAGATTCCATGTTTTGGTTTTAAAAAACAGGCATATACATGTGTGATCTAATGTTTCCCCCAAATGATTTATATATACTCTATTTGTGTAGAAAGGACAGGAAGAAATCACACTGAAATGTCAATGGTAACTAGGAGGGGGTGGTGTCTTTATGATCTGAACCTTTATAATGAAACACATACATAACATGATCAATTTTCGTTCAAAAGAAAGCAAGGGCCTCTGTCCGGGCAGTCGGTGGGGCCCTCACATCTGTCCTCTGGAGCACACGTGTTGTGCAAGCCAGCTCACAGGATGATATGTGCCAGGGTCCCTCCTGATGCCTGGAAGGAAGTTCCCAGGATTCTGCTACTGTCCCCAGCTGCTTCACGGAACAGACTTGAAGATTTGTGATTTTGGTCACTCCTCAGAGGAAAATATAAGCAGCAAATGAGTCAGAGAAACCACATGTAAGGAAAAACAGACTAAGCCTCCCCCCCCACCCCCACCCCACCAGATACACTAATCTGAGTGTGGCTGTTTCCTGGGGTCATGTTCAGAGTGATAAAAGAGAGAATCTGAAGATAACCTCTGTTTCAGTGCACGAAGCTTGGACAAAACAAAGCTTTATTTGAGGTAAAACAAACGGAAGAGGAGAAACTGATGTCTTGTGACATTTTCTGAGTCTATCATCTTCTTTTGCGTCCTTTCCACCCCCAGCTGTTTCAATTAAGACTCTCTCTGGTGGTGACATGTTATGGTTTCTGTCATTTCCCCAAAGACCCGGACAGGCAGATAACAACCTCTCCGGGCAGGTGAAGGACTGGGGGGGGGGGGGGGGGGGGGGAGGGGAGAAGCATGGAGAAAAAAGACGACAAAGGAGGGAAAGAATGAACAGGAAGAAAGCTGGCGAGCGAGAAAAGAGAAAGACTCATCCAGGACTCCACAGAGGAAAAGAAGGAAATGGAGTTGCCCTCCACACCCTCTGCCACAGACAAGATTCTCCTTTAAAAAAATTTTTTTGTATTATTTATTCATTTGAGGGAGAAAGAGAGAGAGAACAGTGGGGGAAGGGCAGAGAGAGAAGGGGACAGAGGATCCAAAGCGGGCTCTGTGCTGACAGCAGAGACCCCGACGCGGGGCTTAAACTCACGAACTGTGAAATCATGCCCCGAGCTGAAGTCAGACGCTTAACTGACTGAGCCACCCAGGCGCTCAGACGTTCTCTTTCTGAAACAAGGCAAGGGGCGACGCAGTGGGCCCAGGTCTGGCCAGAGCCCCGGAGAGCTGGGCCGTGGA
Organism: Lynx canadensis; assembly: GCF_007474595.2. NCBI lineage: Eukaryota > Metazoa > Chordata > Mammalia > Carnivora > Felidae > Lynx > Lynx canadensis. The sequence goes on along the minus strand of NC_044306.2, from coordinate 26,953,988 downwards.
CGCTACAGCATTAAAGGCTTTGGCAGAGCTCGGGGACTTCTCAGCACTTTTGTTGCTCAGGGACTTGCCACCTAAAGACCTTCACGTCTCTTGAGTCGGGGGGTGGGGGTGGAGGTGGGGTCTGAGGCTCCAGTTTTATTACTCCTGATTTCCTCTCCTGCCATTTCCGCTTCCTGTTCCCACACACCACCTGAGGAAACATGGCTTCCTCCCTAAATGACTGGCCTGACCAGAGGCCTTATCCAGCCGGCTGACCCAATCGTGACTTTGTCTTATCAAATTTAAAACTCAGTTTGTTTGTTTTTTTAATATACTTTGGGGTGCCTGGGTGGCTCAGTCGGTTGAGTGTCTGACACTTGATTTTGGCTCAGGTCATGATCCCAGGGGGATGGAGCCCCGAGTTGGAGCATGGAGCCTGCTTGAGAGTCTCCCTCTCTCTCCCTCTCTCTCTCTCTCCCCTCTGCACCTCTCCCCCATTTGCTCTCTCTCTCTCTCTCTAAAATAAAAGAAAAAAAAAGTGCTTTAACAAACTTCAACTAACAGCTTATGAAAGCTAAACATTCACACCACCATAGGCTACACTCTTGTGATGGAACTTTTATTGCCCCCTACTTTTACAGGAAGAGCCTAGCTCTCAGAGAAGTTAAGTACCTTACCCAAGATTACACCGCTCAGTATTAGAGCTGAGTTGAAATCCAAAATCCACAGTGTGTTCTGATATCTTTGGTGATGTCCCCAAATGTAAGAGATCAGACCCCTGGTCCATCCAAGAGCAGAAGTTCAAGGTTTTGTGTGTATTATTAAGGACATTTCATAATCAGGGCCAGGTTGCTGCGTAGCCCAAAGGTCATCCACCCCAAATGTTTCCAACCACCTTAATAATCCAGGAAACTCTAGCACTCAAGATACATTTGGTCTGTTCTGAAATGCTTGGATCTTTTATCCTGAGCCGCTGTAGAATGGGTTCTAGGCCCATGGCTGGCTTAGGGGCTGGTTGACAGAGTCCCCACTGATGTTGAGGTAAGTGACCCAAGTTCCAGGCTCCAGCGTGTTCACTTGTGCACCCACTGCTTGGATCAGTGATCCTTTCGTTCATTTCAAAAGAACCCTTCGCCTCTTGAACCTCAGTTGCCTGTTGTGTGCAAGGGGGGCCGGCCTTCTGAAGGCGCAGCTCAGACGTGTGACAGCCCGTGGTTCTGAGCTCACCTGTGCCCTCCAGCTTCTGTTTTCCCCTTGTCTGGGTTCCAGTTTCCCCAGCCAGTCTGTTTCCGCATCCCCTTTACCATTTCTGTCTCTGTAGGAGGGTGTGGGGTGGATTGCACCTGCTATCCAGTCCTTGGGGCCACGGGTACGGGCTCCTTCCCCAGACTGGGCAGTGCTTTCTTTCCCAAAGGTGACCTCATCAGATAAGATCTTTCACGGGTAATGGCATCCTCTGTGGGACTTGGGTGGTGGGCATCTGAGCATCTTTGATGAAAAACCCTTGGGAAAACATCTCTGAGGAAAACCTGGTGTCTCTCTTTTGCAATTTTCTCTTTATGTTATTTTCTACAAGGGCACATTTCTTTTTTTTTTTTTAAGTTTTTATTTATTTATTGAGAGAGAAAGAGAAAAAAGAGAGAGAGAGCAGGGGATGGGCAGAGAGAGAGGGAGAAAGAATCCCAAGCAGGCTCAGCACAGTCAGTGCAGAGCCCGAAGTGACGCTCAAACTCATGAACCATGAGATCGTGACCCTAACCGAAATGGAGAGTCGGACGCTTAACTGAGCCGCCCAGGCACCCCTACAAGGGCACATTTCTGAAGGAAGAGTGGCAGTGCGACTTTGACCTCCCTTCATTTTCCTTAAAACTTAAGGAGTGCCCCAGCTCCCCATAACTCCCTGTATTGGGTGTCTCTGCTTCCTTTTCCTACACTTTCAAGTTGCTCTCTTTCCGTTCTTTGGATTCCTCCAGAGATAAGTGTGAGGGGACTAACATTTAGAAGCTCTATGTGCCAGGGAATGAACACACACACACACACACACACACACTTTTGTTTATTTTGTACACATTATCTCCTTTAATCCCCACAGCAAACCCCTAGAGGGTATTGCTGTCAATGTTTTACAGATGAGGAAGCTGAAATTGGGAGAGGTGGAGTAATTTGCCCTTGATCTCTGCTACATTGCCTATAGGGTAAGTTACAAACACTTCAATAGCAACAGTGTGAGACTTGGCCAAGATCCCTCTGATCTATACCTTGGGAGCACCTAGTGAGTGAGTATTCCAGGACAGCAGTAGTCAACAGACTAAGTGCCCTAACCAAGAATCAATACCTTCAGAGGCAGTTACTTGGCATTTAAATTGCAGTATGTCACTGGACACTGAAGAGTTTATTAGTTAGCATAAGGGATGCCAGAAATATTTCTGTTGGTGATATGAATAGGTGATGTTCTCTAAAACAGGTCATTGGTTAGAAATATGGTGCAGTCTCCAGTGCCATTGCATAAACGAGGCTTAAAACGTGGGCAAATCCAGCAGTTTAATGCTGAAGGGCATCCCAGTTGCTCCTGAGCTCCTCCAGTTCCCTGTGGACCTACCAGAAGGCATGGCCTGAACTCCTGAGCAGACCTCCCATGCAAGGTCCTTGTCAGAGCACTACAAAATGGGTTGGGTGAACAGGTCATACACCTGCTACCGGCATGCTAATAAACGTTTGTACCCCAGGCAGAATTGAGCCTAAGACTGGCTTTCACTGTCACTTGGAATGCCGCTGTGGGGAAAGGGACATCAACTCGCTCGTCTCTGGTCTCCAGAGAACCCCCCACCCCAGCTCTTCGAGGTGGTCCCTGCCACGTGCTGCACGATCGGACTGGCTTAGGCGCGGTCCGCAGTCGTCCCGCAAAGAGTGAGGGGCAAGGCCAGAATGCGGGGCCAAGTCCATCTCCTTCAAAGCCCACGGGCCAGCTGCCTCTTAAAGAAAGGGTGAAGGCCAACGTGAGCAAACAGCCATTCAATACCAATAGTTCTGTCAGTCAACAAAGTAGGAAAAAAAAAATCCTCTTTATTGACTGAACTACCTTTAATCTGCAGGATCTTCCATTAAGTGAATCCTTAGAAATCCTACTTGAGTCCTAAGTTCTTTAAAGGTCAAGCTGCATATATAATCCACTTTAAGCCCTAACAGGAAGTAAATGATGTTCGGCCTGAAGGATGTACTTAGAATATCTCATGTAAAATTCAGTACCAGGCCCCGTAAGCGGGAGGGCCGCAGAGTGGAAACCACGGACACAAGTTTCTCAGTGTGCCTTTTCAAAAGGTCAAATTTATTTTAACTCTGGTGTCCCTGGGCCCGGCCAGGGAAATGCACTCTTCTCTTTCATGTGGTAAGACTCCAGGCTGCTGCTGTTTCAAGCAATCAGATTGTCCAGATTATCAACAAATACTTATTTTTAGACCTGAAAGGATGAGAATTTCCTATCCGTCCACCATCCTGTGAAGGCAGTAGGGGCCTTGTTTGTGAGTATTATCAACAAGGATAGAAAGCAGAAAATCTTCCAGATTTGTTTCCATCCGCACTGACAGTTGACTGAAAGCACTTCCGAATCGGACCCAAAAAAAGAAAACATTGTGAGCAGGAAGGTCACCTCAGTGGGAATGAACAGTGAGCCGTGGTCTTTAAAACATTCGTCTTGGTTTTTGAAACACATGTATTTATTGCAAGAGATTGCTGTGAGCGTTCCCCCCGAATGCGTTTATAGTGGTGAGGCCAACAGGCTTACCTCAGGTCCTATGAACAGCCGGCTGTAGAACCAGAAGAATGAAGGAGTTCGGAATCCTAGTGTCCTCCCCAACCCCCACCCCCAATCCACTTACTTAACTTCGGTGCCTGTGGGTTCCAGGCCAAGTGTTAGAGTTGAGGCATCATACATAACAATCTCTAGATCCTTCTATACTAATCCTTTAAAATTTTTTTTAAATGTTTATTTATTTTTGAGAGAGAGAGATGGAGACAGAGACAGAGCATGAGCAGGGGAGGGGCAGAGAGAGAGACCCAGAATCCAAAGCAGGCTCCAGGCTCCGAGCTGTCAGCACAGAGCCCGAGGCGGGGCTCGAACTCATGAGCCGTGAGATCATGACCTGAGCCGAAGTCGGCCGCTTAGACTGAGCCACCCAGGTGCCCCTATACTAATCCTTTTGTGATAAAAGAGTCACACTGGGGCAGAGTTCCCAGTAAACCTTCTCTTCTCCACACTTCTCTTGAAACCTTTAGTTGCGGCCTGAGAAAGACTTGAAGTTTTTAATACTTGTCATCTAAGGAAATATATTTATCCCTGCATCATAACAAATACACTGAAACACATTTTATACCCCCTTGTGAAACCAGCTTCCAAGCCACAGCCAAGCATCTGGTTTCCTGAAGAGCTGAATGGTCAGCGCCCCCAGCTTGGGTCACTGAACAGCTGTCCATCATCTGGCTTTGTTCGGTGCCTTTATGAAGATCTGAAAGCGTCAGCCTGAAGCAGCGGTCGAAGTGAGAGAGGCAGTGCTTCTGAGACCTGGGGGCTTCCCCGGGGTTCTCCAGGTGAATTTCTTGATCCCGAAGGGAGGAGTCCTGTGCTTGAGCCTACCGGTACCTAAGAATAAAAGAGACAAGGAAGGGGGCCTGGGGACAAGAGCAAGAACCCAATCTGATTCTAACTTTACTCTGGAAACTCTTAACCCCCTCATCCTTATCTCCAGAGCCCTCCCCTGGACCGGTTTCCCCTGTTTGACGCCGTTCCTTTGACTCTGTAGCCTGGAAGCTGTACCTTTCCGGGTAGGAAGGATGATGTAGGAGGTAGGATGACCCCACGGCAAGAAGACCCGACAGCCTATTTACTTCTTTTCCTTCATATGTGTTCTGAACACTTGCCCTGTGCCGGGCTCTGTGCTTAGTTAGCACCGATGCTCTGGTAGGAACTAACACCCACATTTTTCTGGCTAACCTTCTGCCTTACTCCTAGGGATCTAAAGTTGCCTTACACCTCACCTCTTGAACCGAGCTTGAAGAACTCTGTATCCTCCTTTGCCATTCACCCAATCAGCAAAGACTTTCGGATTCAGCTGCTGTATGTTCAAAATGCTGTCGGGGTGCACAGATGAATTAGGTAAGCGTCCTGTCCTCATTGTCTAGGGGAGAAGATGCTCATACAAAAATAGAATGCCCATTTGGGTTGTTTCCAGTTTGGGACCATTAGGAGAAAAGCTGCTATGAATATATTTATACAGTTCTTTTTATAGACATATGTTTTCATTTATCTTGGGTAAATATGTCATCCAAAGGTCCACTGTCAGGTGAATAGAGAAACTGTGGTATCGTCATCCAATGGAATATTACTCAGAAATAAAAAGGAATGAACTACCGGTATTTGCAACATCATGGAAGAATCCCAAACACGTTATGATGAGCAAAAGAAGCCGGGCACAAAAGAGTTCATTCTGTACGATTCTATTTATATAAAGTTCTAGAACAGGCAAAACTAATCTATTGTGAGAGAAATCAGGACAGTGGTTGCCTCTGGCAGGGGGGATTGACTGAAAAAGACACATGAGAGAAAATTCTATATCTTGTCCTATCTGGGGCGATTGTTACACAGAAGTACGCAGTGGTCAAAACTTACCACACTGTACATTTCAAATCGCTGTACTTTATTATATGTGGATTATATCTCAATAAATATTTAATTAAAAAGAAGAAACAAGTCTGCACAGGGTTTATTTGTGTCCAGAATAAAAAGTTAAAATTTGACCATTAGGTGTTAGTTACATAGGTATTTGTTGTTTGCGGTATTGTTTCTGTACTTTACCATATGCTTGAAAATTTTACAATAAAAAATCCTTTAAAAGTCCAAAGGCAAGAAATAGATATAGAATAACCAAACCATAGGGGTGCCTGGGTGGCTCAGTCAGTTAAGCATCTGACTCATGATTTCAGCTCAGGTCGTGACATCATGGTTCGTGGGTTCAAAGCCCTGCATGGGGCTCCATGGTAGCAGTGTGGAGACTGCTTGGGATTCCCTCTCCCTCTCTCTCTGCCCCTCCCCTGCTCAAGCTCTCTCTCAAAAAATAAATAAACTTAAAAAAAAAAAAGAACAATCAGTGTTAGGAGGGATCTTAGGGTTCATTTAGCCGAACTTCCCATCTTGAACTTGGAACTTCTTAAAATGTCGCTGTTAGATGGTCTTCCAAGCTGGGTTTGACACCCTCTGGAGCAGCAGATTCTAAAACCAAAATGATGATGGGGCGCCTGGGTGGCTCAGTCGGTTAAGTGTCTGACTTCGGCTCAGGTCATGATCTCACGGTTCGTGGGTTCAAGCCCCGCGTCAGGATCTGTGCTGACAGCTTGGAGCCTGGAGCCTGCTTCGGATTCCATGTCTCCCTCTCTCTCTGCCCCTCCCCCGCTCACGCTGTGTCTCTCTCTGCCTCTCAAAAATAAATCAACGTAAAAAAAATTTTTTTTTAACCCCAAATGATGAGTGAAGCATTCAGGAAGGTACAGAGATGGGGTGCTATGACAATCCAGAAGAACATAGCCCACTGTTCTCAGGAGCAGGCTCATTGGAGAGCCACCACTCTGAGCACTCACTCGGGGCCTCCACTGGAGGTGCAGTCATGAGCAAAAGCTGGCCACGTCGCCACGAGTGGCTGAGCTGTAGCCGCTGGGTTTGGCAAGCTTAAAGTTCTGGTTCCTTCCTCTCTGCTGAACACTCTGTCTCCAGCACTGATGGAGCTCCAGGGCTCCTGGCCAAGCTGGTCTGGAGGAAAGGGGAAAGGCCAGGAAGGAGACAGCCAAGTTGGAGTCTGACCTAACAAGGAGTCAGACCTGGGAGGCCAGGCTAGATGCAGGCAAATACTGAGAAGAACCACCTCCCTTCCCCTCTGGACTCGGGCAAGGTAAAGAGAACATTCTGGAAACTTCAGTCCAAAATATGAAGGGATTTTCTTCATGGCAACACTGATCACACGGCAGAAGGGTGGGGGCAGGCCAGCTACTCTACAGGCATCACAGTGCAGGTAAGTCGCTCGGCTAGCTGGACCCTCCTCTCTCCAGGCCTTCTCTGTCACTGGGGAAAGCAGGTTCCAAGGTCCCTGTCAGCCTCACTGGTTCTATGTCAACCTCTCCCTGTGCAGGATCAGGTCCGGGGACAAGCCTCCGATTAGCTTTCTTAATACTTAGGGGTCTAAAGTTGCCAGCGACAGAAAAGAACTCTGGATAATCTCAGCAAGAAAACGAATGTATTGGACAGATAGAGGGTAGCTTCCAGCACTGAATAATCAAGTTTGAAAAGGATAGGAATCAGAGCCATCTGGGATCTGAGCAGCAGAATCTTATCAACAGGCCCACTGAGACAAATCCATGCCAGCCGACCTCATGTCTGCTCAAGAGAAAGACAGTCTGATAGGCCAGCCTGGTGGCTGTGCCCACTGAAGGCAGGCAGCTTGATTGACAAGCCCACCCAGATTGAGAGAAAGCATGTTTCCCCACAGGAATATCATGCCCCTGTGGCCAAAAGAGAGAATATTGGGCAGGTGGCATGCCCAGTACAGTTCCACTGCACTTACTGCCTGCTTTGTGTCCTTACTGGACACAACGTAGGGCATTTTCCGGATGATGTGACATTACGGTGCATCGTGGCATGCTGTGACCATCCCCCTGCTTGCAGCTCAAAGAATAAGCAGAAGAAGCGAAGATCATGGATTCCAGAATGTTTTCTCCAATGTTTCTCCAAATCCACCAGCCAAGCTATGCTCACAAACGCACGTTTCCAAGGTTCCCCACTTTGGACCAACCGAAGTTCCAATTGAGTAGGAGTTTTCTCTGAGCAATCGCTGGGATGGCCTTTGTGAGTCACCTCTGTCCCCATCTGGCCCGAACAAGACTTCAAGTCTCCCCTTGCAAGCCCCGCCCCAAAGCTGACACTCGGGAAGCCTGTGCCTTTTCCGGGCCGTGATGGGAGCTTACCCGGGGTAGCAGGGGCCCACAGACCTGAACATTACCTTAGCCTCGCCCTGCAATCAGTGCCAACACCCACGGTGACCCGGACCGGGAGGGGGGACACGGCTGGGGGAGGAGGCAGTGGTGGGGACACAGGACACAGGATGATGGAATGCCCATCAGGGTAACATCGGCCGAAGGCTCGAATTCTTAAGAACCTGGCTAACTTCAATCACTCATGCACCAGAATGTGAATTCCTGGGGCGCAGAGTTTCTTGTCTGTTCGGGTCACAGCTCCACCTGCTCCACCCAGGGCAGCCCCTGGCCCAGTCGGGAGTCATGAAGAATTTGTACCACGAATGGGCAACGCTGCTGCTCTGCCTTCTTCGCGAAACTAGTCTGGGGTCTCCACTAGTCTGTGGCCGGGCCTGTCTGCGGAGCGGAGCTAGAAAGTCAGTCCTGCCATTCGGGGCCGGCCGCTGGAGGCGGCCGAGTGACCAGGCCAGGCAGCCAGCAGGCTGCCGTGCAGTGCTCGGGGCTGGGATGAGTCAGGAACTTTGCACGGAGGAGCCGTGACGCGGGCGGGGGGCCCCTCTGGGCCGGTGCTCAGGGCAGAAACGCACAGACAGACACACGGGAGGCCTCAGCCGAAGAGCGCCGGAAGGAGAACAGGACGGTTATGTAAGACAGAAGCGGGGATCAAAGGCCTGCACAGGGCGCTCTCCCACATGGCACTATTCTTGGGCTTTTTTCTTCCTTCAGCTCCAGAGGATGTAATGAAAAGGAGGGGAAAAAACCTGCTGCGGAAAGAAGCTTCGTTCACTCGGCTTGGGAGACAAGCTCTCACCTTCGCTCAGGCCCCTCAGGAGCTGAAAGGGGGCCCATCCCCAGTGCCCCCAGCCATGCCAAGGGGCCTGGACCCACTTGTTCTTGGGAGGCACCTTTTGCAGGCCTGGCGTCCTGCCACTGTCCTGTTTGCTACGCCCATTAGCGCTTACCCCGCTTTCCTCACCCCCACCATTCTAGCGTTTGGGGGGGCCGGTGACCGCGGTCTCCAACTGCGGCCCGCTCTCGGCTTTCTCTCCTTCTGCTTCTCCCCGGTGGCTTCTGTGGTCAAGAAGTACCTCCTAGGCAACCAGCTGTGGGGGTTAAGGAGAGCTGCCTGCCAAGTCTCCCCCCCCCCCGACCCCCCAGCAGCCCAGCAGAGATCACCTCCGGCTTTGCCCAGTACGGCTCCCCTGGGCCAGGCGAGGGGGTTCGCTGCACCCCAAACTCACTCCCGAGCTGCCTTAAGCTACCTTTGTTCTCCACTTGTACACACCTGGGAGCCATGGGGTGGGGGTGGGGGGGCAAGGGTAAGAATCCAGAGCCAGACACCGGAGTCACAACCCTGGCTCTGCGAAGCAGCACGTTCCTCCCCGGGAACCTCCCCGGGGCCCCAAACTCTGCGTGCCTCACCGTCCTCCTCTGTAAACTAGGGGGTCATTGCAGGACCCACCTCCTAGGCCTGTTGTGAGGATTAACTGGGCTCCCGTAGCACCTAGAACAGCGCCTGACGTGCGGCGGATGCTTGATAAATATTTGTAATTATGATTACATCTCTCCTAACCCCTCCTACCCTTCAGGGCCTAATTAGATGTCTCGTCAGGGTCTTTCTCTTCTCTGAGCTCCCCGAGTACGTTCATCTGAACCTCGAAAGATAACGCTTTGCATCACACGTTGTCCATGGGATTCTGTGAGTCTGGAATGTTCTTCGGTGAGGCTCTCTGTGCTCCTCACGGAGGCTGTGAGCGCCCCGGCTCCGGGCGCGGCCTCTCCCGTGGTGGCCGGTGGCCAGTTGCCCTGAACCCCTGCCGACAGTCTCTGTGAACCAGGACATTTTGGGGTGTGGGAGGGGGTGGATTTCTTACAAACTAATTTCAAAACTGTCTTTTAGGGTTTCCATATTTAAATTCAGACAACCAAGAACGATTTTTCATGATTCTATCGTGCGTGGAGACATAAAGATTAATCAACCCATCTCACTTCGTTGGAGCCAGAAACCTTTGAGTCATGCCTCCCTCTCGTGCCTCCCTTTCCCCCCGGTCCCCATCTCAGTCTGTCACTGGGTCCTGTGGCTTTCACCGCATCCTTCCCCTCCTGGACTTCCGCAAGGCATCCGCCCTACTTGGGGCCCCGCCGTTTCTTGCCTGGCCTGTTGCAAAAAGTTCTCACCGGTGTCTCTGCTTCCAGTCTCTGCTGCCCCTCCCCCGGGGCATCGTACCAAAACGCAAATTAGAGCATCGTCTCTCACTGACCACCGAGTACAAGTTCCAATTCCACGCGAGGCCATCAGCCCCGTGGCCTACTCAACCTCAGTAGACTCGGCTCCCACCGTGCTCCTTCCAAGCACCACGGATTCAGGTCCTGACAACTCTCCCTTCTGCTGAGCACGGCTTTCTTCCCTGACTCTCTTCCCCTGGCAACCGCCACCCTGGCTTCGAGGCCAGATCAGATGTCACTTCCCCGAACTCCCCTCGCAGCTGTCTCCGCATCTTTCTGTTCCCAGAGAGCCTGGTGCGATCCTTCACTAGGATGCCTGTGGCTGTTGGTGGTAGCTCCCAGGGGTTCGGCTCCGTTCCTTTGGCACCCGTGCCTGGCACACGTTAGATGACCGGGAAATATGGGATCGACCTAAAGTAAAGAGCACCCTAAAGCGACTTACCTCCCATTCTTTGCTCGCTCTTTTCGGCAATACTGATCGGAAGGGTGGTTTTTATACTCACTGCCTCAACTTTGTCCGTTCGTCCCATTCTCTCTTGCATCCATTTCAACCAAGGTGGAGTCCCGTCGAGGGCACCGGTGACCTCCATGTTGTTAAACCTCCGATCTCTGTCCTCATCGTCACAATGGATCACCACCTCCTCCTTGCTCACTTTCCTCCCTCAGTTCCCCGGACACACAATCTTCGGGTGTTCCTCCCGTCTCCTTGGTGGCTCCTTCTTAGACTTGGCTAAGTCCTCCTCATCTTCCTGACCTCCTACTGCTGGACTCTTAGGGTTTGATCCTGGGACCTCTTCTCTTTTTTGTCTACTTTCTACCTCACTCCCTGGACCCCCTTGTCCAGAGTGATGGCCTTCAGCACCATCTCTCCGTTGATTACTTCCAACTTGAGAACACCTGCCTATCCTTCTCTCTTGAACGTAGGGTTCCCGTGTCCAGCTGAATAGTCCGCATCTCCACTCCACATTTCAAACTTGTTACACAGAAATCCTGATCTACCTCCCCAACACCTCCTTCCCGCTCAGTCCCGCCATCTCAGTGAATGTCAACTCCAGCCTTCTGGCTTCTCAGCTCAAACACCTTGAGTCTACCTGCAGGTCTTTCTTTCTCTCACACCCTACCTCCGATTTGTCGCCAAACCCTGTTGCTCTGTCTTCAGTGCATATACAGACTCCAACCACTTCTCACTGCTCCGGCCAGTCTCGCCCGGCCTGTTCCAATGGGTCCCTGGCTGGTCACCTTGCCGTGGCCTTCGTCCCCATCAGTTTATTTCAAGAAGACGACCTGATTGGTCTCGTGAAAACCTGAGCCAGATCACGTCACTGCTCTGCGCAGAACTCTCCAGCGGCTCCCGTCTCGCAATGGCCTGCAAGGCTCCGGGCGATCCGGCCCTATCACCTTTCTGCCACCACACGCTACTGTTCTCTCCCACCCTCCTTGACTCGGCTCCAGCCACACTGGCTTCCTTGCTCCTTGCTGTTCCTCAGACAGGTCAGGCACACTCTGCTTCAGGGATATCGGACTTTATTCTCGCAGCCTTGAATGCTTCCCAAAGCTGCACACTCACCCCTCCACCACCTTCAAGTCTTTCCACAGGCCACTTGCCCAATGATCTCCCCTCAACGCCAGTTATGACACTTGTAATTTACTTTAAGATACTTCAGTATGGTCAGTGGCGTATGAGAGATGTGCCCGTTAGTTTAATTCTAGAGATGGTCAGTTCGCGTGCGGTCAAGAACGCACGGTTCAGGGATGCTCAGCTGGCGTTCCACTGGCAAAGGCCACACTCCACGGCAGGTGCTCCAAGAGTTTCTGTTGCCCCATCTCAAGCAATGACCAACACTGTTAACTAGAACAGTAAGTTAAAAAGAAGAAAAAAGGTCTTTATTGGTGAAACTACAAACCTGTTGGGGCGCCTGGGTGGCTCAGTCGGTTAAGCGTCTGACTTCGGCTCAGGTCGTGACCTCACGGGCCGTGAGTTCGAGCCCCGCGTCGGGCTCTGTGCTGACAGCTCAGAGCCCGGAGCCCGCTTCGGATTCTGTGTCTCCCTCTCTCTCTGCCCCTCCCATGCTCATGCTCTGTCTCTCTCTGTCTCTCAATAATAAATAAACATTAAAAAAAAATAAAATAGAAAAAGAAACTACAAACCTGTTAAGCAACATGGTAAAATTGAAGAATTGCCTTTCTTATGTAAAATTAAAGTCACCTCTGCAGACTGGCTCCCTCAGTTTGCTAAGACGATACGTAAATAGGGCATACGAATCCAGTAAGGCTTGTAACCTGTGCCCACTAGGAGACACTTGTTCCCTACCCTGCCCCATCATCGGATACCAGTTGGGAAGAATCTGTGGTGTATGGTCCCAACTGGAAGGCAGAGAACCTTGGAAACGTGAAAGGTCGCTGGGAATTCAGAACAGGTTTTATGAATGCCGTCAGGCCTGCTTTGCGAACAAGTGCTCGGCTAATAGATGTGATAAGCAGAATCCGGTTTGAGATTTCCTGATGGTGACATTGTGGGGGAATGGCCAACCGTCACCTACCTCAGACTTCTTTGTGGCCACCATCATCTGCCAAAAAGAACCTGAGAACTGAGCAGATACAAACCAGCTTAGGTCTAGTTTACAAAACCTTCTTATTTAAAAGCTTTACCAGGGGCGCCTGGGTGGCGCAGTCGGTTAAGCGTCCGACTTCAGCCAGGTCACGATCTCGCGGTCCGGGAGTTCGAGCCCCGCGTCAGGCTCTGGGCTGATGGCTCGGAGCCTGGAGCCTGTTTCCGATTCTGTGTCTCCCTCTCTCTCTGCCCCTCCCCCGTTCATGCTCTGTCTCTCTGTGTACCAAATAAATAAATAAACGTTGAAAAAAAAATAAAAATAAATAAATAAAAGCTTTACCATCCTCCCACACTCCGTAGCTCTATCCCTGTTTTATTCTCCATGACCTGTCAACCTGTAACATACTATACATGTTAGCTTTTTGTGTTTGGGGCCTGTCTACCTGTAGATAATACAAGCTCCACGAAGTCAGGGGTTTTCATCGTAATTTATTGACCAATAAATTGGTCCTGCTGACCACCACCACCCGGTACAAATAACAGTGCCTGGTAGAATAACAATGCCTGCGTGTTTGTTAACTGAATCAAGAAAAAATGGAGTGCTGAAAGAGTTGAAAAGAAAAGAGGATTACTTTTGGCTGGAGAGTCAAGAAAACAGAGCATTTGATCATGACAAGGAACAAAGACCATCCCTGTAAGTGCATAGGCATGAATGTATCGTTTGCCACACTAGGAAGAGCCACATCCTTTCAGAAATGTCAGTGCGTCTCCGTGAACCGAAAGTGAAAGGGGCAGATATAATGTCAACAGAAGTTTTGTCCAAATTTCCAGTTGACTCAAAAGGGAAGTTTGAAGTCTCTTCTTGAGACGGGTTACTGTTCTCGTTTTGCATCACTCGGATGTGGGGTGACCGTCAAACAGACCCACGATGGGTTCCATGAGGCCCGGGTGGGAGCGGACCGGGAATCACACAGCGTGCAAATTCGTCCACGCATGCGCAGAGCGGGGCGCGCGCTTCTTTCGGCTGTCTGGAGAGACCCGGGAGAAGGACACGTGTGAGCCAAAGCGCTCAGGAGAGAAAATACAGAGCACATCCAAGGAAGACACAGGGCAAAGGGTGACTCCGGACAAAGGGTCAAAGATGTTGGGAGAGGAAGCAGATGTTTCGGGGTAGACTCCTTGAACGTGGCCAGCAATAGAGTCATCAGACGTTTAAAATCAAGAGGTACGATCGGAGCTGTGTTTAAGAAAGTTAATCCCGCAGCAGTGTGGGGAAAAGGCTGTGGACGCACCACCCGTTTTGGTGGGAGATGGTTGGGCCAAGAGACATCTGCGTCTTCATGGATGTAGGGAGAGGGCTGGGGATTCCTCTGCCTGTGCACCACTTCTCTTCCCCGCTCCCCAGCGGAGCTTCCGGCAGACGCTTGGGCTATGGAATGACCAGTGTTTACCCAACCTTTGTCTCTTTTCTGCTGCATTGGGAAGAAAGGGGGTACTTTTTTATTTTTAATTTTTTTCCAATGTTTATTTACTTTTTGAGAGAGAGAGAGAGCATGAGCAGGGGAGGGCAGAGAGAGAGGGAGACACAGAATCGGAAGCAGGCTCCAGGTTCTGAGCTGTCAGCACAGAGACCAATGCGGGGCTGGAACTCACGAACCTTGAGATCAGGACCTGAGCTGAAGTCTGACGCTCAACGGACTGAGCCACCCAGGCACCCCAAGAAAGGGGGTACTTTTAAGGACACAGTACCCAAATAACTCTAACACAGTTCCTACCCTTGCCAAGCATATCCTAGTTGCTTCTCTGTCAACTTTCCCATTTCAGCACCTTCTGGAGAAGTTAGGAACTAGGCTAGGAAGGGCAGGAACAGGCAAAAGAGAGGCAAGAGAGAAAACCGCCACCAATGGGCTGCCTTGCGCCCAGGCAATGCTCTTCCCAGGGCTGACCTCTTCTCTCCCCCGGTTCCTCGGCCAGGAAATGCTGCCCACCAGAGCCCCGACCACAGAGCAGGAGAGCGTGGGAGAAACGGGTGGGGGGTGGGGGTGGCGGGGGGGGGGGTGGTACTTGGAAAGTGCTGATTCCAGCAGCCCTGCAACATGCCTTCTGATCTAGAAACTCCTTCTCTATCTTCAGGGATGTCCTCCATACACTGCCTTCTAAAGCAAGGAGAGCCAAGCTCTCCCAGCGAATCTGGCACTCTCCCTTGTCGCCCTCACTCTCCTCAACTGCTCTTAGCAATTGCTTCTGGCTCTCCTGACAAGCCATAGGTCACCTTCCACAGCCTGGGAAACTGCTCATCCCTGGAATCTGACAACCTAGTACAAGCAGATTTGCCTTGGCCCCAATCCAAGGCTCGAGCATTTCGATTTCTTTCTGTGGCCACGTTGGCCTCTCCACCAGGAGACCTCTGCCCTCCCCTTGCCTGCCCTGGGACAAGCACCCTTGGAGTTGAGGCTCCCTAGCCCTCCCCCACCCCCAGCCCAGCAGGGGAAGGAGCTGCTGGAGGGAAGGTCCAGGAGCACAAAGCAGGTTCAGCTGTGCATGTGGGATCCAGGAACAGCGCGGGGCCCCAGGAGACAAAGATCCTTCCCTTGAGGTTCTGAGATATCCTGAGGGGCGCATAAGCTATTGACCCAGCAGGCAATTGCTCTCTTGGTCAGAAATAAATGTACCTGTCTGATCTCTAGATGGGCATGTGCTTGGGGACCTCAGAGAAGTGAATGAGTCAAGAGGTAAGGTAGGAGACATGCGTCTTGAACCAGGTAGCATGCCAGGCTCTTTTACGTCATTATATTGAATCCTTGGGCTGCTCCTAAGGTGTGTGGGTTGTGTCCCATTTGTCAGCAGAGGAAACTGGAACTCAGAAACATTAAGTAACCGACCTAAGGGCACACAGCTAGAAAGGACCAATCTGGGATTCAAATCCAGTTCCGGCTGATTCTAGAACCTGAGTTCTCTCAGCCACACAGAACTACCTCCTGGGGAGAGTGTCAAGAAGAATGATATTGAAGATTTCAAGCCTGTTTCTGGGAAGAGTTAACAGCAGCTCTGTTGTGTCACCAAAATTCATACGTTAAAATCCTAACTCCCCGTACCTCAGGATATGATGTATGTATTTGGAGATGGGGTTTTTGAAGAGATAATTAAGTTAAGATGAAGTCATAAGGGTGGGCCCTAATCCAATATGATTGGTGTCCTTATAAGAAGAGGAAAGTAAGAAAGGCCACTGTGAGGACACAGAGAGAAGCCAGCCACCCATGAACCAAGGGGAGAGGCCTCAGAAGGAACCACCCCTGCCGGTACCTTGATCTTGGACTTCGGGCCTCCAGAACCGAGAAAATAAATTCCTGCTGGTTAAGCCACTGTGTCTGTGTCTGTGTCCTTTCTTATAGCAGCCCAAGCTGACTAAAGCAGGTCCCCATTTTCTGGGTGCTCATTGTGGTCTACACCCTGGCAGGGTATTTGACATGGAGTCATGTTCAGAAAGGAGCCCCATCCAAGAAGTAGGCAGAAGAGGTTGCTCAGTCCTTTCAAAATAGGACTACAAGTGGGGGCACCTGTCTGGCTCAGTTGGTTCAGTGACTGACTCTTGGTTTCACCTCAGGTCATGATCTCGTGGTTTCATGAGTTCGAGCCCCATGCCGGACTCTGTGCTGACAGTGAGGAACCTGCTTGGGATTCTCTCTCTCCCTCTCTCTCTCTGCCCCTCCCCTCATACCGTCTCGGTCTGTCTCAAAATAAATAAATAAACTTAAAAAAACCCCCACACAACAGAACTAGAAGAAGCACAGGAGGGATTCAGAGAGACAGACACAGACCCTCCCTGATGACAGGCACGAGCTGACCTTGAGGCACTGGCCAGGTAGGAGTCCAGGCCCTTCTTCTCGGGGCCTCATTTGAACAACTACTATTCTCCTCTGCAATGATGAGAACGAAATGCAAGACGGCTCACTCCTGGATCCTCCCTGATCCTCCCTGTCCACCCCCAAGCACCCCGCATCAATCATCACCCAGTGATTGCTGCTGACCTTCCAGAGCGGTAACTAACTCAAGAAGCACCGACACGTGGGAAAACCCAGACTGGAGGTGGAATAAAATCGGTCTCTGAATTTTGCGAGCACTGAATTTGAATACATCTTATCACAAGCGAGCAGGAGTTAACACATACAACAGAAGAGGAAGAAAGCCCCTTTGAATTGCAAGGGTGGGGACAGAACAAGGAGGTTTTACAAAAATGAGCCCAGGTAGGGACAGGGAGGTTGGAAATGGGTGTTTCAAGAAGAAAAAAAAAATGTATATACACACACTTGTGCAGATGTGTATGTATATACAAACACGTGCACACAGGTATGCGTGTGCATATATGTATTTGTGCCCACGCACAGAGATACACACACACATCTTATCTTCTGAAATCTTGGGGAATTTCATACAGGAAAAGGCCTCTGTCAGAGCTGCCCTACAGGGAAGGGTTAAGCCCATCTGCAACTTTTTTTTTTTTTTTTTGAGAGATTGAGAGCATGAGCAGGGGAGGGACAGAGAGAGAGAGGGAGAGAGAGGATCTGAAGCAGAGGATCTGAACCAAGCAAAGAGCCTGATGTGGGGCTCAATCCCATGAACCGTGAGATCGTGAACTGAGCCAAAGGCAGCCACTTAACCGTCTGAGCCACCCAAGTGTCCCGCACAACATTTTTTCTTGATTCTTCAGCCACGTGGAGAGCAGGCACAGAAACAGGGGTCCTCGTAAGGAAGACCAAAAGAATCTACAGTTTTAGCATTCCGCAGTTTGGTATTTTTCAACCTTGGTAACTTCCAAGTGGAAATCCTGAAAATTTAAAAAACCATTTCTGTGCTTTTCCCAACCCAAACTCTGTGAAGCTACTGCTAAAGGTACCTAGTCTGATCTCCTGCCTTTCCTTTTAAACCAACACCAAATCCCCCAGAAAAATGTCTGCTCTAGAATTACATCCACTGACATTTGTGTAAAATATTTATCAGTATGCTCTGTTTACTCCACTTTTATTCACATGTATAAAAGAGAAAAAAGGAAAAAAACCTCTGCCTGGCTTAATATTCTAGAAGCGAATACATTCTGACCACACTTCATTACAAGCCTGAAAAATATCCCTTATGAAAGGAGAAAAAAAAAGTATATGTGGTGTTTATGCCTCAGGCCAGGAAGTATACCCTTTAGCTCGGGTTCTGCTCTGCACAGCCATCTACACACATAAGCCTGTTTCAATGTGACTGCCTTTGTGCGCCTCAGCTGAGCGGAAGCAGCTAGTTTGGTCAGAAGTTCCTGCAAAGCACACGCCTCTTCAGGGCGGGATTGGAAACTGCCTGGAGCTTTGGACAGTTGCTCAGGCTACAGGGGTCCAAGGAGAAGTTGGCCCCGTGGACTAGCTGGAGGCTAAGGGTCTGGATGGGTCTCTCCAGGCACCTGAGCTGTGGTCCTGGGTCCCCCGGCTGCAAACATCAAAACCACATAAAAGGTGCAGGAAATGGTGGGCAGAGAAGCCAGCAAGAGTGATGGTGTGCTGGAGCAGGTGAATCCTGCAGGGTGTGTGAAAGACCGTAAGGAGCACAAATGAAACACAGAGGTGGCGCTGGGGGGAGGGGGAGAGGGAGACAGGAGGGGGGAGGGGGGGCGATACAAGGAGCCTCGGCACTTGTTCTGCATAGAGCTCCGCCTGAGGATTGTAGGAGTTTCATCAGGGTTCAAGCACAGAGCTTGCAGTGTTGCCATTCACGATATGGACAGGGGCTTTCGTGTGAATTTGCTGCAATGTCTAAGATGAGTTTAATTCTGCCATTGAAAATCAGGAAAACCCCGGCTGGAAGCGGGAAGCTTGCTGCAGACTGAATGTTTGTGTCTCCTCAAACTTCAGATGTTGAAACCCTAATTCCCAGGGTGATGGTACTCCCGAGAGGTGGGGCTCTGGGGGGTGATTAGGTCTTGAGGGTGGAGCCCTCATGAATTGTCCTTGTAAGTAGAGACAGGCCAGAGCTTGTGTCCTCCTTCTCTACCGGGTTATGATGCCATGGAAAGACAGCCACCTGGAAGCCAGAAAACGGGTCCCCACCAGACCCCAGATCTGCCGGCATGGTGATCTTGGGCAGAATCCCCAGCCTCCAGAACTCTGAGAAATGAATGTCTGTTGTCTCAGCCGCTCTGTCTGTGCTATTTTGTTATAGCAGCCTGAACAAACTAAGACAGATACTTTGCCCAGGAGTAGAATTGGAGGCTACCGTTTCATCAAGAGCACTTCTCACATTTCTTGGTGGAAGGAGAAGTACCGTGCAGAAAACAGTAAGAAAGAAATGAGTGCAAGGCAGCAAGGACTGGAGGAAGCCAGAAGCCGGAAGGGTTGCCTTTCTTGCTGAAGGGGTCACAGAAGTTCTCACTGATACAGTGAGATGTGTGTGGGGATCCGTGGGTTGGTGGAGACATATGGAGGGGGATGGGAGGGGGGAGCACGGAGCAGTCCAGGGTAGCGGGACGCAGCAGAAAGGATCCAGGGGCCTTTTGTGGCACATTGGCCGATGGGCAAACACCTGGCTTAACAGCTGGGCCAGCTCAGTAGCCTGGCCTGACGACACTGTACCTACCCGGGCTTTTCAACGCACCTGGAGTTTTGCCAGTTGCACCTCTGATTCTGATGTATGAATCAGAAAAGCTGGGGCGCCTGAGTGGCTCAGTCGGTTGAGCGTCTGACTTCGGCTCAGGTCATGATCTCGCGGTTCGGGAGTTCGAGCCCCGCGTCGGGCTCTGGGCTGACAGCTCGGAGCCTGGAGCCTGCTTCGGATTCTGTGTCTCCCTCTCTCTCTGCCCCACTCTCTCTCTCTCTCTCAAAAATAAACATTAAAAAAAAAATTTAGAAAAGAAATGCTGCCTCACAGGCATCTCCCAGCTTAAAAAATTCTCGAAAAGAAAGGGAATAAATTTTGAAGAACGACACTCTCCCAAATTAGCCTAAGCATTTAGTAACACTCCCATTGAGAGGATGTGGAAAGTAAAGGTCAGAACTCATCCAAAGTTCCCCAGGTGGCTAAATGACCAAGTTAGCACACAAAACCCACATTTGTCTGGCTCCAAAGCCTGTGTCTTTTTCCACTGCACCAAACGAAAGCCAGGTCTGGAGAGGATATAGCTCAGGTTCAAGGCAGGGGCATCCAGATGGGCTTTGAAAAGGGCCCTTTGGTCCTTGGAGGAGAAGACCGTTCTCATTACCTTTTTCCTTGGTAGGGAGGTTGAAGACTGTGTGACAGACAGGATGCAGGACACCAGGAGTCTGGGGAAAAAGAGAAATAGATTAGATTAAAAACGGAGTTGGCTGGGTGCAAATTAGTTAACCTCTAATCAATGGGATAAATAGCAGGATGTAATTAACCACTGCTTAAAGAGAACCCTGGGTATTTCCCTCAGTGAGCAAACCCCTGGGGATTGTTATGCTAATCGCAGCTGAAAAGGTAGAGAGAGAGAGACAATTCTTATCTGGAAAAGAATAGAGCAGGTTTAGCTGTTTTCCTTTTGTAGGTTGATGCCGGCTGGCCCAAATCATTTCTTTTAAAAAACAAAAATTGGATTAAGCAGCAGATTAGATTGTATGGAGGAGAATTTGCACTGTAGGAGGGGCAGCTCCTGGTGCAGAACATGGAGGCAGTGTCGTGACCAGGGTGCGTGGGCAGGTGGGGCTGTCATTCTGCAAGAGCTTCTGGGGACTCCAGCCCACGGAGAAGCTTGAGGGAGAGAGCAGAGACCTTTTGCTCCCCCTTGCCTCTGCTTCTCCCTTGGTTCCTTTGCAGGGCTGGTAATCTGAGCATCCTATCCAGCTGGGAGAGGCTGTTCATGCCCTGACCCCAGAAAACGATGATTTCAACTGGAGTGAACCGATCAATCTCCTGCACTGTCAAAGGCCTTTTGCTTTCTGCTAAAATTGGTAATTAAAGGTGGAAATTTTTCATTCATGAGTTGTTGGTTCTTGGCCTCTCCCTTCTGTCTACCTGAAAACTCAGAAATAAGGACTTAAGGGTTTCTAAATGATTAAGGGTTTCTAAAGCCACTGATTGGCTAAGTGGGACCGGTTTGTCACTCAAGCAAAGCTCAAATTGAAACTCTGATACCCTTCCTTGCACTACCCAGTACCTGCTCAAGCTGTGATACGGTTATCAAGGGAATCAGGATACAGCATCCCCAAATATGCCACTTTGGCATAAGGATTGTTTTGAGCTGAAGGCAATTGAAAAAAAAAAAAAAAACAGACATAAGAAGAGCTCTCTGTTCCCTTTCCCATCTGCCTAAAAGTAGCACATAAATTTCCTTTGTGCGGGTGGCTCCTTCCATATAAGGAAGGGGAGAACAATCCTTAACCACCAGAGACAGAGATGGCACCAAGATGAGTCTGTACAAATCTTAATAAACAATCTTTATCTAACGTTAGTTTCCTCCCATAGATTTCCTAGTTGTCTTTCCATAACTTATCAGCCCTAGAAGCCGAACCACCCTTTGTCTAGTCATTTTTCTACAATTTATTACCCTTTGTTAAAATGGCATTGAAGTTCTTAAGTTTAACCACTTCTTTGGTTTTCATTTTTCTGTGAAGCCCCTGTGCAGGTAAAAAAAAAAAAAAAAAAACAAACCCACAAAACAAAACCCAAAATAAACAAGAACAACAACAAAAAACCCCAACTAACATCAATTAAAATTAAATGCTTTTTCTCTTGTTAACCTATCTTTGTCAGTTTAATTTGCAAGCCCCAGGTACAAACCTAAGAGGGTAGAGGAAAGATTTTTTTCATCTCCTACAGTTTTGATGAGAGTTAACCAACTGTTACACAAATAAAACCTCAATGAAGCCAAAACATGGAAGCAAAGAATAGCATAAACATCTAATAGTAAGGACACACACTCCCCACACTTACTGGGCAGGAAGGACCATGCCCAGGACCGTCTGCAGATTGAATGTGGGGTATCAGTGGATAATGATGATCTGGAGCTAAGGTAGCAACTATGGTAGAAAGTAGGTAGAATGACATAGGTTTTCTTGGTTGTTTTGTTTTGTTTTGTTTTTACTGTTTCTCTAATGAATAATGCCCCAAAGTCCAAGATTTTCTGTGATAGTCTTAATTTGGGGCTGTTCTGATTGCTTTCGATTAAAGAAGATTTACAAAATATATAAACAAATGTGATTTCATGTTTACCTCTTGGTAAGAATTTTTATAGAAATAATTTCATAAGTCCAAAAATCTTTTCTGAGCGTGTACTCGACATTTGATTAGGCAAATATGTTCACCAAGGCTGGGTCCTTAGGAAGGTGATTTTGATATTTTGTTGTCCTAAAAAAAAAAAAAAAGTAAGTATTACATTATTTTTCCTAGTTTTATAGATGGTAAAATTAAGATCTAGAACAACTGACTTGCTTGCGATGACGTCACTGTCACTAGAGTCAGGCCCACACTTAGGTTACCTGGCATCTAAGGTCAGCTCACTGTCCAAGGCATAGATTTTCTACAGAGTTTTTGCATCATCTTGGCTCTCTTGTAGCTTCAGACCAATCGCTCATCTATTTTTAGCAGGCAAAACCACTGGGGAAGAGAGAGGTTAACAAATGAAAGGAAAAGATGTAAGGCACAAGGACAGAATGAATGTCAGAGGTGGGATAAAAGTTAAAAAAGAAAAAAAAGGACCTAACAGAGAAGTCAAGGATAACATTTAAGTAGATGAAATTCATTTTATTCGCACTGTCCTTTTCCTTCCATTTCCCTAATCCCGCAGCACTGTGCAATCCCTTTCTTTTCTGAATCCCCCTGGCATTTTATTTGTTTTTCCCTAATGATATTTATTAGATCCTTGCAATAACGTACGGTGACATTCACACCCTGAGTAGCCCGACTGAATTATAAACTCTTTGAAATTACAGTCAGTATTTTGGATAAGTTTGTTTCCCCCACCTTATTTCATGTGTTTGTTGAATAAATGTTATCAAGCTACTTGGGATATTAGCACTTGACAAAAAACATCTAAATAAAAACTACCAACTTTGCTCTCCATGAGCAAAAGAGGGCCAGATAGGAGTTAGAGACTGTTCCTGGTCTTGGGCATTTAGTGTGCCAGGCTCTGGGGAGGGAAAGGAGAAGGCTGCTGAGGTTTGGGCTTGGGGTTGACAGGAGGCTCTCTTGTGCATTCACACAGGGTGGGAAATGGACTAGACCTTAAAAACTGCCCTGCCTCAACTCTTCCATTTGCAGATGAGGAAACTGAGACCCATGGAGATTGTCTTGCCCAAGATCACAAAGCTACATGGTAGCGTAGCCTGGATTGAATAGTTTTCAAATAGATTAATGAACCAAGCAATGTATTGAAACCTTTCTTCAGAGACCCTAAGGTTAGAAACCTAGCATTTTAAATCATTAGCAAGTGCTATAGTATTATGCATAGAAAGTAAATGTGACAAAGTCAGGTCTAAAACTTGAGGCTATGTTTTTGACATTGCTTGCTGATGTTCAGTCCAAATGCTGAAGAACATTCCATTGCTTTTAAGTTCTGACTTGATGAGCAGAGGTGGGCAGGGAAGGACAGACATGCCTCAATTCCATTTGTGTATGTTGCCTAAGAACATGCAGGGGGCACACACTTTTCTGCTTTGAGGAGCATGAAGACAGCTTTCCAGTCCTTTTGAGCGTTCTCACTGCCAGAGGAGAAGCTTCCCAATCAGCTGATGTAGGAAGCCTAACCAACAGGTCCTTGCAAAGCAGATCATTTCCGTTCCAAGTGAGAGAGTAATGAGCAAGGTAACTTCTCTGCTCAGGAAAGAGGAATCCACAGACCCTTTCTTTCCAATGCCACCTTGATTAATTCATTAATGGGTTTTCAGGCAAGTTTTATTCAGGCACCTTGGGACAGGGCAGTGAGTCAGAGGTTGGCATCGAAACCAGAATAGAAGCCATAGTCCTCTCTGGGGATCCTACTCTGGGCTTTAAATTCCCAGATCACACAACAACCTAATTGGAAAGAAATGTTCTTAAACAAGAGCAGGGGTTTTGCCAGGTCTGCCAGGGACTAATAAGGTCGGTCTAAGGACTGTCTGATGAAAGAGAGATTGGATTTACATGTCACAGCGAATTTTTAAAGTATTTTCACCCGGAGGGTTACTGCTGACTATAAATAAAATCTCTCTCCTTGGGCAATCCCACACCAACTCCTGCAGATATGGCTTCCTTAATTAAATTAACTTTGAAATGACATTCAAACAATGTCTTCCTGCCACACGCCTTTGTTTTCTCCAAGATCTACCTTATTGACAAGCTGTTTCCCGAGGTTCCTTTGTAAACTGATTGTTTCCCACTCCCAGCCTGCACATTAATTGGAGAGGAGTTTTGACGTCTCTATAGCCGGTATCAGATAGCTCTCACATTGCATTCATTTCACCGTGTACCAAATGGCCGGCACACTTACAATACCAAAAATTAAAAATGAAAAAAAAATTATCTAGGGTGCTTACAGAGAACCGGATAAATACAAAATCTAAATTTCATCTGCTGAAATTCACACGCCTGAAGGCTCCGGAATTTCCCAAGTTGAGGAAAGAATTTTTTTTTTATTAGTCTCTCAAAAATCAGGCATTCGCATTCGCAATTAAAGCTGCTGCTGGCTTAAATACATTAAGTCCGAAGCTGCGGCTCCCCTCCAGGGTGCGGGCGCGCAGGCGCGGGGACGCAGACGTGGACACACACACACACACACACACACACATACATGCCCGCCCACACCACCTTCCTTGTGAATTGCCTGCGGGATTTATGGGCTTCGCCACCACGGATTACTGTCAGGTGCAGAAAGCAAGCCTTTGTCCTTGGGCATTTTCCTCCCCACCCCCCCCCCCCCCCCCCCCCGGATTTGACGGTTATTTACCGGCCACGTGAGCGCTGGGCGGGGGTCGGGTAGGGGAAACAAAGGCTAGCTGAGCGCGGCCAGTGTGGCCCAGGGACGGCTCCCCAGCTCCTGCGACACGTGTGACATTAGCCAAGACCTGCATCCGACTGAGAGGCTCCTCCAAGAGAAATCTCGTCCAATCCCTTATAAAAGTGTCGCGTTTCTTGAGGCCGGGAGAGCGCTCAGTCAGCGGGCCGGGCAAAGCCGGGTTCCTGGGCCGCCCCGGAGCTCCGGGACTTGGGCGGCTTCTTGGAAAGGGCGCACACTCCTGGTGTACCAGTGAGAGCGAGTGTTTAGACAGAGCCTTGCTGCCGCTCAGCAAATGAGAAACCGGACACAGGCCCCCTTTGCCCTCAGGAGGAAGTACAAACCCCTCCCCAACGGAGAGGTCACGCAGTGAGCCTTTGGCTGCTGACCTCCCCACCCGGAGTGCCTGGCGCCCAAGGGCCTGCCTCCCCGAGGCCTCGGTAGGTGCGCAGTTGTGGCCCCCTCCGATTAGCAGCAGCGTGCCGTGGGCGTTAAAATTTCGGAGGCACCGAAAAGTGATCAAAAATGCAGTGCTTTTTAAAACAAAATTTATTGCAAAAAAATATATGAACAAAATATTAAATGCTAAGTAGAAACCGGATCAGTGCAGTGCCGTGCTGAGCCATTTTGTAATCCGAGGTAAAAGGAAGATCCCCTACTTGACCTGAGCCCGGGTATCAGGGGATTCGCGGCGCAGTAGGAGGGGAGCGCGGGTGGTAGGCCTCGGAAGCGGCGGGGGGGGGGGGGGCCCTCCCGAGGCCCGGCTGGGGAGTGGAGGAGGGGTCCTGGGGGCCCGGAGATGAGAGCTCCAGGGAACCGCTCTGCTAGTAACAAAGGCGGAGCGGAAGGCCGAGTTTGGGGCGGGAAGGACCCCGCGGCGGCCGTCGCTGCTTGGGTCGTGCTTCCAGGGGAGACCCAGAATGGAAGGCCCGACCCCGCTGCTACCGGGGCCGCGAGCGAGTCCTGTAATTCCCCCGCTCGGTGGTTAATTCTCACTAACAAGATTTGGCAAGATGTCGGGCGAATAATTTTTGGCTTGTGTCGTGTCCCCACCGCGGCGCGCACAAACCCCATGCCAAAAGCGGCCTCTGGGATATTAAATGCCTAAGTAAAACTGGGGGCGGGAAAAATGCTACATGACCTGGAAAGAGAGATGCATGGAAACCTGAATCACCCTCAGAACTTATTCAATCCTTTACGCATCAATTTCTCAGGGTCTAGCTTCGCACCAAATGTAGACCGTAACTGTCATTTCCCGAGAAAACAATTCACATGCATGCAAGATGAGGTGAAGACTTTTCCAAACGCCTAAAACGTCGGGTTTTCCCCCCACCGGGATTCAATAAACATCTTTAGGAAGCGTGGACGGGAGTGGCACCCCTACCTTCCTCCATAGAAACAGCATTCCGGCAATTAATGCCTCCCTCTGGGTCATAAAGCAACAAACCCAACACCTCACTACTACTGGGCTGCGGGGCAGGAGGGCTTTTCTCTTTCATCTTGTAAGTTAGGGCTTGCCCACGTTCTCGGGAAGCTATAAAGCTGATTTAATGGCTTGAGATGAAAATCGATCACACTAATGCAGAAGCTAACGTCTGAGGAGTCGCTTCGACAAAACGACCGGCCGGGCGGAACGCACTCCGTAAGCCCCGGGCGAGGAGGTCCCCGGCCATGCCCGCTGGGCAGCGGGGCAACGCTGCCCTCTCCACTTCGGTTCGCGGGAGGAGACCCGCGAGCCTGCTAAGGGGGAAGCACGGAGGCAAAAAGGAATGAAACCTCCAAAACCGAGCCCCGGCCGCCGTTAGGCCGGCTTCCCGGCGGGCCGTTTTCCGTACGCCGAACGCCGCATCGCCGCGGCGGGGAGGAATGGCTGGACTGCCACTAGGGTCCGGGCGGGACGCGTGCCGAAGAGGCCGGGGCCGGCCGGCGGGCTGCGACAGGCGCCGCCGCGTTCCATTCACAAAGTCCTGGCGCGGCCGCTCGCCTGCCGGTCGGAGGCCGCCTCCCTCTTCCTCTAGGTCTCGGTTTTATGAATGGGCCTGAAGGCGAGCGCCGAGCGCCCTGTTTACTCTGCTCTTTGTGACGTCGCGTTCCCATGACTGGGCGCAAGCGGCCCGCGCTCCATTCACGCGCAGGGGAGGGGGCAGGGGAGGGGCAGGCGGGGCCGAGGGAGCAGGCGCGGGGCGGGGAGCCGGCGCGGGGGGCGGGGGGGGAGGGCGCGAGGCCCAGAATGGCAAGGGGCGGGGCCTCTCGAGGTAGTAATGAATCTGCCCCCTCCCAGGGGAGTGCAGAGGAGCATTAATACATCTACAAGCTAAAGAGGAAACTCTGGCTGGGGCAGTGCGCGGAGCTCCGGCTGTCGGTGGCGAGCGGCAGCGGCCCGAACGGCAGCGCCGGTGGCGGCTACGGCGGCAGCGGCACAACGGGCAAAATACAATAGAGGCAGCAACAGAAGGGAGCCCCGGTGGTCCTCTCTCCCATAAACACACTCCCCTTCACCTTCCCCTCAGCACCGCGCGCGGTGCCGCCCGGTGCCCGAGGCCGCTCGGACTGCTATGTAACCGCGAGACTGCTGGAGGAAGGGGACCGGGGAGAAGAGGCTCGCCCGTGGGAGGCCGTGGGGGCCAAGTTTGCGGCCACTTCTGCACGCGCTTCCCTTAGCCCCCGCTTGTCCCCTCCTGCAGCCCAACTGGCCCGGGTCCCCTTCGCCTCCTCCTCGCGTGCCCAGCAGCCGCGGTTCCCGGCGACCATGGTGACGGTGGAGGAGCTGCGGGAGATGGACTGCAGCGTGCTCAAAAGGCTGATGAACCGGGAAGAGAACGGCGGCGGCGCGGGCGGCAGCGGCAGCCACGGCGCCTTTGGGCTGTTGAGCGGCGGCAAGTGCCTGCTCCTGGACTGCAGACCGTTCCTGGCGCACAGCGCGGGCTACATCCGAGGCTCGGTCAACGTGCGCTGCAACACCATCGTGCGGCGGCGGGCCAAGGGCTCGGTGAGCCTGGAGCAGATCCTGCCCGCGGAGGAGGAGGTGCGCGCCCGCCTGCGCTCCGGCCTCTACTCGGCGGTCATAGTCTACGACGAGCGCAGCCCGCGCGCGGAGAGCCTCCGCGAAGACAGCACCGTGTCGCTGGTAGTGCAGGCGCTGCGCCGCAACGCCGAGCGCACCGACATCTGCCTGCTCAAAGGTAAACTCTGGCGCCGGGGCGCGAGCTGGAGGGTAGGTGTCGCGGGGCTTGGCGGCCTGCGCCTTAGTGGGCAAGGGAAGAAGCAAGTGCCTGGAGGGACTCGTGGCTGCGTGGGTACCCACGCACTCCTTTGTGCGTGCTGTTTTGCATGGGTTTGCAAGGTTTTCGTGCGTTTGTGTGCAAGTGCGAGCGCCTGAAGTCCTCAGAGACGGTGAAGGTGCGTTTCCTCTGTCACCTGCAAGTCGGTACTCTTCCTGGAGACTGCATTTATTTACGCTCACTAACCGTCAGGTCTCTTAGGCGTAGTGGCTCCACTGCGTTGCCCACCCATATATAGTCCAGGGAGGTGCTCCCGGTGCTAGTGTGCGGGTGCGGAAGGTCAGGCCTGTCGTTTTGGCGTGCTCGGGCCCTGCACTGAGTCCGACCCCTTGAACCCGAGAGGTGGGGAATACGGTGAAGAAGGGCGAGCGCCGAGGTGGGATCGGCTTGGTAAATGCAGAAAGGAAGATCGGGTTGCGGACATTGCGTGGAGCTATCTGCTGCCCAACTCCGAGCTCCGCCTGGAAGGTGGCCAACTTCTCCCGCCTCGGGCTAGACCCCAGCTCCGGGAGCGGGGAAGGGGGGGAGGGGCGGGAGGACTGAGTTTCGGGGAACGCGAGACGCGAACGTCCCCCTTAAATTCAGGCCGCGGAGAAGTACGACCTTTTGTTCAGACGGGGTTCTCGACTGTCTTGTTAGCGCGTGCTTGACTTAAGTGAAACCTGGCGAAACTTCGGGGACGGGAGTTCTGGTCAAATCTGGAAGTCAGAACCCCCAAAGGACCGCGTGCTATCTAAGTAACTGGAGGGCCGGTGCCCCGGCCGCACCTGCCGGGCCTCGTCGGGTCCCGGTCCCTGACGTTCCTCGGGTGGGAGAGCGGACAGGACGGGGTGTGGGTAGGGGCGCCCCTGCCGCGCTGCGCCCCGTCTTCCCACTGCCGCATTCCGCGCATTCTTTCGCCCGCGTCCGGTCCTCGCCTCCGAACCCGAGAGGCGTTTCAGACCCTGGCCTTCAAAGAGCCGCTCCTTTCCCTGCCGGCGTCCTTCGCCTCCTCCCTCCTTTCTTTCCCCTCCGGACCTGCTCGCCCCGGAGGAAGGGAGGTGGTGGAGGGAGGAGGGGCGGAAACCTCTCCCCACCGCCCTTTCCAAAAAGCACAACAAAACTGCTCAGTGCCGCCGAGCCGGGTTCGCCCCTGCTGAACAGCGGGGGGCTTTGTTCTCGGCAGTTGTTTCCTGGCCATTTGACCTGTCAGCTGCTGGGGAAATGCTGCTGTTGACCTTTGGTTGAACTACTAAGGCGATTTTGCTGATATTTCTTTCTCTGTGAGAGCTGCCTTTTGCACCTCCGATCCAGCCTAATCTTCCTTTTTTCTCCCCAAAGCGCTTTAAGAGAAAGTGCCGGGAAGGAGTGGCACCGGAAGGACCGGCGAGCCGGGCTCCTGGGACTCGGCGGCCTCGCCTGCCTGGGGGCCGGCCGAGCTGTGCCCGGAGCGCCCGGCAGACGCACGTCCGGCTTCCACCCGTGCCAGTGTGGGGGTCCGGGCTGCTGAGCGCGCCTCCCCTCCCCTGCCTGGTGCCGGCGTCCATGGCGACAATGGGAGAAATTTCTCCCGGGAGATAGCCCTTTCGGGTGGCACGGGCTGCACTCCGAGCCGCACTGCCCTGGATCCCTCCTGATGGAGAGCCCGAGCCTGTGCCTTCCTTCGCGGGCTCGGAAGTCAGGGCTCTTCTCGAGGTGGTGCAGATCCACGTGGAGGCTGGCTGCGTTTTGTTTTGTTTTTCTTCCTGGAAGAAACCCGTAGGGGATCGCCCTAGAGCCGCAGCTCGGTAGGGGACCTTGACCCCTGGGCTTCCGGGCTCCAGGACGCTTAAGCCCCTGGGAGGGAGGCGTGCTTTTAAGGTTTCCTCCTCCCGCTGGTGGCACCTCCCTGGACCCGCAGGGGAGAGCCCAGAGCCAGATCCGTTAGGCTGCTGGGCGCGAGGCTAATGTTAAAGACTGAGTAGGGCAGAAGCCTCTGGGTAAAGTGACAGTTCTCTGGTCGTTGGCGAGGTCCCTGGAGGGAGGAAGAGGAGCCATCTAACGGCTCTTTCCTATTGGGCCCTGTACTGCTTCCTGTTGTCTGACCTGGGGTGGTGGGGAGGCCTACCTTCCGCTTCTCAAAGTCGATATCCTTTAGTATCTAGGCCTGGGCGGCAGGTTGAACTAATGCCTCTTCTGGAACAGGCCAGGGGGAGTAGCCAGGACACTCAGCTGAACAGCTGTGTCTTCCAGGGGAAAGGAGCCTGCTTTGGAAGCAGCCGCCTGAAATTCAGTGGTGGTGGTGGTGGTGAGGGGCTTGTTCTGTAGCGATGGTAGAAGCTGCCAGGTTCACAGGGTCGTATGCTATTAACCTGGCTTCTTTTCATATGTGTGCTAAGCAGAGGAAGTATTAATTAACACCGTTCCTCTTCCTTCCCTTGGCCCTCTAATGAAAAGGCATCCCTAGTGAGTTGAGGGAGAACCGGGAAGTGTCTGCTCCCACACCGCTGGAAGAGGACAGCCATGCCTCCTAAGTTCTAGTGGAGAAGCCGGTAAAATGGAGAAAATGTGGGTTCATGGAAGGGCACTCTGGGGGCGGAGAACTAATGGGAAACTGGGGAGGAAAAGCCCCTTAGATTATCTTTAGTAAATGCCTAAATTGATTCAGTGTTGGGTAATTTGGTTCCCATCGGAGTTGTTCATTTTAATTTCCATCTAATGGGACTTTCTGTATATCTCATTGCACATGTGGTGGGGAATGTGAAAGGAAAAGTGGCCAGACCCGACTGTTCTCTGCCAACCTACAGGAACAGAAAAACAGAATATTTTCGGAAGTTATATTATCCTTTCCAGCCAAAGGCTATCTAATTCTACCAACTAATTGTGTTTAATAATCTGAGTTTTCTATTTCTGCCACGTGGACGTGCGTTGGTAGAAATGAGTTAGCTGCAGGTGGTTAACTAACACCACATGCAAGAATTCGTAGTTAAGAGTAAATGTTACTTAATACCAATAAAATGCTGCCTGGCCTTTACATTTCCTAAATGTTATCCCAAGTTTTGCTAAGAACGATAACCTTAAATCACTACACTCTCTGGTCTTTTTGCTAGTAGAAGATTCCCATTGGGGCAAATCTTCCCCCCACCCCCACCCCCCAACTTTAAGCTCATTTTATTTAAAGTCCTGTAAGGCATTTTGGGGGAAAGTTTAGAAATTTCAGCTTTTCAGATTTCATTAGAATACACACCTCCTTTGAACTCCCTTTCTTTCCTTGATAGCTCCTCAGATGAGGGTTTTAGACCCTGGTCATTAGAGAAGGACAAAAAGGGCATTTTCTTACCCTAATATCTTACTTTTTTCCTGTCTCAAATTCATCTCAGCTCATGACTTTTGTCCGTTCTTTAAGTTCTGATTTAAAAGTTGTCCTGGCCCTGTCTTGAGGCAGTGGGACGATCAATTAGATATCAATTAGATAGCTTCTCCCTCCAGGTTGGGACTCACATACACTGTAGTCCTAAGGCCTGACCCTACAGACTGTGACATTACACTTTCTGTAGGAAACAGCCCCCAAGGCCAATGACGGAGTGGGGGGAGCGCTCAGCCAGCAGCTGAGCTGGGTCTTGTCTCTCTCTGTCTCCATTTCCCTGGCCCATCCTAGTCCCCCAGGAGGTCAGTGGCAGCAGACAGCAAACCCCGGCTGGGGGGGTGGGGATGACGTTGCACACCTTTTGACCCAAAGAGAAACGGACTGGCCTTTCTTCTTATAAATATGATACAGTGCCCGTGCCAGCCAAGGATTGAGAGCATTAGCATTACACACAATGGCAGGCCTTAGAGCTAATCTCTCACCTCTGTTGTCATTCGTTAAAGAATGACCCCGAGCAAGCGAAGCAAACTCCTTCGACCTGGATATTTCCAATCAACAAAAGTAACAAAAGACCGGGCGCAGGTATCAATTGAAAGTGAAAACCCTATCACTAGGAAGCCTATCACAGGTCCCTTGGGCTTGTCCTGAGGGCTTATAGGAGAGACGGGCTACACTGGGAACTGAGGGAAGGTGGCTTTTCCAAGGAGCCAAGAAATTCCTTTAAAAAATCAGAACATCTGAAACCAGATAGCCAGTTTCCTTACTGGGAGGCAGTTGCCGCCTAACAAAGGAAGTTTGACAGGAAGAAAAGTTCACTCTCCAGCGGAAGGCAGCACCAGCCAGCTTGCTGAAAGTAGCAGATAGCCCAGAAGGACTGGGAGGGACCGTGAACCAGCTCCAGCTCCAGGGTGGCATTAAGTGTCAGCCAGCTGGCCCAGGATGCACAGGTCTGTGTGTGGGGTCCCAGAGTGGGAAGCTCACTTAGGTAAATCTTCAGCACTGCTCAGCGTTTACGTGGGTGCTTACTAAGTTAACACCCGCATCAACGGGAGTTCTCAAAGTCGAATGACCCCAGACTTTCTTGCTGGGCAGCGTTTGGCTCGTACTGATAATGAAGTCCCAGGAGAGCAAGCCCCTGTCTGTGAACGGGTGACATTCTGAGTGTTTGAGAGAGGGTGACTGGAAGAGCGACAGCCATATTAAGATCTGTGACCACTGTCCCCACCAAATGACTGGCTTCCCCATCACAGACCCCACTAAGAGTCCTATTGTAGTGATGTGATCGGCACTGCACCAGCCTGTCCTTTCTAGAGCACTTCTATGCGCACTGTCGCAGCCCTGCATGGACGTGTGGACAGTGGGTCATCCTTTTCAGTAAGCTGTGACAGTTGTCTTGCTTTGTATGAGAAAAAGAGCGTGGAGTTCAGCTAGCTATGGATGTGGTTATCCCTCAAAAAAAGTTGGGGGGATATTATATTCCTTTTCTTCCCTCTAGACTCTCACGTTTCAAAATTAAGATGAGAAAATGAGAGCTTTAAGACCAGAAAGTCTATTATTTTTTCTTTAAATTTTTTTCTTAACGTTTTATTTATTTTTGAGACAGGGAGAGACAGAGCATGAACAGGGGAGGGTCAGAGAGAGGGAGACACAGAATCTGAAACAGGCTCCAGGCTCTGAGCTGTCAGCACAGAGCCCGATGCGGGGCTCGAACTCACGGACCGCGAGATCATGACCTGAGCCGAAGTCGGCCGCTCAACCGGGCGCCACCCAGGCGCCCCCAGAAAGTCTATTATTAAGAACATGGGAAAAACAGGTCAAAATTAGTCAGAATATCTGTTATGGAATTACATCCAATTGGAGCTACACAAAACAGGCGGAAAGTCATTGGTGTATGTGTCATGAAACTGCATTCAGAAGCTAGAAATGCAGATCTTAGACACCTGCTTTGCAGAGAAGCTTGTGACATTTAGAATCGCAGAGTATCAGAAGTTAAAGATGATAACAGTCTGAAATCCTTGCATCGTGACCCCGTAGGGATACAGATACACCTGAAACCAGAGGCCCATGAACTTCTACCTTCTTTAAATGCAGTGGATTCTAGAAGTTTCTATCCTGTTGTGTTTCCTTAAATAAAGAGTGCTAGTCATGACTCTTTAGTGGCAACCTGTAGTTTGAAAAACACCGGTTAGACGCGGAGATTGGTGAAATGTCACGAGTGTCCAGATCCTTTCTGTTTCTACATGTGTCTTCAATGGGATGAAACCAGCAGTCTGTGCCTCCCCCGGGAGAAGGACCACCAGGAAGGCAGAGATGGGCACACAGCAGGGTCGGCTCCCGGTGGCCAGACTAGCAGGTGGCTTCGAGGTCAGTGGTCTGAACGCTGGCACTGCCCTTACCTGAGGTTGCCCTGCGCCTCAGTTTCCTCATCTGTAAACCTGGGGCCAGTCACCCCTCAAGGACTGCTGCTTGGGAAGAACCTGGCACATAGCATTTCCTCTATCCCTTTTAGTAACATGGAGCCGATACCCGGCGTGGACGTGCTGGTCTTGTGGAGTGTGGACGTGGGTGGTTCCCCACTTGCAGCCTTCCGTCCCTGCCACCCTGCCTGCCACCCCGCCTGCGTGCTCTGGGACTGTCCTTCCGTGCTGCGCGCAGCCGAGGTCCCCGCCCGGTGCCGCTCTCACCCGCAGGAAGGAGCTCCTTGGGTGCAACTCTTCATAACGGTCAGCCACAGACCCTCCAGAGCTAGTGACAGCTCAGGAGGGAGAATCCCTTCCACGGCTGCCTGCCTGGGACACTCCAGTCCCTCAGGCAAATCTGCTTGTTCACTTGGTTCCTTTCTGCTTGTTCTTTAAAGAGCTGCCAAAGGGAATGGACCTCAGTAATCCTGTTTCTGCTCCACTCTAATGCTGCCTTCTCCCGCCCTCTCTGCCCTGTTATGAGAGGGTTGGGGGTGGTGCGGATGACAAATGGCCCCCCTTCAAGCCTGGCCTGGCCCCCCGGGTCACCTCTGTCCCTCCCAGTTGGCTGCTCGCCCCCTGCCTGCCACACCCCGAGGGCATCGGCCAGCTCGGGAGCCTTCTGGGCTGTGGGTGCTGTGCCACCTGCGGGGCTGACTGAGGATCGACCTGGAGGCAGCAAATGTCCCCTATGGGGAAAGGTCCTGGAACTCAGGCAGTGAACTCAGCCCTTCTGCTGTCCAACTACCAGATCTCAAGACTGTGACTGGAAAAATAAGTAAAGCCCAGGAGGAGAGGGCTGTCCAGAGTCTGGGAAATTGCCCGTAATGCTGGAGTCCCCTTGTAAGTGCCAGAAAAGGAAGTCTTCGTTAGGTGCCTCCCCGAGGCCAGGTGCAGAGCACTGGCTGTTCCAATCAGTCCTCAGAGGATGCCAGGTGCGGATGTCTCATCACGCTTTACAAGTGAGGGAGAGGCTCAGAGAGGTTCGATGACAGCCCCAGGCCGCACAGCTTGATGACTTAACCAGGTTGGGATTCAACGCAGGCCTTTTCAGTCTGGTGCCCTGTCCCGCACCTTCTCAGCAATGGGAAGGACATTGTGTGTTGACCACTCTGAGGCTCCTCCTACTTCCGCTGCCCTTTGGTGGGGGGGGGGGTGCTCCTCCTCGGTGACCTCACAGCCTGGCCCTGGCGCTCCTGTGTCTCCAGCACTCGCTTTCAGGGGGGGCACCGCTAGTCTGCCTGTCTGGGTGACAAGCTTTGGGAGCGCACCGCCCATGTCTTCCATAGCTTTGAAAACAGCATATTTGAACAGCTCAAATTACGTAATAAACACAGGAAATCATTTTACTTAAAAGTCTTTAAATCCTATAGAAATACATAGAGTAACAGCTAATGGCTTTGTATATAGGTGTTCAACAATGGTTTGTTGATTGATTCACTTCCCTTTCTGCCTTTCAAAGGGAAACATTTAAGGAACTTTCCCAGAGTTCTACCTTAGGAACTTGAGCTAAAGACATTTGCTGGAAGAGCCATCTTCCCTCATTATTCACTGCATTTGGGGCAGCAATGTTTGTAGCCTTGTAAAGAAAAGGGGGTGCTTATGGGAAGGAGGGGTGCCCCTGTGCTGAGATGACCATTAAGGCCACCAACGCGCCCGAAGCTGCCAGTACTGGGCCCTCTCCTCCGGGGGAAGCTGGTTATTGTGACTCAGCAGGAGCCGGGCCTGTGACCAGAGAGATCCCCATTTATATCCCGAGGGAGGGAATGGAGGGGAATAGAGAGGAAAAAATGTATACCCTGTTCTGTAAGCCTTATGATGTGGCGAAGAAGCATTCCCTTCTTCTGCAAAGCAGAATTTTCTAGGGCTGGGATCTGGGCAAGTGATTGACTAACTGTCACATGTCTGCATGTCGGAAGGTTACCATGAATGTCTCTAGGAACCCGTGACACCATGCCGCTTACGAGTCAGGATTTAACGGTGCTAGCTACATTCGGGACTGTTGGTTGAATGGTCGCTTCACAACCTGTAGGCTCTCCTGAATGAATTTGTAATATGTTTCAGGTCCTGTGGAAACTGCAAGATAAAAATACAAGCAGGGCCACACAAGGACCGTGGATGATAAGTTACTCGCAAAGCAAAGTCCCAGAAGTGAGAGTAAATCGGATACTGACCAAGCGCTTCTCTTCTAGTGTTTCCTGCCCCTCTCCTGCCTCTCTGCCCTCCGCCAGCCAGCAGGAGCTTTTCGGCTTGGCACTAACACTATTCCAGAGAAGTCGGCCCTTTATCTCTTTTTACTTAAAAGACCTCCCTTCCCCGGAAGACTATCCCACAGATAACCATTCCAGAGCTTAGCAACTCGCAGGTCAGGAAATCCTGCCTTGCCCCAAACCTGTATGTAGCAAGAGGGATTTATATTTAAGCCCGTTTCCTCTTATTTTGGCCCCTTGCTGATGAACAGCTGTTCATGAGGCTGGGCGACTGGCATCTGTTCTGTTGCTGAGATCCAGAAGGGCTGGTGCCAGGGTAAATTTTTTTTCCTTCTCTCCCACATTGCAGAACCTCTCCAAAGGCAGGACTGGAGGTGGGGGATGACAGACATCTTTGCAGGCCCCAAGGCCCAGCACCAGACTGCCTCGGGGCTCCTGGAAACACACAATGGCTAGTCTTCCATGCTTTGTCATCACCCCAAGAAGCTGCCGTGGAAAGTCCCTTCTGCATATCCCCTGCACGTCGTCCTTTCTGTGTCTGCCTCCCAAACCTAAGTCTTAACTCCTAAAACTTCCCTTCCAGCCTTCAGGATGCAGCCCTGGCCAAATGCGGCTCTCTGAAGGTTCCATAGCCGTGATCTCTGGGCCCACAGCGCCACCCGGTGGCCAATGTAGATCCGGCCGTTCCCAGCTTCCAGCCGTTCTCCTCAGTCCAGGAGTCAGATTCAAGTACTTTTCTGGGGTTTTGCCGGCTTCGTGACTCTATTAACACCAACGTCTTTCTCTTTTACAGGTGGCTATGAGAGGTTTTCTTCCGAGTACCCAGAATTCTGTTCCAAAACGAAGGCCCTGGCAACCATCCCACCTGCTGTTCCCCCCAGCACTGCTGAGTCCTTGGACGTGGGCTGTGGCTCCTGTGGAACCCCGCTGCACGACCAGGTAGACCCGGGCCCAGAGCCTGGGAGGAAGGGGCAATGGGAGGGGGTGAGGCGGGGGCAAGGGGGCTTATTTTCAGAGTTCTGCTTTTCCGAGGCTTTGGGTCCAGTGCCTCAATTTGGGGAGAATGGAGTGAACCCCGAGTACTGGGGTGCAGTGTTAGGGAGGGTCCATTTGTTCCTTCCTTCCCTCTTATTGCCCTCATTTGGAAACATACAAAGACCTAACTTTCTGACTTTGCCTCTAACTTCACGTGCGGACACGCGGGGCTTGCTGAAGCCAGCGCATGTGGGCTGCTGTGTAGAAAGAGCCAGGCCACCCTGCCGTGTACAAGCCAATTGCAAACGCCCAATGGACATAAATGGTTGGCCAACCCTCCCCCAAGAAAACTGGCTTAAGCTGCTCTGTGTCTTACCAGCCTTTGCACTTAGACGGAGAGGGAGTGGATTCATAGGGTCCAGCAAGTCTGCTGTCAGATCCCAGACCATTTGAGTTGGTCTGACTCAGAAAACGTCACGAATTGCAGCCCCCATTTCCTCATAGATCCCGCCTCTTGTCTGTGAGGCCGAAACAGCATCCGTTTCTAATGTGCCCAGGGAAATAAGTCCCTCGACCCCACAACAGACAGCCTGGCGCTGAGTTAGGTGTAGATTCGTGTCCTAAGTGGTGTGGCAAGGCCGGTGTTGTGTCTGCCACTTTATTTATCGAGGGGGAGGGGGGCTGCTTGAACCGGCAGGTGGGGCCCACGAGGCTTGACCTGTCCTGGCTTTGCCGCTCACAGCAGAGCGGAGCGTAAAGGCTAGAGAAGCCCACCGGGCCTGGTGTCCCGCCAGGAGCCCCAGCAGGCTAAGGGGAGACCCGGAAGGGCTGTGTCCACAGCCCACCTCGCCCAGGTACCCTCCCGCCCTGTCCCAAGCACCCCGGCCATTTTCCTGGGGGCCTTACACTCACGATGTTGGGGGCACTCTGCCCTCTCTTTCTGGCGCAGGGGGGTCCTGTGGAGATCCTTCCCTTCCTCTACCTCGGCAGTGCCTACCACGCTGCCCGGAGGGACATGCTGGACGCGCTGGGGATCACGGCCCTGTTGAATGTCTCCTCCGATTGCCCGAACCACTTTGAAGGCCACTATCAGTACAAGTGCATTCCCGTGGAAGACAACCACAAGGCAGACATCAGCTCCTGGTTCATGGAAGCCATTGAGTACATCGGTAGGTTGGCTCTGGTGGTGCGGTTCAGGGTGGAGGCCGAGTGCAGGCGGTTGTGAGGGAACCACGGGTACTTGCCTGCGGAAGGAGGGACCGAAGGGGCGTGGTCGCCGGGGTGTGCCCGTTTCCCCTGTGCCTCTGAGGAAGGCTCACTGCCTGGATGCTGTGTTGGGTGGGGATAGATAGGAAGAGAGACTCCCCAGCCGGGCCGTTAGCTTATCTAGGCAATAACGTTTTCCGTGCGTGGCTCCAGATGTCTAGATGATAAGGCTTTGGGGATGGGGAGGAAACAAATAAAGGGAGAACTGGGCCAGTGTTTTTGTTCCTGCACATGGAAATCCTTGAAGGTATGTTGGGATTTAACCGGCTTTACCATGCATTTTTCCCAAGCTTAGTGCATTTGTTTGGATCAGCCTCAAAAAAATAGCCCAGAATGGGTGGAAGGAATCCTAGAGTCCTTTGCGGTGGGCTTCCTCCTCCCCCTCCTCGGCCGCCAACGTTATTCCTGGACCGGGAGTGCCCCTCCCCCAACACTCTTCCCCGCCCCTCCCCCCCCACCCCCTCGGCGCCTCCCGCACCTGCCATCTGGTGGAGCCTGGGGACCGCGCGCGGGGCACTAACCGCGTGGCGCTCTCTGCCCCAGATGCCGTGAAGGACTGCCGCGGCCGGGTGCTGGTGCACTGCCAGGCGGGCATCTCGCGCTCGGCCACCATCTGCCTGGCCTACCTGATGATGAAGAAGCGGGTGAGGCTGGAGGAGGCCTTCGAGTTCGTCAAGCAGCGGCGGAGCATCATCTCGCCCAACTTCAGCTTCATGGGGCAGCTGCTGCAGTTCGAGTCGCAGGTGCTGGCCACGTCCTGCGCCGTGGAGGCCGCCAGCCCCTCGGGGCCCCTGCGGGAGCGGGGCAAGGCCACCCCCACCCCCACCTCGCAGTTTGTCTTCAGCTTCCCGGTGTCGGTGGGCGTGCACTCGGCCCCCAGCAGCCTGCCCTACCTGCACAGCCCCATCACCACGTCCCCCAGCTGCTAGGGCCGCTCGGAGCCCCCCACCCCCACCCCGCGAGCCCGCCGGCCCCGCGGGGACTGACCAGCGTGGGGAGCAGGTGGCCAAGCTCCTCCCCCTTTGCTCCTCCTGGGCCAGCGTGGGGCCAGCTAGAATGGCAATAAGGACTTCGAATACACCTACTACGAGCAAACAAAACACTCCAACCTAGAGCAATAACGGCTGCGGCTGCCTCAGCGGGCAGGGAAGACCTTGGTTTGGTTTGTGTGTCTGTTACTTTTCAGATAGGAATTTCTTACCTCATTTTTTTAAGCGGTAAGGCTTGAAGTTAGGAAACCCACAGATCCTGGCAAATGTGCCCACCCAGTTTTGTTAAGGTGGGGGGGAGGCGGGTGGGAGTGGGAAAGGGACAAAAAGAAAACAAGTTTGCCAGAAGTGCCTGGTTCTGTGTGCTTCGTCCTTTTTTTGTTCTTGTAACAGGTTTTTGGTTTTTTTTTTTGGTTGTTGTTGTTTTTTGGTCGATGTTTTGTTTGTGTTCTTTGACGAAATCTTATAGGACGTGGTTTTCCCTTTGAAGTCACCAACAGGTGAATAATTACGCTTCGTAATAAATAAAAGTATTTATTAAGAATTTCCTCAGAGTATGTAAGTACAAGGAGTCTAGTGACAGTGAATTTTGGATATGTTTCTGTCGATGTCCCGCAGCGGAGCACGATTGCGTGCAAATGTCGAAGCAGTTAGAAGGGAAATGGCATCTCCCAGGTGTGGACAAGGTGGCGGGATAGACACCTGGGATTGGTTGCCACTGAGAAGCAGGCAGGGTGGGGTGGCAGGTGGAAGGAAGGTGAGGACTGCTGTTTGATGACTTTTGAGGCTGGTTCCTGGGCACATGGAACACTAAAGTGGCTTTACATCCCAACAGTACAGTCTTTTCTTTCTGAGGATCAGTGATCCAGTTGGTGGGAGCATGTTCTCACAGACCTGCCTGAGGACTTGCAAATCATGTGTGAAATGCCATGTTGTATAAGGTGCTCCTGAAAAATTGGGCGCAGTGGAGATTTTCCTCCAGGGAATCACTGGGCCGAGCCATTGGGGAACCCAGCTGACTAGAGCCAGACGTGATGTGAATCCTATGAGAGTAGAAGTACGCCAACAAATTCTTGCCTTCTTAAAATTCCCCGGCTTAGGTGAATACTTTTTAAAGGCCCTTATTTGAATAAAAAGAGGGGAATGGACACCATGTTTCAGGTCTAGGATGGAAGAGTGTGTGTGAGGAGCTGGGCAGACCCTTTGCTTGGGAGCTGGCTGCTGGGCTCCTGGAATGGGCACCGTGGGTGCCGGGTGCCATTTTGGAATCCATTCTTGGGATAATGCCATTTGAAGGGGCCTTTCCAAATGGAGGTAAGGCTTTCTGAGGGAGAAGGATGTTGTGTGTGGGTTGGGCTTGGGGGGAGGGAGGAGGGAAGCTACATGTTACTTCAATTGTAGTAGTGTGGAACAGTGTTGTTACTGAGTGCCAGCTTAGAGGTATTTGCAAACTTGTCTAGAAATGAGAGCATGTTTATTTTTTGGTTGTTTTTTTGTTCTTTGTTCTTTTGTTTTTTTGTTCTTTAGCCCCTTGTGAGTCTAGATCTAAATGAATATTCTTGCTCATCCGTAAATAACTTCAAGCCTCAATGTCAGAATCGTGTTGGAATGCTCTTTCTTATCCTGGCATCCCAGACAGGACCAGGTTCATTACATTTCCTTCCATAAACATGAACCTGTGCTGGTATCACTCATCCTGCCTTTGTCAAGCCCTGTCTTTGGGTGAGGCCAGAGTTCCCGCTTCCTGTTTTTAGAAAAGCCAAAGGCTCCCTCATTCCCTAGGAGCCGCTTGGCTGAATAGGGGTGAGGTGTGGAGGGGTTAAGATGCCTGGACAATGGACCTATTTAGAGGTGGCACAGCTGGCCATTCCCACTTTTTCCTTGATTCCTGGAGGTTGCTCTGTGTTTTG
Organism: Lynx canadensis; assembly: GCF_007474595.2. Lineage (NCBI taxonomy): Eukaryota > Metazoa > Chordata > Mammalia > Carnivora > Felidae > Lynx > Lynx canadensis. Next base: position 26,912,845 of record NC_044306.2, on the reverse strand, counting down.
TGGTGAATGAGGTCCACTGGGTTCTGCAGCTGAGGGAGCCCTGGGTTCCAACAGCAGATGGACCTGGGGGGCAGGGTGGCTGTTGCAGGGGGAGGAAAAGTAACCTGGAACAGACTCACTTTCTATAGAACAAGTGCACATCCGCCAAAACCTGTGTTTTCCCAGACTGGATTCCAACCATGTGGACAGTCGGAGCTCAGGACCAGCCCCAGACACGTCTTCCCCCCACTTTCCAATTCAAGTCTTCTGTCACTGTGTCAAACTGCTATTTATAAAGCCATTTTCTTTGTACTTGATGACAACGTGAGTCCCAGAACTCTCAGAAATAAAAATAGGAAATTGGCTTGATAGGAAGAGGGGATTTGGGGGAGGTGGTCATAATTCTGCCATCAGAAGCCTCTTTGATGACTCGACATAACTCTAATGAAGACACCACCACAGGGTCAGTTCAAATGGTCAGGTGGGTTTCCATTGGCCTCTCTCCCATGAAGTGATTTCTGGTGATGCAAACTTTCTGTGATGGCCGGAAAACGTTGCCACTTTCACTGATTATCAGCCATGCTGTTGGCTACCTTGGATCTCCTCTAGAGACCAAGGGTTGCTGTCAGCTCCCAGAATCTTGTGTGACCAAGGGTGTTTGTGGGTCGCTGAGGGTAACACACCTGACTTTCCCATGGAGACATACCAGGCTGAAAGTGCCAAGAACAGGTGGCCGGGAGCTCACAGTCTCAGTCCTTTCCTCCTGAGGCCATTTTGCTCAGGTGCTTGTTGGAACTGGATTCCAGAGTTTTCAATAAGGTTGGGATGCCATGAGAAAAAAATGTAAACATCTGTGGGAAAGTGGACAGTCGGAGGCAGGATGGTTGATCGGGATGGGAGTTGGCCACCAAGCCCAAAGTACGGAAGGGGTGGTTCGCCTTGACTGTCCACCGGCATCAGCTGGGGAGTTTTGAAAACCTTGCTACCAGGCTATCCCAGACCAATTAAGCCAGGATTTCTGGAGTTGGGACCAAGACATCCGTGTGTTTCTGAGCTCCCCAAGTGTGCCCCATGTGCAGCCAAGATGGGGAAAATGGCCTTGCTTTCTGGAAGGCTAGTCTTCATGACAGAACTAGCTTGTCCCGAAGAAACCACAGCCAGGGGTTGGTCACTGGCTCAGCAGGGTCTTGCCACCCGTCCCAGCCTGGCTGCGGGACGAGATGGTTTCTATCAGGAGCTCAAGGAGCATGTGACCTCCTGAAGGGGGCACCTCTCAGGCTCCTCGAAAGTCATCTGATCTGTGGAACGTTGTCGGCGAATTGAATACAGTGTCTGGACGTTGGGGTCTTTCCTTACATTTTCCTTGTCGAACAAGAAAGATGGGGAGTTTCACCTCTTGAAGATAACCCCGTCCCCGAAGGGCACCCTGCCTGTTCTTAGAGCTTATGAGTCATATGAGGAAGAGGCTTCTTCAAGACAGAGCAATGCAATACTTGTAACTTTTGTAAATAGCCCCGTCTTTCAGAGTGATGTCATTTCTACATTTGATATGCTTGTATTTCTGTAGGATGTATATAGTTTAGGGGATTTTTTTTTGTTTGGTTTTGTTTTTTAGAAAAGTTGACATGTCTGTTTTTATTTATTGCTTGAAAAAGATCATTTGAAGAAAAATAAATACATTTTCAACCACCTCTGGCCTGGTTTATTCTTTCCTTGAAAACTGCTCTGCTGGGATGACTTGGAAGAGAAGGGAAGGACTGGGTCACTTAATGTGCGCTTAGTGACATTGACAGTAAGATGGTAGGCAGACTGGCTGGTAAAATCAGTGACCCCACTGTTCTCCCTGATGACCACTTGAGGACAGTGATGGTATAGCTGACGTGCATCTCTGAGAACCTGATTTCTCTAGGCACACTCCTACGGGAAGAATTCGACAGTGGAGCACCTGGGTGGCTCAGTCGGGCCGGTGTCTGATTTCAGCTCAGGTCATGATCTCATGGTTTGTGAGTTCGAGCCCCACATCGGGCTCTGTGCTGACAGCTGGGAGCCTGGAGCCTGCTTCGGATTCTGTGTCTCCCTCTCTCTCTGCCCCTCCCCCACTCACTCTCTGTCTCTCTCTCCTTCAAAAACAAACAGAACAGTAAGAGACAGGGACTGTCCTTCATCTGAGAATCTCCTTAGGGCCAAGCACAGGATGAAGCGAAAAGGATGGCTCCTTGGTGGGAGGAGTCGATCAAACTGCCTAAGCAGGAAGCGATTAGGGCTATAGTAAAATGTATAAGGCATCACTACCACTGGGACACCCCTCCCCATTGATAAAAGGTCCTGCCTGACTCACACAGAATCTTAGGAAAGTTTACGGACTTCATATTCCATTGGGATCATGGAAATCACCAGCATGTTTGAAGGCCAGATTGAAGAAATACCTGGATAAAGAATTATATAAATTGGCGGTCCCCCAGTGCTGATCTGCGGGTTGTTATCAGATTCCTTTGTGCAGATTTCCCAAGTTGTAAACCAAAAGCAATTAATAAACCTCATTCCCACTCTATCATTTTTATTTGATATTCTGGAAGCCCTACCCAATGTGATTAGGAAGCCATAAAAATGAGGTATACAGTTTGGAAAGTGGGAAGCCAAATTGTTTGCAGAGGATGTGTGTCAGGAAAACACAGAATCAACTAAGAGATGATCAGAAGTAAGAAAATTCAGCAAGCACTTGATGGTAAAATTAATATGAAAAAATCAATAGGTGCTGCTATGTGAACATATCCATCAACAGTAAGATGGGAGTCGATCCCATTTACAGTATAACTTACAGATGAAATGCCTACAGGGCACCTGGGTGGCTCAGTGGGTTAAGCATCCAACGTCGGCTCAGGTCATGACCTCATGGTTCATGAGTTTGAGCCCCACGTCGGGCTCTGTGCTGACAGCACAGAGCCTGCTTCAGCTCCTCTGCCCCCCCGCCCCTCCCCCACTGCTTTTCTCTAAATAAATAAATAAATAAACTTAAAAAAAAAAAAGATGAAATGGCTAAAATAAACTTTACCAGACATAGGCAAGACCTATATAATGGACATAGTACAGCCCTACCAAGGGGTTTCTAAGAACACGTGAAAAAAGTAAAAGACATACTATGCTCTCAGATAAACAGACTTAATACTGGAAAAAATATTTCTCTATAAATTATACATTTTTAAAAATGTTTATTTCTGAGAGAGAGAGACAGAGCATGAGTTGGGGAGGGGCAGAGAGAGAGGGAGACACAGAATCGGAAGCAGGCTCCAGGCTCTGAGCTGTCAGCACAGAGCCCGACGCGGGGCTCGAACTCTCACGGAGGGCGAGATCACGACCTGAGCCGAAGTCGGCCGCTCAACCGACTGAGCCACGCAGGCGCCCCTGTAAGTTATACATTTAATGTGATCTCACAACACCTACAGGATTTGTAAGGAACATGGGAAAATGATTCTGATTTCGCCTGGAGAACTAAATGTGCAGAAATGGGCAGGATGGGAGAGAATGGCAAGGTGGGGGGATGGGGATTATATATATCCTTCTCTCCTGTGGGAGATTATCTAAAAGGTAGAGGTTCTTGGGCCCACCTAAGACTTCCTGAGCCAGAGACCCTACAGACTCCTACAGGTGATGTCCGATTTACCACTCAGGAATCCCTGATACAGCTTTGTCTCTTCCACCCTCCCCCTTCCATTCAACCCCCAGACCCTGACTTCGGATTACTGTCGCTATTACTATGACAACTTACCCCAAGAGCTTCCTTGTATAAACCAATAACCGCTTTATTTTGCTGACGAATTTGTAGATTAGAAACTTGGGAAAGGCCCCGCTAAGCAGTCCTCCCTCGGCGTGTCTCAGGTGGTCCCAGTCCGTGACAGCTTGCACCGCTGTCATCCGAAGGTGGTTAGGCCGTGCCTCCAAAATGGCGCAAATGGCTGGCAGCGATGCTCTCAGCTAGAGTTCAGTTGTGACGGTCACTTGGACTGCCAACACACGCCCTCTCCTGAGGGCAGTCAGATTTCTCACGAGACGAGTGGTCCAGTCAACACCCCTTTTTACGATCTGGTTTCAGAAGTCACTTCCTCCCTACTTGGTTGACGCAGTGTCAGGCCTCCTCAGACTCAAGTTTTGCTCCTAACCAAGAGACATTTATCATCTAAGATCTCCTCCAAGGACTGAAACAGCTTCCGGCCACCACGCACACTGTCTATGGCCCCTTCTGATCCAGAAAACATCACAAGATAAATCCATTCTTCGAAAAACGACATGCTCGAACAGTGCAATCCCAGGAGGGAATGCAGGTAGGAGGGTTTGAAGCAACCACTGATTTCAAGACCCCCACCTCACCATGAGAGTTCACCTTTTTACGTCTGTGTCCACCCAAGGTGTCTTCCCCGCTGCAGGGCGGGGCGTAGAGACCAACCCAGTGCATGATATGGAGAACAAGTGGCTAGAGAGAGTGTGCTGGGTTTTCCTCCAGCAGAATACAAAGCTACTGAAATTGTCTGGCAGCCAGTTGAGGCAGGCAGACCAGGGTAGCTCAGGGGTCTCTGGACAGACACATTCCCGTGAGTCCTTGCGAAAACTCCTTGCCCTGCGTCTCTGGGGGCACATACAGTGCCGTGAGGGTAGGGAGGTTTGGACTGGATTTTCATCCAAGAGGTTACTAGTAACAGCCACCAAATGGATACACATCTGCCACCTCCCAATGACGGGCTCTTACACAAGACTCTTACCCAGCTTAGACCAGCAACTTCGTACTTCGTGAACCTGAAAGAGCCAGGCCCACTGCAACTTACCATCCTCGTTGCTGGCAGAGAAGGGAAGGGCTTTGTGGCAGGAGAAATAACAAGGAAAATGTGTTCACCTTGAGGCATAGGGACCTCACCCAGTGGAAAAAAAAACTGTAGTCCAATGGCTGTCCTGAGTTCTGAGCAGTTAGATGGGTCTCCTTTTCCTGGGAGAGAGGAGAGAGAGAGGGTAGGCAGGCTGAGGCACAGAAAGGGGCTGGAAACAAAAGGAAAAGGTCCGTTTCTCCAATATGTGCCTTCAGGGGGAGACGCCCTTATAGAAAAGTCGTCTGTTACCTTGAGATTGGGGATTTCATGACCATCTGCTCCCTAAAGGTTGTCCAGCCTCTGGATCCATGGGTCTAAGTGGCATGGGCTTTATCTCTCAGTAATTAGCAAAGGTCCCATCGAGGTCCCGGGAACCTCACTGTCATCAGCGTAGACAGAATAGGGAGCTGGGACGGTCTGGAAACAGGGCCCAGACCTCTCATGAAAGTAGGGAATCCAGCCTTACAGAGCAATAATAGCCAAGGGAGCTGGCTCTGGTGAGGTGCCCTAGGGAAGTTCATTGGGAAGACACGGAACTTGACCTTGAGGCGTGTCTCCCATCAGAGTTCCAAGCTGACCTGAGTCAACAATTTTGGCGGGGGGGGGGGGGGGGGATGGGGTGTTGCACAACTCTTAAATTTAGTAAATTTACTAAAAAAATCACTGAATTGCACACCTAAAATGGGTAACTTTGTGACACATAAATTATATCCCAATAAAGCTGTTCAATGATTAATATATGGAAATATGCTCACTGCCAAAAATATCAAAGAACACAAATATAGATGAGGAAAATGGAAACTTTCTCCTTCTCAATATTTCTGCCCTACATCCCACTGCTTTTACTTTCCATAACCAAAATGAACAATTCGGCACGATCCGTTTGAGACTTTTATGTGCGCATTGTGTAAAATGTGTGCGTTTGACAGGATAATACTGTTACGCCAGGATTTTCCCCCTTGTTGTTCTCTGTTATTCTTGCCCTGCCCTCAATTTGATCAGCTCACCATTTGCTCTAACTGCCCCTAAGGTCAGGGATGGCACTGGGCAAGAACACAGAAACCAAGTAATCACATTCTTCTTTTGAGTTGCAAAGACACAAAGCAGTAGAATTGAGAAAACGTCTTTGTGTGGTCAGACCCTCCTGCCCTAGGGGATGGTGGGGTTGCACGTGTTGATCCATAGCCTACTTTTCCATTTAATGGTACACTCTGCAGATGTCCCGTGTCCATACCTACCATTCTACTTCACCTTTAAAAAATGTTTATTCATTTTGAGAGAGAGAGAGAAAGAGAGAGTACAAGCAGGGAAGGAGCAGAGAGGCAGAAAGAGAATCCCAAGCAGGCTCCTCACTGACAGCATGGAGCCCCGTGTGGGGCTCAATCTCATTAACTGTGAGATCGTGGCCTGAGCCCAAGTCAAGTCAGACTCTGAACCAACTGAACCACCCAGGCGCCCCGTGCCCCCTTTTTTTAATTTTAAGTAATAGTTGGAGGTTTATCTTTCGATCACAGAGAAAACCTGACCATTAAGTCATAGAAATGTGTCCACGGTATAGGTTGAATTCTGTAATTAGGCCAAATGTTGATTCTGGGTATTTGTTTACAACAGTGTAACTGCATTTAATGTATAATCCATTGCTTTGAGGGGCGCCTGGGTGGCTCAGTCGGTTGAGCGTCCGACTTCGGCTCGGGTCCTGATCTCATGGTCCGTGAGTTCGAGCCCCGCATCGGGCTCTGGGCTGACGGCTCGGAGCCTGGAGCCCGCTTTGGACTTCTGTGTCTCCCTCTCTCTCTGCCCCTCCCCCGCTCGTGCTCTGTCTCTGTCTCAAACATAAATCAACATTAAAAAAAAAAATTTAATCCATTGCTTTGAGCAGACACAGCAAGAGACAAGCAAAGAGAGACCCTTCCCCCAGTCCTCTTCATTTCCACCTTCCAGCTGAACACATGCGCTTCCAACATTCTGAGCAAATGGGCAAAAATAACAGAGGCACTGGCAGAATCAGACACCAACACTGTCATCACCATCATGGCTTCTGCCGTCGCTAAGATGACTGCACCTGCTTTAAGTTTCCAAACAGATCAAAGCAATTCACGTAGAGATCAGACTCTAAATTTAGAGGAGCCTTGAGTTACCGAGCTACAGGAGCGTTTATAAATTATTCCTTTTTCCTTCCCACGGTAAAGTGGCTTTATTGAAAAATTCAAACGCAGCAAAAAATTAAACAGCAAAAAACCCTCTGACATCCTTATCTCTGAAGCTACCACCCTTAGATTCCGTGAATGTTTTTTATGTATGTGTGTGGGTGTGCGTGCATGGATATATACATATGTGCAAAATATATGCAAATATACATGTGCTTCGATGTCCTATTTCATGGATGAGTCACGATAGCTCTGTTTTTCTTGTGGCTTGTGGGCGATGTTTCTTCCGTGTTTGACAGATGCAGGTGCGTGTGTGTGCGCATGCACACACACACACTCACACACACAGTATTCCAGAGATATGTCAGACATATTGTTAAAGAATACTTTTCGACTGTGGCGCCTGGGTGGCTCAGTCGGTTAAGCACCCACATCTTTTGATCTCTGCTCAGGTCATTCGTGAGATCGTGCTGACAGTGTGGAGCCTGCTTGGGATTCTCTCTCTCTCTCTCTCTCTCTGCCCCTCCCCTGCTTGCGTGCATGCTCGCACCCTCTTAAAATAAATAAACATTGAAAAAAAAAGAATACTTTTTGACTTACCTCCCTCCTTCCACCAGACCCTGCAAACAACTATGGTACACAATCATGTGACCTTCCATAGCTCTCCCTGCTCAGTCATATATAATGTATTGAATTATATGCTATCATGATATATTGTATATATACCATGTATCTCTATATGTAAGTACATATAAGGATTTTATTTCATAGTTGCTTCATTAAAAAAGCAACACCATATAATATGCAATGTTCTGTATCTTGCTTCCCTTAATATATTGTGGAAACCCCTCCAAGTCTAAGATAACCCAATTCACTCCTAATTTTTAGTTCTTTATATAATTTGTTCACATGGATGATCAACATCTGGAAAATACAGATGTGTATACAATAGTGTCTTCTTCTCAACTATGTTGCCTTGACTCTCAGTTTACCCATGTTTACCGATGTTGTCAGATTTTTACATATTTACCCAGAAGATCTGCCATGCATATACAAGTAAGTACATGAAAGTGTGTGTTCACATTTATGTAATTTCGCCCCCCACTCACTGCTTTTTTACCCAAATACTCACTAACACTGTCATAAAACTTCCTGGGTTAATCTGGTAGGTAAATTGCATTAATTTACTATTTTAACTTGCGTTTCTTTTATTATGAGATTGGATACTTTTATGTACTCAAGAATCATTTGTATTTTTTACTATGAACTGTGTGTTCACAACTGATTGGTTTAGCTTACAGATTTTCACAAACTCTTTCTGTATGAAAGAGATTAATCCCTTGTCTATAGTATGAATTGAAAACATTTCCCGTTTGTCATTTATCTTTGCTTAGTTTTTTTTTTTTTTTTTTTTTTTTACAAATACCTCTTTGAGTCCCTGCTTTCAGGGTATATACCATGCTGCCTTACTTGAACAACTATGTAGACAGAGAACAAAGCCCTGTGGCCAGGCCCCCAGGCCCGCACAAGAGAGCATCGTGTGGATCGGTGCTGTATGTGCTGGTGAGCCTGTGGGAGAAGAGCTCATCTGTCTTAGTGCTCTCTTTCCCTCACTGTTTTCCTGGGTCTCAGCTTCAGGGCACCGGTCTATAAAATCCGCCTCCGAGTCCAAAGTGGAGGAAACACCAAGAATTTTTTTGCTTTTCCTCTTCATTCTCCCAAGTTTCAAATTAATTAAAAGTCTAGGATTCTTTAATATGTTTATACTGTTCACCTCCTTGAAGTCAAAGGAGGAATGAAGTCAAAATTAACAAATTTTATTTAATATTTATTTATTCATGTGCATGTCTAGGTTTCCTGTCTCCACTAAAAGAGAAAGTCTATCATCTATCATCTATCTATCTATCATCATTATCTATCTATCTATCATCATCATTATTAAGTATCATCATTATCTATCTATCTATTATTATCTATCTATCATCCATCTATCCTTTGCTTGGACATGTTTCTATCCCTCATCTCTCTCTCTCTTTAAAAATAGACTGAATTTTTAACAGCAGTTTTAGATTCACAGCAAAACTAGAAGGTACAGAGATTTGCCATATACATTGTGTCCCCACACGTGTGGCTTCCCCCCATTTTCAGCATTTCCCATCAGAGTGGCACAGTTGTCACTGTGGATGAGCCTGCGTTGACACCTCATAGTCAGCCAATGTCCATAGTTTCCATGAGGGTTCACTCTTGGGTGTTGTTCATTTCATGGGTTTGGACAAATGGGACACGTGTCCAGCATCACGATATCCTACAGAGTATTTTCATTACTCTAAAACTTTTCTGCGCTCCACTTATTTATCCCTCTCTTCCCACCTGACCCCTGGCATTCACTGGTCTTTTAACTCTCGCTAGTTTTGCCTTTCCCAGAATGTCATGTAGTTGGAACGGTCTTTTCAGATTGGTTTCTTTCACTTAGCGGTAAGCAAGGTTCCTCCACATCTTCTCATGGCTTGGTAGCCCGTTTCTTTTCAGTGCTGCATAACATCCCATTGTCTGGGTGCGACACGGCTTATTTATCTGTGTGCCTGCTGAAGGACATCTTGGTCACTTTCAATCTTGGCAGTTATGAATACAGCTGCCAGAAGCACCCGCGTGCAGGGTTTTGCATGGACGTGCTTTTCCACTCCTTTGGGTAGATACCAAGGAGTACAATTCCCGGACTGTAGGTAAAGAGTGTGTTTAGTTTTGTGAGACAGTTGCCGAGCTGTCTTTCCAAGTGGCTGTACTGTTTGGCGCTCCCACTGGCAATGGGTGAGAGTTCCCATCACTCCACATCCTCAGCAGCACTTGCTCTTGTCCGCATCTGGGATCTTGGCCATTCTACGTGTGTCCTGTTTTCTTGTTGTTGTTTTAGCTTGTGCTCACCTAATGACAAACGATGTGGAGTGTCTTTTCATACGCTTCCTCGCCATCTGTTCACCTTCTCCGGTGAGGTGTCTGTTCAGATCTGTGGCCTATGTTTTACTCCGCTCGTTCATTTTCTTAATATTGACTCTTACGAATCCTTTGCGTGCTTTGGACAGGAGTACGTCTTGTCAGATGTGTCTCTTGCAAATATTTTTTCCCAGCCTGTGGCTTGTCTTCTCATTTTCTCCACAGTGTCTTTCAAAGAGGTTTTTAAAAAATTTTAATGAAGTTTAGCTTATCAACTTCTTTCTTCTGTGGATCGTGTCTTTGGTGTTGAATTTTAAAAAGGCATTGTGGAAGACTCTGCCAAAGAACTATTAGGATGAATTCAGTGACGTCGCAGGATACAAAATTAACATACAGAAATCAGTTGATTTTCTATACACTAATAATGAAGCAGCAGAAAGAAACATTTAAAAAGCAATCTATCATTTCTGTTTTCTAACATCAGCAAAAACCACAGGGGAAACTGGAGCTCAAGGGCGCTTAGAATCTGATCTTCTCGTGAGATGACGACATAAAACCATGTAGCAGAGTCACCTTGGTGGTTTCATTCCTGCTTAAACACCAGCTTCAGACAAGAGTCAGGTTTGGTGCCTGTCAACAGGTGTTAAAGTCCATGTTGGAAAGAATTCTGGGACATCAGTTATTTAAGCTGTTTCACCTCTCTGAGTCTCAGTTTCTTCATCTCTAAAATGGGGATTAAAATTCCTATTCTGTGGGGTTGTTGGAATTTTTTTTTTATCCTTAATATTTGCTTGTTTTTGAGAGAGACAGTGTGTGAGCAGGGCAGGGGGCAGAGAGAGAGAGAAAGACACAGAATCTGAAGAGGCTCCAGGCTCTGAGCTGTCAGCACAGAGCCCAACGCGGGGCCCGAACTCACAAGCCGTGAGATCATGACCTGAGCCAAAGTCGGACGCTTAACCGACTGAGCCACCCAGGCGCCCCGGTTGTTGGGATTGTTAATGACAAGGTATATATAGAGTCCCCGGCTCATCACAAGGGCTCAGTGATAGCTATTGCTATTTGTGGGGTTATTAGCGTGCTTGCAAGTACTTAATTTATGACCTCTTGTGACTCTGCCACCCTCTGGCAAAGAAGTCGTAGATAAAATGCTAGCTTCCAATTTGCTATGTAATGCACCACGAGGCATGGAGAAAGGAGGATGGAAGCAAAGGGAATGATTTCCTTAGTGCTACGTGCCAGGCACCGTGCCAGGTGCTTGGCGTTTCCCATTGCACCTGGAAGTTATCACACCGGGAGTGGTGGAGGCAGGGAGTCTCGGCACAGAAGTCGTGCAGGGCCTCCGAGATGCCCCGGGCGCCGGCGTGGGTCTGCCGCCAGAGCCCAGGCCCCTTCATTTCAGAGATATTTCTAAAAGGAACCTGTGCTTCTTTTCCCGTGGCTGCTGGACGTCACCCACTCCCGTGCGAGCTTACAGGTGCGGATGAGGCGTCTGCAGCACGGATCTGAGCAGGAAGACGAGAGGAACAACAGCTACTTGTATTCTGACAGTTTTAGGTCAGTTGTGTTAAGGGTGGTCAGGCTGAAATGGACAAGCAGGGAAATGATGACACTCCAGAGCTGACTGCTGTCCATACACAGTATATTTTAAAAATGTTTTTATTGAATATTAAACAGTTACAAGTACTGTTAGACATTTAGCCAAAGCACAATTACAGGTTAAATATAATCATAAAGATGTCTTAAATAGAAACCCACCATGCAGGCAGGTGACGTTCCTTGATGCCCTCGTTTGGAAAGTAGAGGGCGAGGAAAAAAGGTCTTCTGTTTCACGGGAAAGACAGTAAAGACTAGAAGAATTTACATGCTGTAAGCGATTTCCCATGAGCAAATCGATAGGGTTGCCAGATTTAGTAAAACAAAATAAAACAAAGCAAAAAGCCAGGATGCTCAGTTAAGTTTGAATTTCAGATAATGAGAAACCTTTTTCTTTTTTACTGTATATATGTGCCAAATAGTGCATGAAACATATTTAAGCTAAAAAATTATTTACCTCAAATTCAAATGTAACTGGGTGCCTCGTATTTCATCTGGCAATCCTGCAAACGGACAAACGCAAAAAAGCAAAGCGAGGGGACTGGAACCCCCTGCCACTGGTGGGTCACAGAGAGACTAAAAATAAAAACAACACCAATAACGAACCAAGGCGTCACTACAATGGTTACTCACACAGACCAACATCACAATGGGAACATATGATCACTACTCCAAATGCTGTTGCCAGGAAACACTCTTAGATTTCCTCAAAGCTGGTTTTGTAAATGTTGAGAAACCTTGTTGATAAAAGTACCTTTATAGTTTGTAGCTATCAAAGACAAATACCACTACCACTAAGACCGGTGATGTTGAAACAATGGAAGCAGAAGCAGGTATTGTATGCACATGAAGAGCTTAAATATTTTGTGTAATCACTACAATGGTTACAGGGTCAAGGTCATCCTCTAGGTCTAGGCTATTAGCCTCAAAGAGTTTGGTTCCGCTTGTACTGCTGCGTGTTCTCGCTCCTCATCCTGAAGCTTGGGAGGGGCATGGGAGCGTGAGAGACACCCCACTACCAGAGTTTTCCTGTGTTTCTCTGCAAACACTCTCAATCAACAAAGGGCTTTCAGGGCTGCCTGAGGAAATGCACAAACAGATGAAAAAGTAGCAAAACAATCTGAATTGTGGCGCATGAGAAGTCTGGGTGAGTGTGACAATGTAACGCGGGAAAGAAAACAGGAACGAAGGAGGAGCCCAAATGCGACACCCCTGCGGCGTGACTGTTATTTCAAAGGAGGCGGGACCTCTGGCGGATGTAGAAAATGGGTCGCACGGCGAGCGGCTTTGGTCTCATGGGGTATAAAAGCTGGAGCTTCCTACTGCCCTTCACTCATAACCGTGGCTTATAATTTAAAATGATGAGAAAACAGCTTGGGGAACGCTCAGGCTCCACGTGGTATCACTTCGTGAGATGCTGCTGTGTCCCCCTCCGCCGCCCCCTGCCCCCCACCCCCCGCCCCCAAATGCTAAGTTTTGAAATCCTGCTAGCACTTCTTTAAACCAGAATATCTGGTCGCCGAAGAATTTCAGGCATCGAGAAATCAGGGGGGATTGATTAGATCCAGTCCGTGGCATGTAAGGGAGCATCGGTTGTGAAATACGTACCCTCATCAAATCAGCTTTATGGGTGTGACATACACGAGACATGCCCGACTGACACCTTTCAAACACTGAGAAATGGAATTCTAACTTCTTTATTAGGCTATAAAAGGTTAAAAAGTTTCTGCCACAGTTAAGGCTTTTTCTTAAGAAGAAACATTTAATTGTCTATTAATTTCAGAATGCACAAGGTATCTGAAGACGCCTCACTTTCCAGGGCGGTTTTTCAAAAAAAGCATTTCCTGTTCAGGTGCGAGATGTGTCCAACCAAAGCTCAAATATTATCTTCACAATTACGTTCTTTTCCTTTTTCCGTCACTGACTGACAGTGAACAAGTTTGAGTTTAGTCTTTAAATGAATTTCTGACACATGAAACCCTATCTTAAGGTCGGCTTGGAGTGTTCCCCGCATGACCGGAGTCCATAGCTCTGTAGGAGACAACTGCCCAACGAAAAACACAGCAAGAAGGCCGCTTATCCCACATCCTGATACAAGCGGGCTCTGGCCACACTGGAGGCAAGGTGCCCGAGGACACACCCACTTCTTTTCTCAAGGCTCTTTACAGGATTCCAGAGCACGCACGTTGAGAAGGGGGGGGGGGGTGAGCAGTGGCCAATAACCCCGTGCACTTGGCAGGTGGACTGAAATAAAGAAGAACCCAGGCAACTTCGTGCATTCTACTGCTGCCCTTCCAGAGCACACTGAAGCGCTATTTTTTGTATAAAGGCTACAATAATAGAATACTAATCTATATTACTTTATTTGCCACGTTCAGGCATTTCTCTCTCTACATCAATGCACTTTGCTATTTTGAGAGCAAAGGGAAATTAATCTAGCCGCTGATGTCAAGCTCCAGGAGCACAAGGATGCTGTCATGAAAACATCCTGATATTACTTATTCTATTTATGTTACTGAAAAGCTAGAAATCCCGAATTCCAAGAAGGAAAGGGTAAGTAAGAATCCTGGTTGTACTGCTATTATTTTGCATAGAAGTAAAACTCTGGTTTCCATGCTGTCATTTGTTAACCGATTGGCAGGATCTTTGGAGCAGAGCACAGGAGGCCGCATACCGGATCTGGTCATGGTATGCAAACAGAAGCACAGTCTCCTTCTGCAAGACTCAAGATGAAGAAGGGAGGAAGATGAGTGGGGTCACAGGTAACTATTGGAGCTACTCAATTCCAGACTAGCAACCTGAGGAAAAGGGAAGAAGGCCAAGTGCAAGGAGAGAGTGTCCAGAGCACTTAACTTACGAGTTAAGAACCCAGCCGGCAATACCCAGTAAACTGGAAGCATCAGGTCTAGAAGATTTGACTTTAGAACTGCAGTCAGGCTGGTGGAGGTGTGCAGATTCTCTCTTCCATTTGGTTTGGGAAAACAGAAGGGCCATTTCAGGGGAGGCCACACTGAAGTCCTCAACTTGCTAGCGCTCCTACAGAAGTGCGTATACAAAAAAGCAAATGGATTTCGGCCTAAGTTAATGCCATGCTTTTATATTCCAAAGGGGTTTTCACACTGCTATGGATGGAAGTCCCAAACGTAACCAACTGGTACTAGCTTGTGGGCACTCATGATGACCTTTGGTTTTCAAGTTTTGAAAAGATGTATTTGGCTCCTGTGAAATATCAACGAACCCATTCTCTTGGCAGATGAATAATACATACACATTCTTTCGACAACTACTATGCACTTGGATCATTACAAGACAAGAAGCACTGCAAATGTCTTCCTTACACAAGTACCTTTACTCGGCACACGGAACATCAGATACGGAACATCGACGGGTTAGATACTGAGCCACAGGTGGACTTCTCAAGTGTAAGGCTGAAGTTTAACACATCCATTAATCTAGTTAGTATGATGGAAACAACATATAACCACGGTTGAGCAGTGGCTTATCTTTTTAATAAAGCTATAAAGCTTTTGAGATCTATACCATATTCACCCTTTTACTGAACTAAAGATCACAGCTGTGTTTACCATTTTAAACTATTTCTAAGTGGGGAGGCAAGTATTATACACTTTCACAGCTACTGAAAACAATACAGATGCCATTCCTTCAACCCATTGTTACACACGGCAAAAAAGAAAAGAAAGGAGGAAAAAGGCCTTCTTAACAAATATTAAACTCTGAAGCTTCGTATGGAATTCTAGTGCTTTACACAGGTAGCCAAGACACGAACACCCAGCTTGGGTCACTAAAACTTCAATAGAAGCAACAACTGAGGCTAATTCTTGATTTCATTTTGAGGACCCATGCAAGATTCTGCTATAAAACTCAAACTAGTTCCCGATGCCTAGTTCTAGCACTGGACTCAAGCCAAAAAGAAAGCTAAGTGTATACTTTAAGAGCCTATTCTAGAATTTTTGCATGTAACCATTTTATTTTCCTTTAGGAAGTAAATGAGGTCACAGCTTAATCAGCCTGCATTAAAAAATAAACCGGTTTTCAGAAATTGAAGTTGAAACGGCAAGTTTGTTGTCACACTGTTTCTCCTTTTCTTTTTTTTCCTAACCACATTTATGTTACTTTTGCTTCAAAGCTGAGAAGATGCACAGCGTGTCAAAGTAAGTGAGTTAACGCAGTCAATTCGATATTCAGTTCGGGTGAAAAGGGCGAGTGTAAAAACTAGAATGGGTAATCTTTTACGAGCATTGATGTGCACCGGGCAAATATTGATTAAAACATGCAAAACAAAGTGGTAACTTCCTGCAGAAACAGTATAGTATTTCTCCACCTTCATTTATAAAAATAACCGAAAAGAGCTTTGGTTTCAGTTTTTGTTCTCCTTGTCTGTTAAGAAGTTTGAAGAAATGGTTCGGAAACGTAGTGCAGGGACCTCTATAAACTATCTGAAGCACCTCACTCAAAATAAGCCCCAATCTGGAGTAAACACAAAAGTCCCTGCACATCTATCTACTAAAGACGATGTGAACTTTAGCTTTTTGAACTGGAGAAACCATGAAGATTTTTGTGACTCTAATAGAGTACAATAATTCCACTCAATTTGGAAATAAGGCAGCTAATTTCGGGGGTGACTCTTCCGGCGGTCCGGATTAGGCGAAGAGAAGTACTTTTTCTTGGAGGAGGCCCTGCGAGCCTTTCCTACGACGGTATCCTGCAACCACGTGCTCCTCCCACGCGTCAGTGGGGTCCCCCACACCGTCCCGCGGTGTTTCCTGAGCTCCGAGACACATCACCCCCCACCCCCCTTCCCCGGCTGCGCTCTTCGGAGGTCTCCGCACCAGGCGCCCTCCCAACACCTCGAAGGCTGGAACGGGAAGAGCAGGGGCCCAGAGCAGCTTCCACTTTTCTGAGCTAGCGAGCTCCTAAGTCAGTCTGACCTGTGTGCCTTTCCCTTGTAAGACTGGCCAAGTCATAAAAGGAAATTAAACCTGATGTTTTTCCTTCCCCACCCGATTTACAATGATACGAAGTACAGATACAAAATAGATCAGAGTGAAAAAAAAGGGGGAAACTAAGTCTTGCTCAGCCAGAAGCTCATGTTGCATTGCTAATGATTTTAGTCAGTGTGACTTTGTGCAAAATATCCTCGAGAAGGCTCTGGCTCATTTTCAAAGTAAACAAAAACACATACCAAAAAAAAAAAAAACCCAAAAAAAAAGAAAAAAAAAAAAGGAAAAGAAAAAAAAAAAAAGAATGATGCATGTTTATAAAACATTTAAAATGAGCCTGACATAGGTATTTGTTGCATACACGTGCCATATATAACAAAGCAAATGTAGTGTGTAAATTGTGAAATTTGGGAAAGTATGTTTTGTTTTTCCATTTCCAAGCCCAGATCAAAGCAATCTTGTTTTAGAAATGGACAATTGCAATGCAAATGAGCCTGAGATATGTTAAAAGGCCGCCCCTGTAAACATTTCCTCAAAGGGAACAGTAGCAGTTGAGTATTTATCAGTTACTCATACTATATTCATCACTATAGCAATGCTTTATAAAAGACAAACAGCTTATTTCTAGGCTGTCAGGGATTTACGGAATATTGATTTTGTTGGAAACAATCCACTGTAATCCAGTCCCAAGTTTAAATCCGATCTGGCTTTTCCCTGGGGGCCTTCACTAGGTCTTCTGCTCCGCGGCTGTGGCGGTTTGCGAAGGAGCTTCCGGCTTCATGATCTGGTATGTGATGAGATACTCTGGGTAGGCCTGCAAAGGACCGGAAGAAAACAAATCACTCCTTTGGCAGGTAAGATATTAAGTGGATGTCTCGGAGGCTGTTGATCATCATCAATATTCTATACATACCCAAAGCCTGCAAAGACCAGCCAATCAACAGGTGTCTAAACCTGCCCACCACCCCTCCCCCCCGCCCCAAACATACACGATCTACCTGTATCTTGTACATAAATGTATCTAGACCCTATAATCGAGAGAATGGTTT
Organism: Lynx canadensis; assembly: GCF_007474595.2. Lineage (NCBI taxonomy): Eukaryota > Metazoa > Chordata > Mammalia > Carnivora > Felidae > Lynx > Lynx canadensis. The sequence goes on along the minus strand of NC_044306.2, from coordinate 26,895,329 downwards.
TAATGTTATTTCTACTTTGAGTACTTTAAAGTGCTGCATTCACCTGTCATGCACATGGCATTAATGGGAAAGCTAAGGCAGGAGATAATCTCTCTCACCTCATCTAACGTGGTGCTGTCACACAGCATGTGTTTAAGAAGTTTGTTAAATGAAAAAGTAATTTGGCTGAACCGATTTCAAACTAATTTCAAATTAATTAATGACAAATAGAACATACTGAACTAGAAGCAGGAAGAATGAGGCTTGTGGAATCACTAGTAATGTAGAGGCAACAGTTTGGAGATAATGTTTAAAAGGTGACTAATGAAAGGTAACATAATGGTTCAGATTTAGGCCCTCCACCCCATATAGTCTCTTTTGTCTCTTTTTCTTGCAGTACATAAAATGAAAGGCTCAGGATCTGGAATGGAAGGAGTACTTCTTAGGGGAAGTTGTTACAAACCTTCGCCAGACAACTGAGTGGGGGGCAAAACCCCCTTGTAGTATGTGTACTACATAGGAGTTCTTCAACCCTAAATATAATGACACAGCTGGATGCAGTATTTCAGAGAGGTCTGGGCCTGCACACTACTACTCTTTGGTGAGGTAAATGTTTCGGGGCCCAAAAATAATTTGCTGAATGCGGACTTATAAATTACTTGTATACAGATATGGAATAATATAAAAAAAAAAGATGAAAAAAACTGGACTTTCAAAAAGATACATGACCATCTATGTTCACTGCAGCATTATTTACAGTAGCCAAGACAGAAGCAACTTAAGCATCCATCGATAGATCAATGGATAAGGAAGGTGGTGTGTGTGTGTGTGTGTGTGTGTGTGTGTGTGCGTGTGTGTGTAATGGAATATGACTCAGCCATTGAAAAAAATGAGATCTTGCCATTAGTGACAATATGGATGGCCTCAGAGGGTATTTCTGGAGTGAAGTAAGTCAGGCACAGAAAGACAAATACCACATGCTTTCACTTATATGGAATCTAAAAAACAAAACAAAACAAACACAAGAAAATGCTAGCAAACCAAATCCAACAATACATTATAAAAGTCATTCACCACAATCAAGTGGGATTTATTCCTGGGTTGCAAGGGTATTAATATTCACAAATCAATCAGTGTGTTCCATCACACTAATAAGAGAAAGGGTAGGAACCATATAATCATTTTGATAGATGCAGAAAAAGCATTTGATAGAATACAACATCGATTTATGATAAAATCCCTCAACAAAGTAGGTTTAGAGGGAATGTACAGCAACATAAAAAAGGCCAGATATGAAAAGCCCACAGCTGATATCATCCCCAATGGGGAAAAACTGAGAGCTTTCCCCATACGATCAGGAACAAGACAAGGATATCTGCTCTTTCCACTTGTATTCAACATAGTACTGGAAGTCCTAGCCACAGCAATCAGACAACACAAAGAAATCAGAGGCATCTAATTGGCAAGGAACAAGTAAAACTTCCACTATTTGCAGATGACATTATTATGCTGCATTCTATACTAATCTATATTTAGAAAACCCTAAAGACTCCACCCCAAACTGCTAGAATTGATAAATGAATTCAGTAAAGTTGCAGGATATAAAATCAATGTACAGAAATCTGTTGCATTTCTATACTCCAATAATGAAGCAGCAGAAAGAGAAATTAAGAAAACAGTCCCATTTATAATTGCACCAAAAAAAATAAGATCCCTAGGAATCCAGCTTGTAATAACCAAAGAGGTGAAAGACCTGTGTTCTGAAATCTATGAAATGCTGGTAAAAGAAACTGAAGACAAAAAGAAATGGAAAGACATTCCATGCTCATGGATAGGAAGAACAAATATTGTTAAAATGTCTATCCTACCCCAAAGCAATCTACACATTTAATGCAATCCCTATCAAAATATCACCAACATTTTTCACAGAACTAGAACAAACAATCCTAGCATTTGTATGGAACCACAAAAGACGCTGAATAGTCAAAGCAATCTTGAAAAAGCAAAGCAAAGCCGGAGGCATCACAGACTTCAAGCTATATTACAAAGCTGTAGTAACCAAAACACTATGCTACCAGCACAAAACCAGACATACCGATCAGTGGAACAGAACAGAAAACCCAGAAATAAAGCCACAATTATATGGTCAATTAATCTTCAACAAAGCAGGAAAGAATATCAATGGGAAAAAGGTAGTCTCTTCAATAAACAGTATTGGGCAAACTAGACAGTAACATGCAAAAAAATGAAACTGAACCACTTTCTTATACCATACACAAAAATAAAATTCAAAATGGATTAACGACCTAAATGTGAGACCTGAAATCATAAAAATCTTAGAAGGGGGCACAGGCAATAATTTTTCTGACATTGGCCATTGCAATTTTTTTCTAGATATGTCCCCTGAGGCAAGGGAAACAAAGGCAAAAATGAACTGCTGGGACTAAGAAGTTTCTGCACAGTGAAGAAACAATCAATAAACCAAAAGGCAACCTATGGAATGGGAGAAGATATTTGCAAATGACATAGCTGATAAAGGGTCAGTATTCAAAATACATAAAAAACATGCAACTCAACACCCAAAAACCAAATAATCCAATTTAAAAAATAGGCAAAAGACATGAACAGACATTTGTCCAAAGAAGAGACATCCAGATGGCCAACAGACATGTGAAAAGATGTTCATCATCACTTATCATCAGGGAAATGCAAATAAAAACTATAATGAGATAATACCTTGTACCTGTCAGAATGGCTAGGATCAAGAACATAAGAAACAACAGGTGTTGGCGAGGCTGTGGAGAAAAAGGAACTGTCATGCACTGTTGGTGGGAATGCAAACTGGTGCAGCCACTGTGGAAGACAGTATGGAGGTTCCTCAAAAAATTAAAAAAAAGTACTATGCTATGATCTAGCAATCACACTACTGGGCATTTATCCAAAGAACACAAAACAGTAATTCAAAGGGATATATGCACCCCTATGTTTACAACAGTATTATTTACAATAGCCAAGATAGGGAAACAGCCCAAGTGTCTACTGGCTGATGAACGGATAAACAAGAAGTGGTGTATGCATACACGATGGAATGTTACTCGGCCATAAAAAAGAATGAAAGCTTGCCATTTGCAACGACATGGATGGGACTTGAGAGCATAATGCTAAAATGAAATAAGTCAGTCAGAGAAAGACAGATACCATAGGATTTCATTCGTATGTGGAACTTAAACAAAACGAATGAGCAAAGGGAAAAAAAGAGAGAGGCAAACCAAGAAACACCCTTAACTATAGAGAACTGATGGTTACAGAGGGGCAGTGGGTGGGGGGATGGGCGAAATAGGTGACGGGGATTAAGGAGAGCACTTGTCGTGATGAGTACTGGGTGTTGTATGGAAATGCTGAGTCACTATACTGTACACCTGAAACTAATATTATGCTGTATGTTAATTGACATTTAGATAAAAACTTAAACAAAAAACCCTGAAACAAACAAACGAACGAATGAACAAACAAACCAACCCAGCCTCACAAATGCAGAGAACAAATTGGTGGTTGCCAGATGGGAAGGAGGTGAGGGGATGGGAGAAACAGGTGACAGGCATTAAGAGGTACAAAATTCTAGTTATTTAAGTAAGTTGTGGCGGTGAAAAGTGCAGCATAGAGAATACAGTGGATAAACCAGAAAAAAACCTGCACTGTTGAATATTTAAAATGCAGAAATAAACATGCGATTGACTGACTGGATTATTTCTAATTTCACATCTGATTTTTAGGAGGCAGAAACTGTTACAGGTCTTTGCCTCCACTTTCCTCATCTATACAGGGGAACGGTAATAATACTAAGATTTTTGTAAGCATTGAATGCAAAGATCTTAGAATAGGTTTGGCCGACTAAGAATTTGGTATGTGTAAATTGTCACTATTAACATTATTATCATGATTTATTAAAGACATAAGGATAAACAATTAAAAAAAGACCCCTCCTGAGGGGGTCTCAGCAAGAATAAAAAATGTAAATGTGTCTTTAAAAGTTATAACTGTGTACATGTGTAAGGAAACACTATCACTCATAATATGTTTCCAAAAATTCTAGTCTGCTCTGATTTGATGTAAAAACAGCAATGGTTTCTATCTTCTTAGTACCTCTAGTTGGAATAACACAATTAACAATCTTCATCTCTCCTGACTTTCCAATCTGAAGCTTCAATAACTAAAAAGTTTGTAGTCTTATTTTATTATGATTTGAACACTGCTTAATTCTTGAAATGGTATTTTAGTCAACTAGTTACTAAAACAGGCTAGGTCAGCTAGTCTCCTAATTCTAGAGTTTGAATAAAACTCTAGGAATTGAAAAACTCTAGGAAAGCTCAAATACCGCTGGAGAAATGGACAAACTGCCCAGCCAACTAGATGGTTAAATGGTCAAGAAAAGTATTTATTCACCACCAATATACATGTATTGAGCATCTCTATGTATAAAGTACTCTACGGTGAGATAAGGTCCTTTGCTGTCAAGAAGCTTCCAGTCTTGCTTGGGAAGGTAAGTCAGACCCAGAAAAAGAAGGATTCAAAAACAACCCACACTGGCATGTGCCCAGTGTCAAAAATGAGTGTGAAGCACACTCCTACTTCTTTTTGTCCCAGTGAAATTTAGTATCTACCATACCTTGTGTGACATTCGTTTTGCTTGCAGAAAAGCTGCTGAAGCAAAGGAGTTGGTAATGCTAGTGTTTACATTTTGGTGGTGCACTATTTAAGGAGATCCCTCTCACATGTAAATTTTAGTCAGGCAGATTCTAAGACTCCAGTGGTATGAATGATTAAGGGCCCTGGTTCCTAGTGGTTAGGCTACCGCACTGTTTGTGGGTACAGGCTGATTACAGACATTCAAGTCCAGAGGGATTTAAGACAAGGGAATTATTTAACTGCAGGAGCAGAAGGGCGCAGGATCAACCACCGAGTGTTACTTCCTGTCAAGTCACTTTATATCCATGCTGGTTATAAAAGCGTGGAATGTCTTTTTTTTTTTTTTTTTAAGTTCCTGTAAGAAAAAATTCAACAACCACTTTGGTAACTGACTTTCAGGAACTGACTTCCAGGAAGTTCTAACTGACTTTCAGGAACCATTCCTTAACCCAGATCCCTACTGTTATCTAAACTCAAATGCTTTCAGTTTATTCTTCACAGGGATGAAGAAGAATCATGGTCTCTTGAATAACTTTATATATTTGAAAATCATGCTATAAATTATTATACAATTTTCTACTTTCCAGGTTAAATAACTACATTGTTCGTGTCATTTCAGTAAAATAAAGGCTAAATCTCTGTAGCAACCAATGGCCAGAGAATACCTCTCCTTTATGTCTAATTTAATGTGATGCTTAAAGTACAACATACAAAAATACTCCTGACATTTTGAGTCCAGCCATATACTAAAATCAGAACCACTTTTCTTCCAAGCATAATTTTGAACATATCTTTTCAATTCTAAAGAAAGAAACAATCTCACCAATGATGAATGATACTCCTTAAATCAACCCTCTGAATAAAACATTTGTGTGTTCTTGAAAGCGTTAGTACTAAGGGTGAAGAATGATTTAAGGTATAACAAAGAGAAATGAAATAAAGTTACCAACGGAAAACTTCACCCAAACTTTAGGAGAAATGCCAAAATGGAAACGGAAAATGACTCAATTACTAGACAATACACTTAACAATATCCATGCGGGCAAGTATGCCTTGAAATAAAACAACTATTACCTGCGTTTCATTGTTGAAGGAACTTTTTTCTTTCAAATAGACTTGGACTACATCATTCTCTAAAATTCTCTTAGCAACAGATTGTAAACAAGTTATCAAGCCAAATTACTCAGGAAATGATGATTGATCAGCAAATATCAGAAACGTAAACCTATTATTTTTGAAGTAGCCCTTATTATTTCTTTACACCCAAATATGAAATACATTATTCTTACCATAGGTAACTTTCTTGAAAAGTGTATGGTGAAGACCACTGAAATCACCTATAATCTCAATACCCTTAAGTTTTGGGGTTGACTCCATTTGACATAAATCACGTAAATGTATTTTTTTAAACTCACAGGCATATAAATATACTAACACCTATTTAATCATTCTCCTTGTTGAATATTTAGGCAATTTAAATTTTTCATTATGGTAATCAAGACAGTGATGAACATCCTTATATGGTTTTGTGGGCTTGTGTTTTTTTGGTGGTGGTCATCATTGATTATATTGAATACAAATTTATAGAAGTAGAATTACTGGATCAAAGTGAAAGTATTTTCTCTCTGATTTACACAGAAAATTTTGACAAATTTGTTCTTTGGCAGTTTTTAAACTTTTTATTTGGAAACAAATGCAAACTTACATATTAAATTGAAAAAATTAAAATGTCACCAAAACACCTGTACACCCATTACCCATATCCATAAAATAAGCTTTTATTTACCCCTTTGCCTTGTCATGTACACTCTCATGTACACTCTCCCCAACCTCTAGGGAGGTACTAGGGAGACAGACACACACACCCATATTTTCTTTGAACCATTTGAGAGTAAGTTCTATATATCATCATAGTTCTTTACCCCTAAATATGCCAGTATTTATTTCCTAAGAATAGGGATACTCTCTTACATAAGCACAGGATCAACAGTATAATTTTATGCTAATACTTTAATACCTATCCTTCATATTCCAATGGTCTTGGTTAAATTTTTTAAAAAGTTTAATTTATTTTTGAGAGAGTGTGATAGAGTGGGGGAGGGGTAGAGAGAGACAGGGAGGAGGAGAGAGAATCCCAAGCAGGCTCTGCACCATCAATGCAGAGACCAACACAGGGCTCAAACTCAAGAACCGTGAGATCCTGACCTGAGCCGAGAGATCAAGAGTCACATGCTGAACCAACTGAGCCATCTAGGCACCCCATCAGTGGATTTAATGATGCTGTTTCTCTTCCAATACCAGATCCAACTTGGGGGAAAGACCTTACGTTAGTTGTCCTATCTCTTGTGTTTCATTTAATCTCTAAAGTTTTTTTTTTTATTAAAAAAATTTTTTTTAAGTGTTTATTTATTTTTGAGAGAAGGAGAGAGAGACAGAGCGTGAGCAGGGGAGGAGCAGAGAGAGAGGGAGACACAGAATCCGAAGCAGGCTCCAGGCTCTGAGCTGTCAGCACAGAGCCCGACAGGGGGGCTTGAACCCACGAACTGTGAGATCATGACCTGAGTCAAAGTTGAACCTTTAACTGACTGAGCCACCCAAGCCCCCCTAATCTGGAAAGTTTCTAAAGCCTTTCTCTTTTATCATATTTACATTTCTAAAGAATCTAATCTTCCCACATTTTAATAGAAACTTTATTTCTTTATTTTGAGACAGAGAGCACACACCATGAGCAGGGGCGGGGCACAGACAGAGGGAGAGAATCCCAAGCAGGCTGCGTGCTATCAGCACACAGAGCCTAATGTGGGGCTCAGTCTCCCATACTGCGAGATCATGATGTGAGCCAAAATCAAGAGTTGGACAGTTAACTGAAAGAGCCACCCAGGTGCTCCATTCCCATATTTTTTTTACTAGAACATTCCTCATTTTGATTAGACCAGGGTTATGCATTCTTGGCTAGAATACTGCATAGAGGATGTGCCCTTCTCAGAATATATCTGGAGGCCCACTCTATTTCTGTCTGTCCCTCATTAGTGATGTTAATTTCGATCATCTGGTCAAGGTGTTGGCCCCCTTTCTCCAATGTATCATTACTGTTTGCTTCTCCTTTGTAGTTAATGAGAACACCATGCAAATATCATTTTTCTTATCAAAATTATCTCCTAGATTTAGCATCCACTTATGATTCTTGCCACAGTGGTCTCAAGATGATGACTTTTCAAATCCTCCCTCCACATGTCCTCATCTGCCCTTGGCTTTCTACTGTAAGCAAACCTTCTTTGCCCCTTCATTTATTTACTTACCTATTTGTTATCAGTATAGAGTCATGAATTCCTATTTTTCCCAGTGGCTTTAAATTTATTACTGTACTTATTTTGGTATTCCAACTGTTCCAGATTTGGCCAGTGGGAGCCCCTTCATGCTGGCCCTGTGTCCTTGTGACATGCCCTCACCACTTCATTCCTTTCTGGCATAACAGGATGGTCCAGGCTCACTTGTTCCTATTCTGCTTCAGCCCTGGAATTAGCTGCTTCTCCAGAGACGCCGGGTTCCTTTAAGTGGGGAATGGTATTAGAGACCAACCAAGGTCTAGGTCTGAGTATGTTCACCGCTATTGGGGTTTTCTTGTTTTCAGCAGACAGTGCTAAGAAATATATGTGAATATATGCTCATATACATACATACGCTTACATATACTCTTACCCACATACCTACACATAACATGGATTTACCAGTGCACATACATACATTAGAAACAATGAGTTCCTATCGATACCTCCAATTTCAGTCCATCTTTGCATTTTTTATGTCCCTTCTTCCACCATGAGAATCCCAGGTCCCAAATCAAACATCAACACATTTACTCATTTGTTCAATCCTACAATGCACCTAAAGGCATTTCATCGCTTTGCCCATATCCCCACCATCAACATGTCTACTAAATGGAGTTCAGGATTTGTGGCCCACGACTGATGGCATATAATACTGTTCTCATATGTTACTTGTACTTAATTTCTCCTTTCTCCATTTTGTGTTTCCTCTTCTCCATCAGAGTAGTTAAGGTATCCATTTGGAATTCAATGAAGTTCAGACAAACTGATCTTTGTTTTTAGACAAATCGGTAGGCATTTAGCAGTACTGTGAGAGTTAGGGACTTGGTTGAAAAATGACAGGAAGTTTTCCTGCTTTGTTGACAATTTTACTTTGGAGCCTTGGGCAGTCGGCAGAATTTAATGTAGCTTTACAACTCACAAAACTATTGTTCTATGTTAAGTGCCATGATCAGAAATATAGAGATTCAACTCATGTGACCAGCCTATGGCAAGGACATCCATCAGGAAAATTCTTTAGGGGCACCTGGGTGACTCAGTCGGTTAAGCGTCTGACTCTTGGCTTCAGCTCGAGTCACGATCTCATGGTGGTGGAATCGAGCCCCGTGTAGTGCTCTGCGCTGAGCGTGAGTGTGAGGCTTGTTTGGAATTCTCTCTCTCTCCCTCTTTCTCTGTCCGCTCCCCCTCCCAAATTAAAAAAAAAAGTAGTAAAAATTCTAAAATAAATACAATATTTTTTTTTTTTTTTAAAAGGAAAATTCTCTAAACAGAAGTTGGTCTTAGCTCTCCTCGCACCGACATTTTAGCGACTCAGTTATGCTTATCTAACGAATACCATACCTGTTCACCTCTGTAGATGACATATTCAGCATATGCCAGCCCGTTCACACTTGGTCTCCCGATCACTGAGTGATGTCCTGGAGGGGCATGAGCCATTTTCATGGTGCTGAATTGCAGAAAGGATTTGCCAAGGGTCACTCTACAGAAAAGCATTTGTCTAAAGAAGGAAAGGAAAGAAAGGAAAGTGATGCTCTGAAGGAGGCACTCAATCTTAGAGTGATAAAATTGTTATATTTGTTGATTTTATAAAAACTATTTCACACAAGGCAAGCTAGTTTAAAATGTCACTTTCAAATATAAGTAGGAATGGGATGGGAGGTGATAACTGACTTACTATAAACAGTCAGCAGGCTCAATAGTTAGTTACACAACCAATGACAGCAAATCCCTGGTGAGTTTTGACTAGTGGGACAAGAGAAATACTAGCAAAAACTGAGTTCTAAGAGGATGAAAAGGAGGAAACTGAAGCAAATAAACAGAGGGCAGATGCATCTGAAATTAAGACTGGGTTTACTCATTATGAAGAAGTAAAAACAAGGATGAAATAAATAATAATAAAAGTGGATCATATACAAAACTACTTAGCTTAAATGTACGGCTAGGAATCCTCCTACTTGGGAGAAACACCAATTGGGGTAGATGTTAAATATTACAGAGAACACGAAAGGTTGACTGGGAAGAAGGTGTACTATATAAACTAGGGGTTGAGACGCTACGGCCTATGGGCTAAACCTAGTCGGCCACCTGTTTTTGTAAATAAAGTTTTATTGGAACACAGCCGCACATTTATTTACATGTCATCTGTGGCTGCTTTTGCACTACAAGGGCAGAGGGGAGTCACTGTGACAGGGATCATATGGCCCGTGAAGCCGAAAGTATTTATTACGTGGCCCTTTAAAATAAACGTTTGCGAACCTTTAATATACACTATCAACACTTCAGTCAGTGAGATTGGTCACACTGTTAAATGTGTAAAACAGTATTCAGTCAAATGGTTTGTTTTTAGTTACACAGTATGATCTCTGCATTATAACCAACCAGAGATATCATTTTGAGCCAAAACTGTGCCAGACCCAGTCTAACTGGGTCCTGCCTGGGTTTGCTTTTTCTGTTACTGATGACCCTGGGGGGTGCTGGCTCAGTACCGGCTGCATCTCCCGCAGGTCCCAGAGGAAAAGGTTTGGCTCTGTATTAGAGGGAGATGTTTGAGCCCCATTTCACATTATGGCGGCACTTGGGGGTCACTGGACCTTGCCCGCCCACTGCCATGGCTATTCTCAGTCCTTAGGTCACACAGAGCTTGACCTGACAGGCCCCCACCTCCTGGCTTCTGCTTCCTGCCCCAGAGCTGTGGAGGCAGGAGAAAACGCAGGACCGGCTCACGAAGCGGTGGGCTGCAGACGGACAGGTGGAGGGTACTGGCTTCTGCTTGCTCACTCGCCAGCTTTGAGTGTTGTGCCGCATTCTGCAGACGCAACAGCCCCAGACACGGGGATACCGATGTCCCGTGGGGTAACTAGTGACAGTGCCAGACAAGGGCCAGCAGACAAATTCCTCTGTATCCTCCCATGATGTCCTATTCTGAGATGCAGGAGTTCACACAGCCTCTCTGACGACGTCTCGCGGACTCAGCGACCACCTGCTCGTTATGAAACAGGCCAACTCACTGAGGCATCATCTCACGGTCTTTGCTCTGCCTCCTTCTCCACCTCACTTCCTCGTGTGCCCTCGTTCCTGCCTCCCTGGTATCGCACTTGCCAAGAAAGCGTTAGTACATCAGCTTTTGCTTCAGGCTCTGTTTTCTAGGAAATCCTGGCTAAGACATAAACCTATGTGTCTAGTTGTCATGGGCAACTGCTCATCTAGGCTCATTTTTATTGTTTATTTAGGATAGGTTTGCAGCAGCAGAGAGTTTTTGCATGTTACGTATCCCTGGGAATTTTTGTGTATTATTAACCGTGGCGGCTTTAATAGAAAGACGGTTTTTTTCTGGACATACCGGATCCATCCTAGAACTGCTGACGGCTATAATTTTTTCATAAAGTAATGGAGGGCAGGAAGTTTTAAAGTCAAAAACTCTATGTATTTCAAGGCTATCTGGGTCTTTTTGAGCTTTCCTCTGAATTACAAGATCTCTAACTAACCTGGCTTTCCACCTGGTTAAAGAACAATGCAATCAACGGCAATCTCTGTGATGTATAATTTGTTTGTATTTTTTCCAATGGCAGGGAAGAGAATGGCATTTTTTTCACTGACTTCAGAGACCGTGTACTATTATTCTCTTGAATTTGAGTTTTAAAATTCTATTTAAAAAGCTAATATTCGTTTGTTTACTATTAAATCCAAAGTTAATATTCTGCAATTAGACTTCTCAAGGCTTACTATATATCCTGCCTTAAACACTGCTAGCAACATCAGAAGGAAACTGAAGATTCAACTTGTTTATAGAAGTTGTGTCTTAGTTCAAATGTGTCTAATGCTCAAGGTTCTTCGACAGATAAAATTCTCAACCTTTTCTTGTTCTGAATCTGAACCTCAGCAAGTGACGCTCAGGGACCAAGTCCAGCTGGAGGGAGCTTCATCATAACCTATGACTGGTTGGCAGATACCTGGTTTTTCCCAGCCCCGCTGTTAGCTGTGCTGTCGTTTCTCTTCTTAGGACACAGGCTGATCAGCTATTCCCATCCAACCCCGAATCCGTGTGATCCATTATCAACACTGAGGATAACCTGTGACTTCAGCAGAGCCTGAGAAACTAATCCGGTTCGTGACCTGAGGATAGCAACCACTATACGAGACCCAAGGTGCTCACCTGTGACATATATAACACGAGCGATCTTTGTGCGTGGGACAGCCTGTTCCTCCGCCAATTCCATAAACATACTGGTTGCTTTTGGAGGAGTTTTCAGCAAAATAAATCCCGGCACCAAACATTCCTCCTATGTATGCATGTCGCTCATCAAACCCTTTATGAATAATGGCATTAATGAAAGGAGAACCTAAAAATACAAACACAGAAAGATCAGTTTTTGAGTACCTGTCTGGAGTCTCAATTAGCTGCAAACTATTTTGCACTTGGCACGTTAATATTAAGTAATTAGTGATGCACAAATGAAGTTGTAAGATGGTCTACCTTACATAAATTATTATCTTGTACTAGAATCTTAGCAGGGACCTACGGTGTTCACCAAGCAAGGATGTAATATGGATTCTGCAGATGGCAGGAGATTTTAGATACCAAAGTACAATGCGGCTTTAAAAATATAGATTTTACACGCAACCTTACTTTACACAAAAACAGATAATCAGATAAGCTGAAGCAATTATGCTAAACTATAATAAAAATATTTCGTCATCTAGATGGCTCAACTTGCAATATGAGTTCTAAAACAATTTCCGTGAAGTGATTTTCACTCTGCATGCCTTGGAAAGCCCGTACTAACACGCAATGCATTACAAAACTGGTCACGCAGAATTAAAACAAAAACTCAAAACCAGCCATTTTTAACGACACTGATACGGTCAATGACATCGGAATTCGCAAAAAAGCCCAGAGAGATAATGGCGGGCCTGACGCTCACCGTGAAATAGCATGCGCTCATTGTGATGGTTGTGATTCTCCTCAGACACTTCCTTTTGTCTGTGACAGAATCGTTCCCTCAACTTCTTGTTGACAACTTTTTGAATCTTTAAGGATGAGGAAGAAAGAAGCAAATGAGTGCAAAGAATGTCAAGTGGCAGTTTATAATTTAAAATGAAAAGTATGTTTTCTTTTAGGAAGGTTCAATTTTTGTTTGCTGAAAACATTACCTGAAAATGATAAAGTTGCCAGGTAGCATGACTAAGTTAACATTCTGGCTTTTAGTGACATAATTTTCAGCTCTGGCTTTTGTTACTCTGCACTAGACCTGGCTGTGCCTCAAAATCACCCAAAGAATTAAGGAAAAAACAGAGTTATTCCTAGACTCCTCCCAGGCTTGCCGAGTTTTAGGATACAGGGGCCTGCACATCTACCTTCTTCGAAAATCTTTCCAGGGAATTCTGACGTGCGCTGGTGTAACTCAAAAGGGATAAGCCCGTGTTCAACAGATTCTACTCGTCTTTAGGACGCTCCCTTGAAAAAAGCACATCTATCCTATATTATTGATTGAGATACTGAGACGAAGAGATATATGCATTCTGATACAATCGCTGACTCAGACTGAAAATCTGGGCTCTGGACACTGCTCTGAGGTGGTGATAAAAATCACTGTCAGCTACAGTCTAAATATGTGGGTGGGCCAGGTCTCCTCACTGCCTCTGTACCAGCAATGGCAGCAGATCTAGACTCCAGTCTGTAGCTTTCCTCTTTCCACCCAGTCTCTGTTTCTAGCGAAGTATGGTCTTGAGGGGTCAGAGGAAGGTAACACCTGACTGTCAGGCAACAGATGACCCGATTAGCTTGGCAGTTTAAAAGCAGGAAGCTTAGAAAAAATTTGTCATTTTCTATATTTGATTTCAGGCACACCTTGCAATCTAATTTTCACCCTGAAATTTTAAAAACTTACTCGAATGACATTGTATCTGTTGAAGATGCCACCAGCATTACCACCATCTCTGTGTTCTCGAATCGTACTTTGCATCTATAGAACAAAATAAAATAACTTTCTGAAAAGATGCCAGTATCTAATTCTAAAGACATTCCTCTGTTGTTTTCAACATTCACCTTCTGTTATATTGTTTTGCTGATGACTCTCAGACTCAGCACTAAGAAATAAACGGGAGTTCACTGTAAATCGTTCAACAAAGTCTAGTGGATGAGTATTTCTGATGAGAAAATAAGTCAGAAATACAGATATTAAACCTCTACATTTTCTTTCTTCCTAATAAAAAAAAAAAGCTTTAAAAGCTTTTCCTGTCAGCACTGTGGGGAAACACAGAAATAAAACATCACACTAAGCCATCTCCATTGCTATTTTATGGTACTGAGGAGAAGCCACACCGGGGTTAAGTCAAACTTCAACTCCTCACATTCGATGAATACTCATTAAACTCATCAAACAAATGTGATTTTTAAAAATTAGTAAGTTTTTGTTCCCTAGGTGAGATACCCCGTATTCTCTCTTTAATCTGGGATCTCAAAGTGCATCTGCACAGACAGACTGGGCGAAGCTGGATGACGTCTGCCCAGGGGGAGTAACCTTCTTCTGCGCAGTCCTTGCTCTTCTCCCACGCTCCAAATTCAAAAGAATGATGGAAAAGTAACATGTTTGGAAGACCCAAGTTCCTCACAGAATTGACTCCAAAGAGTTAATTCTCCATCTCACTGCTCTATCTGTGAAGGTATTCGTCACGTTTTTGACAGTATGATCCAAATTTGCGACCAGTAAAAGAAGGATCAGGCACTGAGCTGCTAGAAGATCTGATGCTCTCCTGACAGACTGGCCAGGCATGAGCTGAAAGACCACCCTGAGGTAATAATGGTCCTGAACTTCCTGGGATGAGAATAATGTGATTAAAAGGCAGAAAATAAACAGAGAAAAATACGAAGGCATGCCTTCCTCTGCAAAATAACGGAATTGGTTAGGCAGCTTCTTTACTGTGACAATACCACTGGCACTGTGTTTATTAGGTGTAAGAAATGAGGCATGAGCCAGCGGTAGAGGGGGAATCTCTATGGCATCTGTCAAGCAAGAGGGGCATCCATCAGCCTCACCACGGTGCTTTCACACAGTGACCGGAGAGATAAAAGGTGACTCGAGGTATGAGGCAGATTTCATAAGCACACACGAACATCAGGTGTACTGTTTTATAATCACATTTTATAACTTTGCATGAAAGTGAAAACAAGAGGATCTTTGCTATTCGTGAGGCAAGATTCTCACTCCCTATCATTCTTAGGTAGCATTTTAACGCTGGAAGAAAACAGTTCTAGTAGGGCTCTTGTATAGCTTCAGGAAAGCCTCTACGATGAAAAGACACCTCTGGCCCCCCTACCGGAAACCCTAGGCTTATTAAGATGTGCAAACACTGTGGCATAGTCCTAATCCCGAGTCCTAGCTGAATTGGGCGATATGTCACCATAATGGCTAAGGGAGACAGGAAAATAGACAGGTGATCATAAATCACTGTAAGACCAACTTAGCTCTACTGGAAAAACAGGCTTAACCACAGATTTCAGGAAGACAATGAAAAATTTTGCTGTACATTACCTCTTCTTCTACTGACTGATATTCCTTATCCTCTGGAGCAAGATCCAGCAAAATAGTTCCCTGATTAACACAGTGAAAAGTCAGATAAGGGTTGGTGCCTGTAGGAAAGAAAAATGAATACGTTAAAGTCCACACTCCTCGGCCTCAATTTTAGGGAAAACTCTGTCATAAATAATTGACATTTTGGAACAAGTCTCAATTACTTGCAATTCAAACCTAATATATAAGGCTATATTGAACAGTACATCCAAAGACAAGAGCAGTAATGGAGATGTGTTTGGGGATCAACTTTATCTGTTCTTACAGAGTTCTCCAGCCAGGGCTCAACAATTTTTTGTTGAACTGAATTCATTCATAAACACACATGAAGCTATCTCTGATACAAAAGAGAAACACACTGTGATCACAATCTAGTCAGGTCTAAAATGTACGAATTATCCTGTAGTAACTCTGTGAGATGGCTTGAGATGGTCACTTATAATCAGTTTAAAATACATTATTCTTGTTCATTTCATCATGCTTAATTTAATGCAGATAAATGAGCGAGACTTAAGTTCAAAACCTGCTAACACTTAGTTTCATGTTGCTCTTGCAATTTTATTGGCTGCAGAGTGGCTAATTCAAGTTTCTCCCTTTTCTCCCTTTACTTTCCTATTGTAAAAGCACTTTTAACAAATAGAAAAATGATAAAAATGGGGGCCGACAAAGGGGAAAGATAGGAGGCTTGTAACAGCAAAGTATGGTGGGAGGAAAAAGGCTGAGCTGACAACTGTGAGTGGGGAGAAAGGTTCAGGACAAGGTCAGAGAAAAAGGTCAGATTATGAAAAGCCATGTTACGAACGTCTGATTTTATCCTAAGAGCGACAGGATTCTGTTGAAAGGTCTTAAGCAATGGAGTGATCTGATCACACATTTTGAAAAGAGTCTTCTGAGTACATGCAGGGCAGGTACTGGAGGGGAGACAAAGGTGAGGGTCGGAGATAAGCTGGAAGGCGGTTGTGACAGTCAAGGAGACAGCTGACGGTGGCCAGGATTAGGTGACCTGTACTAGATTAGACAGCAGTGGGAAGCAGACAGAAGTGTAGATTCCAGAGATGTTGAGGGTATAAAGTGAGAGGGGAGAAGAGAGAACGAGTAGACGGCTAGCTAGAGCAGCGAGGGGGAGAGCCATGTCCATAACTAAGATGGGGCAGGCAGGAGGCGCTACACCAGCTGAGTGCATGCGCTCTGGGTTCAGACCACCTGAGCTCAGATGCCAGCCCTGACAACTTACTTGTTCCTTCTGAGATTTTACTGTTTTGTTTCCGAATAGCTTACCTTGTTGTCCACCTAAGAGTCTTTCTACTCCTTTGATTAATTTATGGCGGTGTCCATATGCATTGATGCCTATTTCTTTCAACTCCTCATGACCCATATCAGCCAGTACATCTAGTGTAATCTAAAAAAAATGGAACAAAATTAATTGCTAAATCTTGAACTGCTCCTCAGTTCTTCCATTGGTCTTTAATGCTACAATATTCATCCAAATTAATAAATTCTTTTGTCTCCTTTATAAAACAACCTTAAAATTGTCTTGATAATTTTATCATTTTTTTTTGTTGTTTATTTTTTTGAGAGAGAGAGGGTGCAAGTGAGTGACAGCAGACAGAAAGAGAATCCCATGAGGGGCGGGGGGGGGGGGGAGAGAGAGAGAGAGAGAGAGAGAGAGAGAGAGAGAGAGAGAGAGAAGTGGGGCTCACCCAAAGCAGGGCTTGTGCTCATCCCATGCGGGACTTGAACTCATGAACCGTGAGATCATGACCTGAGCCAAAGTCAGATGCTTAACCAACTGAGCCCCCATGTGCCCTTTATCAGCTTTTTACTCACATGAAAAACCCTCTGCTTCCAGCTGACTGTGAATTAAAATGGAAGAAACAATACTGTACAAATATAAAATGGTCACTGCTGTATTTCCTTTTGATTATTTAATTCTACCACCTTTTGCTTTCTTCAAGACATAAGAGAGAACAACCAGAAGCATAAAATAGGGAAATACCAGGTCCCAGTATCCAGCAGGTAGCAGAGAAGAATGGTAGGGGAATGGGAGAGAGGTTTATTAGCACAATGAAACAGAATGTAGCAAAAGGAGTAAGCAGTTTTAGGTAAGCGGGGTTTATATCAAGATGAAGAAGAACTTCCCAGTGCTAAGAAATATTCAAGTCTGGAAAAGGCTGCCTTAGAAAGTGGTGAGATTCAGATGAGAAGTGTTTAGTTCAAGTACAGACCATTTTATGTAGAAGCTGTATACAAAATTCTGATTTGGAAAAGAGAGAGTAGATGGTTTTCAAGTTTTCTTTAAATTCCCAGATGGAATAGTCCCTGAAGCCTAACATTCTGTTGTTGTAAAAAATAGTGGTTTTAAATTTTTGGTTCTTCATCCCTGCAAATGGAGATGATTAGTTGGCTACCATCAGGACTCAAAATCGCCCATTTCCTTCTGTGGACGAACAGTTAACTGTGACTCTACCGCCACCCAGTGGCAGAATTCTGAATGCACAGGATGAAATCGTGGGCAACCACATTTCTAGGGGGCTGAACATGCAATTTTCTGGCTCAGAAGAAGCTGGCCCTCTGACAGTGCAGATACTACTTTACAAGATCAGCCTTTAATTTTATCTTTCCTTGAAAAACTGAGAAATCCTTTCAGAGACACCGTTTTCCCAACTCAAATGAGATGTGCTTTATCTATCTATAGCATTCTCTACCTTTTTAGTTATACATAACATTAAAAAAAAAAAAACCTGACAAATTCAGCCTGTAGTTCTGCTGATTTTTATTGTCAGAATGAAGTATTTTATAATGAGTCTGATCTCAGTGCAGCAAGCATATACCACTCATTCTTTGGAAATAATTACTATATTGCTCTTAAGTGGCCATTTGAGAAATGATTGCTCCATTGTACAAAACGGGCAATTCGCTTCCAATCACCAAAAGGAAATTTTGAGCAGAGCTCTTAAAAAGCAACAGTTTTGAAATATACATCGTGGAGACAGAATAGTTCACACCATAATAGGAGCCTGTACATTTTTAGCTACATGTAATTTAATACGCATTGGAAGCCATGCACAAGGTTGACTACATTACTGATGTCTCAGTTTTTCCTTCTAAACTTTGGTTCAGATAAAGTTGATGTACAAACAGGATCTCAATCAATGTGGTAGCTTCAATCCAAAGAAACCTTAAGCTTTTCTGAATAGCTACATATTGTGTATATCTGGAAGAAGCAGAAACCAGGCCAGCAAAGCATAGAGTGCTCTCTATGAGGTTTTAGAAAAGAAACGGAGAATGTTTAATATATTTGTTGATTATATAGCTCCATCCATAAAATAAATAGCTCAATTCCTCCTCCCAATCACCCATGAAGTACTACTGATGTACTCATGAGGAAACTGAGGCCCAAAGAAGTCATAAAAACAGTACACGCAACAGCGGAGATGGATTGTATCGGTCTTTCCCTTGCCTATATTTCTTCAAAGGGCTGACTGGAAAGCTAAAATAACATTTAGTTGCTTGGGGTTACATGATACCCAATTCGTCCCCATACTTATCAGGCAGTGGCCACTGGAAAACCTGAAACGATAAAGCTAAGGAATTCAGATTACTGTTCATTTGTTCACTTATTCATACATATTTAATGAATACCTTCTATATGCTAGGTATTTCCTTAAAAAGTAACTAAGCATTTAATTCTAAAACTTCCCATTATAGCTCAGAAAGTTAAATAACTGTCCCAAATTGGTAGTAAAGGACTGGGGCAAGTAAACAAACAAGGTAGTACCACAAAAGTTCATGCTATGTCCTCTACCAAGAAGAGAAGTAAACATTAAAATACCGTACAGGTTGGTAAATGTTTTGGAGGAATCCTATGGGAACTCTATGGAAGGTTCTTACTTGATCAAGGCTGTAGGTAGGGCTGGAAAAGATGGAAGGAACAAGAAGGTGGTCAGGAAAGGTTCTTAGAAGGTAACAGCTTGGCTAAGAAGCAAGAGCTAATCAGTCGGAAGAAGGGAAGGGTATTTAAGACAAAGGGAACAGCGTACGGAAAAGGAAAAACAAGTAAGAGAATACAGAACATTTGGGAGATTCTCAGCACTGGAGTCCAAGAGGGTGAGCATATAACATACACACAGGAAAAAAGAAGGGATGGATAGAGCAGCAGGCTAGGAATAGATCTTAATGGGCTTTTTAGATCAAGTCAAGACAGTATCCAAAAGCTCCTGGGAGCCGTTTCAGCAGACAACACAATCAAAGTTGTATTTGATGAGGAGGATGGTAGCATTCTGCAGGATTTGGAAGGGAAAGGGACTGTGTGAACAAGGTCAAGATGGAGTGGAGTGGAAGGGAGGGATCAGAGAAAAATTTCAAAAAGAGATGACAGGGCCTGGTAAAGAGAAATGGTTAATGAAAAAAAAAAAAAAAGGAATAGGAGTAGAGATTATCCCAAAAGTCTGAAAATTAGTGAATCTGAGATTATCCTATCAATAAAAGAAATGTAAATATCCAATATAAGGCAGGTTAGATGTGTTGGTCCAAGATTTAGGGCTTTTATACTATTAGAGATAGATTTTTTTGAAAATTATCTTTTACTCACTTCAAAAATAACTTTATTATATCTAGGAAATCACAAGTTTCTTGCGCTAGATATTTATATCTAGCACACATTAAAATCAAATTGATCAAACCTGTCAGACTAGCTACTTTCAAAAGGAAAAAAAATGGGGGCGCCTGCGTGGCGCAGTCGGTTAAGCGTCCGACTTCAGCCAGGTCACGATCTCGCGGTCCGTGAGTTCGAGCCCCGCGTCGGGCTCTGGGCTGATGGCTCAGAGCCTGGAGCCTGCTTCCGATTCTGTATCTCCCTCTCTCTCTGCGCCTCCCCCGTTCATGCTCTGTCTCTCTCTGTCCCAAAAATAAATAAACGTTGAAAAAAAAAAAAAAGGAAAAAAATGACAACTGTTGGCAAGGATGTGGAGAAAAGGGAACTGCTGTTGGTGGGAATTTAAACTGGTGCAGCCACTGTGGAAAGCAGTATGGGGGATCCTCAAAAGATTAAAAATAGAAGTACCCTATCATCCAGCAAGTCTACTTCTGGGTATTTATCTAAAGAAAATAAAAACACCAACTCAAAGAGACAGATGAGCCCCTGTGTTCACTGCAGCATTATTTACAATAGCCAAGATATGGAAGTAACCCAAGTGTCCATTAACAGATGAATGGATACAGGTGTGGTGTATTTATACACAATATTACTCAGCCATAAAGAAGAATGAAATCTTCCCATTCACGACAACATGGATGGACTTAGAGGGTATTATGCTAAGTGAAATAAGTCAGAGAGAGGAAGACAAATATATGATTTCACTTATATGTTGAATCTAAAAGAGAAAACAGAAACAGACACACAGACATAGGAAGGAAACTTGGTTACCAGAGGAGGTAGGGGTGGGGAGTTGGGCAAACAGATGAAAGGGATTAAGAGGTGCAAACCTCCAGTTATAAAATACTTAAGTCTTGGGGATGCAATGTACAGCATAAGGAATATAGCCAATAACATGGTAATAACTTTGTATGGTGACAGATGTAACTAGACTTATCATGGGGATAATTTTATCATGTATAAAAATATCAAATCACTATGATGTACTCCTGAAACTAATAAATGCCACAGGTCAATTATACTTCAATTAAAAAAATCAAATTATAATCTTTAAAATAAGGATTATCCATGTATCAATGCAATCATCTTGCATATAAAGCAAGCATCATTTTAGGCAGGTTGCCTTTTGTTTCTAATATCTGTTCATTTTCTCTAGGGTAGAGAGAGAAAAAGTAGAGTTTTATTGCACAAAGAAAGTAGAGTTTTAATGAAAAAGCCCTTTCTTTTACTTAGGCTTAAAAGGATACAGGTCAGAGCAGAAATAACTTTACAATCATGTGCACAATTCAATGTCTTGAGTCCATTCCTTGGTCTTTCGATTTTGAAATAAAAATTTATATGATCACTTTTCATGAAAATATATAGGTTGCCCATAAATATGTCCACAAAAAGTCTTCTAAGTCATAGCATTTCTGTTTAGGAATTGCAGTGTAAATCAAATCAGCCTTTCTCATAGAAAAAGTGTTCTAATCAGGAAGCTATGTCATAAAGGAAGGGCGAAAGTGACACTGGTATTATATTTCATTAACTATAAAAGACCTGGGTATGTATTACTTGGCAAAGTATATGTGTTCAAACAGGCCAAGTTAGTTAAGAGACGTCTGAGAGAATAATTGTGAAGATAAGAGGTGAGGCTGTGATGTTCTGAGGCAGTTTTCCTGATACTGGAGTAAAAGAACTATATCCCCCACTCCATTGGCAGAGAAGTATCCTTGAGCAGGAACAGAGGCACTGAGATCTTATGTGTCAAAACATCTCAGGAAACAGAACAACTCTCTGGATTAAGAGAAATAGAAAAGAATTAAGTGAATATAATGTTTATACCCACTCCTTCCCTCACTACACAAATATCTCGACCATCATCAATCACATACTCACACCCTGATATAGAATGTTAATGGGAGAAAATTCTATGGGTGAACTATAGAAAGGGCTACAGAATTACTCTATAACTAAAGGCTACTCAAGTAACACTTGGCGGTGGAAATAAAAATTAATTTGATTGCTTGATGACTGGGCCAGAACACGAACACAGTTCAATACAAAGAAAGGTAAAATCATTTGTCTGCGGTAAAGGCGCCGTGCTGGGCAATATACATTAAATGGAATAGTCAACATATTAATTAAAAAGATATAGACATTATTCTGGCAAAAAGAAAATCGATGGAACCATTTACTCAGAACAAAAGACAATACAACGGACCAAACAGGATAAGCTGTCAAAAGGACAGACTAAAGTATTATGATCAATAAGGAGATAACCATGACATAGGAAATCAGTTACTGAGAGAATAAAGTTAAAGAGAAAAAAATAAAACACAAGATTATGTGCAAACTAACTGCAAGAGTAGAAACTGAAATCCTTTGAAAATTTTTAAATAGTCACTTGGAGTTATTTGTGTGAATTAGGGTCTTTGGTTTATTAAGCAAAGATGTGTAAAATTTCACAGTTATTGTGGTCTGATCTGGGAAGAAGGGATACATTAAGATATATCTTTTGGCTTTATCAGAAGATAATGCTTTTAAAACAGCTTTCATACCTTCAGGAAGGGAATAAGGGGAAGACATTCTTACTGTTTAGAATATTCTCAGAAGAAATCTTAAACCAGAGGGTAAATCAATGGTAGGTGAAGCTAAAGGAAAAGTAACTACAGAAGTTTATAAAGTCCTCACCACTAGGGGCGCCTGGGTGGCTCAGTCAGTTGAGGGTCCGACTTCGGCCCAGGTAATGATCTCATAGCTCCTGGGTTCGAGACCCGCGTTGGGCTCTGTGCTGACAGCTCAGAGCCTGGAGCCTGCTTCTGCTTCTGTGTCTCCCTCTCTCTCTGCCCCTAACCTACTCGCATTCTGTCTCTGTCTCTCTCAAAAATAAATAAACATTAAAAAAAATTTATAAAGTCCTCACCACTAGACAAAGACACATCTGGTGCTTCATTAAAGCATGTTCTAAAAATTGGCACAGAAGCACAGCATGACTGAGAATTTTAACTGTCTGGACATTTGAAGGTGTTCTATTTTATAGTTAAGGGGAGTGATACGTTAAGTGCCTTACCCAATTTACATAGTTAATAAGAAAAATAATCACAACCAAGATCTGTTAGTCCAGTGCTATTTCTACTCAACCGTTTTGATCAATAAGAGCATAAAAGATGAACCATAATAAGCACTATAAAGAAGTTAAGCTAAAAAAAAAAAAAGACAAGACATTAGAACATCCTCACAGTATAACTGCTATGAAAAAAGAAATGGTGTTTTTAATGAACTCCTAATTGACTATAAGCCTACAAAAAACCCAGAATGGGGCAAAGAGGCTAGTGAAGAATTTGGAAACTATGTACATATAAAGAATAACTAGGGAAAAAAAGTGTATAGTTATCCTAAAATAGGAGAAGCTTTGTAGAGTGGGTGGCTGGAAGGGTTAAGTCCATGATAAGTTGATTAGGTCTTAGAAATATATGAGAGGCTATATAACATGTTGTGGTGAGCTGAATGGCGGCTCTCCATGTTTTGATTACCAGAATTTATGAAGGACCTATTTGGAAACCTTTTTTTAGGTCTTTGCATATGTAACTAAGTTAAGAATCTTGAAATGAGGAGATCATCTAGTTTTATATAGGTAGGCCTTATATCTAGTGCAAGCGTATTTCTAAAAGATACACAGGAGGAGGCTGACAGAGAAGGCAAGGTGCCCATGGAAGCACTGCAGAAAAGCAGCCATAAGCCAAAGGGGCCTGGAAGCTGGCAGAGGCATGGGAGTGCAGACCTGTCAAAAACTTGATTTTGGGACACCTGGGTGGCTCAGTCGGTTAAGCGTCCGACTTTGGCTCAGGTCATGATCTCACGGTTCGTGAGTTCAAGCCCCGCATCAGACTCTGTGTTGGCAGCTCGGAGCCTGGAGCCTGCTTCAGATTCTGTGTGTGTGTGTGTGTGTGTGTGTGTGTGTGTGTGTGTGCCCCTCCCTGCCCGTCTCTCTCTCTCTCTCTCTCTCTCTCAAAAATAAATATTAAAAAACAAAAAATAAAAAACAACTTGACTTTGAACTTCAGGCTTCCAGAATTACCAGGGAATAAGTTTCTGTTGTTTAAGCCACCAAGTTTGAGGTAATTTCCTGTAACAGCCCTATGAAACTAATACGTTAAGTAGACTAGAAATTAGATTTCTATGCAAAACAAGGTAAATGTAAACATAAAATTAATGGATTATACACAGGGGCAGATTTGGGCACACTTTAAATTACAAGCGTTTTATTACACTTCCCCAAAGTGTAATAAATCGTCTTCCCACATGGACGTTAAAAGAGTAATTCCTATGTAGGATCTGGGAAAGTGACTTAATGATCTCTAAACACCTCTCCCATTTTAAGATTCTACATACAGTAGCAACTAACAGTCAATTTAAACTCAGGAACTTATTATTCTTCAATATTTAACACTGATCCTGGTAATAAAATCACTGATAAGTTAAAAACTCATTATCCTGTATAAAAGCAGAATGACAAACAGAAGGGTCTTAATTCATAAATACCCTAATGATGACCTCATATTAAGACCTTCATATACATGTAAGATGTATGTGAAAATAGGACAGGTCTATGAATGTGTGGCCAAGTTTAGGTTCAACATTATTTTGGACTCAACTGGACAACAGAAATTTCCTAAAGAGGCAATTTTAAAAAGGTACACTTATCTAAGAATTATTTTGCTTTCCAAATTTAACAGATAAGTGCTTTGTGAAGATTTTGCTAATATAAAATTTGTCATTGGTTTTAAGTGGAGTCAAGTCACAACAGTAATATATCGAGATGAATAAGGAACAACACTTTTTGGAAACAAAATAATGAAAGAAGATTTTGAAAACACTCTTCCGAGGTGGTTTCATGGCCTAAGTTTTGACATGTAATAAAACATATAGAGTCAAACGGCTTATAACAAAATAACAGTTAATAACTCCCACCATCTATTAGACAATTTTGGGGAGAATAATAAAACACTGGGTTCCCCTGGTTTCTTTAGAAATTTGATGAGTTTTAACGTATTGACTAAGTGATTAAGAAGTAAAAAACAAAGAATAGCAATTAATAGCTATTACTTTTTAATAAAAAAGACTCAGCTACATATGAGAGCTTACCTGTTCTGTTTCAAAGATGTCTCGAAGGTGTTCAAGACCAAGGCTTTTCAGGAATTGGCTGATATTCATGTCAAGACCCGCAACTAAAAGAAACACATTGAAGTTTTCAGAAAGCAGTTGATCAATCTAAAGGAAGTTACAGTATTCATTTAAAGCCATGACTCTGACACCCTTGGCTGTGCAGATGATTTTATACAGCGTAAAAATAATCCAGAATACATAAATTTAATTCAGACACTTCAGGTTATCTCTGAATTTGGCAGAGAAGTAAAAGAAGAATTTATCTTATCAGTAGCATTTATATTAATCGTAATATTATAATCTAATGCTTTTAGTGAAATATTTAATAGGTGGAATTAAAAATCGAATTTACCAGTTATTGTTTCAGTTTCCACTCCTTAAACATCTTTCAGGTTTTTTTTTTTTTTATATAATTTCAATAATAAGACTCACCAGTAGTTAAATGAAATATTATGGCTAAAAGTGGGTATACTGGAATATATGTAAGTAAGAACAAGATTGATGTCGAAAGATTTAGTCTATGAAGACAGTTCTTATAAACTGGTGTGTATACGAAGACTCACAGGATGTCTTTAAGATAGGTGTTCAATACTTACTAAGAGAGGTAAGTGAAATCTATTCATTTAAAAAGCCCAAAACCAAATACACGTTCACAAGTATACTCGCCTTCTCCCTCCTTCCTTTCTGCGCCCGCTGCTCCATCCCCTGTGTTGGCCGCTCCTCCTACGGCCAGTTCTGCTAAAGGGCCAGTGAGGTTATCGATGCTGCTGGCAGCAGACAGGCAGGAGGGGGTGGATGCTGGTGAGATCAGAGAGGCACTCACTACGGTGGCCTGAGGTTTAAAACAGGTAGGTAAGGCCTCCGGGGGCATGGCATCTATCAGCAAAGCTCTGATGTCGTCAGCCTAAAAAGAGTAATACAAAAAAAACAAAAAAACAAAAAAACAAAAAACACACACACACACACACACACAAATACTATATTTTAAAACAGTAAGTTTTTCATTAAGGACAAAATGCATTCTGAAATTAGTCTTTGGCAAGTGCCTCATTATTGCCTATTGGTTTTTGATCATTTGTTTCCAGCCCCTGGCTCCAAAAAGTCCCAGCAGTTTCTTTTCTTTTTTTTTTTTTAAATTTTCTTTTTTATTTTTTAAAATTTACACCCAAATTACTTAGCATATAGGGCAACAATGACTTCAGGAGTAGATTCCTTAGTGCCTCTTACCCATTTAGCCCATCCCCCTTCCCACAACCCCTCCAGTAACCCTCAGTTTGTTCTCCATATTTAAGTCCCAGCAGTTTCTACAGGTAGACCTGGAATCCCTGTATAATTTTTAAAAAAATATTTCATCTTTTGAAGATCTGATGTACAACTTGGTGACTTCAGTTAATAAAACTGTATTGTATACTTGAAATATGCTGAGAATAGATCTTAAATGTTCTCGCTACACACACATCCACATATACGAGAGTTAACTATGAAAAAAAGTCTAAGAGTGTAGAATGTAGACTATGTTGACTTCTGGAATGTTTTTTAACACTACATGTGCATACAGCTGTTCATACTGATCACACAATCACACACGTATTTAAAGGAGAAGTTCATCTTTTTTTTTTTTTTTTTGAGAGAGAGAGCGAGCGAGCATGCACAGGTGAGCAGTGGAGGGGCAGAGAGACAGGGGGAGAGAGAATCTTAAGCAGGCTCTATGCTGTCAGCGCAGAGCCCGACTGAGGGTTTGATTTCATGACCTGAGCTGAAATGCAGAGTTGGATGCTTAACCAACTGAGCTACCCAGATGCCCCTCATCTCTCATTTAAAAAAGAACCTGTTGGGGGCTCCTGAGTGGCTCAGTCAGTTGAGCATCCGACTTCGGCTCAGGTCATGATCTGTTTGTGGGTTTGAGCCCCATGTCGGGCTCTGTGCTGACAGCTCAGAGCCTGGAGTCTGCTTCGGATTCGGTGTCTCCCTTTCTCTCTGCCCCTTCCCCTCCCTTTGCACTCTGTCTCTCTCTCTCAAAAAATAAATAAACCTTAAAAACATTTTTTTAAAAAAAGAACCTGTTGCAGAGTGTTAATTCTCAATCTTTTCTTTAGAAGGAGTTTCTATACTTACAGTATGTTTTTGTATACTGTTTAAATAACAACAATGATTTTTATTCATTGTGCATTATTTAGTGCACACTTAATAATTTAAGGTATAATTAAAATCTGGAGACTTTTTTTAATGTTTGTTTATTTTTGAGAGAGACAGAGCATGAGTGGGGGAGGGGCAGAGAGAGGGTGAGGGAAAATTCCAAGCAGGCTCTGAGCTCTCAGCACAGAGACCAACGCGGGGCTCTTACCCACGAATTGTGAGATCATGACCTGAGCTGAGGTCGGACGCTTCACCGACTGAGCCACCCAGGGGCCCCTCTTTAATCTGGAGACATTTTACAAGGATGCCACTTTAATTTGGCCAGCTTATTTGTTAACTTCACAGTTAGGCACAACTGCTGTGAGATTAGGTAGGAGCCTCCAAAAACAGAAAGCCATTAATTCCCTCCTCCGTGTGCCGCTCTTCCCATCAAGAGGTGGCATCTATTTCCCTTCCATTAAATCTGGGATGCCCCGCGGGTTTCTGTGACCAAGAGAACATAGAGGGAGTAATGTCTGAGGCTTTTAGTCAGGCTTTAACAGAAATGGCAGCTTCGACTTCTCTCCTAGAAGGCGTCTCCATGCTGTAAAAAAAGGTCAGGTTGGACTACTGACTCAGGAGGGGCTCCGTGGAGAGAGGCCCTGTAGGATGAACGGCCGCCCCAGACCCCGCAGCTCAGCCGAGGTCCTGGCTGAAGGCAGGTGCACGTATCACTGCCTCGCTGAGCCGCCGACCCACGGAACTGTGAGGAATAATAAATCACCGTTTTACTCCACTCACTCAGTTTTGGTTAAGCTACTAAGTGTTTTGAAGTGGTCTGTTACTCAGCAATAGATGTATGAAACAGGATGTGGCTTGGAAAAGTACTTCAGGTTAAAAAATGATAAATTATTGTGCATATTAATTTACTTTTCCATCTTCGGAAAAATAATATACTGCCTAGAAGGTAATTTTTCTTGGACTCTTTCATAGTCTCAGGTAAATGATCATGAACATCAGTTGTTCCTGAACAATATGCCAAATGTAAAAGTTAGAAGATATTTTACTAATGCAATTCTCTGAAGATATACGGTATGTTCTTCTAGGATTGTTTTCCCTCCCTGTTAGGCATGGCAAAAAGAATTAAGTTAGTGTACTGCTTAGCTTGCCTTAATAGAGTTCTGAATTATATAAAAAATACACATTTAAAAAATTCAGAAGGAAGGAAATTTGTTCTTATTCTAAGTGAAATACGCACCACTAAGGTAAACCTGCTGCTGCAAATTTTTTAAAAGTATTCATTTATTTATTTAGAGAGAGAGAGGACAGCACGCACGGGGGAGGGGCAGAGAGACAGGGAGAGAGACTCCCAAGCAGGCTCTGTCTGCATTGTCAGTGCAGAGCCCTCCATGGGGATTGATCTCATGACCCTGAGATCATGGCCTGAGCTGAAATCAAGAGTCGGATGCTTAACTGACTGAGCCACCCAGGGGCCCCAGCTCTGTAACTTAAAGTCATCTCTGAAAGTATAAATTTAGTTTTTTTTTAATCAAAAAAAATTTTTTTAACGTTATTTAATTTTGAGAGAGAGAGAGAGTAGACAGAGTGCGAGCAGGGCAGGGGGCAGAGAGACGGGGAGACACAGAATCCGAAGCAGGCTCCAGGCTCTGTGCTGTCGGCAAAGAGGCCAACATGGGGCTCGAACCCACAAACCGTGAGATCGTGACCTGAGCTGAAGCTGGACGGTTAACTGACTGAGCCACCCAGGCGCCCCGAAAGTATAAATTTGAAGCAATACTAAATAACTCAGAATGAAGACTCACCGTCGCCAGATCTAAAGGTGTCTGGCCTTCCTGGTTCTTCATAGTTGGATCTGCACCATGTGCTAGGAGTAGGGCACATAACTGTGTCCTTCCTTTCTGGGCTGCTTCATGAAGAGGAGTAAACGCCCACTTGTCTGTTGCATTTACACACGTGTTGTATTTTATCAGCAATGCCGCTATGTCCACATGCTGAGGAAAAACAAAGGATGTGAAGAGTGAAGAATGAGATTGGTGAAGCTCCATCAGGTACGCTTGTTTTATTTAACATTTCATTCCCTCTGTATCTCTATTCTCATCCTTCATAGAAGTTTCTTCTATTAAAAAAGGCCTACGTAGCCCACTCCTGTATTTTGGACTCCCATCTTTTCTCGCCCACAGAAGCTCAATTCTGCAATCACTCCTTTACCTGGTGACTCTTCCCAGGGGCTTTTAACATTTTTTATTCAGCCTTTCAACACGGTCAGGTCTATCTTAAAAACGAACACACGAAATGCAACTATTACCTGACTCCACGCCTCCTACTAAAGGTCTAGTCTGTCTGTCAAACCTTTCAAACAAGTGTTCTTACTTGCTTCTTTTATGTTCCTATTTCCCTTCTAGCCACTGCAATCTGATCTATTTATTGAAATACGCGTCTCAACGATTCTCCGTGTTCTCTCTTCAGCCTTTGGGAAAGGTAATGTAACATAACAAAATGACTTTTTACAAAACTTAGTCTGTCATGTCCAAAATGACTCGAGGGTGGGGGAAATGTCAGCAGCAGATGTGTTAACTGACAAACGGCGTGAGGTGCTCAGATGCCGAACTGTGACAGAGGAAGAATAGAAAAGAAGAGCTACATTTGAGAAATTGTGAAGGAAAAACTACTGGGTTTTAAAAAGACATTAACTACAAAGAAAGAAAGTGAGAGACAAGTCAAAGATCACTACCTCTCTTTTTGCAAAATTTGTCTAGAAGATTTAAAAAACAGAATTGGAACTGTTAACAGAAACTGAGCAGTTTAAGTGGGAATGAAACTGTAAGAAAGTTAAAGTTCACTTGGGGTAAGTAGTTTTTGAGGTAAAATATCAAAGTAATGATGTTCCGTAAATGGCTTGACACAAATGGCTGGAGCACAGATAAGGGTCTGTTTATTCACTCACTTAACGCTCTCCCACCACCTCCCCCAACAAGCACACATTGGTGAACACCTACTATGCGCCTGGCCCTGGGGGTAGGGGCCCCGGGGAGGTCTGCAAAACAAAATGTCTAGCTGATAGCTGCAGCCAGGTGATAAATGAACTCACTAAGAAAAGGAATTCAGAAAGATGATTTCAAGGGGGATAAAGCCTTGAGAGAACAACATTTGGGGAAAGGAGAGTGGGCGAAGGGTCCCCAGAGGAGACAAAAGAGGCACTGAGAACGAAAGAACTATAAAGAGGTAGGACTGCGCAAGGCAACGTAGGAGAAAGTTTCAAGGAGAGCAGTTTCTCTCAAATAGTTAAGTTCTACATAGCATAAAGTTTGTTTCTTCCCAAAAGTCCTCATAAAATAAGCTTCAGATAAGCAATTATGCAACAGTAATATTGATTCAATGATTGGGCTTTGAGAATAATAAAAATAACCTTATTCTTATAAACATATTTAGGGATGCTTAGTTTGGTTACCTACCACTAATGAATGCATTTTTGAAATTCATTTCAACTCCAATATTCTATAATTCTGTGCAACTGGCACATTTGTGTTCTTTATGGATACATTTCCTGGCATAACTTGATCACTTTTAATAATTAACTCAGAAGCACATTATCTGTTGAGACTAAAATTCTGACTCATGCTGCAGTATATTCAATTATCAGAAACTTTCGTAAGAATGAGAAGAGATGGGGAAGGTAGCAACAGAAATATCCCAAGATAAGATTTAGGCCACCCTTCTTCATATTTTCTATATGACAGCCTTTTGCTCTCCTGAAGACACTCACCTCAAAAAGAACAGACACTTTTTCTGAGGTAATATTAAAGCTTTTTAAAGATAATACAAGTACTTATTATTTCAGGAAAATAGTTTCAGAAAATAAAGAGAAGAAAATTTATTAGGAAAATACGAATGAAATAACATTTTTATTAAAAAAAATTTTTTTTTAATGTTTATTTTTGAGAGAGAGACAGCGTGAGCAGGGGAGGGGAAGACAAAGAGGGAGGCACAGAATCCGAAGCAGGCTCCAGGCTCCGAGCTGTCAGCATAGAGCCCGACACGGGGCTCGAACTCCTGAACCGTGAGATCATGACATGAGCTGAAGTCGGACACTTAACTGACTGAGCCACCCAGGTGCCCCAGACCAAGTAACTTCTAAGGACACTCTTGCATTTGCTCTGAGAGTACAAGAAACAAAATAGTAGTAAAGGAACATCATGACACTAGGGCGTCTGAGAACAAGCTATGTTTTGTGATCCTTTTGGGATTAGGAATGATACATCATCATTATAAAACTGATTCTAACACAAAAGATAAAAATAGGTACCAACTGTGGTATTATCCAAATTACTTAAAACAAAACAAAACAAAACAAAACAATGGGGCACCTGGGTGGCTCAGTTGGTTGAGCATCCGACTTCAGCTCAGGTCATGATCTCATGGTTCGTGAGTTCGAGCCCTGCATCGGGCTCTATGTTGACAGATCGGAGCCTGGAGCCTGCTTCAGATTCTGTGTCTCCCTCTCTCTCTGCCCCTCCCTGCTTGTGCTCTGTTTCTCTGTCTCTCTTTCTCTCAAAAATAATAAATATTTAAAAATTAAAAAAAAAAAAGTTTAAAACAAAACAAAAATCCCCCAAAACGTATCTCCCTTATTCAAAGGACGTATGTTGAAAAGGGATAGCTTTTTGTTCAGTTAACCCAAATCATGGAATAACTTCAAGCTTCTCTCCAGTAAGGTTATATGGCATTCAAACAATGCTTCTGATGATTCATTTTATTCTACTCCCATGTGTACTGGCAGGGTGATATAATTCGGTAGACTAATTCGCACAGGCTTCCAAAATTAGATAGTCCCAGGAAAACTACGTGTGTGTGTAAAATGAATTGTATACAAGTATATGGTATTTATTATTCAACTTTCTTTATATTGAATATGTAGTTTATGCTTGGAGAAACCAATTGCATGCTTGTTAAATTTGCTGACAGACATGTGAAAGGGCAATAAACAGGAAGGAGTATATTACTACCAAAGTAGATGAAAAACACAATTCTTAAGTCTTCTAAATAGCTACACCACTGGGACAAAAATAGTAACTGAAATTTAAGGCTGACAAATGCAATAAATAAGCTGCAGCTTAGTTCTATACCATTTATAAGAACAATGTACTGAACTGGAAGGTCTAGAAAAGGAACTGAACTCTGCTGGAATGTTTCCAGAAGAAAGAGCCAATTAAACATAGCTTCAGAATCCAGCTGAAATGCAGAACGCTTTAAATGACAGATACTATGTAAATACTGTGAGGGCCTTAATTTAATTTTAGAAAGCTGGAAATTAGGGAGAAGAGAAACATAGTTGGGCTCCAGTTAGAACCATTTAATTGTATGAATGTCATGAAATCCACCCAATATTATACACTTTGGACAAAGCACTGAAAAATGAAAAAGTCAGCAAGTTGATTTATGAGATAATAGAAAATCACATGCTTCACGGTAAATAAATATTGAGGTCTTACATTTGTTAATAGAAAAATGAACTGTCTCGTGTAAATGTATATTAAAAATATAAGGCATTATAATACAAAACACTGAACAAGATAATGTATATTACGACTAATATAAACTCTCATGAAATCTACACCTTTTATTTAAACTTCTTAAACTATGTGTTTCTCTGTTTAGAAAAACCGAGCTGGCAAAGTTCTTTCTGTATAAAATGGTTAAAGATATACAGACAGCAGTCTGAGCTCTCTAGAGGAAAAAAGGTAAAATACAAGTCAAAGAATAATTACCAATAAATAACAGCTTAAGTAGCTTTATGTAATTTCACAGACACCTCACATGATTATTTTATCCCCAGGCTACCAGTCATTATCTCCTACTGAAGCCAGTTAGTCTGCGTCGGATACTGAGCTGGTCAAGCACACACATTACTCCCAGGGCTGTGCAACGTAAAAGTGACATACAGCCCGTATTCTAACCAGTAGGATGGCTGTGGGGAGTGACTTATCTTATAATAATAGTTATTATCCCAGATTTTATAGTGCCTTAGGCTAGCGAATGCACTTTCCACATTCAGGGTCTCATCTAATTATCACAACAACCCTGTAAAGAAGATTTCAGCATCTGAGTTCTACTAACGGGAAAACTGAAGATCAGAAAGATTAAGGCACTTCCTGAAGATGGTTGGGTTACTGAGTCAAAGCCTAAAGACTAGATCCCAGATGTTTAGATCCTGAGTTCAGGTCCTTCCATTACACACAGCTGCCTGCAAGGTCTTGCTGGACTAAAACTCAAGAGTCATTTCTTGAAGAGCTGAAAATGGCAAAGTGTATAGTATCAGGGAGAAGCCATGTCAGCAGGGATTACTGAGTAACACTATACCCCAAACTACTCTGCGAATAGCTTTATTTTTAACTTAGAAGTTTCTATTTCATAGGAAGCACCGCAAAAATCTCCACAAAACTGTTATTTCAGGGTAGGGCAGGGCACACAGCCAGGACAGCTCAGGCATCACTGGGATGAATACAATATAACTAGTGTTTTGCCACTTTAATGTGGACCAGAGCCCTACGATTTCATTAAAATATCCAGCCAAGGCTCATTGTAACATGAATAAAAGGGGACTTTTGAAAGATAACAGATTTGTATACCCATAGATAATAAAAATATAATTCTACCTACCTTTTAGTTAAAAGACAGGGTAGCTTTGAAAATTTTTAGATTGTGTTTAACATTGGTCCTCGTTTTAAATGTACTAATTGAGATTGAGGTAAATACTGATTTGATATGGTTATTAACAATAGATAATACGGTATACCAATTGCATTAGATAAAATAATTTTGTAGAGCAGAGATTCTCAGTGGCGGGGATAATCTGACCTACTGCCAACTGGAATCACTGTGTATCATAAGGGATGCTACTGGGACATTTGTATATGCCAAAACCCTGGCAAAAAAGAAAGGTCAAGAAACCACAGGGCTAAAGTTTTTAGTGAATAACAACACATGGTCATGAACTCACAGATATTTGATTTTTGAATTCGTAAGTTGAATACCAGAAGGACTTTTAATGACTCAAAAACTCCACCTCCACAAGGAGGTAAAAATACCTACCATAAACACATTATCTAGCCTGTTAACATTCTTCAGTAGGATGGGACAAACCAGGTTGACCAAAACCTCTACCCACATGCTCTTTACACAGCCTGGAGAATTTTCTGTTCATTTTTGCTTTGAAAAATTACCTTCATTTACACAGAGCTTAGCAGCAGGGATGTGGTAACACACAGGATAACACGAGATGAGAGAATGAAACACAAAAATGTCCACTATTTGTCTCCCACGGAGTTAGAAGGAGAGAGCAGATGGATGACGGTGAAGTAAGTTCATGAAATGGCACAGGGGGCCTCTGATCTGGGCCCTGATTGCATTACACCTCCCCTCGGCTGATGGAAGATGCTTCGAGGGAACGTGAAAGAAGACAAGACTGACCTGTACACTGCACTACTCGTTAACCACAAGACAGATCACGAGACATTTTGATTCTCTCCTCACGCTAGTCACCACATGATACACGTGTAAGTAACATCTCAACACCTTTCTGATCAGAGAAAAGGTAAAATACTTGACTTTTCAAGGAAGTTTTACGTTCTCTGCTCTCTGTGACAGCTGTGAAGACTGTGACAGTGGAAGACTGAAGGGACAGAGCTTAGCCACAGCCACAATGTGTAAAATACACTGAAAAGCACACAGACCCACAGAGTCTACATACAACTGACCGTGTAAGTTTTACCAGGTTGGGGCAATTACTCCTTCTACTGCCACACCCATTCTTACTCCAAAGACTCCGCTTTAAGTTCTACTGGACCCATCAGTTTGATAAACTCTTAACTGAAGCTTTATCAAACAGATTAGTGGAATGCAGTATGGAGAGAAGGATCACGCTAAGAAGTGAACGTTAATCTCCAAACGGTATGTATTTGTAGTTCTAACACAGAGGTAAAGAAATTCTACATAACTGTGTAAGCAGATGGTAGTGGTAAATATTTAGCGTGTCTGGTCTTCAGGAGAAACGTATGCTGTGCAGTGAAACTGGGCATCTTATATGAAGGAAGGTTAAAATTCTAATAAATGTCATTAAAGATAATCATCTTTGCACAGATTACTGCAGCTCCAAGAGGATTTCAGTACTAATAATACATGCAGTAAATATGGTAACTTTCGATGAATTTATGTGACATTTGGAAGGATAATTTTCTTTCCTGTTTGTCCAACTCAAAACTAGACTGTTTGCTTTTCTTAAGAGTATTCCCACTCAGACTGTCATCTCTCTGAAATACAGATTTTTGCAGAGGGGATATGAGAAGACGAGGACATTCCTTATGGAGGGCAAGGGGGAAAGACAGTAAGAGAATATGGAAATCACAATGATTAGGTTTTACTTAATAGCTTGTTAGGCTTTTGCAAATCCGGAAACTGTCCTCATCAATAGTGATTGGGCATCTGTGGGTTTTTATAATCAAATAGGGATTTAGTGAATGAACAGATAAGCACATGAACATTCATCCTGCAGGATTATTCCTGTGTGATTCAGGCCTGAGTGGGCCTGGGTGACTTCCAGGCAGTCAGTTTCAACAAACATCATCAACACACTGCAAGACACTCCCCTTCCTCGTCCTCTTTCAGCTGATGATTACAGTTCCAGTGCTTGGAGAATGGCTCTGGACTCTCACTGTGGGGCTTTAGCTAGTCAATCAAATTCTACGAAACCGTATGTACCAAGAGCTGAACCATTTACCTGAATATTTTTAAGATGCGGACGATAAACAAAAGCAAGCATGATTTCTATGCCTGCAAATAAAAAGCCTCCTGGGTCTTACGGTTTCTAAAAGCTCTATCATCTGTAACAATAAATATTAAATGAGCTGCCATTACACACCTGTTACCGCGCTAGACAATGTGAGGAGAACAGGGAGCTGTAAAGAGCACGGCCCTTGACCAAAAAGGTAGTTAAGCTTAACTGGGAAGGCTAGAAACGCGCTGAACAGGAAGACTAAGATTGTCCTAAATTATGTTGTTGGTTAGATATCTACTTACTTCATGCACAGTATGCATTTGATAGAATAGTAAATGTCAGTGAAGTTTTCTAGACTTGAAATGTAGCATGCTCACCCCATAGGATGCTGCGTTATGAAGAGGAATTAAACCACCTTTGTCTTGGGCATTAACATCTGCTCCGTGCTCCAGAAGATATTCAGCTACCTCCAGGTTATTGTAGCCTGCTATTAGAGTGGAAGAGGCGAACATGTCAGATTAAAGAACTATATATTTCTATCTATGTATACAAATCACAAGGGCTGGAAAACGTGACGATTTTAATACTTTTTGCTCATCTGAGCAGCTGATACTACTCTCACATGACTAAGAGCCTTTATGATAAGGCGTCATACAAAATGAAGCCAACCAAAAGCATTTCACTATTTCTGTCCAGCGTCTCCCTCATCTTTCTGGTGAGCTGTATCAGGTATCCGAGCAAGCACCGTGAGCCTCAGGGGGGCTGGGTGCGCTCACCCGCCAGGTGCAGAGGGGTGGAGTTTCTGCCCTGGGTGTCCCTGCAGTTGATATTCTCTGGGGTGCAGAGCTTCTGCACTCTCGCCAGGCAGCCTTTCTTGGCAGCATCCAGTAAGGCGGCGTCTCCCCTCAGCAGGTCCTGGATGTCCGTGTCTCCCTCTTTTACCAAATCTAATGGTGTGTTTCCATCTCTGTTCTTTTTGGTTGGGTCTGCTCCATGCTAAAACAACAACGAGACAAAACCAAATGGGGTTTGTATTTTCTATAGTACCTTTCTTAAGGTCTTTTTAATTTTTAACTTCACCTTCATTCACCCAAAGAAAGGTATCTATATCCTGTATGCATTTTGAAAACCAGAGGCAACACCTGCCTTTTCTTTGTAAATTCCCTGCTCAGCAATATGGTGGATCAGCTTTGTAACTACTTCTCAGTGGAAAGTCTAAGTCTTAGGATCAGTGGTGACAGTGAAGTGGGGAAGGGGCTGGGCACCTTTTCTGTGTCATGTCATATACTTTCCCAGACACCACGCTGTCTCCGGAAACCCCTTTTCCTTTTAAGAGCAGCCTGGATATTACTTTTTGACCAGACTTTAATGACATAAAGATATTTAGTGTGTATAATGGGAAGGAAGTAAGAAGAGGAAGATACACCAGTGGAAAAAGTACTTGATTCTAAATGCAATCAATACCAAAGTCTGCTAATTTTTTACTGTTTTCATTTTAAGTCTTAACACCTCATGTGAAATTAGGTGTAGATGTATTAACAATGGATTTGATTTTAAAAGTTGAATCATCTACACCTATAACATGAAACGAATAAAAGTCAAGGACCTTTATTATGGGCCTGACAGACTGCTACCGGCCCACTGGAGAAATTCAGAATAAACCAAACTAGACAGTGAATTCACAGTGACCTGGAAGTTCTTTGTTTGTTTGTTTTTCCTGGAAGTTATTTCTTACCACCTAGTGAAGGTAAAAATGAGTATCAAATACATTATTATCCTTAAGACTCATAAAAACATATTTAATGGCATAAAGGTGGTGGGGACAAGAATTCTATTTATGTTTAACCAGCATAAGCTTTAAAAAAAAAAAGAAAACTACACAAATATATGTCTGATCATTTCTCACATCTTTTAATCCACAAAATTGTTAGTTTCATATAACTATTAGTTCCTACTATCTCGTTGCTTTCCCCCAAATTTATATGAATAACTTTGTTTAAAGATTACTTTGTATTTTAATAAAAATCTAATATCAAAGTTCTTATAAGACATGTATGTTTAATGTTTGATAATGAGCAATGAGTTTTGTTAATAATAATACAGCTACTAAGAAAAAAAAATCAAAGTTGATTGAAAAACTTGTTTCTCCTTCTACCATGTTTTCTGATATTAATACCACAAGTATAAGCAATGCAAACAAATGCAACTCTTTCCAAGACCTACCTTGATGAGTTGTGATGAAATGAACTCATCAGATCAGCTCAGAAAGATACTTCAGACACTATTCAAAGCTATGCAAGTATCATGTTATCACACTCAAACACGCCCCTAAAATAGAAAATGTAAGCAATCTCTACAGCACTTATTGTACTTAATAATTCACTGTGATGTAATTTTCCATACTAACTGAAAAGCCAATGCAATTACTTTATATTTTATAATTTTAAAAACTACATACTTTTAAAAGGAGCTTGCAGATTTCATATTTTCCTTTAGCTGCTGCTTCATGCAGAGGGGTAAACTTCCATAAGTCCGCCACATTGACAGAAGCCCCATGCCTTACTAAAAGTTCCGCTACCTCATAGTGTCCATATGAACAGGCATTATGAAGGGGCACCAAGCCACTAAACAAAAGAAAATTATTTTTAAGACATGTAACAGATCTTTGTGTTAAGATGATACTTATAATAAAAATGATGTTAATTCTTCTTTGGCAGTGACTATGATGAGCACTCACTTAAAAAGAAAGAATTCTCCCTGGGTCTTGAAGATAAAGTCACCCATTTCCAAGTAAGGATTAATAATTTCAAAAACACCCCTTTCAACACAAGGATTTCCCCTAGCCTCTTGGTGATGGGACAGAAATTTCACAGCAATCCTATGCTTAGAACACATACAGACAGACCCAGAGAAAAGGTTCCATCACAATATTTTTAATTAAGAAAAATTTTTTTAAGTTTATTTATTCATTTTGAGAGAGAGAGTGCAAGCAGGGGAGGGGCGGGGAGACAGAATTCCAATCAGGCTCCACCTTGCCAGCAGAGAGCCTGATATGGGGCTCAAACCCACAAACTGCGAGATTCATGACCTGAGTGGAAATCAAGAGTTGGATGTTTAACTGACTGAGCCACCCAGGCGCCCCTCCATCACAATATTTTTAATTCAGGTTTCATCCTGGTGATAGGGAGAGCAACACTACAAAGTGATTTCAGGAATAATTAACCAATAATCTGGTTTCACCCACTCAGATTTTCTTCCATTTGGGTTTTCCTAATGAAAATGGTATGCCTACTTATAAAATAGACAAAAAAATTTAACTAATTTACTCAGTCAAGTTCTACCTTCTGTCTTTCGTTTTTATTTCTGAATTCCTAATTCAGCAGTGGCTTCAATGCACAGATTTAATATTTAGATGTTAAACAATGAAAAGTCAAAATCCAAGTGATCCAGGAACTGTAGTATTTGGTGAGGAAAATAATGACACCAACCATAAACTCTAGTTGCATGAGAAATCTAGCCACCTCAGCTCATGAACACACTATTCTGAGACAACTCCAAGCTCTGGTTAGAAGGCAGCTGGCATTCTAAAAGGATAGAAAGCTGTTCCTATAAACAGGGTGCAATGAAAGGATAAGCTTAAGTTGCACTTAAAATATAACAAAAACAAGGTACCAAATGTTTTTTCTTATTTAGAGATCAGTACTTTTGTTTTTAATATTTTGAGATAAAAAATATTAAGTGCTGGGGCACCTGGGTGGCTCGGTCGGTTAAGCGTCTGACTTTGGCTCAGGTCATGATCTCTCGGTGAGTTCGAGCCCCGCATCGGGCTCTGGCTGACAGCTCAGAGCCTGGGGCCTGCTTCGGATTCTGTGTCTCCCCCTCTCTACCCTCCCCCTCCCCCACTCATACTCTGTCACTCTCAAAAATAAAAAATAAAATAAATAAACATTAAAAATACTAAGTGCTAACTACAATGGGCAGTAGAAATAAATGTTGGTTGCTCTCCAGTGGACTACAAAACTTCAAGTCTGATGTATCCCTTTTAAAAGATAAATGCATAATGGTTAATTAAAGTCTGAATTGTGTGGTTTAATTCTACAGTACTCTGATATGTAATTGCACAGAAAAGTGCTTGCTTATTTCTATTTTGAGATGATATGAAATTAACTCAGAATATGGAAGCTCATTTCAGTTAAAACTTCCTTCTTGCATCACTAAATAGTTGCCATGGCTGCTTTAAACTCTGACTAGATAAATTAAAATAATTTAGTAAACTAACATAAAAATACAGAATATCTGAGTTGGTAAAAATAAAATTATGTGTCTATTAATAGCAATGACGTTGGGATGGATGGCTTCTTTTGGAAAGAGATTATACATTTTTAATAGCAAAAAAAAAGGACACAATAAATTGTAAACTATATAAACATATTCATACAATGCAGTAAAATACTATGATAGGCATTAAAAAGATGAGATGAACAATTAAGTACTGATATGGAAAGCCACTCAAGACCTATTTCTGGGTGAAAGAGCAAATTACAAAGCAGGCTGCATGGAATGGCATCCGCATTTATGTTAAAAAAGAGCCCGACCCCCCACAGCAGCATTCCCGCTGCTTTTAAAAAGTCTGGAGGATTACAAAACAATTTTTATCTAGAAGGTGGGGTGACAGGAATTTTCGTTTTCTATACTGTATGTTTCTATTAATGCTTTAGGTTTTAAAAAAACATGCATGACTTTTTTAACAGGGAAAAGAATCTGAGACTTCAACCACATTTTAACAATTTTTAAGTCCCAAACAGCTCAATTCTAGCACCTACCCTTTGTCTTTGGCGTGGACATCGGCCCCGTGGTGTAGGAGGTACTCCACAACAGACACACGATTGTAGCCTGCTGCAAAGTGTAGAGGTGTAGAATGCCGACCCTCCAAATCTCTGCAATTCACATTTTGAGGGCTGCAAAGTTGCTTTAGTGACACACACACACAAAGGACATTAATATTTATTCATAGGTTTTGCTCCAAAATACCGCAGGCATCTTAGATAAACTGTAATTTTCTAATGAATATCTATTTCCAAAGATTAGATCACGCAAGTGATGTTTAAAAATCAACACTATGCCTGGCTTCACAGTGTCTACAAATGTTCTTACTGTTTACAGAGCAATTTAATCTTTTTTTCATCATTTCCTGGCCAAAATCCTAATCGAAAAGAAAAACCCGGCATAAAGCAAGGCTTTCCAAGGCAAATGATGCCTTCATTTTTCATCCTCACAGGGCGTTTCTCCCTGAGACTGACTGCCACAGCGCGTCTACGGTCCTGCACGCGGTCGGCCACTCCTTCCTCAAGCAAGACCGACCCTGCTTGACTGCAGAACCACCCAGAGATCCTGGCTCTGCGGACATGGCAAGCAGAAAGCCTCCAGAAAAAACAAATTCTGCCTGGGCCACCCACTCGGCCCCCTGACCCACTACAGCAAAGCCGGGCAGTCACCAGGGCTTGAGCTGATCTTTGGGAGATGTCCGTCTGACTCATAGAGTCAGACTGATTTCAGTCATGCTCTAGTGTTTCGCCTTCCCTTTCGTCTCCTTCCGAATGCTACTGTCTCAGCACAAGCTCCATTCTGTCTGCTTACACGGCAGTGGGAAGCAAAGAAAGGCTGGTGGGCTGTGCCACTGTGCCACTGGCGGTTGGCGATGAATTATAATAACAGTATGTGAATAATAATCTACAGTTTATTTAGAATCTCGTGTTCTTTCAGTGAGAGAATTACTGTCCGTGAAGGGGCTCATCATCTCCATCTCACAGATAAATACACCAAGGTTCAGAGAGGCTAAGTAGCTTGTCCTTTTTCATAGAGCTGGCAAGGCAAAGGTACAATGAAGACTCAGACCCGGTTTTCCTGATTTGTGATCTCTTGATCTTTCTGCTCGATCCCTGCTTACTCTCTTAATTGCCCTCGTTCAGGGAAGTGATGTGAAGAAAGGTAATAGAAGAACAGTCAAAAAAGCCGAGACAACAGTGACATTTTCTAGGCTACAAGGTATGACGGCAGGACTTTCCAGGCATTTGACAATCTTGCTGCCACTCCTGCCACTGTAATGAGCTACGATAATATAAAAACTAGGACCTTGGAAGGCATCTGTTTCTACGGATTTACTGACGAGGCGCCTTCAACGTTGGTAGAGTAGAAACAGGGCTTTTCAGGTGGTACAATGCTTACATGACAGAAGAAAGTCTGGGCCATAAGGGAGAGCCTACGATCTCATCAGTTCTATGTGGAAAAGCCCCAGACTCTAAACTCCGAGGAGCCACGGTCATCTGGCCAGGTCATACATCTTATCCTTTCACGACAAGTGAATCTGTGGCTACATTAATACATATACTATAGAATCAAAAAACAGAATAAACACATAAAGTAAAAAGAAAGGATACAAACATTGGTAGCAAACACCTTCTACTGGTGTCCTATGTGATGAAAGCTGCTTCATGCTGCTGCTGGTGGCTCTTTAGGCTGTTATACTCTAAATTCACTTTTTTTCCATGCAGAGAATATTGGCAAAACAGGGATGAGGTAGGGAATAAAACACAACTCATTTAGCCAGGTCCCCAAAATAAAAGCTCATTTTGCTTATTAAATATTTGATATCTAATATTTGGAAGTTCTTCATTCTCTGTTCCATTTCACTTTCTTTTGAGTGCCAAAGAATTTCACATCTTTCTCACCTGGTCTCCATAGTTTCAGTCAAGCTGTGTGCTTTACTCAGCAGACAGCCTTGCCTCTAATTCCTAATTTTAAAAAATACTTTCTGAAGCCTATAGGGAAAGCAACCTACCACACTTAATTCTCAGTCTGTCCTTTGCTTTTTTTCTTCCACTTCCATTCCATTCATAAAAAATTATTTGGCCTTTACTGTGAATGGATTGTTTCAGAAACCTGAAAGCTGTGATATATTTGCCTATCAGTAC
Source organism: Lynx canadensis (assembly GCF_007474595.2). Lineage (NCBI taxonomy): Eukaryota > Metazoa > Chordata > Mammalia > Carnivora > Felidae > Lynx > Lynx canadensis. The sequence goes on along the minus strand of NC_044306.2, from coordinate 26,852,088 downwards.
ATACAGAACATGTGGAATTAAAAACTACATATTCGGGAAATACTAAACGATTAATTTAATGATAATGGGCACATGTAGTAAGTCTGGAGCCCAGATTATCAATGCTGTGATGCAGAAAAGGAGTCCTGATCACTTTTCTATTTAAAGATTTTTTTTTTTAAGTTTATTATTTTGAGAGACAGAAAGAAAGAGAGTGCAAGAGGCAGTGTGTGTGCACACACGAGCAGGAGAGGGGTAGAAAGGGAGGGAAAGAATCCCAAGCAGGCTCAGGCTCTGTGCTGTCAGCACAGAGACCAACACAGGGCTCGATCCCAGGAACCATGAGATCATGACCCGAGCCGAAACCCAGAGTCAGACGTTTAACTGACTGAGTAACCCAGGTGCCCCTAAAGATTTTCTGTTATTAGGATACATTTCAAATGACAAGAAGTATGTAATTTTAATTATGAAAATAAAAAGTATATAATTTTAGATCTAAGAGAACTTTAAGATTTCTCCCCAGTGGCTATTACAACTGAAATTTACTATTTTTTCTTTAAATAACTTAGATGTTCTTGTAAGATGGAAGAGATGTTAGAAATGGCCACATACTGAAACAAAAATAAAATTTCTGCATATTTATTGTCATTTTCAACCAGAAAGAATGCTAAAGGTAGTTTGCTAAAAATCACAAAAATAGAGTTTGCTTAATAAGTGACAAACTTTAGTTTGTAAAAAATAATGTTACAACTATCAGTCCCAATTTCACATTAGCCTTTCTTTAAAAGAAAGAAAGAAAGAAAGAAAGAAAGAAAGAAAGAAAGAAAGAAAGAAAGAAAAAGAAAGAAAGACAGACAAACGAAACCACAAGACCAACCCCCAAACAAGAACAAAATGCCACCTCTTTCTATCACCCCTGCATGAGTGGTTACAGATAGGAAGTGTATTTATTCATTTAACGTTTATTCATGTTTGAAAGACAGAGAGAGAAAGAGCACAAGCAGGGGTGGGGCGGAGAGAGAGGGGGACACAGAATCCAAAGCAGGCTCCAGGCCCTGAGCTGTCAGCACAGAGCCTGACGCGGGGCTTGAACTCACGAATCGTGAGATCATGACCTGAGCCGATGTCGGATGCTCAACCGACTGAGCCATTCAGGCACCCCGGAAGTGTGTGTTTTTAAAAAACATATTCAAGATCAGACTATTATTTCATATTTGAAAAAAATTAAATCTATAACCATGTTTCTATACCACAAACAACGGCTGTTAAAATTTTCCTGGCAAGCAGAGTTACATAGAAAAGAAAATCCATCCTCTGTACATAAGTAATTCCAAATGGTTGCAGGATCATAAGAATGCTTTTCTAGAGCAATTGTTGAGAATCTCTTGGAAAAGTTGAAGAAACATTGTTTTGAAATTTATTGTACTATTATCTGGGCTTGAACTAGCTTAGAAATTTATGAGTGTGGCCAAAAGTAACAGTTTCATTAATATAAGTGAAAATAAAAGAGCTTTCATATAATCAGAAGAAAAGTGACTAAAACTGGTTTAATGGATATAAAGCACGTACTAGGAAATCTTCCTGGTTTATGGATCGACTTTGTTTTTCCCTTTCATTGTTTGGATTTGAATGGTTTCACTTATAAGCTTAAAATGAATTGGTTAGCAAAGTTCAATAGTGCCACCCAAGATGTTAAAAGCACTGATTTACCTTCACAGTTTCCAAGTCTCCAGCTTTAGATGCCTCTAAGAGTCGATAGTCAACATCAGAAGTGCGTATAGGTGTACTTTCTGAATAAAAGAGAGGAGAGATTAGTGTTAGGTTTTAAGGAATCACAGAGTTAAGAAGGAAAATTACTTGGTGAATGGAAAGAGGGATTAAGGGGTCAGAAATTCCTGAGATATAATCTATGGATTTTCTAAACCGTTTTCAGATGAGAAAAAAGTGGCTTCTTATTTCAATTTACATCCATCTCATCCTAAACCACATTAAAAAAAAAGTATTTATTCTGAGAGAAAGTGAGAGAGAGAGTGGGGGACAGCGGCTAGGCACAGACAGAGTGAGAGAGAGAGTGGGGGATGGGAGGGTAGGCACAGAGAGAGTGAGAGAGAGAGTGGGGGAGGGGGGATGGGCACAGAGAGAGAGAGAGAGAGAGAGAGAGAGAGACAAAGAGAAAGAGAAAGAGAATCCCAAGCAGGCTCTATGTTGTCAGCATAGAGTGCAATGTGGGGCTTGAACTTACAAACTGTGATATCATGACGTGAGCCAAGATCAAGAGTTGGATGCTTAAGTGACTGAGCCACCCAGGCACCCCCATCCTAAGCTACATTTAAATAAATTCGAAGACACATAAATCCTTCTCTGTCCCTACTATTCTAGCCTTCAAATCTTCTGGCCAAAACTTGGCAAAAGGGAATAAAGAAACATAGAACACAGTATCAAGAACATCTTTATGATACTTTGGTCTTACAAAGTGCTTTCGCAAAGCTTTGCCATTGATTTTGTTGTGCAAACCTAGGGGAGCCACTCAACTTTCAGTATTCAATGTTTAGCCTTTTTCTTTTTGGCCTCAACTTCCTCAATTTGAAACAGAAATACTACTCCCAAAATTAGTGATCTCAGAAAATATAATCAGTGTACTAAAATTCACATTAATTCACATTCGTTGAATGGCTTCAGGGAAACGCAATAAAAAATGTCTGTACAATTGGGAGGTGTGACAGAAATGCCAAATGGAATATAATTAGATTAGGCCATTAGGTCCAGATGTATGAAGTTAACAGATGAAGTGTTTTGATTAATATAAACCAAAAATTCATTACACGTTGGCCCAAATAAAAAAATTTTTAAAGAAAACAATGTACAAATATGTCACTCAAAATATGTTTGTGGACATTACGTTGGCCTTTCTACTGCACACGTGTACACACTCATGTAACACAAAAGGAGTGAGTGAAGTCCACGAGACCTGGATTTTAACAGTGATGACGGACAAATCACTTAATAGCTTAGTTTTGCACCTATAAAGTGAGTGTTGGGTTCCCTTAAATCCTCTTTCAGATTTAAAATTACATTATCTTTTGATCAAAGATCCTTCCTTGAGTCCTCTGTCTACAGGGAAAGATGAAGTGATACTACGAAAAGGTTTTAGATTTTAGAAGAAACAACTTCAGCTCTTTCTAAAGTGCTTCATTCAGGAAGAGTGGCTTTTACAGCATAAGTTTTGAGAACTCTTCCATAAAAGATAAACTGTGTTTATTTAGTCATATTACTTAGCAGATAAAATGCTAAGATTAAAGGGAGGAGAGGAAAATATTTCATTTAATGAAGTACATTTTTGAAACATCAATAAGTATTTTTCTTTAGACAAGAGCTTATTATTCATTAATTTGTGGAACTGTCGAGGAAAGAAATCAAGTCTTGCTCGTCTTCAAGGTCCTTTTCACAGAGAACATTCAGAAAGCATTTGCTGAACTGACTTCCACCATGCTATTTTATACTGGGGTCAGTGTGTCTGGCCCACCATCACTCTTTCTTTGGCTGCCTTTATCCTGTTCTTTGTTGTCTCATTTGCCTCCTTTCTCGGTGTGCACGACTTCGCTGCATGAATGGGTGAGGGAGTCGGTGTGGATATTATGTCTCTGTGACAGTAATTCTTGCAGCTGGCAGAGCTCACGGAAACATCCTTTGGATGTATATAGGTAATATTTCGCAAAGTGAAATGACAGTTGTTTATGTATATAGAGTTAGAACTTTGGATATTTTCAGACTCTAGCATTTGAGGGATACTGCTCGTATGGATAAGTGCTTTCATTCAATGAATTATTTGAAATTGGCACATTGGTCTTGATACAGACTACTTGCAAAGGGTTATAATTTTACAATCAAGCAAAAATTTTTATGCAAATATAAAAATCCCTCTGAGAACTATGGAGAAATTCTTACTCCTTGTCAAAGAGTAGAAAGTAGTTATTTAAAGATATTGATTAATTACTATAGAAATTATAGACCTTTGCATCCATTATAAATCCTGAACAGGCTTAGAACAGATTCATTTCTGGGAACAAAGTAGTAGCTGAAAGGATATGTATATACCCAGGAGCTTTGTACAAAGAGAAACAGAATTAAAAGAAGGATATAAAAATGAAGTTAAAAGGGAACATAGGTAAAATAAGAGTAGCTGATATGCAAAGTACTGTATCAGTAAATTCCTTTATGAGCACATTGGCTTTTTCAGAGTATGAAATTAAAGATTTCACTTAGAGTCAAAGGCTAAAGATAGGCTTCTAATTTTTTCTCCAATTCTATTCTGGCTCACCAGAATTTTAAAAAGAAAATAAAAGAGAAGAAAAGAAAAGGAAAAAAAAAAAAGAAAAGAGAAGAAACCCAAACTGAAAGTTCCAAAGGTCAGAAGGCAGTTTGCTATTAAAAAACAAACAAAACAGAACAAAAACAAGTCTCCTGTAGACTGGCTGTCACTGGACTGGCCAGAAATAAGTCTTACTGACTTATTTCAATGTGCAAATGTAAGTGGGGATTTCAGTATTTAATTTAGCTCTTATAAATCTCCAAATCCTTACCTCTATAAATGATTAGGTAAAAGTAATGGAATAATCATACTGGAATATACAGTCAGAATAATTCATTCTAGGGCACCCGGGTGGCTCTGGTTAAGTGAGTGACGTCGGCTCAGGTCATGATCTCGTGGTCCGTGAGTTCGAGCCCCACGTCAGGCTCTGTGCTGACAGCTCAGAGCCTGGAGCCTGCTTCGGATTCAGTGTCTCTCTCACTCTCTGCCCCTCCCCTGCTCACACACTCTCTCTCTCAAAAATAAAGAAACATTAAAAAAAAGAATAATCCATGGCAAGGTCTACCCTAAACATACTGTTTAAAAGAATTTATCTGTGATGCTGGATATATTCTTTATCTATGGTAATATAGTAGCCACTAGTCATATGTGGCTAGGACAAATGATGAACAGATTTAAAATTTTTATTTAATTTTAGTTAATTTAAATTTAGCCACAAATAGCTAGCAGCTACTACACTGGACACAGCAGAATATAGAGAAAGCAGGTCTGGAGAAAAAAGTCAAATCTTCTGAAATCATGTTTTAAAATTCTGGTTCATTGGGGCGCCTGGGTGGCTCAATCAGTTAAGTGTCCGACTTTGGCTCAGGTCACGATCTCAGGGTTCGTGAGTTCGAACCCCATGTGGGGTTCTGTGCTAATAGCTCAGAGCCTGGAGCCTGCTTTGGATTCTGTGTCTCCCTCTCTCTGCCCCTCCCCCACTCGTGCTCTGTCTCTCTCGGTCTCTTTCTCTCTCTCTTTTTCAAAAATAAACATTAAATAAATAAATAAATAAATAAATAAATAAATAAATAAAATTCTGGTTTATAAAAAGCTGCTGACATTAATTTTGACATAAATACTGCCAACAGTTTACAATTCAAACTTTATTTTATTTTTAAAGTATTTATTTATTTTTAAAGTATTTATTTTGAGAGAGAGTGAGCAAGCGCACAAGTGCAGGAGGAGCACAGACAGAGAAAGAGAGAGAGAATCCCAAGCAGGCCCCGCACTGTCAGTATGAAGCCTGATGTGGGGCTTCAACCTATGAACCATGAGATCATGACCTGAGCCGAGACCAAGAGTTGGTTGAACACAACCGACTGAGCCACCCAGGCACCCCTAATTCAAACTTTATTAATGTAAACTATTGGCAATTACTGACTTGAGAGCTGGAAGTGCAGGTTTCTAAAAGTGGATCTTAAACCTGGTATCAACATTATTAGTTAAATGTATCTTCATAAAAATGTTACCCAGAACACAACTCCAATAACCTGGTATACATCCTATATGACTGATGCATTCTTTTAGGAGTCATTAGAGATATAAACTGGAATTGGATTAGTAAATTTAGGTACAAGCAAAAAGTCCAGCTAGTACATGGTCCACAGACTATAGATACTCAGTTGCTCATAGAAATATTAATTTAAAAAACTGTATCCTTGGGGCACCTGGGTGGCTTGGTTGAACATCCAATTCTTGGTTTCAGCTCAGGTCATAATCCCAGGGTCTTGAGCTCAAGCCCTGCTCAGCATGGAGCCTGCTTAAGATTCTCTCTCCCTCCCTCCCTCCCTCTCTCTGCCACTCTCTCCCACTCGTGTGCGTGCTCTCACTCTCAAATAATTAAAAATTAAAAAAAATTGTCTCCTCTTCCAAAAAACAATTCCCATTTCAAAACCTTTCTAAGGGCAAGATTTTATCATATAATTCTACTACTGTATTATTTTTCCATATCAATAAAGAATATTAAGAATTAAACCAAAAAGTTCTGGCATATCCTATGCTAAGCATTTAATTACCTATTTAATGTTTTATCTTCCAAACAAACTTCTAAGAAGAATTATCAGAATAATTGAATAAAATATTTCATTTGTGATTCAGTATTTAATTTTATCTTTTACCAGAAGTCATATACTCTAATTGCATTGATTTAGAAGACATTTAAGAAACATTAATGGATCAAATCTGCCTAATTTATTCAATCCTTTCTTCTCCATTTTGTCAATTATCTCTAAATTATGCGTAGTATTATTAAGAATTTTTAACGTGATAGCTATCTGTTTGCCTGATTTATGGTTACAATTTAAAGAAACTAACTGAAAATTCAGCACTAAATGGTTCTTGGTAAAAAGCAGAAGAAAAACATTTAGAATGTTTGAACAAAAATCACACCTTTTGGAATTATATTAGAATTTACTGGGAAGGAAGAACTATTTCTTAGTCAAAGCATGATTACCTTCTTTAAGTAAATGTTCTATTGCTCTGTAGAAACAGGAAGTTAAATGAAGTCATGTTTTTCATAGTTTAAGCTTGAAATCCTATAACAGGAAATTTCATTCCTTTACGATCTTATTAGTTTTGATAGTAAAGGTGTCCTAGATAGGGCTTACTTCAACTCAAGATCAACCATCTAAGACTGAAGTTGAACGATACTACCTCCCAATGAATTAGCCTGAGGAAAGTAAATCCTAACTACTAGCTCTTACAGTGCGGCACACTCTTAGGGGGTTGGTTAGCTCTGATTCAGCTCTAACACATATGAGCTCCACAAGTCTGGAAAGTTCCCTATTTTAGTAGACAGCTGTGATGCTCAACTGTGTTGTACTTTTGGGGGGTCTTTCAGAAATCTGTGGGGTATATTTTTATCTTCTAGTGTAGTTTTGCCCAAGCTATTACTATTACAATAATCATAAATTATTTTATTGTAACTTACTGTCATTCCTTATATTATAGTTAGGGCATCTAATAGGAGTTTTTAGAAGGTAGCTGTGAAGGTAGGTCACATTATTTATACATTTCATTTCTGTATAAGAAAAGGGGATGTTATAGAATATTCATTACGAAAAGGGGGCACTGTGCCTGATGGAGTAAAGAACTACTGGGTTACAGGCAGGAGAAAGAAACTGGGACTCTCGATTACTAGTCTGTAGCCTTTCTTCTCCATTTAACTCTTCCAGTCGGTTATGTCATTCTAGAGCAGATATAACCCACAGACAAAATAAAAGGGATGGGAAAGAAGAGTCAATTACACCAAATTAATTCTGTCCACCATTTTTTAATAGCTAGACTGTGTTATTTCCTCTAATTTGGGGGCTTGGGAAACTAATCTACTTTCATATCTATTTACCTTTGATTTCCCTCAACAAGTTAAAGAGTTAAAATATCTAATACTGTTCTAGGAAGGCACTAACATTCGGCAAGATTTTACAATTATATTTAAGCTAGAAAAAAAAACCAAGATAATCTCATAATGGCACAATGAAGGTAAGAATTACAAAAAAGCAGGTCAGGCTATCACATATGTAAGAACAGTCAATTAAAGATCATTACCATATGAGTGATTTCTAATTTTCTCTATTTGATAGATTTGAGAGCTACCATAATTCCATACTGTTTATATGAGCCTTAAGTCACCTCTGGTTGTCACACCCATGAGTCGGATTTTCAATTTAAAACTGAAAAAAACAGAGCATAGGTCTCCTTCTCATGACACCTACCTCACTCCACCAAAAAGCCTGAGAGGGAGGGTCTCAGGCTAAACTGGGAGCAAGGAGAGGTATGAGAGATACTCAGGCAAAGAAAGCCTTCCAAGGAGCTACTTAAAACAAGCGGTGCAAAGTTTGTCTGCTTAGATCGGTGGCCGTGAAACGGGAAGCGGGAAGCCGAGACCTCACCGTTCATCTGCTTTAACTCACCGCTCAGAATCTGCTGCACGGCTTCGTTCCCCATCTGCGCTGCCGTAAAGCCTTGTAAGGAGATGATGGAGGGATCGGAGCCGTAACTCAGCAGGAGGCGGCAGGTCTGCAGGTGGCCTGCTAGGGCAGCTCTATGCAAAGCAGTCTGACCAAGAGTGTCCAGTGCGTTCATCTGAAAGATCATTGGGTGGGCACACGGCATTGAGCATCTATTTGTTCCCTTTTACACCCTAGCAAATAAGTTTCTATGAGAAAAATAAATTGTCAAAGGTTCTTGAAAAATGCCACAGACTATTCACTATTAACCTCTGTTTTCTGCTTCTGAAAAAATATCCCTTTCTTAGTCTCACCACCTTCCAAATACAAATGACGACATACTCATCCTTTCCCTGAGTAACTGTCTTCCTGTCCATCTTCCACGCCCGGCCACTCCCCTCAACAACTAGGATGTGAGATCCCTGAGGGCGGGACCCTGACCTGCACTGCCTGCCACATCTCAGATGCACATTAAATACTTTTGGATGAATGGGTTTTACCAAACTTGCTCCTGTAATATAAAGACAGCAGGGTATGTAGGCAAAGACAAAGTAGCTAATTACATTTCTCTTCTAATTTTAGTAAATAATTATAACAGAATGCTCTCATTGAATTACCAACACATTTAACACCCCCCCACCAGAAAGATTCAAAGGTTCAAATGTTCCATTTTTAAAACTTTGAAGAGTTATAAAGGAAGAATCATTTAGCTAGTCTTAAGACTGTTTAAGACAACATTAAGCTTTGGAATCACATTCATAATTTGATCAAACCTGTTTTCCAGGAGGTCCCCCCAAATATCCAGGATGCCCCAGTAAATACCTTCTATTCCAATCAGACCACAGTCCCTGTTCATTGTATATGCTGCTCCTTTCAGACAAGCCCTCTGTCTGCCTTTCTGGATTATGAAATCCAGTGCAAGTCTCATCTCTCTCAGGAAGTGTTTTTGTTGCTTAAAGGCTCGATGATTACTGACTTTCCAAATATCCATGTCAAGTTAGCACTATCTCATAAATTATAACACCTGGGTAGTTTTTGTTCACCAAGTTAAAGTTATGGCTATTGAGAATATGGATTGTATTATATAGGTTTTTCTGGGTCCTCTAGAAAGCTCCTCTTAAGGACATGTAGTGAATTCACAAATATATGTTAGTAGGTTATTTTAAGCATTTGTCCACACCCACCAAATAAATACAAGATTAAGGAAAGAAAATATTTAAGACAACTGATCTCTATGCCTCCAGTCTTTCATCGTTATTAGTAAGGCGGTCACACTTGTTCAGGCAAGGGTTCATCTAAATTCTTAATGGTGTTTCACAAAATTTGCCATGAAATACTGACATATTTAATTAGATCTCATTTGCCAGCAGAAAAGTGACTGTTTATACAGGCAACATAAAAACACAGCCATTACCATGTATTGATGGAAAACATAAGCTACCAAACTAAATTTCTTGACTTTTTCTATGAACATTTCTGTTACTTCACCACAAGAGAAAAACTTAAAATTGGGAATATTCTAATCATTAATAATTTTCTGGAAATTGCATAAGAAACTCACTAAATTATTTAATCAGAGTGACAGAAATTCTCAATACAGCTTGTTAAACCATGGTAACATGGTTTGAGAATTACTACTCCAAAATTCAGATATTACCTAAAATTATTCTTCAGCTCAAATTGAGGGTCTCTTCAGTGCCTTCAAATAACCTTGAATTCTTCAGCATGTCACTTAAGACCATCTGTAATTTACTTTCACACTCCCTTCCTTTCTACTGTGTTTTTTCATCACAATGTGATAGGCCTGCTATGCTCCAGCTTTATTAGATCACCCTGGAACCCCATTTTATGAAGATGTTCGCTTCTAAAGTCATTGCAAAAGGTAAAGTTTGCCTTTGGTCAATATTATCCTTGAAAATACCTTAGCAATGCAATGGCAGAGACAGACCTAGGGTTTCTCAGTAAATTCAACACTCGTTTCACCTTCAATGTGTGAACAGATCAACCGAACACCAAAGTACATACAGTATCTTTAAACAGTATAAACGCGCTATGTGTGAGGAGAGGTTCTCTCAATGCATTTGCATGGTGAAACTGAATGCAATACAGAGAACAGCAGATTCCCTTCTCTCTCTCACTCACCCTGGAGCATGCACTCATGGAGTGAAATCGGGCCCCAAATCACCACTCTCTAACGTTATTTACATTAACTTTTCTTGTTCCTCTCCCCCTCTCGGTTTTGGATGGCTGCTTCTGAATGCAGCTCCACTGACACGTATTCTCATTTCTCTACCCAGTAATTATTCTCTTCTCACGCTCCTTACCCTCGCATTTGGCTGTCAAAATTAGAACCAGGTAGTTTACCTCCAAAGAAGTCTTGTAAGGAAGGGATGCAACTAACATTTACTAAGCACTTGCTAGTATCAGGCTCTGTGCTAGATGCTCTATTGAAATTGTAAGCGACTTAAAAGCAGAAATTATGACTTAATCTTAAATGTAACTCTTCCCTCTACCCTCCCCACTCCCAGAAATACAAAAGGTATAGGGCATTTCATGGAGCTTCACCAATATCTTGTGAATAAGTGAAAAAAATAATGTATAAGTCATTTAGAGTTAATTTATAAAAGGAATTTTTTATGTTTAGCTGAAAAAAATTCCAACCATTTGATGAGGACTGATTGGTAACACCAGAAAGTTAAAACCATGCTGATATACTGAAGCTCTGTGTCCTCATCCCTGTTTATGTATAGAAGGCATCTGCTCCTTCCCAAGGTAGTATCGTATTCTAATATTTCAGAAAACCAAACTTTCTTAAAGTACAAGACAGATCAGTGTAACATAAAATTCTTTGCTTTAGAAAATGTATTTTTTATAATGAGAGAATTTCCCCCTCAAACTCTAATTATCACAGCAACAAAAGAATATCTATGGAGTGCTTTATCGGACAACATAGCTGAAGCACTAGAAGTGATAGAAAAGTATCAGCGATATTTAACAGGAGCACTCATTCCATGGAAACAAGTGGAATAATTTGGTGGAACTGTGTACAACCCATAGAATTAACAAGGATGGATGATAGGGAAAACATTAAACAAACATCCGACAAGAGTTTTCGTGAGGAAGGGTTATTCCTTACTAGAAGCAAATGTCAAATTTCTCAGATTCCCCGATCTCAGGACTCCAGGCTGGTCCTTCTATGGTCCAAAGATGACAATGGCAGCTCCGTGCAAACAACTCCATAAATCTCAGTGAAAGCCCAAAAGGATGTCTCATACATCTATTGTAAGAGAGAAGAAACCTTTCCCAGAGGACTTCTCCTTATGGCTGGAACCAGAAACGCTTCCTGAAGCCATGCCTATACCAGTCACTAGCAAGGAGAGTAAGATCACCAGAACTGTGTCAGACTCAGCCTTCTGTGGAGCTCCCAAAACTGAACAAAGTAGAGCTCCACAGAAGAAGGTTGCTGAGGCAAGCTATGGCCCGTGGGTCAATTCCGACCAGGTGACTATTCTGTACTGCTTGCAAGCCAAGAACGATTTTTAGATTTTCAAACGATTACATTTAAAATGGCTAGAGAAGTATCCATAAAGCCTAAAGTATTTACCATCTGGACTTTTAAGAATGCATTTGCTGATCCCTGTTCTGAAGCAAAGAAGGGGGAAAGTGATTATTGGATGGGAAATCAGCTGTCTGTTGGAGTCATTACTGACCTTTAAATTGATTCAAAATTGAAAACAAAAAGTCCCTAACTTCCTCTTATATTTAACTTCATCCACACCCTTAATGTTCTACCTTTGTTTACTCTTTTATCCACCAGTCACAGGATACAATCAGGGCTCTCTACAAGGCGGTCAGTCCAATTTTCTTCCCTCCACATGTGTAGTTCAAGACACAGAAGTCCAAAATGTATGTGCCTTCCAAGGTTGGTGATAACTTTGTTTTTAGAGGGCAGCAGGAACTATTTTATAGGACTACACCTGTAGCGTGTCCCCAAGTTTTTAAATGGGTCATCTGGCAGGATTTGCATTGCTGCTCTAATTCAGTTTCACAGTAGAAAAGTGATATTTTGGAGCTAGTGTATATTTCACTGTGGTCCCAGAGAGTTACAGGGAGCGTTAATTGTTTAAAGGTTCCCATAAGTTTGGATTTATGACTCTGCTACCATTCTGTAAGTTACACAAATGGCAAATGATAGTAATTCACTCTACTGATGGAGAAATATAAGAGATTAAATGACTTGGGCATGTTATCCACAAAATCTATAAATGAAAGCACTGGCTAAAAGGGCCCACCAATGTACAGAATATAGCCCATGACCTGAAAGTCATGCGTTTGTGTGTGTGTGTGTGTGTGTGTGTGTCCTCTTGGCTTTGACAATTTTGACTCACACATTGACAATTCTTCACTCAGTCAAAAAACAGGCTTAACAACATTTAAAATATTCTTTATATGTAAGAATCAAACTCCTAAAAAAAAACCCCAAAATACAGTCTTGTATTATACATATAATTAAGTACTTAAATGGTCATTCAAGCTGAGATAACTAAATAAATGAGATTGCCACTCACAGGATTCTTCTAAGAACTTTCAAATTAAAAAAAAAAAAATATATGTATATATATATGCATATACATATATATATTTCTCTCTGTAAGTTTTGTTTTTAACCTAAATGATATATTTGACAGACTTTATATATATACCACCATTAACTTATTATTCATATTTTAAAGAGATACAACCTGTGTGTGTGTGTGTGTGTATACATATAATTTGAAACCACCAACATACATATTTCTGGAAGAATTCAGGGAGTGTTGCATCAGTTTTTGTGACCAAGTCTTCTTTAGAGCCAGTCCTGTTTTCATCACAATCTCCACCATGAGGATATGATATAAGATGCCATCAAAGATGCTTATCATTCAGCACCAAGGAGATTTTTTTCACTGAAGTACAGACACTGACTCAAATAAGAAAAATGCTACATATAATGTGTGGTAATGTGTGGTTAGGACTTGGCTTGAGAAAAAAACGTATCTGGCAGTTTTAGAGACAAAATATATTCCCCCCTTTTCCCTTGTATCTAGAGAGAGAAACCTGAGGTATGCATTTTTTTTCTTTTTTTTTAAATTTTTTTTTTTTCAACGTTTATTTATTTTTGGGACAGAGAGAGACAGAGCATGAACGGGCGAGGGGCAGAGAGAGAGGGAGACACAGAATCAGAAACAGGCTCCAGGCTCTGAGCCATCAGCCCAGAGCCTGACGCGGGGCTCGAACTCACGGACCGCGAGATCGTGACCTGGCTGAAGTCGGACGCTTAACCGACTGCGCCACCCAGGCGCCCCATTATGCATTTTTTTTTTCTATTTCTGAGTAGTAATTAATGATTTTCCTATAGAGGGTAATTAGATACATGATACAAAATCACAATGGCATCTGGCCTGCAATGTATGTCTTATGTCTTATGTCCTGTAGGACATAAGACTATGATTCAGGGTCGCCTGGGTGGCTCAGTTGGTTAAGTGTCTGACTCTCGGTTTTGGCTCAGGTCATGATCTCACGATTTTGTGAGTTCAACACCCGTGTTGGGCTCTGTGCTGACAGTGGAGCCTGCTTGGGATACTCTCTCTCTCTCTGCTCCTCCCCTGCTCACACTATCTCTGTCTCTCTCAAAATAAATAAAATAAAACTTAAAAAAAATCATTAAAAAAAAAAAAGTATGCTTCAAATATGCCAAAACAATCCTGGAAACCCCAAACCAACTATAAGGAAATAGCTGAGGGGGACCTCTCAATATTCGAATCTGTGTGAATAGCCTAGTCTCAAAGTGCTAACCTCAAGACTGAGTTAATCTCTCGCCTAAACTTAAAGCTATTATTGTCCACATCACTTATTTGGTAATTAATCACGAACTGTTCTGTGATGTTGCTGTAATTAAGCATTTATTGTTAACTCACATTATAATTCTACTTTAGCTGCTGAACGTGGGTATATCTCAATCTAAACTGGGTTTCAAGTAACCTGAGCACTGAAAACAGTCTCTGTATTCCTTTAGCTAGAATGACAATGTACTTTCTCCCCAATCAGGACACTCTGAAAGTGAAAGTGAAGAGTTAAAACAAAGGCATTAATACATCTGCAAGAAAGGAGCAAAAGATAGGGATTTGAAATAGGTCTATGTCCTGGTAGACAGACTATAACCTAGGGAACAGGTGGCAGGCATATTATAATATAGTCTACATTTCTGTAATTGGCCTTATAGGAGAAAGTAGCCTTCTAAGAAGTTTCTACCTTCCTGAAGCAGGATTCTGTGCAGGTCACCTACCTGTTCAAAACTTCCCAATGGCTCTCCCAGTATAATGAGAACAAAATCAAAACTCTCCCATCGAAACTACCAAGACCCTGCTCCAACGTATATTTTCAAGATTTTCATTATTCTCCTTTTCAGTACCCCTGGGCTCACTAATTATAACTCCTGACTAACTGCTTTCCTGCTTGAGTCATTACTTGAAATATTATTCGTATTTTGCCAATTTCTATATATCTAATCCCTAGACATCCTAGCTGAAATCCTACTTTCTTCATGAAATTTCTCCAATCTCTCCCCCAGCCTGTTACCACCAATGGAAGTAACCGTTCTCTGAATAGCAATCTACCCATACTTCTCTTATATATCACTTTCCAATGTGTATGACAGATATTGGCGCTGACTATAGTAGATAAGACTATTACTAGGTTTTAAGTCCCTTCAGAGAAGACTCTTGACCAAATCCAAACTTCATATATACCCCACAGTAACAAGTGCAATGCCTGGTACAAGTTGGATGTTCAAAAATGGTTGGTAAGTAAATGGTTCACAAGAACAATAAATTAGTAAATTCTGATGATAAAGAATACTGTTTTCATCATACTAGTGTGTATACTACATGAACATCAGACTCTTAAGATATTCTCTAACCAAAAAATACATATTCTTCTTTCCCTAGAAATTTGAAGGAAAAAAGAAGTTAAATGCCAGTGTTGACAGAATTGTAAAATATTGAAAATAATTAACTTACTTTATCTGTAGTAAGAGTATAATTTAATTTGATTTTAAAGTTTTACAGATATTTACAGAGCACTGTTATAAGGAAGATGGACATAATTAAAGCCTCTCCTATGAGGAATGAAATAGACAAAATGACCATAATTTAATTCTTAACTCAAATTCTGATACAGCAATCAATATTTTACTTTAAAGGGTTTTTAATCCTTTAACATTTTACTAGCTGAACTCGAGTGTATTATTATTTGCAAACCTTCAAAATTCATGTGGAATTTTAAAAGAAACAAAAGAGATATATTATAATGGTATGTGTTTGCTTTGCTTTATTAAAAGGGCACTCACGTTCTCACATGCCCTGTGTGAGAAACGACCCCCTGAGCAGAGCTGATTGGACGAGTGGGAGCCAATCCGATGGCCGTGTGGAACAAACTGCGATCTCATTCAGATTCTCCCTTTCTCCTCCCTGAGACTCAGGAGAGACTGTAGCTGCAGGTGTTATATTTTTAAGACAAAGACTCATAAAACAGGGGCTACCAAGTCCATATTTAAGCCATAGAGAAGTAAAACCGAAAAATGTAGTCTATTAAAAGAATGAAGCAGATGGACTAAGACAAACACAGAAAAGAAACCCAAGCGACCAGAGAGAGAGACAGACAGACAGACACACACACACACACATAGAGAATGCAGTCGAGGTACTCAATAGTTTCCACATTCCTTGTTCTAGTCTTTTGTAAATCTCAGCTACAATTCCTGTAGATTATTTCTATGGGATAACAATATGGGTAATCTCAGAAAAGTAATAAGCATACATTTATATAAGTATAAAACAGATTTCCATTTGTGCTTACTCTAGATTCAATTGATCCGTTACTGGTAACTAAAATGTTTCTGAGACACTGGGCCTTTTGCTCTTTGTGCTGATATGCTCAAACGGCAGATAACTGAACGATTAGAGATACTTTACATCTATAGCTTTGAAAGCATTTTAACATCTTTGGGCTAACAGAAACTGCTTATCAACCCACCTCTTGAAGAGCATTAATCAGATCCTTATAATGAGATAACACATTTCCCCAAAGTGAGCAAAGACTCTTCATCACTTCTCAATGTGAGAAATAAGCCCACTTAATGCCAATTACTATTGACACAATTTCTTCTTACATACAATATAAATAAATCTGTCAAATTAAGACAAATGAACAATCAAATTTCTCCGTGTTCCACACATTTAACAGATGCTCAAGCAATGACAGAATAGCAAGTGCTTTTCTATATGAAAAAAAAGCACTTTTGAATTAAACCTTTCATTTTTAGGTATTAATAATACCATATGCAGTTGGGACTTAAGTTCTACTAAATAATGATAGCAGACACAGCAGTAGCAATAGGATGTCAGGGTAGGCTAACAACAATAAAGAAAAAACTGCCACATGAAGGATAAAATCTTCACGTCTCTCCCATTTAGGCTTTATAGCAATCTCGCAAAGCAGGGGATTGGTAGAGATACTTGACTTTTTTTTAGAAATAGAAATTTACTCCACTATAAAAGTTGATTTTTCAAATGAGTTGGCTAATACCCCCATTTTCTTATAACTCTCCTTTCTTTATAAGCCATCCGTTTCCTATCCTTTTTCTGACTACTGCCTGCTTGCCTCTCCAGATTCCTACCAATCCTCCACCCTGCTCGATGTCCTGCTTGATGTCCTGGGAAACTTACTTAATATGGATCATATCAATGGGTTCTTTTGGTCTTTAAGTTGTTACACTTGGACAATGGGAGGGAATGGCAAGAGACTGGTGGGGAGCAGGGGTGTGAGGGGTAGGGGTCAGATATACCCCTTATCAAAGGCTGCAGGTATTGTCAGGAGACCTTCTCCAAATAGCTACCTTCTTCTGCTTCTTTGCCCCTTTGGGCCCAGGGACGATAATGTCTCCCCATTTGCTGCTATCCCTTGCTCATATCCCTAAACCATGCCCACCTTTGTATATAATTCTTTTATTAAACTTTCCTCAAATTACCCACTTTGAGTATGCCGCTTATTGCCAAGACTCTGAATATAATTCTCTTCCCCTGTATCTTTGGAACACCTCCTTCAAAAGCTGCCAAAGCCTTTATATAAAAGTTGTCAAGTTAAATGGCATTGCCTACCTTGATTTCTCTTTGTAGCACCTGTTACTTCTTCATACTACTACTGTATTCAGTAGACCCTGTGATGGATCTTTCAGTTTTCTCTTCCCATTGCTGCCCTTCAAATATGGTAATTTGCAAAGGTCCTTTCCTAAATTCTCAACGCATCTCTCTATACTTTCTCCACCTTGGAATGCATGATCACTATGTTCATGGCTTTCCAAAAGATCTTTCTAACCCCACCTAGACTGTCTTTCACACTCTAGTGCAATTATTTCCAACTGCTAGTGACACTAAATGTCCCTCCTTATCTCATATCAACTCTAAGTACAAAATTATCAAGGCATAGGAAACCAGTATTTCTCTCTAGCTTCCTCACTTCCCTGAATTGTACCACCCTTTTCTAAGTCTGTTCTAATGCCCGATTCATTTCCACGTATATAACTATGTCTTCATAAGTTACTTTCATCTTTCTCTTCCTTCATTACTCATGCCATTAAATTGGATTTAGGATTAGCTTCAAGTTTGGTAACTGCATAAACTTCAAATTGGTACTTTCCACAGTATCTAGCATATGGCCTTAATCATTTTACATCTCAGTATTTCTTGCATTAATGGATCAAAACAAATTATAAAGGAACCGATATATAAATCTTACATAAAAATTTAGGTGACTAAGGGAAATATGTAATATGTCTGAAAAGACAAATATGGAAAAATACAGTGCTCATATTTACAAGTAATTAAAGTATTGCTTGTATGTCAGGTATTATACTACATACTTATATATACATAAGCTCATTTAATTTTTACACACATACACACACAGGTATCAATACACACATAATCACTTATGGGTGAATTACGGTTCCAGAAAATTAATTCCAAGTTCACAGGACTAGAAAGTGGAAGACTGTACAGTAAAAAGTATGCTTGTCTGTATGTTTAGTTTAACATGCATAGTGAACCTGAGCTTTATCATCAAGCTTTGAGCAAAAGAATGTTTTGGCTTATGTAAAGATTACTAAGTTCTATCTGTCAAAGTAAGACAGATTAGTTCATGGTATTAGATCTCCCTATCCAATTCTCTGCCTTTTCTGACTTATTAGCCTTAGCATGGTAACTTGACATGAGGAGGGAAGGAGGCAGGATGATGGAAACAGTGTAAAGGTTGAATCCTAATCCAAGGGTGGTGCTGCTTGATCAGAAGGTGTTTTTAGAATCAAATGGAAAGCATTTGTTGTCCAAAAATCAAATTGAAACCGTGAGTTCTCCAGAAAGAACACTAAGCAAGCAAACAATGGGGCCCAAAAGTAGCTAAGTGAGTTTTTATCAACACATTAGTCACCAAATAAGCTGACCCTGAGGGACATCAGCCTGAGTTGGAACCAGGGAAAAACTGAGTGCGGAGGATGGCAACTACTATTTATTGGTTCAGAACCCTGATTCAGTAGGATTTATTTTCCATTTAAAGGGCCTAATAGCAGGAATTCTGGATTTGGATGAACCATAGTGGAAGGACTAGGGAGGGTAAACTAGTCTAAAAGTCCTTCTGCATCACCGACAGAGTGTTTAAAACTGCGCATACCCCACTGATGAATTGAGACGTTATCGATGAGGATATCCCGTGAAGACGAGGAGCAGAGTAAGGTTGAGAACCACAGAGCTAGAGCAGTGCTGACTGGGAGAGCTTAGAAACGCGTGCTGTTTTTCACTGAAACGCCATGAAATAAAATGACTCTTGGGAGAAAACAAATAGATATTTTTCAAAAAGGAAGGGCATTGTTCACGGGTTTTCAAGAACGTTATAAATGCCATAAACTGTTTTTAAAAATGGGTCAGTGGTAAACAAAAATGCTCTTAAGTATAGCAGAGAGTCCACTTAGCTTAGTACTTTCTGCTTGACGGAGCAGCAACAAGACATTATTTACATAACAATGCAGGAGTTGTACCCTCAGAATAGGTAATAAATTGGTAGAGTGCTGTTCCCTCTCATTCTAGGTCATCCTGACTTTTTTAGATAAAAATACCAATTGTCCTTTTAAAGCAAGGATATCTAAATTTTTGGACTGGGAACCTTATGAATAAAAAAATGTTTTGAGAAACCTCTCAATATACATATGTGTTCATCTGTAACCTTAAGAAACAGTGCTATACTAATATATGAGAGAAACATATAAAACCTATATAAAAAGAAATTACAAAGAATGGGAAAGAGATGACACAATTAAAAATGAAAACATTTTTTTTTTTTTTCAACGTTTATTTTTGGGACAGCGAGAGACAGAGCATGAACGGGGGAGGGGCAGAGAGAGAGGGAGACACAGAATCGGAAACAGGCTCCAGGCTCCGAGCCATCAGCCCAGAGCCTGACGCGGGGCTCGAACTCACGGACCGCGAGGATCGTGACCTGGCTGAAGTCGGACGCTTAACCGACTGCGCCACCCAGGCGCCCTGAAAACATTTTATACAAATGTACAAAATACCTTCGGGCTCAACTAAAAAACCTTAAAAATCTTATGAAAATTGCAATGTAGATTTGAGGATCTGATTCTAAGTTCATTTTCAATAGCTGGTCCCATGGACCATATAGCTCAAAAGACGGGAGAGAAACAAGTTAGAGCCACTGGAAAAGTGCACTCACTGTTAGCAATGCCTACTAAATCACAATGCTTATTTTTTAAACATTTTTGGAAGTTTATGTATTTTGAGAGGCAGAGAGACGTGAGCAAGGGAGGGGCGCAGAGAGAGAGAGAGAGAGAGAGAGAGAGAGAGGGAGGAGAGAACCTGAAGCAGGCTCTGCATTGTCGGTATGAAGCCTGATGTGGGCCTTGAACTCATGAACTGTGACATCTTGACCTAAGCCAAAAAACCAAGAATTGGTACTTAACCGACTGAGCCACCCAAGAGCCCCCACGATGCTTATTTTTAATGTAATTTACTTAATCATGCTAAGGTTTTAATTGAACTCTGCTAGTAAAATTTCATCCTTCTTGATGTTTTCTAATAGGTTCAAAAACCACCTAAACACAAATTAAGAAAGACTTTAAAACAGGTTGGAAAATTGTTTTCCAGTTTTTAAATTACATGTAGATATAACAGTTGGGTGATACCTTACATCATTTTTTGGCAACCAAAATCACAAAACAGTGGACATTTCCAAAAATCTATTCTCAAAACGTCCCCTTCATTTTTGAAGTTTCTTTAAAAATGCAGTCACTTTCCCATTACTCTAAAATATGTAATATTTGCCTTTAAGGGCCCTGAGTATGTTCTTTCTTAAACAAAGTATCTACATCCAAGTAAAAATATCTACATGCAAGTAGTCATTTGTCATCATAGATGACAACAAATTTTGAACCCTTTATTTTCATTAAAAAAAAAAAAAGCACGAGAACTAAGATCACTATTCTTGAAAATACTAATTCATGAAATAGCCAGACAACCTCTTTATGCCATCAAATTATCATTCCCTTGGATTACCAACAGTGTTATTTATGAAGGATTACCGTTTAGGTAGTATCCATGAATCTACTTGTGTGGACATGTAGATATGTCACAACATGCTGGAAGTTGAAACGATGAGTAAGTCTGTCAGTGACAACCCCTCCCTACTGAGCCTCCCATTCTCCTCAGAGGAACCACCTTGAACCGACTCAGACAGGCTGACACACAGACACATAGAGGGAGCCAGCATCCATCTTTGTATTAAATATTAGTAGATTCTAACTGTCTTTATTCATAATAAGAAATTATGATTAAAAAAATTAAAATTCTAATATTTTTCCTATTCTCAATGGCTTCCTCTTGTACATTCCCATAAAGTGTCTACTTTGGGAGACTTCTGCTTTAAAAATATATGTACTTTTGAGGATTTAAAAAGTATGCATATTCAAGTTACCCTCTGAAAAACAACCAGTTGCTTCCTTCCTCCCTCAAGCAATTCATAGTTTCAGACAACGTCAACAGAAATGGTTACCCCAAATATCTATTTTTTCAGTCACTTGAGAAAATTATATCATTACCAGTTTGAAGGAATAAAAATATTCTTAGAGTAAGTAGCATATTTCGACTATCATTTACATAAATTATTCTCTGATAAACCCATCAATGATGTTGACTATCAAAATATATCAATTCCAGTATTAATGTAAAACAACGCAAAGTTAAATGTGTTTCAATGATAAGATCAGAGCTAATTTTATTGCTTTACGGAAGAATGACATTAAAGGAATAAGGACACAGCTCATTATTTTTATTAGTAACAGGACTTAAATTAGCTTGACAAGAGAACAGATGACTTCAAATACACGGTAAGAGTCCTTTACCAAATTAATTTCTCCCGGAAAATCAGAGAGAATAGTAATAGTCTTAAAGCAGCTAGCTACTCAACTCCAAATTTGGGATTTTATTTCTGATGTGTGTCTTACCTTTGCTCCATGCTTATGTAGAACTTCCATGACATCATTGTGAGCTCTTTCTGCTGCAACATGCAAGGGAGTCATGAAACTGCGGAGAGGAGAGAAGGAAAATGTAATGTCCTAACTTTTGTTGCATTTCCCCTTTAAGAGCCGAACACCTCCTTCTGCGATTGCACTTACTCTTTATTTTTTTCATTAACATTTGCTCCTTTTCTAAGTAATAGTTCTGTCACTTGTTTTCGTTTGGGATGCAGGGAGGCCACAGCACAGTGCTGTAAAGTAAACAAAACTAAGTTAATAAACTTCTATTTAAAAGGAGAATTCTGAATTAAGTAGCATCTGCTGACTCTTTAGAACACTGTTATGTCAAAAAACGTTTACATATTTTATGTCATGGAGATGATCAAATTCTCCCTAAACACCTTGGAAGTGCAAGACACAGGCCTTTAAAACAAGATAAAATTATCTAGGTCAAGCATTAAGAAAGACTGTTTCTCTTCCTTTGGCCGATGCTTGTTTGAAGGTAATAGAATACTGCCTCTCCAAAGGTACAAACATCTATACCTCAGTTGTTCAATCCTTCATTGGGTTGTCAGCTACATAAATAAATAGTTCTCAAAATCTTCCCCAGAGCCACTCCTGGCACTATATAAGCCTATACGCCCAGGGATAGGCAAGAGGTAATAGACTTGAAGGAGCTTAGTGGAAGAAGTATTCTCAGAGGCTTAATGTTTTATCCTGTATTTATATGATTTTTGTATTCAACTTTGTTTTATATTAATGTTTTATATTCAAATTTTATGAGTAGGGGCACCTGGGTGGCTCAGTGTGTTAAGTGTCTGACTCTTGATTTCGGCTCGGGTCCCGATCTCATGGTTTGTGAGATTAAGCCCCGTGTTGGGCTCTGTGCTGACAGTGGCGAGCCCGCTTTGGGATTCTCTCGCCCTGTCCTCGACTTTCTCTCTCTCTCAAAAGAAACATTAAAAAAAATAAAATTTTAAGAGTTAAAACCTACTTACTAATGAATAAAATGAACACTCCCAAAAAGCAGGTCAGGATTATTCTGTTGCTTTGGGTGTCTCCCGGCATAACGCTGTATAATTTCAGTATATCTGAACACCAGTTTGAGAGGCACGTACTTAAGTGTACATACAGCTGGCCCATTTCAGTTTGATAACTCTTTTAGTGTCGTTTTCGGCAGGTATTGACTACAGGTTGACTTTTTTGCACCGGATATATGTGGGAATTTTAACTGAAGCGTATTTAGAGGTCTGTGATATAGGCATCACACATGCTTCAATTCTGAACTCAGGAATAATTTTATCGGCCCTATACCTGAAATTTAATGTGACCAATGATAAGAAAAATCAGCTAATCTTTCTGAAAGTACGTTAGAAGAAAAAACACGAACTGTTTAAAAAACAATGTGTACGGTCTGGAACAAAAAATTCATAATCTTCGTATTTTTCTATAATGAATGTAGTAATTCTTTGGAAAATTAAGAATAATTCTTTGGATAAGTGCTCCAAAGGATAATGCAAGTATCTCTAAAAATACTTTTAATATTCCACAGAAGACAAACAGTCTTTACTTAGCAACCATAAGAAAAAGATTCTATAGAGAAAATCACATCTTGTATTTTATGAAAGAATTGGCCACAAAAGTAGACTTGTGAGAATACAGTTGGGTAAGGACAAAGGTAAAAATAATTCCCAAATCAAGGGTGAGCAAACATCTATTCTCTCATGCATGAAAGCAATCATCTCCTGAACCAAATTAAAAATCAATGCAACCAACATTAAAATGGAAATTTCTGGCATTTCTGATACGAAAGTTACTTAAGGGTTCTGAAATGAAAATCGTACATTGTGCTTCTATTACAGACCTAAGGAATGGATTAACAATGAAATCTTACCAGGGCAGTTTCATGAGACTGTGGTTGTTTGAAATTAATGATTTCCAAAGCAAGTGTTTTTTTAACTTTGGCTAGGTCTGCTTCTCTGGCTGCTTGCAGTAGAGAATGACCTTTAAATTCATCTGTCAATGAAATAAAGGTTGACATAAAAGATTTAAGATCTGTAAAAATCATTAGCATGATTACAAATAAGAAAAATACTAATTTTACATATTACTCTATTTTATCAATAGCAGTAACATGATGCTAGGATGATAAAGGCGCAGAGGATGTGCAGGTAATGAAGAACTTTGAAAAATGTATGCTCTGAAATAACACGATTTTATACTCAGAGTCCACAGAGATGCACACATACAAACACATTTACCCCCGCTAAGTTTTAAAACAAGCAACCAAAAACATCTACCAAATGGAAGCCGGTTCTAAACATATATACACTGGAATACTTTATAGCTCTTAAAAAAAAAGGAGGTCTGCACACACTATCATGAAAATATACATAATTAAATGAAAAATCAAGTGGCAAAAGAGGTATGACAGGTTGACCCAAGTTTTTTGTATTGTTACTACTGCTATTGCCACCACAACCAAATATGAGAAATGGTACAAAAAAGGCACTTAGAGAAATATTTGCCAAAATATTAATAGTTGTAGCACTGAAAAGGGAAGAACTGAATTATAGGGGAAGTGCCAAGAGTCTGAAAATTTTTTGAAGAACAAATAGTATTTTATTATTTGTATAAGAGATTTATATAAGCAAGTAAGAGATTTCTTCAAAAGTGATTTCTTAATTAACTGCATAAATAAAAATCCAATATTCTAATTAAAAACTTAGAGTCATATTTTCTATTTTACAGTTTTGGTTTGTATTTTGATATGACAAAAAGCTGGAAATTCTTTAAAAAGATGCAAATGATGTGTAAGCTAATATATTACATAGCAATCCCCGGCCAGCCCACATAGCCTTTGCACCTGCCTGCTACTAAATTCCTTTCTTTTCCTCTCTCCTCTCCCGAGTTCCCCATCTCACTCCCCTCTGTCCCTCAAAAAACAGAGAAAGACACACATGGAAACATATGTGCCTTAATAACTCCTATTACTGTGATGAATCACAAAATTCTACTACTGAAACTAAGATTTTACTATATGTTAACTAACTGGAATTTAAATAAAAACTTAAAAAAGAAAAAAGAGAACTACTATCATCGCTCAAGGCCTCAGTTTAGATACTCTGGTTAGGCCTACCTGATGTTCTCCATTATTGGCCTAGGATTCCTTCTTATGAAGCCCCCTGCACTTGCATTAGCCTTACGTCACAGGACAGATCACATGATCTTATTTGCTACGGTAGTCCTATCACTTAGCACACTGCTTGTATATGGTATATTACGTATTCAATTTGCTGCATGAATGGTGAATATTTATAAAATAAGTCATGGCAGGTGCAGGGAGAAACCATTTTTATGAAACTTCTTGTTTAGTGGTACCTTATCACTGCTAAATTCCTCAAAGTATAGGACTTTGAAACTTCAGAAACTCAAAGTTAAGGTCAAATGAAGTAAAAGTAAACCAGTGTTTTCAAAACACAAAATTATAGATTTTCATGTTAATGATAAAATTAGGGATAAATCAAGCAGAAGAATTACAAACTGCCATATGTAAGGAGCAGGATCCTGCCGACTGCAAAGGAAGGTGATGTGTTGAGAACGGATTTCAAACAGAAAGTATGGTTTTGCTTTGGCCATCAGTCTGGGGAAAGTTAAATGGAATTCAAATCATACTGGCTGTTTCTCTAATGACAAATGCTCTATGACTATCAAAATGATATAAGCAATTCTACTTTTTCAATTACTCTTTTGAGTTCAGGATAGGTGACTCAGAAAAAAAAATAAGGGTAAATTTACGAAAAACATAAGTAATAGGACTAGAATACTAAGGAAATTACGAAATTAGGATGTATGCAATAATGCAATTAGACATAGTATTTTCTCAAATAACAAGAAATAAAATATTCCTTATCTTTGCTCTTTAGGAAAAAGTAAAGATGTCTGCCCAAATTGGCTTTCAAATTTAAAATATAGTATACTCAAGATTAAAAAAAACAGAGAATGGAAAAATCTATCAACAATACAATGATCCCTCCAAATGCAAAGGTTACATAAAGATTTGTTTTTAAAACCTCAAGGAAGTACTTAAGTAGCAAAAAGAAGGCAATAAAATTGCAAATTATACTCAAACTTACCTTGAAAACTTAATACTTATAAGATGCCATAAAAGTTTCTTTTTTTTTTTTTTTTAAGTTTATTTCAGAGAGAGAGAGAGTGGCGGGCAGAGAGAAAGAATCCCAAGTTGGCTCTACACAGCCAGTACAGAGCCTGATGCAGGGCTTGAACTCACAAACCATGAGATCATGACCTGAGCTAAAATCAAGAGTCGGACACTTAACCAACTAAGTCACCCAGGTGCCCTAAGTTCCTCTTCAAAATCATTTTGAAACAAGAATGAAAGCTACGTTAGGTATTTTCAGCTTTAATATATGCAGAATCCAAACTACCTTGCTCATTTCACTTCATGGAAACAGTAAAAAAAGAGAGAGAAGAGCAGAAAAAAAAGTGTGAAATGAAAATGCTATAACCATGGGTAGGATAAAAATCTTGTTTGTTTCTTATATAATTATATAATTAAAAAAATTTTTAATATTTTTGAGAGAGAAAAAGAGAGAGAGAGAGAGAGAGAGAAAGTATGGGGGAGGGGCAGAGACAGAGGGGGACAGAAAATCTGAAGCAGGCTCTGTGCTAACAGCAGAGAGCCCCAAGTGGGGCATCAACTCAGGAACTGAGAGATCATGACCTGAGCCAATGTCAGAAGCTTAACCGACTGAGCCACCCTGGTGCCCCTTGTATACTTTTCTTAAGAAGAACTCTGTTAGGAGTGCCTGGTGGCTTAGTCAGTTAAGTGTCTGACTTCGGCTCAGGTCATGATCTCATGGTTCGTGGGTTTGAGCCCCACTTCAGGCTCCGTGCTGACAACTCAGAGCCTGAAGCCTGCTTCATATTCCGTGTCTCCTTCCCTCTATGCCCCTTCCCTGCTTGCACTCTCCCTCTCTCTCTCTCAAAAAAACCCAAACATTAAAAAAAAAAAAAAAAAAAAAGAAGAAGAACTCTGTTAATTGTGAATGTCTAGAGTAAGGCAGCGGGCATGATGATGAAAATCACAGAGAAGTTCCAACTTTGTTAAATCCTTTTCTTCAGATAATTCCTTGGCGAAATCTTATTTAATAAAGTAAAAGAAATACTGAGCAGGTTGAAAAGTACTCTAATCAGGGAACTTCTTTTACAAAACTATATAAATTTCTGTTAAGTCATAATGTGTACACTGGAATCAGATAGTGAAAGACACTATAAAAACTCATAATAATACTCACAATGGGAAAAATGCTTGAAAGGAAAAATAAGTCAAAGGTGACATGGAGGATAAAGCTGAGCCCAGGGTATAAACTAAAAGAAGGAAATTAAAAAACAACAACAACAAAAGATTTAAAAAAAGTTTTGAGTTCAATTCAATTCAATAAACTTGCTGTGCAGTGTTCACAATGAACTGTGCTGGGGTGAGGGGGGCAGATAGAGAGATCCAGACACAAATACCATCAACGCATTTTTACTGGGTAAATGAGGCACTGTGCGGGTGCTAAGGAGACAAGAATGAAATGAAAAGTCTTTCGAGAACTTAAATTTCACCGTGAAGATAGAACACGCACATAGAAGAATGAACTGTATGATGCAAGATAACATATGGCAAGGGTCATATGAGTGGGAGAGAGAAAAAAGGCATTTCTACGAGGATTCACTGCTAAGACATCTGCCCAGTTATAATCTGGTTTGTGCTGGACTGTAATCTAGTCGATGTTATCTGTGCCAGGACCAAAATAAGTTTAAATTTCTACTTAAACAAAGTGAAAATTGCAAGTCTTCCTGTTTTAATACAAACCAGCTTAAAATCTGCTTAAATTTAAATGACATCATCATTTTGACTCTGCCTTTTTCTTAAGTTATCATTTAAAGATTTTCTCAGGCATTTAAATCCAGTTACCTGATTCTTAGAATCCTGAGAGAGAATACCAACCATAGGATGAGTTAAATGGTAGGTAGGTGATGCCTAGTTGAATTTAAACCTGCAATGCCCACATACAGAATTAAACAGATCTCAGTATTTGATAGGACAACTAAATGTAGTGTAATATCCTGAGTGAGATCCTGGAA
Organism: Lynx canadensis; assembly: GCF_007474595.2. Lineage (NCBI taxonomy): Eukaryota > Metazoa > Chordata > Mammalia > Carnivora > Felidae > Lynx > Lynx canadensis. Next base: position 26,824,040 of record NC_044306.2, on the reverse strand, counting down.
CAGAAGCAGGACTTTAGGTAAAAACTAAGGAAATCTGAGTAGAATATGGTCTTTAGTTAATAATCTATCAATACTAGTTCACTAACTATGGCAAATGTATCATACAAATGTAAGATGTTAATAAAGGGGCAAACTGGATATGGAGTATATGAGAACTCTATGCACTAATTTTGTAAATTTTCTGTAAATCTAAAACTATTCCAAGACAGGGGCACCTGGGTGGCTCAGTCTGTTAAGCACCCGACTCTTAATTTTGTCTCAGGTCATGATCTCCTTGTTTGTAAGACTGAGCTCCATGATGGGCTCTGGGCTCACACTGCAGAGGCTGCTTGGGATTCTCTCTGTCACACCCATGCACGTTCTCTTTCTCAAAATAAATAAAATTAAAAAAAATATATATATATATAAAACTATTCCAAGACAAAAAGCTTATCTAAAAAACATGCATATGGTGGCGTGTGGGTGGCTCAGTCGGTTAAGCATCCGACTTAGGCACAGGTCACGATCTTGTGGTCTGTGAGTTCGAGCCCCGTGTCGGGCTCTGTGCTGACAGCTCAGAGCCTGGAGCCTTCTTCAGATTCTGTGTCTCCCTCTCTCTCTGCCCCTCCCCTGCTCACACTCTGTCTCTCTCTCCCTCTAAATAAAAATAAAAATAAAATTAAAGTTAGAATAAAAAACATGCATATGTATAATAGGTAATATATATCAATATATGAGAATATTACTTCCACCAAATCTTGAAAAAGATCTTATTTAAATTGGGGCAAGTTGGGGCACCTGGGTGGCTCAGTCAGTTGACGTCCAACTTTGGCTCAGGTCATGATCTCGCAGTTGGTGGGTTTGCGCCCCGCGTCGGGCTCTGTGCTGACAGTTCAGAGCCTAGAGCCTGCTCAGATTCTGTGTCTCCCTCTCTCTACCCCTCTCCCACTCACGCTTTCTTTCAAAACATTTTTAAAAACTTAAAAAAAATAATAAATTGGGGCAAATGATTGCACTTAGGCTATAACGCACACAAGCAACACAAACATGATTGTGCAACCTTGCAGGGCCTGGGAAATAGTGAGTGCTCAATAGCACCAGAATTATAAGCTCTGTGAGCTCAGAATTTTTTTCCCGGTTTTTACACTGTTGTGCTTGCAGGATCTGGCACAGAGTAAGCATGCAATAAATGGCTATGGATTGACTCACCCTCATTAGCCTTAGAAGAAAAATGCAGGATCAGAAAGGGGGATTACAAACTAGCGTACGTGTAAGAATAGAAGGTTGTTATTCAAGTTGGACAAAACACCAGTCTTCATAACTAAACAAAAATGATGTATTTCAATTTACAGCAAGCAATGTTGAGTCTGAGATATAAATACATACAAGTCAATCTCTCCCGGAGCTCAGGAGTTGGAGCCATATCTACAGCACTTTTGCCATGGCAATTGACTAGTGTAGGATCAGCACCATGGCTAAGTAACAGAGAGCAGACTTCCACACGATTCTTGGAAGCAGCCTCATGGAGTGGAGTGAACTGCCAGAGATCCATAGCGTTGACACAAGCTCCATGCTGGATTGAGAAAAACAGTTTCAGGTCAGCGATCATTTCACTGGATCTTAGTACAACTCAGAAGACATTTATCTCATTGTAAATTTCAGCTGTGACTCTTTGAAATGCCAATAAGCATTTTAGTTTCTTTCATTTCAGCTTTTAAAGACAATTTAAAATAGGTTGAATGTTTTAACATTTTTAAGGCAACAGTAGTATTTTTTAAAAACATTTTATTTTCTTAAAACTCTTATTGGCTCCCACAACACATGAAAACTCATGACAAGTTAGGGAAAAAAAAGCAAACAGTATCCAATGTTTTAAAACATCTTTTACCTTAAGTAGCAGTTCTGTGACCTCATAATGTCCATATGAACACGCATTATGAAGAGGCACAAGTCCGCTAAATGGAAAAAAAGGCAATAATGTACTCAAATTTCAAACAAACAACATATAGTCATTTATCTAAGTGCTAAAAGACAAAAACTAATAAATCCAAATATAATTATATTAAAAGCATTTAAAAATATTTAATAAGAGGCTACAAAGCATAGCTAATGTTTAACCTTTTGTATTTATCTTGTGCTTTGTGTACACAATCCTTAAATATGATAAAAACACCAATTAGAAAAGCATTGAGGTAAAAGGAAGGACATGAGCTAATTGACAACTGCATGCTTTAAAGATCAAGTATTTGTAGAAAAATGTTAATGGAGAGTGAGTTGAAAACTTCCTACCATTTTATTTCACTCTGTAGGTAACTGCCAGCATCAGAATGAAACTTCCAAACTATTATGACTTACATATCCAACTCTTATTCTGCATGAGTCAAGGACTCCCATTTTTGTGGTGTACTTCTCTGTTTTCAGACAAGCATAAGGGAACAGAGATGTACGAGAGCATGAGGCATTGTGCCCCTGTACTATGGGACACCATTCACAGTAGGGTACATGTCAGGCGAGACAGAACAGTACCAAGAAGAGGATTTGAAATGATGGATTCCCTCTCTGGTAAGTGTCTCAGGTATTGAGTTGTTTCTTCATTCTAATGTTTCCTGACAGGGAGAGGGGCAAAGTGAAAGAGACCCTCCTCCCTCTGGGGCTTCTTTTCTTTATGCTGCCAATGACCGGAGTGTAATACGGATCTACATTACCTGGGTACTAAGGTCAATTCTCTTTTATTTTTATTTTTTATTTAAAATTTTTGTAATGTTTATTTATTTTTGAGAGAGGAGGAGAGAGAGGGAGGGAGAGACAGAGTGGAGCGGGGGAGGGGCAGAGAGAGAGGGAGACACAGAATCCGAAACAGGCTCCGGCTCTGAGTTTCCAGCAACAGAGCCAGACACGGGGCTCGAACATCACGAACCATGAGATCATGACCTGAGCCTACGGCGTACGCTTTAACCGCTGAGCCACCCAGGCGCCCCAGGTCAATCTCTTTTAGATCTGAAGGTGGGATATGAGAAATGTTAGCCCATCACACAGGAACAGACCTAATTCCTATTCTCTGAAGACGAGATAGGAAACCGGTACTAAGTTCCCCAAAACCCCTATTCATAAAATAAAGGGCTTCGCTGCTTTTTTAACTGTCCCTCTCCCCTCCATTCCCACCTCAACCCTTTTGTAAATGTTCTCAGTTCAGATGTCCAAGTTTTATCAGGATAAAAACCAAATCAGAATATTGTAAACGTATGCTTTTGGTTTATTAATAAAAGATGATCCTTACACACCAGATGAACAGGACAGCTACGTTACTGGATTATCAGAATTTTCTATTTGTTTCATCTCCCTTTCTGAAATGCAATTTGAGTGAAAAATCAATAATTGAGAAAAGCAAAATTTAACTTCAAATAACAGAACTGCAATAAAATTGAACTAATTTAGGAAATTACTATGAGAAAGCATCTTTAATGAGTAGAACATGGAAATGAAGTCAAACTGAAGTTGCAAACATTCTTAAAGTGCTACACAAGCTATAAAGAAATGGATTTAGGACTTTGTTCAGTGAGCAAAAGCTTTAGTGTATCAGAAGCTAAAACAAAGCATAACAGTCCATGGGTGAGACCACTAAAGGAAATAAACTGAGGTGCGCCTGGGTGGCTCATTCAGTTAAGCGTCTGACTTCGGCTCAGGCATGATCTCACGGTTCATGGGTTCAAGTCCCGCGTCCGGCTCTGGGCTGACAACTCAGAGCCTGGAGCCCGCTTTGGATTCTGTGTCTCCCTCTCTCTGCCCCTCTCCCGCTTGCACTCTATCTTTCTCAGGAATAAACATACATGAAGAAAAAAAATGTCTAATAAAAACAAAAAAGGAATAGATGGATACACCTACCCTTTGTCTTTTGCATGAACATCAGCACCATGCTGGAGAAGAAGCTGTACTATCCGCACTCTGTTGTAGCCTGCGGCCAGATGTAGAGGTGTAGACTAGAAAAGAAAAAGAAAACACGTCCTCTCTTCAGGTAAATCGTCCTCGCCCTGTCATTTCATCTGTGCTTATGTAGACTGAAACACAATACATTCTAACATACACAGAAAGCATTGAGTTGAAGTGCGAGAAAGTCACATTGCATATTGGATGACAGTTCACTCACCTCAGGAGGTAATTCTAACTTCAGTGCTGTTCAGCGGTTTCTCCTACTTGTGGTTAAGGCCTTCAGTAATCTAGCTCCAGCCTACCTTCTCTACTTTATTTCCTATTTCTTTCCAACAGGAATTGTCCTCAGTGTTTCTGAGAGGACATGTTATAACCAAAACATTCTTCCTTATTCTACTTCAACCTTGCCTACTTTTCAAGTTCAAGCGTTTAAATCTCAATTCTACCATAAGGACTTCCCTAAAGATCTGGCTCTCAAAATTTCTCCTGAACACAAGGGTTGAGAAACCTCTCTAAAGAACAATTTGAAGAAACTTTAGTGGCAACAACAAGGACAATGGACCATATTCATTCCACATGGCTGTTGGCAATGGGTTAATTTGCTATATCAGAGGCAGTGAAATATAATATTTAATTTTTCTATTTTATGTACTCTAGATGCAGCATATATAAAAAATCTAGTTTCTTCGCAACCAATTTCTGCCACATTAATCTGAACCAAGTTATTAAAAGAATCTCTGCTCATATTTAAAATGGTAATTAAAATAATCAAACTTCTTACCTCTTTTTAAAAAAAGGAAATAACATTAATTAAAAGGTTCTCTGCAACCATTGCAATTTTCCTACCTTTGCTCATTTCCTTAAAGTTTAAATACTGTAACAGCTTTTCACACAAGGCCTAATACAACCATAATGTACTCTCATTTTTTCCTGTCTTCTATTTGGACCTTGATATTTAGTAAGACTTTAAATTTCTTTTCTTCATGTACTGCAAACGTCAAGATACAAAACAATCACTTCAAGGCATGTGGTATATTCTGACAGCCTCTAAGTTTAGGAAATATTTTTGAGTAGTACACAGCTAATAGTGAGGAGATGGGAGTAGGTCAGAAGAGAGTCCTGAAGAGGAAGTCAGGAAGCCTGATTCTATTTCTGGGTCTTATGAAACTGTGAAAGTCATATTACCTATACATCTCAGCCTCTTCATGTATAAAATAGAGAGAAAATCACCCATCCTAGCTACCTCCAAAATGTGCCAAAAGCAAGCTTTCTCCCATACATAAGCACTTTCAAAATGTAAAATGTCGTACCAAAATAGATGATTAAAATCTCTGTATCATCAAACACCTTGCCCATTCATGTTTCCACTTTCGGACACGGGTCAAATGTTACTAGCAGATGATACTGACAGGAGATGTCAAGTTATTTTTAAAACTGTTTTTCCCTCTCTTTAAGATTTTAAAGATGTTGCTTTGCTACCTTCTGGTTTGCATCATTTTGGACTAGGAATTTGCCAACATGCTTATGTTTATTCTTTTATACAGGTAGCTTCTCCTCCAGATGCTTTCATATTTTCTCTTTACCACTGGCTCCAAGCAATTTGACTGTGAAGTATACTGGTATACCCTTCTCCTCCTCCTCCCCCTCCTTTCCTTCCTCCTCCTTCTCCTTTGTGCTGCTCGGGGCTTCCTGGCCTTCTTAGATCTGTGCTGTATAGTTTTCACCAAATTTGGAAAACCTTCAGCTATAATTTTTTCATGTATTTTTTCTGCCCTCTCTTCCGCCATTCTCTCCTTCGGGGACTCCAAAGATACATATCTTAGGTTGCTTTCCAAGCTTGTTTTTAAGCTTTGTTAAACAGGCCCAGAGCAGCTTTTTAAGTCTAAGAGTAATTTTTCTCTCCTAGTGAGGTATTTATTACCCTTCTGAGTACCTTATGATATCTGGTGAATTAAGAGGTTTGTCCACTCTGGCTGGTAGCAACAGACACAGTGACAGATGCTATGTGACCTGCCAGAGTTGTTCCCTCTAATCCTCTTTTCCGTGGTTCTTCTCTTGCCTCTCGTGGTTTCCTCATACTTATATCAAATCAGTACTCAGCTGAACACTGTAAGGGGACCCTTTGCAGATCTCTGGAGCTCTCCTTTCGCTGGTCTCCAACCTGCTAACTCTTGCCCCATGGTCTCCCTAAACTCCTAATTCCACCTTCTCAACTCAGGGAGACCACGGGGCTCCTCCTGGGTTTCCCCTTTCCTGTTTAAGGACTGGAAATGTTTTCTTGGCAGTAAGCCAGAGCAGTCACACAGCTCAGCTTATTTAATGTTTATCTCTCAGGGATCACTATACGTACTGCATGATGTCCAATTTTTGAAAACCACTGTTTCATAGATTTCATTTGTGTGTGTGTGTGTGTGTGTGTGTGTGTGTGTGTGTTTATTGTTTCAAGAGGGAAAGTAAAACTAGTCCCTATTACTCCATCTTGGCCCACTTTCAGGACTTAATTGAACTTTATACTGCACTTGGGAAGCTTCCTCTAGAGACAGTGACTGCTCTGGATGACTGGTCAATAAGTCAGTAAGCTCTTTTATAGGACATAGCTGACATTTAATATTATACGAAAAAAGTGACACCTTCATTACTGATGCACAAAAAAGATTTCCCTTTTTCATATTAAGAATCTTTTACAAAATTTTATTTGTATACAGTTGATTTAATAATAGTTTTTCTGATTCTTGAAAATGAACAAAGTCCCTAAGTAGATGAATACACACACACACACACACACACACACACACACACACACACACACACATTAACTGTTTATTTAGAAGAATTAATCAGAAGAAAAAATATTTAGTTTCTGGATTTTTACAAATCAGTGAGACTAAAAATTATTTATAATGCTTTCAAAATGGCTACGTACTTAGTTTCTAAACTGCTGTGATCAGGTAAAGTAGAAGGCTCTGTAGTTGACAAGGCAGGAAGTGACAGGCTTGAAATAAAGCAGTTGTGGAAAAAACAAGAGTTGAGGAATGAGTAATGTCAAGAACTATTAGAAAGCAGAAGTGACAGAGTCTGATAACTGACGGATGCAGGTAGTAAGGGATACAGCAGTTCCAGTTTGGAAATGTCAGTGACAGATGAAAAAAAAGAAGGATGTAGGTCAGGGCGGGGAAGGGAGGAGAGAAGAGGAAGACGTTTGGGTTTATGAATCTGAGGTGCCTGATACCCTAGTGATCATGGGACCAACTAGAATTCAGGAGAGGTGAAGGCTGAACACAAATTTAGTTATCACTGGCATTCATTTAAAATATTTTAGCATGTGCAGTGTATCTTGCAGTATGTTAAGTGCTAGGGGTAGCATGGTAAACAAGAAAGGCTCGATACTTTGCCTTGATCAGTCTTCTTCCTCCAAAACATGAGTCCCTAAATGAAATACATACATACTAATTCTTCAGAAGGACAGAAGATGAAGAAACAAAAGCCTAGCTTCTGAGGAATCAACTAGAGAAAGCAAATACTATTTTTTTTTTAATTTAAATTCAAGTTAGTTAACATATAGTATAGTATCGGTTGCAGGAGTAGAATTTAGTGATTCCTCACTTATATAAAACACCCAGTGCTCATCAAATACCGTTAAATGTGACAAACAGTTCAAGATGTCAGGAGAGGCTAGAGGCTGCATACCTAACCCACTCTGGAGGCTAGCAGAAGGGACTGGGCTTAGGAAAGATTCTCAGAACTGCTTCCTGAGGGGAGACTGGAGGATAAACATAAATCCCTGAGGCAAAAGGATGGGGAACTTTATTCCAGGTAGTATGAAGAGCACATATTAACACCCAGAGGACACGGAGGAACTAAAGAAACTTCAGTGGCTAAATTCAGTGTATGAGATTGGGGGGGGGGGGCTCTAAGAACAACGGGAACCCCCTCAAGAATGTGAAGCAGAAAATTATGTAAGACTGCAGTTTGGGAAAGATCGCTCTAGCTATTCCACAGAGAATAAACTGGGGGTGGGGGCCAAACTAACAGCGGAAGACCTGAATTGAAGATCGCAGAGGGAGAGAGATAATGAGAGTGTCAGTTAGCAAAATGGTAGCAGTGCCTCAGTAGGGGTAGCTGAGCCAAGGGAGTATATAACTTTGCAGGGAGAGTAAGTACAGAATAAGCTAGATGAGACTTTCCAAGTAGTCACCATAATGCGGATGCTAATTATGTAAACTGAATCGTATCACTAGAAGGCACATACAAATCTGTAAATGCATGCAATAAATTTGAGGAAAGGGTACAAAGCAAAAAGAAAAAGTACAAATTAAGAACCAAGGATGGTTTAAACAAGCTTACACTACTAAGAGCCCAGAGGTTTTTCTTCTAGAAAGAAGTTCAGTAGGTGTAACGGTTAGCTAGATGGTAAACAATACACACCAAATACTATTTTCTGACGCAAAGCAATTAAAATCATATGGCCTAAGACTAAATTTAGTGCATGGTTAACACACAGTGCCCACTTTATGCTTTTACAATTGCGAAATGGCCAAGTAATGATAAAAGTAATTTTCTAAATGCTAGGATAATTAACAGAGTGCAATTTAGGCTTTGAAAAAATAAAGAAAACCCGTTTGCAAAATATTCACACATGTTCCTTGATTTTGCGGTGGTTGTAAACTAGTAAACACAAGAAGCAAATATCTAAGACATCATCATACAGAGGCCAGCAATCGTCGTTAGTTTGCACACCTTAGATGGATTCTTAAAACTGATTTTTCTGTTGGAGTATTTAAAATTTTTTTTTCAACGTTTATTTATTTTTGGGACAGAGAGAGACAGAGCATGAACGGGGGAGGGGCAGAGAGAGAGGGAGACACAGAATCGGAAACAGGCTCCAGGCTCTGAGCCATCAGCCCAGAGCCTGACGCGGGGCTCGAACTCACGGACCGCGAGATCGTGACCTGGCTGAAGTCGGACGCTTAACCGACTGCGCCACCCAGGCGCCCCATCTGTTGGAATATTTTAAAAGTCAGCCTGAGGAGTGATAAAATATGGGACAATTGCAAATATAAAAACTTTTCTCTGCCATAGAGAACGTTATTACTGATATTTCATATTGTAAAATGTGTATGGAAAAAAGAATCTTTACTGAAAGAAATCTCCTAATTCAAAGTTTCCTTCTTGGAATCAGGCCACAGGAAAAAAAACCAAACATATATATCTACCCTTGCCTTTTATGATTTAAATTTGCAGCACAAAATAAAGCATGTAAGATAGCTTTAACTTACCCTACACATAAATGCATAAAGTAACGTCAGGTGAAAACCCTGTTAAAAAACTGTGGTGGCAACCTTACTGTAAGTCCAGCAGTACAATATAAGGATAAAAGTAAAGCCTTTTAAATTTGGGGTTTGCATTCTTGCTTTGCAACTTTACAAGGTATATAGTTTTGGACAAATGTCTCAGTGTCTTGGAGCCCTGGCTTCCAATATCTATAAAATGAGAACTGTAATTCTTACCATATAAAGCTATTTAATGGGTTACAGAAAACTGTATAAAGCACCTAATACAGTATCCCACAGAAAAAGCCCAATAAACAGTAGTGACAACTTATCACCTTATCAAGTATCTTATATGCTTAGAAGTTATCTCTTAGTGGTCATTTGTCAGTCCTCACCTTACTTTACCTGTCAGCACTATTTGATGTAGCCGATCACCTCTCTTCCTTCTTGAAATATTTTTCCCCTTGGTTTCTAGGATACCTAGACACCTTCCTCACTGGTTACTCCTTAGTCTTTTGTTTCTGGGTGCTCCTCATTTTCTTGACACTGGAGTACTCTAGGACTACATCCTTAGATCTCTTTTCTTCATTACCAATATCATTCTTCGGTGACCTCATGCAGTCTTGTGGCTTCAAATAACATTCGTACACTGACAACTTCTCAGTCATATCTCCAGCTCAGTCTCTCTGCTGAACTCCTGACTCTCATAATCTAACTTCCTACTTGACGTCACCACAAGGACATGCTGGAGACATCTCATGCTGAGGCCCACAACTGAGCTCCTAGTACTCCCTCCAAAACCTACTCTGAAGAATTTCCTATTGCTGTTAATACCAACTCTATCCTTTTTCTTACTCAGGTCCAAAACCCTGAGTTCTTCCTGAGTACCAGCCTTCTCTCACACATGATGCTCACCACATCAGAGTATTTCTGTTGGCACTATCTCCAAAACATCTCCAGAATCTAGTCACTGCTCGGTCACTGGCCTGGTCTAAGTCACCATCCTCTCTCAGCTGGCTGAGTGGCAACAGCCTTCTATTTGGCATTCTGGCTTCCAGAAGAATCCCCTTAGAGTTCATGCAACATAGCAGCAGAGTGATCCTGTTGTAACATACCAGTTAGATACACCAGTCCCCTGTTCAGAATCTTCAGTGGCTCTTCATCTCACCAGACGTAAAAGCTAAGTCTATACAATGATCTGGAAGACCATAGGGAATCTCTCCTATCACTACTCTTCAACTTTCCAACATCATCTTTTACTCTGCTTTCCCTGGTTCACTCCACATGGCTCAAATACCCTAATTACTAATTAGCTGAAATGAATGGGAATTAGATTATACTAATAAGTGAAATACCTTCTGGAGAAATTAACTAGTAACAAAATATTCTCCCATTTAAATTGAATTTCACGCAACTTCTTAACAAATCAAAACAACAATGAAAAGACAAAATATTCTTGAGGGTTAAATATTAAAAAGAAGAATCTTAGGGATCCATAAGGCAGCTATGAGCTTTCAGGGACTGATGTATTATTACGTGCCTAGAATATAAAAATTTAATTTCTAAATCTTGTTTTTTTCCATTGAGCAAAGAAATCATGATAACCATGTCTCAAGATTTAAATGCATTATTACAAATGTTCAATGCCAAAGGAATTTTAGCATTTATATTTTAACACAAAACCCATACTGCTCTCTCACAAATGACTTCTGGGTACAGGGGAAAGGGTTCCTTGATCTGACAGTGCTGAGAAAGCTTTTGAAGTTCACCATTATCACACAAAACATCCCAATCTTTGTAACACCGTTCATCTCAAAAGCATAAAATATAAACATTAATTCTTAATTTCTTAAGACTGTTATTCTATTTTTATGAAGCACAAACTTTGGGACATCCTTTGAACGAGATTTTAAAACGAGATTCCAAAATACCAATACTCCAAATAATTCTCTTTTTTCCTCTTGTTTTGTCTTTGTAGAATACTTTTGCAAATAAAATACAAAAAAAGATTGCCAAAGACTGGTCCTAAAACCATTTGCCACAATCTTTTACCGTAACACTTGTCACAAAATAACATACAGTAATTATTTGTCTCCTCTAATCCACCGTGAGCTCGTGAGAACAGAGAATATATCTTAATTTTACGTTTGAAGGCTTAACATAGTCCCTTATATTTAGTAGAGTGTTAACAAAATCAAAGTTATTGTCAACTTTTGATTTACATTACTAAAAGGGAACAGAGGACATGAATGATCCAGCTTGGTGAATGAGACTTTAAATTTATGTGAGAGATTTACACCTACATTTCAACACATGCCTGCATGATGTTTGATGCGTTCCCTAGGAAAGAACAAAACCACAACTGTGAAGCCATGATGTAAGTTATCAGACAGCTGTCTAACTTCATGATATATAATGTATTTCAGTTTTCATTAAGATGAAGGCCCAGTTTGACCTCTATCAAATCCTCTAGACTTTCCTAGACTAGGGTGACTAGCTCATCCTGCTTTGCCCAAGATTTTTTTGATCCCAGGAAGCCCATTCATCTGAGGCAAACTGTGATGCTTGGTCACCCCACTCCAGCTTAATGCTGAATGAGTTTCTAGGTTCCTGGAGTTGTCCCAAGTCAGAAAATCGTGTGTGTGTGTGTGTGTGTGTGTGTGTGTGTGTGTGTGTGTGTGTGTATGTGTGTGCCTACGTGCAAGGGCACACAGGCATTCTGAATAAAGCCAGACTTATTCCTCTGCCAAACTAGGAGAAGAATCCTATTAAAAGCTGGCTCAAGAGATAACAAAGGATACTTCTCTTTCCATTTAACAATTTCTTCAAAAGACTCAAGCGTAACCTTTTCTCAGTCCATACAAGCTCCATATACTATTCAAGTTCTTCCTTCAGCCTCTTGCTCTAGAAACAGTTACAAAAATGGCTTCATAAGATAAAAATATTATGATCTTTTCAGCACTTGAACACTCATGTAATCATCACCCAGATTCAACAACCACTAATTATTAAGACTTTGCTACCCTGGCCTCTGCCATCTATCTTTTCCTTTTCCCACTAAAGATTTCTGCAGCAAATTCAAGACATTGTAACAGTTCGCCCACACACACTTCCACAGGTATCTCTAAAAATTATGGGCATTTTCTTTCAAAACCCCCAACTTAGTGCATCTAACAGAATAGGGGTATATCCATCTATTACCCATGCCAATATTCACATCTCATCATTGGCTGAAAAAAAACTTCCTAACACTGGTTCACTGGATGTCAGGATCAGTACTTTTGTTCTTGTGCCATTAAGTCTCCCTAAATGTACAAGGGTCTTCTTCTCTCCTTTTTTTCTCTTTTCACCTGACGGACTTGTTGAAGAGACCTTGTTAGTTGTTGTCTTTCCTGTGTGATTATTTAACTTGCGCCTATCTATATTTTCCTCTTTCACATGAAACTTCTTTCGCAAGAATGTTTCATAGACGATATGTCATACGGTATCATATCAGGCAACATTTCATGTCTGGATATTCTACTTTTTGTGATAAGATTGCTCTGTGTACCATCAGTTTTATAGTTACTACCTCTATGAATCTGTGAATTAGAGGTATCATGGGTTTTTTTGTTTGTTTTTGAGAGAGAGAGAGAGAGAGAGAGAGAGAGAGGCGCAGAGTGGCAGAGAAAGAGAATCTTAAGCAGGCTCCATGCTCAGTACAGAGTCTGATGTGGGGATTGATCCAAAGACCCTGGGATCATGACCTGAGCCGAAATCAAGAGTCAGAGGCTCAATCAACTGAGCCCTCCAGGCACCCCTTGCCATCTTTTTTTAAAATAAAGTATATATAAACAAACAGAAAATCATTACACTTAAAAATTCCAATACTTGGGGCGCCTGGGTGGCTCACTCGGTTAAGTGTCCGACTCTGGTTCAAGTCATGATCTCATGGTTTGTGAGTTCGAGCCCCATGTCAGGCTCTGTACTGACAGCTCAGAGCCTGGAGCCTGCTTTGGATTCTGTGTCTCTCTCACTCTCTGCCCCTCCCCTGTTCACACTCTGTCTTTGTCTCTCAAAAAACAAATAAAAAAAAATTTTTAATTCCAATACTTATTTCCACTTTTTTATACAAACAGACTTTCAGATATGGTTTTAAAAATGAGGAGCGCCTGGGTGGCTTGGTCGGTTAAGCATCGGACTTCGGCTCAGGTCATGATCTCACGGTCTGTGAGTTCGAGCCCCGCGTCGGGCTCTGTGCTGACAGCTCGGAGCCTGGAGCCTGGAGCCTGTTTCAGATTCTGTGTCTCCCTCTCTCTCCGCCACTCCCCTGTTCATGCTCTGTCTCTCTTTGTCTCAAAAATAAATAAACGTGGGGGCGCCTGGGTGGCTCAGTCGGTTGAGCGTCGGACTTCAGCTCAGGTCACGATCTCACGGACTGTGAGTTCGAGCCCCGCGTCAGGCTCTGGGCTGAGGGCTCAGAGCCTGGAGCCTGCTTCCGGTTCTGTGTCTCCCTCTCTCTCTGCCCCTCCCCCGTTCATGCTCTGTCTCTCTCGGTCTCAAAAATAAATAAACGTTAAAAAAAATTTTTTTAAATAATAAATAAATAAATAAATAAACGTTAAAAAAATTTAAAAAAAAATAAAAATGAGACATTACAGGGGCACCTGGGTGGCTCAGTCAGTTAAGCTCCTGACACTTGATTTTAGCTCCGGTCATGATCTCACAGTTGTGAGACAGAGCACCACACCCCATGCCCCCGTTGGCTCTGCGCTGGGCATGGAACCTCCTTAGATTCTCTCTTCCCCTCTGACTCTGCCCCTCCCTCGCTTACACTTCAGCTCTAGAACTCTCTCTCTCTCTCAAAAAAATGAGGTATTACATAAGTATTTTCTCAGTTTTAACTGGTCTCACTTATCATTTACCTTTACTCACCATTCCCTCCCCAAAAGAATTCTTTTAAATGATAAAAATCATGATTCCCTCTAAAATAATATCAAGTAAAATGTCCTCAATTTCTTCCTCTAGCTCAACAAACCCCTTTCCTGTAAGTAACCATTGCTTAACATGCACAAGTAGCATGTGAGATTTTTTTTCTATGTACATGAACATGTGTTTCTCTGAGTTCTTTTTACTGTTGTTTGGGTCACACAAATGGATCATATTACAGTCTTCTGAAGTTTGCTTTTTTTCTCTTAAAATATTAGTACATATAAGTCTAATCTTAGTCTTTGCTTAGCATTTCCATTGTGTAGCTGTATCATAATTATTCACCGGTTGTCTGTAAATAGACAGGTTGTTCCATCTCTGCTCTGGCTATCTTAACAAAAAACACCTCATTCAAACGTATCATTTGGTTAAGATAGATCAGTATTTCCCTTCTACAAATAAAATACTGTTATCAGCCATTAATATAAATTCCCAGGAAAATATAACAACACATAATTAGAGCTATTAAATTTCTTTCAGGCAGAGAGACATGATTAATCTGCTTGGTAGGAATACCTAAGAAGTTCTTTGAGACAGGGATACATAAATCAAAATCAAAACAAACTATAAGCTAGAGAATCCATATGGGCACGAGTCCATGGAAATACATATCACTGATGCCTGTCTTTTGAAGGGAGATTTAAAATAGTACCATAATGAAGATTAGACAATCTCATCCTTGAAGTTTCTCAATTCTTGGGCTATTATAAAGAGAATTTAAAAGAGAAACTATCTGGAGAATAAAAATTGATGAGCCAAAGTAGAAATAAAACTTTTTAAAAAGATATTTTATTCATACTTTTTTCAAAAACTTTGTTTCCTTTAACTTGTCTCTTCTACAGATTACACATTACTAGATCCTTCTACAGTAATGTTTTCTTTTCTAGTCTTTTCCTCTGGTCCTCTGACTCCTGGTGAATGGTTCTCTCAAGCACAGTACCTCGAACTAAACAAAGCTAACAACATATATAGTCTGATCATAGTGGACTATGTCAGAACTATAACTCTTCTTTCTTTTTTTTTTTTCTTAAGTTTATTTCCTTATTTTGAGAGGAGAGAGAGTGTGTGAGCTGGGGAAGGGCAGAGAGAGAGAGAGAGAGAGAGAGAGAGAGAGAGAGAGAGAGAATCCCAAACAGGCTATGTGCTGTCAACACAGAGCCTGATGTGGGGCTCCAACTTGTGAACCACGAGAACATGACTGGCCAAAATCAAGAATTGGGCACCTAACTGACAGAGCCACCCAGAAGCCCCATGACTATGACTTTTCAAAACAGACATGATACCACTCCTAGAACTGAAGTGTTTTAACATATTAGTGTTTTTAAGTCACAGTCTCTGTAATGGGAGGAGTTGGGTGACAATAGTAATGGTTTCCTCATTGAGTTATTTTCAGGCTAAAATGAAATAGAAGACATGAAAACATTTTGAAAATACAAAGTAGTCTATTGAAAATAATAGCTAAAATCTACTGGGTACTTTCTATGTACCAAGCACTCTTCAAAATGTGTATTTACTAATTTGTATTTACTTTACACAACAATGATCAGAGCTAGAAACTATTATCTCCATATAACAAAAGGGTAAACTGAGGAAGAGGAGGATTAATACAGCAAGTTAACAGCAGAGTTGGAGATCAAAAGCAGACAGTCTTGACTTCAGAACTCTCATTCCGCTTTCCTTCTTTTCCTTTGCCTGGGTGCTCAGGTTCTGCATAGCATGTTCAGAAATGGACTAGTGTGGCTGACTGCAGAAGGGTAACTGGGTAGGCAGGGGTCACATTGGTAGTTCTGGCTACTTCAGCAGTGATCCAGGGGATACTGTATGTGAAATCCTACCAATAATGAGAGTGTGACCATACCACTGGATGAGCACCCTGGAAATGTAGGACTTCTTAACAACAGAAGTTGTCTAAAACAGTAAGTATCAGAAGACAAGAAAAGAGTAACAGAAAATTGAAACTAGAGAAGACAATTTACCTGCCTCTTTCCTACGACAGGATTTTTCTGCAGATCCCTAACAGACAATCATTTGGTCTCTTGAACTAAATTCCTGAAGTTGCCTCAACTGCTTTTTCCAGAATAATGCCCTGACTACCTTCCTAGTCACCCTCGGGCTGGTCAATATGCCTCCCTAATGTGTGAAACCTGAAATTCAGGACTAAATCAGATGCTGGCTGATCCAAACCAGTGACAGTGAGCTCTCACTTTTTTAAGAGTGTATTCAAGCAGAGCCAGACGACAATCTGTCAGAGTTCCCATAGTGAAGATGAGAACTGTACTGGGAAGTTGGACTAGCTGTCATTTAAGTTCTTCTCCAAATAAGATTCTATGAATTCTAGATAAGCTACATGAACAGAGGTAAAATATGATTGATATTCTCCAGGCTCAGAGAGGATATTCTTCCAAAGTAACATATGTAGGCATCTTTAGGAAGGAATCGAAGGCATTTGAGAATTTGTAGAATTTATGAAATATCTTCTAAAACAAAGTTTCTGTATTTCAACTGTCTTTTATAATAAAAATTTATTTTTATATTGAAAATATAAAGGACTATCTTTAGTGTGTGTATTGGGAAGAGGAGAGGGGAAAGGAAATGAGCATACAAGAAAGAACAGGAAATCCACAGAGGAATCTTTGTGAGAATAAAGCTCTGAATGCCAACTTAATTCAATTTTAACTTAACGTTCTCATCATGGAAACTCCAAGGGGATTCTTCAACAGCCAGAAATTTGTTTTCCTCTTTTCCAGCCTCAGATTTAGCAGAATTGAAATGTATGCATGAAAATGAGTTTCTAGCTTCCTCTCATAGGGTTTGTATGGGAGGAAGAAAAAAACAGAATGCTTAGCACTCTCAGAAGGTGCAACATTAATTTTGCATTGTTTAATGAGAAACAGCTGGCAGACTTTATGGAAACCAGGTTTCATGTCTGATACGAACCTGATGTTTTATACCTTAAGCGGAAAAGTTTTCACACAACCCAAACCTCACATGAATCCCTTTTTACAGTTAATATTTACAGTCTTGGGTTTTTAAATCTAAACATCAAAGATTCTAACTAATGTTCAACAGATAGCTGGCTGATTCTTGAGACAGGACACAAGTCACACTGATTGGCATCTAAAGATCATTTGTGAGGGAATCATTCCACGTTAGATCATTAGTCATTTTAACTGTGCAAACTGGGAGAAATGCCTCACAGCTCCTTCAGTGATACAGTCCTTGTTGCTTCTGAGTTTGCATTTGTGAATCTGGCAGCTGAGAGTAGTCAGGAGCAGAGAGCTCTAGTTCTGTTCCCTGCCCATACCCCTTCCCCAATTCTAAGAGGTACTGAACCCTCTCTGAAACTAGGAGATGACTTTAATGGGCGTTTTTATGGTATTCAGAGTAGGGTTTTATCATGTTACTATCTTCAGAGAAGGAAAACCAATATATGAAACATTTTATATTTAGAGTTTGTCTATTTTCAAATTTGCTAATTTGGCTACCCAAACAGGCATTTCAAACAATTATGCATGGTATTCATAGTGTTTCCGAAGTTTTACTACTGATGCTATTCTTAGTAGAGAAAGATGTTTTCTTATTAGTCACTGAAAACAGTCTTTTGAAAAAAAGAATATTATGGGGATTCTTGATACTTCTTAGAAATTTTCTTTTATAATTCCAATTTAATTGAGCAAGCAAATAAATGGGTGACTATGCATGGGGCGGGGGAGGAGGGAAGATTCCTGAGCAATTATTGTATTTCTTTAAAAAAAAAAAAGTAGTGACACAAAAATAACCAGGTGTTACAGACGGACTGAGTGTTTTGTGTCCACCCCGACCCCAGCAAATTCCTATGTTGAAGCCCTAACCCTAATGTGGCAGTATTTGAAGATAGGGCCTTTAGTTAGATTTGGATAAGGTCACAAAGTGGGGTCCTCACAATGGGGTTGGTGCCCAAGAGCTCAATTCCTCTTTCAGCAAGAAGACAGCCCTCCCCAAGCCAGGAGGGGAGCCCTGCTGAGAACCTGACTATGCTGGCACCCTGACCTTGGGACTTCCCAGCCTCCATCCAGAACTATGAGAAATAAATCTCTGTTGTTTAAGTCACCAGTCTATGGTATGGCAACCTGAGCTAAGATTTCAGGTAAGCAGTACAAAATGAATTAAAAAATTAACACTTTATATTGGTTTTGTATTATGGCCAGACCACAGTTCCTAATAATGCTAATTCAAAGCTACATACAATCTCAAAGTTCTTAAGTCCATAATTAACTCTTCACTTTTTGCTGCTTCTCATCAGGCCTGAAGTTTCTGAAATCAGACTTCTCTTTGCTCCTAAGCAAGCCTTTTTACCCACTAAGGTTCACCCTTTACTAAAAAGGATTTGACCCCTTTTCAGAATATTCTGTTAACTGAGGTTAACCGAATAGTTTAAGCCAAAGAGATCATATCAAATCATAATCATTATGGGACTATTTTTAAATGTTTTTCTCGTGTACCAATGGATACAGAAAAATATGTTAATAACACTACCCACCATCCCACTCAACTGCAGAACTAGGACATCGGCAATACCACTGAAGCTACTTTCTGTGTTTCTTCCAGAACCTATTCCCTTGCCACTCTGCCAGATGGATGTTTTTCAAGTGAATGCTGCAGTTGTAATCTAGTGTACTCTATAAAGTTTGGTTTACTTGTAGAGGCAAAAAGAGCACTTTAAACTTAGACTCTTGCCATTTGAAAAGAATACACTTAAGTGTCACTTCTGTGAAGTGGCTCCTATAATTCAAATTTTAGTAATGAATCATACTCACAGCAAAACGATTTAGTACTCACTCCTTTTCTATCCCTCGACCAGTAACCAGTCTAATGTTGAAAACTGCAGCAAACATGCTTTTTGGATGCAAGTATAGGAGAAACCAAAGTGAGGAGGAGAGTGATTAAGCAGAGCTCAAATAAACTCCTGTGTTAGCACCTGCTTTTTAACACAGGTCCCTTTCGACTAAAAATTCTCTCCTCACAGAGAGAAACAGAGCACAGTTGGCATGGGTACTAATTACCCTCACCAGTAGAAATGTCATGCTTGACAAAATAGAGACTGTTTTAGTAGAAGCGATTCCCTAATGAAAAATAAAAAAGACATTTTCAAGCCCTTATTGTTACAAAATGAATATACACAGGCATAAAGATTTTATACAATATACTCCATCATAAGTAGGCAAGAAAACTTGCTCTAAGGGATTTCTGCATTACAGCAAGACATGCATTGCTCAGCAAGATGTACTTTAAAGAAGTGATTAGATTAGATATATAATTAAACGTAAAGTGCTTGAAGAGTTCCCTGATGCATTTGACCTTCCTGTAATCCCATGTAACATCTGAACTCTGGCGCATAAAAGTTGGATATTAAAAAGTGGTATGACCTTTCATCTACCAGGCTTTGCCAAGAACAGAGGAGGATGATAAAGGCCACTAAAGGCCACCGAGAGCCAGGCATCGGCCCCCAGGTAATGCTAACACTTTCTTAAAGGGGAAAAAGACTCTATGTAAACTTTTTTCCAGATTCCAGGAGCGTCTTATCTCGTGTGACTCCATACACCTTTACATAATCCAATTCTATATTGCTGGTAATTACTACTAACTCTAATGAGAAATAAATAACAAAATACATTGCAATCTTAAAATGTTAGAGTTGAAAGGTGTCGTTTTTTTAATGTTTATTCATTTTTGAGACAGAGAGAGACAGAGCATGAATGGGGGAGGGTCAGAGAGAGAGGGAGACACAGAATCGGAAGCAGGCTCCAGGCTCTGAGCTGTCAGTACAGAGCCTGATGCGGGGCTTGAACCCACAAACCATGAGACCATGATCTGATTTGAAGTCAGATGCTTAACCAACTGACCTACCCAGACACCTCTAGAGTTGAAAGGTATTTTAGAACTCATGTGTCCCAAATCCTTCATTTTATAGGCTAAAAAATGGAGAACTCGGAGGAATGACAAAATTTGCCTCATAGGAATTTTAACTTAAAAGCTAGTAATAATTTTACCTTAAAACTTGGGTCTTCTAGCTTCCAACTCCTGTTTTTTCCCCTGAGACTATGACCACAAAAGATGTACATGAAATTTCTTTCTTGCACTCTGAGGGGGAAAAGAATCATAAACTGCAAGATATAATTCAAAATCATCTTTATAGCTAAAGAAATAAATATATTTGGAGATTTATCTTTAAATCTTCACGGACTCTTCCACACAGCTATGAAACAGCCGTTTTCAGTAATCTACATGAGAAAAGATGCAACCTTCTTGCCCAGCAGATAACAAGCATTGAGTTATTATTTTCTTACAGTAGGGGTATATCGGTTATCTTTTATTAGGTAACAAAACCCCCACAGCTGGTGGCTTACGCAGGTGGCTCTTCTACTCTGTGTGGCATGGGCTGGGGTGCTGAGGTGGCTGATGTCACCTGGAGGCTACTAAACTGGGAGCTCAACTGAGGTTATGAGGCCTGGGACGCCTGGACAATGAGCTGTTTGTTTAGAGGCTTCCCTGAGCTCAAGTGGGTCTCTGGCTGGAGGCCTCTGCACGGCTACGTGGGCTGCCTCATGGCATGGCAGCCGGGTTCAAAGAGGGAGGAGCATTCCAGAAGCAGGGAACTGGCAAGCGGCCAGGCTACCTCAGGGGCTAGTCCCGGAAGAGGCAGAGCAATCCTTCTGCTTCATTTTATGCATCGAAGCAGTCCCGGGTTTAGCTCAAAGTCAGCGTAAGAAGGAACTCGGCCAAAGCATAAATAATGAGAGGCACGGTTTCACTGAGGGGTCTTCAGAGTAATAATCTACCATATAAAGGCTGTTTAAATCCTGGTCAAACCTGATATTTGGTGGAGACTTACAGTGAGGGAGGGAGCTGTTAAACAAGAATACGGAGGGGCGCCTGGGTGGCGCAGTCGGTTAAGCGTCCGACTTCAGCCAGGTCACGATCTCGCGGTCCGTGGGTTCGAGCCCCGCGTCGGGCTCTGGGCTGATGGCTCAGAGCCTGGAGCCTGTTTCCCATTCTGTGTCTCCCTCTCTCTCTGCTCCTCCCCCGTTCATGCTCTGTCTCTCTCTGTCCCAAAAATAAATAAACGTTGAAAAAAAAATTAAAAAAAAAAAAAAAAAAAAATAGCTACTCTAGGGACGGGTTAAGCGTCCAACTCTTAATTAGTTTCAGATAGGGTCACGATCTCAGTTTCATGGGTTCGAGCTGAGGCAGGCTCTATGCTGGCAGCACAGAGCCTGCTTGGGATCCTCTCCCTCTCTCTCTCTCCCTCTCTCTCTCTCTCTCTGCCCCTCCCCTGCTCATGCTCTGTCTCTCTCTGTCCCAAAAATAAATAAAAACGTTGAAAAAAAAATTAAAAAAAAAAAAAACAAGAATACGGAGAAATTCTATACTACAATACGACAAAGGTATACAACCCTAAGCACTCCCATATAAATACAAAAGAAAGTTCTCTGTGCTTCACTGGATGTGCTCTATGCAATTCAAATGAATACTGTGGCATTATTTTCAGCCAGATATTAATTTTTCACAAATATAGTCTTAAAATGATTATATAGAGCTCAAAAACACATTTCTGAATTTACAAACTGTTAATATAAACAAATTTATTTATTAAGTGTGAGGTTTTCGGAGGGTGGTGAAGACGGAGCTCCTAAAGAATTAATTCAATCATATGCTTTGTAGATTACCTGGTAACGTACAATATCCAAATGATATCTGGGACTGAGCTTGGATAATAAAGACAATTTCTGTGGTGTAGTGGAGAATGTTGGGATACTCAAAACTATATATATGTCCATTCTAAATATGTCCAAAGTCTTCAAAAAATGTTTCAAAGGAGTAGGGATCTAATTTACTGACGTTCTACTAAGTTACTACGATGGCATAACTTCATCCTCTCAACTACCTTATGGAATGAGTAGGATTATCTCCATTTACACATGAGTACATTGAAAACTACAGAGCCATAGTCACACTTAGAAAGTGCAACAGCAGAGAAGAGAACCCAATCTGTCCGACCTTACAGCCTATTTGCTCTTTCTTTTTTTAAAATTTTTTTTTGATGTTTATTTACTTTTGAGAGAGAGAAAGAGAGAGAGAGAGAGAGAGACAGAGCTCGAGAGGGGAAGGGCCAGAAAGAGAGGGAGACACAGAATCTGAAGCAGGCTCCAGGCTCCGAGCTGTCAGCACACAGCCCGACGTGGGGCTCGAACTAACGGACCGCGAGATCATGACCTGAGCCAAAGTCAGACGCTTAACCGACTGAGCCACCCAGGCGCCCCCCCCCCCTTTTTTTTTTAATGTTTATTTATTTTTCAGAGAGAGAGAGACAGAGCTCGAGAGGGGAAGGGCCAGAGAGAGAGAGAGGGTAGTTTTGCTCTTTCAACTAAATAATTTTTTTATGGTATCTTCAAGGGATGGCATTAAATTCTACTTTATTTCTGGGGCGCCTGGGTGGCGCAGTCAGTTAAGCGTCCGACTTCAGCCAGGTCACGATCTCGCGGTCCGTGAGTTCGAGCCCCGCGTCGGGCTCTGGGCTGATGGCTCTGGGCTGATGGCTCGGAGCCTGGAGCCTGTTTCCAATTCTGTGTCTCCCTTTCTCTCTGCCCCTCCCCCGTTCATGCTCTGTCTCTCTCTGTCCCAAAAAAAAAAAAAAAAAAAAAAAAAAAAAATTCTACTTTATTTCTGACTGATCACTATTAAAAAATAGTTTTTAAACACTTTACTTTTCTCTGTTTCCAGAATCTTTCTCCTTATTAACTGTTTTATGGAGGCAAACATTTACACAGTAGAAATGTGACATTTAAAGATATCCTTCAGTTAATCTTTCTGAGTTTAAATCATGCTCCTCCAACTGCCTGTTCATCTATATCTGTGGCTTCTTAGAAGAGGATCCATGTCTAAAAACCAATGCTTTAAAATAAAAGTCCCCCCCCAACAAAACCCACCCACCTTAAATCTACACTTTATAATTGTACCACAGCAAAAGGAATCATACATTTTTTTAAGAGGATTAACTTCAACATACTGGATAATGTCTGCTTTTTTTTTTTTTTAAGTTTATTTATCTTGAGAGAGAGGGAGAAAAGGCACGAGCAGGGGAGGGGCAGAGAGAGAGGAGAGAAGGAGAATCGAAAGCAGGCTCCACACTGCCAGTGCAGAGCCCGATGTGGGGCTTGAACTCACAAACCGTGAGATCATGACCTGAGATGAAGTCAGATGCTTAAGAGACTGAGTCACCTCGGCGCCCCACAAAGGAGGCCACAAGGAAGCATGACCTTTTTTTTTTTTAATGTTTCATACTGGATGATGTCTTAATCATTCTATAAGTTGTCGAGTTCCTTGTGAACCAATACTGTTAAACACATATTTCTCTCCCATGACACTTGGCACAGTGACCTATAGGCTGTAAGTACTAAGTGCTGGCCTAATGGGTGAAAGGAGCACAAAGAAACCTGAAATACCAGAAATTATATTGAATACTTTATAAAAATAAATTACCAGTCAAATATTAGTTACTTTCATTATTTGGTGACATACAATCATAGCAGCATTAGGCACCATACATGCATGCAAAGATATATATTCCTATTTAGGAATACATACAGTAATGCTCAACTCTACTCCCTTGTTATAAGGAGGAGATGAATGTAGGACATTTATTTTGGAAGGGGATAGGCAGACAAGAAAGGGAAATGATACAAGAAGGACCAAAGAGAACTCTGAAGAGGGCTGAGTATGGGAATAATTTGAGATGTATTCAAATATTTTTTATTCATTGTCTAAAAGTATCCTTATGAGAATGAATACTGAAAAACAAGAGACCACGGCCACCTTAAAGTTACAGGTAAACAATTATTTGGCTAATTGCTAATAAAACACCTCGACAGAAAATATAAATGTAAAGGGAGATTAAAGAACAACAAATCTAAGCTTGAAAACATAGGAAAAAAGAATTCTAGAAAGGGAACAGTATCTAGTTGCATTTCACTGTAGTTCAAAATAAGGAATTGTAGAATGTTCTGTCTAGTCATAATGGGTAGGAGATTGAAGAATAAGTTATATCTATGCCCCTATGTTTCTAAAGTGGCCATCATTTGAATGTGTATGTAAGTGTATAAAAGTGGCATTTTAGAACAAAAAATTACAAAAAAAATTTTGTCTTTGATTTTTGGGGAAAAAAACAACTGGAAATTTCTAGAGTAGCTAAGCTCCACTTTGATTTACATGAAAAATAAAAGCATAAATAACAACATAAATTACTTAAAACCTTATTGGTACTTCACTATTTTCAGAATTCTACAGGTTAGAAAAACAAATGTCTATAGGAAATAAAAACACAAACAACTCGTATATTACCTAATTAGATAATCACCAAGTGACAGTATAGAATTAAGAGGCTTTTGAAAAGTTACATTGTCATTGTATAACCCCATGTACTGCATTAAAGAGGAATGCTGTAGTCTAAAACCCCCGCATATATCCAAGGCAAATTCTCCACCTACCAGTTAACGTATAAGGAACATTTCTTTTCTAAAAACATTATGAAATTGACATTTCCATGGGCTTTTTAAATTTACAAACCAGGAATCATAGTAAAAACAGAGACAGGCAAGGATTCAGTTAAGCATTAATACAGTCATTTAGAAACCTGCTAAAAATAAGTTTGATTCAGTATTGTGCTCTAACATGCAAATCCAAGAAATAAAACTTTATATATCTAACTTACTATATATGTAAAGTACCTTTATCCTTTTATTGTTAATATACAATCTAATTTCCTAATTGTAGATAAACATAGGCAAATGGCCTGAAAAAATACTAAATACCTAAGACAGACTTGTAATTTCACAGCTAGATTTCCTTACACATTTTCTTGACACCAATAACAAGAAAACAAAAGATACTGTCATAACTAAAGGACCTTATCCCAATCTCCATCAGCACCCAGAATATTTGCCACTTTATGGCTTTACCGTAGCTGGCACATTTAATAAGAACTATTCTGTGCCATAAATAAGGGTAATATGTAAATATGAATATAATTAAATTTTAATTATGAAATTTTATTTACATTTTGCATACTGATGAACAATTGTGACTGATTTTTTATGTTATACGCATAGCACGAAACCTAATAAATGCTTACATCTAATTTTCTTTTTCTATCTAATTTGAGCAAACTAATAATCTAAAAAAGTATAGGAGCCCATTTTGGAGAATTATTACATTATTTATATGGTATGAATCCTACAGCAAAATCACAATGTATGAAACATGTTCTTAACAATGTTCTATACATTAAAATATAGCTTTCCTTCATGATATAATAAATCAAAAATAAATTAGTAAAATAATACTAGTAATAACATATAATAATGGAAAATATAAAATCTTCTATTCACACACTTCTGAGTTCATTTTCTAAATGGAAAAGAGCACAGATGATTTTTCAGTCAGAGGATAAAATTATGTTTATTAGGGAGCATAGTCATATCCTAAGATTCTGGCTACCTGCAAGGTACCAGGCTTGGTCCAGGGCAAAATACAAAGAGCTAATGGATGAATAGAGGAAAAAACTCTGTGGTAAATGCCATCCATAGAATAATACAGAAAGGGAGCCCCAGGAATTTGGGTAAGGAATACACTGGTTCCAGCTAAAGGAATGAGGGAAGTGTATTCTCCTTTGGGGAGAAGGGAAAAATAAAGGAGTTTATATAGTTAGGCAGGGAGTGAGGCAGGGAGAAGAGGTAATTTGTTAATTATCAGTGTTCGTGCTCCTTAATTATTATGACTTATTGAGCTACAAATGGGGCTGGTAAGGTATAAGGCTGACGATGGGAGAATGAGGCTGGAATAGAAATCGGCTCCTGCTAGAGCCATCTCACATAAAGTCTGTAATATTAAAATGACTATGGAAACTGAAGCAGGCTGGGCTCTAGACGAGCTCTACCTAAAGACAGAGCTACACTCACCATAGTTCAGAAGGCCCTCTTCTGCACACTGATAAAAGTCACTTTATTTACTGAGAGGATCCAAACAAAATCTGGAGCTCCAAGTAACTCAAGAATGTTAAAATCCCCAAAGCAACTTCAAAATTGAAGGGAAAAAATGAGCAGTTATCATTTAAAACCGTCTCCCAAAAGTCATTACAAATACTGAGTAAATCTCTGCTAGTTTATAGCTTGATATATGTATAATAATTTAACCTTCCATTAAAGTAGAAGTCTGTCCCCAGATTATCCAGAGAAACTGAATGCTCAATAGGCCACATGAAATAATATACAAAGCACCTATAATAACAAATAACATATATTCTGCGGAGAGGATTCAGTTCCTTGCCACTATTATATGGGTTTCATTGGAATGGAAAAATGTGTAGAGGCACTATAAAGACACTATATATATCTAAGGGGTGTACCATCTATCCTGATATTTCCCATAGCACATTTTCACTATAAAATAATTTCAAAGAAACTAATTCTTTAAATATTAGACACAAATGATGTTCCTCAATATTCACAGTGTAACTTCAAAAATATTTTACATTTTTAAAATACAAAAGTTATCCTTAATCATTAAAATATGAGCTGTCTGTCATTTTAACCAAGGCTTTACAATACAGTGTGTTTTATTTTTCAATATCTATTAGGCAAATCCCTGCAAAACTTTGCAGTCAATTACCAAAGGCTGTGAAGGGATACATTTCGGCCCATACTCGGCAAGAATGCAGAGCATGTAACGAAGACTCAGCTGTACATTTATATATACCTTACATTTGTAGCAACTGTAAATTAATGCAGAATATTTCTCTCGTCTTTAGTCTATTTTCTTTCAACAGACCATGATAAAAACTTAGCCAATAATAAAAAAAAAACAACAAGCAAAAAAGCAGTGCTGTTACATATCTAAAAACTGTTAGCATTTTCTCAGCTTTAAATGGAAAAAGTGTTGGTATCTAGCAAGCAAATCTTCCGCTGCCAAAAAGGAGATCAAAAATGCAAATATCCAAACAAAGACAGGTAAAAATAGGACATAAACAAATATTTCCAATTTCCAAGATCATACATAAAAAATAATATATGTTGCTATAATTTTAATCACCGACAAAGCTGCAGTTCTATTTAACAAACAACTTTCAGTGTCTGACATTTAAGAGGAAAGGCTTTAAAACCCATGCTTCACCAGTTCTATGAATATGTCACAACTGCCAATAACAGATACAGCAGCATTTCATTTTATGGTGAAAAGATGCCAGTAAAAATAGTTGTATGTACATATGTACATATATGTGTGTATACACATATATGCCGACTTCAAAAATTTTCAGTATAAAGCAAGAAGAAATTGTTGAAGGGGGATATTAAAGAACTTACCTTTCGCCCATCACTTGCATGGCAATTCACATTTAGAGGAGTCAGTAAAGCCATTAGTTTTTCTTCATTACCACTCCTGTAAAAAGGTAGTAAGTCAATTCCTATGATATTATAGAGCTTCTTATGAATATTTATGGATATTTTTCAGAAGAGTGGAAAATAATATAGGCTTGCTTTGATTTCCTGTATATGGTTCTCAATGACTCTCTTTTGGTAGACTGAATTAAATTAACACATTCCTAATTAATTCCTGTGAATCATCATACAGCGGTACATCTTGGATAGTACATCTTTCTACATTTTTAATGGTTTTATTTATCTGCATCAAGTCACCTTCTTAATTACAAACAAACTTTATTTTGATAAGTGCTCTAAAACACTGGGCTTAAAAATACATACAAAATGATGAACAAAGCTAACTAATTAAATTATAAATGACCAAGAACAAAAGAAAATGGATGAGAATTTTAACATTTACTTTATACTCCCCAGACAAGCTTTGCTAGAAAAATTTTCTGAGAAAAATGAAGAGATAGGTTTTTAAATACTCCACGAAGATCATCCGAAAAGCTGGGCAACTAAGGTCTGCAGGTACCCTGAGAAATGTTCCAAATAAAATTAACCTTGTAATCTTTGCCATGTTGCACAACTCTATCATTTAATAAACATTATGTAAAACAAAGTATATAGAGATTGAGTATAGGGTCTCAGCCACATTATCACGTAAAATCCAAGCGAGACAATAACATGTTATAATTTTTATAGTCCTCCACCTGCCCTCCCCCTTTTCTCCCTTACATGCATTATACTCACTTAAAATGAATGGAATCACTTACCTAGCAGCTTCTAGGAGTTCGTCTTTCTTGTATTCACCTAGATGATTGCAAAATATCATGCTGTTAGCATTTGGCAGAAGACAGATTAAGAAATGCAGTAGGCAGCAAATAGAGAATTAAATAGAGAAGAACAGAAAAAGAGAGTCCACACCCCGCTGGGTGATGGAGCCGTGACGTTAGCCAGCTTGTGAAGGCAGCATCACCAGTGCCTTGGAGACGGGCAGCAAATTGACGCAGCTTCTTGTCCAATCCTCAGATGAAATAGCTTTCTTCAGACAACCAATGAATGCTAAATCTCGTGTCCAGAAACACATTCCCTCTGATAACAGCATGCCAGCTGAAGACAATGTCCCCTCCCCCCTTTCCTATTCAGGCTGTCACAGTATACTTGTGAAGCATAATACATTCTGAGACAAAAGCAAAATAATGTGGCTCTTTAAAGGTACAAATTACTAGCCTTCAAAAAAAACCCTCAGTTTTATTTGTAATGACATGGAAAGTTTTTTTTTTTTTAATTAATTACCGTTGCTGAGCATTATAGCAGTAGAAAAAAACACATCAGCATCATGAAGCTTTTGCCTCAATAGGGTAGGTCTGTAGACTAGAAATACGTGAACTCCGTACCAAATGCTACGAACCTCTTGGAGGCAGTGCTCCAAAAACCCAAACAGTGAATACAGTCTTAGATGACAAAAATATTCTAGCATGCTGCAATCTTCAGACTTTACACAAATTCAATACCAAATTTTAGTAAACAAGAAACCCTTAAAATTATTTTTAAAAAGGAGGCTGGGGTCTCTGAGAGTAAGCAGATAGCCAACTATTGAGACGTGGACAATTTTGCTCCCTTCTATTTTTTAAAAATATCGCAGACTGAAAAACAGGTATATAATTTCAAACCTTTGATACACATTCCTTAGAGTACGCAAGATCTAACAAACAAGCTTCTTTTGCAAACTCAGTTGAAGGACAAAGAATTTTAACAATACAGTGTTTGTTTATTCAATAAATAAAAAGAAGAGCCAGGACTATGATTCAGCTATAATGTGCTGAGTCAGTTTGCTATATCATTAGAGAAATAATTATACAAAATGTCTAAGCAAATAATTACATGAAAGCAAATATTAACCATACATAGAAGAAATAAAATTTTAGATTAAGTGAAAATGTTACAATTCTATTAAGAAATAAGCTTAAATTATTTTAAACATCTTATCATTTATAAATATGGATTTCTTTGCGTTTTGTTTCTGTTTTGTAACAGAATGCAGAATATTGATGCAAATACTCAAAAGACACCTAAGGACAACCAAGTACATGCTTAAATTCTATAGCCCATCACTGGCAAATATTCTTTTGGTTCAAACTTTGTCTTGCTTCTCATATTAAGATTACATTAAAATCTAGAAACTGTAA
The DNA here is from genome assembly GCF_007474595.2 of Lynx canadensis. Classification (NCBI taxonomy): domain Eukaryota; kingdom Metazoa; phylum Chordata; class Mammalia; order Carnivora; family Felidae; genus Lynx; species Lynx canadensis. The sequence continues at coordinate 26,794,250 of NC_044306.2, read as the reverse complement.
ACAGTTATTTTCAAATAAGGAAGAAGTTATTAAATATCTATTCCCTCCTAAGGAAATTTTATATACCACTAAAGTCACAGATTCAACAATCTACATGGATAAGCTAGAATGCATCATTCATCATAGAGTTGGTCTTTCCAATTTCCCATATATTGTATTCCACATTCTTTGGCTAACTGACAGTGTTAAGATTTATATTACTGTACCTCCTAGCCAATAGGTTCTTGTCTTCCCAAAGCCAAAGACTTTACTACACATTTTAGGTGGCAATATGGAAGTGAGTGAGTCAATTTAAAATCTCCTTGTGAGGAATATGACATAAACCATACTCTCAGATGCCTTAAGGATCAGGGGCAAAGTAAGTCAAATTATGAGATTATCTCTAGAAGTCATTCAGTCAGTCAACAAACATTTATTTGAAAATGCCAGATTCAGACCCACAAAAGACCCCAGTATCATCTCTGAACTCAAGGAGTATTGGTCTCTTAAGTGAGCCAGACAAACATAATGTCCCAGTAGAGTATGAAAAGAATCTTGTGAAAGTCATAAACAGCTTAAAGGCTGGTCTGACTGAGATTAGTAAGAGGCAGGGTAATTGTGGCTCAAGGAAGGTTTCCTGGAAGAAGGGAAATGTACGCAGAGTTTTGAAGGAAGAGCAAGCGATTCTCAGGTAAAATGAAAAAAGGGTGAAGGAGAAGCAGGCAACCAGTGTAAAACAGAAACAAAAACCAATAGGAAGGGAAACAGTAGTAAGTCTGAAACCACACTCACACTGCAGGGGAATGGGTAGGGAAGGAACAGATCACGAACGGCTCTCTAAGAAGTTTGAACTTTACTTCAAAAATAATGAGGAAATACGGAAATATCTCAACAAGAGGAGTACGAAGTATATTTAAAGACCTGTAAGTTTTGTAATAATATAAAATATCTCCAGACTCTACTTCTGTGAACTGTTGTCGGGGAGAAAAGTGGCCCAAGAGGTAGGGGGTGGGGAGGGACAATGAATTCTGACATAGTTTATGTTTTGGGGCCAGTGTAAATTCCCTGATTGACGGTCACAACACATGAAAATTGGGAACTGAAGTAGCTACTATTGAAAGCTGAGTCGTAGTGAAACAAGACTCTAATAAGCTAGATAATAAGAGTGCAAAGTATTTAGGATTTTCAAGGTTCAAATCAGTCTACCCACATAAACTTCTCATCAAGTATTGCTTATGGATGTTTTCTCCAAAAGGCGCATTTTTTTTTTTTTTTTTTACAAAAAGGTTATTCCTGCATGGATAAGATGATAATAAACCAAAGCTCTCTAAAGGAACCATATAAGTGCACCCGACAGAGTCAGGCACAGGTATTACAAATGACTTTCTACTTTTACTTTTAGAGGCTCTAGTACTTTAATCAGCTTTTCTGCAATACATTCCAACATCCACTATCTGGTGCCCAAGGACCATAATCCATAAACAGCTGAAGCTGTTTTTCAAATGCTACATCTCAGGAACAACGAGCAGTGAATTTAGAATCCCTTGTACATTCTGACAACAAATCTGAGCTACTTACTTACCAGCCAAACCACTGGTTTGGTGTCATTTTAGCAAAGAATCTGAGAACATTCTGGCTGGGACTATATGGTGCTCTATGGAGCATTTATATTCTTTAATAACATCCAGATAAAGGCTAGCAATAGATCAGCCGGAAAGGAAACTAGGCAATTACAGTCAAGATAATAGCAGCCAGGAATGCTGAAAACAGATAGCTTAAAATATTTTTCTTTGATTAGAATAAAATAAGTGGGATTAAAAAAATAAGCAAGCCACAAAGTTTACTTTTCAAAGTCTGAACTGCTTTTTCTTTTTAGTAAACTAATGCCAGGATATATGTAAAAATAAATACACACACACACACACACACAAGTATACACACACAGGAGGTGTGAGTCAATGTGTTAAAAAGAAAGGTTTAAAAAAAGGTTAAAAAATAACAGTCAAAACAGGTTAAAAATGAAACTCCCCTTTTATTTCTCTGAGGTAGTTAGAAAAAAAAAACTTCTCTTTTCACTTAGTATGAAGGCAAAATTACCTTTTGAATAAAAATGAAGAAAACTTACATCAATAAATAGGAGTCATAATTATTGACTTACCTCAATTTCAACATTTAAAAGTGCTTTTGCCTCTTTCTTTAGCAAGTGAAAGAATCAAAGGAGACTTAGTTTTGTAAAAATGAGTCATTTGGCTTTGTTGAGGGGAAATAGCATGGAAAGATTATGAACACAGAATCACAAATTCTTAGAGCAATGAGGGACCAAAAAAGAATTACGACTTTTGTCTACTTTGAAGCCATTCACAATATATGCCTATAGTAACATCTTCTTAGATGCAATGAGGGAAATGGAGTTTGAAAGTCACCTTTCTTCTGTCACCTCACCTCCAATTTCAGAATTGTTCTCCTAAGGGATCATCTGCAACATATTCATTTACAGTTAATGAAATTGACACCGAGGCAGTTAAATGAATTGTCTAAGGTTTTACTGAACATTATTCATGATCAGCCAGGCCCTGAAAAAAGCTAATATGTAAGCACAAACTAACCAAACCTGAGCTCTACAAGATGATGTAAACCAAAGAGTAACAAAACAGTAATGGCAATAAAACAATTTTAAAAATAGTTAACAATAACTAGCTTTAAATAGGTTAAACCTATTTATATTATTTAAGCTAAATATTTCCATCAAAACCATTTTAAAGCATTAGAACTCTCATATGAGCTTGTAAACATGGGCAAAAAAAAAAAAAAAAAGTATACAGGGCTTAACCTTTTTAGTGTGTTTTAACATTTTGGACCAAGGGAGTAGGAATGAGAAAAATTCATTCCAGGTCTATTCAAATGATCAATGCTTTCTGCATTTCCATTAACATGCTTAATTCCTCCTGCTTTAGATACCTCAAGGGAAGGGCTATGTAAAGACTTTAATCAATCATCTCAGTTATCAGGTGTAGGGACCCTTGCGCTGCTGAGTGCTAAATAGTACCATGAATTGATAATTCTTACAGAGATACTTTCTCATCAAGGTACCAGCAAATATAAGAGATTAACTGATTCTTGTAGCTAAAATGACAGCCTACATGGGGAATAAAATATTAATTTAGGTGACAAACTCCATTGTATTTTCACTAATAGCTTTGAAAATTCAGAACTAACTATGTAGCTGTGGAAGGAATTTCATTAAAGCACTGGGAAATAATCTCATCTCAAGAAGCTTAAAGCTACAGGTCTTCCACCAAAAGCAATTTGCAGATAGACTGGTATTCTACTTTAATAAACAATGGCTCCAGGAGTTCTTGAATTCTTTTTTCTCTCTGAAATCTTTCCTAAATATTTTCAGGACAACTGGAGAAAAACTACAACGTTGTAAGAGTTCTCCACGCCTTCCTCCTACTTCTGAATCTTATCAGTCTTCCCACTCATTCTGATACTGGAGTCAAAGTCCATACCATTAATTAAGTCTAGAATCATGGTCAAACTACACACTCCACCTCCATTCTAAACGCAGAATAATGTGGGGCTTTCAAATTCTAGGCTTGAACAGAGAATTGTTCTAGTGGAGATCCTTTTATTTTCTTTTGCTTCCTACAACTCGGACCTTTTAATTAGTCAACATTAGCTAACATTAAACATCGCCTGCACTACCACACCAAAGTCCATACCAAAGGTCCATACCAGAGGACCTCAAAGCCGTGCTGTCCTATACAGTACACGGCACTCTCTCATAGCTATTTACTTTCACGGACATTCACATTATACAAAAACAAAAACTGTTCATCAGTTGCACTAGCCTTATTTCAAGTTTTTCAATAGGCACATGTGGCTATTGTCTCCTCCAGCAGACAGTGCAGAGAGAACATTAGAACAATTAAACATTTTTTGGACCATGCTACTCTAGGGTTTTTATTGACTATTTAAGAAGTCATCTTAAAAAAACAAAAAAGAAGTCATCTTTTACTTTAATAAGCTACTTTCCATATTATTCTTACTATTAATTTGTCAATGCCAAAACTCTGTAAACTTTTTTCCCCTATTAAATATTAAACAACTTCTTCATCAGTATGAAATATAGGGGAAGACACTGAACTGTATGATAAAAGATCTGGAGTGGATTCTACCTCTGCCATCAATTTACTTGTGTGACCTCGGGAAAGTCACTCTATATTCTAGGGACCTTCTTCTATTTTATTGCCATCTGGAAAGGGAAGGTGAAGGGTTCAATGATTTTGGGTTTCAGGTGTAAAATTCTCATCCTGTATTTGATTCTCAATATTGCTCAGCTCTTTTTCTAATACAATTTTAATGTTGCTCCAAACAAACTTTAAGGAAAAACATAAATTATGTGGGAAACAAAATCTCTACTGAACTGTTATAAAACGTACTACACCTGCGAATTACAGAATAAGCGGTAAAGCAATTTTAGTCAACCTATACTATTTACTTAGTTGGTTCTATATTTTGGTGACACTCTAACAGAAGCTAAATGAAAATAGCTCTTTCAGAAGAAAGTGGTGATCTGTAGAATTCTGATATTTAATTATAGATATTTCTATTTTGTTGGTAAGATTGTTTTTTAAGGAAAAGTTCATCTAAGCATTGAACTAGATATAAACCAAAAGATTATTTGAGAATTTTCCAATTCTTTGAGAAAATGGAAGTGTCCTACTCCCTGCAAAAAAAGAAAAATCAATTTTCAAAGAAAAAGACCCCCAAATACGATTATATTATCCCAGATCACAATATTTAAATGATAAAAAATAACAACAGATTACATGTCAACACAAAACCCAAACCGATGTCCTAAAACATTTAAAAAACATAATGTAACATTCAAATATAACAAAGGCTCTGCGAAAAAACCATGTAATGCAACCAGTAAATAACAATTATTTTCTTTTAAAATTATTTTAATGTTTATTTTTGAAGGAGAGAGAGACAGAGTACAAACAGGGGAGGGGCAGAGAGAGAGGGAGACATAGAATCTGAAGCAGGCTCCAGGCTCTGAGCTGTCAGCACAGAGCCCGACACGGGGCTCGAACTCACAAATGGTGAGATTATGACCTGAGCCAAAGTTGGACACTTAGCCTACTGAGCCACCCAGGCGCCCAAATAAATAACAGAATCATTAACCCTTAGTTTCTGTGTGGGCGGTCATATGACCTTGCTTAGCCCCAGCAACATCTAGTCCAAAGTGTCCCATTTATGGACACTCTGCAGAGTTTCAAATAATTTATACAGGTCTCTGACATTCTGTCAGTTGTATCTGGCACGTAACAAGACTTTTCATTGGATTTTTGTTATTAAAAATGTAAGTATTTAAATTTGGGGCATAAAAATAAATGTACACTACTTCCCCCAAAAAGGGTATATTACAAGATATATACACTCTCTAAAACTGGATATTAAAAGCCAAGAAAGGTGTTCCTACAGGACGTTATTAACCAATGAGAAATTCTCCAAAGTATGCCTATACTTTAAAAAGGAAAGGACTTTTAGATTATTCTGCAGAGGAAAAGACCTTTTGATACATCAAAAAGAAGACAAGAAGGGAGAGCTGGGTGAGACTGGGAGACGTGTGACACTGATTTTTTTTTATCACAATGGCTGTTCCCCTCCCAAAAAAGGGGTTTGGAAAAGTAAAATCCATATTTGATCCAAAACAGGCCAATAGTTTTATATTCTTTGTTCTATACCAGTGGTCCCTTTTCCATAGTCATCAATCTACAATTTCTTATTTTTTTTAATGTTTATTTATTTTTGAGAGAGAGTGAGCAGAGGAGGGGCAGAGAGAGAAGGGGACAGAGGATCCAAAGCAGGCTCTGTGCTGACAGCAGACAGCCCAATGTCGGAGTGGAACTCATGAACCACGAGATCATGACCTGAGCTGAAGTCAGACACTTAACCAACTGAGCCACCCAGGCGCCCCCACAATTTCTTATTTGTAAATCTCAAATCCAAAAGGCTCCAAAAAGTCATCTGGCAGCAAAACTTAACCTACTCAGCGTACCTAGTTATCATATATTTCAATGCAAAAATATTAATGTTTGACTACAAGGTGCATCACCAGACTCTACCGGGATGTTTTATAAGGCATACAAGATGGATGTACAGTGTCTTATTTTATTTGCATACTGAAGTATAATTTATGTAAAGTTAAATCCATCCCTTTTAGATGTACAATCCTGTGAATTTTGACAAACTTATACAGCCTGTGGCCACAACCTCCAGACACAGAATATTTCCATCACCCAAAAAGTCTCTTCAGGCCCCTCTATAATCAATCTCCTATCCCAACCCCCTTCCATGGCAACCGCTGATCTTATTTCTGTCCCTATAGTTTTACTATAGTTTTATATAGTTTTACTATAGTTTTACTACAGTTTTAGAATGCCATACAAATGGAATCAGAGAATATGTAAACTTTTGAATATGGGTTCTTTTACTTAGTACAAATGCTTATTCATGTCATTGGACAGATCAATATTTGTTCTTTTTGAGTGTTAAGCAGTATTCCCTTATATGAATGCACCTGAATTTGCTTACCCATTCACTAGCTACTAGAGATCCAGGTTGTTGCCAGCTCTTTGTTAGATTATGAATAAAGTAACTATAAAAATTCAGATTTTGCAAGGACCTATATCTTCATTTCCTTGGGCAAATATTAGGAGTAGGGGTATTACATATAATAAGTACATGTTTAAACTTTATAAGAAACTGCCAAATAATGACTTCTTTAAAAATTTGAAAAATTCTTAATTCTGGAATATGGATGTATCACCTACAGAAAGGAATAAGAGGGGCGCCTGGGTGGCTCAGTCAGTTGAGCCACTGACTCTTGATTTTGGCCTGGTCATGATCCCAGGGTCGTGGGATCAAGCAAGCAATGGGCTCCACCCTGAATGTGGAGGCTGCTTAAGATTCTCTCTCCCTCTCCTCTTTCTTGCTCACTCTCTTAAATAAGTAAGTAAGTAAGTAAGTAAATAAGAAAGAAAGAAAGAAAGAAAGAAAGAAAGAAAGAAAGAACAAAATTGAAAAAGTTTACTAATGAGATATAAGACAACTCTGCCACAACCTCACAATTAGAAACCCCAACCCTGCCTCTCATGGGGGCAATTCACCTAAAATGAAGTAATTTGCACAGCTTTTTAGTTCTTCACTTAATTGTGCTTTTGTATTTTTTTCAATTTTTAAAAAAATGTTTATTTATTTATTTTGAGAGAGAGAGAGAGAGAGTGTGTGTGTGAGTGGGGGAAGGGCAGGGGGAGAGAGGGAGAGACAGAATCCCAAGCAGGCTTCACGCTCAGCATAAGAGTGCCCTGCATGGGGCTTGATCTCAAGACCACGAGATCATGACCTGGGCCGATTTATTAAGAGTCGGACACTAAACCAACTGAGCCACTCAGGCACCCTGTTATTTTTTTTAAACAGGGAGAATATACAAATTTGATCTCTTCATGTGAGAAACTGGTACATGCTACCTGCAATCCCAGAGCTGAGAATATATACACAAAGCATATTTTGATGTGTAGGAACCATGCTGTTATCTGTGAAAGGAAAATTACTTTCCTGCAGTCTTACACTTATCAGGATACTTGGCCCCTCAATGCATCAGGCTACTGAGGGCCTGGAGTTTTGTGAGACACCTACCTGGGAACTGTCCAACCTCTGCTTCTTATAACAAGGACCTAAAAAACAGAGGCTAATGTAGAAGGGCAAGTGACTACCTTTTGAATAATATAAGAACTGGCTTGTCTTCATTGTAATTATTGTGCATGATTGCATTTACATTCTTTGTATAATGTATTTTGTCCTTGGTTTACAAAAATCTCTAAAAGATGTAGTAACCTTGTCATTCTGGCCTTCTCAAAAGCACCAATTGTGGTTTATTTCAACTGCAAATGCTTAAAGTATTTTTTTTCTTATATTGTCCCCAAAGTATCACTCAATCTCTTATTCAAGTTTAGAGGTTCATTAACTTTAGTGAAGTTTGATGGTATTGTACTAGGCACAGTCTTTCTCATTCAAACTCTTGTTTTTTTTTTTTTTAAACTGCCATTCATTTATTAGTTGTCCTCTGAATAACATCTTTTCTTTATTCATTTAAAAAACATGCATTCAATAGCTACAATATGGCAATAATACAGCTACCACTACTGTGTTGTGTACTTAATCTGGAATCAGCAGGAGAAAAAGCGATAGAGTTAGAGCAGCACGCCAGGCATGGCACCAAACCTACACAGCATCTCCTGCATTCAGCAGGCTGCAGTGCAGAACTGTTGTTGATGGCAGGATCTCACCCATGTGAACGTTATCTGTCACGAGTGGTGAGGAAAAGTGGAGGACCACCCTAAGGAGATAACAGAACTAAGCACTACGTTTTTAAAGCTTTCAGATATTTACCAATGCGACTGAGAGAGATACTGTGTGTGTCTGGGTATGCCTGGGTAAATAGAAGATTCAGATCAGGGAAATGGATGGTTCCTAACCTTTTTTGGATCATGGACCATCCTAAGGAGTTAAAGAAAGAATAGCTTTAGACCCCCTCCCTAGGGAGAAAACACCTTGCACACTTGACCCTAAACTCAAATCTTTTAGAGTTTTTGCAGGCTTTTTGGATTCATCAAGTCACCACAGGTTAAGAACCTCTGGTTTGTGCTCGTGGCTTCTCAATAGAATTTTAAAACAGGCTTGGCAGTATAAACAGTTTGATGTCCTTATTTTATACATGATTCATCTAAGACCCCAAATTTTAAACCTATGTAGTGACAAAACTAGGACTGTAATCTCTGCCTTGTGACAGTAGGGAGGGGCCAAGTTGGTGGAGCAGCATGGAAGTTTACTACTTCTGATGGTATTTTTTATATGAATGGTATGGACTGATTTCATGAAGTCAAGTCATATACAAGCTTGGCCACATATTTTTGGGCAGGATTTTAAACATGTGGAAATGAACTAGAGGTTGGATAAGTATCTACCTTAACAAAGAAGTTTGAAAATTCAAGGTGTATTTGGGGAAAAGTGACTGATGCCAAATATGTTGAAAAGGCATAAAGAATACTGAATAATACTTCAAATAAAAATCTGGTCCATATTTTAAAGGATCTTGAGTGAAAACATGGTATCTGTCTTTCTCTGCCTGACTTATTTCACTGAGCATAACACTCTCCAGTTCCATCCACGATGCTACAAATGGCCAGATTTCATTCTTTCTCGTTGCTAAGTTGTATTCCACTGTATATATAAACCACATCTTCTTTATCCATTCATCAGTTGATGGGCATTTAGGCTCTTTCCATAACTTGGCTATTGTTGAAAGTGCTGCTATAAACATTGGGGTACAAGTGCCCCTATGCATCAGCACTCCTGTATCCCTTGGGTAAATTCCTAGCAGTGCTATTGCTGGGTCATAGGGTAGATCTATTTGTAATTTTTTGAGGAGCCTCCACACTGTTTTCCAGAGTGGCTGCACCAGTTTGCATTCCCACCAATAGTGCAAGAGGGTTCCCATTTCTCCACATCCTCACCAGCATCTATAGTCTCCTGATTTGTTCATTTTAGCCACTCTGACCGGTGTGAGGTGGTATCTGAGTGTGGTTTTGATTTGTATTTCCCTGATGAGGAGCGATGCTGAGCATCTTTTCATGTGCCTGTTGGCCATCTGGATATGTGGATCCTGAGAAACTCAACAGAAGACCAGGGGGGAGGGGAAGGGGGAAAAAAAAAGTTACAGAGAGGGAAGGAGGCAAACCACAAGAGACTCTTAAATACTGAGAACAAACTGAGGGTTGATGTGGGGGGGGAGGGGAAAGTGGGTGATGGGCAGTGAGGAGGGCACATGTTGGGATGAGCATTGGGTGTTGTATGGAAACCAATTTGACAATAAATTTCATATAAAAAAATAAATGATCTTGAATGTTAGGGTGCAAGATTGAACATTATTTTGTAAGGCACAGGAAGAGGGAGTTATTCTTTGCTTTTTTTGAGTACAAGAGTAAGCTAATTAAAGCTGAACTTAACCTGGTAACTCAATGAGTTAAGACCTGGAGACACTGGGGATTAGTTCCAGGGTCACTGGCAAGAGGATGGTGGGAGGAAAAAGAACATAGATGGTAGCAATAAGAATGGAAAGAATGTCAAGGAGAGAGAAGGCACCGAGCGGATCACGATGCAGCAGAGTTTGTAATCTGATGTGTTAGCTTTATGGTGTGATTAGGAATATCATGTTGCACAACTATAAACTGTAAAATTTAAAATTTAAAATATTTGTATATTGATCTTAGATTAATACTTTGTCCAATAATCTTTCTGAACATAATCATAGAAGTACTTTGATGTTTCAGTTTATATTTAATGAATATATTACTATTGATTCAGACTTCATATACTGAGAAATGTCTATTAAGTTAGAATAACCTATTTAAATAATATAGTTTAATTAATTAATTATTTTTTCATATATGAAATTTATTGTCAAATTGGTTTCCATACAATACCAAGTGCTCATCCCAAAAGATGCCCTCCTCAATACCCATCACCCACCCTCCACTCCCTCCCACCCCCCATCAACCCTCAGTTTGTTCTCAGTTTTTAAGAGTCTCTTATGCTTTGGCTCTCTCCCATTCTAACCTCTTTTTTTTTTTTCCTTCTAATATAGTTTATTTAATTATTTAGTTGTTAAAATTGAGCAGCCTTTCATTCTTGTACAGCCCACTTCAAGACACATATCGAGGGTTCACAGTCCAGCTAGGAGGCATTTCAGACATATTAAATATAATGTTCTCCAGGAGAAGTAGTTTTCAAAAATATTGTATCTAAAAGACTATAAAGAGAGCTACTGAGATATAATGCCTGGAAAGTCAATTTGGCCTTTTCCTGAGCATAACATTAACTTCAAAAAAATGTTTTTAATGTTTCTATTTATTTATTTTTGAGAGAGAGACAGAGCACAAGCAAGGGAGGGGCAGAGAGAGGGAGACACAGAATCTGAGGCAGGTTGCAGGCTCTGAGCTGTCAGCACAGAGCCCGAGGTGTGGCTCGAACTCACAAACTTCGAGATCATGACTTGAGCTGAAACTGGATGCTTAACCAACTGAGACATCCAGGCACCCCAGCTTCAAAAATTTCTAATCAGGCTGAACATTCACTTGATTAACTTACCTAACCATTCATTTTATTATAAAGTGAATGCACTGGGCTATTGTACTACTACGATTACTTTTGGCTTCAACTATCCTCTCGTATTTTTATCTACTTTCCTTATTTTGTTCAGTGAGGAGACATAGGAGGATGTTTACTATTTCAGAAAAATATGGAAAAAAAGACTTTAAAGTTGAGGAAATAAAGAGGACACATTTGCATTTGGGGGAAAAATTATTTTGTAGTATTTTGCTTTGGGAAAGTGCTTCATGTCCGACTAAATAAAAGTCAGAAAAATGTTTTTATTTGAATTAGCAAACAGGAGAAAAAAGAGATATTCAATTTCAGATAATCTTAAAATTATCTTACTGGGATACATTCTCCTATGCAGATTTGGCATACAGCCACGTCAATTGTACATTTTCATTTTCTTATCTGAAATATATTAAACCCCATCCCTTAGTATCAGTTTTATCTAGTTCCTTCTTATTTTAAATACCTAGCAATACAGGGAAGCAACATTTCTATCAGAAATACGTCAAAGACAATCTGATATTAATAACAATGAAATGTGAGTCAAAATTCCTTGTCTTTTTGTCTTTTCCTTGCTGATAAAAATTTGTCTCTTAGTTATTATTTCTTAGAGGGCAGAATTTAGATTTATGTAACTTTAAGCACTTGATATTGTTTCAGAACATAATTATTCAGAAATTCCTTGTTCCTCCTTTTTTTTTTTGGAAGGCCGAGGTTAACCTGTGATACACATCACTTCATGCACACAATGTTGCCATGAGGTTCAGACACGGATGGTAACATTAGTTTGCTTTTTCAGGGTGAAGTTTTGGTTTTGCATTATCCATAACTTAATTGGAGAATGTGCCAGTAAGAAATGTTTAGCACCATTTCTAGACACAGATAACCAAAGACAAAGACTGCAGGTACTACACCCGAAAGCTTCTTGAATGAGGAGATCAAATTTATATACAGGTTCAAAAAAGTTATTTTTGAAATAATGATTTTAATATAAACACAATAGTTGACAGCAAATTTTAAACATTTCTGAAGAAACAAACTGTTTTGGGGTATTTTGGGATTTCTACTCTTGCACGGACTTGTTTGCCTTGCATGAATTTGTCAACTACTCTCATGTAAAAATTGTCACTTTGCCTTATTAGACAGCTGCTGCCATAAAAATGGACTCTCTTGGAACACTCAAAGACCACATCACTCCGGATAGCCAAGTTTTCAACATCACTCTGCTAATTTAGCAGTTTAATTCCTCTGCTCTTGATGGAATTTCTTTGTGAAATATATTACACAAGCGTATGCATTCAAAAAATGGGTTATTCCAAACATGATTTAACCTTTCGTGACAAATCAGGGCCAATTATTATGAACCTAAGCCAGACTGTGCAATGATGCAACAATGTTCTTTGGGCCTAAGGAGATGTACAGGCATGGCTGTACCTGTCCAATAAGATTGCTATACATTTTATTATTTTTAAAGTATAATTTATTTTTTTTTCTTTGTGTTAATGATTCTCCTCAATTTAGAGTGTCTAAAAATGCTGTCTAGGGCAAACATAATTCAAGGCACATGTGTAACTTAAAATTTTCTAGTAACCATGTTTAAAAAAAAAGTGAACAGAAGACACTAATTTTAATAATACATTTTATGTCACCCAATATATCTAAAATATTATCATTTCCCCATGTGGCACTAGGCCCATTCCTGTGTTCAACAGCTACCTGTGGCCAGTAGCTACTGTTTTGGACAGTTAACATCTGAGACCATCATGAGCTGGAGGACTACAAAACTCAGTAAATGCGGTCACTAAGGTAGGAGCAAATTCTAAGTTAAGAATGGCTCTCCTAGAAAGCAGGAAAAGACCTCTCTGACCTCAGCCGTAGCAATCTCTTACTCGACACATCCCCAAAGGCAAGGGAATTAAAAGCAAAAGTGAATAACTGGGACCTTATGAAGATAAAAAGCTTCTGCACAGCAAAGGAAACAACCAACAAAACTAAAAGGCAACCAACGGAATGGGAAAAGATATTTGCAAATGACATATCGGACAAAGGGCTAGTATCTAAAATCTATAAAGAGCTCACCAAACTCCACACCCGAAAAACAAATAACCCAGTGAAGAAATGGGCAGAAAACATGAATAGACACTTCTCTAAAGAAGACATCCAGATGGCCAACAGGCACATGAAAAGATGTTCAGCGTCGCTCCTTATCAGGGAAATACAAATCAAAACCACACTCAGGTATCACCTCACGCCAGAGTGGCCAAAATGAACAAATCAGGAGACTATAGATGCTGGAGAGGATGTGGAGAAACGGGAACCCTCTTGCACTGTTGGTGGGAATGCAAATTGGTGCAGCCGCTCTGGAAAGCAGTGTGGAGGTTCCTCAGAAAATTAAAAATAGACCTACCCTATGACCCAGCAATAGCACTGCTAGGAATTTATCCAAGGGATACAGGAGTACTGATGCATAGGAGCACTTGTACCCCAATGTTCATAGCAGCACTCTCAACAATAGCCAAATTATGGAAAGAGCCTAAATGTCCATCAACTGATGAATGGATAAAGAAATTGTGGTATATATACACAATGGAATACTACGTGGCAATGAGAAAAAATGAAATATGGCCTTTTGTAGCAACGTGGATGGAACTGGAGAGTGTAATGCTAAGTGAAATAAGCCATACAGAGAAAGACAGATACCATATGGTTTCACTCTTATGTGGATCCTGAGAAACTTAACAGGAACCCATGGGGGAGGGGAAGGAAAAAAAAAAAAAAAAGAGGTTAGAGTGGGAGAGAGCCAAAGCATAAGAGACTGTTAAAAACTGAGAACAAACTGAGGGTTGATGGGGGGTGGGAGGGAGGGGAGGGTGGGTGATGGGTATTGAGGAGGGTACCTTTTGGGATGAGCACTGGGTGTGGTATGGAAACCAATTTGTCAATAAATTTCATAAAAAAAAAAAAAAAAGAATGGCTCTCCTAGGTGTAAGGAACTTCTGATTCTGAGCATGACTGCTGGACATTTATTTGGCAGGGGTGGAGTGATGGGTGGGAGAAGAAGAAAGGGAAGGGGAGGTGGAAGAAGGAAGAAGTAGGGGAGAAGAAAGGTCAGCAGTAAAAGTAGAGGTAGGGATGAAGTTAGGGAGGACAAAGAATCCAAGAATAAAGTTTCTGAGGTAGACTCTCAGAAGACTGCAAACTCAGAGGTGAGTAAAACATACAAAGTACTCAACACTATTGACCAGATAATGCAAAAATGAGGCTTTTCTTAGTTGGTAAATAGGGCTTTTAAAGATGTATGCAACAGTGAAGAGAATTCACAGGTATTAAGGACTGGAGAATCCTTGCCAGCTGCTAGAGGATCCAGAGAGGGAGACCAGCCACAGTTAATGGTGACTCACAGAGGCAGCACAAGCTTTTTTACAAGGCTACCTCGTTCAAATGCATATGCCAAAAAGTGTCTGAGAGTATGCTCAGAGAATGTGTCAAACACACCATTAACCACTTTTAATGAATCTTGTAGAGATGAACAACCTTACCAAAAGAAATATAGACCATTTCTAGTGATAATGACACTCAATCCTGGGCAAGAGACCAAAGGATTTGGTAAATTCATTATTTCTTCTTGAAACTTAAAACAACAACAACAACAACAAAAAACTTTGTAAAAAAAGGAACAGCTGGCTATCCAGATAACATGAAAGAATAAAATCTGGTCTTGAGGAACCTGAGCTTTAGGACACAAAACGATGACAACTGGTGGCTAACACTACAAGAATAACAAGAATAACGAGGATAAATGCGATACCCTATTAGAACAAATAAAGAAAAAGTCAACTGCTCAAATATATAAGAAATACTTAAAACTGACTTAAGACTAGCCCAGATTAAACTACTCTGAAGCTACTTTGACAGGAAGCTCAATGAATTAATGTGACAAATTTACAAAAAAGCAAACAGAAACTTCCACTGTGTCAGCAGAATAAACAAGGTAGGAGTGGGTGCCATTCAGCTTACAATATAAAAACTAAGATGGAAGAGGTGGTGATTATAGTGACAGTAAGTGTCCTCTATTACTGCCAGTATTTCAGAGGAGGGTCTTAAAAAAAAATGCATAGCCATACACAGTGTACTTCCAAAGAGAAGTTACTGCATTTGGCTTAATAAATGGGTGAAATATTACCAACCATTTAAGCTATTCAACAATGGACTAATTATGTCAGAGAGCTCATAGGGATATGGTATAGAAATGTCATATAGGAACATAGTAGATAATCCTGAAGGAGTAATGGAATAGATTAGCTGAGCTCTAAATCTAAGGTCCTTCCAGATCCATGATTGTATGTGTAACGTTTATGTTACAGTTGTCTGTAAATTATAATACATCTAGACTTAAATTATACATGCATGTATTCGGTACTGTCTGTTCTTCATTAGTCTCTAAGTTCAGTTCATATATCAAATTACAGATCTCATTATTTGAGGGGTACTATCCTTGAATGAACTCATTTAATCCTCAAATAATGTTTGATTCTGTTATTTCCACCTTTACAGATGAGGAAACTGAAAAATGGAAGGTCACAGAGCTAACTGCGTTAGTTTCTTGTTACTGTAATAAATTACTAGAAACTTAATGGTTTAAAACACAAATCTATTCTCTTAGGATTCTGGAGACCAGAAGTTTGAAATGGGTGAGCGGGGCTGCATTCCTTCTGGAGGCTCTAAAGGAGAATCCACTTCCTTGCCTTTTCTAGCTTCTAAGGCATGCCCACATTCCTCGGCTTGTGGCCGTGCACCACGACAACCGACAACCTCCGTTTGCATGCCGCATCTCTTTTCTCTGACTGGACTTCTTTCCTTTCTATAAAGACCCATGTGATTGTTGGACCTACCTACGCAGAGAATTTAAATTGATCTCCCCATCTGAAGATCCTTAACTTAATGATGTCTGCGAAGTCCTTTTTACCTCATAAGGTAACATTTGCAGGTTCTGGGTATTAGTGTGTGGACGCCTCAGGGAGGCCACTGCTGTGCCTCCCACAGCTAGTAGAGAGCAGACAGAGGGTGTTTAACCACGATGATCACTGCTTCTCAAACACTGCTCCTGACAAATGGAAAGTACATTATACTTTCCAAGGTGTTCCCTACCAGCTGCCAGGAATAAAACATTCTCTTCAACAAGACTTCAATTTAACACCTAGAGTTACAGACCAGAAAGCAAGAAATAAAATTCCACCCGGCATGACCTTCTTTGGAGCATAATAAATATGTATTTTTTTGTTTATAAATATAACAGATTTTTCTTTAAAAATATAACATATGTTTATGAATCTAAAGAAAATAGCTACTCTGCTTTTTGGTTAAGTTTGCAATGATATAAAAAACAATATCAATAAAAACATGTTTATACATTCTGAAAGGAAGATTCTGGTGAAATTCTGAGGAACTTCATTCATACCTCCTTTCAACTGCAAGGGAATTAACATTTCATTTTTCTTGTAAATGCAGGTATATTATTTAATGAATATTCCATCTTTAGTTATTAGGACTAGGTTAGGAATAAACTAGGGAAAAACATAAATCCAAACAGAAAAGCACAACAGACCTGTTATTTTTGTCTGCCCAAGTGCCTGCTACCTCTTTCTTCTGATACGTGTTCTCTCCCTAGCGGTGGGCCATCTCCCTCCTTTACTGTGTGTGGTTGTAACGGGGTTGCCAATCAGAGCCCCGCTCCACCCCTGGCCAAACATCAGACTCCAGCCACAGACCGGTGCCTGATGCAGGTACAGATATTTGACTGAAGCAGCTCACAGTTCTTCCTTGAGACGGTTCACTATGCAACTGGGAAAGAGCCCTCTTTTTACATTAGAAAAATAAGAAAAGCTATACAGCTGTGGCCCCAGAGCTGCCAATGGCCATGCTCTTTGACGCATGAAGACTCTAAGAAAACAACAACAGAAAAATGAAACAGAGAGGCAGGGAACAAAACAACAGAGAAGGGGAGGAGAAAGAACAGGAATGAAAGGAAGGAAGCAGAGAAGGAGGCAGAAGAGTGCTCAGAGAGGGGGGCAGGAGGAGGTGGGTGGTTAGAGAAACAGTGACAGTCAGATACAGGATGCGGTTTGAGTCTCTGGATCCAGCAGACCTTGACGTCCAATGTATCTTTGCCTTTATGTAGTTAATACCCTTAAGCAACAAACGTTATCACTTAAATAATAGTAATTTGATTCATGAGTGTTTACAATGTGCTTTGTTCTCTTCCCTTTAACTTCCTCCCACTTCACCTTTAAAAAACAACAGGCAAATTCAAACCAATCTTCAGCAGCTGAAGCCTCCAACTTAGTTTTTAAAAATATGGCTTTAGATTCCAAATAATTTAACACTGCTATGATTTAATTAATTTACTTGCTCAACATTGTTTTTAAAATGTTTACATTTATTTTTATGTAATTCACAAGGCTCTTTAAATGTACATTATATAAGTACCTCACTCAGAAATAATCTTCTAGAAAAGGATAGATAGATAAACATACATATATATCCTTATAAGATATAAAAGGATACACACACACACACACACACACACACACACACACACACACATTTTCTTTTCTTCTTTGACTCCAGAACAAAGTCTTTCTGGCAAAAACATTTCACTTGTGTCTGGGATTTTTACAGTAATCTTTCATATTAAGTAAGATGGGTTAATAATGAGTCTCCTCCAGAGCTCCACATGCTTTTTGAGGACAAAAAATAAAAGGAGAAGCTAAAAAGCTCTAATTGGAGTCAGGATGGCATATTACCGCTGTCTTTAATCTTTTTTCTTCCTCTAACTTCATGACTTTGATCATAAAGAGGGGGGTGCCATGTGCACTTGTTCAGGGGGAAGCATGGCCTGGGCCTGGCCCAGAAGCACTGCTAAATCACAACAAAAAGCATCACCTTTTGTGCCAGCCCTTTAGATGAATCCTACGTCTGCTACTATCTCACCAAGTCAGTTTGACCAAATCATTTAACCTTCATCAGGGTTTCATGTTTCCTATGGTAAAACGAGAAAGATAATGCTTATCTTATGGGTGTTCTGAGGGTCAGGGATAAGAGAAACAAAACACCCGACACTGCTTGATTCACAGCAGACCTCCAACACAAGATGATGATGGTGATGATGCGTTTCAAATTTTAAAGCACTTGATGTACTAATAACTGTGTATTATTTCTTCCTATAAACCAGCAGGGAGACAGGACCTCTTTTTCATTAACATCAGTGAAAGAATTTTAATTAACTAACATTTAAGGAATTTGAGAAAATCGACTTCTCTACACCCCCACTAAATTTCTCTATAATAAATGGCTTTTATATAATGAAAAGCAGGGGAGGTATTTTGTCTTTGGCCCTAAAAATTCAACTGGGCCCCTAGAAAGTTGTAATCACAATGTGAGAAGAAAGCTATTGAAACTGATGTACCACATAAATAAAATAGTAGAAAGAAATGGAGTGGTTTAAATAATTTCTAAGAAGAAGTGAAAGCTATTCAGAGGAAGATAATTAGAAACACCAGGCAAATGAACCTCCCTTCCCCTCCACACCAAAACAGATAGAATCTTAACAAGACTGATGGAACCTTACAAGGAGTAAATCTCTAGTTCCTCATTAAAGAGAAAACTTCATTCCACAAAAAAGAAGTATTATGTACCAGTAATAAGTTCCTCTTCTACAGACATTTGATATTTCTTAAATCCTAGTTGGCGATCTACTGACTTCAAGTATATCCACCTGTCAGTAACGATAAGTCTGTGTCTGGTTTTTGGTTCATTTTAACCTTAGATTTACTTTAAATTACATACAATGATTTCATGAAATGCATACTGACTTTGGCAAATTTTATGTCTCTACCACGGAAATGTGTCAATCATACGAGGCAGCAATCCTTCTGAAACCTGGCTCAAGATTCAGATGCACTTATATAAGTAGTCGGTATTTTAAAGTATGAGTTTTGAGATAAATCAAAAATAAAAGTAATCTCGGATTAGTACTATGGTACATACTGAGGAAGTGAAAGTCAGCCCTGCTGATAATGACTGTTTCCAGTGAGACCTGGACAAGGCCACATAAAACAAAGTTCCTCTACAAGGCCATCCCACAGCTATAAAAGGGTCTGACGATCCTTTCTAATGAGTTACTGTTGCTTTAATAAAGACATCACCAGCCTGGCTTCAGGATCACTTCTGCTAGTCACTGCTGGTGTGCGTGCGTGTGTGTGTTGTGTGTGTGGATCTCCAGTACATGAGCTCAGAGTAGGCCCTAAATAAAGCACAGAAATCTGTGATGGGCAGACTGCAGATACCTATTTCCTTTTCCTTTCTTCTTGCTTCTTTAGTTGCAAGACATTTGTTAATACATTAGGAAAATTTTTTAAAGGGTACATTTGAAACTCATGTTAAATAAGCTACTTACTACCTATTACCATCTTCAGGAAAAGGTTCCGAAGTTACACAAGCTTTAACTTGAAAAAACAACTGGCAAACCAGCGAACACACACAGGCAAGCATACTTTTACCCTCATTCGAGACAGTAATTTCTTGTGTTCACGTTCTGCATAATGATCGTAATCACTTGATGCCTCTTGTTGTATACAGAAGAAAGTACTATCTACTCGGGAGAATGATACTGTTGTTGCTGAGAACAAGCTAGAAAAGAATGGTATTTTTTCCTTTTGCTCAGTTTGTTTATTGCATTTGTTTCATGCCATGCTTTCAGATGACCCAGAAGTAACTGGAGAGTGAAATTGAATATCATTTGGTTTTCGTCTCGGCCATATTCTTTTGACACTATTGAGGAAAAACAGAATGGAAAAACAGAATATTCTAAATGGAAAAATACACAAAAATATTAGACAGAAAATACTAGGCCTCAAAAGTAGAGAACAACCTGGGTAAGGCAAATGCTGAGTTCCTGGCTTTAATAATCTCTCTGGAGAATCAATTGCTCCTTCCTCTGTGCTCCAAACACTTTGTGTTGTATAAAAAATCATTTGTCTGTGTTCCTTGCCTAACCTGAGCTCCTTTAAGTCAGACAGCATATTTTATTTTCATTCTTATATTCCCCAGGAACATTCAGTGTACTTTATTAAAACAAAAGGAATACCTATCTCACCTTTGCATATCTGGAGGAGTCCATGATAAATAGTGATAAATGTCACTAGATAAAAAGAATGTCTTACGTAGAGGAAGTACCATTGCAATAATAGTATCTAACGTTAGAACTGAGTATAAAAGTATCACAAGGTTGCATGGAAATTCCTAAAAAAAAAAAAAAAAAAAAGAAGAAGAAAAAAAATCCAATACTATAGGATTAGGATACAGATTTAGATAACTGCATTATGAATAAAACAGGATATATAAACACAGAACATGATGTGCCAATCTAAAACTGCTGAGTCAGGTGGCTTTTAATTCAGATAAAAATTATTGTAACCATATATAAATATATAAGTGTACTCTCCAGCATTAAGTGTGGCTTGCTACAGTTTGTTAGCTTTTTAGAACGTATCTCTTACCTCTGAATGCAAGGCAAGTAGTTCTGAGACAGCTATTTGAATTACACACTGGGAAGAAAAAATTTCGACAGTAATCAATAAACTAATCAAACATAGCTATTTATGTTATGCAAAGAACTTGTTATTTCTCTCTTTCTCCAGGAGCATACTGGACTAATTATAAGTGGTGAGCCTTTTATAAGGCTGAATAAAATCCATTTTATGGACATACCACATTTCTTTATTCATCTTGTGATGGGCACTTGAATTGCTCCTAACTTTTGGCTACTGCCGATAATGCTATTATGAACATGAGTATACACATAGCTCTGAGTCTCTGCTTTCAATTCTTTACAATAAATACTTAGAAGTTGAATTGCTGGATCATAGTAATTCTGTTTTTATTTTTGAAGAACCTCCATACTGTTTTCCATAGTGGCTGCATCATTTCACATTCCCACCGATGGTGCACAAGATTCTGACTTCTCCATGTCCCGACCGATATTTGCAGTTTTCTGGGTTTTTTAAAGTAGTAACATCCTAACGGGTATGAAGTGGTACCACTCCACATTTCTTTTTACATTTCAAGACTCTGTCTAAAGAATAAATTTTAATAAAAACTCATTGCCCAAGATTCTATAAATGACTCCAAAATTACAGCAAAAAAGCAAACCTCTCTGGATCATTTCTCATATTAAATGATGCTTATTAAAGCAGATTTTGGTTTTCACTTGATCTGTCTCTTCCTTTCACTGACTTAAAATTAACATAAAAATAAATTAGATAAAATGTTTGTCTTTTCAGAATATTCTGGGAGTACAGCATAATCTTTATGCTAACTTTATGACATAAACTTTATGACAACAGGGTATGAAGATGTATAGTATTTATACACTTATAGTCAGGTAGTTACTGTGATAGTCCTCCAAAAGGGGTAAAATAATGAATTTTCTATGTTTTGGTTTAAATTTACATGAATTTTTATGAGATTCTAAAGTATGTGCATTTACTTAGTAATATTTTCTTTGCAGGTATAAACCAAGGAAAGAACTAACACATTTCTACTTAAGGTACTATTATTCATTTTCAATAGAGAATTAAAGTATCCCCAGAAAAGACTTGAGGAGAAATTAGGGTGAAAAAGAAATGAAAAAAAGAAAAAGAAAAAAACTGGTGGTCAATATTCTAAACTAAAGGGAATTGAATCCTATTTCAAGGACAACTTCAAGGATTTCTTTTATACATAAAAAAAAGTCTAACATATTATAGCAAAATAGCTCATGGCTGGTCGTGCTTATGAAAGATGACATTACTCTGGCCCATTTGCCACCATCTCAAATCATCTGTCCCCAGCCCAAAGAGAATACAGACACAAACAAAATTTAAATTATGTTTGTGGAAACCTTGGTGTGACAACAGCAGGTAATGGTTTCAAATAAATTCACATTTCTAAGTTGTGATTAGGTAATAGTAGTCACACATTTTAGAGAAAGCTATAATTAACGGCAACTAGAACCATGCAAATACTGAAAACGATTCTTCCTTTACATAATCTCTCATTGTGCGCTAGCAAAAAATACAATGCATTCATTTTGGGTAAATGTGGTTCAATTGATAGAGACAGCCATTTCTGTAATGGCTTCAGCAAATAATTACACCAGAGTGGTGACAAGGATTACCTAAGAGTGAGTTAGTACAAAATTTTAGCAAGCTATTTTCAGATTCCTGACAGCCTAATGTTTTCTCATCTTGATAACCTTAAAGATTTAAGGCAAACACATCTACAATAAGCTTATAAAGAATTATCTGTAGCTGTTTAGAAGTGTAGAAATTTTAAGTCCCAGGGGTCTACCGATTTGCCTTGGAATACAAGAAGACTTGCTGAGGTTATCTGCCAAAGAGCGAAACCAAGAAATGCTTTAAGACTACATCCTCTGCTTTGTGTGAAATGAAGATCTATAATTTTCATGACAGAGACTGAACTGAGAAACTTTCATATCCTACAGAAAATAACTTGTGGAGACAGATACATCCTGGGGCAGATGCTGGAACTAACAGTAATGCCAGAGCTTCTTTTAGGAAGGCACATAACGTATCATCGTAACTGGCCATCAGGTAGTTCTGCGTAAATTATTGTGACTGAGGTACAAAGTAAGTGTCTCTCTCTCGGTCTCTTCCCCCCAACTCCCTACAATACATTCTCAGATTATTTTATAACATTACAAATACTCCACATATTTGGAATAATATTTCCATTCTCTTTTCTTTAAGAAACAAAATATACAAACTATCATTCAATAACATCGTTTTGTTCTGAAAGAAAAAAAGAGTAATCATGTGAAATGAATATGTGTCTGTATACACACACACACAAGCACACATATATAATTACACATGTGGATGTGGCTGTACGATCATGGCCATTTTCTTCTCTAGGAGAGGAGGCAATCTTTAGGTCCAAATCCTGCCATAATGCAAAGTATCACCCACAACATTTATACATGACATTTGGCCCAAAGTGTACTTTAAATAATGAACACAGTAACAATGACATGAAAGCCATGATTAAGGTAAATACAGAGAAATATAAAAGGATCCAAGGACTTTCTATGAAATCCTAGTCCTTTAAGTTGTCAAATGCCCCTAATTAAGAATTAAAATATCAAGAAAGGTATAAAAAATACATTCTTAAGAGAAAGGAATGAATAAAATCACAGACTTTTGGTATGATGGTACTAAGCATAAAGCATTTAAATATCGCTTCCATTCTTTTGTTTTGTTTTTGTGTGTTTTTTTTTTTTTTTTTTTTTTTTTTTTTTTTTTTTTTTTTCAACGTTTATTTATTTTTGGGACAGAGAGAGACAGAGCATGAACGGGGGAGGGGCAGAGAGAGAGGGAGACACAGAATCGGAAACAGGCTCCAGGCTCTGAGCCATCAGCCCAGAGCCTGACGCGGGGCTCGAACTCACGGACCGCGAGATCGTGACCTGGCTGAAGTCGGACGCTTAACCGACTGCGCCACCCAGGCGCCCCCGTTTTTGTGTGTTTTTGAGAGAGAGATAGAGTGTGAGCAGGGTAGGGGCAGAGAGAGGGAGACTCAGAATCTGAAGCAGGCTCCAGCTCTGAGCTGTCAGCGCAGAGCCTGACACAGGGCTTGAACTTATGAACCGCAAGATCATGACCTGAGCCAAGGTCGGATGCTTAACTGACTGAGCCACGCAGGTGCCCCAATATTGCTTCCATTCTTAATTGAATTTCTGTTCTGCATTCTTGGCCAGTCTTCTCTTCCATAAATAATCATTAATATTTCTATTTGGCAAGTTTTTCTTTTTGCTTTATAAAGATTACAGGTGAGCAGTTATTTTCTCCTCCCTTATTAGGTTTTTAAAAATGAAAGAAGACTTATTTTTCAAACAAGTCCACAAAATTTGTCACTCTTCCAGAGAAAAGGATATGTCTCACATGTCTGTCTGTTATTGCCACCGGCATTCTAATGACTTCTTAAAAACAAGAGTCATTTTTATGTCCTGTCATAAGCGATACATCATTCACTTTCAGTGCAATGGAGGGTAATAGAATAATGGAGAAACAACATAGAAAGATTAGAACATCAGCTGAGGAAAGATTACTTTTCACTCACCTGGGGCCTACTTCCATACACTGATGCCAAACACATACTACTAAAATTAAGAGCAATGAATTTCTTCCCACGAAGAAAAAACCAGAAGGAAAGAAAGAAAGAACTGATACATGGCATTGTTCCTCCTGTTCAGAGAGAAAAGAATTATAACCTAAACTGGAGGTGGCGAAGCTCCGATAATCCACAGATCAACGGACAGCCTATTTGTAGAGCCCTGATTTCCTGTCTAATTAATCTCCTAAAAACTACTTCTTTGAAAAGAAATGCCCACACCTAAAACAATACTCATAGTCATTTCAGATACACAGTTTCCTCTTGCATTCAAAAAGACGTGAGCAGATGATTCGTGGTACTCCTGTCAATTCGGATGACTTTTCAATGCCCATGTCAAAAAAAAAAAAAAAAAAGTCAAGCATTTTTTTTTTTAATTTTTTTTTTCAACGTTTATTTATTTTTGGGACAGAGAGAGACAGAGCATGAATGGGGGAGGGTCAGAGAGAGAGGGAGACACAGAATCGGAAACAGGCTCCAGGCTCTGAGCCATCAGCCCAGAGCCTGACGCGGGGCTCGAACTCACGGACCGCGAGATCGTGACCTGGCTGAAGTCGGACGCTTAACCGACTGCGCCACCCAGGCGCCCCAAGTCAAGCATTTTTAAACCGTCATAGGCTGATAATCAAATGTACAATTTTAAGATAGTCTAAATTACTGACACTGAGTAAGCCCAGTCCTTTCCCTGAGAAGAGAAAATCCCACTCACCTACCTATCACAGTCAGATGCACAAAACTGAGAAGGCTAATTAGGTTAAAAAGCTGCCTGGGCACTGATACCTACCTAGTGCCCACTAAAGTCATGTAGCCTCAAAGAAGGGCGTGAATACATTCTTACCCAGGGAGGAACATTGAGTCTATTGTGTTCTTGAGGAAAAGAAAAGAGAAAAAGATCCAGCTATTATTATTTGTTTCAAAACAATCTCAACGAATGTAATGCCTGAGAGTTTTCTTCAGAGAAAGACAGAAAACGAAGACAGTTAATAATCTAACAATGCTCATAAAATGGTATGCTGATCTAGAGCAAGGCATGTAGACTTTGACCTTTATTCCCAAAATAGAAATAAGCATTTAATTTTGAGAGAATAATAAACAGGAAATGCCAATGCAGTTAGAAGTAAAATGTAAAGAAAAGAAGATGGAGCTTTTCCTAATCATTAGTAATGTGAAAAAGTAACACTGAGATCTGAGTTTGAAAAGCAGAAATAGTAGAGTGACCATATAATTTATCAACCCAACTGTCACTTTTTAAAAATAATTTTTCAATGTTTATTTATTTTTGAGACAGAGAGAGAGAGAGAGATCATGAGCAGGGGAGGGGCAGAGAGAAAGCGGGAGACACAGAATCTGAAGCAGGCTCCGGGCTCTGAGCTGTCAGCACAGACCTGACGCAGGGCTCGAACCCACAATTCTTGAGATCATGACCTGAGCCGAAGTTGGACCCTTAACCGACTGAGCCACCCAGGGGCCCCAGGTTTTGTTTTTGTTTCTGTTTGTTTGTTTGCTTTTTGCCCACAATGATAACTTGAAAAATCTTTGTATTTGAAATAATTTCAAACCTAGAGAAAAACTGCAAAATTAGTACAGAGGATTCTTTGCCCAGACTCACCAACTTTTAATTCTCTACCTAAGTATGTGCTTTACATTCTCTCCCTCTTTTCCCAGTAGGGGCCAAGGGCAGGCCACCCCAAACTGCGTCACTTGGTACAATATATGGATTCTTCCTAAATAAGTTAACATTAGAAAGAGCTGGTACAAGGACCCTCAGACCCTCCTCTGTCCCCCTGAAAGTGGGAAACAAATCTCCTATATGACAAATTCCCTCCTTGTCCTGAGAAGTAAGAAGATATCCTATCACCAGAGATAGGACTCGAAAGCCAAGAAAACTACAGGAACAAACCTGGTCTTTTCTCATCTAACACCTCAGCCTAAATTCTGCTTGGAATTCTCTACTAATTAGAGCTCCCAAACACCTGTCTTCTTGATCCTGTCGATTCCCCACAAATTTATAGTCTCTCCATCTAAATGTGTAAAAACTGCCTGCATTGGTCATTTCTCTAGGTCTCACTTTCATGAGTGGCCTCCATGCACATGTATTAAAACTTTGGTTTTTTTTCTATTAATCTGTCTCACATAAATTTCATTCATAATCTAGCTGGAGAGCCTTGAAGGGCAGAGAAAAAAAAAATACTGTTCCTTCCCAACACCCTCCAAATCTCTGGGTATGTTTGTATAAGTAACAAATAAGTTTCCTGAGCCATTTCAGAAAGTTGCAATACATCGTGTCTCTTTGCCTTTTATTACTTCAGCATCTGTTTCCTAAAACACAAGGATATTTTCTTATGTAAGCATTGCAAAGTAATTAAATTCAGGAAATTAAACACTGGTTCAACACTTTTACCTAACAGAGAGTAAGCATTCTAATTTGTTATTGTTCCAATAATATCTTTTATAGCATTTCCCCTTCCAGTCCAGGATCATGCAGTTTGCATTCAGAGGTCATGTCTCCTTAATCTCTTTTAATTT
Source organism: Lynx canadensis (assembly GCF_007474595.2). Lineage (NCBI taxonomy): Eukaryota > Metazoa > Chordata > Mammalia > Carnivora > Felidae > Lynx > Lynx canadensis. The sequence goes on along the minus strand of NC_044306.2, from coordinate 26,767,289 downwards.
GGAATATTGCTTCAGTCTTTGTCTTTCAAGACATTGACATTTTTGAAAAATACAGGAGAATTAGTTTATAGAATGTGCCTAAATTTCTATTTGTCTAATGTCTTTTCATGAGATTTAGTTCTGCATCCCTGGCTAGACTACAACATAAGAGATAGGACGTCCTTCTCAAGTATTACATCTGCCAGCACAGAAAGTTTATCTGACTCACTGATTGTATTAATTTTGCTTTAATTAATTTAAATAAATAATTAAATAAATATTTAAATTAAATAATTTAAGAAGGTAACGTCCAACGTCTCCACTGGATAGCTACTGTTTTCCTAAGTAATAATCAATCCATGGGCAGACATGCTGAGAACTGGTTGCATACCTACTGCTCATTAAATCTGGGCCTCAAGATTTAGCATCCACTATTGTTTCTTGTCCTAACCAGTCTTCACTATGATGGTTGCAAAAGGTGATTTTCCAACTCCAACAGTCCCTCCACATTTATCAATGGACATTCTAACAGTAAGAAAGAACCTCTTCCCATTCATTCATTCACTCATTTATTATCACCGTATGAATATAACTATTCTTATTTTATCTAATGGGTTATAATCCATTACTCTATTTATTATCCATTACTATCCATTACTATTTATTTTGATGGTTAAATTGTCCCAGAGCTGGTCAGTGGGAGCCCCTTCAAGATGTCTCCTGTGTCCTTTTGACATGTCTCCATTATTTTTTCGAGCACTTCTTTACTTTTTTAGCACAATAAGGTGCTCTGGTTCATCTTACACCATCCTGTACTAGCCTTGAAATCAGTCATTTTTTTTTTTCAAAAGAACTCTTTTAATCACATGTAAGGGAATAGCATATAGCAACCAAGATACAGAAATTAGGTGTGCTCCATTGCTATGGGCAACACACTGTTTGTAGGCCTTTCCTGCAGCAGACCTAGGAGATCCCCACCCCCGCCCATGATCCTGATTCCTGCACCTTCAATAGAATGCCACAAGATTCTCCTTTGTCTTCCACATTTGTGTTTCTCGTGCCATAGTAAGAGTCTTGGCTCCCAACACATTTATTCAATCTCACAATATACAGAAAATCATTTCTGAATAACTATCTCCTATCACTGCAAAAAGCCTAATATAAAGAATTCAAGGTTTGTTTGAAATCGTCCTTTCTTCCCCTTCTAGACTGAAGGTATAAAGTCAAAGTGCTGGGTTCAAAAGTTCCTTGGATCAGTTGTTTTTCTTTATTTCTCTCAGTGTGGTTTTATTTGAAATGCAGACGATTCATTCATGTGTTTCAAATCAAATTTTAGGATCCCCTCCCACCCTTGATTTAATTTAATTTTTTGTAAGTTTATTTGTTTATTTTGAGGTGGGGGAGAGGAGGGAGGGGATCCCAAGCACTGACAGTGCGGAGCCTGATGCAGAGCTCAAACCCACGAATTGTGAGATCACGAGACCTGAGCTGAAATCAAGAATCAGACGCTTAGCCAAATGAGCCACCCAGGCACCCCTGATTTTATTTCTGAATATGTAAAACATTAACATGCTTCCAGAAATTAAAATTATATCAAAAAGGTATACTATAGAAAATGCCTTACCTTCTTTCCCACTGGAGTCCCTACACCCTTGTAGATAACCAATTTCAATGTTTTCAAGTTTAGCCTTCTTGTATTTCATTTTGAATAACAACAACAACAACAACAACAAGCAGTTAAGTAAATCTTTTTAAAAATGTTCCCTTGTGTACTGGTAATCTATTTCTACCTAACAAATTACCTCAAGACTTGGCAGCTTAAAAGAACAAATATTTCCTGTAATTTCTGAGGGCCGGGAATCCGGGAATGGTTAGCTGGATGATTCTGATTTAACGTCTCTAACAGAGCTGCAGCTAAGCTGTAGGATGGAGACTCTGCCACCAAGTACAGTGCTCTCTCGTGGCAGCCGGCAGGCCTCAGTTTCTCGCTAGCTGTTGGCCAGAGGTTTCAGGACCTCCCCGCACAAGCCTCTCTATAGGGTAGCTCACAACATGGCAGCTTGCTTCCTCAAAGCAAGGGATCCAAGAGGATGAGAAAAAAGCCCAGGACAGCAGCCACAGTCTGCCACAATCCATCGCAAAAGTGACATACCATCGGTGCTGCCATTATGCTATTGTTCACACAGAGTAACTCTGACACAGCGTGGGTGGGAGGGGCAACATAAAGGTGTGAAGAAGGCCAGACAGGCAAGGTAACTGGGGACTAGATACCACTTCTCGTTTTACACAAAGGATAGCACACTATAAGTGGCCTTTCATATTTTGTTCCAGTAAATGATACTCCTTAGGGAATTACATCCTCGGTTTATAAAGAATTTCGTTATTTTATAGCCATGAAATGTCTATGAAATATGTACCACAGATCGTTCAACCATTTTCCTATAGGTGGGCATTTAGGAAGGTTGCAATATTTTGCAACTATAAACAATGAATAACCTTTTGCTTATATATTTTTTATTATTGACAATTATACACTCTTAGAAAATCCAGTCTGGACCACCAATGCATTAAACTCCCTTGAGAAGATCAGTAATAAATTTTTCGAAGAGAGATTAAAAAGTCTTAATTTGATTTTTAAAACAATTTTACCATGCATTTCTTAAGAGCCTAATATAAATAGTAATGCATCATGTTCTGTAATTACCACCTGCATCCAAATATCCCTATAAAGAACAACGCAAACACAGCCAACATCATTAAACCAAAAGTAAAAGACGTAAAAGAAAAAAGGCAAATGTTTCAGTGAACAGATCTACTAATCTCTACGTGTCCATGAAAGAGTTCAGGAGTGCATGAGTGGTTCAGTCAGTTGAGAGTCTGACTTCGGCTCAGGTCATGATCTCACAGTTCATGAGTTCAAGCCCCGCATTGGGCTCTGTGCTGACAGCTCAGAGCCTGGAGTCTGCTTCAGATTCTGTGTTTCCCTCTCTCTCCCCCTCTCCCGCTCACAGTCTCTCTCTCTCTCTCTCTCTCTCCCTCTCAAAAATAAACATTAAAAAAATTAAAATTAAAAAAGTAAGAGTTCAAAGGGCTCAAAAGCTACCTAAAGAAACAGAGTTACCTGGTATTGATGAGAAAAGTCAGAGGCCAAGAAATATTTTCCTAAAACAGTAGGAAGAGGGATTGTATATTAGAGACAGAATTGTATTAATGCTTAATTTCCCAAGTATAATTGTGTTCTGGCTCTCAGGAGATACATGCTGAAGTGTTTAGCTGTGAAGCTCCACAATGTCTATAAGTAACTCTAAAATAGTTCAGAGAAGAAAAAATATTGAGATTGAAAAAGATATAAAATAAACTGGAAAATGTTAACAATTGGTGAATCTATGGGAAGAGTATATAAAGTATTCATTTTACTATTCTTTTAAATCGGAAATATTTTTAAAATATAAATGTTGGGGAAAGAGTGGATGGGAAGATTGACATTAACAACGACACATGAGTCACACAATTCAGTAGCTCAACTACTTATCCAACAGATAATGCAATTTTGAGGCAGAATGGCAGTTGCATGTGTATTAAGAAGTTTAAGCTATAAAAATTTCACTGTATTTTAGGATATGAAATGTGTCATTTTTTGCTTATCGAAGGTCTAATGGCAAGCTATCAGCTATGAATATCATTAAGTTCTCTAGAGATATAAATAATAATAACACCTAAAACTGCCACTAATGATCCACCCAAAGCTTTTTCAAAGACTTTTATGTAAAATCTGATTACTTCTGAACATACAACCCAATGTTCATCTTCCCCCCTTTTATAATAAGACTTATAAATGAGTCAATCATTGAAGAATGCACCATTGACATTTTGGCTGCCATTTTATAATTATACCTGCTTTCTATAGGTAGATTAATGTTAAAATTTCTTAAAAATTGCCACCTTTTTCTTGAAAAAAAAAAATGAACTAAACATGTTAGATTTATTTGTGCTATTTTGGAAAAGTCTTTTATAACTGAAGAAGTTAGATGAAAACCAAAAAGAGAAAAAGGGGAAAATTAAGGGCTTACAAATATAAAATTAAAAATTTTGTAGATTGGAATAAGAAATTTTGAAGCAGATTTATCTTTTGATTGTGATATCTAATTAAGTCTACAAAAAAAAAAAGGCAAGGTTGTTTATTTGAATGAGAAGAACCCCAAATTGGGTTAGTTTTTAGTACATTTCCTTCCATGACAACAGATAACAACCTAATTTTATAAAATAATTACCAATGGCTTCCTTCTCATCAGTATATTTTATGACCTCTGAGCAAACACATGAAAATATGCCCACAAAAATCATATCATGCTGGAGTAGGATTGTTCTCAGTCATGGAAGGCTTTCAATCTTTTGTATACCCTAAAATGCCCTAAATGGCTCTTGACTGTGGCAATGTCACGGCATGGCAGGTGTCAGGAAAAGTCCTGTCACCGGAAGATCCCTTTTAACACTCTTCAGAAGCACAAGAGGATCCCTGCTATGTAAAAATTTTAGGTGTTAACAGTGTTATGGAACACTTTATGAACAGTCAACTCTATGAACGAGCTGTTAAAATGAAATGTTTGAAATCAACACAATGATAGATATGAAGTTTTTAAACTTAGCAAGAATATCTACCTTAGGGTGCCTGGGTGGCTCAGTCAGTTAAGCGTCTAAATCTTGGTTTCAGCTCAGGTTATGACCTCAAGGTTCATGAGATCGAGCCCCGCATAGGGCTCTGCACTGACAGTACAGAGCCTGCTTGGGATTCTTGCTCTCACTCTCTCACTCTGCCCCTCCCCTGCTCACACACACATAGGTATATTTCACTCTCTCTCAAAAAAAATAAACTTAAAAAAAGAATATCTAACTTATGATATAGCCTCTTGAGAATCAATAGAATCAGAAGTTGTTTTCTTTAAAAGTTAAGACCAAATTGGGGCACCTGGAAGGCTCAGTTGGTTACGCATCTGACTTCAGCTCAGGTCATGATCTCACAGCTCATGAGTTCAAGCCCTGTGTCCAGTTCTGTGCTGACAGCTCAGAGCCTGGAACCTGTTTGGATTTCTGTGTCTCCCTCTCTCTATGCCCCTTCCCTGCCAGCGCTCAGTCTCTGTCTCTCAAAAATAAATACAACATCAAAAAAAAATTTTTTTAAGTTAAGATCAAACTGTATGGAGATTTAAGAAACCTCATGAGGATGTATGCACTGTTTCATCAAGGAGAGAAATAAGACAGTAAAAGAAGGCTCTACGTCGGAAACAGTAAAGAATGTGTGCTGAAATTATGAAATATTAAAACAATCTGAGGGTGTATAGAGAGCATGAATTTTTATACAAAAGGTGTTTTTGTTTTTATTTTTCATTAATGATGAGGACTATTTTTTAAGCACTCTAACTAAAGAGCAAGTTTGATAGTTTATTTAAATGAGCAGGAAATGGCCCTTGCAGATTCTGGGATCAACAGATCAACACAGATTAACAAACAAATAAACATTAGATTCAATAACTTATCAAGGATCCTTTTCTGGATTTTATGGTCAGTGGCAGCTTGCCTGACTGATGTTATCATTTCTTGTACATTTTATAGTTCTGGAATGCTGTTTTGATTTTACCATGTTATAGTGGCATATAATAAAACAGTTCTAGTTTATGAAGTAGCAATCAACTGAATGATCATTCATTTAACAAATATTTAGAGAATGCTGACACTGTAAACAATGAACAAAGAGGAAACCTCACTTCTCAAGAAGCCAGTACTAGAATTCAGGGATTGGGAGCTAAGGAACAAATAAGCAAAGTAGTAAATAAATGAAGTCATTTCAGACAGTGACAGATAGGTGACGTAAAGGGGGACCAGCAGCTGGACTGGACATTTGCTTATTTAAGGGGTTAGGACAAACTTATTTGAGGTAGTGATTTTTGAGTTGAGACCTAAATATTGAGAGAAAGTAGTTAAGAGAAGATCTGAGGAACAGAACACTCCAGTAAAGGAATCAGCACACCAAGGAGAGGATAGAAGGCAGAAAAAGAAATCAAGTCAGAAACCAACGTGGAGTCTATGGTTAATAGAAATGCAGTTGGTATGTCTGGACTATAAGGAGCAACAGAGAAACGGTTACACAATGCAGTCAGATAAATAGGTAGGGGACAGATAAAGAGTTTGAATTTTATTATGAGTAGAATTACTTTTAAAGAAATGAATGAAACTGGGGTGCCTGGGTGGCTCAGTCGGTTAAGTGTCCGACTTTGGCTCAGGTCATGATCTCCTGGTTTGTGGATTCGAGCCCCTTTTCAGGCTCTGTGCTGACAGCTCAGAGCCTGGAGCCTGCTTTGGATTCCGTGTCTCCCTCTCTCCCTGCCCCTCCCCCATACATGCTCTGTCTCTCTCCATCTCTCAAAAATGAATAACCATTAAACAAAAATTTTTTTAAAAGAATGAAATTAACCAGTTAAAATTTTAAAAAGTTTACTGGCTGCTATACAGACAATGGTCTAAAGGAACATTGACAGGAGGGTGTCAGGGGTGGTCTAAACCAGCACTCATCAAAGGAGCTAGCCAGCAAAAGATCAGAAGGCATCAGAAGGCAAATCATTGCATCAGAAGGCAAATCATTGCAACGTGTTTTCATCAAAGAAGTCTTGCTATTAAAAAGGGTGGGGGGGGGCACCTGGGTGGCTCGGTTGAGTGTCCAACTTTGGCTCTGGTTATGATCTCACCATTCTTGAGTTCTAATCCTGCATTGGGCTCGCTGCTGTCAGCACAGAGCCTGCTTCAGATCCTCCGTCCCTCCTGTCTCTCTCTGCCCCTTCCCGGCTCATGATCTCTCTGTCTCTCAAAAATAAATATTTGAAAATAAAAAAAAAATTGGCTAAACTAACTAGTTGATTTATATTCTGGTGCCACTCCCTTATCTCATCACAAGCCAGACACAAACAGCTCATCCGAACCAGCCTATAGATCACACTTTTCTTAGCCCTGGTCCAAATTAGAATTTTGATGGCGGTAGGAAAGACTGAGAGAAATAAATCTGGAATCAATTTTGGAAGTGAAACCAACAGAATTCGGTGATGAACTGAATACAAGGTATGAGGACAAGAGAAGAATCAAGTCTGGCCTGAAGTAGATTTTGATGCCATTTCTTAAGAATCTGAAAGAATGGGGTTCAAGCTTGATGGACTTGGCAATGGCATCAGATAGGGAGATAAGGAATTCTGTGCTGGCCATGGTAAGTTTGAGATGTCTACAATGAAGTTGGAAGTGTCAAGTAGGATATGTCAGCACTACAGTCATGAATTGGTGGGATACAGCGTTTGAGAGGCCATATAGATACTATTTATTTAAAGTGAATGGACTACAGGAGGTCACCTACAAAGTCAGAAAGGAAACGAGAATCCTAAAACTACTTCTGGGCCATTCCAGTATTTAGATGTGGACCAAAGGAGAAAGAATCAGTGAAATGGGGGTGGGAGGGTAGAGCAAGAGGGTACGGTAACCTAGAAGCCATCGGAAGACTGTTTCAAAACAGGTAGTTGTTTGAAATTATGTTGAATGCTGCTAAGAGGCCGCACAGGGAAGTGACCACTAGATATACAAAACAGAATTTACTGATAAACTTGGGAGAAAAAAGAAAATACTTTATCACAATGGTTAGGGGCAAAAATTAGACCAGGTGAGTTTAGTTCAGAATAAGAAGAAAGTAAAGAGCAACCATGGGTAACTTCCTGTGCTCCAGGGGGAGGCACAAAAATGGGGTCCTCGAGGGATGTAGGGATCAAGAGGAAAATTTTTGTTTTTATTGTATTTTTTAAAGATGGGAGCTACTGGAATCCATGTGTACACAAATGGCTATAAGCCAACAGGGAGAGCAAAACTGCAGAAGGTCCTGGAGCAGGTGAGACGGGATGAAATCCGGAGCCAAAGTAGAAGATAGAAGCAGGATGCTTCTCTCACCGTAACAGAAGGCAGAGTAGGCGAGTACAGATGTAGCCAGGCTGGCGGAAATGGCCACAGCAACAAGTTCCTGTTTGATGGGATCTATTTTTTCAATGAAATATGAGAAAATAAATTAGCTGAGAAAAAGAAATAGAGGATAGGTGCTAAAGATTCAAGGAGAGAAAGGGCTGAAACAAGAATAAAAGCCGATGTGAGATTTACGGTTATGATACTAAAGTGAAATCAAACAACTCTCTCTCCAGGTTTGTTTTTTTTGTTTGTTTGGAGTTTTCCAACTCTCTCTTCTTTTCCAGCCCCATTCATTTCTCAAGTGGAGGAATAAAATAGGCAGATAGCCGGGCTTAATAAATACTACAGTATTGCCAAGGGAGTACACTGGCTAGAGAGCTGGTGAATAGTTAACAGTGTTCGTGAGCAGGGGAAGACAATGGTGGGCAATAAAATCTAAGCTGGATAATAAGATGGTAAAGACAAAGGGGGTAATATATTGAAAAAAAAAAAGGTAGAGTCTATTGATTAGAGGGCCTGATGAAATTCAAGAATGCACAAAATAATAGAGTTGGAGAGAGAGAAGGACAAAAGCCGTAAGTCCTGGTACAAAATGAAGATTTTGGATGTACGACAGTTATTACAAGACAAGATGAAGAGTCTGACCACAGTATGAGCAGCTAAGGTAGGATGGAAAAGTCGGTACACATAAACAGTCAGGAAACTGAAATGGCAGGGTGTTAAGTGGTCACCCATGTGGAAGATGAAATAACATGATGATGTTAGTGAAATAATACTTCAATTTCTCTATATAATATGACCCGAAAAAGTAAATGAAACAACTGTTATTTAGGGATTTCGAGGCCATAAAAGGGCTGGCATATGACTGTTTGCCTTTTTTTGTCACTCATTCCAGTAATACCTGTTAATATAATTGTTTTCTTTTATCCTCTGGTAAAGGCTGAAAATGATTAGAAACACACACACACACACACACACAACATTTTTGAGGACAAAAATCAACAAGCATAAAATAGCGTACAATCTTCTCTCTCTGTTTTTAGAGGTTAGTTTCCAAGGAATTTTGGGACCCAACCTACTTTAAGGACATAGTATCTTAATTCCCACTAGAACCATTTGCTTTTCAGCCAAATCTGCTTCAAAGTAGCCTAAAAAGGAACGCACCAAGATATTCTTTTTTTTTTAAATTTTTCTAACGTTTTATTTATTTTTGAGAGAGACAGAGTGTGAGCAGGGGAGGGGCAGAGAGAGAGAGACACACACACACACACAGAATCTGAAACAGGCTCCAGGCTCTGAGCTGTTAGCACAGAGCCCGACGCGGGGCTTGAACTCACAGTGATTATGACCTGAACTGAAGTCAGACGTTTAACCTACTGAGCCACCCAGGCGCCCCACCAAGATATTCTAAATACAAAAAAAAATGATCTAGAATCAATTTATTATCCAATTATGTAGAACAAAATGTAGATATGCCAGAATACAGTAGTGTTACAGGTAAGTTGTGTTTATGTCTTTCTGATGCCCTTATGATTAATGGCTCATCATATAATTACAACAAACAGAAATCGATTAATTATAAAGAAAAGATCATCATCTGCCATTCTCACTTCTATTTACAGAAGAAGAAAAAGAAACAAAATTACTTACCCAAAGGCCACAAAACTTTAATAAGGGGCAGACAACTGGCATCTCTTGTTCCCAAATATAAAGCACTTTCTAAGCATATTATTTTGGCTCCCAAATATCTGCATAATGAGCTAGCCCATTTATCCTAAATAAATTTAAAAGTTAAATACACACACACACACACACACACACACACACACACTGTAGTTCTATCAAATCCATTCTTTTCACATATCTTGAACTCATCCCTTTCTCTTCATTCCAGTCTAGTAATCCATGCCCTCACCATCATCACCTCAAGCCTCAATTATTCTTTTCTCCAAAGCAGTTTCCTTACTTCTTATCTTTCCTTATATTAACACACCTAATGCGTGTATGTCTAATTCATATTCTTGAACTAGAACACTCTCCAAGCAAATCCCCTGCTTAGAAACTAAAAAGAGCTCCACGGAGAACAAATCTAAGACTTTTCCTGGGTCTCATCTTTCCTCCAAACTTAGACTCGAGGCCTCCTGATAGGCAACATTTTCTGTTATACCAAATAGAATACACTCTTCCCCCTTTTCTTCATTGATCCAAATTAGACATGTGAAGACCTGGGGATGGGGACGGGGCAGGGCAGTGTCAACAAATTTTAGAGGAAAAGAATTCTCCCCTACCCTCCTAATCATACTGATGCAGAGCTCTGGCTCATCTGGTCTTAATAATATACTGCTAAAGCAAATTCCTAAGCTGTGAAAAGGCTTCATTGGTGTTCCCGACCTTAACTATATATTGTTATTTATGGCTTTCTCCTATATTTGTTCAAACACTCTCTGAATCAATTTCTACTTCCTTCCAGTACACTCTATATAAACCTACAAGTTTATTTTCTGGTAGGTAGAGTGAAGTTTTTGATCAATCTCTCTTCCATCTACATCTTTGGAAACTCAAAAGACTCATTACATATTCTTAATGTCTCACCCTAACATACTTCCCTCATAAGCATGTAAGGTTCATAAGGACAAAATTTTGATGATTTTGTTCATCGTTTATTCCCATCCTACAGAATGACAAATTCCCTCTGCTTCCGATCCTGTTTGTTCTATTACTGTGGTTGTTCAGTCTAGGAAATTTTATACTTTCAGAGGTACAAAGACCACCACTAAGGAGTCATTGTTGTCTATGAGTAAAATACTGTTTTGTTTTGTTACGTTTCCACGTCTCCTTGATGATATCCAAGATGTATTATGTTTTTAACTATAAATTTACCATTTTATACTTAAGAATACTGACCTCCAATTTTCCCAGGTATCATGGATCAGTTAAAATCAAAGATAATTTCTAAACATCTCAGAGTCAACACATTTTTATGACTCTCATCAAAAGTATTAGCAAAGAACAAACTTGGTGATTCAGACTTCCCTTCCCCTCTCTTTACTAAAGAACCAGTAGATAACCTAAAGTTCTCAAACTAGAGCTTGTACCAAAATCACCTGATGGGCTTATGGTCAAACACAGATTGCTGGGCCCCACCCCCCAAATTTCTCATTCAGTAATTCTAGGATGAAGCCTGAAGATACGCACTTCTAACAAGTTCCAAGTGATGTCAATGTAGTTGATCTAAGGATAACTAACTAATCTAACCTAAAGAATAAAATAAAGAACAATGCAAATGATCGGACAAGCCCCAGAGGAGCTGAGCTGGTAATATTTAAAGTCAAAGCAATAAACATGCTCATTATTAATAAAATACAATTTAGTGTTTTCTTTGTATCAAGTGTTTTCAAATAAATTTATTCCATACACAACCCCAGAGGTAGGTATCATCACCTCCACTCTCTCAGTGAGAAAATGTAGGAAACTGAGGCTTAGAAAGGCAAAGTAACTTCCCCAAGTTTACAGGTAGTAAGTGGCAGAATTAGGAACTAATGCAGATATTCTCGATTCCAAAATTCGTGTAACTGGGCTGTAGAGCCGCTGCTGCAGTCTTACATTGTAGCCACAAACCTGCTGCTAGTGACACCTCTTCCTCTGTCTGGCATAAAAACGGTTGAAAAGAGCACGGTGCCTCTATGGTCATCAACAAGCCTCCCGCTCCAAGGCTCCCCTAACCTGCTCCCTAAGCAAATGGGTACACACATCTATTTAGCCTCTGCCTAGCAGCCAGCACAAGTCCCTCACTGACATCTGCTCAAACAGCATGTTGGAGGGTATTGAACGCAGGCAGGTGGAAGGACAGTTCTGCTTGGAAAATACCGGGCATAACAGCAGGTATCTGTCCAAAGAAGGTTTTTGTTCTAGGTCAACTTATATCTTTTGCATCATACCCTGCTCCGGTTTCCCCAGCCTTATGAATGAGTAATATAAGACAGGGACACTGACACCCTGTGTAGCAAAGCTGGGGCACAGTAGGAAAAGACGGTACTCTGCAGAAATTCCGACAGGAAATTCACTAACACTAAGCTGGTTACTTTAATTATGGAACCTTGTTGATCCTAAATAATTACCGAATATTCCCTTTATTCCACCACTCAGTGACACCTTGTTTTGTTTAATAATAAAAACTTCACGCCACAGGTCTAGTGACTTTTTAAAGTTTCAAAATGTAATTCCTCTGGATGAGACAAACTAGGAAAACACTGGCTGCTGGCCTCCTCCCACCTTAGGGCTGTGCCAGAGTCGATGAAATTAGCGAACAGCACAGAAAGAAGATCCCAAAAGAGGAGGCTATAAGCTTTTCTACCAGTTACCAACTGAAAAGGAGCAGGCTACTGATAACTTTTTCTTACAGTCACAATTATTTCAATTAAAAAACTAAAATCATAACTGTGCTTTTTATTCAGTTAAAAAAGCAAAAGCATTCATTAAGCAATGGTATTCTTTGCAATATTATGTGAACAGTAGTGACAGTCCACTACTACCCCTCATAACGCAAAGCTATTTAAATCTAGGTTTTTGATCTGCGGGTAGATTTAGAAAAATAGATATCCAACAAAAATCTCTACTGTTTATGCAGCTTCACTGTCTGCATACATCCTCAGAGTAAGGACTCTGAGTAATGACTCATTCCATATAGTAATGACTAATTAAAAAGACTTTCGACACTTCTCCTTCTACGAAAATGGAGATGTGTGCTTTTCCTTATTCTTGCTAAATACACCTAAAAAACCTGGACCTTATATGTGAGATAAACAGATGAAGACTCCCAGAGGTGGACAGAAAAGGCAGCCTGGTTAGGGATCTCAATTCCCAAGGAACGGCATGTTGGTGAGTTTTCAAGTTCTTTTTGCTCCATACACACAGACAAAAAAGCTGAAGAAGCTGGCAATCTAGAAATGCCAATGGGTGCAGACAAGAGAAAGCCTGCTCCCTCTAGACAAAGGAGCAGTAAAGGGACAGCCTAGCAAGACAGAAAACCTTTAGACAATCACCAGCCTATTCCAGCCAAATATGACAAAAAAACAGAAACAAAAACAAAGCTCAAAACAAAAACAAAAACAAAACAAAACAAAACAAAACAAAACAAAAGAGAAGAATTATATAGTTCCACCCACACTCATGAAGCAAAGGCCTAGTGATGAGCCTAGATTTACAACCTCACTGGGAGCCAGGACTTTCATATCTGCTAGGTTGTAATTAGCCCCTCCTCACCACAATGTTAGTGGAGACCACGAGTGCCACACACTTGCACTACAATCCAATGGTAATGAGGCTGCCCTCTCCCACCTCTTGCCCTGTGCTATCAGTGGAAGTTCTGTGAAGAAAATCAGCAAGGATACAGAAAAACTCAACACCATCAACTAACAGGACCTAACAAACGTTTATAGAATACTCCATCCAATAAAAGCCGAAACACATTCTTACCCTGTGCCCATGGAACATACCAAAACAGGCCACATTCTGGGATATAAAACAAAAACTTTAAAAAGAAAAAAAAAAAAAAGAAAGAAAGAAAGAAAAAATAAGGAGTATTGCCCAACCACAATGGAATCAAACTCTAGTTTCTAAAGTAATATCAGCGAGGTAACAGAAAAGTCTCCAAATATTTAGCATCTAAACAACATACTTCTAAATAATCAATGGGTTACCAGTTATCAAAAATGAAACAGGAAAGAACATTACAGATCCTGCAAACACCAAAAGCCCAATGAGAGAAGACTATAAACGATTCTACACACAGAAATTTGACAACTTAGGTGACATTGAGCAATTCCTTGAAAGACATAAACTACCGAAATTCACACAAGGAGAAATATATAACCTGGTTAGCTCTGTATCTATTAAAGAAACTGAATCAATAATAATCTTCCAAACAAGAAAGCCCTAGGCCCAAATGGTTTCACTGGTGAACTCGACCAAAAGAAATAATCTCTTCCAGAAAATAAAAGAACTCAACATTTCCTACAGGATACTTCCTAACTCATTCTATGAAGCCAGCATTACCCCAACACCAAAACAGATAAACATATTAGAAACAGGAAAACTACAGAAAAACATCTGCTAAGATGGAAATGTTCTGCATCTGACTATATCAATGTCAATATCCTGATTATGATACCATACTACAGTTTTTGTAAGAGGTTACCCCTAGGGGAAAATAACACACTAGGTACAGGGGGCCTCTGTATTACTTCTTAACGATTGCATGAAAATGTACAATTATGTCAAAATAAAAGTGTCATAAAAACTTCAAAAAAAAAAAAATAGAGCTATTAACCCTTACAATACCAAAGCATTAATGCATTCTAATGTCATGTGCTATTTTAAGAAAGTAAATGTTAATAGCAATTACTTTATTGTAAGAAATTTTAAAAGAACCATTTAAAATAGCTGTAATTTGGGGCACCTGGACGGCTCAGTCGGTTGAGCATCTGACTCTCGGTTTTGGCTCAGGTCATGATCTCATTGTTCGTGAGTTCGAGCCCCACATCATGCTCAGCACTGCTGGTGTGGAGCCTGCTTGGGATTCATTCCCTCTCTCTCTCTCTCTCTCTCTCTCTCTCTCTCTCTGCCCCTCCCTTGCTCTCTCTCAAAAATAAAAAGTAAATAAATAAATAAATAAACTTAAAAAAAATAAAAGTAGCCATAAATTGGTTGTAGTTGAAGCTGTAATCCAAAATGCAATGAAGATGCTGTGTGAAAGTTACAGTTACACACCAGTTACAGTTACAGATCACTGGGGAAAATGACAGGTGCTCTCAAGGTATACACTAACAAGTTATTATGCTTCACAAAGATGTCATTTTTGGTGCATTGAAAGATCATGCTGGTTTTAATGATGTAGGCTTGCTAGGTTTAATTACATCCAAAGGTAGATGGGAAGAGTCTGAAATACTGGAGGGCTGGGTTATCTAAACAGAAACATAGTTTCTATTCCCTCTTACTCCTAAACATAGATAACTGCCTGTAACTCATGAAAGGCTTACATTACATACATTATTTGAGGTGCCTCTTATTTATGAACAGCTCAAACATTTTGAAATTACATCGTCCCTTATACTTTCAAAATATTGTGTTTTTTTAATGTGTCCACTGAATGTTATTCAAACCTACTGGCTAGATAGCAAAGACTTAAAAATAGCATTTATAAAGTTAGGTTAATAACTTAAATTACCCAATTAATTCATTTTATAACAATATGATGATGAGTCTTGCAGGTAATATCAATCAGGTGAATTTTCTTTTTTGAAAGCACTAATCTTTAAGAAAGCAGAGAAACACGTTAATACCTTGGATTTAAGCCCTGAATTCATGAGTTAGTCTAATTTTTCAAATATGTTTATACCACATCCTTCTAAATGAACAAGTAGGTAAAAAAATCTGATTCTGCATAAGAGCACTGATTCTTCAGAAGCCAAACTGTTTGAGTTCAAATCCCAGTAATTTCCCTTTATAACTGTGTGAACTCATAAATGTGACCTGACCATTCTGATATCTGTAAAGATGGGTACAATCATATCTGTTTCCCAGTGTTCAATGCCCTTAGAATAGTGCTTGGCTGACAGAAGCACTCAGGAGTTGTCTATTATTATTACCATCATCATCATCATCATCACTAGATTCAGTAAGGTTTTGACTTGTTTATTTAAGGTGCAATATTTTAAAATTTAAATCAATATGACCTATGTCAGCTAAGGGCTTTTTAGAAAGGTACTAGCTCTATAATCCTCTCCTAAATTATTTTCATACATTTAAAGTTTCAAAAAAAGGTGTTTCAATCACTTTTAGTAACAAAATCTTATACTTTCCTACTCATGTCCAAAATTATAGACACATCAAAGCATTAATAAAATTTTCTTAAGAATTATGTGGTTAAGGGATTAACATTTTCAACATATCTTTAAAAGGAGTGTTCACACTGATTTATTTCAGCAATAACCCATTTTAACTTTCTTACTCTTACACTAAAGGGAATTTTTTTTAAAGACCAGGAATTCATCTTAACATAACAATAATTTTCCCTAATAAAAATGAGGCAGATAAACATACAGCTACTCTTTAAAAGTAAGCTATTTCCTCTTATGGTTTCTTTTCGGGGGAGGGGGGGTGGCATATTATACTATTAGGCTTCTTATTAACTGATAAAAATGATTCCTAAAGTTCAAAGTAAGTGTCTAGGAAATCAGTCCTCAATCACGGAGGTTATTAAAAAGGTATTACACCTGATATGCAATATGCCACCTCGTAGTATTAGTGTGCAAAACAGCACAGTAATGGAGCCATGCCAAAACACAACAACAACAACAACAACAACAAAAGACCAAAACAACAGAAAACCACAAAAAAACAGTAAAAATCAGGCCCTGGTTTCACATCTAGAAGTTTGATGTGACAGCTGCAGGCACTTTGATCTTTCCAGAACTGGCATGTTCTCGATCAAAGGAGCTACCCGAGAAATCTGTTGATGAAAGGGTCAGTACACACATCACCCGTCACACCAATTTAAAAATTATTTTAAATGTACTCTTAAAAGAGTATGTACATGACTATAAGCAATCCAAAACCATTTTTGGGAAGTACAAAATTTAATAAGACTATTACAATACGGCACGAGATATCAAGTAATTAATGGTTAACGAGTATTTGTAGGACCTGGAAGATACGCTGCCCTCAGTCACCAGTAATCAGACGCTTGAAGTATTTGTTTATTTAATCATTTCATGTATTTATGTTAAGTCCTGGGCACAGCGAAGTGAGCAAGACACACAACAGTCCAAATCCTTATAGAGCTTTTGTTGTATTGGGGCAAATAAACAAGGAAAAAAAAAATGCCATTTCAGATATCAATAAATCCTTGAAGAAAATAAAGAAAGCTAACAGGACTGAGGACAAAAAGACATCTCTGAGGAGTAAGCACTTAAGTGGAGATTTGACTTGAACCACGTGAAGTTCTGGGGCAGCGTTCCAGGTTCAGTAACTAGCATGTGTTGGTCCAGACACAGACAAGGCCTTCGTCTGTCTGTTGGAGAACAGCAAGTATCCAGCTGTGGTTGAAGCAAAGAGATCAAGGCAGAACACAGTGGAAGACAGATGAGAGATAAGCAAGGCAGGGGCCCATCGTGGTATGCTATGGCCAGAGTCTGGGCTTTAGTTAAGGGTAATAAGAATATATTAAGGGATTTTCTAATCATAGGGCTGATCTATGCTTTAGAAAGACCACTCCGGCTACAGGGAAAACTGAGTGAAAAATTAGTGGAGGCAGTGACTCGTTACAAGGTCAATGCCGTCACAAACAAAAGAAAGACGGTCAAGAAGTGTACTAAGGCTGAAGCGGTGAAGCTGGTAGGACATGGCTGGGTTGGAGATTTGAAAGTACTGTAGACCTGAGTTACTGACAGCGTGGATGCAAAGTATGAGAAAAAGCAAGGAATCTTAAATTTTGGCTTGAGCAAACCTATCTGGGTAGGGTCCAGTTCCCTAAAGTCCTCACCAATCATGCTGAAGAAGATTTTGGTTTCTTCTAAAAAGCAGTAGGGAGCAATGGAGTAGAAAAAAAAAGAAGTAGGACTCCAGATATATTTTGTTGAGGAACATGCCACACTCAGCAAGCACATGCCAGACCCCTCAACGTTGCCTCTAGCCTGAGCCAAGGCTGAGTCCTTCTGGAAAGACTGGGAGCCAGCCCATCAATCACCAATTGGGATTTCCTCAGAAGTGCAATGAATCCAAGTTAAAGCTTATGCTTGAGACACCTTGGTGCAAACGCATCCTTCTTCTCTACTTCCTTACCCCTGCTAGAAAACCGCTGGGACCAATTAACTGGGCATCCTTGTGGCCATCTAAACTCATCTTTGGTTCTGCCAATGATAAACAATCCTTTGGTTGGGTATCCTTTCCCAAACTCTCAGCTTCAATCTGCTGTTACGGCTTCTCCTGACTCAACTTCCCACTGTGCCCTACAAAACCTCCTTTACAGGATTAGCAAACACCCCTACATCCTTGCCCTCTGTAAGGAACATTTCCTGTGTCAACCAACTTTAATTTAAATGTGGCTCTCCCCATATAACACCGCATGCAGTGCAGACCCTTAAGAGGGAAGCTCCTCGTTCTCCAAATCCCCACATACTTCAGTCAGGAATGGAGAGAGAGAACATGTTTGTGGATGCTAAGGCTGAACGTGATAAAGAAGCACATTTCCAATGGAATTGATAAAATGACTCTACATTTACAAGTAAGAATAAAGAATGAAAACAACCTACCTAAACGGGGGATTTAGCTCAAAAATTAAATATATCCATAGAAGGATATTATAAAGTCATTATAAATTCATGTTGCAGAAGAAAACTTAATGCATCCTGGGAGCGTCCATGTAATTCCATTTTTTAAAAAAGTACTATTAAGCAGCATGCAATGTATAAGATTGATTTGATTAAAGAGAAAGAAGAGTGTGGGATATGTGTGCTCAGAAAAAGGTTACAAATAAAATAGACCAAAATGGTCTCTCTAGGTGGTAGAATTAAGAATGATTTTTTCTTTCTTGTACTTTTTCTACTTTCCTTAATTTCCACAAGGAATGTATTTCTTTTAACTGGGGGGGGGGGGGGGGGGGGGAGGGAGGGGAAGAAAAGGCCAAAGTAAAGGCACACCCACACTCCTCTTGAATAAAATTTACATAGGCCGTTTTAGGCTTTTTATATGCTTATTTCCTGAAAATAAAAACAAACAACCACCTCCAAGATCTTAGGTTAACTGCCCAGAACTTCAGAGTGGCTAACAAAAACCAACACCACCACCACCAACAAAAAACCCCTCAAGATTTCTTCTTTGGGTATCATTCACTTAGCGCTATAGGAGTTTGATGAGTCTCTCCAATTAGTTATTCTAAAGGTATGCTGTTGTTTTCTATGGCTTCATAAAAATCCATGCATTCTTTATGCAGACGAGGATATTAGTCATTTCTTCAATGTAGAATATTGAAAATATTCTATAAAAAGAGATATTCACTTTGCTAACTTCCTTTAAGGAATATACATAGACATCTGTATACAGTTTTGCCTAATGCATAAGTAGTAACATAAAAAATGTTAGAAAACCGTCTTCAGCAACTAAATTCCCAAAGAGGAAAAATACCAAGAACAGGAACTTTACTCTTAAGCTAAGTACCAGTACTAAAACCCCACCTGGCATAAAAACAAAGAATGACACATCACCCAAAATAATCCCTAATAACTCTAAATTAAGGCATTCCTTTCAAAAGATTCTTTTTATCAGTGCTTTCTTGTTTTAATTTAGCTTTGGAAATACTATTGCCTCTATAATTCCATTCAAAAGGACTGCTTGGAAGGAAACCTGTATGGGTAGAAAAACATTTTGGAATCCATTTCCCTAAAGTGTTAATTCACTAAGATTATATAACATGAACGTGTAAATATCACTAGCTTATATTTTCCACAAAATTAACTACCACCACTAGAATGTTTACCTTTTAAACCTAAAAAGTGGTACATCATTTCCAGAAGGGTAACTATTCATGAAAAGAACAATTAATGAATTCAGTATTAGGACCAAGAAGAATTAGTATCTCCCTATCTAAGCAAAGTACAGCCCAAGAGGGTTTTCAAATCAAGCTTAACAGATACGGCATCTGTCTTCCAGGAATCTAGTCTCCATGAGTTATTATGCCAAAGCTCTTCTGCAAACGAACAGCAGCCAATATCATCCCCCCAGAAATTCATTTCAAGTTAGGACATAGCTTCGTGCTGTTAATAATTTGTATTTCAACTTTGTCTTTGGAAAAACTTGGAAGTGGATTTAAAAACACGATTGCATTAAATGAATCTCACAGATGGACAAGAAAGGCGTTGACGGTTGAAGAGAAGGAAAGGTCAGAAGGAGGACACTCAGCCACAGAGACAGTCTTGGTCCGCGTTTGGAACACATCTCGATTCCCACGGACGCTGTTTCTCCTCCGGTCACAGCCCACTCCAAGGCTGCTACTACTACGGCCCTAGTGCTTTGTGAAAAGAGGGGATGGAAGGAGGCCTGAGGCTGTATCTTTTCATTGCATTAGTTAAAATTATATAATTATACTTAAAGTTCCTCTTATCTACACTGGTTTAAAATAGCTTTCTTTCTCTAGTATATATTATCTTGATTCGGCAACCAAATGACTTCACCAATTCGAATCACTTAATTAATGGTGAAAAGTCTTATCACTCAGATTGAGCAGAGATTTATCTCAATTTTAGCAATAGTGAGAAGTTGTGTATGTGGAGTAATTGAGCAAAATTCCACACATTTTCAAAGCTTCTACGTATAAACATTTTCCATGCACCTCAGGCTCTGTTAAAAATGCGCAGCATGTACTCTAAACTTAAAAGTGAACATAAGATTTATTTTCTTCAAACACGGGCAAATTTAAAAGGAAGGTAAAAGTCATTTACTTTCACACAACCTAAAACAATACTGTTAGCACTGCAGTGACAAAGAGGCTCCAAATTACAAAGGTCAGTTAAGTAAAAGAAGGCAAAGGCAGCAGAACTCAGATGCTAAGAATAAAAACAAAAATAGATCCAATGCAGTATTCTGAGAACGAAGATCAATGAGAACAGTTGCTCCGTATCCTCTCACTTATAGCATTATTTTCTATATTGTTATGAGACAACCTTTCTATGCCAGCATCTCCTCTTTGCTGGCTCTTGACATTTGCCTTGATAAAACCAATATGTAAGCCCCAAATGTTCATTATCTGAAAGAAAAAGGCAATACATTGCCTCATCTACAAAGTACTTAGCTATCATGGGCAAAGTGAGAAGACAGGATAAAAATATAAACAGAACGGCAAGGAAGGAGCAGCATCATATTTTATTTAACTATTGATCTGAGTAATAAGGCAGCAGGTTGTCTTTCCAATCAAAACTACTTTTATAAGTAATACAAATGCCCTTGCTTGCTCAGTGGTGAAGGTCTTCAAAAGAAATCAACGGAGAAGAGGAGGTTCAGGGAAATTATGCTCGAATCCATAAAAAAGGACTAACACATGAGTGAATACTTTATGCTATCATTTAATGCTGTAATTCTCAGAAATTCCAAGCAGAATAAACAATCCTACTGCTTATGCTTATGACAGCATAGAAATTAATGAGACAGTTAATATAGCAAATCAATAATAAAGTAGAGATAATGGCACGCATATTTGTTGAGCTTAACCAGCAGGAAAATAAAATTCAGCGCAGAAAGGTTTTATGTAAAGTCAAGCTAGGGGTCCCGTAGATAAAACAACGTGGTAGCTCTCTGTTTCCTTACCTGTGAGGACAGCTTTCGCTGAAGAGTCGGCCAGGTCCAGGGCTGATTTCCCATCAGTGTTCCGAATGTTTGGATCGGCTCCGTGCTGCAGCAGCACTGTGCAGGGAAAGCAGAAACAGTATCTTACCTCAGGGATACAGAGATTATTTACTGGTAAGTGTCGCCTCGGCATGGTGTAGGCATAAACATACATTGCACGGTTTTTTCTCTTTCAAGAAAAAAAAAGAAGAAAGAAAGACACAGAAAGGTGGGAAAAAAGCACTGCAGCAGAGGATCCTCTCTAGAGTAAAGCAAAGTTGGCAACTTGTGGTACAGTATTATCACATGACTTAGCATCATAAACATGCAACTAGAAAAATCTTGCGAGAAGCCAGTTTTGGTTTGCCTCCTTCAGGCAGCGGAATGGGAAGCTGTGTGCTCACTGCCTCACACTGGGAAATACGCTAACCGGGAACCTCCCTATCTTTACTACCACTGTGGCTGCTTGTTGCTGCTGCTTTACTGCTGAATTTCCTAACGCTTCCTCTCCTCAGAAGAGTTGTAATACCGTGCAAGCCTTTTAGTGGCTCGCTGCTTGCACAGGAAACTCACCAGAACATGCTGGCTTGCTTCCAGGAAGTTTAACGGACATAGGAATGCATGCAACCCTGCTCCCCTGCAGTCAGGCTGCAAAAAAGAACTGCCCTCTGCAATAATTCTTTCCATAAAAAATGTTTAGAAGCAGAATATCACTATGATACATGCCGAGGAATGAATGCTGCACATGCTGTATTAGGTAGAAAGTGGCTACGGAGAATTCTTAGACATGGAGGCTCCCAAAGGAGAGAAGTACTGTTTGAGTCAAATCCAGATGTAACGATTTATTAATCCAAAACGCTTCCCCGCCATACCTGGTATGTGAGCACATGGGCATGGAGGGATGGCGGGTGTTGCTGTAATACCACCCAACGGACGGTTAGGCTACTAAATACAATAACAACTAGTCCAAACAAGCAGGGTTCAATTACAAGTTCTTCTAACAGTTCAAATAGTTAAGATTTTGTGTCCTGCTGAGAACAGTAGCTGTTACCATTTACCACTATATTACAACATAAATTTAAAACAAAGCAGAAATGTCATATTCAAATATGTGGTTAAAGAGATGTTATATAATGTCTAAAAACGTCGGAGCCACTGCTGTTGATGAGTCCCGAATTTTCATTCATTGGCACTTCCAAGCTAAAGTCCATACATTCCTTGGGAATATATGGAAGGCAATCCTCCTGTATTACTAAGTAACAGGTCCTGCTGTTTATAAAGCTCTTCCCCCTCCTTTAATCCATAAGCCATCTAGTCAATGGCTTCGCTATAAAGTACAAAGGAATAGCCTTATCTGGAATTAGGACGCAGCTGCCGGAACAGTGTTCATCAGCACCTCTTGCATTAAATCTTGGCCACTCTCAGATGTGGGATAGTAAAAACTAGCCAGGGCTGAGAAGATGGGAGCGAGATTTTGCCAGGACTTTCCATATTATTTCATCTCTGAATGAAAGCAATCATAATTATTTTCCAGATGTTTACACACTGACTCAAGAGTAAACAGAATAAAAGAACAAGTACCACAATCTCAAACCGTGGTTACTCTTTCATCACGATGAATAAGCTTTCATGGCAACAGTTTTGTTTTTGTTTTTGTTTTTTTTTAATTCCAAGAAGAAATCCCAACATTGAGGTCTGGCTTATAAAAAGGGTCTTTATCATGAAGCGGACTCATGTATCAAATGTAAAGCTGACAGCTATGGCTCTATCTTTATTTAGTAGCTGAGTGATCACATGCAAAGGGTAGGAAAACAAAGAAGTAACAGCCCCATGAAAAGCAGAGTTTTTTTACTGCATACTTTGAGAACTTCAGACCTGCTTTAAATAAGTAAAGCAGTATGTTCATTTAACAAGACTTGACAATTATATGATGGGAGCTTTTATTTTGCAGTTTATGAGGTGGAGGAAAAAACCTGAAAGCCTTATTGTTTCTCCAAAAGTCACCTAAAATCTCGATCTTTTTTGTTGTAACTAGTACTTTACCTATTATATTTCTGCTATTTTACAATATTAATCTGCCATTAAGTTTGGCTGCAGTTTTGCTTTATTTTAGGTGACTTTTAAAGAAGCAATCTTGTTACTAAAAATATCTGTTTTCTAAAGATTCTGAGTCCTATGTATTTCTTTCATTAGACCTGAACGCACAGAAACAGTGCAAACTAAAGTAGCAACAGGGAAGAAGAAGTTGAATTTTCTGAAGCAGATGGTGACTACAAAATCTACATTAGAAAATATTCAATCATTTTTAATTAACTGGAGAGCAGTTAACTAAAAACCAAAACTCAGTAGAATTAAGAGTTTTAGGGGGGGCGCCTGGGTGGCTCAGTCGGTTAAGTGTCCGACTTTGGCTCAGGTCACGATCTCCTGGTTTGTGGATTCGAGCCCTTTATCAGGCTCTGTGCGGACAGCTCACAGCCTGGAGCCTGCTTTGGATTCTGTGCCTCCGTCTCTCTCTGCTCCTCCCCTGCTTGTGCTCTCTCTCTCTCTCTCTCTCTCAAAAATAAATAAACATAAAAATTTAAAAAGAAGAGAGATTTAATTTAGGGGCAATAAAGGCATCTATAACTAGAAGTAAGCTAACAATTCTCTAACTTGTGTAAAAGGGCAGTGCTGGGAAGTTTAAAGAACCGTGGCAGGCAAAGCACTAAGCACGGAGCCTGTGCTACACAGCAGCTAACGACAGTATTTAAAGCAGCTAACGACAGTATTTAAAGTATTTAGATGGAGACCTTGTTTGTGCTCTCAACTCTACCACTAACTACTAATTCAATGCTCTGTCCTAGAGCCAGCTCTTTAAATCTTTATTTTTTCTGCAAAGGGTCTGATAGTAAATATATCAGGCTCTGTAGACCATATGGTCTCTGTCTCAACTACTCATCCCTGCCTCAACCTCATCCTTACAGGGGAAAAGTAGCTCCAGACAATACTTAAAAGAATGTGTGTGGCTGTGCTTCAATAAAATTTTAGTTAAGGATGGTGAAATATTAATTTTACATAGTTTTCATGTGTCACAAAATACTAGTACTGTGATTTTTTTAAAAATCACTGAAAAATGTAAAAGCAATTCTTAGCTTACATACAAAACGCAAGGGGTGAGCTGTATTTGGCCCGTATATGACAGTCGGCCAACGCCGACCTTGACAGTGATATACCAAATATGGTCTATGGACTATGCTAGTCCCAAAACTCTTTGTAATCCATCTACATTGAAATAAGCACAGAAATTAAGAGGAAGCATCTAGAATTGTGTATGTTATTTTAAAATTATTTACTGGTATTTCATTTTTTTTTTTTTAATTTTTTTTTCAACGTTTTTTATTTATTTTTGGGACAGAGAGAGACAGAGCATGAACGGGGGAGGGGCAGAGAGAGAGGGAGACACAGCATCAGAAACAGGCTCCAGGCTCCGAGCCATCAGCCCAGAGCCTGACGCGGGGCTCGAACTCCCGGACTGCGAGATCGTGACCTGGCTGAAGTCGGACGCTTAACCGACTGCGCCACCCAGGCGCCCCTGGTATTTCATTTTTATTGTACTTTACAAAATTATTGGCCTGCCATACCCTGGGGAGGAAGAAAAACCTAGTCCTCTACCTCATATGGTTTGAGAATCAAAAAAATTCTCTGGGCCAGACTTCCCAAGTCTATGAAGTGGAGGAGCTGGACTAGGCAGATGATGTCTAGATGTCTAAGGTAGAAACTCAATTAAAAAGAAAAAAAAAAGTTATTTCGAGTAGAACCTTTTCCTTCCCACCCTCTAAATCAAAATTAAAAAAAAAAAAAGTTTTTCATTCACCCTAACACTTTAGCTAACAAAAACAAAACTCAAAGTAGAACCCATAATCAATGGAAGTTGTGGGGTACATACTAAAGCGTCCCAACCGACTCCCAAGCAATTCCTCCGATTGAAATTCTGTTTCACACTATTCTCTATGGGGAGCTGTTTCTCTGTTTTCCAACGCCAGACAAACAGCACATACATCAGGCAAAGGTAAAACAATGGCTTTCAAGAATGACAGTCTACACTTGAACTGGTGACATGTGGAATTCTCAATTCTGCTTCAAATTTTGCGTTCAAACTTCTGAGCTACCGAATAGTTACAAAATGTGACCTGCAATGCATACTACAATTAGAAATTCCTCTCTCTCTACCCCTCCTCTGCACTTGCACACATTCGCTCACATGCTCTCTCTCTCTCTCTCAAAATAAATAAGTAGTGGGGCACGTGGGCGGCTCAGTCTGTTAAGTGTCGGACTTTGGCTCAGGTCATGATCTCAGGGTTTGTGAGTTCAAGCCCCACATTGGGCTCTGTGTTGACAGCTTGGAGCCTGCTTAGGATTCTGTGTCTCCTTGTCTGACCCTCCCCCACTTGCGCTCGCGCGCTCGCTCTCTCTCTCTCAAAAATCAACATCAAAATAAATAAACTTAAAAAAAAGAAATTCATCTTGTAACATCAACATACACTGACAACACACTCATATAAAACAGTCTCCTTCAAAAGTAGCACAACGTCTGAAGCAAAGTTCCCAAAATATACAAACAATATAGAAAGTAAGGTTTGAAAGAAAAACAAGGAAACTAAAATCTGAGTAACGATTCAGTACATAAATTCAAGACTACTGTGGCCATTCAAAAATCTCCTTGTACTATCTTTAACCAATTAGGTCATCATCAAATCTCGAATCCCAAATGACTTGTCTATATCCAATTGTTCGACTGATGCATTTCAAATCCATTTATGTCCTTCTGAGTTTAGGAGGATGGAGAAAATCTAGCAGCTGGCATAACAACAGATAGTTAAAACCAAGGTAGGATTACAATATTCAAACTGTCATTCTCAAAAGAGCTTATGCCAAGAAGGACACGTGATTTTCCTATTTCTGGTGCAAGCATTCAGCTATAGTGAGCCAGATTCAAAAGCACGCCTTTACCTTGTGACCAATACAGTAGAAATTGAAACTGTTTCATTTCTCAAAACTATTGAATTTAAGCATGTCTATCATTTTAATTCTTCCGAATAAAAAGAAAGTATTTTTACATGTATGCAAAGCCTCATCCTATCAAATTCCTAGAAAAATACCAAGTGCTAGTATGGTAGATTGTATTTAATTATAGGTATTAGTAACTTATTTAAGAAGATAAAAGAAATAAAAACCATACAAATATCCAAGCTAAAAACATAGCAAGACTTTTAGGTAAGTTGTCAAAAAGTGTTTAATATAGTTTTCACTATAAAATGTAGAAATCCTCTATTAAAATATTGTAAATTCTTTGTTATGTGAATTTTAGAGCTACATTAAAGGTCTAAAACTGTTCCTCACAATGAACACTCAATTTTATTTGTTTATTTATTTTTGAGAGAGAGAGAGAGAGAGAGAGAGAGAGAGAGAGAGAGAGAACAAGTTGGACAGGAGCAGAGAGAAGAGGAGGGAGAGAATCCCAAGCTGAGTGTGGAGCCTGATGTGGGGCTCAATGTCATGAACCACAAGATCATGACCTGAGCCGAAATCAAGATCATGACCTAACCAACTGAGCCACCCAGGCCCCTGAATACTAATTTTAAAAGCAGTTATGTTTATGTTAAAATGTATTTCACAGTCATCTTATCTTTATGAGTATAGAGATAGTCATCTGACTGAGCTTCCAAAATTCAATCACAGAGAGGACTAAATTCATTAGATTTTTTAGCAAATAAAACCTAATCTTAGAGCAAATATCAAGTAGCCAAATTTTAACTAGCTACCATCTTCAATATATAGGACTCTCACCAACACACATGGCTTTTAAAAGATAGATTGCTTTTTCTTTTTTTTTTAATGTGTATTTATTTATTTTGAGAGAGACAGAGCATGTGCAGGGGAGGAGGGGCAGAGAGAGAGGATGAGAGAGAATCCCAAGCAGGCTTTGTCAAGACCCTTAGATCATGACCTGAGCTGAAATCAAGAGCCGGACACTCAACCAACAGAGCCACCCAAGCACCCCAACAAATTATTTTTTCTAAGTGATATACATGGCATATCCTGAGGTTAATACCTATTCAGATTGCCTTTTTCCACAGGAACATGTACAATATTATAATTGTACTATAAGATGTAATGGCATGGTATTATAAATCCTGTATATATTTATATATTGTACACATTTTTTGAAAAGCCATTTATCTTTTCATTCAGGATACACTTTACTTACTATGGCATAAAGGTAAACTACCATATTTTATTTTAAAAAATCATCAAGAGTTGATTTATCACTAACAGTAGACATGAAAATTCAAGTAACCAGTGTTATCCTACATAGTAGTATGGCTTACTGAATCTGAAATAGAATTTAGTATATGTGCTGCCGAAGTGAGCACTGAGTTAGAATTTGAATGACAATTTTCTCTTTTCAATACTGGCTGACCATTTATTTGGACCAATCCTTAGGCTGTGAATAATGAACAGAACTAGATTTAAAACAAAAACATAACTTCATCTAAGAGCTAATGACAAAGAATTACTAGCCCAAAACTAAGGCACAAATGGGAATCCAGAGGACAAACATATATGGAAACTGCCTTTGTTCCGAAAGCACTTACTAATCCAGAAAAATATAAGTTGCCCTTTCAATGTCTCATAGGACACAGGAACAGCAATCATTTCTGCCTCCCCCGCCCCAACAAAGTAAGGATTCTAACAAAGACTGTCCCCATACAAAAAGGGCTATATCCTCAGGATGAGGATAAAGTGACCTGAACTCACCCTAGCACAGAATCATCCCTCTGGTTGGAAACTTTGGGTGTCCAAACTATGTGAAGCCTTGAGTTTAATTTGAAGGTGGTCCCAGACTGGCAGTAATGTCAGGACATCTGGCAAACATATATGCCCATCCTCTCAGGGGAAAGTACTTTCATCAAAGGGCAAAAAGTTAGTCCTTACAGATAAATTTAGAGTAAAAGGCCCACCACATAGCCAAGATAACCAAGTACAGAGGTAATCCAAAATGCAGAAGCAACAATGAATATCAATAAACAACACACACAAAAAAACTCCACAAAAACTTTAGATATCAGAAAGAACTACCAGATACGTTATAAAAAGAACTATGCTATTTAATAAACAAGCAAAGACTGAAAACCAAAAAGAACTATGTTCATTGTGTTTAATGTAATAAAAGACAACCTGAAATATCTAAGTTAGATGAAACTATAAAAAGTGATAGAGCAAAGTTGTAAAAGAACCAAAAAGAATCTTTGAAGGCAGTGATCAACGGTGGTGCTAAACTGTGACCTTTGAAAGAAAGGAAACTCAAAAGATGGGTACCATGATCACTCGACTCTGTCCGTGACAATTTGGCAACCACCTGCTTACAACTAGAATCAGAGCAGAACAAGGTGGTCACGCTGAGCTGAGAAGACAGAGATCTGAATTCAGAGAACATGAACTGGTTGGAATCTGTAGGATGGAAAACTGGAGAGGAGGGACGAGGCAGCGAGCAGGGCCCAAATGTCTGTGTAGGGGTCCCTTGTGATAACAAGGCTGTGGGCTGGCCTCGTATCGTTTGTATAAGGTAAGACCACCTGAGGCTTGACAGGTAGTAGCTACTGTTGGGTTGAGCACATCACACAGTCAGTGGAGGTCAAAAAGTGCAAGGGGTGGGCAGTAGTGCTGAGAGAAACTGAAATTCTGGCCTTAAGAAAGTACGGAGATACTAAAAACACCTCCTCAACACAGTGCAGAGCTGAGAAAACAAAAGGCCATCTGAGTTACGAATATGCACCACACCCTAGAGCAGAGACTTGGGGTCTACAACGTCACTAACTTCTCTGTTTGATTATTATTAACACCTGCACTGATGGTACAAAAGCAACGAATAAAACTGCTGGTAACTTAGCACAAACCAAGGCAGTGGCCCCAAACTACACTAGGGACCCCTGCATTCTTCACTGCCTTGAAAGAAAAAATAAATAAATAAAGTGGTTTCATTTTAGAATGTCCTTAACGACAGTAAAAATTATTAATTGTATTAAATCTTTACCCACAGATACACATCTTCTTAATGTTCTCTGTGAAGAACTGGAACATGCATAAAGACTTCTACTATCTCAGTTAAAGGACTCATGGGATTACTGTGGTTGCAAGCTGAACTAGCCACTTTTTGTCATGATGCACCATTTTTAATGAAAAGAAGAACAATACTATGGTCATTCAGACTTGGTATCTGGCAGGCATTGTTAAAATGCCAATGATGGAAAATTTAAGTTTTCACGCAAAAATTAGAATTTTGCAAATTTTTTTTCTCTGCCTACATAAATTTGAACGTAGACTTTTCTGCTGACATTGGTATAACAAAAGTAGTTTTTTGGTATAGATTTAAAATGTGTCAACATCTTGGAATTTCCAACTCAGTGAGTTAATATTTTCAAAATGACCAATGGAAACCTACAAAATCATATTTGAGTACAGAACCTTTCAAAGTGAAACACAGATCATTAGACTGTGATGTTACAGAGTATAGAAAGTTTTCTGTTATGGTTTGTTTCCATATGGCAATTGCCTATTTAGAGTCTACCACTTGTCAAGTTTGGATTGGGATATCAAAGAAGAATACTCACAATTATTCGAAAATGTTATTATATACATTTCCCTCTTCCAACTATAAATCTGAATTTTCTTCATCAGAACATATTGCACACAAAAGCAGACATGAGGATCCCGTTGTCTTTGATTAAGCCAGATAATAAAGACTGTATGCATTAATGCCAATATTTTTACTAATTTTTGGTTTTGGAAAACATAGTTACTTTTCATAACAACATTATTTCTCTCAATATATAGTGAATTTAGTATTTGCTAAATAAATGGGTACCTTTATGAAGATTGTAGTTTTGATTTCTAATGTCATATATGACCCAAATAAACAAAAGCTCTTCAGAATAGAAAAAAACGCCAAAATACTTGGAAATTGCTCTAGAATAAGCCCTAGACTCGACACACCCTAATAAATTCTAAAACCAACCCTCCACAAGATCTGCAGGAGACAGTATGAACATCGAGTCCCACTATGATAAAGATTTTAGGAAGCACCTTGGGCTTTCCACAGAAATGCACTTATTTAATAAAGCATAAATCCAAACATCCAGAAGTTCAGGGTGATTTGCCAGCAACCAAAGTCTCTGCTAAAACAAGCATAAAAATTTTTCAGAGGAAGATAAATAAAAATAATATTGTAGTCCCTATAGTATCTACTATTGAATAAAAAATTATTAAACATATAAAGAAAAAGGAAAATGTGATCCACAGTCAAGAACAAAAAAAGCAGTCAAAAGAAATCGTGTCCAAGATGGCCCAGATGTTGGACTTAGCAGACAAAGACTTTAAAGCAATTATTATAAATGAGTTCAAAGAATTAAAGGAAAATATGATCTGAAAAAGTAGAGAGAGATACTCAGAACCACGTTGGAAAGTTGAAGAAATCATGCTACCCAATTTCAAGATTTATTAGAAAGATATAGTAATTAAGACAGTGAATTATTGGGATAAAAACCGATATTCAGATTAACAGAAAAGAAAACAGACCAACACAAGTATAGCTAATTGATTTTTCTATAAAGAAGGCAAGGATGGGCGCCTGGGTGGCTCAGTCAGTTAAGCCTCTGACTCCTGATCTCAGCTCAGGTCATGATCTCCTGGTTTGTGAGATGGAGCCCCCATCAGGCTCTGGGCTGACAACACACAACACAATTCTGTTTGGGATTCTCTCTCTCTCTCTCTCTCTCTCTCTCTCTGCCCCTCCCCCACTCGCACACTCAGGGGCACTCGCGCTCTCTCTCTCAAAATAAATAAATAAACTTAAAAAAAATACAGGCAGCAAGGTAACACGATGATGGAAAAAAATATTTTGAACAAAATACGTTGGA
Organism: Lynx canadensis; assembly: GCF_007474595.2. Taxonomy (NCBI): domain Eukaryota; kingdom Metazoa; phylum Chordata; class Mammalia; order Carnivora; family Felidae; genus Lynx; species Lynx canadensis. The sequence continues at coordinate 26,735,994 of NC_044306.2, read as the reverse complement.
ACAACAGTTACCTACACAGACAAGAAAAAGAAAACGCACAAAGTCTAACTCTTACCTCACACTTAGAAACAAATTAACTCCAAATGAGCCATAAATTCAAAAATAAAAGTTAAAACAATAAAACCTGTAGAACAAGACATGGAAGAAAATCTTCATGGCCTTGAGAGAGAAAAGATTTCTTAAGATAAAAACGGCCTACCCATAAAAAAAAAAGTTGATAAATTGTACTTCATCACAATTAAGACTTTCCGCTTTTCCAAAGACAGTTAGCATGAAAAGGAAAGTCACAGACTAGAACAAAATATTTGCAACAAGTACATGTGAGAAAGAACCCAGATCCAGATTATATAATGCCGAGACTGTCGAAAAGAAACAGTCAAGAAATAATTTTCTATTGTGTCAAAGTCCAAGTTTTTAATCATACCTTTTTTAGTCTTTGCCTTTCGTACCAAAGTCACCAAAAATTCAGAATCCTGTCAACATCTGGGACTAGCATACTTGTGATACATTACTTAATTTCACCTCAATGAACTACCTGCCTTTTTGTGCCTAATCAGATACCCACTTATTACTTTTTTCCACGTACGTCACTGGAAACAAAATGAGGCTGCACTTCTTTTTTGGAAAAAAGTTAAAAGAAATCAAATTCTCTGCAAGTCGTCTCCACTCACTACTGACAAAACGTCACAGTTAGCCAGTTAAGAACACAGTTGGGTTAAGAGACCATCCTCTTGAACAGGACTGCATGGGTTAGAATCCCAATTCCGTTCCTCCTAGTTCTGGGGCCCTAGGAAGTGATTGCACCTCTCTGCTCTTCCATCTTCTCATCTGCAGATAAGAAAATAGCAGTAGCCACCGCATGGAGTTATTAGGAGGACAAAAAGAATAAATATTTGAGGAGTTCTTAGAAGAGTGCCCAGCATATAGCAAGCAGGAGCATAAATAAGGCAAAGGGCACAAACTTCCGGTTACAAAAGAAGTAAGACGCCAGGGTGTAAAGAACAGCATGGGGTGCACACTAAATACTACACAGTATTAACAGTAATAACTTTGGTGACAGATGGTACCTAGACTGACCGTGGGGATCACTATCATGTATACCTGAAACTGTTCTATGTTTTTTTAAGACATTAAAAAATATTTACTCACTCAAACAATTAAGCCAAGTAAATAAAAATTTACTGAATTCACATCAGAGTTTTTCACGATCAAATTTTGGCGTGAAATTTTATAATAAAAGAATCCTCCAATTAGAATCTGCTCCCATTATCAAGTTCACCTACAAATATAGAAAGTCAAGAATTTTTTAAAAGGCCTATTGTATCCAGAGTAACTTAGAAACAGATGATTCTATATGCATATATAGTAGATTTTTAGATCCAGGTCAATTATATCCTTTTTATAATAGAGGTAAGCCAGGCCACAATACATCTGTGAAATCAGCATTATCTGCTTACGCAAACCACAATTTAAGACAAAGCAGGCCCTAAAATAAATCTAAGAATGAGTCTAACAAAGGATACTCTTTCTACCTGGAAACCCCAGAGAGTCAAGTCTAAAAGAAAGTACCGCCCAGGAGTCAGACAAACCTGAGTTTTAAAATACTGTTCTGTATTTTGCAATTGTCTGACCTTACACAAGTTACTTCACCTCTGTCAATCTCAATTTCCTCTTTCATAAAACACTACCTACCTCAGAGAATTGCTGTTATAATTAAGTGAGACACTATATATAAACCTAGCTTGGTTCTTGGCATATGATAGGGATGCAATAAACACCTTGTCCCTTCAATCAGGATCTTTTCACCTGCCTTTCAAAAACAGAATCATACACACAGAAAGCGCTAAAAATCTATCTGTTGGACTGAAATAAAGGCAAAATGGTAGGAAGAGCCCTAGGAACAATGAATTCATTTGTGCCAAGTCAATTATTGTTTTATGCTTCCTTTTATTTAGGGGAAGATTACTTTTCTAAACCTTGGCTAGACTCTACTAAATGAAACACTAATAAGGAACAAAGCAAATAACTTTAGTCTAACTACACAAGTTTCTAAAAGGATTACATTTTTTTTTTTTTTTTTTTTTTTTTTACAGTTCTAAGGGACAATGACCACATGAAAAAGGTGCTTCCCAATCTGTCTCTGGGAGAGAAAGGCAGACCCTACCTCCTTTCCAAAACCTTCCCTAAACTGTCACCCCACCTCCCCTCTCTCAAGTCCTCGAGGACTTAGTATTCCAGGCAAACTCCTCATTAGTATAAAACATTATAGCCAATTAAAATTCGTTTTAGTGCCACTAGGTACAAGGTTTAAAGTTACATATTTAGAAACAGTTGCCTCAAGGAACACAGGATTGAACCTGTACCCTAATATTCTGATTTTGCTTTGAACTTTAGTTTAAGAAATTATATCACTACTACGGGGCGCCTGTGTGGCTCAGTTGGTTAAGTGTGAGACTTCAGCTCAGGTCATAATCTCAAAGTTTGTGAGTTCGAGGTTCCTGAGTTCAAGCTCCTCATTGGGCTGTGTGCGGACAGCTCGGAGCCTGGAGCCTGCTTCGGATTCTGTCTCCCTCTTTCTCTGCCCCTCGCCTGCTCATACTCTTTCTCTCACAAATAAATAAGCATTAAAAAGTAAAAAAAAAAAAAAAAAAAAAAAAAAAAAAATATATATATATATATATATATATATATATATATATATATATATATATATATATATATATATCTCACCACTATTTTTTTCCTATACCTCTGAGAACTGATTGAACAGACTGAACTTCAATGTACTGTTGTTCTTTCAATCTGACAAAGAATGTAACTCTTTCACGTCTTCATTTTTGGGGAAATATACCAAATAATTTTTTAAACTTACTTTTGTTTTTTACTGGATTTGATAAATGATCCCATTAGCAATATTCTTTCCTTTCTTCTGTTTTTTGCTCTACTTTTCATCCCAGTGGCTTATTTTACAACTGAAAGTTTGTACCTCTTAGTCCCTTTCACCTGTTTTGCCCACACACTGGCCAACCAATGTTAGCAGTATGTTTAATAACAGTACTCAATCACATTTTCACACCCCACCTCAGCTCCTTTCCCCCACATTGAGGAAAAACAACAACTGATTTCATGTTTTATCATAATTCAAGTTTAAAAAATTACACAGGATATGAAACAAAGGACATAAACTAATTTGCATTGATGGTAACAAAGAATGGCATATGGTAATGGACAGTTATCCAAAGTTAGCTTACACAAAACCCAGCTGTAAGAACTCCTTACTGTTGCCACCCAAGGGAAAAGAGAGTGAAAGCAAACGAGCAATTACCGAGGCTCTACCTGCTTTACTATTTCACTTAACTTCCTCTAACAACCCCATGCAACATGATGCTCATTTTATAAATGAGAAATTGAGGCTCACAGCAACTAAATTTGCTATCCGTCCAAGATGACAGTTTATAGGTGGAAAAGTAGAAGTCATATCTAATACTAAAGTCCGGCATTTAATTTCTGCCTTATTCTACACAAGTACAAGCAAGATCACCCCAGAACTGTAACTCAAGCTTTTTTACCCTTAGGTGAATTATGAAAGGCACATCTACGTATTTGTCCTAAATAACTTTATTTACTGCTCCCATGACCAGCATCCTCTTTCTCATCCCATTGAACAATCCCCCTGTGGGAAACCATGAAACCAAGGTTCAGAAATAACACCCATGACAGCTAGGGTTCCATTTTAGAGACCCACTAGAATATTTCCTGTTCTTGTTCCCTCAATCCTTATGATCAAGCATATTCTTTCTAAAGACCAACACTCAAAACTGTGCCCCCAAACAGGCACCATAAGTGAAAGGCAAAATAAAATATATGTCCTCTATTTCTAACCCTGATTACTTGTACCACAGAGCAAATTCAGAAATTTTCAGGCCTGACACAAAATAAACATATATATTTGGACACAGTGTGGGATTTCTTCATGTCTTATTTGTATCTGTCATGTCTAAGGGAAAAATATGGAACAATTCACGGTAAGGTTTACATACTTAACCCTGGATTCGGGTTACAGATGAAGAGTCTGACACCCACTCCATTTAAAGAGAAAATTAAGGGGCGCCCAGGTGGCTTAGTCAGGTAAGCGTCTGACTCTTGATTTCAGCTCCGGTCACGATCTCACATTTCATGAGATGGAGCCCCACATCGGGCTCCGCACTGACAGCACAGAGCCTGCTTGGGATTCTCTCTCTCTCCCTCTCTCTCCTCCTCCCTCACTCTCTCTCCCCCCAAATAAATAAATAAACATTAAAAAAATAATATGAAGAAAATTAACAGATTCCAATAATTTAAGGACTAAGAGTACACATTTTTTTATAGCCTGGAACTGCACTAACTATACTTAATAATTTTCTATATAGTTTGGGTCAGTTGAGAATGAGGAGTGAAAAGGACGCTGTAAATCTTTCTTTCCCATCTGGACCTGCTTCTGCAATCTCAGTTACCACGGAACTGTACAAAGGGAGGACACGGCTTTAATATGAACACGTTTCAGATAATACGATAACCATGTAAAGGGAGAAATGACTGATTCCATGGGCCATTTGCATCAAATACCATTTTCATACAAACACAAATTTACACCAGACATCTCACTGAAATCCAGATCATTTCGGACCTCCACAGTTAATCTAAAAGTAAATGCAAATGTATAATTAATTCCTTTAATAGACAGACTTGAGCAATAAGCAAATCCCTGCACCACTTCGAAAACTATAGGAGGTCTTTTTTGTTGTGTTGGGTTTTGACCCTTTTCCTCCTAATTTAAACATCTTGATATATTCCTTAAGGCCTTAAGAGAACGAAGGCATTCATTCTGGGAATTATAATAAAATGCAATTGGACAAATATAAAACTTTATATATAAATATATACACTTACCACCATTAACCAGAATGCCTACTAAAGTAGTCTCAGATTTATAGTAAATGTATAAATACTCTAACTTTCTTGAAAGCAGTTGAACCTAAGTGGGCAAGTTATCAAGATAACGGTGTTTGGTGTTGGTGGGGACTTTTTTCAGAAGGGAAAAATTATCATCATCCTTAGCTCTTCTCCTCCTTTTAAGGATACAAGTGTGGAATTTCGCCAACTTTTACTTTTTATGAAAATGCTATATTGAGAGTTGTTTAGAAGATCTCAATTCAGTTTATATGGGGAACTGATGTTAAAAAAGCCCACGGGAGGTATTCTGGCAGGAAAAGGGAAATGAGACAATCATGAAACAAAAGCAAGCGAATCGCATTCTCAAGGGCTTCACTGAATTTTCAATGAATTTTTGCAAAGAGTAAGGAAGATGTGAGAAATGACTTTCCTTAACCCAGCTCATTTATGAATGACATATAAATACATAATGTGACAGATTAAACCAAGAACCCAAGTGGAGATCTCCAGCAGTTACAATTTCATTCTTAATTAAGAATTTGTGGCTTTCCAGGACTTTATGCTAAGATAATTAAGGATTACACATATATCTAAAGAAAAGAATATTCTCTATAGTACTATTTAGAAAACAAAAGTGAAAAATCAGAAATATTATAAATGGTATAATATAGGTGACTGATTTAAAAATAATGGTTATTTCCATATAATTCTTGACAGCCATTAAAATGAGATTAGATAAAAATATTCACTGATAATGAAATATGTTCGCATCACAAAGTGAAAAAATAAGAAACAGTATGCATGGAATGATCCCGTTTTTACTGTAAAAAGGATTACATACACAGGTACTGTGAGGTCTAATATTGTTCGATAGAAATCCCTACAATGATGGATATTTCTATAATCCGCACACTGATAGGACACCCAATAGTCACATATGGTTATTACACATTTGAAATGTGGCGAGGGCAACTGAGGCCCTAAATTTTTTAGTTTTTAAATTTTAGCTAATTTTATTTAATGGCTACCATATTGGACAGAAAACAAGATGTGACAGTTGTTATAGGTGTATTTTCTAATTTTTCTTTAATGAACATCTGTTACTTCTAATAATACCGTTAAGACAAAACCAAGAAAGTTGTTAACTTTGACATGCTATGTTTACAACGTTTATTTATTTTTGGGACAGAGAGAGACAGAGCATGAACAGGGGAGGGGCAGAGAGAGAGGGAGACACAGAATCGGAAACAGGCTCCAGGCTCTGAGCCATCAGCCCAGAGCCTGACGCGGGGCTCGAACTCACGGACCGCGAGATCGTGACCTGGCTGAAGTCGGACGCTTAACCGACTGCGCCACCCAGGCGCCCCGACATGCTATGTTTAAAGTAACAGGAGGTATGTATGTACCTGGAGTAGTCCAGCACCAATCCCTTCCCTCCCTGACCCCCAATGTAGGCCATTCCAAGTTCTAGGGCTTTTAACTTCATAAAAGGACAGGTAACCATGGAAGTGATCAGACAAAACTCCATTTAAAATAGAATTTATACAAGGAAAGTAAGTATCTTTTTCTCGATAGCAGATAAATAAAAAATGTAGTTACCTGAAAATCATGAGAGGGATATTACTTTAGGAGTGAATTACAATAATAAAAACATGGTTTAGGTTTTAGTAAATAGATTATCTTAAAATTTTGTGGTTTTTTTGTTTTTTTTTAATAAGGCTAGCCTGGTAAAGATTGCTACTTAAATTTGCTAAATATTATACAATCTAAAAAGCTAACCTAAAAATAAAAAAGAATTTATTCGGCACACTTTAAAGAATGAAATTAATTCTTTATCCTTAAAATATATTCTTAAATAAATCCCACTAAGCAGACAGAACTTTCAGTTCTCAATAAAGAAAACACTTCTATTATAACAACTTTATATCAGCTTTACGGACTGCTGGAAATGAACAATTTTCTCCTTTCCTCACAGATAAAATGGTAGGTAAGATGAATCATCTGCCTCATGCATAAGATACAAATATTAGCAAAATTAATTTGGCTAAGTGCTTTGAGCTGCCTCAAAGGAAAACACTTTATTAAGTATCATCCATCCACAGCAATTTCTGGTACATTTGCCACCGTCACCTTTTTCTTTCTTCTCCCTCCCTACCTCAATTTCTCAGTTCCTGACAGCAGCAATTCAAAGGTTTGATCCACAAGTGGCAACCAAAACTGCCCATTCTTTATAGAAAAACCACTATAACAGAAGTCAATGCATGACTGGAATCAATATTCAGCGCCCTAGCCGATTGAAGAAGAACAATGCTTTGACAAATGACAGACAATCTAACCATAATTTGTACCTGACCATAAAATGTGTCTTGTACTTGTACAGGAATATGGAAATGTTGGACATGCTGCAAATTCACCGATCTTTAAAATAAAAGCACTTCAAAATATCACCTAATCAAGAAGAGGTGGAAAATTACTGGGCTTCCTTATCCCCATTAACACAGGCTTAATGCAAAAAAGGCCAGAGAGAACAATGCTATCTTCTTGTAAACTGCTTTGTCACCCCACACACATCGGTGTACGTGGAACGTACCACAGACACTAGTACCAGTCATGGGCAGTATTAGTACCAGTGATGGGCAATAAGAATACAAGAATGAGTAAGATTATTGTTAGCTCCCTATCACAGAGAATGACCAAGTATGATCTAAGTAGAATACTACAGAAGCATACAACGAGGCACTAACCTATTTGGAGCATACTCAAGTTCACACCTTACCTGATTCAGTTTAAGAGATTGGCCCCTGGTCTTAAAGCTGCATTAGGAAGTAAATACACTTTGATTATTTTAATTTAATTTTAATTTTATTCATCCATTTTAAATTATTTTTTTTTTCAACGTTTATTTATTTTTTGGGACAGAGAGAGACAGAGCATGAACGGGGGAGGGGCAGAGAGAGAGGGAGACACAGAATCGGAAACAGGCTCCAGGCTCTGAGCCATCAGCCCAGAGCCTGACGCGGGGCTCGAACTCCCGGACCGCGAGATCGTGACCTGGCTGAAGTCGGACGCTTAACCGACTGCGCCACCCAGGCGCCCCTATTCAGCCATTTTAATTTAATTCATCACTATGCACATACCAATCGTTTATGCTAATAAATAGGAAGGTATTTTAAAGTGTGTGTGTGACCCTGGTTTACCTGGGGAACAACTCCAAGATATTTCTCTCCATAATGGCATCCCAACAAGTCATTCTTCCTAAATCATCATTTCTTTATAGTTTATCTTTACTTGAATTCAATTTCACAAACAGAGTGTTTTCAGTCAGGCTAGTCTAGGTTATGTTGCAGTAATGAAGTGCTCCAGAATCTCATAGGCTTATTAGCAAAATTAAGTTCATTTCTCACTCACACGAGTTGAGAAAGTGACAGCAGGGGAATTTCCTTACTCACAGGTCAGGCTGAAGACAGCTCTATGTTAAAATGTGATACCCACATAACCAAGGTGGAGAAAAACAAAACATAGTAAACTATACCTTGGTTCTTAACACTTCTGCTCAGAAATTATATATTTTGCTCCCACTCACATTTTGTTAGGTGGGAAAAGAAGGAAGTAAATATATTCAGTGGACAGAGGACCATTTACTTCCAGAACTGGAGATTTGTTGGACTACACCAGACTAAAAAGATCAGCATTTGCAACTTTGCTCATATTTCCTGTCTCGATATTGCAGAAATATGGAAAGCTATGAGAATTATACCAAGGCCAACAACATGAAGAAATAGCTCAAAGAATATCTATGTGTCCTCTGATCTCAGAAAAGCAGAGGGAAAGCACAAGCAAAAAATGTTTAACTGTAAGCAATTAATGAGCCTTCCTTCATGGGAAGGTTTCAGGCAACAAGCTATTAAAATAACCTACTTCCTTAAATTCTAGAAATATACTTCCAAATGGTAGGGGCAAACAATGGTCTCTCAAAAATAAGCAAGCATATTTTAGATAATTATTTTCTAATTAAAGAAGGTCCACCTTACTTTTACTCTTAAATCTTAAAACTGACCTATATAATATATTCACTTTTCATTATGGAGTCGCTTACTCTTTCATTTTGAATTTTAAAAATAAGTCCTAAACAAATTGTTATAATGCACTTCAAGCAGAAACCCTTAAACCCAAAACTGCTTTCCTGCATTTCTGCAATGTAATTAAAATTATAATCCTATTTCCCTATAAACTGCTTTTAACCTAAGAATAATTGTCTAATAGAAATCTTACCTTATCATTCCAATGCTGGTGAGACACCAAATACTCTTCTATTTTAATTGACAAATTGGACTTCACCAAAACTAAAAACCTTCGCTTGTCCAGAGACACCATTAAGAAAATGAAAGGTAAGGCACAGATTAGGAGACAGCATTCACAATAATGCTTATGATAATCACACATCTTAGGACCCATAACCACAACCCACAAAGAATTCTTACAACTCAATAATAACCATACAAAAAAAAAAAAAAAGATCTGAACTGAGATCTCACAAAATAATATACACAAATGACCAATAAAGATGAAAATATGCTTAATACATTCAGCCTTATTTAATTTGCTTAATGCATTCAAATACGCTTAATACATTCAGATGATTCAATTTCCTGAATAATCAGGAAAATTCAGCTTCTTGTAAAGTTCAACATAGATGTATCATTCCATCTAGCAATCCCACTCCTAGGCATCCATCCGTAAGAAATGAAACAATACGTTCACACCAAGACCTATACACCAATGTCCACAGCAGCATTCTTCGTAACAGCCACAGACTGGAAAGCACCCAAATGTCTGTCAACTGGACTACATCCATGATGGAACACAACACAACAACAAAAAGGAAGGAATTATACAGAAGTACAGTAACAAAAGCTGCCAGATTTTTAGCCAAACAGACTCAGAAAAAGAAGACTCAAATAACCAGAATCATACATGAAAGGAGTATATGACTACCAAGGTTACAGAAATAAAAAGAATTATAAAGAAACATGAACTGAATGGGAAAACTGGATACCCACAAAGTTGGACCTCTTGTCTCACATCGTATACAAGTATTAACTCCATATGGATCAAAGACCTAAAAAAAGAACTAAAACTATAAAACGCAGAAGAAATGTTCCCTATGTTTAGAAAAAAGCAGGATTAACTCTTCATAACCTGGGATTTGGCAAAGGATTCATTCTTATGACACAAAAGCACAAACAACAAAAGAAAAAGTAGATTTTTTAATGTTATTAATCAAATCATCAAAATTAAAAACTGTTTCACTGCAAAGTATGTTACCAAGAAAGTGAAAAGACAACACAGAATGGGAGAAAATATTTGCAAATCATGTTTTTGGGATGGAACGTGTACCTAAATATATAAAAAATTCTTACAATTCAACAATAAAGTGACAATCCAATTAAAAATGGACAAAGGACACAAAGAGGCATTTCTCCAAAAAATATACACAAATGGCCAAAGGGCACATGAAAAAATGCTCAAGATTACTCATCAGGGAAATGCAAAATAAAACCACAACAAGGTTCTGCCATAGAGCAGGCATTTTACTCTGAGTAGGCACAGAGGTATATACACTCGGAAATGGTGCAAAATAAGGCAAAGTTCCTGTGTTTCTACTCAGGCACAGAGTAGGGAAGAGTACACAGAGGTGACAGACAAATATATGATTAAGCAAATATATAATTTCAGGCAATAAGTTCTTAAGTAAAATGAAACATGGTTGTAAAAGAAAACATGGTTAGAAAAACCAGACAAGCAGGGCAGGGCAAGAAATTATGATAGCATCACAGCAAAAGTACAAGGAATTAACATTATGTGTGAAAATCTGGGGGGAAAGTGTTCTAGGCAAGAGCAACAAGTACGCAGACCCCGAGAAAGATGCATGGTCGGTTCATTCCAGAGACGAAAAGACCAGGGTAGCCGCAACATGAAGAAAGGGAGAGAAGGACAGGCATTAAGTCCATGCTGTAGGTGGAGGTCTGACCCAGATCAAAGAGGGCCCTGTTAAGGGATTAAGATGTCATTCAAGTGTAATGAGAACTCTTTGTGGAGCACTTTAACCAGGCCAAAGGTATGATCTGATCAGGGCATATAACCTGTGCAGCTGCACAGGGCCCCATGCTAGGTTTAATGCTCTGCTGTCACCATCTTGAAATACTTAATAATTTTAACTTTTAACATGTATTTTGTAAACAAAGTCCAATGGGACAACGGAGTATGCTGCGAGAGAAGAGATACACTGGGCAGCAGCCCATGCACACACAATAAAATCAGAAGTTTATATAGAATACCTTTTTTTTTTTGTCACCCAGAAACAGTATTAAGGTATCCTTTAAGGCATAATGACATGGCTCAAAGAATGTTAATTATTATTCAATATTTGAAGGAATCCAAGTTCAAAACCAAACTCATCTTTACTTCTTCCTCTCCCTGACTCACCCCACCCTCTGCACCTCACCGCTCAGTACCTCTCTGGGAATGGCGCCCAGTTGCTATAGTGAGGCCGGAAGAGCCACGTCCGTACTCGAGAACTTCTGATAACAAAGATGATTGGTTAAAAGTCAACATCTGACTCCAGCTGGGCATCAGATTCCTTCTATCTCAGGTTTGAAACACAGAGTGGATCTGAAGCCAAGACACATTAACATCACTGGAGAATTCTAGTGGGGAGGGCCACAAACCTAAGCTGTTGGAAGTCCCCAGAGCTGGCCTGGTTCCTCACATCTCCACTCTTGGTTCTCCTGAATGGTTGAGTTTCTGACTCAACCATCTGACATGCAGTCTGACAATTTTACATGCAGTTTTTATCATAACTTCATGTATCTGCCTGACCCTTTACAAAGGCCCTCTAATCTGTAAATGATAGCAGACCCCTCTAGTCTAGCTGATCCTATGACCAACCACAATCCTGCTTCCAGTTTCCTACTTCTCCAATCAAATCTACTCAACACAAAGTGGATTATTCTTCCTTTAATATAGGCTTGATGGCTTCACTTCATCCAAATCACGGCCTACAGAATTTTTTATCACATGAACAGAATTCGGTAAGAGCAGGAGGTAATTCCATGAGTTCAATCATTATACTTAATCAGAAGGTTTCAACCATAAGATTTAATATCAGATTAATGATAGTCAAATAATAAAATTAAATCATTTGAGATAAATTGTAAAGATTATAGAAAACTCAACTGTTTGATTGCCAAAAATGTAAAATGGAACATTTTCTCATCTGAGATAAGAGGAGTCTATTTGAGCATTCACATCAATTTTGTTACTTAAAATACTCTTAGTTTATATTCAAATCACTGTTTTTTTGGATCAAGTATATCACCATCTATTTTGATGCTATAAACATTTTTAAATCCTGTTTTACTCACCAATGTATAAATCTAAATGCCTAGCAAGTGCCAAATGTTTGAAAACAATAAATAAGTATTTGTTGTTTAAGTGATCAATGGTGAGGTATTCTGTTATTTGCAAGTGAATGTATCCCAGATAACAGAGCCTCTTACTCCATTTTAAGAAAATGAGCAAGGGGTGCCTGGGTGGCTCAGTTGGTTAAGCGTCTGACTTTGGTTCAGGTCATGATCTCACAGTTGGTTGGTGGGTTCGAGTCCCATGTCTGGCTCTGTACTGACAGCTCAGAGCCTGGAGCCTGCTTCAGATTCTGTGTCTCCCTCTCTCTCTGCCCTTCTCCCACTTGCACTCTGTCTCTGTCTCTCTCTCTCTCAAAAATAAATAAACGCTAAAAAAAGAAAATGGGCAAAAGACATGAAGAGATATTTTACACGAAAGGATATACAAACAGTAAATAAGCCTGTGAAAAGACATTCAACATCCCTAGCCATTAGGGAAGTACAAATTGAAATCATCCTGAGCTATCCCTACATACCTATTAGAACAGCTAAAATAAAGGAAAGTGACAACAGCAAATGCTGGCAAGATGCAGAGAAATTAGATCTCTCATATACTGTAGTAGGAATGGAAAATGATATAACACTCTGGAAAACAGTATGACAGCTTCTTTAAGAAACTAAACATACACTTAACATAAGATCCAGCAATCACACTCCAGAGCTTTTATCTCAGAAAAATGAAAACTCATATCCATGTAAAAACTTGTACGTAAGTGTTCAAAGAAGATTTATTTATAATAGTCTGAAGCTGGGAACCACCAAAATGTCCCTCAATTGGTGAAGGGCTAAATCATGGTACAGCAACACCATGAGATACTAATCAGCAATTAAACAAACAAACAAAACTGAAAGGCATTGTGCAATGTGGGAAAAAAGCCAATTTAAAAAAAAAATCACATGCCCTATGATTCTAGCATTCTCAAAAATGACAAAATTATAAAGACTGAAAACGGATTAGTGGTTCCTACGGGTTAAGGAGTAGACCATAAATAAGTAGAATGAGAGGGATCTTTGTGATAATAGTTCTGTATTTTGATTGTAGTAATGACATGAATTTCCAAATGTGATAAAATGGCACAGAACTATACAATGTACCAACACTAGTTTCCTATGCTTAGTTTTGTACTATAAATGCATAAGGTATAACCAATGGGAAAACTAGGCGTGCCCATTTCCCTGCTTTTCCAATCTCCTAGAGGTCCCTGCATTCCTTGGCTCATGGCCCCCTTCCCCATTTTCAAAGAAAGTAATGGCTGGTTGAATCCTTCTTACAATGCATCATTCTGACTTCCTTCCTATCACCCTTCTCCAATTTTAAGGAACACTGTGATACCTGGTGCCCACCAAGATAATTCAGGATCTCTCTCCATCTTTAGGTTAACTGACTGGCAACCATAATTCTATCTGTAACTTTAATTCCTGTTTGCATGTAAAATAAAATATTCCCAGGTTCCAGACACTGAGATGTGGACATTTGGGGGCCATTATTTTGCCGCATACTACATAGAGCAGGTCCCTTCTCATAGCTGTAAATTGTAAAAGTACAATTGTAACTCATATGAGATTTTTACCATCTCATATTATCTCTATAAAATAACAGCAAGGTAAAAAATAAATAAAACAGTTCTATTATTTCTACTTGATAAGCGAAGTAACTAAGGCACAGGGAGTAATCTGCCCCATAATCTGTCCTAAGTCAAAGTGCTTGCTAACGAGATCCAAGAGTAGTCATGAGGTCCCATGATTCCTGTCTTGTTGCTCCTTTGCAGCAGACCACAGTCGTCTTCAGTTACGCTAAGAGCAAAATCCTCCCTATCGCTGAAAGCTTTTGTGTTCGTTTTTATCAGCCCATAATTTAAACAAGTCATCAACTGGGTTATTTATCACCTAATCTCTCAATCTCTCTCTCTCTCTCTCTCTCTCTCTCTCTCTCTCTCATACACACACACACACACACACACACACACACACACGTAATATGTGTGTAATTACATAAAAATTACATAAACTGTATAATGTAATAATTTCTGCTTTAACTTTTTTCTGAACCAGGATCTTATCCAGGTTAATATATTACATTTGACTGAATAAACTTAAGTTTTATCCAGTTGAATGCTCACAAACTAAGGCATGCCTTTTCTACGGCAAAGAAAAAGAACAGACAAAACACAATTATGTAAGACTCCCCAAATGGTAAATAATAGGGGGGAAAAGGGCAGAAATCCTATCACGTATGAAATAATTAATTGAAGTTCTAAATTGGGATAAGAAAAAAATGAGAATGTAGCTAAACATTTTTATTAATTCATTTCAATAGCTGACTTTAATTATGGTATTAAATGATACTATTAAAGTTGGCCTAATCTTTCCTAATAAACCAATTTGCTTAAAGACGTCTTCGAAAAATATCATCTCATCTGTTTTCTCTTACATTTTTCAACAAATATAAAAGTATCTGAATCAATATTCTGTACTACAATAGGAATGTTATTTCTGATCATGTTATTTTTATATTAACATAAGAGCAGTTACCAATCACTGAGCATATACACTACAGCATTTAGCATATACCCAGATATAGATATTACATGAAGAGGTTTTATTTGCATTCTCTCACTTAATCCCCTTACCAATTATATGAAGTACAGTTATTACTACCATTTTAATAACTAAAAGAGAATAAGGACCTTGTTCAAAGCCCACATCTCTTGGACTCTAACCAGTGTAATATAATGCCAGTGAGTGTGAAAAAATTTTTTTGAGTCTGAAAATTTTTTAATTTTTTTTGATGTTTATTTTTGAGAGAGAGAAAGAGACAGAGAGCAAGCAGGGGAGGGACAGAGAGACAGGGAGACACAGAATCTGAAGCAGGCTCCAGGCTCTGACCTGTCAGCACAGAGCCTCACGCAGCGCTCGAACCCACGAACTGAGCCGAAGTCCAAGGCTTAACCAACTGAGCCACTCAGGCACCCCGAGCCTGAAAACTTTTTTAAAGTGCTAATTGTTAGATTTTAAGTAGCAGTTTGAATTTGAAGTTTCCAAGTAAGATATATATATAGGAAAGATCCTCTTACCCTTTGCGTGTAAGACAAATGAAGTCAAGAATTATTTCAACGTACAGAAGGAAAGAAAGCACGTGACAGGAGCTTTGTTTCTCTAAAGTAATGTCACTTGCTCTATTCAGCCTTTCATACTCCCAAAAAGCTGAAGAACTCCTCTTTAGCAAGCGAATTACAGTTTCTTTTCTTCCAGTAGTCTTTAGAAAGTATTCCACTGACTTCATGTTTTCAATGTTGTAAGTGGAAAGTCCTTTGCTTAATTTTTTTCCCCCTTTGTGGGCAACTTATTCTTTCTGCCTGGAAAAGTTCCGTATATAGATATATATCTTCCTCAGTGTGTCTTTTCACATCAAAACAGCATAGAGCTCTGTGAGCATTTTCAATCTCAAGACTTGGGTTTTTCTATGCTTATCATTTGTTTAAAATTTTTTTTTATTATTTTTTTTTAACGTTTATTTATTTCTGAGACAGAGAGAGAGACAGAGCATGAACGGGGGAGGAGCAGAGACAGAGGGAGACACAGAATCAGAAGCAGGCTCCAGGCTCTGAGCCATCAGCCCAGAGCCCGACGCGGGGCTCGAACTCACGGACCGCGAGATCGTGACCTGGCTGAAGTCGGACGCTTAACCGACTGAGCCACCCAGGTGCCCCAGCTTATCATTTGTTTAATTATTACTGATCTCTTCTATCAGTAATTTTTGTCTATTTTCTTTTTCCCTCCTGAAACTCCTGTCACATGTAAGGTTTTAAAATAATGTTGGTTTCCTAGATCTATTTACCTTTTTCTTCAGGACTTCCTTATGCTAACATTTTGTTCTGTAGTGGGGGGCATTTCTCACATGTGATCTTCTACACTACTGATGTGGTCTTTAATTCACCTACTGAATTTTTCACTTCGAAAAAAATTAGGTTGTTTTGGCCCCGGGAAGTTTCTTCTATATTACACTTTAATTTCCCTGATGGACTCTTTTTATTTTTTATTTTTTCATTCAGGGATATGTATTCAGGTTGTTCAATCTTCCCCTCTGAGAATTTTTCATTTGGTTTACTGGGTTTCCAGGTCTCAACGCTGGGTATTCCAATCAGTGAGAATCCCACAGGTGTTCCAAAACCAGGCGCCTCTATTTTCATTGAAACTGTTTGCTGCGGAAGTCAGCAAGCTGTCCCACGCCTGCTGAGGAACCAAGAAGTCTCCAAAGGGAACACGCTCTCTCCACCTCTCCCTTGAGAATCACAGAGTATAAGCAGAGATGGGAGTGTAGTATAAATGTGGACGCACTGGAATTCTATAAAGATTCAAGAGATTTCTTTATTAAAGGCCCCATACTAGAACTTCCACTTAGCTACCTTTGCCAGATCTCTGTATCAGTCATAAACACTATACACCTGGAAATGGCAAAATCCAATTCTGTCTACCTTAAACAGGCAGAGCCACTACTGATACCACAGGAAAAAAAAACTGCTGCTATAAATAATTCCTTAACATCTCTAAGTCTTTTGGGGTGCCCGGGGGGCTCAGTTGGTTGAGCACCGGATGTCAGCTCAGGTGATGGTCTCGCAGTATGTGAGTTCGAGCCCCGTGTCGGGCTCTGTGCAGATAGCCTGGAGCCTGGAGCCTGGAGCTGGTTTCAGATTCTCTGTCTCCCTCTCTCTCTCTTTCTGCCCCTCCTCCACTCACACCCTGTCTCTCTCTGTCTCTCAAAAATAAATGTTAAAAAAAACGTTAAATATCTCTAAGTCTTTGTACTCAAAATTCTACAATATAGAAGGGGAGGGGGTGTGTCCGATTGATCAAAACAAGTCCATCCCTGTATGTTCCTCTCCAAAATGATCACTCATAGTTTTAAATCTCCAAAATCAGAAAAGCAATTGGATACTAGTTAGCCAAAATTAATCAAACAAACAAAAAACAAATGTCCATTATTTTGGCAGACTTTGTATCAGTTAACTTTGCAAAAGATGTGTCTACAACTGGCTTTTACAATGAATTTCAAAGCACTAACACTTGGATAGTCTTAAAAAAAATCAGATAATATATATTCAGAAAAGAAGATGTCTTTTATTTTTTGGACACTTTATATCTGGGAGTAGAGAGACGTAGAGAGAAATGAATAAGTTCTAAAGGTAGAAAAAGTATTGATTTCTAAAGTAAATTAGGTTTGTTAGACAGAATCTAAAAATTGTATCATTGAATTACTATAATGAACCATGACCTCGGTCTTAAGTAGCTGGTTTAATTATACAAGCATTTAAAGTTGATTTTTTTAAAATAATCTCAGGCTGTATTTTGTTGTTTTTGATGGTAGCTAAAAAAGCATCTAAGAAACACATGGAATAGACTTTTTGTTTTTTTAAACTTGAAGTTTGTATTCTTAATCCCCTTCACCTATTTCAGCCATACCCCCACTGACCTCCTCCCTTCTGGCAACCACTAGTTACTCTTGTATTTGCATCTGTTTGTTTCTGTTTGTTTCGTTGGGATGGATTTTAAATTGGCCTTTAAAAAAAAAAAAAAAGTCAATAAAGGGCAAACAAAAGAAACCAGGAGGTCTATGTTACATAGTAGTCACAATTCAGGTTGAGATCTTAGCAATAATAATAGCAATTAATAATAGCTATTACACCTGTCAGAATGGCTAGACTCAAAAGGACAGGAAATATCAAGTGTCAGTGGGGATGTGGAGAAAAAGGAACCTTCATGGAATTGGTGGGAATACAAACTGGTACAGCCACTGTGGAAATGAGCATGGAGGTCCCTCAAAAAATTAAAAATAGATCCTGTAATTCTACTACTGGGTATTTACCCAAAGAAAATGAAAACACTACTTCAAAAGATACATGCACCCCTATGTTTACTGCGGAATTATTTACAATAGCCAAGATATGAAAGCAACCCAAGTGTCCACTGAAAGATGAATGGATAAAGATGTGCTATACATATACACACAATGGACTATCACTTGGCCATAAAAAAAAAAAAAAAAAAAAAAAAGGATGAGATCTTGTCATTTACAACATGGACAGACCTAGAGGGCATTTTTTTTTAACCCAAAGGGTATTATGCTAAGTGAAATAATCAAACAGAGAAAGAAAAATACCATATGAATTCACATATATGTGCAATCTTAAAAAGAAAAAAAAAAAAAGGCAAACAAACAAGCAGAAACAGAGTGGTGGTTGCCGAAGGGGAGGAGGATGAAGGATGGGGAAAATGGGTGAAGGGGAGTGGGAGATACAGGCTTCTGGTTATGGAATGACCAAGTCATAGGGATAAAAAGGTACAACACAGGGAATATAGTCAATGTTATTGTAATAGCATTGTAAGGTTACAATAGCTATACTTGGCGGTGAGCACAGCATAAAGGATAAACTTGTCTAATCACTATGTTGTACACCTGAAACTACATCAATTATATTTCAATTTAAAAAAGGAAAGCAATAAATATTTAATGTTCACTATACCAGATCCTCTAAGTACTTTAAATGTGTTATCAGCTAATTCTCCCAAGAACCCAAGTATTCATTCCCATTTCACATATAAACATGGCACTTAAATGGCCCCTGGTCTCATAGATAGCTGGTCACTGGTCACATCAGCATATAAGACCAGAACACGTGCTTTGAAGCAATCCATCCTGCTGCCTCCTTTAAGCCAGATGACAACATGGCCTGGCTCTACTTTTATAAATATCAAAAATATTCACTATGATACCTCACATATGGAGTATGATTAATCTGAAAACAATCGGGCTAGCATTTCATCATCTAGGCAAAAGCCTTTCAAAAATTAATTTTGTGCACTAATCTCTCCAAACCATCAGACTCAAGTTTTCATCCAGTTGTGCCAAAGTGGAAATTTGCCTAGAAGAAACATTTCAGAGTTCCTTAACTCTTCTCAATTTACAAAGTATGATATACAGCATAACTATCAGAGATTTTGGTATATTTGGTTTCCTAATAGATTCCTGAAAGCTAATTAATGTACAGAAGGATCTACATCCAATCTTACTTCCCATAACTATTTTAATAGCAGCTATATCCTCAATTATATCTTCATTCCAGTTTTGAAGGTGCCCTTCTCCTTCCCTCAACTTTTCTAAGACACAAGCACTTAACCAGAAGGAAAGCAATATGTACCAAAGCACAGAGGACCACGGGGTTGGGGGACTGCGGGAATCCATTCTGTAAACATTCAAGTCCTACATCTAGTCTCTTATTCCAACAAAACCTAGATAAAAGGAGCATTTCATTATGTACTTTTGGGAGAGGGATTAGGAAGAGGAGGAAAGAATATTAATTGCGATAAGCTATTCAGAGGGGTACAGGTACAGAAAACATAATACTGAAGCCTAGAAAGGATAATAATTCAAGAAGGTGAAAACTATACAAAATTCTGTGACTAATGACAGAAGAATCCAATGGATATGACAAGGTAAAGCAAGAAGGGATGAAGGTAGGAAGTTCAAAGTCTACATTAGGTAAGAATACATAGCAAATTCAAAAATAATTATCACATGGGTAACTTACCACAAATAAGAGAGGTTTTGTGGTCAGAAAGGATATTTTATAAGTTCCAGATTTTCAGGGTAGTTTTATGTAATGACTTAGTCCAGGACATGGCTGCTTTAGTGAAAGACTTGGGAGGAAATGGGAGAAACAACTTTAAATGGAGTATCTCAGAGATCAAAAAGGACCAGGGTACCCAACGGCTTATGTCAACAGATGTAGAAGGGAGAAAAGATAATGACAGACAATGACATAAAGAAGCTGTACATCAGGCATTGCAATAATTTGAGGAAAAATAAAAAATATACTGGAGGCTGGACTAGATGGCTATGAAGAGGGAGAAATTCTTAATAATACCACCACCACTATATCTTTAAAATTGACATATATGTTTGAGTTTTATCATAAAGATAAACATGAAAGATTAAACTTGAAATGGCTGTTATCCATCCCAGAAGATAACAATTATGAAAACCAATCTGCCATGGGTTAAACAAACATCCACCATCCCGAGTGTTAAGAAATAGATACACTCAAAAGAAACTATGCATGACTTCTAGAAGCTTGTTTTAGATTTCAAAATGAAAGGTTTTATACAATAAAGTAAAATCTAAAAAATATATATACATTTAGGTAAATATGAAAGAGAAAGAAGTGTGATTGAATATAATTTCATATAATCCCAAAATTTTAAATGGTTGAAAAGTTCAATTTTACTTGAAATTGCTTTTTTTCTAGACTATGGCACATGTTGAAAATATTAAGCTTTGTACTACTGTATTCGAACCACTCAAAGCTTTCCAGTGCTAATAAATGGTGTTCAATTTTAGCAACATGAGGAAAAAAGATTTTGCCTTAGAGGTAGATGACTTTCCTTGAATCAACATAAAGCATCCCAATATGTCATCCAATTCAGTAAGAACTTGTATTTTACAGGCTTGTATTTGATGCTAGAATGGAAAATTTGCAGTCTTTTAAAGAGACCATAAATTAACTAAATTTGATAATAGCAATCCATCAAAATTTAGTTCCACATCAGTCGGCATCTGACTTGCATTTGGAAAGTTAATATTGTGAATCCTGTTCTTAACCAACTTTATATTGCTATCTCTCTACTTCCCTTTTGATGGAAAAAAAAAAAATAGCTTCTAAGAATGAAAGTAATAAAGCCCTCTTTATTTATTCTGTGAGAACACTATTTGCACCACAATAAAAAAACAAGAGAAAAAATGTTAAATCTTCATTTCAAACTTTATACCTGCCAGATTGATCTTACAGCTTAGATACCATCAAATAATACTTACCGATACATACGTCGATTTTCCCTTTAATAGCAGCTTCGTGCAGAGGGGTGTAGTTCCAATTATCCCTGGCATTTGGATCGGCTCCTTGACATAGTAACAGACTCACAACCTCAGCATGGCCAAAAGAACAGGCATTATGAAGTGGGATGAGACCTCCATCATCACGAGCATGGACATTAGCACCCATCTGTAGTAAGTGTTCTACGACATCCTTCCTTCCAAAACCTAAAAAGGAAAATATATAGTGAAGCAATTTTGTGTAAAAACAAACAAAACAAACAAACAAACAAACAAAAAACACTAGGATTTCTTTAATAACATTAACAAATATGAACACCTAAAATACTGTAGCAAAAAAGGGTAAAGAAAAAAAAATGGCTACCATTCAAATAATTCTCTCCTCTTACAGAACTCTAAACTAAGAAAGTTGATCCTTAAGTCTTTGGGTAGTTCATTCAAAAGACATTTCTTCAACATCTTTTATGTGTTGGGCAACTGTTCTAGAAATACAAAATGAACAAGACTCCTGTCCAAGGCATCCACTTTCCTCTCATGCTTCACGAGAAAAATTGTATCTATAAACTCCACCTCTATATTTTAAGAAATAAAGGTTATTTAAATACCGCCAACAACCAAATCTAAGACAAAGTACAACATTCAACGTTATAGAGAACATATGGATACCAGAAATACGTGGTAATGATTTGGTGACAAGAAGTTAGAAAAGGAAGAATTAAAGACAATGCCAAAATATTCTACTCTTGGGAC
Source organism: Lynx canadensis (assembly GCF_007474595.2). Lineage (NCBI taxonomy): Eukaryota > Metazoa > Chordata > Mammalia > Carnivora > Felidae > Lynx > Lynx canadensis. The sequence goes on along the minus strand of NC_044306.2, from coordinate 26,713,962 downwards.
TTATGGCCAAACTAAAACATTGCAAGCTTGAATTTAGCGACCCTAAGGAAACAATATGACAAAGAAGCCGGAACACGGGCATTTGGAAATGCAGAACCAGAAAACTGGTAGGAAGTATCATAATTTTCAGACGGAAAAAGTGGGGGGGAGCCAGAGCGGATCTGAAGCAGTGCAAGGTCTAGGCATACACTCAGAAAGGTAAAGATTACGAAGGAAGTACATTATAAAAGTCAGAGGGCAATAACATTATGCAAGTCCAGCATGAGGATTTAGAAGGGAAAAAAAAAAAACCCACCGACAATTTTAAATTTTAGTACAATGATGAAATTGTAAGCTACATTACAATGGATTAAAAAGAAAGAAAACCATAAGCATTAGTATTTTTATCTTTATAAGTTAATACACTTCATTAATGATTCTTTCTCTACTTTAAATTTTATTTGGTTTTACCATCTAAGTATCACTACTCCCATGCTGTTACTTACCGTGTAATGTAGTTAGAAAATGGCATCATAAGTAAAACTAAGACTAAAACAGTCCTATCTTTCTCCATTTTATGCATATATAAACTAAATGAGAACTATGAGAAAAGTTGAAAAAAAAAGATTTATTTCAAGATATGTTCTCCACACTATCTATAGAAATTCATTTAATTCAGGAGAGCAGGCTCCAAGAAAAAGTCTTCAAAGTAAAGATTATGTTTCCACAGATACATATTGCAAGGTCAGAATTGGGTTTCTGTCGAAAATATCCTTCAAATTAAGCTGAAAATTTTGAGTGAAAAGAGGCCGATTTTGTACTACTAACTGGGAATACTCAAGTATAGGCTACATGCTAATGTAACTATCACCATCTTGCTGTTTGCTTTTTAATATCTGCACGACTTTACAGGTGCTAGGTTCTGTTTATTTCTCCAACTGCAGTGTGCTTCTCACCCTACTAGCACAACCTTGCTCCGCCACCGGGCTACACGCACTTTCCTTACTCGTGAAGATTTTGTCACTTTCCCTCTGTGGATTTGAATAAAGCCTCCATGGCAAACTCGCATTTCCCTAATCAATGCATTAATAATACCTGAGACTGAATTTCCTTTCTTCACTAACAAATGGGTTAAAATAGATATTTTTAAACTTATCAACTGGCATTTTAAAAAGTATCTATTATAACTTTGAAGCAAAATAGCAAAGTGTGTGTTTACTTTTTACTAACACTTTTATATGTAAAATATGAAAAACAAAAACAAAAACAAAAAAATGCTTGGTATCAGAAAGAAGGGCGGAAATGGAATTGTGCTCACACATTGATAATGTGAGTGCAAATTGGTACCATATTTCATTTATTTATTTTGGGGGGGGGTTGGTGCAAAAAAGGTGGTTTTATTAAAGCACAGGGACAGGACTCATAGGCAGAAATGGCTGCCTAGTACCACACGTTAGAAAAAAATATAGCATTATCTGAACAAAGATTCTGCATCAAGATGTTTATCAAAGCATTATTTATGGACAATCATGGAAACAGTTCACGTGTCCAACAATAAACTCTCTATTAAATAAATGATGGTTTTTCATGTAACATCATCCTGTACTAAAAGGATGCTACAGAACACTGTGACTATACTTAATGACACTGAATTTTACACTAAAAAATGGCTAAAATTGTAAATTTTGTTTAAAAATAAAATTTAATAAATTTCAAATTTGTGTATTTTACTGCAGTTAAGATCACCAAAAAAGTATAAACCATACATGCCAAAAAAAAAACAGGATATTACAGAAAATTCAACAACATGGGAAAGTGTTTTCAGATTAGTCTTTTAGATTAAAATATAAAACAAAATCCAGGAGAAAAAATATATATACATATATATTTGAAATACAGATAGAAAAAAAGGACTAAATCACTAAGTAGTGGGATTACAGTTTCTTTTTATCTGTTTTCTTAAAAACACAATTTTGTATAAAATATATGTAACTGTGTAACACACATACATTCATAAAAGAAGGTAGAGGTGAACAGTCAAAATCAGTGAAGACGAAGAAGAAGTTATCTTTTTTTTTTGAGAGAGAGAGCATGCGCACAAGCAGGGGAGGGGGCAGAGGGACAGAGAGAGAAACTTAAGCAGGCTCTACACTCAGCCAGAGCCGAAATTGGGGCTCTATCCCACAACCCTGGGATCACAACAAAAGCTGAAATCAAGAGTCGGCCACTCAACTGACTGAGTCACCCAGGCACCCCAGAAGTTAGCTCTTTTAATTTGGGTTTGAATTTATGAAATATTAAATCAGAGGTTTTGTTACCCACAACACAAAACAGTCCCCTATTTAAACTACTCAGAAATTTAGTACTTAGTAATTCAGAAACATTTACTTAAAACCTAAAGTTTACTTAAAACATATATTCTACCTGTTCTATTGAGTACAAATCATAATTGCTTATTCATCATTCTATAATGTTAAATACATTATTTTTACCAATAAAGAGAATTCATTATCTCTGATGGTTATACAAGGCCTTTCTTTCACAAACAAGGTTTGTAGTCATAATTATCCCTATAATTGAATTGCTTATTTGGGTCTAAAGAACCAAAATAAAAGTAGTAATTAGGATCACAGTCAAAGAAGTACATAGAATTTGAAGTAACTTATCACTAATTAACTTGCAGGAAAATAGTCCCTAAGCAAAAACATTACAGACACACACTTGCAGACAAGATTTTCAGGGACTCACTTCATCGAACTAGCACATGTATAAAAAATAGCTAAATCACAACTTTTTAAAGATATAATGTTGCCATTTATACACAGTTGCTACTTATACATATATTTATGGCTCAGTGTTATGAAGTACAGGAGGAAATCAATAAACCTTCTCTCTCTGATCCAGCAAAGGTCACTAAAAATTAAGACTAATTCTCTGATCTTTACCAAGTATGTGCTGTAACAGACATCCAATCTGAATTGTACTCAAGGTATAATTTAACTTCTACAGAAAAACTCTTTTTGCTCAAAGACCATGCCCTATTCTTGACAATAATAAAAATAACAATAATGGTAAGCAACTAACATTTTGTAAGTTCTTATATGCGTCAAAAATATGCCCAATACTTGACATGCATTAGCCCCTTGTGATAACACTCCGTGGGAGATACCATTATCCTCATTTTGTTAAGTGATTCTTTCCCCCAGTGCTGATATTAAGAAGAAAGAAGAAAGAAGGAGAAAGAAGAACAACAACTGTGCTTCTAAATACACGCCTCAATTCTATCTACTCCCCAGTGCTACCATCTCAGTTTCTAGTTCTATAATCTCTTGCCTAGACTTCAGCATACAGCCTTCTAACAGCATATAACCTTCTAACTGGACTTTGCTGTCACATCTGCTGCCCTACAATTCATCCTTAACACAGTAGGCATAGTGATCTTTTCGAGGCATATACCAGATCAGGTCACTTCCCTGCTTAAAATCCTGCAATGGGTTCCCATAGCACATATAATAAAGTATTACTACAAACTTCTTAGGATCTCCAAGGCTTTCTGTGAGCTGGCCCCCGTGAGCTTTCCCATGTGTCTGAGTTTCCTCACTCTGTCTTTCACTCTCTCCTGCCTGAATATGACAAACTCCTTTCAGCCTAGGCGACTTTGCACTGTGCTCCGCCTGAGAACTTGGACCCGGATCTCCGCATGGCTAGCTCTTTATGCCATCCAATTATCGGCCTAAAGTTAATAAGCAACTCAGAGGACTCTGTCAACCACCCAATTTAAAGTCATCCATGCATGCACACACACTTTTCCATCAGTGATTCCAATATCACTCACTTTTACTTTCTTTCTGCATTTAATCACTACCTGAAAGTACCTTATTCATTTATCTATTTGCCTTTTACGTATCTCCCCACTCAAGATGGTCCATAAAATGAGGTATTCTTGAGTTATGAACTACCTTATGAGCTGTGTGTATCTCCAGCATCTAAAATAGTGCCTAAATAGCTTCAATAAAATATCGGTTGACTACATGAATATACACATTTACTTACTTCATCATAACTAAATCAAAAAGTGAGTAGCTTTTAATTTTATATTTTTAATTTACAAAATGAAAATTCTTAAAGGCTTTTCCAGCTACAAAAATGTCAAATATTTTTAAATATTTTTTAAAAAACACCAAGTTCGCAGAAAGGAAAATCATTTGTAATGCCATCATCATCTAGAGATCACCAGGAACATTTTGATGATTAAGCTTCTAGATTTCATTCTTTGCATGTGTGTGTGTGTATTTAAATGTCTTTGCTCTGCCTTTTCACTTTTCAAATTTTTCAGGTAAAAAATTTAAATGTATACACCATTTTACTTAGCATTCTATTACATGGATGTGTCATAATGTATTTAGTTGGGTGGTTTCACCACTATAAAAAGGAGATTTCGACATTATAAAAAAAAAGTTAAAAATTAATAACATTGTATACATATCTTCATACATCTGTCCAGTTCTATAAGATGATTTCTCAAAATAGAAGGACGAGGTCAAAGGATACACATTCAAAATTTTGTATGTTGCCAAACTGTCCTCTAATTGTCTATCAATTTTCATTTTTAACCAAAATACACCCATTTCTCCCATCTTATGTACATGAACATAAATACATAAGCTTTATAAGCAAAGAGGCAAAAAAAAATGCATTGCTTAATTTACATTTTGGGGGTTCATATACTTGCTCTTTTTTAGAAAATTAAATATATGAACACAGTTGAAATCTCTTAACCCTAGTCTTCTTTCCTCTCCAAAGATACCATTACACAAACTCAATGTTATACTTGTGCATATTTTTATATTTTTCATATACATGTGTTTTTAAGCACATGAGTTTATATATGTTATATATAATTCATATTAATACATTTATGTTATGTTTCACATTCCATGCTCTTAGATTATATACCTATTATATTATCAATATCACACAGTCTTTAATCTCTGTTAGGGAGGTTGATAATTGTGGTGATTACCCCCTCTTCTTGTTGGCCCAGAGAAACCCAGTTATTGCTCAGGAATTGGTCAGGATGCATATGCTAACAGAAGGTAAACCTTTCCCCGGTATAAGGAGTAATCCTCATTACTCTAGGCCAGAAAGGTGAATTCATTCCTCTTTGGCAGTGACTGGAATAAGACAGAATGGAAAATCTGGAAGCTTCTGGAAAGACTTTTCTTCCTGCCAGTAGAATGTGTGTAGAGGAAAAAGGCCGCTTTCTCCTCTCTCTCTTCCTCTCTATTTCTAGAAAATTTTCACATTAAGGTTGTGACATTCGGAGCTGCTGATCCCATGATGGGAAGGTCAAGAGAATTATGAAAATCCTAGCATACCCCACTGTGCTCACAGAGTACTCAACTAATTCTTGAACTTCCTACCTCTGGACTTGCCAAGCAGGAAATAAACATCCTTAGGCTTTAAATTTCTGTTAGTTGAATTGTGGAATATTTGGAGCTGAACCCATGCAAATTGATACAAACATCTGTTTGTATATTTACTAACCATTCAAGTTTCATTTGTCAGCTTTCAGTTCATTGTCTAGCTCAAATTTGTTGTCTTTCTCTTATTATTTTGTAGGAGATCTTTATATATTCTCAACACTTGTATTGGTTACACGCATTAAAAATATATACTTTTGTTTATGGCTTGTCCTTACACTCTACTTACCCAGAGTTTGATTTCGGACAAGTTTTAAACTTTAACATAATAAAATATAGCAATCTTTCTCTACACTGTTTGTGCTTTCTACATAGTCTGTAATAAATCCTTCCTATTCTTACACTGTTTGTACATTTTCTTCCAGATTACTTTTATAATTCTGCTTTCCATATTTAGATCTTTAGTCTACCTGTCCATATGGTGTGAGTCAGAAATCTAATTTTATTTTTTTCTGTATCTTTTCTTTTTGGTTGATCAGTTTGTCTTTTTAATAGTAAAAAATCTCTAAGTACTAATCAATTCACCTTGTTCGTCTTAAACATTATCTTGGCTATTACTGCTTTTTGATGTTCAATATGAGTATCTTTAAGTTCCATGAAGAAATGTGTTAGAAAAAAAAGGTTTTAAGTTCATTGATTAGAATTAATTCTATAATGTTGACAAATTTACAATACTGAGTCTTTTAATCCAGGTAAATGATATATCCCTCCTCAAATTCACATCTCCTAAGTCCTTTCGTTTTGTGTTTTTTTTTTCCCTCCATTAATTTCTTGCAAATATTTGTCAAGAATTTTGGGGTATGGTAAAGGTTTTGTTGGTATTGGGATGGAGAGAGCAGCGGTACACCAGGGGCGATCAGTAAAACCAGATCGCACAGAGCCTTTGAGTCATAAGGAGTTTGGATCTGAGCAGGAGTTTGTCAGCCAAGATTTGTCCACTAGCTAATGTGACTAGAGGTAATAATGATAAAATGAGGTCAGAAGATAGGCAAGATCTAGATCACGTAGGGCCTTTATCAGTGAGGAGCACATCCAGCTACAAATAACAGAATACTCAACACATGAAGGCTCAAAAAAAAAAGTAGAGATTCACAGGTCTTACTTAACTTGTCCAGTCAGAGGCAATTCAGGCTCACATAGCAGTTTAACAAAAGCTCTTTAAAGATTTTTCCACCCTGGCATGCTTAGTTAGCATGGGTAAACTGTCTTCTACTTGTCACCTCATGGTCACGAAAAGAGTGCTACACCTCAAAGCCTGGTATTCAGGGTCCCACACAAGAAAGAAGAGGGCAAGAGAGAAAAAGGTTTTCTCTTAGTCTTTATTATTAAGGAAGCCTCTCTAAGATACTTTCACTTCTATCTTATTAGCCAAAAATGAGTCATCTGACCAGCTCCCCCCAAAAGCCTAGAAAATCGGTTCTTTTATGACTGGGCACAGTGCTGCCTTGACCAAAATCTCATACCTGTTTGTGAAGATTAAGGAGAAAATAAACTTTGAGCAAACAACTGAAAGTGTCTGCAGCAACTCACCTGTTGTGGTTTCTGTGACTCACCAAGGAGTAAACTCACGTTGGTTCTTTTACAAATACACTTAACTATTTTCCTTATCCTAATGGTAGAGTCTAAATTAAGGCCACTCAAAAATGTTTCAATATCAAACGTGAGGTCATTTGGCATATATTCACCAGGTCCAAGTTTAGGGACAGAAAACTGTTTCACTTATGTTCAACATTTTAAGCCTGCCTGAAAGTAAAGCTTCAAAGGAACAACCTTAGCAGATATTAAATCTTGTAACAAACAATTATGACTTCTAAAATGTAATAAAAGGAGAGAAACCTGAGGTGTCTGGAGTATTTTAAAGTGATGTTTTTATTTATGGTAGGAAAGTCATAGCTTAAAGATATTTTTCACACTAATCGGACTGTCAGCAAAGCAACAACTACTGTATTCCATTTGAACTGCAAAATCCATTGACCTATATACTTATATACTCGATGAGAAAATGTATATTACATCTCCCGTATTTATTTATTTAAAAATTTTTTCCTTAAGGGTAGAAAGACCTAATTACACTCAGAAGATATTCAAAGAGTAAAATACGTTTGAGATTATCTAGGAAATACTCATGAACTCTCACATATATTAATGTCTTTCCTGATACAAAGAAATCACAAAAGCTAAGCTGGAAAAGATAAGGTGCTTGATGGCAGATGTGAACTGTTCGCTATTCTCTCTAAAAACATTAGAAAAAAACAGAATCTACAAGAGTAGAAGAATGTACTTACTTTCTTAAGCATTATCAATCCACTCCCATACAAATAAAAAGCAAAACAAAAACTCTCGCCAATGACAATAAAATTACTTTCAATGAAACAAATTTACCTATGATATATTTATGCAATAGATAGAAGGTTTTTAAGTAACTTTTCTTTCCTGGTCAACAGACTTATTCACCTATTTAACACTGATAGCTCCAGATATCTGTGAGCACCTCTAAAAGTCCATAATTTCACTGAATCTGAACCGTACCTGTATCTTAGCTGATGTGCAAGAGGCAGCCTCAAAATTACAGGGGGTGCCTAGCAGAGCATCTCTACATGATTTTCTAATTTTACTCACTTTCTTCTACAGGCCTACCTTCTAAAGTTTTTTAAGTTTCCAGTTTTACTACATTTTATGAAGGAAATTACATGCTACAATGGTATTCTCTAACCTGGGGAATGGGGAAAGTCTTGCAACATATTCTTTTAAAAATGTCAAGGGTTGGGGCGCCTGGGTGGCGCAGTCGGTTAAGCGTCCGACTTCAGCCAGGTCACGATCTCGCGGTCCGTGAGTTCGAGCCCCGCGTCGGGCTCTGGGCTGATGGCTCAGAGCCTGGAGCCTGTTTCCGATTCTGTGTCTCCCTCTCTCTCTGCCCCTCCCCCGTTCATGCTCTGCCTCTCTCTGTCCCAAAAATAAATAAACGTTGAAAAAAAAAAAAAAAAAAGTCAAGGGTTTTCTGGTCGCCTGGGTGGCTCAGTCGGTTAAGCGTCTGACTTCAGCTCAGGTCATGATCTCATGGCTCCTGAGTTCCAGTCCCACACTGGGCTCTGTGCTGACAGTTCAAAGCCTGGAGCCTGCTTTGGATTCCGTGTCTCCCTCTCTCTCTCTGACCCTCCCCCACTCATTCTCTCTCCCTCTCTCTCTCTCAAAAATAAACATTAAAAAAAATACTCTCTGGACCTACTGATATATATGGAGCTGTCTAGTTCTCTTTTTACTGGTTGTATGATATTCCATTATGTAAGCTGTTTTTATTTAACCAAGCTTAAACAACCATTTGAATTGAGATTTAGGCTTAGGCTATGATCCCAGGGTTGTGGGATCGAGCCCCATGTCAGGCTCCACATTGAGCGGGGACCCTGCAGCTGCTTAAGATTCAAGATTCCCTTGGGGGGGTGGGGGGGGCCTGGGTGGCTCAGTTGGTTAAGCATCCAACTTCAGCTCAGGTCATGATCTTGAGGTTTTGTGAGTTCGAGCCCCACGTTGGGCTCTGTGCTGACAGCTCAGAGCCTGGATGGAGCCTGCTTCAGATTCTCTGTCTCCCTCTCTCTCTGCCCTTCCCCCACTCATATTCTCTCTCTCTCTCTCTCTCTCTCTCTCTCTCTCCCCCTCTCAAAAATAAATAAACATTAAGGGGCGCCTGGGTGGCGCAGTCGGTTAAGCGTCCGACTTCAGCCAGGTCACGATCTCGCGGTCCGTGAGTTCGAGCCCCGCGTCGGGCTCTGTGCTGACGGCTCAGAGCCTGGAGCCTGTTTCCGATTCTGTGTCTCCCTCTCTCTCTGCCCCTCCCCCGTTCATGCTCTGTCTCTCCCTGTCCCAAAAATAAATAAACGTTGAAAAAAAAAAATTTAAAAAAAAATTTAAAAAAAAAATAAATAAACATTAAAAACATTTTTTAAATGTCAAGAATTTTCTATATACTAGGCTAAATTCATGCAATCTAATATACACAGAACCAGATATCCAGTAACAGATTCCTGCTTACTGTATAATAAATATTCTACGACAAAGAAACATAAATTTTCTATTTAATATTCAAAGTTATTATTGCTTCCTATTCTTATTTCAATTCTAACTATATTAGCCTTTAAATAAAGAGTTATTTTACACTTCATTAGGTCGAAAGTCACTGTTAAGCAATAGGGAGCACGTATATTCCCTGTTGGTTCTAAAATAACAATTTAAAAACAAACTACAAAATGACTTAAATGTCAATGAAGTTGCATGTTTTTCATTTGTCAAAGGCAGACTCTCACCAATTTTTCCATTTTTTTAGAACCTGATTTAGAAAAACATTTATGCTTGGATAAAATAGTATTTAATTAATTAGCAAGTATAGTCAAGAATGTGCACCTTCCCCAAACCCAACAGAGAAAGCACCAGAAGCAGAAGGGTAAGAGATGAATCCCAGATGCCAGCTTAAAACAACAACAGAAACAGTGTACGAAATCATCCTTTGAGGAAGAAAGAAGAAATGTTTGAGTACCATTGTGAGAAGAAACATCAGCTTAAGAGATAGATCAGGTATCCTGGACAGAGGCGAGGCCAGAAGAAGGTGTCCCAATTGTGTCCTATCACTCCTCAACACTGTCACATTGTTCCCTATGCTACTCTAGAATATGAAAGCAGTATTTCCATCCCAGTTCTAGCCAAAAGAAGAAGGGTAACATCAAGGTAAAATATTAGAACTTGGTCAGGGTGGGAAGCAACATACCGGTGGACTCCCAGTTAGGCAATTACAATGAAGGTGACAACACTTTGAAAAGAGAAGGGTCAGAGAAATTCTGAGCAATCTGGACGGAGCTGGAGGGAGGCTACCATCCAGAGCCTGTCTACTCTGAGGCATGTCCCTATTTACCTCAGACCACCTAGAGGACCAAAACCAAGAACACAGGCTTTCACCACCCCTAAACCTGACCCCCACCAAACCCATTCTCCCATAATAATGCAATATTGGCCCAAAGAACTGTTGGTTTCAAGGGAATATAAGCTCACAGCAGAAAATAATAGCATGTTTGAGGAGTGCAAATACCATGAAAGAAGAACAAAACGAAAGTGAAATCAACGAATAAAAAAAAAGACATTTAAAAGTGGCAAATTAAATGCTTCAGTAGAAAAAAAATGGAGAATATTGAAAGCACAACATGAGAACAAAAATGTACCGACTAAAGCCAACTGGAAATACTGACATGAAAAATGTAAGTGGAGAAATAAAAAAATATAATGAATTGATTGAATAGTAATGAAAACAAAGAATAAATTCCCGAGAGAATCAGGTTGAAGGACTATCCCGAAAAGTATCTGATAAGGATAAACAGAAGGAGAGGAAAGGAGAGGTAGAGGATGGGAAGAGAAGAAATATACCTATGTAGAAGTAATGATAACACTTCTCATAATTAAAGAAAAATGTAAAGTTTCAGATTAATAAGAGTTCACGTAGCGCCAAAAACAATGGACAGACGTGTTATATGTAATCTGCCAATACTAAAGGCTATGAAATTTCTAAATCCTTCAGAAAGAAAATACAGATGATCTACAAAAACAGAAATCATTTTACTTCAGACTAAAGTCAACCTTGTTAGGGCACCTAGGTGACTCAGTCCGTTAAGCATCCAACTTCAGCTCAGGTCATGATTTCACTGCTCGTGGGTTCAAGCCCTGCATCAGGCTCTGTGCTGACAGCTCAGAGCCTGGTGCCTGCTTCAGATTCTGTCTCCTTCTCTCTGCCCCACCCCTGTTCGCACTCTGTCTGTCTGTCTCTCTCTCTCGCAAATATAAAATAAAACATAAAAAAATAAAGTCAACCTTCTCAGTTTCAGTATTTTGATGCTTAATTTCCTATCTAGCTAACTTTTTATTTACATGAAAGAGTGAAGTTATTCTCATATGTGTAAAATCTCAAAACTGAACACAAAAATATCCCAGTTCAAGTACTCTCATCAGAATACCTCAGCATGATGAAAAATTGATTTAATAGTTTGTGTGTGCGTGTGGGTGTGTGTATCTGTACATCATGAATTATCTCAGTAAAAGTTTATTGCTGTCTCCAGGAAGACTAAACAATAAACATTCTAGCAAATAACTGCAATGTGTGGGTTACAAAGAGTACACAGCTGTGCTAACTTAACCGAGCTGGGGAAGGAAACCTTCCCTATTTATAAAGTGGTATTTTGAGCTAAGATGTAAAGAATAAGCAGTTAACCAGACAAAAGGATAGGAATAAATGTTCTAAGGAGGACAAGGTATAGTATATCCAAAGGTGAAGAGGTGAGAAATGCTTTATACATTCTAGTACCAAAAAGAAGTTCAGAATGGTTCAGAGATACTGTACTAAAGATGCTGAAATAGGAAACAACGTAGAATGAACTAACCTTCTACCACAAAAATCACGGAGAAGCAGGATCGTCCTTCGAAACCAGTAATACATCAGAACTAAAAATCCTTTAAATTAAATTGTGTTAAGTCAGTGGGAAGACTATGACTGTACCCCACCAAAATGGCATAATTCAAAATTTCTGCAATGCAAATACAGGAAATCTACAAAGAAAAGTACAAAATGTAAACATCTATAATATACATCAATCTTAGGAAACAGAAGACTAAAGACTTGAAATTCCACTGACAGTTTTCAGTCTACTTCCAATTTATTTCAATATAGAACTTATTGAGCAGGAAAGATCAAATATAGTACAATGAATTAATCACTTGGTTAACTAGAAGTCAAAGGAAAAAGAAGTAAAACGTGCCCTACAAAACTTTTGCTTTCAGCTATAATAATAAGTAGACTTCATCTTTTTATTTTAATGGTTTGTACTTACTATACAATAAGTGGTTCAAGGAAACTGGCTACCTACTTAGGATAAAAAAAAACACGTTTTAAAGCCTTACTTCTCAGTATACAGCAAAATAAATTCAAACAGATTAAGGTGCAAAATGAGAAAATGAAACCATAAAAAATTTAGGTGGACATTTACATGATTTCAGAATGGAAATAATTTTTAAAACATAGAAGAAAACAAAAAGAAAAATTTTAAAGGCAACAGGTTTGGAAAGTTTATGGATAAAATTAAAAAGCAAACCAGGTGGGGCACCTGGGTGGCTCAGTCAGTTAAGCATCCGACTCTTGGTCTCGGCTCAGGTCACAATTTCTCGGTTGGTGAGTTCGAACCTCTGGTGAGTTCGAACCTCGCACTGGGATCCCAGCTGTCAGCGCCGAGCCCGCTTCAGATCCTTCTCCCCCACTCTCCCTCTGCCCCTCCCCAGTTCTCTCTCTCTCTCTCTCTCAAAAATAAACATTAAAAAAAAGCGCAAACCAGGAAAATATGTGCAATAAGAAAAACACCAAAAGGTAAAAGAAAAAGAGCATAAGGGAAAGATAATTCACTAAAAAGTAAATCTCAATTATTTTAAAAGTAAAATCAATTACTCCAGATATAATCAAAGAAATGTATATCAAAACATGAATTCTGCTTTTTTAAAATCAATAAGAAATATGTTTTAAATGATGACATTTGGAGACATGTACAGAAATGCTCACAGGAGCACTATTCACAATAACATATGGAAACTCCCCAAATGTTCACCACCAGTAGAACAGATAAGTCATCGTATATTCACACCACGGAATTCTGTATATCAATGAAAATGAACAAACCACAATTGTGCAAAATAGAGGAACTGCACACAATATAGTATCTACTATACAATATAATTTATATCAAGTTCAAAAACATACAAAACTGGGGCGCCTGGGTGGCGCAGTCGGTTAAGCGTCCGACTTCAGCCAGGTCACGATCTCGTGGTCCGTGAGTTCGAGCCCCGCGTCAGGCTCTGGGCTGATGGCTCAGAGCCTGGAGCCTGTTTCCGATTCTGTGTCTCCCTCTCTCTCTGCCCCTCCCCCGTTCATGCTCTGCCTCTCTCTGTCCCAAAAATAAATAAACGTTGAAAAAAAAAATTAAAAAAAAAAAACAAAAAAAAAAAAACATACAAAACTAATCTATGGGTGGTGTAGGGGTAGTGAGTAACTCAGATGACACAAGACAGGAGCTTAACATGGTTTTTTGCCAAGGGTGTGGTAGGAATATAAATTAGTACAACCTTTTAGTAAAGCAAATTTAGTAAAACAGAGATTCACATACAAAAACTCTCTAGGAATATATGCATAGCACTGTCTTAAAAACTTTCAGCAGGGGTAGTTAGGTGGCTTAGTTAGGTTAAGTGTCTGACTTTGGCTCAGGTCATAACCCTCTTAGTTGTGGGTTTGAGCTCCACATCGGGCTCACTGCTATCAGCACAAAGCCAGCTTCAGATCCTCTGTCTCCCTCTCTCTGCTCCCCCCCACCCCCTGCTCGTGCTTGCTGACTTCTCTTTCAAAAATTAACCTTAAAAAAAAAAAACTTCCAGCAATTACCCTTTTAGTTCATTTCATAGACTCAAAACCCAGAACAACAATGAAATTGCAATTTCTTGAATCCCAAGCCAAGTTTTCCCCAGATAATAACTACCTTATAGGCTTGTAGTCAGTGAGTCACAATTATCAAAATACTTCCTAAAACATAAAAAGCTAAAGAAACATTAGATGTTCTTAATCTCACTAGACTTGAGTCTTAATCTGTGTTACATGTATCCTCAAGCAGTGACTCTCAACCCTGTCTGCATGTGAGAATCGCTAGAGGAGATTATTTAAAAAAAAAAAAAAAAAAAAAAGGCTTGCCCCTACTCCTGTGATTTGACGTATTTGGTCCAGGGTTAAGAATCACTACTTACAAAGTGAACATCAACATCAGTATTACCTGAGACTTGTTAAAAATGCAAATTCTCAGACTCTACTCCAGAGCAACTCGATGAGAAATTTAGGGAGTGTGGTCTAGCAACCTGTTATAATAAGCCCTTCAGCTGATTCTGATGCAGAGTTTCAGAACCATAGTTCTAGTACTTCGGGATGTTTGTAATCCTCTGAAAATTACATGTAAAATTTGGTTTTAAGTATATCATTCTGGGGAGAACGTCCATACCTTTCATAAGATTCTCAAAAGAATGCTGACAAAATTAAGAACCCTTACATAAACTCAGCAGCTTTCAAAGTGTGCTCGGTACCCCTGGCGGTCCCTGAGACGCTTTCTGGGGGTCTGAGAAGTCAAAACTATTTACAAAATAATACTAAGATGATTTTGCCTTTTTGTTACCAAGACATTGACAGTACATGATTTCATAACATTATGTGGTTGGTCATCTGAAAAATGCTCTTGATGATACAAAGCAATGGTAGGTGAAACTGCTGACATCTTGGCATAAACCAAGACTGTGGCACCAAACTATACTAATAGTCATTGTATTCTTTACCACCAGGTCCTCACAGTTTAAACAAAACAAAACAAAAACCCAGCCAATTTCACTTAAAAATGTCCTTCATGGGGACGCCTGGGTGGCCTAGTCAGTTAAGCATCTGACTTTGGCTCAGGTCATGATCTCACGGTTCATGGGTTTGAGCCCCATGTTGGACTCTGTGCTCACAACATGGAGCCTGGAGCCTGCTTCAGATTCTGTGTCTTCGTCTCTCTCTCTCTCTGCCCCTCCCCTGCTCACGTTCTCTTTCTCTCTCTCAAAAATAAATACACATTAAAAAAAAGTTCATGAAAATATATACGCTCTTAACTTTATTAAACTCCAACCTTAGAGTACACATCCTTTTCAATATTCTTGTGGCAGAATAAGAAATACACAGTAATCACTTCTGCTAGACACCAAAGTGTGGTTGTCTTGAGGAACAACACTCATGCAACTGTTTGAGCTCAGTTTGACTTGAGTATTTGGCAGACATTTTCTTGAGAATGAACAAAGTGAACCCATCACTTCGAGGCAAGCAACAGACGGTATTTGTTCCTAATGACACGATTTGAGCTTTTAAGCAAAAATGAGAATGTTGTAAAACTTGCATCTGCCCACGAGCATTATAGTTTCCCAATACGTAAGTGCTTTTCTGAGAAGACTGGTGTGGTAGTAACAAATGTGCTTTACAGTTTCTTATAAAGTAAAATGTATGAACATTTAGAGGATCTGTACACCTCAAGCTAGTATTTTACAAATGACCACAACACATATAGGTGTAAGATCCATCTGTGAAAAAGAGACCAATGGATTTTAACAGAGTATGAAAAACTCATTGATACAGCTTCAGATTCCATGTTGCAAATAACCTTCAGGAAACTATTATTTACCAAATTTGCGTGTAGTACCAAAGAAAAGCACCTATGATTATCTGAAGATGCTATTAAAATCAGTCCTTTCTTTTAAAACTACGTATCTGCTTAAAGCAGGGCTTTCTTCATGTACTTCAATCCAACACAACAAAGGGCATGCAGCAAAGACTTCTCTCTTCTATTAAGTCAGCCATTAAAATGACTTGCGAAGTGTAAAATAATGCCTCTCCTCATTAATTCATGTGTTGGAAAATAGTTACTTTTCATTAACAGTGAGATTTACTTTAACATATAAGAGAGTTTTTTATTGTTATTTTTTTTAAGTTCTCAGTTTTAATTCCTAATATGATAAATCCAAAGACACAAACAAAAAGCTTTTTCAGCAACGTTTAAGAATGTAAAAGGGGGTGCATGGGTGGCTCAGTCAGCTGAGCATCCGACTCTTGATTTC
The DNA here is from genome assembly GCF_007474595.2 of Lynx canadensis. Taxonomy (NCBI): domain Eukaryota; kingdom Metazoa; phylum Chordata; class Mammalia; order Carnivora; family Felidae; genus Lynx; species Lynx canadensis. The sequence goes on along the minus strand of NC_044306.2, from coordinate 26,697,808 downwards.
AGCTCAGATCATGATCTTACTGTTTGGTGAGGTCAAGCCCCGCATCGGGCTCTGTGCTGTCAGCGCAGAGCCTGCTTGGGATTTTCTCTCTCCTCTCTCTCTGCCCCTCCCCCACTCACACACAGTCTCCCTCAAAATAAATAAGTAAACATTAACAAAAAAGAGTGTAAAAGAGTTCTAAGATCATGAAGTTTGGGCATGACTGCATTTTGATAATAAACTTCCTTAAGCATGGGAAATAATGCCATTCTCATCATCCTTCTCCTTATGGCACTTTTATTTCTTGAGTTGTTATTGAACTACTATAAAACCTTAGTAAAATCTTAGGAATCATGCCAGATTCCTCAGAAATAGACCCAAAAGGGGAAGACACACTATGGAAGTGTCCCCATGGCTGTTAATTAAGCAAATTGCAAAAAGTTCTTTTGAATTTCCATACACATTTCACTAATATAGTGAGTCTCACACTCCTAGAAGAAGACCACAGTCACTCTTAGAAACATGAATTAACAGAGAGATGAAAAGCGTGTCTGCAATATATCACTAGGATTCACTCTACTGAATACACTATTTTCCATATTTCATGCTAGTGATATTATGAAATAAGTTCTCTCTAGGACAACAGAAAGACCAAAATGCCACTATGATAGATACTCCCATTCAAAAATGTTTAATTGTAGTAAAACATCTGTAACATAAGATTTACCACCATAACCATTTTTAGGTGCACAATTTAGGGGCATTAAGTTCTTTCAAATTGTTGTGATTCCCATGTGTTTTATTCAAAATGTATTTTTTTCCTTGACTACTTCTATGAATCAAAACATAGAGCAGTTTATCTTCAAGATTTTCTAACAATTTTAAGTAGTCTTTTTTTTTTTTTTTAAGTTTTTTAATGTTTACTTTTGAGAGAGAGAAAGAGAGAGCCCAACTCAGGGCCTGAAGTCACCAGCCATGAGATCATGACCTAAGTGGAAGTCAAATGCTCAACCGACTGAGCCACCCAGGCACCCCATCAATTTTAAGTAGTCTTTAAAAGAAAGGAGTTGTGGGGCGCCTGGGTGGCTCAGTGGAGTAAGTGTCCAACCCTTGGTTTTGGCTCAGATCAAGGTCTCACAGTTCATGAGATGGAGCCCTGCACTGGGCTCTGCACTGACAGTGTAGAGTCTGCTTGGGATTCTCTCTCTCCCTCCCTCTCTCTCTCTGCCCCTCCCCTGCTCTCGTTCTCTCAAAATAAATAAACTTAAAAAAAAAAAGAATTGCTAAAAGATCCTTCTTCCATTTGATTACGAGGTTCTTCAAAGATTATTTCCAATCACACTTTTAATGTTTATAAAGCAGTTGGTCAAAAGATCAGAGAGTCCAACATTCTGATAATTGCAAAGGTTCCAATACTCTCTAAAAAATATGGTCTCAATCAAATCCTAGTCACAATGTTTTAAGTAAGCATCTACATGAAGTTTTGCTCTATTTTAAATGCCTAAGAAAAAAGCTGGAAGGAAATATACCAAAATGACTATATGAGCTGCCTTGGGTAGGTAGTGAGATAATGGACTTTTTACTGTACTTTCCAAAATCTGTACAACTACTTTTATTTTCAGAAAACAAACTTAAAAAGTGGTAACAACTGTCAAATTATAAAATGACTCAAAAGATTTTATTCTCATTGCTACTAACTTTCTAGTTGAGTTAGCACAGGCCAAATGACTTTAGACAGCCAGATGTGGATTTAAATCCAGCATCATCATTTAACAGCTACATGACCTTGGACAAGATATAACTCTGTTGAGTCTCAGTTTCTTCGTCTATTAACAAAGACTTAAAATCTACCTTGTACTATTGCTGTGAGGATTAAATAAAATCACATAGGGAAAGCACAAAAATCACTCCAAGACAACTGTTATTTTTATTAATTTTTATATTACTATTTAGTAATAATTTCAAAACTAAGTTCATTCATATATGTGGCAACAGAGCAGTGAAAGCATTTTGATGACAAAGGACTAGACTAATACACAAGGATTATTATTTACACATTAAGAAAGTCAGAAGATCAGAAATCAGAGGCATTAACTAACAAAGTTCACTTGCTCAAATATTTATAGTGCACATACTGGGATCAATTCAATGAACTAAATACTGAACTTCTCTTATTATATACTTCACATTTATCTGCTTTCATAAAATTCCAACAGGATAACAATTACACTTTCCTACTATTAAATTTTAGGATATGGGGGCCGGTGGGGGAGGGAGCCAAGTTTTTAATAACTTGCAATAAATTTTTATATTAGTCCAAAAGGTTTTCTGTTTGTTTGTTTGTTTTTTTCCCGAATGAGAATATTTTCCTGCAATGAAGAAAAGTATAGTTTGGCATTTCTTCTCAAGACGTTAGAAAAAAAAATAGTTAAAATGTATTCATTTATTCACTAACTGTAACCCCATGTCATTTCCTTCTTTAAAAAAAAGTCAGTAGTCAACATGAGAACAATGTGAGCTTTTGGAAAGGGAGAGCTGCACATCTTATTAACAAGATGGATGAGAATGTCAAAATGGTTTCTATGGTTGATGAATATATCAAAATGAAGGCATTCTATCTTTTCAGTGTCTGGTTATACACATACATACCCTAGTTTTTCAAAAGCATTATACCTGAGCATTAACTGGACATCAGGAGATTTAGGTTATTTTTAAACTATAACTGATGATGCAGGGACTTTAATTTTAAAAATTTTTAGTCAATCAGTAAGTTCCGTTTGTCGTTAATACATATCATCTAAAACTACTAAATGCCTCTTCACTTTAAAAAAAAATCTACCATAAAAGAAAAAAGGTGCAAATCCAAACAAACAAACAACAGCTACCACCAACCATTAATGTACTTTTTGTTATACAGAGAAGGCAAAAGAGAGGACACTTTACATCATTTTATTTTCTTTTTCTACAATTAAAAAATATACTACTCTAACCAAATAGGAAGCTGACACACTCAAAAAAAAAGAAGAAAAGGAAGAAGAAGAGAGAGAGAGAGAGAAAAGAAAAAAAAGGTACTTAAGCTCACAGTTTTTAATTCTATACAGATACCTGAACAAACAGGCAGGACAAGTTTCCACTTGACAAAGAACCCAGCAACTTGCTGTAAGGAAAAGCAATCTTGGACATCTGATGAAGCCTGAAAAGGAAAACCCAGGGAGCCCACAAAAACAAAAAACTCCTAATGTTTCTTAATTACTCAAAAAATGATTTTTAGAAAATGACCCTCAAAATGATCCGAGTACCTAGGCTTCAGTGGAAATCCCAAGATCAAGGCTACATCCCACCTTCCTGAGCATTTCTGTTAGAGGAATAAACATAAGTCAAAGTAACTTCAAGGATCTTGACATTGCGGGGGTGGTGGGGGGGGGGCAGGAGGAAGGAGGGGAGGGAATAAGAATTTAAGAGACACTTGTCTCTTCAACTGTATCTACTGCATATTTTACAGTGAACCATCCAAAAGATTTCTTTGTCGTGAAGCAAAAGGAAGCTATTAAATACATTTAAGAATAGCTACTCTAGGGACGGGTTAAGCGTCCAACTCTTAATTAGTTTCAGATAGGGTCACGATCTCAGTTTCATGGGTTCGAGCTGAGGCAGGCTCTATGCTGGCAGCACAGAGCCTGCTTGGGATCCTCTCCCTCTCTCTCTCCCTCTCTCTCTCTCTCTCTGCCCCTCCCCTGCTCATGCTGTCTCTGTCTCTCTCAAAAATAAATAAACTTAAAAAAAATTACTTGAAAAAAACTACTTTAAGAATAGCTACTCTAGTGTTTTTACCTGCATTTTATCACAACACTCGTGACTATGTTTACTCTTTTCCAAAACAAGGCACTACAATAAAATATATTTTCTTAGCATCAGTTATATTCCTTACTTTTCTTCTGAGATCGAAGCTTACAATCCCATTTTTAAACATACATATGCTCACAACTTGACCCTTGATTGGCCTTCTATCCCCCAGATATATTTCTTTACCCTTTTAACTGACCAAGAATCACTTCAGATCTGGAAGGAAGGAACACCTGGCTGTGATCTACAGTTTCTGGGGAAGGAAGGGATGCCCCAGGGGAAAGAAATGGCAGAGGAGTAGACTAAACTTCTTGTCAAAAAAATCTATGTAAACAGACTATGAAGAAAGGATATTATTATTAAAAGCCCCTTAACAAAACATCTCTGGTTAACGCCCATAGAAAGCAGTACATAAGTTATCTAAGCTGGGACATAAAATGGTGATGTTTCATAATTTAAATGCTATTACTACTATAAGAGATGAACCTTATAGAGAGACTTCATCTACCCTAGATCAGAGATGCATGTCCAACACGAGAAGAAAGAACAAAGGTTGACATCTCAGACCTTCATTTTTTCTTTCAAACCTCTATTTTTTTCCTTGAAATTACCAATTTTTATAAAAATGAGCAATGGAAAAAAATTGAGGTAAAATCCCATGCAAAGTTCTTATAAGAAGAGTTTGAGCAGAATAACATCTCCCCAAAACAATGCATGCCAGAAGAAAACACTCACAAAACAAAATTACGATCTACTATTTCTTTTTGCTAAAAGGCAACAGTAAAACGATGCAAGACATGAAAGAATAGCATATGTGTGAATTCGAAATAAGATGACAAAACTCAGAAAATAATTCAAAATTTTAAAAATCATTTCATAAGTAAAAACTAAACAAGAAGGAAAACAAAAGTGAAAAAAATACCACAGAGAATGCCCTGTGATGGGGATCAGCAAACTACAACCCATGAGCCAAATATGGCCGCCACCTGCTTTTGTAAATAATGCTTTATTGGAACAAACCACACCCATTCATTTATGTATTTATTGTCTCTGGACACTTTTATGGCACTAAAGCAGAGCTGAGTAGCTGAAACAGTTGAAACAAAGACCATATAGGACACAAAGCTTAAAATATTTATTGTCTAGCCATTTACACAGAAAAACCTTCCAAACTCCTGCCTCAAGAAAAACGGAAGGAAAAGGAAAACATCTTTTAAATGCAAAAAGAAATGAAGATGTATTTTCGGAAAAAAGATTCAAGAGTAAACGACAGTTATCAGGGCTTGGGGGAAGGTGGAAATGAGCAGTTAGTGTTTAAAGGAGTACAGAGTTTATATTCAGAACTATGAAAAAATTCTGGAAATGAACAGTGGTGATAGTTTACAAGACCATAAATGTATTTCATGACACTGAAGTAACACTTAAAAATGGTCAAAATGGTAAACTTTCTTATATATTATTTTTACCACACAGAGAGAAAGCAAAGTAGCAAATTTAGAGAGGTAAAGCTCCAATATACATAAAAGGAAAAAAACCATGGGGCGCCTAGGTGGCTCAGTCGGTTGAGAATCTGACTTCAGCTCAGGTCATGATCTCAAGGTTTTTGAGTTCGAGCCACGCATCAGGCTCTGTGTCTCCCTCCCTCTCTGCCCTACCCCTGCTTGCTGTCTCTCAAAAATGAATAAATGTTAAAAAAAATTTTTAAGAAAAAACCCACAAATATTAAAAACTAAAATTCAAGGAAACCTTTCTAAAATAAAAGATCTGAAACTATATAAAGAAAAGGCATATCGTGTACCTGAGAAAAATCAACTTAGAGGAGCTAAGACCAAGATATATATACTCTATTAGAATATGTTGACTTTATGGAAGAGAAAAAAATCCTTTGGACATCCAGGAAAAAAGACCAAGGGAAAGAAAATCAGATTACCATCAGACTTTCAACATTAACAGCTTTTACAGAAGAAAATGGGATAATGTTTTAAATACTCAGGAAAGAAAATGAGAACCAAAGATTTTATATACAGTCAAACTGATTTCCAAGAATAAGCCAACAACTGTTACCGACATTTAAAAAAATCTCAGACAATGCTGTTTCCAGGACAGCTTCCTGGGTAAACTCTGGAGAATAACACCAAAATAACTAGAGACATCAATATCAGGACTAGTGGTGAGCATTTGCAGCAAAAATGGCTAGAATTGTAGCTGTAAATAATGATTTCAGGTATCTATTGCTGTATAACAAACTATTCCAAAATCTATGGCTTATGAGAACAACTACTACTTATTATTCTGATGATAACTGTGAATTACCTAAGCTCAGTCATCTGGAGACTTCATGAGGCTGGAATATCCAAGGTGGTTCACTCACTCAGCTGGCAGTGGAGACTGACTGAGAGCCACAGGCCTTAATTCTCTTTTCCATGGTCCCAGCATGGTGGCTGGGTTCCAAAAGAGAAAGTTTCCAATGCATGAATGTGAAAATTTAAGATCTCTGAAGGCTCGGATGTCACATAGCGACACTTCTGCCACATTTCATTCATCCCAGCAAATCACAAAACCAACTCAAATACAAGAGGAGGGAAATAGGCTGCACCTTTTGCTAAGTGATGTCACATACATTACATAAAGAGGAGGAATATATGGGAGTCATCTTTGGCAACTATCTATCACACATATACTTGTAGAACTAAAACTAAATAAAGTTGATAAGAGAAAAACAAAGTAAATGTGCAAGACAGCTTCCAGGATGCCTCCCAATGATCCCCATTCCCCATCATATACACCTTTGTGTAACTCTCCCCTTTTAATACAGGTTGGCCCTATTGATTTCCTTCTAGCAAGAAGAATACTACAAACGTTGATGAGACAATACTTGGGATAGTATATTTCGAAAGGACTCTAGCTTCCATCTTGCTTGTCCTTTCTTGTTCTCTCATTGCTGGCTCTGAAAAAAGTCAAATGTCATGTTGTGAGCTGCTCTATGGAACTGAGGGAGACCTCAGTCCAACAACCTGCAAGGAACTAAATCTTGCTAACAACCACATGAACAAGTTTGGAAGCAGATTCTCCCCTCAATCATCCCTTCAGATAAGACCGTAGCCCCAACCCACATTTTGATTGCAGCCAAATGAAAGGCTTTGAGCCAGAGGACGTAGCTAAGTCATGCCCGGATTCCTGACCCGCACCTGGAATCGTGACCCACAGCAACTGACCCACTTAAAATTACAAAATAATAAATGTTTGTAATTTTAAGCTCTTAAGTAGTTTCATGAACTTCAGGGTAGTTTCATAAACAGCAATAAATAACTAACACAGTAAACTCAAAATAAGTAGAAAGAAGGAAATAATTAAGGGAACAAACAATGGAGAAAATTAACAAAGCTGAAAGCTGGTTGAAAAGATCAACAGAATTGATAAACCTCCTAGCAAATATAATCAAAGAAAACACAAATTATCAGTATGAAAAATAATAAAGGAGTTTATCTCATTAGCTCTTATAGACAATGTAATAGTAATAAAACAATATTATAAACAAATTTATGCAAACAAATTTGACAACTTAGATAAAATAAATTCCTTGGAAAATATAACTCACTAAAATTGGGTGATAATTGAGACAATCTCTCAGCCATCTATGTATAAAAGAAAATTCAGTATCAAAAATCCTCCCACAAAGAAAACTACAGGTCTAGTTAGTGTCATTTGGGGATTCTATCAAAAATTTGAAGAAAATTAATGGCAATTCTCCACACTTCATTCAGAAAATAGAGAAATGAACACCGCCAAATACACCTGACAAATACAAATAAAGTGTATTTGGCATAATCCTAATGCCAAAACTTGGCAAAGACACCACACAAAAAAAGAAAATTACAGACCAATATTTCTCACAAACTTAGATGCAAAAATCTTTAACAGAATATTAGCAAGTAAAACACAGCAATATATAAAAAGGATAATATACATCATGACCAAGTAGCATCTACCTCAAGAATGCAAGGTTTGACTTAACATTCCAAAACTCAATGTAATGTAATATATTAAAAGAATAAAGGAGAAAACCCATATGGTCATCTCAATATATACAGAAAAAGCGTCAACAACCTTTAATGATAAACACACTCAACGAACTAGAAATAAAAGAGAACTTCCCCAGTATGATAAAGGACAGCTTTGAAAAACTTAAAGCTAACATCATACTTAATGGTGAAGTAGTGAACATTTTCCCCTTAAGAGTAGGAACAAGACAAAGATGTCTACCCTCACCACTTTTATTCAACATTATCAAGAAGAACAAATACGAGTCATAACTGACTCCATCTGAAGATGCAATTCTTCAATAAAATCCTAAGGAAATAGTAATTTTCTAGATCACAGGATAATATACAAATTGATCAAATTAGGGGCACCTGTGTGTCTCAGTTAGTTAAACATCTGACATTAGCTCAGGTCATGATCTCACAGTTTGTGAGTTTGAGCCCTGCATCGGGCTCTGCACTGACAGCTCGGAGCCTGGAGCCTGTTTTGGATTCTGTGTCTCCCTGTCTCTGTCTTCCACTGCTCATGCGCTGTCTCTCAAAAATAAATATTTAAAAAAAATTCTTTTAATATTTTTTAAAAAAAGAAATTGATCAAATTAGCAAACAATTGAAAAATAAAAATTTTCAAAACCCAATGTAATGGCATTAATATACATTTTTTAAAAACTAGGAATAAAAAATCTCTTGAAAGACTCTTACACTAAAATTTATGAAAACTGCTAAGAGAAAATAAAGGCCTAAATAATACTCATGCATTAGAAGACTCAATATTGTTAAGATGTCAATTTTTCCCAAATTGACTAACAGATTCAATATAATCCCAATTATCATCTCAGCATGCTATGTTGTAGAAATTGATAATCTGATTCTAAAATTTCAGTGAAAATGCAACAGACCTAGAAGATCCAAAGCATCTTGAAAAGGTTAGCCAAATTGGAACATTCAAACTATCAACTTCAAAAATAACCACACAGCTACAGCTACCCAGCCAATGTAATTCTGAAATAAAAACAGGCAAATATATCAACGACAAGACAGAATAAAAAGCCTGAATACAGACCCCCCCCTTATACAAGCATCTGATTTTTGACAATGAAGAAAATGCAATCCAATAGAGAAAAGAAAGCCTTTTCAAGAAACAGCATCAAAACAAGTGAATATCTACCCAGAGAAAAATAAACCTCAACTCAAGCTCACAGATGACACAACAATGAACATAAGATTGATCACAAACTTAAATGTAAATGCTAAAACCATAAAGCTTTTAGTAAGAAACATCTATCTTTGTTACTTGGGAATAGGTGAAAGTTCTTACCCCAGTCATAGGTCACAGAAAGCAATAACTATAAAATAAACATACAAATAACATAAATTAAATTAAATTTGAAACTTCCATTCAAAGGACTTATTAATAACGGATCAGCACATGTGTAACATATAGCTAACGAAGGATTAACACGCAACTATATAAAGTACTCCCAAAATTCAACATAAAAAGATGAACCCAATGAAAGTAAACTTTGTCCAATTTTTAAAAAGACAAAACTTCATAAAACATATATAAATGGCAACTAAACAGATGAAAAAGTCTTCAATGTTAGACTTCAGGGAAATGCAAAATAAAATCACAATAAGATAAAATTAAAACATCTGAGAACATGAAATGATGAAGACACAGAACAGCTAGAACTCTTACATATTACATTAATGGAAATGTAACATGACACATCCACTTTGGGAAAACGTCTGTAAGTTTATTAAAACTGAGTATTTACCTACCCTAAGCCCACCAATTTCAACACTAGGTATATGCGCAAGAGAAAGAAAGTCTATGTCCACACACAAAAAAATGTTTTTTACAAGAATGTTCATAGCAGCTTCCTTCATTAAAGTCCAAAACTGGAAATACCCTAAAAGTTCATCAATAGGAGAAGAAACAAACCAACTATAGCACATTCATATAATGAAATACTATTCAGCAGTAAAAAGGAGCCACTGATACATGTTACAACATCAAAAACATCAGCTGAGCAAAATATATCTTACAGAAAAATAGTAGATATTATAGGACTCCATTTTTATGAACTTTTAAAACAGGCAACTTATAATCTAGAGTGGACAAAAAGAACAATATTTGTATCTGGGACAGAGATTGAGGAAATGGGCATGAAGGAACTTTCTGAGGTTATGATGACTTTCCAAAAGGGTCTGAGTTGTCACATTTGTCAAAACTCAGTGAATGGGGGCACCTGGGTGGTTCAATCACTTAAGCGTCCGACTCTTGCTTTCAGCTCAGGCCGTGATCTCACAATTTGTGAGATTGAGCCCCGCAACTGGCTCTGTGCTGACAGTGAGGAGCCTGCTTGGGATTCTCTCTCCCTCTCTCTCTGCCCCTCCCCTGCTTGCACACATTCTCTCTCTCTCTCTTTCTCTCTCTCTCTCTCTTTCTCTCTCTCAAAATAAATAAACTTAAAAAATTACTTAAAAAGAACTCAGTGAATGTACAAATAAGATTTGTACAGATTTTACATTAAAACACAACTTTGTAAACAAACACTGAACTCTAGATAATAATATGCATATATTCGCATACTTAGGGAAGGTGCACAGATGCTTGCAATTTACACTAAACTGCTCCCCCAAATAGATTGATAGAAGAATATACAAGCAGATACATATGTAATAGAAATTACACAGTATTTTAATTTATATAAACACTCCTCTATTGTTGACTAGTTTTATATAACATCTTACAAATAGCTATTTTGTTCTTTAAATCACTTGCCTCCAAAGAGTGACATAGTTAAAGTAGAAGAAAGAGAAACTTACCACATCTTTCTAACTAAAAGTTCAATGTAACTTTTTTTTTAAATGGTACCTTAAAGCATAAGATTTTAAGAAAACACTAAATAAAAGATAAAATGGAAAGACATTTATGAAGCTAGTTCCTTTTACAAATTAGATCCTTCTTAAACTCTGAGGCAGGGCATTTGCTTGAAAGTATAATCAAGGAGTTTACCAAACAATGTTAACAATGTTAAACAAGATTCCCACTCCAGGACTGAAGGGTTCCGACTCATTTTCTTAGCCATTGATGGGCAACAGCTCAGAAAACGTGATGTTTTTTATGTGTCTTTTTTTCAGGTGTAGGAACTTCATTTGTACCATCAAAGTCAAAAGAAAGCATAAAACTGCCATACATAATTTGCTGGGTTTGATACTGAAGTGCCTTGTATTACATATCCTAATCTCAGGTTAATTAACTACTTGGGAAGCCTATTTCAAAAGTTTATCAATTTAAATACTACGAAATCTCAGAATTCAATGCTTCATTCAAGTTTTTTGTTTTTTTTTTTAAACCCATCTAAACTTTTCTTTAAAAGAGATCACATGAGAACATACTGGTCCTTGTAACAAAAATATGTCACTAGGAACTGAACTGAACACTCCAAATTGATACTATTTATATAGCTTTGCCTGCTGTCCTTTAAATAACAGAAAATCAGGGTCAAGGATCTTATCTGTAGGAGAAAGTCTTATATAAACTCTAGTCAACAATGAAAAGACCGGGTCCTTTTGATATGGCCATAGGCATTAGAAATAGTATTTTGAGAATCTACATAAACAATGGAAACTGGAGATTACGTTTCTAATTATGGACAGAGTGATTCCATTATTGTGTCTAAGCCATATTTTAAATAAATAATTATCACGGTCCAAAATGGGATAGAAAAAAATGTTTAATTCTGCATCTGGAAAGAATTATGAATATTTTTAAAAGTTATAAGGATTTAGGGGTGCCTCAGTGACTCCATGGGTTAAGCTACCAAGGCACCCCTAAATCCTTATAACTTTTAAAAATATTTTGGTTTCAGTTCAGGTCATGATTTCACGTTTCATGGGCTTGAGCCCTGTGTGGGGCTCTGCACTAACTGCAGAGTCTGCTTGGCATTCTCTCTCTCCCTTTTTGTTCCTCTCCTCCCTCTCTCAAAATAAATAAATAAGTTTTTTTTTAATAATAAAAGTTATGGGGCGCCTGGGTGGCTCAGTCGGTTAAGCAGCCGACTTCGGCTCAGGTCACGATCTCGAGGTCCGTGAGTTCGAGCCCCGTGTTGGGCTCTGTGCTGACCGCTCAGAGCCTGGAGCCTGTTTCAGAGTCTGTGTCTCCCTCTCTCTCTGACCCTCCCCCATTCATGCTCTGTCTCTCTCTGTCTCAAAAATAAATAAACGTTAAAAAAAATTAAAAAAAAAATAATAAAAGTTATAAGGATTTAAATATGACTTCATACCACTTGAGATCTTGAAAATGGTTTCATTTCATTCTATAGAACTGTAGACTCACTTCTCAATGGAAACAAAGGCATTAATTAACACTCTTCCTTTCCAATCTTTGCTTGGCTAGATTGGACCCATCCTTTAAATCCCTCTCTGTCTAAAAAGACTTCCTTAAATGCTGTAAAACCAGGACAAGAAACCCTACTGCCTCCTCCACTAAAGTATATTCCGATAACTCCAGGTTACACACTTTATGGGGTTTTGTTATTACTGCTGTTCTTGTTTAGTCTTCCCTATTAGACTGTAAGCTCCGTAAGGGCTTAGATAGCCCTATCTACCACATCAAAATTGTGTTGGTATTTAACACCTGACCTATGACAAGTAACAAAACATTTGTGGAACAAATGAATTACGGTTTTTAAACTTCTCCACCCAAGGGATTGTTCCAATTTCCTCTTTAAAACAGTTTTTCTATGACAATCCCATTACTAGCATTCTAACCAAGAGTCAACTGAGAATTACTTTTAACCACTCATCCAACACTACGCAATGCACACAAATATGGAAGTATGATAAACTGCGGAGTGTTATGTTTTTATACCACGTAGTTTTACTGTGTTTATCTGTTTTCCACAACGAAACTAAAAAATTTTTCTTAAAAAAACAGTTAAAAGTCAGGTTCTCATAATTACAACATAATTACAGACCTGTGTGTTATTGTCTTGTAACTTATCGGGTACACATAAAACTCTAAAACAGAATAAAAAGTAACTATTGTAGCACACAGAAGTTGATTTAGAAGCCAAGCACTGTTTCATGTGTGACTGATCCTAAATAAGTACATTATCACAGATATACACATAACTATCCTCTGTTAACACTTACTTATAATGTGGTACAGTGAGGAATGACAAGATTTGTGATATGTGCTGAACTAGTCAAGTTTGGAACAATGTATGCAAAAGCAAACCTCAGTTGACTTATTATATCAGACTCAGAGCTTTCATTTGACCTAAAGAAAAATAAATGCTATTTCATCTAAAATAAGCAACACCCTTGAGCAAATATCTACTATATGGGCCTGTTTATGATTCAACTCACTAAATACCTAATAGTATCTATACTATCTATAGTGTCTATACATCAAAAATGGATCCAGTAATCTAATAATGATTTCCTGTTTCTCATATTGCTGACCATGACCCATTAACAAACCACAAACATTTGTTAAAAATGAAATGGAATAGGATATAAAATATAAGAAGATAACACATGTAATAAAGGAAAGTATTATTTCCTAAAACTTTTGATTCAGTTTCTACGTGTGTGAAGCAATGTAAAATATATTTCTAAGTATAGACTGCAATAAAAAAAAAAAAATGTGTGAATGCTACTCTTAGAGTTTATGCCCCAGTTGCTTCTTCCCCCAAAACAGTGCAAAAGCAGAAACTTTCCATCACACACACTCACAAAGTGAAAAGTGACCTTAACCCAGGTATTGGTTTTAATAGTTTTAGCTTGATTTCACAAACTCTAAAATCAAACAGTTCAAATCCAGGTTCCATGATTCTCTGTGTGAATTTGAACTTATTTTAATAATAAGTGCTTCATGTCTGTCATCTATAAAATGAGGGTAATAATATCTTTCAAGTTAGGGTAAAAAATATATAATACACATAGTTCCTAACATATCTTTTACCATAAATAGAACAAACTGAAAAAGTGATATGTATTGCCAACATAGCAAGAACCTTAACAGGAGGTATCTTCGGTGTGTTATCTTTGATGTGTGTGTGTGTGTGTGTGTGTGTGTGTATGTGTGTGTGCTTTTTCATTTTGTACATTTCTGTCCTATATGAATTTTATAATGTATATAGAGCATACACATTTTTAATGTTTCTAATGTATATAACATTATTCTCTTTATATTTTAGAATATCAATAGTAGATATCTGGGCAGTGAGATTATGGTCCTTTTTTAAATACTTATCTGTATTTTATAAAAATATACTAGGTATTTTTAAAAGACAATGGTCAATTACTTGATTTAAAAAAAAAAACCACACACACACAAAAAGTGTGTGGTCCAGAGTTTAGGAACTAGCAGGTTTTTTTTGGAAAACTAATGTGCCAGATGCTTCTCACTAAATCCTCACACAAACTTAGTATATCATTTTTGTCCACGAGAAAACCGAGGCAATTGAGATAAGGTAAACTGTCTATCAGACAAGTAACAAATAGGAGTGTCCAGGACTTCAAACCCTTTATTTCTTCTACCATCACATACGCATCCAAACATTCTTCTCCAGTTGTTTCATTTAGGCATATTTGAATCTACCCAATTAGGCTGTAAACTCCTTGAGAAAGGGGGAAAGTTTCACGTACTTCATTTATGTCTTTCATTGGCTTACTAAGAGTACCATAGATCCTTAAACACTTGTTGAGTTACATTAAACTTCTTTTGGTCTAGACTATCCTCATGGAACATACCCGTGTTGTAAAAACGAAATAAACTAGTAAACAAACGACAAAACTCTTAAGACTGCCCAAATCTAACTTTATTCCTTCACACTCGTAACCGAAAAAGTTTAAGTATACCCATATCTGGAGACGATCTCTAAGGGAGTTTGGAAACGGGTACAAGTATCACTATGCGAACGCTAAAAAAGAATGAATTCACACATTCCCCCACCACGCCCCCGTCATCCAGGCACTATTCTAAAGAAAGGAACCTCTAGACTTCCGGTGAGGTGTTGAAGAACCATAACCACGCCCCCACTTTATTCTATCATAACTTGTTTTCCATCCCTACCCAGACCCCTGTCCCCAAGACCAAACCCTTAATAAACAAAAGTCTCTGACCTGCAGCGAAGTGCAGGGGAGAAGACTTCCGGCCGGCCATGTCCTTAGCATTCACGTTTGCCGCGTCCACCAGCCTCTTTACCCGGGACACGTCCCCATTGCGACAGGCCTCCAACAGTTCCCGTAAGGCCCCGCTTACTGCTGGGACCCCTGGCCCAGGTCCCGCTGCCCCAGGCCCCAATGTTGCTGTGGTGCTAACTCCTGCCGCCTCGGGGCTCTCCGCCAAGCTCGATCCAGGGGAGGATGGAGAGGAAGATGAGGAAGAAGTCGGGGAAGAAGAGGACGACGGTGAATTGTTACTGCCACCGCCGGCTGGGTTGGGAGCGACCCCGACGGCAGATGAAGCGGAAACCGCCGGGGCCACGGGTGCGGCGGCGGCCGTACAGATTGTGCTGGTGGTACTGCAACAGCTGGTACTGTCAACCGGCTCCGGGGATCGAGGCCTGTCGGGCGGATCCCGACTGCCATCCCCCTCCGGCAGCGCTAGGCCGTGCCGCGGGGAGGCGAAGGGGGCCAGGCCACCCGCCGTTGGGGAGGCTGGTGTGGTCCCCGGGGCCAGGCCAGGGCTGAGTGGGGGTGGAGGTGGCGGCGGCGGCGCCGAAGCCCCTGGGGCGGGCTGGAGCTGTTGTTGATGATGGTGGTGATGATGCTGAGAGCGACGCGACGCCGCCATCTTCGGACTCCCCCAGCACTGTCACTGCGGCAACGGCCCCACCGCCCGCCCTCACTTCCGACCGCTAGGCCAATTAGCATCCAGCGCACAGGAAATGATGCGGAGCGGAGTGGGAGGGGCCAAAGAGAAGGAGGGAAGTATTGGGAGCTCAGAGAAAAGCCGAAGAACGGGGCGTGGCTTTGTGACCGAGGGGCGGGTTTTGTGACTGAGGGGCGGGCTTTGTGAAGCCTTGGCGGGCCGGCTGCGGAGATTTGAAAGTTGGAGCAGACCACTCCATAAATGAGGCACTTTTCTTTCCTCCATTCTCGCTTTCAGTTTGCTTGCCTTGCCCTGCTCGGTTCTGTCGCCACGTCTCCTTCAGTCTTCCGTATCTTGCTCCGGAGCGTGCTCCTAAGGCGTAACTCAATGCAAGAAGGGACTGTATCGCTTATCATGTCTCAGGTGGCCTTGTCTGAGAAATGGAACTGTGAGTACCTACCACACAGAATTGTTAGCAGAATTAAATGAACAAATGTACACAAAGCGCTCCGACCGTTACTAAAACATAACTATATTTAGCCCATTGGTAATTTTTTTTAATGGAGCCCCCATCCTCTCCCCTCCCCCCAGCTACTCCCCCCCCCCCCGTTATTCTCTTGGTCTCAATGTCCCTTCCTGTAAGTAAGTATTCTCGCTCTGTCCACTTTATTAATATTCCATTTTAAAATAGTGGTTCAGGGGACGCCTGAGTAGCTCAGTCCGTTAAGCGTGGGACTCTTGACTTAGGCTCAGTTCATGATCCCACGGTTCCTGAGTTCCAGCCCTGCATGGGGCTCTGTGCTGGCAGTGAAGAGCCTGCTTCAGATTCTCTCTGTCTCAAAATAAAAAATAATAAATAAATAAATAAATAAATAAATAAATAGTTCAGATTGCCAGGATTGGAATTCAAACTTCGTAATTTACTAGCTGTGTAAATTTGGGTAAACTGTTTAACCACTCTGCATCTCACGTTCTCCTCTGCAAAATCGAATTAATAGTTCCATAATTGTTAACTATTAAAATTATGATTTTTCTATTATGTTATCTCTGTACTTTTATTTCTCGCCTAAAGTTTGACTCTAATAATTATGAATATGTTACTTTTGAATTCTTTTTAGCTGAACCTTTCTTCCCCAATCCTCTCGCCTCTGTTCTCTCTCCCTCCCAAACTAAGATAAAAACTTGACTGGTATCCATCATTCACCTTTAGATGCCATTCTTTTTTTTTTCAACGTTTATTTATTTTTGGGACAGAGAGAGACAGAGCATGAACGGGGGAGGGGCAGAGAGAGAGGGAGACACAGAATCAGAAACAGGCTCCAGGCTCTGAGCCATCAGCCCAGAGCCCGACGCGGGGCTCGAACTCCTGGACCGCGAGATCGTGACCTGGCTGAAGTCGGACGCTTAACCGACTGCGCCACCCAGGCGCCCCTAGATGCCATTCTTTAGTAACTGCTTTTTCTCTCTTTCTTCTGCCTGTACCTACTTTTTTGATCTGCCATCAAAAGAGATGTGTCAGTGCATGGGATAATCTCAGTGCAGTGTCCATTTCCTGCTTCCTATTTAATAGTCAACTACGCATTGTGGAAGTTTAGACAAAACAGCATTATTCCAATAGAGGGGACATAGATAACAATTGTGTCTTAAGAAAGGACAAGGATTACATGGGTCAAGTAGAAATTGGTCATTGCAGAATATTAAGCCAGGTATTGTTTCATATGTTCATTATTAAATATAATTACTGTGATGTTAATATTCCCACCTAAATAAACGGGTAGGTTTATTTAGAAATACCATCTACATAAAACAAGGTCAGTAACATAATATTGAGTGCCATTTGTTATCATCTCATCTGGGATTACAGATTATAACTCTCAAGTGTATGCATCTGTTTTACAGATTTGTGCCATTGTTTAGAAATGTGTGGCTGGATAGGAAAACTCCATCAGTACAACTGACATCTGCCCACAATACACATGGTTTTCAATGTTGGTGTTTTTTGTTTAAGTTTATTTCTTTATTTTGGGGGGGAGGGGCAGAAGGAGAGAGGGAGAATTCCACTGTCAGGTGCAGGGCTCAAACTCACAAAAACCATGAGATCATGACCTGAGCTGAAATCAAGAGTCAGATGCTAAACTGACTGAGACACCCAGGCACCCCTCTCCTGGTTTTGAATCTTAGTTCACAGCACAGGATAGTATTGAGAAAAGGCGTTTATCAACATAATACATTAGATGCTCATAACTCACCTCGTGCCCCATTGACTATGGATGGCCTTCTTCCTGAATGGGAGGCATAAGGAATATCCCACCTGGTCCCTGATGTCCAATTACTCATAGATCATGAGAAGTAGTAATGTTTACCCTGATTCACATGCATCTACTGTGTCTGTTTATCAGTACAAAATAAATAAGAAAATTTCTGCTGGATAAAGAGAAACAGGCCAAATTGCCTGAAACTATTCTACTGGTAAACTAGGTCTGAAAATGCATTTGCTCACTTGGAAATTGCCTTTTCCCCCTCCAGTGGAAAGTAGTAAAGGTACTTAACATTAAGTATTTATAAGGTTTAGGTTTATATGGACTAATGTTCAGCTCTAAACAGGAAAGGGCAGATATCATTACCTAATCTTTTACAGCTACACACAATTCCATGAGGGATGCATTGTACGCTAATGAAAAGAGCAAAGTCTGAAGTCAAACCGGCTTGAATCACATCTCTGAGGATTACTAGTTGGTTAATCTTAGTAGATATGCTTCAGCTCTGTCATTCAAAAATTCTGATTTTATTGTAGCATTGCCATGAGGATTAAAAGACCTGGTGTTTTGTAAGCACTTCCCCAGTGTTAATTTGATTCTCTTATGTGGTATACATAAGGTGTTGCAACTATTGATGCTATCTCCTTACAACTTCCTCTGTGACAAAGAGAGTGGCTGGGAATAAATATCCAACATTTTACATGTAATGGGAATCTTAAACAAAGAAAGATCAGGTTTAATTGTTTTCTCATCTGAAAATTCAAGATTTTGTACAGATAGTCAGATACTCTATCTCCAAGAATTATTGAAGATCATAGTTATGTGGCACCCTATCACTTTCAAAAATATTTTCAGAACAATCATGTCCATGTGGCATAAAAATGTGAGCACAGAGCACTCTCTGAAGCATTATTGTTGACACAAAAGAAAGAACCACCAACTCAAAGGGCACTTGCCTTCTGGACTGTGATGTAATGTTTGTTTTTCCCCCAGAGGGATCATATGAACGCACTTTGTAAGTTACACAGTCATAAACTTGCAGTTGCCAAATTTCAACTAGACTTGGTGTGGGTATTCCATCCATGCACTTCTCATTGATCTGCCCCAAATCCAAGTTCACTGGTAGAATTTTAGATCTACTAAGTCCACTTATTCTTCCATGCTCTGAGCAAAGCCTTCTCTGCAAACTCAGAAGCGCAGACTAGAGCTATAGATTAGGTGAGGCGGTGCCATTTCCTCACCTTGGCCTTTGAAGGTGTTATTCTTAAGTCAGAAATGGCCATTATGCCCAGGGCCCAGATTTCTCTATGAAAGTAGCACTAAGCTGAGAGAAACTTTAGCTGAATTGCTATTCAGAAACCCAGGAGAATATTATCTTGTAAAGCCATAGATGTGCAAAAATTCCAACAGCTGCAATCATGCTAACCACATTGTATCTGAGGAAGTTTCATTAAAAGGAAAAGCTAAACAACTTACTACAATGCAATAAAATTACAGTAATTTAAAGATCCCTATATATTAGCTTATTAGATTTTCAGTTGCTTTGTAAGATATCTCTTCCATAGCTGGGTCTCTGGATACTGTTCCTAAGATGTCTATAGTCTGCCCTCTGATAAATTGGGTTTTCTCCGGGTGGGTCTATACACTTGAGACTAGTCACTTTGATGTGAAGTATTAATTCCAGGCAGAGAGGCAATATAATATAGTAGTAAAGAATGGATTCTGGGGGCACCTGGGTGGCTCAGTCGGTTAAGTGTCTGACTCTTGATTTCGGCTCAAGTCATGATCTCGTGATTCCTGAGTTTGAGCCCCATGTTGGGCTCCACATTGACAGTGCTTGGGATTCTCTCTCTATCCCTCCTTGTCTCTGCCCCTCCCTTACTCTCTCTCTCTCAAAATAAATAAATAAACTTAAAACAAAGAATGTGGATTTTGCATTTAGACTGCATGGATATGAATCCTAGCTTTGTCACTAATTAGCTATGTGTGATTAAAGGGTACCACATCCTACATTTTGACAGACAGAAATATATAAAAACCTATTTTCTGTGCTTTAAAAAAGTGGTAAACAAGGTTTCCCACCAAAACATTCTTTTCTTTATAAACATTTTTTACAAAAGTAATTAAAATCATGTATGTGTCAGGGCGCCTGGGTGGCTCAGTCGGTTAAGTGTCCGACTTCGGCTCAGGTCATGATTTCACAGTCTGTGAGTTCGAGCCCCGTGTCGGGCTCTGCGCTGACAGCTCAAAGCCTGGAGCCTGCTTCGGATTCTGTGTCTCCCTCTCTCTCTCTCTGCCCCTGCCCCGCTAGTAGTCTGTCTTGCTCTCAAAAATAAATAAAACATTAAAAAAAAAAATTAAAAATAAATAAATAAATAAATAAAATCATATATGTGTGTATGTATGTATGTGTGCCTGTGTGTGTGTGTGTATTATGGATTAGCATGTGGCTTCCTCCTCAAAAGAGATAAATACCTGCTATCCCCCAAACTTTTAGACAAGTCTAGAAAAGTTCCAGAAAGTTCTGGAAGGTATTGATAAGGAATGGCATAAATAGCTAATAATGCACATGTAATGATACAACAGCTTATGTAAGTTTGGGTGTAGCTCACCTGAATAGGGCTGATGCAAGAGCAAACCAATAGATGGTGAGGCGCACCCAGAGCGCTCGGCCTCCCCAGTCAGAACATGGGGCTAGCCAGCCAAGCCATGATGAACATATATCCCCAACTGTCCGGGGTTTTGGTCTACCACATAGTGACCATGACCTCACCCCTGGTGAAGATTGGAGTTAAGACCTTGACAAGCAGAGCCCACCAGACCTGCTGGCTGGAATAAGTGGCAGCCAAGCCACTGAGAGACACTAGTCAGTCCCGAAACAGGTGGTGTGGGCCATCACCAGCTATCTCCTTTTGCTTTCTTGCAGTTGTTGCTTGGCTCATTGAGAGAAATAAATGAGTAAAAGTTGTTAAATGATATTTGTTAAATAAATGGTCATTGTTAAATGATATTTGTGTGCAACTTCTCACAGGATTGCCTACTTCCTTCATATCATGTCTTTATTTTGATGTTGTTGCTCACAAGACATTGAGTAATCCAGGAAAGTTATTTAACCTCTCTGTAAACCCACCAGCAAGGCAGGGATATAAAGCTTTGTTGTGAGAAGTAAATGAGTTAATATATGCCAAGTGCTTAGAACAGCTCCTGGCACATGACAAATGCTATGTAAATGTCAGCTCTTATTCAAAAAGATTAATGCACCCTTATGCTTATTGCTGCATTATTTACAATAGCCAAATTATGGAAGTAACCCACTTGGGTCCATTGATAGATGAATGGATAAAGATGTGAGATGTGTGTATGTGTGTGTCACACACACACACACACACACACACATACACACATATATATTATTCAGGCATAAAAAAGAATGAAATCTTGCCATTTGCAACAACATGGATGGATCTAGAGAGTATAACGCTAAATGAAATAAGCCAGTCAGAGAAAGACAAATACCAAATGATTTCATTCATATATGGAATTTAAGAAGCAAATCAAATGGACAAAAGAGAGAGAGAGAGAGAGAGAGAGAGAGAGAGAGACAAACCAGAAAACAGACTCTAGAGAGAACAAACTGATGGTTCACACTGGGGTGGGGGGATGGGTGAAATAGGTGAAGGGGATTAAGAGTATGCTTATCGTGATGAGCACTGAGTAATGTATAGAATTGTTGAATCACTATATTGTACACCTGAAACATAACACTGTATGTTAATTACTCTAAAATTAAAAAAAATAAAATGAAAGTCGGGAAAAGTTACAAGTAAGTGTCAGCTCCTATTATTATCAAGAACTGGGGAAGGCCTCTGGTAACAAACAGAATGTTAAAGGTTACCTGAGAGATGTGACCAGTTTGCCTGCCCAATAACAAACAGGTTTCTTCTCACCCGATGGCTTTGGTATCCAGCTTCTTGCACCTACTTCCTTTTTTGCTTTACAGTGTCTTAAAGGAAGGTCTAGTAAGCTTGGAAACTGAAAGGGCGTCTTACATTTGGGGAAAGGCAAATACCGTTCCTTTTGGCTGCAATCAGGCTTGCGGGAGGTAGAGACTGCAAAGGAGGGCACCTCAGGAAGGAAGTATGCAAGTGTCTCCCTCAGAAGATTCTGCCCCGCTCCCTGTGCTGAGAAACCACTGTGGCTATTGTATGGGAGACCACCTCAAGAGAACCCAGCAGCCATGGTCCTGAGGTCACTGAGAAACAGAATGTTTGCAGAAGAAATCTCCCAGAGAAGATGAGCTCACCATAAATCCGCAAGCATGTGAGAAGGGCCAACAGTGTGAGAGGAAAAACAAACCCAGCGAATGAAAGGCCCTACATCAGAGAAAACAACAGAGGAATCCACAATTTATTTTTATATCCATATTTCTGCCTTGTGGTAAGCTGAATAATGGCACCGCAAAGATACCCATGTCCTAATCCCTGGAATCTGTGGATTTAAGGTGGCAGATAGGATGAAGGCTGCTAATCAACTGACTTTAAAAGAGGGGATTTTCCCGGATTTTGTGGGTGGGCCTAATGTAATCACAGGAATTCCTAAAAGCGCAGAAGGGAGGCCTAAAAGAAGATTTTTGGAAGCAATGTGAAAGAGAATCACCAGCCATTGCTGGCTTTGGAGACGAAGGAAGGGAGCCACAAGCCAAGGAATGTGGGCAGCCTCTAGAAGGTGCAAAGGGAAGGAAACCAACTCTCCTTTAGCATCTCCAGAAAAGAATGCAGCCCTGCCTACATCTTAATTTGAGCCCAGCGAAGCCTGTTCCAGCCTTAAAGCCTGCAGAACTATAAAATAATACCTTCATGTTGCTTTAAGCTACTCGGTGTGTGATAATTTGGTACGGCAGCAAAAGAAACAATGGATTTGTTGGGAAATGGATTGATAGAAAGCACCCAGCCCACTTTCCTGCATGACGATAGGCTAATGTGGCATAGTTGCTGCCACTCAGTATTCCCAGAGGGCAATTATTCCCTATCATTTATTTTATTAGTTTATATCTAGCCGGCTTTACCCGGTTAAGGTCCTGGCCCCAGAGACACAGGAGTGTTTTCTATGTGACACGTGCCATATCAGGTGGATTACCAAGATGAATTAGACCTGGTCCTAAACGTTGAATGTTTATGGTCAAGTGGGGAAGATAGATTCATAAACAGATAACATCAGCACAATGCTGGGAGTGCTCCAACAGGGGCATCCAGGGTACCCTGGGAACACAAAGCAGTGTGTAGCCCAGTCCTGGGTTTGCATGCAAGGAAGCAATAACTCCATGTCGTACTGAGATCCTAGCCCCAAATAGCACCATTATCACTGTCACTTACATAGTATCTGCTACGTGTCATATATATGTATGGCACATAGTATTATATATATGTCCTAAGTGCCTTGTCGACATTAATTCACTTAGTCTTTCCAATAACTCTATCAGGTACCTATTGTTATTAAATGCATTGCACAGATGATAAAATGAGGAACTGAAAGTTTAGGTTGCTTGCCAAGGTCACATGACCATTAAGTGTGGAGCCACAGTTTGAGCCAAGGGATTTCGGCTCTGGTGTCTGGGCTTTTAATTTTTTTTTTTAATGTTTACTTATTTTTGACAGAGAGAGAGAGACAGAGCATGAGCGGAGGAGGGGCAGAGAGAGAGGGAGACACAGAATCGGAAGCAGGCTCCAGGCTGAGCTGTCAGCACAGAGCCCGACGTGGGGCTTGAATTCACAGACCGTGAGATCATGACCTGAGCCGAAGTCGGACGCTTAACCAACTGAGCCACCCAGGCGCCCCGACTGGTGTCTGGGCTTTTAGCCCCTGCCCTACACCCCCTTCTATGTTAACTAGTACCTTATATGAATGTCAGAACTGGAATTAATGGCTGCGCTCACAGTGAGACCCACAACTCCCCTGGAGATTTGTTTTGCCCTGATTTGCAGAGATACTAATTCTCTTCACAGGGGAAATAACTCCTCCCATAGCCCCAGTGTTTTTACTGGAAATGGCTTCTACTAAATGTGGTGCTTTAAGGAGGAATAGAAAGTAGCCAGACAGGGGGATAGAGGAAGAACAAGAGAATCCTTGCCCTCTTCTTTTCTCCATGTGTATGTACTTCCTGGATGATTCCATCCGTACCCATGATGCTAATAACACTTGGCAGGTAGTCACTTTTTACTGAGACATTTAAAGTATGTCAGGTCAGTTTGAGTAATCCTTAAGTTCAACCACAATGAATGAAGAAGATTATATATCACTATGCAGGTTAACCAAATTCTTCAATGCTGCATATCCACCCATCCCACCGTTCATCAAATATTTATTGAATACATACCAAGTGCCAGGCACAATCCCACATTCTAAAGATACAGAACAAAATTTCTTGCTGTCATGAAACTTATGTCTCTGCCTAGGAGAAACAGATAACAAATAGGTAAAATCTATGGTCTGTCAGGTGGTGATAAGTAATGCTACAGAAAAACAAAAAAAAAAAGCTGGGAAAACCAGGGTGACGGAGATAAGCATTATAATTTACAGTGTGGTATAAATGAATAAAATGTATGTAGGCCAGGTCTCATTGCATAAGGTAACATCTGAGCAAGGATGTGACTGAGGTTAAGGAACAAGCATGGGTATATTGGGGGGAAGAGAGTTCCAGGAGTAGGTGTAACAAATGTGAAGGCCCTGGGGCAGAAGATAGTTGGCGTGTTCAAGGAACATCAAGGAAGTTCATGTGGTTGGAGCAGAGTGAATGAGGAGGGGAAAAGAAATAGGGTCAAAGAATAACAGAAAATCAGATTGCACAGGACTTTAAAGTCCATAGGTAAGTTGAGGGGCCATTGAAGGGTTTTGAGCAGAAAAATGACATTATCTGATGCATTTTCTTAAAAACTTACTCCAGCTGCCGTATTGAAAACAGATTCTAGGAAGGAAGAGGCTATTAAAATATGAGATGATGATGACAAGAAAAAGGAAAGAATGACTCTCTGGAAGGAGAGAGTTGCCATTAGGCAGACGTGCATGGGGGATAGCTTAAGGAGAAGATCAGGATTTTATTTTTAGATATGTTACATTTAAAATTACTGTTAGGAATTCAAATGTAGATAGTTGGGTATATGATCTAGAGTCCAGCGGAGAGATCAGAGTGAAAATGCAAATGGGGAGCCATCAAAAATATAGACAATTTTTAAAACCATAAACCTAATGAGATCACCAAAAGAATCACTATAGCTAGAGAAGAAGTCTTAGGACTGATCCTTGAGACATTCCAATTCCACTGCTGGAAAGGAGCAGCCAAAGGGTAAGAGTAAAACTAGTAGATTGTAGACTTCTGGAAACCATTGAAGTGGTTCAGCATAGTGGGTTAAATTAAAGACCCCCAGTCTTCAGCCCTCTCTGTTTCCCGGCTCTTTGCCATATGACATTGTAATATGACAACATATTTAAGCATCCTTTGATTTGGGGCTCAAAGACACTATTTTCTTTGGCTGATAGGATCTAGGTGAAAAAGCCAGTGTCTGTTATGAGTCTAGACCTTACAGGTATCCTGTTTTTCCATTTGATTTCTTGCAGTCTGTCGTTAACATGAGATTAGAAGCATGGCCTAGTGAGTTCGCTGGTCCAAGAAAGACCTGAGCCCATCCTGCTGCCTGGAGCCCAGCCCCTGTTGAAAAGACCCCTCATGTGACCCACAGATGAATGGGCAAAGTAAATGTTTTTAACTACTGAGTTTGGGGGTGATTTGTTACACTGCACTTTTGTAGCTGTGTAGCAAGGATAACAAGGAAATGGTCGGCAAACTGTGTCAAATATGGCCGATAGGACAAATAAGATCAGAACTGAGAATTGACCATCAGATAGAACTCCACAGAGGTTGCTGGTGTCCCTGAAGACAGTTTTATTGAAGTGGTGTGGTGATAGCTTGAATGGAGTAAATTCAAAGAAGTGTTGGTAAAGAGGGATTGAAGAAAAACAGTAGAGACAATTCTTAAAATACACTTTGGGTGCAAAGGGAAGGGGAGGAATAAAATGGCACCTGGAAGGAGTGATGTCAAGAGAGGGCTTTTTTAATGAATGTACTTTAATTTTCTATCTTCGTTTTCTCCCTTATCTTATTTTTATTAATGAATAGATGGTATTTATATCATTTTCATAGGATACATTTGCAAATATTTTCATAGCTTTCGTTAAAGTAGTTGAAATAGGATTGCAACTTATCCTACCCAATTTCAAATATTTGGATATCATATTTGCCAGCATCCTCCTTTTTAATAATAGCTCTATTGAGATACACTTCACATACATACAATTCATTTGTATGTGTACACCATTTCAAGTATACACATCAGTGGTTTTTAGTATATAGTATATTCAGCATTGTGTAACCATCACCAAAATCAATTTTAGAACATTTCCAGTACCCCAGAAAGAAACTTTGTACCCATTATCAGTCACTTAGAAGAGGGGTTTTTAATGTGGGAAAAATAATGTATATTTTTCTGCTGATGAGAAGAATCCAGTAGAGAGGGAAATTCATGACACAGGAGCTACAGAGAGAATTGCTGGGGCAAAGCGTCCTGAAATAGATAAAAAGGATGAGCTCCGGAGGGCAATCACTGACACACAGATTAGGTATGGTTTAAGGAGATGTGTGTGGGTGCCAGGTTGACGTGGCTAGCTTTACATGTCAACTTTGACGAAGCTATCTACCCAGTTACTGGATCAGACAATGACCTAGTGTTGCTATGAAGGTATTTTGCAGGTGTTGTTAGCATCTATAATCAGGTGACTTTAAAGGAGATTTTCTTCCATTTTGCAGGTGATTCTCACCTAAACAGCTAAAAGACTTCTAAAACAGGGGTGCCTGTGTGCCTCAGTTGGTTAAGCATCCAACTCTGGATCTCAGCTTAGGTTTTGATCTCAGGGTCGTAAATTCAAGCCCCACGTTAGGCTCCACACTGGGCATGGAGCCTACTTAAAAAAAAAAAAAAAAAAGAAAAGTCTTCTAAACAAGTTCAAGCTGGGTGAGGGGGCAGTTTTAACTTACAAATTCCATATTTTATTATTTTACTATTCTGTTCCTGTGTACTATGAAAAGGAGACTATTCTTCTTTTAATTATACCCTAAAAAGATGTGATTGTTTATTTTCTTAACATTCTATTAATAAATAAAAGGAAAAGTTCTTTGAATATTATCCCTTTTGCACATTTGTACCCCTACAATCTATAGGGGGAGGGCTATTTAATCTAATCTGTCCTTTCATTTTTGAGAAGGTAAAACCTACGTTTTGTCCAGAATAGATTTCTCTATTATTACTGCCACCTTGACCGCACTGTTTACTCCAAGCTTTTCCAATTTGTCTACCAGCCTCAATACTAGATGGTATTCCACAGTGGATGAGTTTGCTTCCCTCTGCACCTTCCTGACTTTCAGACTATTCAAACTACACAGGCAAAGCTGACTTTGAGTAGGGATAATTATGGGTATCACAGAGAAGTGGGCCATTCTTGCTACCTAATGTCACAGGAAGGACAAGCTGGGCTCTCTTCAGTTTCCTGCTGTGCCCTCCAGACCCTGGGTCTGGCTCCCTGCTCAGGAAGGAAATGAGTGGTAGTGGAACCTAGTATCTTGGGAGATCAGCAGGTCTCTGCCCTCGTATATCCTGGAAACAATCATGCTGACCTAAACTTCTGCATGACAAATAATGAGCTCTTTCTCTAGCAATAAAATTTGATCTCTTCATTCAAATTGTTCTACCAAAATATACGCTAAATTAAAGCATGTGTGATCAGAACTGTTGCTACAATGGGGCTTCTCTCTCTGACAAGAAATTCTGTAAGGGGCCTTAAAGGTAAATGTTTCAAGTCCTTTCTTTCATCTCTTTTTTGACTATTCTGCATCTACATCTCTATACCCTTTTACAGTTAAGGCTAAAGACCTCAAGATGATTTGGTCTTCTCATTTGAGTTCTGGGGTTGGTAAACAGTCTATGGGAGATGTCCTGTAATGCACTCAGATTCTAAAGAATCCAACATAAGCAGAACTGGTGCGCAGCCAATAAGCAGAAGTAAGGCTGCATGAATTGTTGTTGACTGGCATCTGATTGGTTGGTAGTTGGGCCATACAGGTTGTTAAATATTTTGAATATTGTCCCTGCATATGGGTCCTCATATGTAGAAGGTTGCACATGAATACAACTCTACTGTTTTGAAAGCTCCATGGAATCACATATTTGATAATAATAGTTCTGTGATTTTGCACAACATTGAAAATGCCACAAACTTTTGATAAATACCAATCAGCTAGTCAGGTGCAGTGTGTATTCATGAGGTACCATCATTGATTCCCAAGATCTCATTAAACATGATGAGTACTATTAATAGCATTATACTCATCAATGGTGCTGCCCCCTGTGTGCCCAGAGCCCCCGTGCTTCTAGAGCCAGATAGAAGGGAGTGCTCCATATCACACTCTGTAAATAGAGTGCCCAGAATCCTACCATGGTCTTCCTTGGGAGAACTCCATGCCACCCCAAGGACACCCAAGGAGAAGTGCTTATGAACATCAGTGATCCATATCTTTATAGAGTGTCACCTCAGCATCTAACTTGGACAGAATATTTGAACATCAGCTGGCAGTTACAGCACTGTCATTTGGATTTATATCTCAAGTGTACTTATACTTCATAAAGGGATCTGTTCCATTATCACAGATTTGTTTTATTGGGTTCCCTTTCTAGTTTTTTAGAAAAAGAAGCAAAGAGAATGGATAGAATGTGACTAATGTGGGTAATTATCGGTAATTATCTTTACAGTTCTCACCAATACAGTACTCTCGAATTCATTTAATCATTTTTCCTTTGGCTCTCTGGGAAACAAATCTCTTTGGAAATTTGAACGTATTGAAAATCTTTAGACTTGAACCAACCCTTTCTAAAGAGCAAGGGCATCATTATGGCTTTTTCTCAAGCACAAAAAGAGGTGCTCAACTTTAATTATACAAAGCTTTTATTGATTTGGCTGACTTAATATCTTAGGCCTTGATTAACATTGCAAACTTATAATCATCACAATTCAGACTTGGGGAGATGGAAGAGAGCCAAAGAGGTTAGCTACCAAGGCTGGCCAGCTTTAGAAGAAGACGATGCTCCCAAGGGACCGAAACACGCACTAAGACGGGGAGCTCAGTGGCTCTTGGTAGCAATTGAGAGTACTCAGGGTGCTTATTGATCATGTAAAATCAAAACAGATGTAAGGGGTGCCTAGGTGGCTCAGTTGGTTAAGTGTCCATCTCTTGATTTTGGCTCAGGTCATGATTTCACAGTTTGTGGAATTGAGCCCTGCATCCAGCTCTGCACTGTGCACGCAGAGCATACTTGGAATTCTCTCTCCCTCTCTTTCGGTCCCTCCTCTGCTTGCAGTCTCTTTCTCTCAAAAGAAATAAACATTTAAAAAAAAAGATGTAAATACTTAGATGTAAATACAAGAACTTCTTTCAAAGGCACACTGCAATAACATAATCAGAATGGTAATGATGCATTCATTTACCAGGTGCTACTAAAATCCTTCTCAGTGTCCCAAACAAACGTAGCCTATGGAGCCTCCTCGGAACCCACTTACAGCCTCCTACCCTCAGTTTGTCTGACTGGAAAGTCTGGGTTCTCCTTATTTTAGTTCCTATTTTACTTTCCTTAGAATGCCTGGCTTCTAGATTGCCATGGATATTCAGATATTATTGAATCAGCCACAAAGATTCTTCCCACTGTGATTTGTTACAAGTCCACGCCATGGGAAACAAGTGTAAGACGATAGTTAAACAAACAAACAAACAAAACAAACCCTTGCAGACAACCACATCTTGCTATTATTTCCTTTTGTAACATAGGATTCTTGGCCTTACCCACCTGTGACAATGAAATAGGGTCACATATTTATACCCAAACGTACACCATTTTGCTTGCAAAATGATGATGAAGTCCGGGCTTTTCCTAGGTTTCCCCTCTCCAAATACCCTCTAGGACTCCCAGGGTTGCTTATGCTTTTTTAAAAAAAAATTTATTTATTTTCGAGAGCACAGTCAGGGGAGGGACAGAGAGGGGGGCACAGAGGATCTGAATTGGGTTCTGCACTGACAGGACCGAGCCAGATATGGGACTTGAACTCATGAACTGTGAGATCATGACCTAAGCCGAAGTCAGATGCTCAACCGAGTGAGCCATCCAGGCGTCCCTGCTTATGCCTTTTGATGAATCAGTCCTTCCTGCCTGCTGCTGCCTGCTGGAAGAGTAAGATCTCGGAAATGCTGTTAAGATCTGACTCCACTGTCCTTTGATGTTGAGAAGTCCTGGTCTGTTTGCAATGGATGTTTCCAGCTCTGTGGCCCTGCCAAAGTCACTAAACCTGCTGCAGCCAAGTCCTCGCATTCCTACAAAGATGATCCCTGATTAGGAATCACCACCTGCTGATGGGCTTGAGCATAATTATTCAATTTAGAAAATCAAATAGGAAAATATATAAGGATGTTAACAGAAACTATGTCAGCTGTCTTCCCTCTTTTTTTTTTTTTTTTTAAATTTTGTTTTTCAACGTTTATTTATTTTTGGGACAGAGAGAGACAGAGCATGAACGGGGGAGGGGCAGAGAGAGAGGGAGACACAGAGTCGGAAACAGGCTCCAGGCTCCGAGCCATCAGCCCAGAGCCTGACGCGGGGCTCGAACTCACGGAGCGCGAGATCGTGACCTGGCTGAAGTCGGACGCTTAACCGACTGCGCCATCCAGGCGCCCCAGCTGTCTTCCCTCTTGACATATTTCTATACTAATATTCTCAAAAGCAGTCATTAGAGCAGCAAGAGGCAAATGTCATAAGGATCTTTACAGTCTTGGTGGCTTTGTTCCATTCATGGCAAAGCTTTTCTCAATAAAATAGAAATTAAAATATACACTGGAAAGACAAATGTTATAACTGAAAATAATTTTAGGCATAGCATTGCCCTAAACTTCTAGTTTCACAGCCGAGAAAATAGTTAACTTGTCATGTCATATAGCTATGGTCCACATTTTGACCCCAGGTACGAAGATACCAGTTCAGAAACCATCTGCCCAAATCTCCAGCCAATGTTTTTTTTGGAGACAGAATTGAAGAGTCCTTCATGCTTGAGTTACCCCATTGTTAAACCAGCCTGGCTTTCCAGAATTCAGGTTTTGAAGTGGGATGGAGTGATGAAGGGGAGAGGTGGGCAGAGATATTCTGCTTCTTCTTTGGTAGATTGATGGTGGTGCCTTAATTCTACTTTCTCAGAGTGAATGAAAACTTCAAATTGGTTCTGCTTTTAGCAGTAATACCACCATGTTCATATGATGGTTGACAGTTGACAAGCATGTGCAAATGCATCCTTCCACTTGATAATTACAACAAATTTGAGAGGCTGATCATATAGCTACCACTTATTTATAGAAAAGAATCTGGAGCTGAAGAAGGTGAACTGACTTGTTCAGTTTCCTTCAGATCTTAGACAATAGAGCTGGCCCCAAATTTGAATGTTCTAGTTCTGAGTGTGCTACTCCTTCCAGTGGAAAGAGACACATCTTTCTTGTTCATGCCCTATTTTCCCCTTGACTGCCAGTTTGATCTCAGATCAGCCACTTCTGTTGTTCTGTATTGTATTACATGGGACATTCCCAGACTCCCTTGCCCCTTGGCTGCCCGGTGGGAGCAGTCAGTAAAGACACTAATAGGAGGGGAGGATGAAGGGAGAAACCAGCATAATTCTCCACCTCTCTAAGCTTCCTGTGGAATCTCTGGGCATCTCTGGGCTGTGGCCTTCATGGCTCTGTCTCCTGTCAGACAACCCTTTCTTTTTTTAAATATTTATTAATTTTTGAGAGAGAGAGAGCGCACATGCATGCGAGAGTGAAGGAGGGGACAGAGGATCCAAAGCAGGCTCTGTGCTGACAACAGAGAGCCCCATGCACGATTCGAACTCACGAACCCTGAGATCATGACCTGGACTGATGTCAGATGCTTAACTGACTGAGCCACCCAGACACCCCTGACAGCCCTTTCTTTATCAGAACCAGATGCCCCTGGCCTTCTGGGCTTTGGCAATATTGCCCCATCCTGTTGAATCTCCAACCCCAGGAGAGGTAAATAATTTCCTGCTGTTCCTAGTTTCTGGGGTCCTTCATTGTACCCTGCTTATTTTCTCTGTCCTTCTAAATCTTTGCACTTGATTCCCTTCATCTGAAAGACCTACAGCAGATTCTAACTGATAAAATATGTGAGTTTAAATAAACTTCCTTAAAAAACTGCTCATAAAGGTAGCTAGTACCCTCACTGGACAAGCCTTGGCCATGGAGGGAGTTTGTCAGACATTTTATGGGCACATATTTTTTGATCCTTGGCTTTAAAGAAACCATTTTAATAGTACCAATTTTGGTATCCTTGGTTATCTGAAACTACACAAAATTTACCAAGGTGAAGTTTCCTTTCCCTTCCCTCCCTCCTCCCCGCCCCCGCTCCATGTACACAGAGTGTTGGCTGGGTCTTTCTAGCTCAAAAACACACCTAGCAATAAGGGTGCAGATGCAGTCTGTTTTTCTTGGTAGAAATTTTATTCTGCCTCTATTATTCTAACTTTGACACTAACTTCAGATTTCTTTGAATCAGTGGTTCTCAAGCTCTAGAATGCATCAGAATCACTTGGAGGACTTATTAAAGCAGAAGGCTAGGCCCCATCTTCAGAGCTTCTGATTCAGCATGTCTGGGATGGGGCCCAAGAATTTGCGTGTTTTTAACTTGATTTTTTTTTTTTTTTAATTTTTTCCTTCAACGTTTATTTATTTTTGGGACAGAGAGAGACAGAGCGTGAACGGGGGAGGGGCAGAGAGAGAGGGAGACACAGAATCGGAAACAGGCTCCAGGCTCTGAGCCATCAGCCCAGAGCCTGACGCGGGGCTCGAACTCACGGACCGCGAGATCGTGACCTGGCTGAAGTCGGACGCTTAACCGACTGCACCACCCAGGCGCCCCTAACTTGATTTTTTTATTGTGGTAAAATATATATAACAAAATTGATAATTTTACCTATTTTGAGCATACAATTAGGTGGCATTAAGAACTTTCATAATGTTATGCAGCCATCACCACTTTGATTTCCAAACTTGTTCACTATCCCTAACAGAAACTGTATATCTATTAAACAACAACTCCCCATATCCCACCCCCTCCCCCCTGGTGCTCTCTATTCTACTTTCTGTCTCTATGAATTTGCCTATTCTAGGAACCTCATACAAGTGGAATTATACAGTATTTGCCCTTTCATGTATGGCTTATTTCATTAAGTGTAATGTGTTCAAGTTTCATCCATGTTATAGCACGTGTCAGAATGTCCCTCCTCTTTATGGCTGAATAATATTCCATGGTAGGTATATGCCACGTTTAATTTAATCCATTCATCTGTTGATGGACATTTGTGTCATTTCTGCCTTTTGGCTATTGTCAGTAATGCTACTAAGAACATTGGCATTTAAGTATCTATTTGATTTTCTGCTCTCAATTCTTTCAGATAGATCCATAGAAATAGAATTGCTGGATCATTTAGTAATTCCATTTAACTTGTCAAGAGGCCATATCAGTTTTCCACAGTGGCTGCCCCATTTTGCATCCTTACCAGCAATGCACAGTGTTCTAATTTCTCCACATTGTTGCCAATACTTGCTATTTTCCTTTTTTTAAAAAAAATGTTTATTTATTTAGAGATAGAGGGAGAGTGTATGAGCAGAGGAGGAGGAAAGAGAGAGAGAATCCCAAGCAGGCTCTGTGCTGTCAACACAGAGCCCAATGCAGGTCTTGATCCCACTAACCTTGAGATCATGACCTGAGCCAAAATCAAGAGTCGGCTTAACCCACTGAGCCACCTAGGTACCGCACTATTTTCCTTAAAAAAAAAATTCCATTCTAATGGGTGCAAAGTGGTATCTCACTGTGGTTTTGATGTGCATTTCCCTAATGACTAGTGCTCTGTGGGTCTCACCCCTGCTCTGGTAGTGCCCTCCATCAGTAATGCCTGCAGCACTCATCTGGGCACATATCACTTGTAGGAAGCTCCACAGACATGTCCCTCTCTGGGGCCTCTACTTATTGCGGGGGGGTGGCGGTGGTGGCTCTTGTGGTTCTTTCTTATTCTGATCACAGGACACACTTGAGCAAAAACCATCAGGGAAATTTGAGGAACAGTATTTGTTGCTGACAAGTCCTGGAGGATACATGGCAAGCCCTGAGGGCTACCAGCAAGCTTGCAGGAAAGAGCAGAGAGAAGGAACACAGATCTGGGTCTGCCTTTATTCGCGTGGAGAGCTTGGGTGCCTAAGGGTTTCTTGGGTTCACTCTCTATCGGCAAATTTAAAACATAAGATCAGGAGTTAAAGCATGGGAAGGGAGAAGCATGGGTCACTCAAGTGGTCAGTTATCTAGGTTGCCCAGGGCTTTCTAAAAGGGGAACTTCATGGAATGTGCACCCTAGTTCCATATTTGGTTGGTTTGCTAGTAGCTGCATCCTACATCTGGGAGTATGTTTATTTCAGATGGGTGTCTTTTCAAGTGGGTGCCTCAACAGTCAAGGCCTAATGTCAGGTGCTTACACTCCTGCTAGCGATGTTGAATATGTTTTCATGCGCTTATTGGCGATACTATATATATATATATATATATATATATATATATATAGTATATATGTATATAGTATATATATGTACTATATATATATGTACTATATATGTTATATATAACATATATATATGTTATATATATAGTACATATATATGCAATGTGTAGAAATATTTCATATATAACATATAAAATATATGTATATATATATTTTTTGAGAAATGTCTCTGCAAATCCTACGCCCCTTTTTGAATTGGGTTGTTCAGTTTTGTTGTTGTTGTTGGATAATTTGCATTTTAAACAAGTTTCCAGGTGATGCTGATCTGAGAACCACAGGGTGAGAATCATCGTTTGTTTTTTTTTCCCTTCAAAAACTTTTATTTGTATGAACAGTTCCTAGCTCTTAGTTTATCTTAGAGCTTTTAAAAGAGTAGAGACCTTATATATTTAAGTTTGAAAAAAGTTTCTGCTATTAATCAGAAATAATCCTTTCTACTTCTTTCTGGCTTACCCCTTGGAGTAAGCCAAAAATAAAACCATATTGTACGTTTCCTGACAGAGAGATGAGAAAACAACAGACACAAGTCCTGAATTCTAGAGTTGAGAGAATCACCATTTTAGATGAGATTGTATACGTCAAGTGATTAAGTGCCAGCCTTGTTCATGATATGGAAGTTGGATAAAATTTGTGCGGTGTGTGGTTTTAATCACTTCTTAGGAATCAGACTTTTGATAATTCATCTCCTGTGGATATTCTGGGATTTTGATATATTATCTCGTTCCCCATACAGCAACAATGGAAATCGAGGCAGACCTGAAATTGAAAAATCCCAGTACTATATCACCTAACACCTTCAAACCCCCAGACATTATATCTGGATGTGTTACAATACCCTGGGAATACACATCTTACTAAAGCTGGACAGGATGTTACTACTGACCTGAACATTTAGGAAACTCTTGTTTATATATCAGCATGAAGCCTCAAAACTCCTGACCAGTAGGAGTCATTTCATAAATGCGGCTTTTTTAAAAAAAGAATAATTCAAGGAGCCTGGGTGGCTCTTGTCAGTTAAGTGTCCGACTCTTGATTTTGACTCAGATCACGATCTCACAGCTCATGAGATGGAGCCCTGTGGTGGGTTCTGCTCTGACAGCACAGAGTCTGCTTGGGGTTCTCTCTGTCCTTCCTCCTCCTCCTTCTCTCTCTCTCTTTCTCTCTTAAAAATAAATAAATAAACTTTAAAGAAAGAATAATTATCTTAAAGAACTCTTGCTTATTAGACTGAGTTGGCAGAATTATCATTGGCCATGTGAATATGTAATTACCATGATTTATTTGTCAAGTACTGAACATAGGTAAATTTCCTACACTTTTATTGAATTTGAGAAGTTAATTAGTATGACTATTAAGCAAAACCCAGAGATCATTACATATGAAATATTTCTCTGTAATTCTAATAAACTGATTTCAAAACCTATTAGGCTTGAAATTTCATTCAATAATCCGCAAACATTTTTCTCTTTGGTTAATGGATCTCTGTACTTATCCTTCTCACTAGAAATATTCTAGGACTATTTAAAAGGTTTATAACAGTTCTTGCTGGACATACATAATTAAGTTTATTTTCTGTGAAAATCTGTGGAAATGTCCCTTGGAATTAATGGAAAAGTATAATTTGTCTTATTGTTACTTAGTATTTATGCAGCACTTCATATTTCCAAAGTACTATATAATCACTAGTTCCTCTTGAGCAATTTTTATGTCATTCATTATAATGTCCCTTTGATATAATATGTGATTTACTTGTGTCATGCTTTTTTGATATATTTCAAGAAAAGAGTGGAATAAGATGGGCTCTTGTAATACCCTGTGTTGGGGGTCCCCAAGATCCCCCCAGGTTGGATGATTCACTAGGAAGACCCACAGGATTCAACATCTAGTCACACCAACAGTTATGATTTACTACAGCAAAAGGAATCAAAGCCCAATTAGCCAAAGGAAAAGGCACTTGGGATGAAGTCTGTGGGAGACCAGATGCAGGTGTCCAAGGGTCCAGTGGTTTTGTGTAGGGTGCAGTCAATTCCTCCAACAGCAAGTTGTGGCAACATTTTACCAAGGAAGCTCATTAGAGACTTATCGCCTAAGGTGTTTATTGAGAGCTGATCACAGAGGCAAACTTTTCCTGGCATGTGCCATATATCCAGACTTCCAGAAGGAAAGTAGGTGTTCAGCATTTTGATGATTAATTTTATGTGTCAACTTGACTAGGCCATAGTGCCCAGATATTCGGTCACACATTATTCTGATGTTTCTGTGAGGGTGTTTGGGATGGGATTGACATTTAAATTGGTGGGCTTTGAATAAAGCAGACTATTCCTTGTAATGTTGGTGGGCCTTGTCTAATGAGTTGAAGCCAGAACAGAACAAAAGATTGGCCTTTCCTAAGCACAAAGAGATTCTCCCAGCAGAGAGCCTTTTGACTTGAATTGCAACATTGGCTGTCCCTGGATCTCACCTTTAATGGTCCACCCTGCAGACATGCAGAGTTTGGACTTGCCACCTTCCATAATCATCTGAGCCAATTCCTTAACATAAATCTCTTTCTTTTCTCTCTTTCCATCTCTCTCACATATATATCATATCTATCTATCTATCTATCTATCTATCTATCTATCTATCTATCTCCTATTGCTTCTGTTTCTCTGTAGAACCCTGGCTAATACAAGTATAAGGCATATGGTTTGTACAGTTTAGACAAAGTGAGCCACTCTGATCACTTTGATGGGGGGACACTCCTGAAAAATAAATTTCCAGATACCAGCCAAGGACAAGTCTTGCAGGAGGCCTTTCTAAGGATGGGAGTGTAAGCCTACTGGGTTAACTTTTCTCATATACCCCATCTCATACGCTATATATAGAAAGGTAAGGTAGGGGGGTGGTTCTTGTCTCTTTGCTTGCTCCTTGTGCATGTATACCTTGTTTAAAAACTTGGGGGGGGATCTCTTGTGTCCACAGAACTGGAGGAATATTTTTGTTACATATAAAACCATAAACCAGTGAAAGCATCCCCTATACTTCTGTTCTTGTTATTGTTTAGTATTTTCAATCTGTCTTAACATCACTGCATTATCCAAGTAAAGAAGTTAGTATCAAAAAAGGTAAAACCACCTCGGTAGCCTTCAGATCTGGCCTGCTTGCAGTTTCTGTCCTGTGATTTTTCAACAGAGAACATAACTTTTCTTTTAACTTCACAGGAAATTCTATGCTCCAATGTGCCCGGAGATGTGAAGCATGACAAGAACTACCACCCAAGCAGTTGTCAGAATGAAAAGGCTTTGACAGCGGCTCCTCCAGGGGCTTGCCCTTCTCCCGCAAGCCATCAACAATGAAGATGCTCCTGGGATGGAAGGATGGTGACTTTCCAGGCAGAAACTGTTTTCAGAATCTGTACTTGTTTACTCAAAGGTCTGTAAAGAAGCAGACATGGCCAGGCAGGGGCCACACACACGTTCTAATGCTTTTGCCATCTCAAACTTTCATTTTCTTGTCTCAACATTTTGACAAGGTCTTAACTAGTCTCCTGTGTCTTCTCTCCCCATTTTCAAGTTATTTCATGTGTTGCCGTAAGAATTTTTCTATAAACACGAATCTGGTCGTATTGCCTCACTCAGTCCCCACCCACTATGTCTGGTCTACTGAATAAATCCTCAAGCCCTTGGCATTGCACTGAGAGAATGTCATAGTGTGGCCTGAATTTACCCTCCCAGCCATACTTCTAGTCACCTCCTCATCAAGGGTGGGTCAGTCATTTCCCTTTGACCCCTAAATCTAAGAATCCGTAAGACTGCAAAGCTGTATGATTTTGTAAGACCCACTGTCAGTAAAGTACATACTTTTCAACTAAACTTAGTACTGAAATACACAAATAAGTACATATTCCTTAATTGCGTAGCTTAATCGATTTTCAAAACGAACATATCGCTGTCACCGTCACCCAAATCAAGAAATAGACTGTCACCAGGACTGCCTATAAGTCTCTCCAGACCCTCTCTTGCTCATTCCCTGTCCCCTGCCTTCTATCACCTGTGATTGTTTTTTCCTGTTTTACAACCCTGTAGAAATGGAATCGTACAGGAGGAACTCTTTTGTACCTAGCTTCTTTTCCTCAATAGTTTGTAAGGTTTATCTGTATCAATGTAACAATTGTTGGTTGTTCTCATTGCTGTCTGGTGTTCCAATTTATTCATTTTATTTTTTAAGTTTATTTATTTCTGAGAGAGTGAGAGAGAGCGAGGGGCAGAGAGACAGGGAGAGAGAGAATCCCCAGCAGGCTCGGTGCTGTCAGCACAGAGTCCGATGCAGGGCTTGAACTCATGAACTGTGAGATCATGACCTTAGCTGAGATCAAGAGTCAAATGCTTAACCAACTGAGCCACCCAGGCGTTCCCTTTACCCATTTTATTTTGACAGACATTAAGGTGTTCTCATTATTCGCCTACTTAGCGTAGTGCTGCTCAAAACATTCTTGTATTTTCAGTACTTGTGTTTCAGTAACTATGTGTATGCATGACTATAGGATGTATACGTAGGAGTAAAATTATCAGGCCGTTGGGTACGAATGTCCCTAGCTTTAGTAGATACTACCAAGAAATTTACTAACATAGTTGTGCCAATTACATTCCCAGCGGCAGTGAATGAGTGAGTGTTCCTTCACACCAACATACGGTTCTTTTCCATATTAATTTTGGTGGATGTGTAGTGATATCTCATTGTGGTTTTAATTTATGTTCCCTTAGTGACAACTGATGTTGAGAAACTTCTCATGTTTATTGGTGGTTTTGATTTTTTTCTTTTGTGAAGTGTTCATTCAAGTCCTTTGCTCATTTTGTTTTTCTATTGATTTTAGGCCGTATCGATCTACGAAAAGTTACATATCCTACGTATGGGAAATTTTGTACACATACACAGTTATCCCATTCTGTGTCTTGCCTTTTCACTCTCAGTGTATTTTTTAATGGACACAAGTTCTTAATCTTAATGAAGTCTAATAGGTTCATTTTTTCCCTTTATGGTCAGTGCTTTGGTGTCCTGTTGAGAAATCTGCTTGCTCTAAATTATCAAGATATTCTCCCATCTAGTGGCATTATTGTTTTGTCTTTTATATCTAAATCTGAAATCTTCTAGACTTCATTTTTGCTTATGATGTGAGACAGGAATGTGGCTTTTCCATATGGATATTCATTTGACCCAATTTACCAAAAAGTCCACTGTTTCTCCTTTGCACTGCAAAGTCACCTTTTTATTTTATTTTAATTTTCAACATTTATTTATTTTTGAGAGACAGAGGGCAAGCGGGGGAGGGGCAGAAAGACAGGGAGACACAGAATCCGGCTCCAGGCTCTCAGCTGTCAGCCCAGAGCTGACATGGGGCTCAAACTCACAAACTGTGAGAACGTGACCTGAGCTGAAGTCGGGCACTTAACTGACTGAGCCACCCAGGAGCCCCCAAAGTCACCTTTTCATAAGTCAGATAGCTGCATTTGTTTTGAGTCTATTTCTGGATCCTCTGTTCAGTTCCATCAGTCTGTTTACCTGTCCTGTACCAACACCACATTGTCTTAATTACTGCGGCTTTATAGCATGTTGTGACATTTGGTACTGCAGGTTCTTCAGTTTTGTTCTTCAAAGTTGTCCTGGCTATTCCACATTATTTGCATTATCATATAAACTTTAGAATCAGTTTGTCAATTTTCACGAAAATGAACCTGGGATTTTGATTGGTATTTCATTGGATCTATATTGGTTTTGTTGTTGTTGTTGTTTATTTGTTTTGTTTTGTTTTTGAGCGAGAGAGAGAGGGCACAAGTGAATGAGGGGCAGAAAGAGAGGGAGAGAGAGAGAATCCCATGAGGGGCAGAGAGAGAGAAGTGGGGCTCACCCAAAGCGGGGCTTGAACTCACCCCATGCGGGACTTGAACTCACAAAATGTGAGGTCATGACCTGAGCCGAAGTCAGATGCTTAACCCACTGAGCCACCCAGGCGCCCCTGGATCTATATATCTATTTGTGGGAGAATTTACATTTTATAATATCAAAATTTCCAGCTGGTGCATATGGTTCATTCATTTATTTAAGACTGCTTTAATTTTTGTAAAAATGCTTTATAGTTTATTGTGAAGAGGTCTAGGCTAACACATTGCTTGGGATATTAACATCTATGCTCATGAGAGATATTACTCTATAATTTTCCTTTCC
Source organism: Lynx canadensis (assembly GCF_007474595.2). Lineage (NCBI taxonomy): Eukaryota > Metazoa > Chordata > Mammalia > Carnivora > Felidae > Lynx > Lynx canadensis. The sequence goes on along the minus strand of NC_044306.2, from coordinate 26,656,895 downwards.
TGTAATGTCGCTGTTAGGTTATGTTAGCCCCATAAAACGAGTTAAGAAGTGTTTCTATTCTTATATTCTGTGGAAGAGTTTGTTAAGACTGGTGTTATCCCATCCTTCAGTATGTTTAGATGAATTTATTAGTGGGGCCATCTAACACTGGCAGTTTCTTTGTAAAAGAGGTTTTGCTTTTTTTTTTTTTTTTAAGTTTATTTATTTATTTCAAGAGGGAGAGCATGCACACGAACAGGGGAGGGGCAGAGAGAGGGGGAGAGAGAAAATCCCAAGCAGGCTCCACGCTGTCAGCGCAGAGCCCAACTGAGGGCCTGAACTCATGAACCTTGGAACATGAACTGAGCCAAAATGAGGATTCGGACACTTAACCAACTGAGCCACCCAGGCACCCTGTATAAAAGTTTTAAATTGCAGATTCAATTTCTTCAATAGATACATGTTTGAATTTTTAAATGTAATATTCTGTCAGTGTATTAAATTGTGTTTTCCTTTGGATGTGTATATTTGGTTTAAATTGTCAATTTGTTGACATAATGCTGTTCATAATATCTCATCAGCTTTTTCACATGTTTAATCTACAGTGATGTCCTTTTTTTATTTCCAATATTCACAATTTGTGTCTTATCTCTATTTTTATTATCAGTTATGCTAAATATCTATCACCTTTAGACATTTGAAAGACATTTGTCTTTCAAAGAACCAATTTTTGACATTGTTGATTTTCTTTGCTTTATAGTTTTGATTTCTTTTATCTCTCCTCTTTGTTATTTCATTTCTTCTTCATTATTTGGATTTAACTCACTGTGTTTTAAAAAATTGTGATGGGGGCGCCTGGTTGAGCATCCGACTTTGGCTCAGGTCATGATCTCACGGCTCGTGAATTCAAGCCCCGCGTTGGGCTCTGTGCTGACAGCTAGGAGCCTGGAGCCTGCTTCGGATTCTGTGTCTCCCTCTCTCTCTGCCCCTCCCCGGCTCATGCTCTGTCTCTCAAAAATAAATAAACGTTCAAAAAAAAATTTTTTTTAATTGCTTGTGATGGATACTAGCAGTATATGCATTTAAAACACTTTTTTTATATGATCATGTGATACCATTCAGCTTTTTCCCCATTCTATTTAAAAAAAAATTTTTAATGTTTATTTATTTTTGATTGAGAGAGAGAGAGAGAGAGAGCACAAGCCAGGGAGGGACAGAGAGACAGAGCAGGCTCCAGGCTCCCAGCTGTCAGCCCAGAGCCTGACACAAGGCTTGAACTCAAGAACTATGAGATCATGATCTGAGCCAAGGTAGGCCGCTTAACCAACTGAGCCACCCAGGCACTCTCCCCATTCTGTCTTGTGTGACTAAAAACATGTGTTTTCCAAGAAAGGTCCTCTAACAAACTAGGGATATAGTTGGTTAATATGAAAATCTTAGTTTTCTAGAAAGCAACTTGTATGGTGTAGAGCTATGGCCATAATTATAACTGTTAATATAAGAATTCCAAATGTTGCCTAGTGGTCTGGATGATGGGGATCTTCTTTTACACACCCAAGCTTTTACGTAGTAGGAAGTGACTTAGCACCAGAAAGAACTAAATGCTGGGCGGTGTCCTTGGACAATATGTCATCTTTCATCTACGTTTGAGATGAGTCTATTAGTAGGACTGTATTAGTTTCCTACACCTGCCATGACTAAGTACCAGCAACTGGATGGCTTAACAGAAATTTATTGCCTCACAGCCCTGGAGGCTTGAAGTCTGAGATCCAAGTATGGACAGGACAGCACTTCCATTGAAACCTTAGGGGAAAGCATCCTTCCTTGCCTCTTCCTAGCTTCTGGCAGTTTGCCGGAAATCTTGGGTGATCCCCAACTTACAGATGCATCACTCCAATCTTCCACCTTCGCAAGGCCATCTTCCCTCTTTGTATGTCTCTCTCTGTATTCAACTTTACCCTCTTTAAGGACACCGATCCTATTTGTATAATATAGCATTATATTGTATAATAGGATTGTATAATAGTCCTACTTGGTTAGGGTCTACCCTTATGACCTCATTTTAAATTGATTAGCTCTGCAAAGATCCCATTTCTAAGTAAGGTCATATCCTGAGGTACTAGGGGTTAGGACTCCCAACATGGCTTTTTGGAGGGATATAACTGAACCCACAACAAAGACAATGTCAGTGCTTGTTGAGAAGGCTCCACAGATGGCCAAATGGAAAGCCAGACAATGGAGAGGGGAAGGACAAACATCCCATAGACAGGCAGCTAGAACACTCTCCTCGCATATGGAGACATATCATTTCCATGACTGACATGTTGCACCACAGATTCACCAGCCTTCTTGGGCAATACGATTTCCAACATGTGACCATACTTGCTTTAGTCCTCAGAGTGAACATCTGATCACTTGTAGCTCCCATATGCACAAAATAATTTGGTCCTGGTGTTCGGATATATCACTGATGGGAAACCTGGCTCAGCATTGTGAGGCCAAATTGCACAAACTGCTTTCAAACCGATACATGTTAACCTAAATCCCTATTTTCAAGGTGGCAGTAACCTTAGGAGAAAAGCAGTTGTTTAGAACCCGGTCAACAGCTGATGCATGTACTTCTAGATTCCATTGGCGCTTCTCTGTGGCACCTCTTAACCTTTCAGAAATTTAGTACCTACTCTGCTCCTGTGATTGTCATTTTCTGCAATGTTTCTTTCTCAACCGCACCTTAGCTGGATCACCCTCTAGATAGCATCGATAGATTTTTAAGACCAGAAAGCAGCCGGGCCAATGAACCACTAAAAATAGCTACATTCATGGATCAATTAAATCCAGCTTGACATCTTTAGCGCATCTGTAATGCGATAATAATGATGATCTACCTCCTAGCGATGTTGTGAGGAATAACCAATGAATGATTGCAAAGCACCCTGAAAATAGAAAGGGCCCGATAAAAGCTTGTAATTATTAATGGTAATCATTTGCAAGTGACCTAGAAATTACTAAGTTATAGCATTCATTTTGTCGTGCGTTCTTTTTGCATAACGTTTGGATTTCCAGCCCCAGGCTCTGTGTTGAGAGAGATTATAAGCTGCCACACGCTGCAGCCCTTGGGAGCCTTCTAAGGAAAAACTTAAAAGCAATCTATCCCTGTACAGTATACAGGGTATACTGTATATCCTCGTATCTCTGGTCTTTAAAATTTGCCTTTCTTCCCTGTAGTTGAAATTAGAGATAAATTCTTGATAGTCATTCATTGATCCGACTGTTACTTAATGAGCATCACAGACACAGACGTGGGTTCTGAGGACACAAGGCAGAAAAATAGACATAGTACCTATTCTCTTGGAGTTTTTGGTCTGTGTAGATAAAATTAAAATAAGTGAGGTGGCGATAGCAGAGGATGCTAGGAAGGGGCAAATACCCGGCCAGCCCATCCCCAGGAGCGGGAACGTACAGGCAGGGACTGGATCGAAAGCATATTGTTCGGGTGGAACATCACGCATCGCCCTGGAGGGTCATCCTGCCCCACTTCTACCCTGCTTTCACAGAAGAACTGTGACTATGGGTCATCTGCCCCACCGCCTTATTTCTCCGGGTAATCATTCATCAACGTCTTTTGTCTTCCCTCTTTTTAAAAAGCTCAACAGGAGAGGCAGCTCTTTTACCAAACCAGGCAGGACTTACTCTATCTCCTCAGCTATCTAGGGGCCAGACTGAGTTAACTGGTAACTGGGCACCAGACAATTGTGCGATACTCCCTTAGGTTTCCATGTCTGCTGGACCTGGAACGTTCTCTGTGAAGAAGATAGAACCCCTCCAGTAGGTTCGACTTTATTGCAAAACTAACAGTGGCCCGAGTTAGAGGGCCCCACTGGTGGCCCTAGTGGTCCTAGTCAGGGCTTTGGGTTATCAGTCCCGCTCTCCTCACCACGTCCGCATCCCTGGTTTCTCCTCCTTCCTGTGTCTTGGTGTTGAAGGTCCTAACTCATCTCCCAGTTCCTTGGAGGCAGGTCCTTATTTTCCCTGCATTTTCTGACGAGTGGATATTCCATCTTGCATCCTGGACCTTCTTTGTGATTAAAGAGTCCCTCAACCCACATGTCCTGGTGACAGAGTCCTGAGTCACAGCCCTTTTCTTCTAATGGTTGCCATTCCACACCTGGGAGCTCAGGTGTGGCTTTTTCTGTCCCTTCCCGACACAACCCGGGACCTGGACTTGTTTTAAATGGTGTGTTAGTGGTACTTGAATCTGGCTTATTCACTCCTTCTTTTCCTTCCTGCCTTCTGCAAATATTTTGAATCCCTTCTCTGATCTCAGCACAGTGCTTGACCCTGGGGACACAAAGGTTTTAATAGCATTCAGATGCCTATGCAGCTGTCTGTAGAATCACCAGACATGAGCTGGATCCCTGGTGGGGACCCACACTGCTTCACAACTTGTGAGGTGAAGTGCACCTAAAGATAAGGTCAGGGAAGGCCAGGGTTTGAAGCCGCACTTCAAAAAGTGGCTGCTCCCTGGGTACTTACCAGAGCAGCTGACCACTGGCTCTGACCAGGTAGGATCTCTCTGTTCTGACTTTGGACTCATTCAGCTTCCTCTCAGCTCTGCTTAGCAATCGGCCCTCTCCTCTGAGCACAGTCTGACCCAACCAGTAGCTATTTTTTTCTGCTCAGCACATCCTGTAATTCCTGTAATTGTTCCTAGCCTCTGTAATGGCTTTGACTGTAACCATGAACATTTCTTCTGCGTCTGATTTTCCCAAGGCCCCAGAAGGAAGCATTTGACTCTCCAATTTCTTGCATTTGACCTCTTGGATCAGTTTTAGAAGCTCAGTCAAGTATGTGGGTCCTACCACCCTGAGATGCAGATCTTACTGCCTGGATTTCTGCTTCACTAGCTGGACCCATCCTCCTGCTGCCCCCAAAGCGTGGTTTTAGCCCAGAGGCGAGAGCACAACCATTGCTTGCTTGCGGGTTGCAAGAAGAAGCAGAAAGGACGTACTCTGGGCTCTTGGTTTGGAATCTGGCTCCACCACCTACTTGGTTGTGTGATTTGGGGCAATTGACTTAACATCCACAAACCTCAAATTCTACTCTATAATTAAGGGGGATAAAATCCATTTCAGCAGGCTGTCGTGAATATTACATAAGACAGTAAGTGGAAAGTACTAGCACGAGGCCTGGCATTGAGTAGGTGCTCACAGATGCTGGTTCCTTCATAATGTTTAGAGTGCTGCTTCAAATCTGCGATATCGGCTTGACTTCTCAAATCTCCGTAAGGTCTGCACTTCGTCCACTTCAGATTGCACGTTGCTATTATCACCGGTAAATGCATTCCTAAGCTGGAGACAGGGAAAGAGAGACAACAGATTAAACTCAACCAAGATTAGCAAACCCAGGGAAAGAGTGTGGTTCTTATATGTCCTTAAATGCCTGTCACTCAGAACAATGTCACCTGATAGTGAAAATGGTAAATATCTGTGAATCCCCAGCACAGAGTAGAATGCTCTCTCTTAATACTTACAGAAATCAGAAATCAACCTCTGGGTCTAGGTCAGGTGCGTCCCTCAGTGCCTATTTTCTAAACTCCAAGATTTGAAGAGAATCATAATTTTTTTTTAAGTGATTGCTCAGGGAGGCTTTATAAGGCTATAGTTTAGTACAATTATGAGGTTAGATTCTAGGGCTGCTAACCTGGCAGTCCTGTGACCCCCCAAGGACAAATTAATTTAAAGTGAATGAAGAAGAACTACAATTATTACCTTTTGGAGAGCCAAGGAGTGCTTGTTAGGAACAAAGTGTGCAATCAAATGCTGATGATGGTTCTGCAGGCTGAGCATTTCTGAATACTTTAGGTACACAAATTGCTTTTGGTTCGTGTAACTCTGTTTCGACGTGAAATTTGCTCCTCAGGGGAAGCGGAAAAGAAAAATTTAAGTCTTCTCTTCGGGTCCACCGTTCAGGGAAAAATGGCACCGTTTTCATATAATGAGGCATCAGGTGGGAGGCAGTCCTGGTTCTGTCCCAAGTATTCCTCTCTGTTTTGTTATTCCACATCAGAGATAGCACAGAGTAAGCTCATCTGGGCATTTTTGTACATTGTGATTGTCATTAACCAAATACGTTGCAGTGCTTATTTTTGGAATATAAATCTTCAGATGACATAGCAAAGATAGAGCGGGTTCCTTTTGAATTGTCACCAGAGGATGATGGGACTCCAATTGCTCAACTGCTGTAGTCGGGGCTGGGACTCTATGCCCCTTTCAAGGACCCTTGAGGTTAAGTAGGATGATGTTTCTTAGAAATTCAAGTGATGAGATATTGTAATAGAACAATAACTATACTCTAGATTTGTATTTTTCTTTTAAGTAGTTTAAGATGCTTTCATGTGTTTTCTCTCCTTTGGGGGGGGAAAACCCTGGATACATTTTCCATTTATGCTTCTATATATTAGAATAAAAATTGCTTGCGTTTTATTGATCCTACATGATGGGGTTATTCACCCTAAGATGCTCTTCAAGGAAGAAGGAAAGGTCTTTTGGATGCTTACCCATGGGCCTAGAATCTGTAATTCATGGCTTGTAGTAAACTCCTAGCTACTGCCTTGCTTTAGGTGGATTTAGGCAAGGATTTTACCTCTCTGGACTTCCATTTGTCTGTGCAGAAAATAAGGGTTAATACAGAAAAAGGTGTCCAGTTGCTTGGCTAGCACCTGAGCAATGTGGCATCCGAGGCCCTGAGAGTTCCACATGGCCTACTCCTTGACTGTGAGGGGCGTTGGTAGGGAGGGGACGCAAAAATGCTGGCGGATACACCCAGCAAGAATCCACCTCTCCTTGCCTTCTGTACCTGCACCTAAGGGACCCTAGACTTCTCCACATGCCTGCAGTCTCAGATAGGAGGAGACATTTGGGCTTCTCCGTTACTTTGATGGAAATGGCCACAGAAGCAGCCCTCCCTCCCCAAACGTAGGCAGGCATTGAATTGCTGCGTCCTCAGCAGGTACCCATGCTATTCATTAGGGTAGCCACTTTGCTCTGTCATCTCTAACACAGCAAGATTTGGGGCCACCTCTGAGACTTTGCCGCAAATTCAGGACCATGGCCAGTCGCTCATGAGGTCTTGGTGGATCTGTTTTTCCCCATCTGTTTTCCTCACTCTATCGTCTCAGCCTTTACTCCCCTGAAATTGAGGAAACTACTCATCTCAACAAAATAATCAATGAGCATACCTAATGAGTTCCCAATTTTATACCCAGAAGCCTACCCCATTGTGTATGTTTTTGAAAGCCAGGTCTTTATATTTACATATGGTTGGAAAAAATTATCAGATACACAGAATAAAATCTCCTATATTTCTCATTCATTCTCAACTCCTCCTAACTTTGAGAATAGCCAAGAGCTTTAGGATAAAAAGAAATTTTCAATGCTGCCCGGAAGAGACACCACAAATTTTCTTCTTGGCTAATATCTATTCCTCTATCCACACTCACACCATTTTGAGCTCTGAGTTTTAGCATATCATACCACAGCATTACACTCTAATCCTTACCACTAAATCATAGTTCTGCACTGATACAACAGGTTGAAGGGACTCCACATGGGTGGATTTTCTGATGAGCAACTTTCTTTGATCTAAGAAACTAAAGTTAACATACTTGCCTTTGAGTTTCTGCCAGTCTTTTATTTGAGACATCTAAACAGAGATCTCCCCCACTTGACGCTTCTAAACAGCATCTAAAAAGACAAAGCTGCCAAGAGATAGTAAACAACATTCAATAAATAGAACCTGTTTTGGAGAAGGCCTTCTGGTGTTGTGTGTTTGATGCAGGACTTGGAAATGTTCCCAGTCTGTTAATAATTGATGGGCTATTCGAACATACTGAGGCACAAATACACAGCTTTAAGCGGGAAAATTCTTATTTGTCCTTATTCACCCCCTTCCTTGTCCCCATAGAGTTATTTGTTGTCATAACATTCTAAGGGTGTTCTTCCAAAGTAATTCCAGAGTCTAAGAAGGCATTCAGAGAGAGTTTTTAGTATCCAGTTGGATTCCACACACTCTCCAAAGAATTCCTCAGGGTTGACCCCATCAGGTCAGATTTTAAAGTTAATCTACTTGGGGCGCTGGGTGGCTCAAGTCTGTTAAGCACCTGACTCTTGGTTTCTGCTCAGGTTATGATCTCACGGTTGGTTGGTGAGTCCGTGTCTGGCTTTGTGCTGACACCGCAGAGCCTGCTTGGGATTCTCTCTCTCTCCCTCTCTTGTCTCCTCCCCCACTCGCGTGGTCTCTGTCTCTCTCAAAATAAATAAACTTAAAAAAAAAAATTAAGTTAGGGGCGCCTGGGTGGCGCAGTCGGTTAAGCGTCCGACTTCAGCCAGGTCACGATCTCGCGGTCCGTGAGTTCGAGCCCCGCGTCGGGCTCTGAGCTGATGGCTCAGAGCCTGGAGCCTGTTTCCGACTCTGTGTCTCCCTCTCTCTCTGCCCCTCCCCCGTTCATGCTCTCTCTCTGTCCCAAAAATAAATAAACGTTGAAAAAAAAAAATTAAAAAAAAAAATTAAGTTAGTCTACCCCAAAGAGACTGGATGGGAACATTTTGGGGAAACAATTGCTTTCCTTATAAAGCAGCCTCTCTAATTGGACAGACGAGAGGATGGAAGACTCCTATTTTCTTGGCAGATAGGGGGCTTTCTCCTGCGTTCTGGAAAGTTCAGCCCGAATCTCGCCTTATTCTGAGATGGCGCTGGTCCCGGCTGTGGAGGCCACAGAGCCTCCCTTTGTTGCTGAGCTGCGCAGGACGTCAGCCGTAGCCTGACAAGCCTCTAGCGTTCCCATCAGGTCCCAGGGAGAACAGCCTGGTGCAGAGCCGTGGGCAGAAATGCAGAAAGACTGAGTTTTAATTAATCAACAAAGTAATTAGATAAGGTACAAGGTGGCCTGCAAAGGTACGTAGCGTTCGGCAATGTTGAAAATAAGCAAGGAAATCAAGACGAGTGGTGCTTGTAGGAGAAAGGAAATGAAGGGACGGGATTAAGATGAAAGTAGGGGTGAAGCGTGCACCGAAAGTACAGCTCTAAAGCCCGGGGTGCATCGGGCGCGCAGTGTGATCGGTTACACTTAACACCGGAGGGGGCCAGGTCCCAGGGCCCGCATCGGCGTCTTCCATCTGCCAGCCACAAAGAACTTCCTTTCACAGGTTTTGTCCGGAGTATCTGCTACCTCATTCTTGCATCAAACACCGTGATCGGATTTAATGCGGTTATTTGGTTTAATTCTTTCAATGTAGGCAGAAGAAAGATCACATTCTCTAAGTCGAATAGGTGTGACAAAGCTTTCTCTCTGAGACCCACAACAGTCTCATGTTCTCATGCTTCATCTCTCCGGCTTCTCCCTTTAGTGCTCTGCACAGGAAGGACAAAGAAAAGGAAAAAAAAATCATTTTTCTCCTACTGTGTGTGAGGGGCTGGGCTAGGTTATTTGCATAGATTATTCCATTTAGTCCTCACAATAAACCTAGGAGGGAGGTACTCTTTCCCCCATGTTATAGAGGAGGAAAGAGGCTCCCAGAGGTTTGTAAATGTACCTGATCTTGGTGTGTGTTGGAGGCAGGGTTTGGACCCACAAGCTGACCTCGATGATAAATCAAACATAGCTATAGTTTCTGCTTAAATCAATCAATCGGCAATATCTTTCTAAGATCTACCTTGTGCTTGGCCCCAGAGATATTCCATAATTCCACCAGGCTCTCCCATCTATTTGCTAACTCTCAGCATGGGGGAAGGATCTGTGGATAAAAGAGGGGTAAAAGGGATTTTTTTTTATTCCAGTGATATTTCCTTCTACCACTTTATTATTATTTTTTTCCTGATCATCCTCCCCAAAGCACTATGTTGGTCAGGATATTAAAAATGAGCAGAAAACCTTTTCTATTTTTCTTTTTTCCCAGCTACTCTTTATCTAAGCAAGGCATAGCTAGCTAGAGGTAATTTCAATCCATTTTCGAGAAAAGACTGCCTGCCTTGGCATGTTTTTATCCATAATACCATCAGGCTGTACATGAATCCAGGACAAAGTGTCTTCATTGTATTATGCGGGAGAGAAATAGAGTCAAAGTCATCTTAACTTTGTAATGAATAGCATTTTGTCAGAGTGAATATTTGGCTCATGGGATGTTAAAGGAGCAACAGGACTAAAATGCTTTAATGGTCCAGAGACTAGCACAGCAAAATGAATTTATTGCTTTTAGTAGGGTTCCCGGTGGACAGCACGTAATGAAATTCGCTATCTGATAAGGCCGTCTTGGTGTGGGAGACTCGCTGGCAGGCGGGAGCAGCATACTGAATCCCGGGGCTCGGGAAACCTGAGGTGACCCTCACACCTGCAGCACAAGTGGCAGATTGCTCCCCCGTCTGGGTGAATTGATACACAGAATAAACGCGTGAGAGCCTTCACGGGGAGGAGGTGTCACGGGCCTATCAGTTGCTCTGCTCAAGACCATTCATTTTCAGGGGTGGCCGTGCAGATATTATTAGACAGACTGAGCGCAAATAGGACACCGACGGCCTGACTGTACTTGGATGAACCATAAAACAAATCACACCAATTTGTTTCTGGAAGGGGGTGTTTTTTCACCAGACCCAGAGGCCCAAATAAGATCTCTGGATGCCAAATAACAACGTAAATTAATTTGGCACCTCTGACCTCCAGGCACAAGGCCACTCATTGGACAGAAGAAAAGTGGCAGAGTGGGGACAAATGAATATTGGAAGAGGTGTGTAAGGGGCTGATGCTTGTAGGGAGGGGCTTTCGGTTTTGCCAAAGAATAAAAGGTTACAACATTCCCATAGCCTCTAAGATGGAGGGGAGCCCAGAGGACTCACCGCAAAAACGAGTCCACAAGTAGGAAAACAGGAGTGTTAGGCGAGAAACGAACATCTTATCTGGAGGCAATTCTAATGAGTATCAATTGAGAGGAGGAGACAAATCCATATACCACTTTCCCCTCACTGCCAAGAAGCATATCTCGGAGCTTACATTTCATCATTCACCCTACTTACGCATGGTGGTAAGAAATCATGTCGTTAGCTTTGCTTGTTTTCCACTGGGTTGAATGTTGTCTAGGACAGAGACCATATTACTGGGGGAGTACGAATTAGTACAACCGCTTTGGGAAACAGTTGGTGTTATCCCCTAAAGGTGCACCTTAATGTACCCTATGACCTAGCAGTTCCACTTTTAGGCTTATTGCCAAGGTGAATTCTTGCACATACACAGCAGGGATATGTATGAGAATGTTCGTAATACTAAAACCTGGGAACAGATGCTTATAACTGAAAAGAACAAATAAATGGTGGGTTCACGTAATGGATATACAGTAGTCAAACAAATGAACCACAGCAATGTTACAATTAGTATGGATAAATCTCTGCAATAAATAATATGCAAGTGGGAAAAAAACCGAGACTGAGCAAAATGAATATACCCTTTTGGTAAAGTTAAAAACAAATTATATACTTTATTTATTTATTTATTTTAAAGTTTATTTACTTATTTTGAGAGAGAGAGAGAAAGAGAGAGATGGAGAGAGAGAGAATCCCAAGCAGGCTCCGTGCTGTCAGCACAGATCACGACGTGAGGCTCAATCCCATGAACTGTGAGATCCTGACCTGAGCCGAAATCAGGAGTTAGACACTTAACCAACTGAACCACCCAGGTGTCCCTAAATCATATACTTTTATTTTATTTTATTTTTTCCAAATCATATACTTTTAAAGGACTCCATAGATATACAGAAAACGCACACGTGTATATATGAAGGCATGGGAATGATGATCACAGAATTCAGGGTGATTTGGGATGGGCTGGGGAGACCATGTGGTTGGATGTGGGTTGTCAAGGTCCTGGCTTTTATTTTGGCTGGTGGTTTTGCAGGTGCTTAATACAGATGACTAAATAAGAAATAAATGAGAATGGGCCATGCATAGGCCTGTGATGAGAGTGGTACCAAGGTTTATTATGATGAATCCAATTGTGGCCACCTGAGATCCAAAGGGAAAACCAAGAAAGAGAAAAGAGGAAATTATGCTGATCCCAGAACACTTCACTTAGTACTTGGTGCTTAACAGGATTTCACAGTCATGCTGGTGGAATAAAATATTTGAATCTAATCAGGCGCCTTGGTGATAATGTTACTCATAATTAGTACTCCAAGCAGAGTGGTTCTTACACGCTGGTCCAAGTTTTTGAGTCTTGAATCAAGAACTGACATAATTCATATGAAGAAATTATTTTTTTCTGAATATCTCAACATTTATTTCAACATTTTATCAAAGCGTAGACAGAAACATTGAAAGAATTTTATAATGAACTTCATATATCTACCACCTAGATTCTACCATTAACATTTTATTCTATTTTATCACATTTCCACCCATTCTTTTATCTATCAATCTATATCTCAGTTTTTAGCTGTATTTCAAAATCAATTACAAATCTCAGGCTACGTCTTACTAGATACTTCTGCATTCGTATCTTTAACTAGTTTCACATTTATTTTCATTTCTGATTTACAGGGGATATCAAAGAAAAAAGTTAAGGCATTTCTTGAATGAGGAAGAAAAGTGAATGACAAGTAGATTCGAAACTGAAAGCAATAAAATGAATGTGGCTTTAAAAAAAAAAAAATGCTTTTAAACAAGCGCCCTCCAGCATCTCAAGAGCATCATGACCAGAGAGCAGAGTGCTGTTCTGCCATCAGAGGAGGACGAGTAGATCCTGAGTGCGGCCCGAGAGAGACACAATTCAGAGCTAGGTGGTACCAAGGTAAGTGCACATGAGGAACTCTTGAGAAGCCAAATCAAATCCCTAAACTCTGAGTAGCCTCCGTGTCAGGTTATGTGGATTCTATCATAGAAGCACTCACAGCCTTCCTGGAGCACTGCTGCTCAGTTTCCGTTCTGAGCCGCACTGGGGGTGATCCTTCAGATAGGAGAAGCCCCGGTAAGGCTCTCACAAGCAAACGTGACAGACTCTGGCAAGACAGTTTTTACCCCAACGCGCCACCATGATTGCCTAACCAAAATTATTACAGCTGCCACTCTCCCAAATCGGTGCCCTCCCACCAAAGACTTCCAGGTGGTTTGAGGGACCTCAGTTCCGTGTTCTTCACACTCCAATTCAGAAGAGGAGACTATTGAAAGAATTACGGTCATCCTAGTTTAGCCCATTGTGTAAATCTTCCACTGCCACCAAAGAATTGCTCCCCTGGATTAATTCTACCAAAACCGTCTGAGAAAAACAATTCTTGGTATGATGGGCTACTATCAGAGAGCTCCGGTTAACGCATATGTAACTTCGTGAGCACAGATGTAACCTGGAAGGAAGACATACAAATATTTAGCTTGAAAGATTTACAAGCAATCATTTCGAAGGGAGCAATACTTTAAAACAGGGATCAGCAGATTACGGTTGGCATGTCAAATCCAGTCCGCAGTCTGCTCTTGTATACGAAGTTTTGGTGGAACACAGCCACGCTCATTAATTGATGTGTTGCCTATGGCTGCTTTCGTACTCAACAGCAGTGTTGGGTAGTCGCAATGGAAATTATATGGCTTGCAAAGGCTAAAATGTTTATTCACTGGCCCTTTACAGAAATCATTTGTGAAACCCTGGGCTTAATGGAGTGGCTCCTGGGGAAGGTGCATTTTGATGGGGTGGGGAGGTATCCATGAAGGTGAAGCGTTGGCTTCCAGACAGTCCTGTGGAGTCACCTATGGATGTGTGTTTCTTTCCACACTCACTGCATCAACCAAAGAAAGTCTGCTCCATTTTTTTTTTTTTTTTACATGAGGGTTTCTGCATTGTCTGAACAAAGAGTTTTACGGGTTTTAGAAGTTAAAACAAATAAACACTGCCTACCTCAGTGCTTTTCAATCCTGGCTGCACAATGGAATTGTCCGGGACCTTTCTTTTTTTTTTTTTTCTTTTTTTTTTTTTTTTTTTTTTCAACGTTTTATTTTTATTTTTGGGACAGAGAGAGACAGAGCATGAACGGGGGAGGGGCAGAGAGAGAGGGAGACACAGAATCGGAAGCAGGCTCCAGGCTCTGGGCCATCATCAGCCCAGAGCCCGACGCGGGGCTCGAACTCACGGACCGCGAGATCGTGACCTGGCTGAAGTCGGACGCTTAACCGACTGCGCCACCCAGGCGCCCCATGTCCGGGACCTTTAAAAAAAAGTGTATTTATTTATTTTGAGAGAGAGAGAGAGAGAGAGAGAGTTCGAGCAAGCACTGGAGCGAGCAGGGGAGGGGCAGAAGGAGAGAGAGGGGAGAGAGAGGGAGAGAATCTCAAGTAGGCCCCATGCGGTCAGCACAGAGCCCGACCTCATGAACCATAATATCATGACCGTAGCTGAAATCAAGAGTCGGATGCTTAACTGACTGAGCCAGGCCCTTTTTTAAAAATAACAACAGTCAGGATGCCTGGGTAGCTCAGTCTGTGAAGTGACCGACTTCGGCTCAGGTCATGATCTCATGGTTCATGAATTTGAGCCCCACGTCCGGCTCTGTGCTGACAGCTCAGAGCCTGGAGCCTGCTTCGGATTCTGTGTCTCTTTCTGTCTCTGCCCCACCCCCACTTGCGCTCTGTCTCTCTGTCTCAAAAATGAATAAACGTTAAAAAAAATTAAAACAAAACAAAACCAACAGTCTGCCCCAGAATGGAAACAAAACAAACAGAAACAAACTTCCTAGGTGACTCTATTACACACCCGGGCAGGAAAGCCACTGGTGTGGAGAGCAAGGAGGTCAGTTCCTGGTGAGGTGCCCCCAGAGGGAGGCCTTGGACAGTAATGGGCATGAGTGAGAGCCCCGAAAAGCTGGCAGGACTGACAGGAGGGAACCCCAAGGGGCAAGAGAGACACAGAATGTAGGAGTTGAATCAGGGCATTCACAGGCCAAAACCTCTTAAAGTTGACGTACAGCTAACTTGTATCCTAATTGACAGTGCAAGTCCACTTAATATACTCCCTCCAGGCCACTTAAACCCGGACAGCTGCAGTGAAAGGTGCAATCCAGAAACATATTCGGAGTCGGCCTTGATTTAAAAGGAAAACCTAATGAGAATTTTAAAGCATGCAATGGTACCACACTATCGTCCTGTTCCTAGTCCTTAGGGCCTCGTGGGAGGTCATTTTGCTGTGGGAGGTGGTGATAAAATGGCAGCGAGGAAGGAATCCAGGACAAAAAATAATGCCTTGGTTTCCACTGGTAGGAACTTAAGCTCCATTCTCTTCTCACCTGAGAGTCTCTCTAGCATGTTCCTGGGTGATGCTCTGGTGTCTTTGAAGCTCCGAGGGTAAGCTACACACAAGGTGGGGGGGGGGCGGTGAGTTTAGAGGGACTAGGTTAGGATGTTCCTATGGGGGCAGAGCTGGTGACCTCTGAAGGCTTCTCTGATAAGAAGAATCTCTGATTCTACCAATAAGCAACCAGAAACAAGTGCCCCCAGGATCCCACTGTAAGCTAAGGGAGAGAATTCTCTTTTCCTCTAGAGAAAAGTACCTTAAGCACACTGACCCTCTAGGGAGTGCCTACCCCACCTACTGGGACCTGCAGTTCCAAATACCCAGCAGGAAAGACAAATGAGACTCTGAAATAGTTGTGAAGAGATTCCTTTCTGTACTTAAAAAAATTTTTTTTTAACGTTTATTATTGAGAGAGAGAGAGAGAGAGAGAGAGAGAGAGAGAATGAGAGAGAGCAGGAGAGGGGCAGAGAGAGAAGGAGACACAGAATCCAAAGCAGGTTCCAGGCTCTGAGCTGTCAGCACAGAGCCCGACGCAGGACTCGAACCCACGATCTACAAGATCATGCATGACCTGAGCCGAAATTGGACCCTCAACCAACTCAACTGAGTCACTCAGGTGCCCCCCTTTCTGTACTTTTGAGGTGTAATGGATATATAACATATTAATTTCAGGTGCACAACATAATGATTTGGCGTTTGCATATATTGCAAAATGATCGCCACAGTGTCTGGTTATGACAGCCATCATCACACACAGCCACTGCTTTTCTTTTCTTGTGATGACAACGTTTAAGATCCACTCTCAGCAACTTTCGAACATGCAATACAGTATTAACTATAGTTGCCATGCTGTCCATCACATTCCCAGTACTTTATTTTATAGCTGGAAGGTTGTACCTTTTGGCGTCCTTCATCCGATTCGCCCACCTTTCATGGAAAAGATTCCTTTTTGAAAGCCCACGAAATGCACGGAAGGTGGGGGTGGGGGGGAGGGGGTTGAATGGGTGCACACACAGGTGAGAAGGGCAGGGGCAGAGCCCCAAACGTGCTTCCTCTTGCCCTTTAGACTTGGAATTTCTATTTTCCCCTTGAACGCCTTTCATCATCCCAATACTGCCAAACTTTACCCATATTTCAAGACCATTTGTGACTCCATTGTGCAGTCTCCTCAAATGGTCCCTGGCTGAGCTGGTCACTCCCATCATGTTTCCATGCCACCCAGTTAATTTCCCTATTTCAGCCGTGCTATGATGTGTCCTGGCTGTGGGCTCCCCAGGACACAGGTACTGCCTGTGTTCTCTCTGTCCCCTGCTTGTCCAGCCATACAATGCGGGCTTACAAAGCATTTCTACCTATTTCTCTGTTTTGTTTTGTTAAGCAGTACCTTAAAACTATGCTTAAGGGGCGCCTGGGTGGCGCAGTCGGTTAAGCGTCCGACTTCAGCCAGGTCACGATCTCGCGGTCCGTGAGTTCGAGCCCCGCGTCAGGCTCTGGGCTGATGGCTCGGAGCCTGGAGCCTGTTTCCGATTCTGTGTCTCCCTCTCTCTCTGCCCCTCCCCCGTTCATGCTCTGTCTCTCTCTGTCCCAAAAATAAAAAAAAAAAAAAAAAAAAAAAAAAAAAAAAAAAAAAACTATGCTTAAATCGGGGTACCTGGGTGGCTCAGTCAGTTGAGTGTCCGATTCGTGGTTTCGGCTCAGGTCGTGATCTCTTGGTTCATAGGTTCAAGCACTGCTGATCCTGCTTGGGATTCTCTCTCTCTTCCTCTCTCTGCACCTCCCCTGCTTGTTTGCTCTCTCTCTCTCTCTCTCTCTCTCTCAAAATACACAAACATTTAAAAAATTAAAAGTATGCTTAAATTGTCTCCTATAAAGAATGGGTAATGTACGTGCCAGGCATTATGGTCTGTCCCTGGGATGCAAAGGTGAATGGAAAATAGTTCCTGGGCTCTAAGGTGTCACAGTTTAGGGAGAGACTTACATAACCAGAGAGAAGTGAGCTACTTTAGAAGCAGAAGCAGGGCAGTGTGGGAGCAAAGAAGGACGTGTGAACCTCTCCTGCATAGGCCAAGAAAGACTGACTGGTGAGAGTATGAGAATTTAGGCAAGACCTTAACAGCGAATCTTTTGTGTGGGGGGCGGGCAGGGAGGGGGTCCAGGAGGGATGGGGGATGGGAAGTAGATGGATGGGGGAACGTTTTAGAGTGTTTAGGTCTAGAATCATGGCGGGGAAAGAGCATAGAAATGTACTTTCCACCGATTACCTTGAGGGGAGGCTACTCTTTTCCTGGACCGTTACAGTTCTGGGGATGCCAATCCCTAAAAGAGGATGGAAGAGAAAGAAAGAGAGAAAGAGAAAGGAAGAAAACGACCACCCCACTGGTTGGACCAAAATTGGCAACCCCCACATTCAGAGATCATAAGATAGAAAAAGCTAAAAAGGAAAACCTGTAAAATTAGTCAATTTTACACAATCCGGTAGGCAGTAATAAGGCTCCGGCATCATTTTGTCAGAGAGAGGCCAGTAATTTTAGGGTGGGAACTGATCCATTTACACAATGAGAGAATTTCTCTCAGGCACAAAGTGCTCCATAGCAATTTGTGGCCTCACAGAATGCCATTTATAGTTCCTGCAGTGGCAGGAAAATTAGGGGGCAGAGTGATTATTAGACTAATCGCAGAGCTGAAAGATGCGTTGGTCATACTGGTCACTTTGCCTTTCATGCCAGCCTGGGACTGCTCTACTTGGCTTTCAGCACTGAAGAAACAAAGTGGAAAGGGCTGATCAGTTCCTCTTGTAGATATTATTATCTTTCAGCTTGAATCCTCATCAGCTGCTAACTATAGTCTAGGGTCTGAAGTCATTACCCAGAACAAAGCTCCATCTTCACAAAAAAAAAAAAAAAAAGAATCTCTTAAATCCTACTTTGGAGAGTCAACCTGAGCTCAGGAAGCTGGGTCTCAGGGAAAACAAGGTCCCCAAAGAAGCCTTGACTCTTTTGCACAAAGCGTCCCCGTCATCTTCCTAAACGGTTCATTTAAATGTTGTACTTTATTCTTGCTGAATACTTGGATGGTTCCCAATTTGCACTTTGCAAGGAAGAAAGAAACATGATCTTCCTGTCTGGATTGTGTGGAGAGGTATTCATAGCAGGATCTCCCTTTGTTGTGCTCAGCTAATTGCTAATTATGTAGTGATGGATGTAAATCACACAGTTGGCATTTCAGGCTCATAGACTCCCTAGCTGTCTTTTCTACTTAAAGGAGAAAGGCTGAAATATTAAGAAATTATCCACATCTTTATCCATGAGCATAAAGTCTAAATGGGTGAAATAATTCTTTGGAAGAGCAGAAGAGGCTTGGGGGAGGGGGATATCAGAGGTGGGTCCTGCTCGGACTCTGCCGGGATTTGACAGCACATGGTTATGAGGAAAACGCCTCTGAGTCTCAGTTAACATGGAAGAAGGACTGGGTGTGAAAGGGCGGAGCTACGCCGGCCGACTCCATCTTGTTCTGTGTCCTCCACCTTGAGTGACTATGTCCGCACACACCCCCTTTCTGGGAAAATGGCAGAAACCTCAGGCCACGCCTCCTCCCCGTGAGTAACCTCCCGCTCACCCGTTCAAACTTCCCCAGCCAATTGGCTGAGGCCACGACCCTTCCCCAGCCAATCGGCCGAGGCCACAACCCTTCCCCAGCCAATCAGCTGAGGCCACAGCCTTTACCTCACCAACTGCCCCTGGACCCCTATATAAAACCTTTGTGCTTTTGAAACTTGCTCTCTCTCTCTCTCTCTCTCTGGTATCTCACTGCTGCATCGGTGCAGGTTGGGGATTGCGCTTGAGCTAGCTCGAATAAAGGCTCTTTTGCTTTTGCATCAGACTCGGCTCCCTGGTGGTCTTTGGGGATCACGAATTCTGGGCATAACAGGTGCTCTTGCTTGAAGGAGAAGCAATATCCCTAGTGTCCGAATGTTTTGCTCAGAGAAGAATAAATACTATGTCTTTGAAAGGCATGTTGAATCTTAAGCTTTTCTCATTACCTCCTTGAATTGTCCAATAATAAGATTATGGAGGCAGTCCTATTGTATTTTTTTTAATTTTTATTTACTTATTTTTATTTTTTTAATGTTTATTTATTTTTGAGAGAAAGAGAGAGACAGAGCGTGAGTGGGGGGAGGGGCAGAGAGAGAGGGAGACAGACTCCAAAGCAGGCTCCAGGCTCGGAGCTGTCACCACAGAGCCCAACGTGGGGCTCGAACTCACGAACCATGAGATTATGTCCTGTGCCAAAGTCGGACACTTAACCAACTGAGCCACGTAGGTGCCCTACGTGAGTCCTATTGTTAACTCCCTTTTGTACAGATGAAACTAAAAAGCCAAGAAAAGCTAATGATGTAACTAAGTCACCCTGCTAGCTTATGGTAAAGTAGGCAACTCCCAACATCACATTTGCCATCAGTCTGGTGCTGATGTGGCCGCAGCCAGGTGACTGTCTCTTAGGGTCTCTCTGAGCACTGGAATTTTGGGTTGTAGGTTCATTTTGAGCAGGGAGGTTTTCACTTATGATTTTCTTTCTTCCTTTCTATGGTATCCTTGATGCTGAGAAAGTAAAAATTATCTCAGAATAAGAAAGTAAAGTATCTGCCATGCTAATTATCACTCTTGGATAATAGATAACAGATAAAGCCAACTGCAAAGTTAAGAGAAACCAACATTTCTCTCCAAGGACACTCTGCCATTGTAAAATGTCACAACAACTCCGGTCTTTAAGGCATATTTCTTTTACTTATTCACTGAGAAGCCTTGTTTCCTAAAATCATAGATTGTCTAAAATTTTGAGGTATGAAATTATATCAGCAAGAATGAGCTTTCTACTTTTGCCTGGAAGATGAGTCCCTTTGCAACGGGGAAGCAGTGTCAATTACCAACCCAGGCACAGAGGCTCAGATAAAGGGTTTCTGCACACATTTCACATTAACTTATCTCTGCAGTTTTCGAGGAAATCAGACCCTGAGTCTACTTGCTGGCCCCAACCTTTTATACACAGTCCTGCTTAGCGCCGAGCCTCTCCAAACACCGGCTCACGCCATAGAGAGATACCATTTCATACCTACTAGGATGGTTATAATCAAAAACATGGAAAATAGCAAGTGTTGGTGAGGATGTGGAGAAATTGTAACCCTCATACATTGCTAGTGGGAATGTAAAATCGTGCAGCTACTGTGGAAACAGTCTGGGAGTTCTTCAAAAAAGCTCAGTGCAGAATTACCATATGGCTCAGCAATTCCATTTCTGGATATATGCCCAAAAGGATTGAAAGCAGGGACTCAAACAGATATTTGTGCATCCGTGTTCATAGGAGCATTATTCCCCATAGCCAAAAATGTGGAAACAACACAAGTGTCCATGGACTGGTGAGTGAAAAAGCAAAATGTGATAGATACATATGATAGAATATTATTGAGCCTTAAAAAGTAAAGAAATTCTGATACATGTTACAACATGGATAAACCTTGAGGACCTCATGCTACGTTAAGCAAGGCAGTCACAAAAGGACAGTGACTGAACAATCCTGCTTATAAGAGATGCCTAGGGTAGTCGTGGAGACAGGAAGTAGGAGAGTGGTTGCCAGGGGCTGGGGGCTTGGGGCGGGAGCGGGGGGTGGGGGGGGGAAGAGGAGTTAATGTTTAAAGGATACAGAGTTTCGGTTGTGCGAAATGAAGGGTTCTGCAGATGGATGGTGGTGATGGATTCACAACAATGCGAATGTACCTAATGCCACTAAACGGTACACTTCACAATTCCACCCAAATGCTGCCCTTCTTCCCCCAATCTTGGACTCATTCTAGTTTTCCCTTTTGTTTGGTGAGACACTCGCCATTCTTCTGGGATGTGGCCACTTCGTAGCAATAAGCCGATAAGTCTGACTTTGTCAGGCTACAGGTGGGTCTCTGGTGAACTTTGGCTGATGGGGCTGAGAAAGGATTCACTCCCTGCTGCCTGGCAAACCTGATCTTATTATAATGAAATTTAGGGAATATTGGCACGTGAGGACCTTGCAGGATATTTCAGGTTTATTCACTGAGACAAAGGGACAACTGAATTCAGGCCCCATTGAGGACTCGTTTATTCTCCCCTCCCCATGTCCATCGGCCATGTCCATCGGCTCCAGGCAGAGGCTGGCCAGCAATGTGTTCAATATCTTTCCAAGAACAGAAGAGCCCACCCTGGTCCCTGGGCTCTCCATCCACCTGACTGCAGGTCCATCTGAGGGAAGCACTGTTCATCCTTGACATTCTGAAATGGTGACCCTCACTCAGTGCTGCTGGCTTCCTGACCCTGATCCCAGCTGGGCAGCAGCTTCTGACCCCCACCATTCTGAAATCGTATTCTGCTTCTGGTCTGCAGAGCGATCGATCTTGTTTTTTTCATATTGACTCTGCCCATTTGGTGATCTCCCATTGCTGTTGGTTTTGATCAGGGGTTGAGAGAGAGAGAGACAGGGAGTACGGCAAATCATGAAGAGACTGTCATCTTGACGAGAAGTTCTGGTTGAAAAACTTTAACAACACTGAGCTCTAAAAAGAGTAAGGAGCCTCTCAGCAATAGAATTTAAAGTAAAAATACTGCTAAGCCACCAAATAGGTGCAAAACCATCTAACAGTGTTCTGATTTTCTTAAGTGAAGACTGCTTTGGTTTCTTTGGGAAAATATCAATCCTCAAATTCTTTCCATTCTCCTTGCTGCCTCTGGTTTGCTGATTTCCCAACCATTTATATAGGTCACCCAATATAGCGCTGCCACAACCAGGTAAGTATATACAGGTCTTGTATAATAACCTAATCCTGGCAAGTGATGAGATGATCAATTTGAGGAATAGTGACTTTGGCCTGGAGGACAGTAAATAGTGTAATTTTTGTGTGTTTTTTAATGATTTTTTTAAAGTTTATTCATTTATTTTAAGAGAGAGAGAGAGAGAGTGAGAGCACATGAGCAGGGAGGGGCAGAGAGAGAGAGAGAATCTCAGCATTGTCAGTGCAGAGCCTGACCGGGGCTCGAATTCACAAACAGCGAGATCATGACCTGAGCCAAGATCAAGAGTTGGATGCTCACCTGACTGAGCCACCCAACACTCCTAATTTTTTGGATTTGACAGTAGGGACTGTCAAGTAAAATCACCAGCAACCAATAACATGATTCACAATTGCACATGGGGTCTTAAAGAGCTCTTCCAATGCTCAGCTTCGATTCTGGTCTATCGGTCAGCTGTGCGTTTGATGGAAAACAAACAAGCTCCATTGTTCTTAGAGCTTATCTAGGCAAAATGGTGACGTTAGCAAGGTGACTTCATGTTGCTTTCCCTTTTGCTTACAGGGAACACACTTTTGTAATTCATGTTTCCGACCTTGGGTATCTCTCCTATGTCTTATTCTTGTAGACCCTTGGAAACAAACTGAGGCACAGTATAGGGGAAAGGCACTAGATGGGGAATCAAATGCCTTGGACTTTAGTTCCAGTTCTGCCAACAGTTAGCTTTGTGACCTTGGATACTTTGGGTCTCAATTTAACTCGTCTGATAAATTTCAGGAAAGGGAGTAGTTGTACTACTAAGATCTCTCTTTTGTCTACATGTTTTAATAGTTTTAGGATGTATCATTCCCACTAGTAGGTTAGCTGAAGAATCTTTTTCTCTCAGAGATTTAATACGGAAATCTGGGAAACCCAAACATCTCCAAATCCTTAAGTTTTTAACAACGATAATTTCAGGCACCATGGCAGGTTGACAGAGAAATATTTTTCTGTGGGAATCTTTTAAGACGGACTTAAATCGCACAAAAGAGTTGACTTACTTATTGGAAAGTCTGGAGTGGGGAAAGAAAAGGAAACAGGATTCTTAATTTGCTGGCTTAATTACTTTCACCAGTTTGAATGCCGACTGTGTTTCAAGCATTGATGTGATGGCTCTGTGATCCTTTTCTCTTTGAAAGAAGCACATTCTGTGTAACTCCCCGTTTCCCCCCCATTTTCCTCTTGTGTTTATTCATGACGTTCGCGATATACGTTGCTTGTGGTTAAATTTATGTCGCTAAATAATACTGTTGTAAATTAGGTACCACATTCCCTGTTCTTATTTAGATCTCATCAGTGGAGCTCTATTAACTCTGAGATATTTTCAGTCACAGATAAATTGCTCTGTTCAATATGCATTTCAATAATTTTCTCATCTAGATGTGTGGTTGGTAATGGGCATAATAATTCAGGAAGGGGTGAGTTGAGGGGAGGGAATATCCTGAAAGGCTTGTATCTTTAGCAACATCCCCAAAGACTCACTATTTTCCACTGTGCAGTATCTTCATGTATTTGAATAAATAAGAGTTAATTATCTTTATAAACCAGTGTTGGAGATGGTGTCAGCTCTTTTCCTCTCTTTGTACATTCTGCTGTCAGTTTGAATTCAAATTGGTTTGGTAAGGAGTTTTGCCCCAGGGGTCCATTTTAGTAGCAGCATTTCTGATTTGTCATAATTTACTGGAATGCATGAACTATTATATTAAAACTGTGATTTCAAAGGCCAACTCTTAGAAGGAAGACATTGATTGTTGATTATGTGGCTCGGTTTCTGCTTGTGGCCTCTCAAGCCTTCATTCTTCTATTAAGTCTTTCCTGGCAATTTCCTTTGTGTGTGTATATTTATATTTATATTTAATTTCTACCTTTATAAAAATTAGAGTATCTTGAGGGAGAGACTTAGTTTAGTTAAAGCACCCAGTCCAGTGATGGACAATTAGTAGGTGTATGGTATATGAAACAGACTTCTCTATCTAAACCCAGAAACATAGTAATTGTCTAAAGAATAACACACACACACACACACACACACACACAGAGCTGAGAAGTGGTTTATTGATTGGTTGCTTTGTTTTGAAAATGCCAAACAAATGGTCTGAATGATTTTTTACCATTACTGAATTTATATATGTGTATGTGGGGATAGGGAGGTAGGCATTTAATCAACTACCCTGACAGGTTGTTTTTGCCTTCTGAAAACAGTTTTAAATAAATAAAAAAAAAACCTGGATCCATTAACTGATATGAAATTGCTTTAACTGCATGCACTGCATAAAATATGATATGTATGTGTGTATTCACGTCCACACAATATTGAAATTATAAAAGGGAAAAGAACTTGGCCATTGCTTTTTAAGGTGCTTCTTTCTCTTTTGAAAAAGAATAAAATAGTAAGGCATGTTATGAAAAGTAAACAGTAAAGCATAAGACAACCAAAGAACTCCCTTTCCTCAACCCCCTGGAACTACTCTCCAGAAAAAAATAAGTATTAACTCTTTCTTATATAGCCTTTCAGAGATGTTTAATGGAAACGCACATACACACACACATGCACATTCTATAGACTGTTTATTGCTTGAATGTTGACTGTAATGAACGTCTTTTCATATCGGCAAATGTACTTCTATATTTTTAATTTTGAACTATTTTTTAATAAATTTTTAAAAATTTTTGTTAATGTTTATTTGTTTTTGAGAGAGAGAGAGAGTGCGAGCAGGGGAGGGTCAGAGAGAGGGGAGACACAGAATCCAAAGCAGGCTCCAGGCTCGGAGCTGTCAGCACAGACACTGACATGGAGCTCAAACCCATGAACTATGAGATCATGACCTGAGCCAAAGTCAGATGCTTAACTGACTGAGCCACCCAGGCACCCCTCATTTTAAACTATTTTTTGAAGTGTATTTATTTATTTTGAGAAAGAAAGTGTGTGAAGCGGGGTGGGGTGGGGGGTGCAGAGAGAGAGATAGAGAATTGTAAGCTGTCAGCCCTGACACGGGACTTGAACTTGCGAGGCTCAACCTCATGAACAGAGACATCGTGACCTGAGCCGAAACCAAGAGTCGGACATTTAACCGACTGAGCCACCCAGGAGCCCGTATCTTCTTTGTATTTTGGCTACAATTTCCTTGAATTAATGTATCAGATTTAAGCAGTGTCATATTAATTTATATCTAATACTTGCTATTATAAACAAAAAGCACGTGGGGGCGCTTGGGTGGCTCTGTGGGTTAAGCGTCTGACTCTTGATTTCAGCTCAGGTCGTGTTCTCACATATCAGCCCTGCGTCTGGCTCCATGCTGGTCTTGGAGCCTGCTTAAGATTCTCTCTCCATCTCCCTTTGTCCCTCCCCTGCTAGTGCACGTGCATGCTGTCTCTCTCTCTCAAAAATACATAAGTAAATGAAAACCAAACAAAACTGTGAATGCACATCCTGTTACATATAATCTTGGCACACTTGTGTAAGGTATATTTATCTTAAATTCTGGTAGATATTGTTAAAAGAGAATGCCAATAGGGGCGCCTGGGTGGCTCAGTCGGGTAGGCATCTGACTTCGGCTCGAGTCATGATATCCAGGTCGGTGAGTCTGAGCCCCGCGTTGGGCTCTGTGCTGACAGTTCAGAGTTTGGAGCCTGCTTCAAATTGTGTCTCCCTTTTTCTCTGCCCCTCCCCTGCTTGCACTCCGTCTCTCAGTCTCTCTTTCAAAAATAAGTTAACATTAAAAAAGAGAGAGAATACCAGTAGACTTCTACCAATAGTATGTGAAAGTGCCTGTTTGCTTGTACCCTTACCAACACTGAATTTTATCAAGATTCAAAATTTTTGCCACTCTGATATGTGGAATTTGCTGTCTCTACTGTTTTGAGTTGTCTTTCTTATGAACAACGTTGAATGCATTTTTATATTTATTGGCCATTTGTATTTCTTTGATCTATGAGCTTTCTGTTCATACTTTTTGTCCATTTTAATCGTTCTCTCTCTTATGGATTTGTAAGAGTTTCTGTGTATAATAACGAAATTAGTCCACCGTCATATCCATGTGTTCATTATTCTAAAAATATTTATTGAGTGGCTCTGATGTTACAGGCACTGGAGATCGTGCATGAACAAAATAGATACAATCCTTGCTCTCGTCCGGCTTACATTTGTCAGAAAGAGACAAAAAATAAACAAGATAAATAAGCTAAATAGATAGTATGGAGGCTAAGTGAGGAGATGTGGTGAGAGCTTACGGTCTCCTGTGATTGTTTCTATTCTCTCAGCGAGAGTGGAAACAGCATCATTCACTGAAACGGAGGGTCAGGGGGTGATGGAGGTTTGAGGAGGGGGACAAGGACGAAATAGTTGCACGTGATGGAGAGAGAGGAATGGACTAGGGACGTGAAGAATGATTGCCCGGAAACACCGGGACCCACCTGACATGATTTGTCTTGAGCGTCAGGACACCCGTCACCACCTTTGGGTGTTGCTGTTGCCATTGTTGTTGGAGTCAAGTTCAGTTGCACAGCCACACAAAGGGAGTTAGTGGAAAAAGGAATCTTGCCAGATCTATTTTTACTAGAGCCCTATAGCAAAATACCACAGATCGGTGGCTGAAATGACAGAAAGTTATTTTCTCATAGTTCTAGGGGTTGGAAGTTCAAGACGAAGGTGCCAGCAGGTTGCTTTTTCTCGAGACCTCTGTCTTTGACTTGCAGATGGCCACCTTCTCCCAGTGTCCCTACATGGCCTTTCCTCTGTGCACGTGAATCCCTGGTATCTCGTCCACTTCTTTTAAGGACACCGATCCTATTGCTTTAGGCCCCGGCCCTTCTGACCTCTTTAACCTTAATTACCACCTCAATGACCCCATCTCCAAACATAGACACACTGGGATTAGGGCTTTAACATGTGAATGGGGGGGGGGCACAACTCAGTCCCCAATACCAGATGAATTTGAAGAAATCAGAGGGGACAGGTGAGTTGAAGACAGATGCAAAGGAATGATTATCATGATGGAACATGGAATTTAAGGTAAGTAAGAAGGGAATTAAAAACTCTAGGTGTAAAAGACAGTAAGTTTAATGTTCCTCCTTAGCTGTGTGGTAAAAGTCAAAAAAATGTCGGAGGTGGGACACTGGAGAGAGCCAGCTAGAAATAAAGGCACAGGTGGCAAAAGAGCAGAATGCCTGATATTGGGGTGTAGAGGGGTTGCAGTTATTGGTAATGAGATGTTTGACCATGGGAGAGTCAGTGGCTGCAATAAGTTGAAGGACAAGATCATTGGAGGAAAAGAGGTGAAAGAACCCAGAAGTCAAAACCGCCAGGATGTTACAGTGATCACCTCTGCCTATGTTGAAATCACAAATAGTTATGACAAGAGTAGCATTAAAGAGAATGAAAGGAGCAAAACGGCACCTCAAAAGTCTGTGAAAATGGAGGGAGGTGGTCTGGGCCAATGGATGACTGTAACAGAGAGTGCCAGTCTCAGGACATGAGTTCTCAAGTTGAGTAGAGAGAACCGATGGCCCAGTCATGGCAATCAGAAGCAGGGGGACACCCACCTGATTTCCAGGTCTAGAGATTAAGAAGGGGCAGAAAGAAAACAGATGCCCCTGGACAGGGCTGTGAGGAAGTGCTGTGCTCAGGGTCAGCCAGGTTGCAGTTGGAGCAGGAGGTTGATGGAAATATTCAGAGAAGAAGCGAAACCTATAGGAGATCTGAGTTTGACCGAAAGCATGGCAGGAGAGTTTTAGGAATCAGGGGTGGATGAG
Organism: Lynx canadensis; assembly: GCF_007474595.2. NCBI lineage: Eukaryota > Metazoa > Chordata > Mammalia > Carnivora > Felidae > Lynx > Lynx canadensis. The sequence goes on along the minus strand of NC_044306.2, from coordinate 26,629,004 downwards.
GCGTAGGGCCAGAAATGGGATGTATGGGCCACATGGGAGTGTGGGTCTAGATAATGAGGGACATCTGGGCTTCTTGAGGTGATCCAGATTATTAGGGATAAAGATCATATGGAAATCAATGCTGATGATCCCCAAGAGGTTAAGGGGGCGAAGCTCTGAGAGTGGGGGCAAGGAGAAGTGGGGGGCTGAAACTGGGAGAAAAGGGAGCTTTGTTATGAACATATAGAGTTGTAGAGCAACTCTTAACTCCTGCGGATAGAGGTGTGGAGGCCAGGAGAATAGTGGTCATGCATGTTATCAATGGTTTCTACTCAGATTGATTTTGATTTTATTAATATATATGTATATTATATATATTTACCAAAGTTTTTATATGGTCAAATTTATTGACTTTTTTTTCTCTATTCCTCTTAATAATATTATATGCCTAGGAATGTCCTTCCTATTTCAAAATCATAACTTTTTTTTAGAAAAACATTTAAAAAATGTTTTGTGTTAGTATTTGTGTCATTTTCCATTTGGAGTCTATTTTGCATTAGTGAATATGTAGCAATCCAGAGTTTTGTTTTTTCTATATGGCCACCTCACTGTTCCAATGCCACTCATCAAAGAGTCCATCATTTTTCTCTGTTTTGAAATATCCTCGGTTGCCCTTTGAATGTTTACTTATTATATATTCACACCTTTTCCCTGTCAGCTCCTAACCAAGCCTTGAGCTAAAATGATCATTTCACAGCCTTTTTAAAGCTTCTGTGCCCTTGGTCTTTAGCCTCTTGGCTTGAAACAAAAAGCTGAAAACAAATGTCTTCTGCCTTTAAAATCCAGATGTATCCTTGATCATTAAGCATCTTGGAGAATGTGATTGCACCTGGGCCTGGGACATTCATGCTAATTCTGTGATCTGTGTTTTGGGGGAAAGGTTTGAAATAGCTCCTGAAGAAAACCCCTCTTAGTCAGTATTCTCTTTCCTAATGACTTGATTTTGACCAACAGACTTTTCCTAGAAGAATATTAGAATCAGAGCCATGGGAAAATGGAATCCGGTATTCACAGTCCATTTACAGAATGGCAACCCCAATAACTGTTTGTATTTTTTTAAATGTTTAATGTTTATTTATTTTTGAGAGAGAGAGATACAGAGTGTGAGCAGGCAAGGGAGAGAGAGGGAGACACAGAATCTGAAGCAGGATCCAGGCTCCAAGCTGCAGCCCAGAACCCGGTGTGGGGCTCAAACTCATGAACCTCAAGATCATGACCTGAGCCAAAGTTGGACGCTTAACAGACTGAGCCACCCAGGCGCCCCTCGCTGTTTGTATTTCGAAGTCATATTGGAGGTATTTTTGTAGTAAACCAGGGGGCATTGACAGCAAGGAACGTTACCTTGTTGCAAGCTCACAAAATACCCTTAGCTTTTGCTTGTTTCTTGTATTTAGAGCCCGCTCACTTCTTCAATCCTTCACTACTGCCTTAAACTTGTAAGGCGTTTAATTCTAAAGAAGAGGATAGAACACTAAACAGCGATCCCTGGAGAAATGAGTGAAGGGCCCGCATCACTGACACCTGCTATCCATCCTGTCAGATGGAAGTCCTACTCTCATCCCCTTACCCCACTCTTGTTCATCCTGTGTGCTCTGGGGAGTCACTGTGGTCTTCCTGCCTCCAGCTCTCTCCCTTCTAATCCGTGGTCCAGATGGCCTCCCCAGTTCTCTTTCCAATATGCAAATGAGCGCATGTGGCTCTCCTGCTGAGGGAGTTCTCGTGACTCTCCACTGCCCTAGAGTGAAGCCCAAACCCTGGAGCCTGGCGTGACAGCTTCTTCACACTCTGACTCCAACCTACAGCTGTGGCTGGCTCTCCTGCTGTGCCCCTCCTCCAGCCCACAGTTGATCTCTATCTGGCTACATGTTGTCACATCTCAAGTCTTGTTTACAGAGTTGGCCATGCCAATGATACCATCTTCCCAAACTAGGGAGATATGGCAGATCCTGTAAGGCTTAGCTCAAATGTCAGCATCTCTGGAGAGTCCTCTCTACTCCCTTAGACAGAATCCATCATTTTCTCATGAGTATTCCTACTGAACTTCGTTTATATCATTATGAAAACAGCGGTCGTTGTTTTTTAGAGGGTTGACTTTGACACTGGCTCTGGCCTCAGACCGGGATGCTGCGTCGGTAGAAACGTGTTGAGCCAGCGATGCTGTCCTGTGTTGAGCACATGCGTCATCTCATTTTGTCTTCCAAACAATCCTGCGAGGCAGGCATTTTTATAATCTTCGTTTCAGATAAGAAGTGGAGCCTTAAAATGATTAAGTAATTAGCTTGCACACAGATTGTATATTCTACGCCTGGGACTCACTCCCTTTGTGGGACTCCAAAGCCTGTGAATGAATGAAAGAGCTGTGTGCCACCTGGTGACTCCTTACAGAGAAATTTCCTTGTGGGGGAGGTCCATGTGGCACCGAGAGCTTCTTACAGTGTGTGTGACCTTGGGCAAGTTACCGAATACGTCTGAGTCTTTGGGTTTACATCTGTAAAACTAAGATAATGAACTGCTTAACTACCTCACAGGGCTTTTGAGAGGATTCGATGAAATAATGTATGCAAAAGACATAAAGGCTGGCAGAATAAGTTAGTAATAGATACTTTGTCTTTCCTTTTCCCTCATCACCTATTCCATGAAGACAACAGATTGTCCTCAGAGGCCTATCTGTCCTCCCTGACCAGAGAGGAAACCAAGCAGGAGCTGTGGAGATAAACGTCCAATGGAATGACAGGTTTAGGCAGAATTAGCTATAGCTTGTACCAGTTCCATGAGGATCTCAGATAAATAATGCTCTTAAATATACCGTAGCATTGCTTTTATCGCCTATATCCATTTTGGGGGAGGAATAGCCTCATCGAGTGCCAGAGAAGGGAAGAAGCAACCAGAAATTATCTCTTGTTTGTCCTTAAGGGACTATCATTTCTTGCCACAAGATCTCACGGCTTGTACACTGGCTTTCAAATTCAAGAGAAAAACAACCCCTTAGAGATTCTTTTCTTTTGCTTTTTGGCCCTGCCAGCACCATTATCAAATGACTTTCACATTCTGTGCTCCGGTGATTAGACGGTGGCTCTCATGGCTGGTGAGAAGATATGAGAGAAAGGTGTCTCAGCCCTAGAACTTTGTGTCTTTATCCCATTCAACTTTCAGATATCAAGTATATGTTTAACACCTAAGACGTGGGGAACGAGGGCATTAGGGTGAGGACGGTCCCTGGATCGTGCGAGGCTTGTCCAGCGGCAGAGGCAAACAGGTATAACATGACCGCTAACTTGGGTGGTTGGTGATTTGAGATGGGTAAGCACAGAGTGTGAGGGGGGCTACAAGAAAAAGATTCCTAGCCTGTCTGGGAATCAGTGAATGGGTGGGTGATGGTCTGGAGCCACCCAGAGAAGGTATCCTGGGATCAAAGTCTTGGAAGGTGACTAGAAGTTAGCCAGACAAAGAAGGAACAAACGGTCTTTTTTAACCTGAGGCAAACCTGCTACTGGAGTCTTTCCTGAGTACTTAATCCTGTTACAAGTTCCACAGGCAAAGTTATAAGTTTGCATGCTAGCTTGGTGACACATACTACAGAAATGAAGAACTATGGAGATTTTTGGACAATTTTCCTAACATTCTACAGCTAGTCAACGGAGAGGTTGGGATTTGAATCCGGGTCAGACTTTGAAATGTTTGATCTTTCTGTTACACTAAGCTAATTCTACAGAGTTCCTAATAATATCTGCATTCACCACAGGACAGTCATGTTGCTCACCAAGACATCATAGAATCTTAAAACTGAACTGAGATATAATTTATATATAAATGTTTTGAGGACTTATTTAAAAAAATTTTTCTTAACATTTATTCATTTTTGAGATACATAGAAAGACAGAGCATGAACGGGGGGAGGAGCAGAGAGAGAGGGAGACACAGAATCGGAAACAGGCTCCAGGCTCTGAGCTGTCAGCACAGAGCCCGATCCGGGGCTCGAACTCACTGATGGCCAGATCATGACCTGAGCTGAAGTCGGGCGCTTAACCGACTGAACCACTCAGGCGCCCCTTGAGAACTTATTTTAGAAGAACAAGAAAGGAATCTTTCTGTGTATGATTTGAGGTTGCAGCGATATAAATGGCATCAATGAAAATACAGTTATTTTGGCAAAAAACTGTTACAGGGTGGCTGCGTAGCTCAGTCAGTTGAATGTCGGACTCTTGATTTCAGCTCAGGTCATGATCTCACCATGCATGAGTTTGAGCCCTGAATCAGGCTCTGCATTACCTGTTGATAAGGTGATGTCACCTTCACTTTATACATGAGGAAACTGTGGTCATGTAGCTCGCTCAAAGTCTTAGCTGAGGGCAGTGGAGAAATTATCATGAGGACACAACGCTTTCAGAAGCAAAAGGCAACTTATGTGCCAGGCGCTCGCTTGGAATGTTCACCCAATTTCTATTTAATTCCTATCATAGCCCTGGAATGTAGGTGTGTCCCCAACTTTTGGAAATGAGAAAACGGGCCGAGAGGCGGGGTATGACCAAGTGAAGCCCACAGTGTGGCTGGGTTCGAACGTGAGCCCAGTTTTCTGAAGCCACGCATCTGTCCGCACGTTTCTGCGAGCCATGTCTGTTTTCCAGCTGTATCCCGACATTTAGCATCGTGCCGGTCACATTGTGACGGCTCTTTCGTGCCCCCTTCTGTGGAACAGCTAAGCGATACTGGAACGTGTACTTGGGTGACTAAGCAAGGATGGCGACAGGGACACAGAAGATAGTCGGTGGAAGTTGCCCCACTGCTAAGGAGAAAGCCAAGGCCAGGGGAGTGAAATTCTACCAAATAAAAGCTCACTGGGGAAAAAGAAATAGCAAAAGTATTACTGCAAATAGAACTTGAATTCTTCCCTTAGAGTCCATGAGCGTGGCATGTGAGTGCTTCTCTGGACCCCCAGCTGCCTTGGTTATGGAAGCACTCTGACCTTTTGCTCACCCCCAACGTCCTTAAACCAAACACCCTTGCCCTTTGCCTGACTCCGTAGGAAACGCAAGATCTCTCCAAATAACATTTAGGCTAGAGCCCAAACACGAAATTACCTCTCCTTATTTATTTTTTAAGATGCCATTTGTCACAAACGACTCTCCGCTAATGAGTAACATTGGCTTTGATTGAATTGGCTTCTCAGTTTTGCAGCAACATGGATTCAGTAGCTATTCTGCACAGTAGAGGACATTATTAACTTCCCACTCGATGGCGGAGAAAACCTGATGTCACGTGAAGTTCTCCTGAGTTCCAGTTGTGGGTTCCAACGCTGCGGCTATCACCAATTACTGCACGAGCCAGGCCGCTGAGCATCTTAGCCTGGACGACTGTAAATTTAAGACATTCTTTGGATCTGTTTATAGCCCATCTGTGTCCTTAGGGGGTGTTTGGGAACGCGTGGGAGTGTATGGGGTCATCAAAATGATTGAGGGGTTGCCACTGGCATTTAGTGCTTAGAGACCAGGGATGATAAATGCCATGCAACGTGGGGGTCTGTCTCCCGCGACAACAACACATATTCTGACCAAGATTGGAACTGTCTCTCCACTGAGAAACAATGATTGAACTCCTCCCCAGTTTTCGTGTTCTCTAATTTTAAGACAGTGACCGAGAAGCAAATTACAGTTGTGTTAACTCTGACGAAGTCAATGAGCAAGAACTTGAATGTAGGCCAGCTACCGGCAAAACACCTCCTAAGAAGCAAAAACAACAAAACGATGGGAGGATTAAATACTAGCAATGCACACGGGCCAAGAAGTTACTAAAATAACTTTCCTTATCCTAACACAGTTTCTATTAATTATCATAGATAGTTTGTAAGGCAGTAGCTTGCATGGCACATGGGACATTAATTCTGCTAATGAACTCAGGGGCTGTGTGTTTTTCCTAGCTTCTTACCATAACCTCAGCTTCATACCACTTTGGATCCTATGAGAAAGGGCCCAAGATTTGGTAAACTTGGCATTATACCACTGAGCTGCTTTTATAACAGAAGAGCTATATGCTCCAGACTTCCTGCTGCCTAATTATTTCATTTTGCCATTACAGCTAATTGTCAGTAAGGATAATGGAAATGACTCTGAGACATTTTAGTAATTCGAATCATCGTGAGCCTCTGGGTAGAATGATGCCAGCACTATGGCTGTTCAGGATGCATCTCACTTGTAGCCCTCTGTGCCTTGTGAGATGATAGGGTTCCAAAGCTTTGTAAAACAATAAAATCCACTTTAAAATATGGGTATAGATACAAATATTGTTTTGGACCAAAGCGAAGTTTTGAAGTATTTCTTCCATTTCATTCAGTTCAGGAATAGGTAAATCAATCTGCTCTTCCCACATTTGGGAGGGGGGCTAGGAGTGCCCGTGGGGTTTTTGTTTCTCACCCACTTCTTTTTTTTTTTTTAATTAAAAATGTTTTTTATTTATTTGGAGGGAGAGAGAGAGAGAGAGAGAGAGAGAGCAAGTGGGGGAGGGGCAGAGAGCGAGCATCCCAAACAGGCTCCATGCTGTCAGCACAGAGCCCAAGGCGGGGCTCCAACCCACAAACCATGAGATCACGACTTGAGCTGAAACCAAGAGTCAGACACTTAACCGGCTCAGCCCCCCAGGCGCCCCTCTTGCCCACTTCTTAAGGCAGCCTGCCCTCATTTCCTCATTTTCTCTGAGCTTGCATAACCATTACGTCACCACATAATGTTTGATCCACACGTGGCCAGCTCTATTACCACAACTGAGCCTCGATTTTGTTTGAAGCAGCCGTGGTCCGGCCTCGGGTAATGGACTGTGACTGATCATGATTAGTCAAGACAAGCCTGGCCCCCAATTTCCCAGCTGTTTTTGTAGAGGAGAGTCGCCATGTTAACTAGTTCTGGTGATGAGATCTTGACTTAGAGGGAACTCCTTTGTAGGGCTTTCTAGGAAAACTCATTTTCTTTTTAAAAAAAAAATTTTGTTTTCAATGTTCATTTATTTGTGAGAGACAGAAAGTGACAGAGTGTGAGTAGGGAAGGGGCAGAGAGAGAGGGAGACACAGACCAGGCTCTGAGCTGACAGCACAGAGCCTGATGTGGGGCTCGAACTCACTAACTATGAGATCATGATCTGAGCAGAAGTTGGACACTCAACCGACTGAGCCACCCAGGTGCCCCAGAAAGCTCTTTGTCTGAGAAAACAAAACCTGATGCCTGGAAATACAGCAGCCATCTTGTGACCAGGAGATGGAGCACAATCTAAACCGCTTGATTCTCTGATGGCATCTTCAAGTGTCTGTCTAGACCTGTCTGCTCAACTTATGGCTTCTAGGAATGTTAAAAAAAAAAAAAATCAACCTCTATTTGCTTAAATAATTGTAGCTATTTACCATCAAATATAAACCTAACTGATATATTATGTTTTATGCTAAACTGAAGGTATAACTCTGGGGGGTGGGTCTTGGAAATTGTGTTATGAGAATATTGCTGGCAGCAGTAAAGTGTTGTGAACTTAATATTAATATATAGTTTTTAATTTTTTATTTTTGAGAGAGAGAGAGGGTGGGGGAGGGGCAGAGAGAGAGAGAGAGAGAGAGAAACAAAGGATCCAAAGTGGGTTCTGCATTGACAGCAGAGAGCCCAATTCGGGGCTTAAGCTCACAAACTGTGAGATCATGACCTGAGTTGAAGTCAGATGCTCAACTGGCTGAGCTTCAGGTGCCCCAACATTAATATGTTTTAATGTTTTTAATGTTTATTTATTTGGGGGGGAGGGGCAGAGAGAGAGGGAGACACAGAATCCAAAGCTGGTTCCAGGCTCTGAGCTGTCCACACAGAGCCCAACATGGGGCTGAACCCACCATGAGATCATGACTTGAGCCCAAGTTGGACCCTTAACTGATTGAGCCATCCAGGTGCCCCAATATTTTAAAGCTATTATATGTGAAATATCCCTTCCTTCTCCAGCTGGTGGAGATTTGGGTGAAATGAGCATGTTTGGATAAAGCAGGTCCTGCCATTGCCCAGATGTGCTTCAAGAAGTCAAGGTGTCATACGAGAAGGGTGTAAAAATGTCAGGACTGGACATCCCCAAAGTATCACTTCCATAAGAAAATGATAGAATTGGGAGAAGAAAAGAAAACAAATGGATTAAATTGAATTGAATTGAACATATGGGAATATAGTTGTGATTTGAGTTGTATATATGTCCTATTATTCAAGTGGTTGAAGAGGATATAATGGTGCTTCCCAAAGGAAATAATTCACATTTTTATTATTGGGTTTTAAAGTATACTGGAAAAAACAATGGGCCTCAGTCAACATTTCTGAATCCTATTTATACTCCACAATTTTACTCAGTCTCTCTCGAGTGCCAGTTTCTCAACTATAAAATGGGGGTAATAACTCATGTCTTGTCTACACAGAATTGCCATAGAAATCAAGTAAGATGAAGTGTATAAAATCCCATTTTATACTCTATTTGCTATGCAAATGGAAGAGGCCGTCAACATCATCATAACCATATCGTTCCAAGTTTTACACAACAGACATGATCATTATTGTCATCCTAGCAGTTTGGCTGTGAAGACAAATCTTGGGTTTATTTCCACTTTAGTAGCATCTTCTAGAGGGGGTGACTCCCACAGGCTAGATGTTGACACCCACACTGACACCCAGTGTTTGTGCACTGTGTTGCATTAAAAAGCAACAACCCCTTACTATTCTGAGAACTCTGAGCAGTTCTGAATAGTGAAGAACCAAAGGAATGATCAGATCCTTCTTTTGGAACTGGAACAGGAGAACAACAGAGATAGATGGCATAATGATAGGGGAGAAGAAATACACGGAGAAAAGGCCGTGGACGGAAGCCACGGGGCAGTCAGAGCTGTGAGTAACCAGAAACTGATTAGAGAGGAGAACAGAGAGATACTGTGGCAGCAGCTAGCAGTGCAGCAGTAAAGGAGAGGCAGGAACCAGGTCCTGTGAATGACACAGTAAAGCAGAGATCTCTGGCGGGATGACAAGGCAAGTCGTCCCATCACTGGCACAAGAGTTGTCGCGTTTATGCTGTGTTTGTCAGTTTAGAGCAGAGAGCCACTGCAGTGTGTGGAACGTGTTGGGGTCCCTGCAGTTGGAAAGAGACTAAATGGGCAGCATAAAAAGATTCCTTTTCGTTCTTTCTCTTGTATTTCTTCTCGGGTATCATCTGGTGTAACTGAAACCCACCTCTTTCCAATCAGCCTGAAAAGAGTGAATATAGTCTCCATTTATACATTCGCATGTGCTCGTATTTTACTTATTAGTATTTTATTTTATTTTTTTCTAAAGTTTATTTATTTATTTTGAGAGAGACAGAGACAGCGTGAGTGGGGGAGGGGCAGAGAGAGAGGGCGAGAGATAGAACCCCAAGCAGGCTCTGCACAGTCGGCCCAAAGCCTGATGTGGGGCTTGAACCTACGAAACTGTGAGATCATGACCTGAGACAAAATCAAGAGTCTTAACTGAATGACCCACCCAGGTGTCCCTACTTATTAGTATTTTAAATAAGAGTAGCCATTTGTCCTGCTTGGTAATTTCCCCCTCACATATATTAGAAATATCTTCCCTTACTAATAAATATATTTCTACAATTTTTAATGGTAGATCCAATGTGCACAGAAAACTTCCCCTTCTTCCCTAATACACAGAGAAATGACAGATAAAATGATAAAAGGATCTTAAGACCACACAGGGGTGCTTAAAAATAGGAAAGAAAATCATTGCCAACAGAAATCAAAGGAACCCAAAGCATTCAGGGAAAGGAGCCTAAGGACACAAAGGACACTTTGTGGTCCACTGGGAGCTGCGGATATATACCGCATAGAGAGGGAGGCTGGGATGCTGTGTGACGTTAGAGACTGAGAGCATGCTTCATAGTAGATAGAGGCTGGAAATAGCCTGGAGTCACAGCTGGAAATGGACCCACTGTCAGGTACCAGGAGAGGAAACAGATTCTCTCAGGATGGGGATCCGATCCACGTGACTTCGGGTCTAGGGCTTGGAAATACACCATCTGTGTGGGGAGGGCCCGGAGTCCAGTCAGCTGCCTAAGCACCGCTGAGCACCACACCCTCTATAGGGCGGAAGGGAGTCAATCCTGAAACTGAAAAGTCCTAACAGCAACTGAAAATAAAGAGCAAGGAGGGCATGCAAGGAACTTCCTATCGGAGACAAGAGGTATTACAAAACCACAGCAAATCAGTGTGGTGTGAGAGTAAAAAGAGCACATAGATCAATGATCGAGAATAAAGAACTCAGAAACACATCTGCGCACACCGTGGAAACTAGATTTATGATAGAGACGGCTTTACAAATCAGTGGGGGAAAGGATCTATTGTTTAATAAATAGTATAGGGATAATTGGTTTTCAAAACAAGCAAAAAATTATCCAAACCTCACAACGTACATATATAAACACATAATTCCAGATAGAATAAAGCTTTAAAGAAGAGAAAAATTGGAAAAAAAATATATTACAAAATTATTGTAATATAATCACGTATGTTGCACATAATGTATTACATATAATTACATCTATTGTAATATTATATGCAAAAAGAGTAATATTAAAAGCATAAGCTCTGAAAAAAGGTTTTAAAATTTGACTGCATCCATATTTTAGAAATGTTTTGATATTAAAGATACCATAACAAAGTAAAAAGGCAAGACATGGTTTAGAAGAAAATATTCACAGATGGATAAAATATTAGCGTCTGGAGAAGCACGACCCAACAGAAAGCTAAGCCAAGCCACGCACGCTTTTCTACTGAGATAAAAGAACATGTAACATGAGATCTACTCTCTTACCAAACTTTTAAATGTGTACGACAGTATTGTTAACAATGTGTACATTTTTGTACAGCAGATCTCTAGAACTTTCTCATCTGTGTGACTGAAACTCTACACCCATTAATTGGGAATTCCTTACTTCTCCTCCTCCCAGGACTGGGCAACCTTCATTCAACTCCCTGCTTCCATGAATTTGACTACTTTAGATACCGTGTATAATGGGATCATGTAGTATTTTTCCTCCTGTGCCTGGTTTATTTCCCTTAGCATAATGTCCTCACAGTTCATCCGTGTTGTACCATATGACAGGCTCCTTGCATGCCAGCGTTCTAAGAGGCTTAAAAATGCTTAATTGTATTTATAAACCACATTTTACTTATCCATATGTCAGTTGGTGGACATTTACTTATTTCCACTTCTTGACCATTATAAATAATGCTGCAATGAGGACAGGAATGCAAATATCTTCCAAGATCCTGTTTTCAGTTCTTTTGGATAAATACATAGAAGGGGAGTTGCTGGATCAAATGGTAATTTTTTTTTTTTTTTTTGAGGGGAAACTCTATGTTGGTTCCTCCAAGGTGGCTGTACCAATTTATATTCCCAGCAACAATGTATGCATAAGCATTCCAATAACCCCACATCCTCTCCAACACTTGTTATTCTCTGTTTTGTTTTGTTTTGTTTTTATAATGGCCATCCTAATAGGTGTGAGGTGATAGTCTCATTGTGGTTTTGATGTATATTTCCCTGATGATGAGTGATGTTGAGCATCTTTTCATATTACCTGTTGGCCATCTGGATGTCTTCTTAGGAGAAATGTCTAATCAATCTTTGCCCATTTTTAAATCAGGTTATCTGTTTTTTGTTGTTGTTTCCTATTTCTACCAAAAAAAAAATGCCATTGGGGTTTGATGTAGATTGATTCTGCAGATTGCTTTAGGAAGTATGGACATTTTAGCAATATTACATCTTCTGAACAAAGAACACAGGATGTCTTTCCATTTCTTTCCATCTTTAATTTCTTTCAGTAATGTGCAGTTTTATAAGTCTTTCACCTCCTTGGTTAAGTTTATCCTAGGTATTTCATTCTTTATTTGATGCTGTTGTAAATGAGATCGTTTTCTTACTTTACTTCTTGGATTGCTCACTGTTAGTAGAAACACGACAGATTTCTGTATGTTGGTTTGGTATCCTGCAACTTTGCTGAATTTGTTGACTGGTTCTACTCGCTTTTTTTTGCGGAATCTTTAGAGTTTTCTATATATAAGACTATGTCATCTGCAGAGATGTCTTCCCTTCAGACTTGGATGACTTTTCTCTTTTTACCTCGTTGCTCTTGTAGGACTTGTAGTAATGAATTGAATAGAAGGGATGAGAATGGGCATCCTTGCTTTGTTTCTGATCTTAGAGGAAAATCTTTCGGTTTTCCTCACTGAACATGCTACTTATGAGGCTTACATATATTGTTTTTATTATGTTAAAGTAATTTCCTTCTGTTTCTATTTTGTTGAGTGTTTTTTTAAATCATGACAGGGTATTGATTTTTTTCAAATACTTCTGCATCTATTGAGTTGATCATGTAATTGTTTTTAATGTTTATTTTGAGAGAGAGAGCGTGAGCAGTGGAGGGGCAGAAAGAGAGAGGGACAGAGAGAATCCCAAGCAGGCTCCACGCAGTCAGCACAGAGCCCGACACAGGGCTCAATCTCACAAACCAGGAGATCTTGACCTGGGGTAAAAACAAGAGTTGAGGTGGCACCTGACTGAGCCACCCAGGTACCTGATCATGTGATTTTTTATCCTTTGTTCTGTCAGTGTGGTATTATCTCATTTAATTGGTTGGATTGCAGATGTCGACCAATCCTTGCATCCCAGGGATAAATCCCATTTGGTCATAGTATATGATGAATGCGCTACTGAATTAGACTTGCTAGTATTTTCTTGAGAATTTTTGCATCAATATTCATCAGGGATGTTGGTCTGTAAATTTCTTTTTTTTTGTAATGTCTTTGTCTGGCTTTGGTATCAGAGTAATGCAGAACTTATAACATGAGTTTGAAAATATTTCTTCATCTTTAAATTTTGGGGAGTATTTGAGAAGGATTGACATTATTAAAAAAAAAAAATGTTTGGTAGAATTCTCCAGAGAAGCCATCTCAGCACTGGTGTTTCTTTGTCAGGAAGTTATTGATTACTAATTCAATCTTCTTACTCATTATAGGTCTGTTCAGACTTCATATTTCTTCATAATTCGGTTTTGGTGGGTTGTATGTTCTAGAAATTTACTCATTTCTTCTAGGTTCTCCAGTTCACTGGTGCATAATGGTTTTAATAGTCTCTTATAATCATTTTTATTTGTGAGGCATCAGTTGTAATATCTTCTCTTTCATTTCTGATTTTATTTATTTGAGCCTTTTGTTTTTTTCTTAATTAGTCTACCTAAAGATTTGTCAATTTTGTTGATTTTTTTTTTAAAAAAACAACTTTTAGTTTTATTTTTTTTCTGTTGTTTCCTAGTCCCTATTTTGTTTATATCTGTTCTAACACTAATTATTTCTTTTCTTCAACTAATTTGGGCCTAGTTTGTTCTTATTGTTCTAGTTTCTTGAGGTGTAAAGTTAGGTTGTTTATTTGAGAAACTATTTTTTTAATGCAGACATTTACCACTATAAACTTCCCTTTTAGTATGGCTTTTTGTTAAATCCAACAAGTTTTGGTATTTTCATTTTCATTTGTCTCAAAATACTTTTAAATTTGCATTTTCCTTCTTCTTTCACTCAAAAGTACTTTTAAATTTGCATTTTCCTTTCTTCTTTCACTCATTGGTTGTTCAAGAATGTGTTGTTTAATTTCCATATTTTTTGTGAATTTTCTGATTTTTCTTCTGTTTTTGATTTCTAGTGTTATTCAGTTGTGATCAGAGAAGATAACTTAGTATGATTTCAATCTACTTAAATTTGTTCAGACTTGCTTATGATCTAGTATGTTATCTATCTTGAGGAATGTTCCTCGCATGCTTAAGAATGTGTATTGTGTTACTGTTGTGTGGACGTTCTGCGTGTTAAATCCATGGAGTCTATAGTGTTGTTCAAGTTCTGTTTCCTCATTGATCTTCTGAATGGAGAGTCTATCCATTATTGTAGGTGGGGGTGTTGAAATCTTCTACTGTGTTACTGTCTATTTCTCCCTTCAGTTCTGTCACTGTTTGCTTCTTATATTTGGGTGTTCTGATGTTGGGTGCATATACATTTATAAGTGTGGTATCTTTCTGGTGAATTGACTCTTTTATTATATATATATTTTATATATATATTATTTTATATATATTTTATATATAAAATTATATACACACACACACATATATAATGTTCTTTGTCTCTTGTGACAATTTTTTTTTTCTTGTGACAATTTTTAATGTAAAGTCTATTTTGCCTGGTGTAAGTATAGTCACCCCTGCTCTCTTTTGGTTAACATTTGTATGGAATACCTTTTTTCATCCTTTTAATTTTAGCCTATGTGTGTCCTTAGATCTAAAGTGAATCTCTTATAGAGAGTATACAGTTAGATCTTTTTGTATGTTTGGATGTTTTCTTATCCACTCAGTTACTTGTATATACACATACATATATATTTTTTGACTGAGGAATTTAACCCATGTATGTTTAAAGTAATTACTGATAGGGAAGGCATTAATACTGCTATTTTGTTAATTTTCTATCTACTTGTAGCTTTTTTTTGTCCCTCTTTTGGTCTCTTGCTGTCCTCCTTTGCATTCTGTTAATTTTTTTTCATAGTGATGTGCTTTGACTTATTTCTCAGTTTCTTTTATGTTACATATTCCCCATACTTTTTTCTTTGTGGTTACCCTGGGGCTAACATAAAGCATCTCATAATTATAAGGATCTATTTAAAGCTGATAAGAAAAAAACTTCAATTCCTGCAAAAACTACTCTTTTACCATCCCTTTTTGTTACTGATGTTACAAATTACTTCTTATATATTGTGATACATTAATATGTTTTTATAGTTATGGTTATTTTTGTATTTAAAAAATTTTTTTACTTTATTTATTTTAGAGATAGAGGGTGTGTAAATGGGAGAGATGGGCTGAGGGAAAGAGAGAGAGAGAGAGAATCTTTAATCAGGTTCCATGCTCAGTGTGGAGCCCTACCTAAGGCTTGATCCCATGACCCTGGGATCATGACCTGAGCCAAATCAAGAGTCGGACTGTCAACTGACTGAGCCACCCAGGCACCTCTATGTGTTTTTTTTAAGTAGGCTTCATGCCCAGTGTGGAGCCCAACGCAGGGCTTGAACTCACCACCTTGAAATCAAGACCTGAGGTGAGATCAGAGTTGGACGTTTAACTGACTGAACCACCCAGATGCCCCTATTCTTGTATTTTAACTGCATATATCAATTAAAAGTGATTTATGTTACCACCATTATAGTATTATAGTATTCTGTATTTGTGGATATATTTACCTTAACCTGTGAGCTTTGTGCTTTCATATACTTTCATGTTGATATTTAGCATCCTTTCATTTCAACATGATGGACCCGTATTAAACATTTCTTATAAGGCATGTCTAGTGGTGATGAATTCCTTCTGGTTTTGTATGCCTGGTAAAGTCTTTATTTCTCCTTCATTTTTGAGGAACTGTTTTGCTGGGTATAGTATTCTTTGTTGGCAGGATTTTTTTCTTTTATCACTTTGAATATATCATCCTATTCCCTTCTGGCCTATGTAGTTTCTGCTGAGAAACTAGCTGATAGCCTTATGTAGTTTCCCTTGTATGTGGCAAGTTGGTTTTCTCTTGCTGCTTTAAAATTTTTCTCTTTGTTTTTTTTTCATGTTTGAGAATTTGATTATGATGTGATTCAATGTGAACATTTTGGGGTAAATTATTTTGGAGTTCTTTGGGCTTCTTGAATCTGAATGTCCATTTCTTTCACGAAAGTTGGAATGTTTTCAGCCACTATTTCTTCAAATAAGTTTTCCACTCCTTTCCTCTCTCTTCCACTTCTGGGGATCGCATAATGTGTGTGTTTGTCCACTTGATGGTGTCCCACAAGTCCCATAGGTTTTCTTCACTTTTCATCTTTTTTTTTTCTTTCTACCCCTTCTCTGACCAGTTAATTGTGAATGACCTATTTTTGAGTTTACTGATTCATTCTTTTGTTTGATCAAGTCTGTTGAACCCCTCTAGTGAATTTTTCAACTCAGCTGCTGTATTTTTCAGCTCTAGAATTTGTTTCATTCTTTTTTTAAAATATATTTTCTATATCTTTGTTGATATTCTCATTTTTGTTCCTGAATCATTTTCCTGAGCTCATCAAACTCTTTTACGACAGTTATTTCAAATTCTTTTTCAGGTAATTTAAATACCTTCCTTTTATTAGGGCTGGCTTTCAGAAATTTATTTCCTTTGACTGGATCACAGTTTCCTGTTTCCTCTGTGTTTGTATCTGAAAAAACAGCCACCTCTCCCAGTCTTTATGGATTTGCTTCATACAGGGAAAGACATTCGCCAATCAGCCCACCTAGAGATTCTGGGGGCCTCACAACCCTTTTCCGTGGCTGCATCCCTTCTGGACTTGTGTCCAATTCCAATTAGTTTCCAATTAGAAGGATTTGCCAGTTTCTTTTTGCAGGAGCTCATAATCTCTTACTCCCTCTATGTCTGTCTGCAGTATTGCAGGTTGTCTGGAGCTCCCACACACCGCCCAGCTCTCTTTTGTTCTCTGCAGCCCTCAGGCTTCTGGAGCATTCCAGATCTGTCATTACTCTGGGTCAGGTGACACAGAAATCAGTCCCTCAGGCAGCCTGGGAGAAGCCAGAATATTGAACACAGGGTCCATTCTAGTCTCCCTTCCTTCTACTCCAGGGAGAGTCCACTGAGCTGTGTCAGTCTCTGTCTGCTGTACTATGCCTCCTTTGGAGCTGCAGCAGACTCCACAGATCTCTTTTGTTTCCAGCAGCCCCCAGGCATCTAGAGAATGTAGGGCTCCAATAGTGCTCTGACACAGGTGAACCAGGAAGCAGTCCCTTGGGAAGCCCTCTGAAAAGGTGAGAAATTAAATGCGTGCTCCAAATCTTCCTCTCTTCCGGGACAAGTTACAACAATGGGGAGGTTCCTCCAGCTGCTCTGTGCTGAGCAGAGGGGAAGGCCAGGATGGGGGGGGGGTGAGTGAGTGAGTGAGTGAGTGATAGCCCAAACCTTTACCTTTGTTTGCAGCTGCCTCCAGCTTAGCACCCTTTCATGTTAAGTGCTTAGAATCAGGCAAGGCAGAAACCAGTCCCTCAAGCAGCCCCTGGAAAGTCTGAATGTTAGATACATGTTCCAGTCTTCTATTTCCCTTCCCCTGGAGAAGGCAGGAGCTGGGAGTTTCTCCAGATTGCACCAGGCTGATCTGGGCAGAGGGGAGGGAATATGGTGAGTGAGTGCTGAGAATTTTCCTCCTGGCTGTGATGTAGCTGGTTTCATACTTCCCTGAGGTGCAGGGGCCTCTTAACTATTTTCTAGACTATTCACAAAGGGAGTTGATCCATGTATGGTTGTTGAATTAGTGTCTTCTTGAGGGGAGAGTGTGGGGGTTCCTCTTCCCCCAATTTTCTCACCATGTGTGTACTTTAAAATTATCTAGTAATCAAGAGATGCCTGGGTGGCTCAGTAGATTAAGCGGCTGACTTCAGCTCAGGTCATGATCTCATAGTTAGTGGGTTTGAGCCCCGCGTTGGGCTCTGTGCTAACAGCTCAGAACCTGGAGCCTAGTTCAGATTCTGTGTCTCCCTCTCTCTCTCTGCCCCTACCCCGCTCATGCCTCTGTCTCTCTCTCTCTCTCAAAAACAAATACACATTAAAAAATTTTTTTTTTTAATTTTCTAGTAATCACATTAATAAATAGCTTTAAAAAAGTATCCCAGCAGGGCGCCTGGGTGGCTCAGTCGGTTGAGCGTCCGACTTCGGCTCAGGTCATGATCTCATAGCTTGTGAGCTCGAGCCCCACATCGGGCTCTGTGCTGACAGCTCAGAGCCTGGAGCCTGCTTCGGATTCAGTGTCTCCCTCTCTTTCTGCTCCTAACCCACTTGTATTCTGTCTCTGTCTCTCTCAAAAATAAATAGACATTAAATATATATATGTATATATATATATATATACACACATACATACATATATATACTAAAAAAAAATTGTCCTAGCAGTCCCCGTAGAAGAAACAAGTGAAATTAATTTTAATAATGTGTTTTAGTTAAACCTCTGTATCCTAAATATTATTATTTCAACATGTCATCAATAGAAAATTATTAATGAGATATTTTACATTCCATATTTTGTACTAAGTTTTTGAAACCCAGTGTCTATTTCAGCACATTTCAATTTTGACTAACCACCTTTTAAGTATTCAAGAACCACAGGTGATTAGTAGCTACTATATTGGACAGCATAGATTTTTAATGTAAAAATTATTCTCATAAACAAATTTAAAAGACAACCAAAACAATAATTTGAATACCACTCAGAGAGGAGAACATCTGAATGATCATAAACATATGGAAAGATATTTTCCTTTTATGAATAGGGAAATACAAATTAGAGCAATAAGATACTAGCTTTCATTTACTGGATTATCAAGGAGTTTAAGGGAGAAAAAGCATTGTGGAACTTTTGCATGGCTCTGTCTGCCTTTTTTCCAACAGAAAGGAGCATTCTTTCCCCCTTCCACCTGAAAATGAGCTAATTTGCACTTATGTCTTTTTTGGAAAGTAATGATAAGATGGTCATATTAATTTGTTTCTTGTAATTGTGATGAGCCTCTGATGTAATCATTTGATTGATCAAATTTCATCAGAATCTAGGTTTTTTTTTTTTAAGTGTATTTATTTATTTTGAGAGAGAGAATGCGAGCAGGGGAGGGACAGGAGAGGGAGAGAGAGAATTCCAAGTGGGCCCTCCTCAGCGTGGAGCCCAGTGTGGGGCTGGAACCCATGAAACAAACCATGAGGTCATGACCTGAGCTGAAACCAAGAATCTGACACTCAACAGACTGAGGCTCCCAGGCGCCCCATCAGAATCTAGTTTAAAAAAAATTTTTTTTAACCTTTTATTTATTTTTGAGACAGGGAGAGACAGAGCATGAACAGGGGAGGGTCAGAGAGAGGGAGACACAGAATCTGAAACAGGCTCCAGACTCTGAGCTGTCAGCACAGAGCCCAACGCGGGGCTCGAACTCACGGACCACGAGATCATGACCTGAGCCGAAGTCGGACGCTTAACCGAAGTTGGACGCTTAACCGACTGAGCCACCCAGGCGCCCCCAGAATCTAGTTTTTAAAAAACAAAAATAGGGTCTAAATTTGACCTTGAATTTCTCACAAAATTAAGTATTCGTCTTCGGTAGAATTTCCACCTGTCTGTACTTGTAGTGAATGATCTGTAAACAATTACATACAGGACTCAATCTTGGGAAGATTCCTTTTATAAGCAATCCCTTTAAATACTATCATAATCCTTTTGAAAATTCAGGCGTCCACAGAGTGAGTATTTTTATACAGGGGCTCACCTACAATGGGAAAATGTTTCAGGCAACCAGTTTTAAGATCTGTCCACATATCTGCCTGTGGTTGGTCTTAGTCCAGCAGAGCCATTGATGAGAACAAGAATTCCTTTTGGTGGTTGAATAAAAGGAGGAAGGGAATTGCCCTTAAAATAAAGACAAAAAGAAAAAAGAAGGGAAATGTTTTATCCCCTGGGTATTGTCAGGCGAGAAGAGACCGGAACACAAACACGCTGAAGAAGGGATGTCATTGAAACAAGAAATCTGGGCCAGAACTGGGGTGCAAGGAATTGTGGGAATCCAATCCTTCTGAATATCACTTAAAAGGGCTCTACCAGGCGCACACACCTTAAAATGATGTTCCTAATTGTTCTGCCTTTTCTTTTTATCTTTCGCAAATCACAAAGACGAAGGGGGAAAAGGCCCAGCAGGAAGAGTCAGCTGCTGAGCCTGTTAGGAGAAGAAAGAGTATGGATATGATATTAATTTTGCTTCATTATCTCTCCCTCTACCAACGGCAGCCTGGCAGGCGGACGCTCTGCCCAGAAAATCTGAGGAGTTTTGACCAGCAATAGCAGTTTGTCTGGTGAGGCCGTATGATCTAAAAATCTCCATGAACAAGGAGAGGACAAAGAAACAAAAGCCTGTATTATTCCCATCAATTCTCCAAGGCAATGGCTCGCCAGTAGATTGGGGAAAGATAACAGCTTTGCTCTCCACAACCGCATTCAGCTTCCAGAGTACAGGTACATTAAAGAGAAGCCGAAACATGTGCCGTGATTACTTCTGGGGAAGAAAACAGGCTTCAAGCTGTACTTACATCAATATCTGTAGCAAGGGAGGTTATGCACAAGTTATTGTACTTCCCTCTCCCTGCCTGTCTCTCCATCACACATACACACACTCACACACGTGGGCCCAGAGGACCATGATTCATTGTTCAGAGCACGGAGATTCTGATCTGCCTCTCGTGCTCTGCAAACGCCAGGGAACGCGAATTCCCCATTTAGAGAAAGAGGCGCAGAGTTCATTTTTCTGAGAACATCACGTCTTCCCGGGAAGACAGAAAGAGTGGTCCATATTTTTCTGTTGTTACTAAGTGGGAGTACACATACCTGCCTAACCAGCTGGCTTTGGGGCTGCTTCTGTGTTTGACTGAAAATCATGGTAAGCATGCCAGCATTTCCCTATTTTACTTACATGTATTTATTTTTTTAAGATTTTTAAAAATGTTTATTTCGCTTTGAGAGAGAGCGCAAGCAGGGGAAGGGCAGAGAGGGAAAGGGAGAAAGGATCTGAAGCGGGCTCTGTGCTGACAGCAGAGAGCGCGATGCGGGGCTTGAACCAACGAACCGTGAGATCATCAGCCGAAGTCAGGTGCTTAACCAACTGAGTCCACCCAGGCGCCCCCCCAGCATTTCCCTATTTTAGACAGTTCACACATGCCGTCACCACTTTTCAGCTCAGACAACCACCTCATCTCCAAGGGTCAAAAGTCATGGCCCTGGGTCCCTTCAGGCAGTTTAGTAGCTCATGCCTAGCAGTGCACCTTAGCGGTCTGGTCTTGTGGTTTCTTCTCACCGAGCAAAGTCACTGGCCTGCTAAAGGAAGGTGTCAGCTCCTGCCTCTGCTGACCTCTTTAAGATCATTCACTCTCTGGGGCGCCTGGGTGGTGCAGTCGGTTAAGCGTCCGACTTCAGCCAGGTCACGATCTCGCGGTCCGTGGGTTCGAGCCCCGCGTCAGGCTCTGGGCTGATGGCTCAGAGCCTGGAGCCTGTTTCCGATTCTGTGTCTCCCTCTCTCTCTCTGCCCCTCCCCCGTTCACGCTCTGTCTCTCTCTGTCCCAAAAATAAAAAAAACGTTGAAAAAGATCATTCACTCTCAGTCCTACCTCCCTCACTAGTCAGCCATGATGGGTGTACAGGAGACCATGACTAGAGTGGACACATTGGTCGGTGGGGTCCGGGATGAGCACAGCTGCTATAAACCCACTCGGTGTCCAGAATCTGTGTTCTGAGCCCCGCGCATTGGCGTGCCTGTGGGGTTGAAGACACCCCTTGGTCCCTGAGATACTGCCTCTCCCTGCATCAGAATCATTTAGGCTGTTGTTTCGAATGCAGGTCCCCGGATGTCACCTCAGCTTTGTTACCCAGGCAACTTACCCAGAAGTAATTTCTTATCTCATAAGGATGGGCCTGGAAGTCTGTATTCTATCAGAAAGGGGATAGCCAATGAGAAGCAGTCTAATGCAATGATTCAGAACTCAAGCTCTGATAATTACCCATTCCTTCCATTGATATTTGTATGATCTCTGGGGAAATTACTTAACCTTCCTCTGCCTCATCTGTCAAGTGGTGATAACGGCCTTCATATCCACCTCATAGAAGGATTTACTTAGTAAGTCCATTTAACGTGCCTAGAACAGTGCCAGGGACATGATAAGGCTTACTACATGCTAGCTATTACTATTACTGTATAACAAGCACCCCTATAATTCTTTAAAATCAAGTTTGAGATCCACAGGTCCAGTTTGCTCATCGTGGACTCTACATCTGCTTTTCCGCTCAGCCCTACAGAGGCTTCCTAGGCTTGGAGCTCTGTGTTGTTTTCCCAACCTGTTTTCCTCAAACATAGACCCTCTTAACTCTTGTCTTTCCAATCCTTCACTGGGTACCAGGGATAAGTATCTTACACGGTTACTGCTTGTCCTTCAGTCAGAATGGTCTGGCCACAGAGAACAGGGATGCTGCTGGTTGCCTGAGGCGTACCCACTCTCCATGTGGGGAGAAAGGAATTTTCTGTAATTGGGGCCCAACTATAAAAATGGAAGTCCCTAATTGTCCCTAAATTATTCAATTCAGTGTTGATAACCATACA
This sequence comes from Lynx canadensis, assembly GCF_007474595.2. Taxonomy (NCBI): domain Eukaryota; kingdom Metazoa; phylum Chordata; class Mammalia; order Carnivora; family Felidae; genus Lynx; species Lynx canadensis. Next base: position 26,606,702 of record NC_044306.2, on the reverse strand, counting down.
ATCCTAGCAGAAGCTACTTTGGACACAGCACGTTAGAAAAAGGCCCCTTCTCTTAGAGCCTTGCCGTTGGGGTGACAAACTGTCCCACTATCCCCTAGACTGTTCTAGTTCTAGCACTGAAATTCCTGGATCTCAGGAAACCCCACAGTCCTGAAGAAACCAGTAAGGTTGGTCCCCTGTGTCCCATAGATACTAGGTTGGGTCTCCAGGAGAGACTACGTAGAAATGCTCAGTTGAGGTATTCCCAGATAGCTCAGTCGATTAAGCGTTGGACTCTGGATTTTGGCTCAGGTCATGATCTCACCATTCGTGATTTCGAACCCCACATGGGGCTCTGCGCACTCAGGGCGCAACCTGCTTGGGATTCTCTATCTCTGCACCACCCTCCCCCTCAAAATAAATAAATAAACTTAGAAAAAAAATGCTCAGTTGGACTCCCAGCTGTAAGGCAGGGGATTAACTGGGGTCTTGCCCGGCCATACTAACCCTCACAAGTGCAAAGCTCAGAAGAGCCTCCTGATTGTGCTGGTTTAGATCACCAAGGTATGGAAAACACACTAGCACTTTTTGTTTGCGAGGCTGACCTAGAGCAAAATTAGACTGAATGCCTCATGTTTTCTGTAACACAATAGGGATCTGAAGAACTCCACAATATGGTGCTTTGTGTAAGGCACTCGGAACTTGTATCCTCCAGTCTGTCATGTTTTCTGATGTGAATAACAGCAAGAGCTATAAATATCAATTCTTCCCCGCGTCTGGAGATTTATATGCTGACTGCATTTCAGTTGGAAGACGGCAGGAGGGTTTGCTTTCCTATTTTCCCAGAAGAGGAGATTTGGGAGGGGAAGAAACAAGGATCTAGATTTTATAGAGTTGTAGAAATTACAAATGTTGCCAAGGTAGTTAATCAACAACCAAAGCCAACATAAAACCTCATCCTGTGCCTGCGCGTGTATCCCTCTAACCCCAGTGGGCGTGAGTAATAATATCGACATGAAGCAAATTACCTGAAGGAAATTGCCTGAATGGGACCGCTATAGCAGGGGGGTAGGGCTTACTTAATTAAAGCACAGTTTAATTATTGCTATAACTTAAGGAAATGGAGTACCATGCAATAATATGGGGGTATGAGAGGTTTGAGCCTTGTCGGATAACAATTAATTTCAAATAGTTTGGGGAAGAGGGAGGCATGATTAAATACAGGAGCAGCTGACAAGTGAATCATCAGGGAAGTGAGTTTCTAACTAAATGGAAATGAGTCTAAGAGGAATGGGGGCGGGGAATCATTATGGCCAAGCTGGGGAGAAGAGGGAGGATGGTCTCTGCGTCAGAATAGCAGCCCAAAGGCTGAGTTCTGGGTTCTGTCTCTTTAATGGGATGCTCGGTGTGCTCCCAGGTGCGGTGCAGGACGAGTGCTCCCAGGTTGGGTCCAGGAAGAGGTAAGCTTGTTGCATCAGCAGGGCTGCTCACAAAGGCAGCCCCCGGGGATGTTCTCTGTCCTTGGGCTCACACTTTGCTTCAAGCCACCACCTAAGTCCTTGCAGCATCCAGGGAGCCACAGAGCCCTTGGTCCAAAATGCAAATCGGGCCTGCCCTCTCCCCTGCCCAGTTCCGGGCAATCGTGTTCTCCACCTGGCACTTCCAGTTTTTCCTTGTTTTGATTCATCAGCTTGGGAAAGAACATTCTCTTTTCTTACCTACCTCAAAAGAAAGCTGGAAGCTAAAACAACATATAAAGCTACCAGCGAGGGAAGAGATGTATCCAGCTAAGGATGAAGATGAGAGTAAGAATATAAGGTATTGTCTTTCGTTTGAGAGAATTATCCCAAGTGGACGAGAACCAGAAGAAATCGGGGGGAAAGCCCTTAATCCACTCAAGAATATATATATATATATATACACCTATTCCTAAAACAAAACTACGCGGATATACTTTTTCAATGTAATTTATTATTTTGGAAGAATTCAAAGCTGCCAGAAAGCTCGAGAGTAATTCAGAGAATTCTCGTATATGCTTTACCCCAATTCACCAATTTGTTAGCGTTTGCCTCATTCGTTCTCTCTCTCCCTCTCTCTCTCCACACACACACCACACACGCATTATTATTTGGAGCAGGTTAACAGCATCAATGTGCTTCAGAACATCTATGTGTATTTCCCGGAAACACAGTCATTCTTTTACGTGGAAAAGAATGGAAATTTAACATCGACTAATACTCTATCAGATACATATTCCAATGTGGTCAATTGTTCCAATAATGAGTTTTATGCAGGTTTTGCCTCCAATTTAATAGACACAGTCCAGGATCAGGTATAATGTTAAGTTGTCATGTCTCTTTATTCTCCTTAATGTGGAATTGTTTCTCAAGACTTTCTTTATCTTTCATAACACTGGCATTTTTGAAGAGAAAAGGCCAGTTATTTAATAGGATGTTTTTCACTACGGGTTTGTCTGAAGTTTCTTCATGAGTAGATTCGGTTTATGCGCCGAAGGCCAGGATACCACGAAACTGAGGCTGTGTCCTCCTCGGGGGTTGGTTCTGGAGGCACACAGGCCCGTCGGCCCATTGCCAATGTCGCCAATCCAGTTTCTCTGCTGTATAATTATTGTATTTCCTCTTACAATGAATAAATATTCAGTGGAGAGACACATCAACACGAAATAAATATCCTGCTTCTCATCACACTCCCTTTCGGCCCCATCAGATTTAGCATCTATTGATGATTCTGGTCTGAAATAATCTTTATTGTGATCTTGGCAAAACAGTGCTTTGCAACCTCTTAACTCCCTACACATTTATCAGTTGGCAGGGGTGATACAGGTAAAAATCACTATTCTTTTAAGTTTATTTATTTATTTGGGGGGGGGGGACAGAAAGACAGACAGGGAGGGGCAGAGAGTGAGGGAGAGAGAGAGAGCATCTGAAGCAGGCTCCACAGGGTCAGCCCAGAGCTCGATGTCAGGCTCGAACTCATGAGCAGTAAGATCTGAACCGTGAGACCATGACCTGAGCTAAAAAAGCATATTTCAGTGGATGGAATATAGTGGTAATAAGGTAATATTTGAAGTCCTACAGACTTCAGCTCAAATTCCTTCCACAAGTTAAAAGCTATGAAGCCTTGAACCACTCCCCCACCCTCTCTGATACTGAGTAAAGTAAAATAATAAAACCCGATTTATAATCTTATAGTGATTAGAGAATGTATGTAAAAGAACCTGACATATAGTAGGTACTCATTCTAAGTAGGATGTCATTGTTTCTGCTCTTTATGATTTCCCTCCTTGGGATGACTTTTTCTCTCTCTCAGAAATCTTAACAGCTTAATATGTTTTTTCTTCTTTAATTGAACAATTAAAGTTTATGAATTTATTTCTAAATCATGCTTGGCCTCATTTCATCCTTTGATATGTATTCATTATTTACATTATTTTCAAAATGATATGTTTTGTATTATCAATTTCTTCCTTGGTCCAATGGTTACCAGAAGATTTTTTTTTGTTTAAGTTCCAAATGCTTCTGTTGTTTTTTGTTTTGTTTTGTTTTTGTTGTTGTTTTGTTTTGGGTTTCTTTGGTTATAATTTAAACAAATTGCTTTTAGTTTTATTGAACTGTGATTAGAGAATGTGGCCTGCCCAATTTCTAGTCTTTTGACTTTATTGATATTTTCTTTATTTTCAACCATATGATTAGTACTTGGTCAATGTTCTATGATCTCTCAAAAAGATCTATTTTCTGTAGAAGAGAAGAGTATCAGGGGTCTGAGCTAGATTCAAGTTCAGGTTCAATAATGCCAGAGCACGAATCTGAGCAATACCAGCCATGTGCCATATATATATGGCAAGAAGCCTGTGGCAACCTGAAATCTGTCCACAATGGCATTTAGTCAAATAGAGGCACATCTAGTGGGGTGAGGTCAATCCAGATTGCTGGGTAGAATTAGTTAAATAAAAGTACCATAGAAGAGAACAGCATTAGGCTGTGGGTTGGACTCGGCATCAGACTCTGACCAGGGAGCTGCTCTTCAGGACAAGACTGTGCCACCAGGTGCAGGCACCCAGGAACACTGTTGTGCCCAAGAATTTAGATAATGTTCCTGAGAGCTCCCTCTGTGGCTCCATGGTCTGGAAAGTGGAAGTTAAAGCACTGTTACCTGAGTCAAAGAAATGCTACTGTTTTCTTCTCTCCTCCACGGAAAGAACATCTAAAGAGTGGGTCACTACTACAACAGGGCAGACTCATAACATAGGGTGATTGGTGAAGCTATATAACACGGGCGTGAACTGTACTCGAGGCAACCCCCTTCCTCTGGCAGAGGAGAGGCCTGAGCGCTGGCCATCCGCAGAGGAAGGCAATATTGGGATGCTAACGGTCAAGGTGGTCAGAGCTGATGTGCACTGAACACCCATTTTGGAGTCAGCACTTTGTATGTGTTACCACAGAGTTATCATTATTATCCCATTTTACAGATTAGGAAACCGAGGCTCAGATAAATGAAGTATGTCTTTTCTTAAGAGAACTAAAGAGCTAAGGATTGAAGTTCAACTCCAGAGCCTTACCTTTCACACTGTGCTGCTTCCTTCCTAAAGACACAGGGGCTAGTTTTTACAGGACCACACCGACCAGCCCATCCTTGGAAAGATTATAAATATATATGTTTACATATACGTTTATGTAAATATATACAATATTATTTTGAAAGTTATATTATGCAAATACATTCTTAAATTTCAGGGGCATCAGTTCTGTCATCAAGTGATGTGGCTTGTAAAAATTGTGTTTTTGCAATATCTCCTTTCATTTAATGGTTTTCTCTAGGTCTTTTGTTGCTGCTTTTTTGGATGACAGTTTACTACTGTTAAGTCTTTAGTATTTTTTTCTTGTATTTTTTTAAATAGAAGTGTTATTTTACACACCGATTATACGATACATATCAAAAGTACACACACACATGCACACATATTCAGAGGTTTTCCCACATCCCGTCACCCCTGTACTTATGCACTATCACAGTTGTGTGTGCTCTTGACTAGGTGTGAGAAGATCATATGCCAACTTATATTCTATATTATAAACAAGAGAAGTAGTATTTCTCTATATAAGCTCTACTTTCTTTTAAATGTAAACACGGGGGCGTCTGGGTGGTTCAGTCAGTTAAATGTCCCACTTCGGCTCAGGTCATGATCTTGAGGTTCGTGGGTTCGAGCCCCGTGTCGGGCTCTGTGCTGACAGCTTGGAGCCTGGAGCCTGCTTTGGATTCTCTGTCTCCCTCTCTCTCTGCCCCTCGCACACTCTGTCTCTGTTTCTCTCTCAAAAATAAATAAACATTAAAAAAAATTTAAACCGTAAACACTTATTCATTGTCTCTAAAATCTGACTTGTCATTCCATAAATATTCATTTTAATGCATTTTTATCATACTTTTCAATGGTTCCTAGCTAACTGAGTTGTTACTTTTTTGCAGTAAAGGGACTTGGATAATTTTGGGTGTGTGGATGTGCCAGGGTGGTTTCAGAGCCTGATGTAATTTCATATTGCCCCAAAACATTTGTATTAAAACATATTTGTTACCTTCAAACATACAATGGCATGGAACTTTTGAATTTTTCCTACAATGCTCAGAAATGTCAGAATCAATCCAGGTAAGTTACTGAGCAAAGATGTCCAAAACACCACACCAAGTTCCAAAGAAACCATTGGGTGATGATTCACAAAGTGCCTCTATTCTTGCATGATTACCTTCATTTTCCAATAGGCTTTCAAGTTCCTTCCATGCTATCAATGAATAAGCGTATGGAATAGGGATAGGATCTGGGCTTGGGAGGTATTATTGTAATCCTAAACACTCTGCAGCCCCTTGTTAAATAGTTGATGGGCTGCCTGTAGGAAGGAGCTTCTGTCTTCCAGGATCTTCCTTATCCAATGGGTCATAAGTACTAACACTCATAGCCATTGGAAATATTGAACACTTTGACACAGCTGTTGTTGACCTGTCAGCAGGGATCTGAATACTTCGGCACATAAATGTTCCTGAAGTTCAGAAGTGCTGTTTAGATCAAAATTCTCTCATGTGTCAAGACCAGAGGATGAAAGATTGCCTTGTCCGACCTTCCTTTTCTGTAGATGGACCTGACTTCAAAAAGTATCTTCCAGGATAGCTTGGATTTCTTATCTAAATATTCAACACAGATAGGAAGAGATTTCCCCCAAAATAGGCATATTGTACTGAGATGTGAATCATCTGCTTTCCATCACCCACCCTGACTTCCTCATCATAGATACATAGTTTTGCACCTAGAGCGGTGTGAGAAACTCCATTGCGTAGTTCTGGAAGATATTTGTATTATTTGTGTTGTGTAAAGATGCCACTCTTGATATATCAAGTAAGGCAAACTTTGATAGGGATCCTTCTAAGGAAGCAGAACCTGCCAGGCTTGTTGGGCTGAGACCAATTCCCTCAGTCCCTCAGGTGGCACTGATCTCTTGGGAAAAGACCACTCCCCTCCTAACTCGTGACAGACATCTTTATCTGCTAAGAAGTTTGATTCAACAGGTTGAGCTCCCAGTGAGGTACACATGGTGAATCTTGGCAACTAGTTGTTTGCTTTCTCTGTAGCTCCTTTTCCGGCAGTGAGAATACTGTGTCTTAGAACACCTAGGTTCAGTACTAGGAATGTATCTAAAGTAAGTAAAGGTGATGAGTGGGTTCATGTATCTTGAGGTTTCTCCCTAAATGAAGACACGGATAGGAAGAGATGAGAAGGCTGGGGAAGCCCAGAATCTGTCCCTTGGTCTGTGCTTTTTGGATAGCTTTCAGGTTTGGCAAGTCTCACTGGCCTAGGAAAATTGGGAGAAGGCTAGAACTTCCCCCTGCTTTGACCCAATGCTGGACTTTTTTTTCCCGGTTAGTTTATGAGCCAATGTCTGATGTAAATCAGTGCTCTATATATGACTTGTCAAAGGACTGCTGATGTTACTGTTCATATTCCTCACAATTTCTTCAGCTGAATCACACCTGGTGGATGGACGTGAAATGCTTTTGCTGTCATCTTCCTCCCCCTCCTCCTCCTCCTTCTCCTCTTCTTTTTGCTGTTTTTCAGTCTCAGCGATCAAGAGAGAGAAGGGATCAAATCCTCGTGGCAGTATCTGTTTTGTCAGAAGATTTTACTGAAAAGCTGCTGGTTGTACGCAGCAAAATCCCATGCATGGAATCATCAAGCTTATAGAATAAAATTCCTTTGACATTTTGCTCACATCTTTCCTCTTACCTAGAACACCTTCTGCAGTTTACCCGGTCAACTCCTACTTGGAAGGGCCACTTCCTGTCATCTCCAGCAAGCCTTCTAAGGCAACTCCCTTTTGTGTACTGAGCTCCTGTTTGCTGCTTCCTAACCTTTGCATTAGGAAACTTCTTAGACAAACAAACAAACAAATAAGGGGTGCCTGGGGGCTCAGTCGGTTAAGCCTGCGACTTCAGCTCAGGTCATGATCTCGCGGTTCGTGGGTTTGAGCCCCGCATCAGGCTCTGTGCTGACAACTCAGAGCCTGGAGCCTACTTTGGATTTTGTCTCCCTCTTTCTCTGTCCCTCCCCTTCTCGCACTCTGTCTCTCTCTCTCATAAATAAATAAAGGAAGGAAGGAAGGGTCTTTTCTTCCATGCTTTAGCATGTTTTGCACATACCGTTATTATAATACTTGCAATAATGTGCCATGGTTAATTTTAGGTGGGTTCTGTTGCCTCACTTTCCAGATTTTGAACTTCTAAATACTGTGTCTCATTTTCGTCTCTATGATCACAAGCTCACTCAGAAGCTGGCATACTTAACATCTGCTCACAGATGCTTGTTGAGTGGGCATGTGGGATTTTCCTCCTTGATCCTGAACGGACGTTTTTGACCCTGAGACCCAGCGATGCACGCATCTCTGCCTGAATGAATGGTACAACCTTAGAGAAGATTTCGGAGCATGCCCCAGATCAGAGGCAGGCACAGAAGGTGGGCAGGACAGTGAGGTGTCTGTTCTCCTAGTTCTTTTTTTTTTTTTCAAGTTTATTTATTTATTTATTATGTTTTTGAGAGAGAGCAGGCAAAAGAGGGACAGAGAGAGAGGGAGAGAAAGAATCCCAAGCAGGCTCCGTGCCGTCAGAGCAGAGCCCAACCTGGAGCTTGATCCCATGAACTGCGAGATCATGACCTGAGCTGAAACCAAGAGTCAGATGCTTAGCCGACTGAGCCACTCAAGCACCCCTCCCCTAGTTCTAAGCTTGGTCACTGTTCAAGAGAGGAGCTACAGGTTGAAAAGGAAAGAACTGCCAACTGAGGACATGTGAGGTTCTGGGCACGGTCGTGTGACCCTGGGACCTAGCGAGCATTGTGCAGCACGGGCCAGGGAAGGAGGGTGCCACCCATTTCTACACTACAAGTGTGTGGCTCTAGGGGCACAGAGATGACAAGAGGGAACATCATGTCATTTGTCCCCTTAAGATGCTGCTTGCCAGAGACAGTACTCTTAGGAGAAGAAATCTCATGGATTTCTTCAACACCAAAAGCAGTGGTGTGGCAAGGGCCAGGCTCTCAAAAAAGAGGTCGGAGGAGAGGACTGTGGGCACAGGTGAGATTCCCTCAGAGGGCTTCCAGGCCAGACGGGGGGACTTGGGAACAGAGGCTGTGGGCCTACCTGTCTGCGGATGGGGCTGCCCAGCCAGCGCCACTGGGTTTAATGATAACATAACCTAATTTGTATTGTCTGATGGGCTTAGGAAAACTTGGGTTATAGAGAAATAACTAAACAGTTTTGAATAGAGGGCATGTATAAAATGTGAAAAATCACATGCTCACCAGAATTATGGTGTGATTCGGTGCTTTGTAGGTATGTCAAAACACTGGGCAGCTCAGGGTAGGGGCAAACTTCCCATTTCCCATGTTTGTCACCACGGAATCAATCATCTGAGCGGGCATTGAACATGGACCGTTCACCTTGAAAGATTAAAGTCCAGGAGAAAAATGTGTTTGAGAGGACATAGGGAAGTGACATCCTGGCTGTCCCCCCGCCAGATACTTCAAAGAGGAATTTACCCTGGTGATTTAACCACAGTCCAGGGTCTGGCCTTTAGTTTTTCAGGTTCAAAAGCTGAGAAAATTGGTTTTGTCAGCACACTGAGGTAAGATCAGTTTATCGGGCCCTCAGTCATACTAACCAAGTTCACCAGAGACAGATGTGTAAATCAAAACGCCATTTTATTAATTTACAATGACAAGTAAAATCGGCCAGGAGATCAGACACACATTCTGTTTCAAGCACATTCTCTCCCTGTGGTGAAATCTACGTGGGAAGTCAAATTATCATCGGAAGACAGCCAGGCGAGGCTGGAATCCGAGCGAGAAGAGGGAGCTGGCTGTCTGCTTGGAATGTTAAATGAAGCCGGATGCTCCGTCTCCACCAAAGGGATGTATCTAGAGGAAATCAGACAGACCGCATTCTCGGGGACAGGTCACCCGCTCTGAGCGCAGAGCTGAGTGTGCACAACCCCTTCCTATTAGACACTGCCTTGTCCTGTGCTGACCGCGCCTCTGGGCTGACCTGCTTTCTCCAGCTGTATCACTTCCATTGACTAGGTTACAGCCCCGTTCTTTCTCTCCTTTGCCTTTGCTTCTACCCCTGCCTACCAGCGAGTCCGGGAAATGGACTGTTGTCCCAGAGTGACCCCGACCGAGGGTCAGCCGGGCCCGGCCTGCTCTGCTGAGGTTAGAAAGCCTCAGATGGTCACAGTGATAGCGATCAGTGTGTAAACCAAACACCACGCCCCCAGGCTCTGCCCGGCAACCTTCAGGCCAGATCCAGTGGGGCAGAGGATGCTAATGAATTGTTAATGAAGGGTGATCAATGCCTTTATCTCAGAACAGGGGCCGCCTCTCCTCTGCAAACCCTCTGCTGCCTTAATTGAACCCAGAGTAAGCCGCAGGTAGGAGCTGAGTGGATGAGAGTCTCAGTCCTGGAATTCAGGCTCGTTCTCGGCATCGGCACTCACACGTGATGTCTGAAATGCTCAGGATGTTAGCTGACGTCTTGGTGAAAGGAAAGTAGCCTGAAGGTAACAGCTCTGGTTTGCTTTGTGGTATAAGAGACATTCACTGCCCTCACTGCTTGGAGTGCCACCCTTGGGTCCAATGTGTGTGTGCCCCCATCATCCCTTCTGCAGATACCTCTCCTACAAGCAGAATGACCCGAGAGAGTCTTCGCTTTACTTAAGTCCCATTTTATAGATACCAGTTGCTGTGAGCCTGTCATGTGCCGGACCCTGTCCTAAGCCCTTTACGTACTAATTCATTTCAGTCCTCACAACAACCCTGTGGAGTTGGGTATTTTATTATCTTCATGTTACAGAGGAGGAAATGAGACATAGACATGTATGTAACTTGCCCGAGGTCACTAGCTAATGAGTGGCAGACCGAGAATCCAACCCGGTCAGTCTGATTCCGGAGCCTGACACTTTACCTGCAGTGTTAACCAGAGCTGAGAGGTTTCTCTAAATGTCTCCAACCTTCCCCATAGAATTGTTTAAATTGCAGCTGACTGTACCAGCTCTTACTATCTGAGTTTTGAGGAATCTGCTTAAAAGTTGGAGTATCTTAACAACCAATGTTTAGTTCTACTAGATGTACATACATCCTGGCAAAAGTTGCTCATTTCTGTGGCATTCGGTTAATTAAAAATGAGAGGGTTATGGGGTGCCTGGGCGGCTCAGTCGGTTAAGCATCTGACTTCGGCTCAGGTCATGATCTTACATTTCGTGATTTTGAGCCCCATATTGGGTTCTGTGCTGACAGCTCAGAGCCTGGAGCCTGCTTTGGATTCTGTGTCTCCCTCTCTCTCTCTGCCTCTCCCTTGCTCACACTTTCATTTACCTCTCTCAAAAATAAATAAACATTAGAAAAATTTTTAAAAAATGAAAGGATTAGGCTGCAGAATCTTTCTGTTCCCTCCCAATGTTGACTCTCTGAGTTTACTCCCATTACTACTACCTCTGTTTTATATTTGTAAGGATTTTAACAAGTTATCTAAGTTATTTTATTTTTCCATTAAATGACCATTGAATCAAGAAGTAACACTAGTGTACCATCATATTTCCAGAGATAACTGTTACAGCGTTGGGCTTAGTACGTACTGCTTACACATTTATTAACTTGAACGAATTTTCATAACCGTCCTGAAAGATGGGCAGGCAACATTATCATCTTCACTTTACAGATGAAGAAATGGAAGTTTAGAGAGCTTTAATTAATGATCTTAAATCATAGAGTTCACTCGATGCCCTTCTTTGTTTCCATCCATCCCTCAATGGTGTTCTAAATGCACCTGTCCTCCTACAGGAGCCGACTCTCAAGTATCAAACGACAGTCCAGAGTGCCTTTCCTGGGCAGCTGTCTGCCAGGGCAACAATTACATTGTGCTTGGCATAATGGAACTTTTCTAGCTACTCATTTAAGAGAACAAATTGTTCTAAGGTGCGTTTTGTAGAGGTATGGATCCAGTGAATACTGTGGGTACATGTCATTTCGAAACTGAGTAATTGGTAGCAAAAGATGAATACTTGAGTGCTTTTTGTTGACTGAATTAGAAATCCTCATGTGGAACAATGACTCACGCAAAATCACCCGGGAACTTGAAGCTCGAGTGACTCAGACTTCAACAGGGTGGAGTGTGACTGCTTTTTGTTATGGGGCAAAGTGGTCCCAGTTTCTGCAAACCACAAATCTAATGGAGATGAAATCAGCTTGTCAAGAATTGGATTCCCATTTGGATTAATTAGGGTTTTATATGTGATCATTAATGACTTTGGCCACCAAAGGTTTTCCAGAGAGATATCTGTGCGTGAAGGAAAACGAGCGCTAATGATCTTAAGGCCTGTCTAAAGTTTTATTCCCTGAGGCTCTGCTCTCTGGGAACTGTTCAGTTCCTCCAAGGTTCCAATTCTCCAGACTTCAAAAGGAATACTGGCCTCAGACCGGATGGTCCACGCAAAAATAGAGCCCCATAAATATATCGATTCTAATTATCAGTGTGAAAAATCTTCCTGGGCGAAGCTTGAGTGTAGTCGGGACTGGGAAATGTCTGACAAGAGGAAGGGGCTGAATGAGACGAGAAAGTCAGAGCATAACATGTAGCTTGAACTCCCACGACCCAACGAAATGAAGAGCCTGGCCATGTGCCTGGCTTCTAGGAGCCTCCATACTTGCTTTTCTTCCTGGTGAAGTGTCTAGGCTCCTCTGCAGCTGCTGTTTTTTTCTAGAAGTGCCCTTGAGGAACAAGAAACAAATATCTAGACATCATTATAACAGGCTACAGTTCACCCCATTCACCCACAGAAGCATTCACACTCATCCAACAGATCTCAAGGAAGTGCAGGGCAGGGCTATTTTGTTTTACATCTTTAGCTCTTTTCCCGTCCTCCTCAGTCCTCCTTAGTATCTATGGACGGGCTCACCTTGTTTCTTCAATGGAGCTCCAGTGGGGTCCAAATAATTTTTTTAAATTAGAAAATAGTCTGTTTTCCATAAATAACAGAAAGTTTAAGTTCACAGGGCCAAGACCTGCTGAGGGGTAATATATCTAGGAATAGTATGGTTTTTTCTGTTCTTGAGATTGGGTTTTCCCAATTGTAGCTTTTAATTAGGTATTTCTAATGGGTAGGAAATCAATTGCATGATTAAGTTTTACTGCAAAAACGATGCATAATAAACCACCTCAAAACACCATGGATTGCAACAATCATGTTTTCTCATGGTCTGTGGGTCAGGTGGGGGTGGCTCCCATAGGCTGGACTTGGCCCACTGGCCAAGATCAGGCTGAGGGCCCATCTGGCTGGGCTGGGGCAGCTCCACAGCTGTTCATTCTTGGGCCTGGGATGAAGGGCAGCAGCGATCTGGGGGAGGTCATTCCCTGGTGATGGAGCCAAGCAGGAAAACCAAATGCTTTCTAAGGCCTGTTGTGGGTTGAATTATGTGCCCCCCAAAGAGAGTTGAAATCCTGATGCTCCCCCTCTCTTATCTATATGAATGTGACCTTATTTTGGACATCAGGTCTTTGCAGATGTAATCAAATTAAGATGAGGTTATACTGGATTGAGGTAGATCCTAGTCCAATGACTGGTGTCCTTAAGACAAGAGAAATTTGGACACAGACACGTAGGGAGAAGACCATATGATCATGGAGACAGAGACTGGAGTTTTGCTGATACAACCAAAGTCCAAGGATGCTGGCAACTGCCCAAAGCTAGGGGAAAGACACAGAACACATTCTCCCTTTGAGTTGGCAAGAAGGAACTATCCTGTGCACACCCTGCTTTGGGACTTCTGGTCTCCAGAACGGTGACAGAATAAATTTCTGTGGCTGTGAGCTACCAAGTTTGTAGTGATTTGTTATGGCAGCCCCAGGAGACTACTACAAGGACCAAGCCTGTCATTTCTATCCACATTTTATTGGCCAAAGCCAGTCACATGGTCAAGCCAAAAGTCAAGGGCAGAGAGAACATGCTGAAGCATTGAGAGGCCATGACAAGGGTGTGGATATAGGAAGAGGTGGGAAATTCGGGGTAATTATTTAATGTATCCCACATGAGAGTCAGAAAACTTTGTATTCTAAAGTATCTTTAGGCAAGACCGTAGAATCTAATGATCATCAGATGGGTCTGGTATGGAGAAAGTTTTACATTTGAATCCTTGTTCTGACACTTCCTACTGGTGTGAACTTTGCCAAATTACTTTACCTCCAAGCATCGTTCCCTTTTTTTAGAAAAAAATATTTATTTTTGAAAGAAACAAGTACTCATGCATGTGGGGGTGCAGCGAGAGGGGACAGAGGATCCGAAGCAGGCTCTGCGCTGACAGCACAGAGGCCGATGTGGGGCTCGAACTCACGACTCACAAGATTATGACCTGAGCTGAAGTCGAATACTTAACCGACTGAGCCACCAGGTGCCCCTCCTTTCCTTTATTTGTAAAATGAGAAAATTAATAGTGCCTATCTCACAGCACTCTTATGAACGTTACATGAACTGATGTTTGTGAAGTATCTCCGTTGACATATATTAGGGGCCAAGAAACATTATCTGTTGGCATTATTATCACCATAATAATGTTACAGTAGAAGACTTGGAGATACAGGTGGCAGTTTTCTTCAGAGACTTCAGAAGTGAGATGAAGATTGGCTTTGCAAAGGCTGTGAGATTTCAAGTTTGATTCATGAAGCACAGTTTAAGATATGGTAATGACTCTTCGGGTAGGCGTGAGTTGTATTTCACCAGGAAAGGGAAGAGTCTACTTGCCTGGAGAATCGCCAGTTTAGGAAACTTTACACTGAGTATAAAGGAGGGAGAGATCAAATTCCCAAGTACGGAGGAATAAGGGGCTTTGTCAGGGAACTCACATGGAACAACACTGAAGGAGGGGAGAGGGAGAACCAGAAACATTTGACATCTACATGCCAACATGCAGAGCCTTGGGATGCAATGGACATAACATAAAAATACAATCTCAGGAGTTGATTGCTTTAACCTATGGGATGGAACTCAGAATTTTAGTCGGGGGAGGGATAAATATGCCTTTTTCAAAGGGAACCAGCTTATGGGGAGAGACATGCAGTGTGGCCCTGCGGATCCAGAAATATTTACCTACTGGGGTTGCCACAGCCCCAGGGGAAGCTCATGGAAAACCTCTGGGAAGAGGTCAAGGAAGAGAGACTCAGGTGGCATTATTACATGTGTTTTATTTACATCATATGATTAGATGAAGAAGGGGAATTAGGTTGTTTTTAGCAAATGTCAGATATGATAAAGGTAATGGTGGGAGGAAGTGGAGAAACGGGAAGTACTTTAACTTCCAGAATGTGGAGGTTCCTTATCAGGCTGAAAGCAGCAGAAACAACAAGCTTTTGACCTTCCTTACAGAAAACGAAGTGAATAGGGGAACTGTTATTAGGGTTTTATTTGTGCAGACTAATGAGGCATTTGTTGGGGGAAGCATATTATTTGAATAAACAATAAGTAAAACTCACTGAGTGCTTACTATGGGCCAATCACTTATCTAAATCATTACATACTTTGGGGCGCCTGGGTGGCTCAGTTGGTTAAGTGTTCGACTTCAGTTCAGGTCATGATCTCACAGTTTGTGGGTTCAAGCCCTGCATCGGGCTCTGTGCTGACAGCTCAGGGCCTGGAGTCTGCTTCCGATTCTGTGTCTCCCTCTCCTTCTGCTCCTACCCTACTCTCACTCTGTCTCTCTCTCAAAAATAAATAAACATTAAAAAAATGTAAATCATTAGATATTTCATGATGCTTAGTCTTTGCTATGATTTTATGAGGCTAGTCCCTTTTAATCTTCATTTTATGCATGAAGAAATTGAGGCAAAAGAGGTTAAGTTAATTGCTGAAGGTCACTGAGGAAGGGGCAGAAATGATTTCAGAATGTATGTCCTTCACCCTCAAGTTATCCCGCACACCTTGCCTACAGAGTGGCTAAGTCACCACCATCTTTATGAGCACGGGAGGCTTTTGGAAGAAGGTGACCCCCAAGGGTCTAGTGGATGGTGACAGGAGCTGGCCATCTGGTGCTGAAGGACCAGGAAACCTGAGCTCAAGTGGCCTACGATGTATGATTAGGAAATGGGCCAAAATGTGCATTAGCGATCCACGCTAATCCACCCACTGAACACCTTTGTTTAAGGGCCATCAACTGTCCTCTGGTTATGTGTACTGACGTCATCACTTCCCGAACCTATTGTGCAAGTTGGTGCTTCTGGACCTTTGAAAAGGCTGTTCTGCTGCTTGGAATATCAGTTCATCTCTCCTCTACCTGGCAAACTTCTAATCTTCCTCCAAGGCTCAGCTCAAGCGGCATCCCCTCTTTTGAAGCCTCCTCTGTCTCTCTGACTAGCTGTGAGCCCTTGGGGACAGAGACAGTGTCTTCCTAACCTTCTGTGGGCTCTCTAGCACTAGCCCAGAGCCCAACACAGGTAGGTTTCAGTGCATATCGGATGGATATACACATCAATGTAAGTCCATATGTTAGTCACCATAAACCAATCGAAATGACATATAAGCGGCACACTGGGCTATTTGTCTAGCATTTGGGAAGCATGCTCTTGCCTATTCTAATTGAAAGGCAAAAGTTAAAGAAGCATGCAACCTATTTTCTTTTGGAAGAAAATCTGTCTTGCTGTTTTATGTGAGTGGGTAAAATATGCTTATAAAACAATCTGTTCCGAGAATGGCAAATGTTTCAGGAAAATTGCAATGGAATAAGTTCTTTGTGATTTCATTACCTAACCCTCTGTAAAAATGCCTTTGGAAAGACAAAAGATATAGATGAGGGAAATGGTTCCAAATATTATAGAGAGAAGCAGAATAGCTGAACAGAAATTTGTCATTAAGAAAGATTTATGCAAATCTCAAGAGTGCCTTAAAAGTTAATCTTAAAAAAAAATCCCTCTAGTCTGAGCAGATTATGCTTAAGAAAATCTTTTTGGGTAAATCCATGGAAAAATTTATTTCATGATTTAAAGGAAAATAGTATACACTTATAATAGCAACTTAGGATTTCTTGTTCTAGGTAAAGTCACACCCAAAGTGTTGGTCATTGATATATCCTGCCTCTGTGTTTTCTGGGTTTTTTGTGAAGGTTCTTATTTCAGCTAAAATATGTTAGTTACGATGAATCACCCAAATTCAGTTTTCAAGCAAATTAATATATTAGAAAATAAAACTGGTCTCTTTGGAGATGAGCCAATGACATGTTGGACTGTCAGAGTTCATAGAATAGGAAATGATGAGGTCCAAATGTATATTTGCTCAGGGATGGATAGGACAAAAGCAGTTACAACAAACAAATCTCATTACTTGTTGATTCATACCCTTGCGCTAATCAGCCAAGAAGAGAATGAGCCAGCAACATGTAGACATGTGAATTTCAAGCGTTTATGTATCTCATGGTTCCTGAACAAGATTTGAAAGAAGTGAACAAAAATTTTCAAGTCCACACCAGACACATGTACTAAACAGGGCCTCTTCAGGCCCCACGTGGCTCTGTGCTGTTGTCTCTTCTCTTTGTATGGTATTTCTATTTACCCTCAGAGACTAAAATAGGCCAGCTGTAGAAATTTCAGAATTGGAAGGATTTTTAAAGATCATTACGAAAGCTACCATTTACCGAGTGCTTACTCTGTTCCAATCACTGTGAAAAGCACCTCACATGCATTATCTCATTTAATTCTCAGACCAGCCGTACAAAGTCAGTATTATTAGCTCCAGGCTTACAGATAAGAAACATACGGCTTAGAGAAGTAAATGCTCCAAGTCTTATAGCTTGTAAGTGGTGGACCTGGAATTAGGAGGCAGGTCAGACTCTGGGGTCTCCCTTGGACATGAATTCTGTATTATTAGATGCCACTACATATCTTACTAGGTGATCTAGCCCATGTTTAAGCACTCTCATGATAATGTGAGCCCTGTAAGATTAGAGACCGTATGTGCTTTTTTCTTGCAATTGTACACAACGTATACAGCAACATAGCCTTGACCACTATTCATATTTGTTGAAAGAACAAATCCCCTTACTTGCATATGAAACTTCCATGTGTTTAGAAGTTGAGGCAATCTATACAATTATATAATTCTTCTGCTCCACTGAAAAACATAGCTTGCAGCAGATGGGAAAACATAAGCCTGAAAGGATCGAGTGAGTTGACCAGTATCTCACAGCAAGCAATCCGTGGCTTACCCTACGTCACCTCTCTGCCAGCTCTGTGTGTGGTGCTGAAAGATGTCTGTCTACTCTGTCTCTGATCTTTGGCAGCCCGAACCTCTCTGTCTCTCCCTGGCTTTCCGTCTTCCTCTCCATGTTTCTCTCCTGTTAAGCCAGAGAGCAGAGATTGTACCTTTTCACATGGTTTTAACCATCCCTGTATCCCAGAATTTAGAAGGCTCTTCAAAATATCGATTGATTAGATGGATGAATCACGAAGACATATAATTTTTATCTCAAACACCATCATTCTCTTTTTAGACTCGAGACTCCTCTCTGCATTATAAACGTTTCTGTAAGTGACACTTTTATGACACAGGGGAAAGCTACAGAAAAGAATACTCGCCTGATGTAATTTAACAACTTCTTAAGTCTGTGGTGGTTTCTACGTTTTTTTTTTCTTTTTAAAAAAATTTTTTTAATGTTTATTTATTTTTGAGAGAGACAGAGACAGAATGTGAGTGGGTTAGGGGCAGAGAGAGAGGGAGACACAGAAACAGAAGCAGGCTCCAGGCTCTGAGCTGTCAGCACAGAGCCTGACACGGGGCTTGTACTCACGAGCTGTGAGATCATGACCTGAGCCGAAGTCGGACGCTCAACCGACTGAGCCACCCAGGCACCCCAAGGTTTCTACGTTTTAATCACTGAGAAATGGTGTCTGTTTTAGCTAATGTTCTTCCTTTCCTGTTGAATAGTATAGGCAAGTGTATTGTTCAGGACTCTGCCCTTACCTTAGTCTTCCAGAGAACCTTTAAAACATTCAGGAGCAATGCACACACGGAGAGAGAATGTGTAGAACTCCATCCTTCCCGAAAGCAGCTGACAGTCTTCCACATGGAGCTCTTCCTGTTCTGTGGCAAAATGAAAGGAATCCCCCCCCCTTCCCCGCCGGGCAAATCCCAAGGCCTCCATTACGTAAAACAAAATGCAGGCCGTGTTCAATAGCAGGTGCAGAATTGCTGATGGAATCCCAGCTCTCAGGGCCACACTGCAGGTTTTTCATGCCTACAGATGCGCTGCTTTGCTCTTTAGGAAGATTTCAAGGATAAATTTGGGACACACTAGAAGGCTAACACCTTGTGCCCAACTAAATGGGCCAATTTGTGGGCTCCCTCTGCACAGTCCTCTCCCTGTGTTGGCAACGAGGTGGTTAAAGCTACCTCTAATGGTTCCTGCCACCTTTTCTCCAAAAGTATGTCTGATTGCAAGCAACATCAGACACCTGCGGGGAGACAGCGATGCCAACATTAGCTATAGGCGTGGAGAAAGAGTCTCAACACTAAACACCTTCGAGAAAGCCTTAGAGCCACCCTCCCCTGCGGGAAATCACCAGGAAGAGACATCTCAGGGTTCTGTGCCCGTCAGCATCTTCCCACCCTACCTGCCTACGGACACCTGTGCCGGCGGGCCACACACACGGCACAAGTCAGCGCTGCTCGGCGTGTTTCATTCTTTCATGTGAAGAGCTTCCGAAGAGGAGACGCGTGGAGTCTGCTCTTGGTCTCCAATCGTTTCATGTTGCACCAAAAAAAAAAAAGGAGGATAACCGCCCCTCCTACCCCAGAAGTGTAGCAGAAAGAACAGAAGTTCAGGAAAAGCGAAAAGCGTGGGTCACCCAGAACTATTGGAGAAAGTAGGAAAGGTGAGGAAAGGTGAGGTGAGGTACTTAAATGGTCACATCAAGCCAGTGGGGCTTCATTTCTTAGTTCTCTCAGCCCTCATGATGTTCGTGCCTCATTCGGCCGGGGAAGAGGTAGTGTCCCAGCTCTCCACAACTTTTCCAGGTAACTCTGACCCTGGAGAAGATTTTCTAGGTCATGGGAAGAATGGGCCATTTCTCTTCATAATCCAGAGGGCTGCTCTCTCTTTCTCCAGTCAACGTGCGGGGAGGCGGTCGGGGTCCAGTTGCCAAAGGCGGGGACCCGTGGTTGATCAGCACTTGACAGTTTCAAAGCGCTTTCCCCCTTGACGATTTCACTCTCTAGGAGGCCCTGTGAGGGAGGCACCCCGTGAAGTCAGCCTGTTCCATGGAAGAGGGAAGAGAGGGACTTTGCGGGGGTCTCAGGGCTCATGAGGGGCAGAGGGGGCTTGAACACGGGTTTCCCAACCCGACCATCCTGCTGAGCGGGGTTTTCCTAACAAGCTTCCTGTGCTTCTTGCTAGGACGGTGTGATGGCGTGATGGTGGCTAGGACTTCAGTGAAAAGGCAAGCCCATGCATCTGCGAGAGACCATGGTCAAGAGATGGCTGCTTTGTACACGTGCTCCCCACAACCCGCAGCCCGGGAGCTGCCCCTCTGCCCGGGTGCCCCCAGGCTCACTCCCCTGGGCTTGGGAGCTGGTATGGCTCAGCTCTCCAGTGAATCTTCTTCTCTTTTTGTCATGATTATCACTTCCTGCAGCCCACACCTTCACCAACATCTCCCAGGGTCTGAGATACAGAGTGAATCCTTCTTTCTCTAAATAAAAATTTTATTTTTATTAAATTACTATGTACGTTAGTTTCTAAAACATACATCTCTAAGACGACCACCTTTGAGGGGGAGTCCTACACCCTCCAACTCCAGTTTCTTTTTTTCTAGAAACAAGCCCCCTCCTACTTTTTAAATGTTTATTTATTTTGAGAGAGAGAGAGAGCCAGGGAGGGCCAGAGAAAGAGGAAAAGAGAGAATCCCAAGCAGACTCCACAGCTGTCAGCCCAGAGCCTAACACGGGGTTTGAACCCACACACTGTGAGACCGTGACTTGAGCCGACACAAAGCGTCAGGCCCTCGACTGACTGAGCCACCCAGACGCTCCTAGAAAACAAGCCCTTTTACCCCTTGTAGGTAAAGTCATCTGATATTTATCTCCATATTTTCTATGTAATATGCATTTTCTGCTACTTCTTAGTGTATCAGTTTTAGATGGCGTCTATGACTCTGTTAAGGTAGGTAGGTATTTCATTCTCTTCTATCTCTGGCTGCTTACCCTGCCCCTTTCTCTAATGTAGTTCTATTATCATTTTAAACATTACTATGAAATGTAATATATAAATAAATTTTACTGCTGAGTCAAATACTGTGATTCATTTTGTATTAGTTATTGATTGCTGCAAAAACAAATTACATAAAAGCCTAACAACAAAACAACAGTTAACATTTACTATCTCACACAGTCTGTAAGTCTCAAATTTGAGAACGGCTTAGTTGGGCGTCTGTGGCTTGGGGCCTCTGGCAAGATTTCAGTCAAGATGTCAACCCCAATGACTCGTGTCTGTCCCACATGCAAAATTCACTAGCTGCTCTCGCAGGGTCTCCCAAAGTCTGATACCATCGGTTAGAAGTCCAGGATCTCATTGATGAAATCAGGTCCGGGGAAGATGAATCCTCTCAGGGGTGGTTCCTTGAGAAAGTTCTTCAAATACAGCTCCTCTCGATCTGAACAGCTGTGAACTAAAGAGACAAATCACGTGCAGCCCACACACTCAACATACATTGGTGGGACAGGTATATAATAACGGCTAGAAACTCTCCTGTCAACAAGAGAGGAAAGAGGAGACAAGAATCGATCGTCCATAGCAATTCTTAAATTTAGCAACACACAGTTGACAGTTCCTTGATGAAGACTCACAGCCTGGCTAACAGACGCCTGGAAGAATGCTCGGCATCACTCATCATCAGGGAAATTCAAATCAAAACCACACCGAGATACCACCTCACCCCCATCAGAATGGCTAACATGAACACCCCAGGCAACAGCAGATGTTGGCGAGGATGCAGAGAAAGAGGGTCTCTTTTGCACTGCTGGTGGGAATGCAAACTGGTGCAGCCACTCTGGAAAACAGTGAGGAGTTTCCTCAAAAAGTTAGAAATAGAACTACCCTACGACCCAGCAATTGCACTACTAGATATTTATCCAAGGGATACAGGTGTGCTGTTTCGAAGGGACACATGCACCCCCATGTTTATAGCAGCACTGTCGACAATAGCCAAAGTATGGAAAGAGCCCAAATGTCCATCGATGGATGAATGGATAAAGAAGATGTGGTATGGTGTATGTGTGTGTCTGTGTGTGTGTGTGTGTGTGTGTGTGTACAATGGAGTATTACTCAGCAATCAAAAAGAATGAAATTTTGCCATTTGCAACAATGTGGATGGAACGAGAGGGTATTATGCTAAGTGAAATAAGTCAGTCCGAGAAAAGCAAATACCATGTGACTTCACTCATATGTGGAATTTAAGATACAAAACAGATGAACATGAGGAAAGGGAAGCAAAAATAATATAAAAACAGGGAGGGGGACAAAACATAAGAGACTCTTAAATACACAGAACAAACTGAGGGTTGCTGGAGAGGTTATGGGTGGGGGGATGGGATAAATGGGTGAGGGGCATTAAGGAGGACACTTGTAAGGATGAACACTGAGTGTTATACACAGGGGATGAATTACTAGAATCTACTCCTGAAATCATTATTGTACTATATGCTAACTTGGATGTAAATTTAAAAAAAGAAAAAAGAAAAAAAAAAAAAAGACTCAGAGCCTGAGAAGAATTTTCCATGGCTCTTGGCCTGAGCATTTGTTTCTAGCTTCTGAGTCAATCTTCCATTTTCACGAAATGTAGATTTTGTTTGCAAGTGAGAAGTTTTCTCAGCCTGCTTTCTGACTGTAGAAGTTTGAAGGTCCAAAGTCTTTTTTATAAATTTGTTCTGTTTCTTTACTTTTCAATTCAAGCTGGTGGTATTTTTGCCCATACAATTCTCATGAAAACTTTATAGGTCTCCTGTGAACCTTACTGGGGATTCGTGCCATTAGACAAAAGTCACATTCAGAAATCTCTTTGGGATTAGCTCTTTTTCTACCTTGGGATTTTGCCTAGATAACTGAAGGACAGAAGCCGTGAGTTGCTTGGAGGCCTTGTTTTATTGAACAGTTCTCTGAGGCATTGCCTTAGATATTCCCGAAGTTTTACGCCTCGTTTGTTCATTTGTTTGTTTGTTTTTACAACCACATAGTTGGCTTCATGTTTATACCATGTTTTCCTGACTTTGCCTGGATTTGACCTTTGCCTGGGAGCCATTTCTTAATTTTAAAATCATTAGCCATCTGGGGATGCTGGGACTTTCTGAACTATCAAGAGCCACCTCTTTTTGGTGTAAAACAAAACAAAACGAAACAAAGCCAATGTCTCTACTCTCACTCCTGAGCTGAACTGCACACTTCATTAGGTCCATTTTCCATGTTGCCCCAGGCGACAGCATTGTTCAACTTTCTGCTCCTCTGTAACAGGAGTTGCCTTTCTTCCAACTTCCCCCAATTTCTTTTAGGTTTTCCCTGGGATCCTCCTCAAAGGCAAATCATACTTCTCTACTAATAATATCTTTAATGTCCTATAGGCTTTCACTAACACTCCCCTGAAAACCCTCCCGGCTTCAGCCAAAGTTTAGATCTACACGCATGTTTTGAGGTTTCTGTTATAGCTGCACCCCATTTCCAGGTCCCCAAACCTTCATATGCCAAATTCATCCTAAAACTTAGTGCCTTAAAGCAGCGATAGGCATTTATTATCTTACACAGTTTCTGTGGGTCAGGAATTCAGGAATAGGTTTGGCCGGAAGTTTCCACTCACGGTCTTTCATGAACTTGTGGTCAAGGTGTTGACTGGGGACTGAAGTCATCTGAAGGCTTGGCTGGAGGAACCATTTCAGTGATGGCTCACTCAAGTGACTGGCAAGTTGTGCCGGCTGTTGGCTGTCTCTTTGTTCTAAGGCCGCTTGAGTATCATGGAAGCTGGCTTCCTGCAGAGCAACTGATTTCAGAGAGCAGACTCAAAGTTTCAATGCCTTTTATAACTTAGCCTCAAACTCATTTGCCATTATTTCCACAAAACCATCGTTGTTACATGGTTATTCCTATTGAATGTGGGAGGAGATTATACAAGGAGCATTTGAAAACCAAGAAGTGGGGATCACTGAGCACCTCTTGGAAGCTTACTTATCTATATTCCATGATTATATTTTCCTGTAATTAATAATTGCCTAATTTTTCAAAAAAATTTTAAATATTTATTTTTGAGAGAGAGAGAGAGAGAGAGAGAGAGAGAATGAGAGGCCGAGGGGCAGAGAGAGAAGGAGACACAGAATCCGAAGCAGGCTCCAGGCTCTGAGCTGTCAGCACAGAGCCCGACGTGGGGCTCGAACTCACAGAGTCCAAGATCGTGACCGGAGCCGAAGTCAGAGGCTTAACTGACTGAGCCACGCGGGTGCCCCGATAATTACCTAATTTTATTCTTTTAGTTGTATAAGTATTAATCTCTCTTTCCCCCCAAATGTTTCAACATCTTTCAAACATCTAGGAATTTTTTTCCCCCAACGTCAAAATATATCAGGTTATTGACCACTCATATATATATTCTTTTCCCGTATGGACACGTCTCTTCCACATCCCTTCATCTTTTGACTCCATCTGGACTAGTTCCTTTCCAGGCTTCATGCACGGTTGTCATCCGAGGAACCTCCCCCTTCACCATTATTCTGTTATAAGTCTTGTTTCCTGGATCCCGGGTCTTTGTCTTTGTTGAGTTTCTCTTTCATTTTGCCAGAGCACGGGCTTCCGGAGTTTGGGCAACACACGTGAGAAATCAAGTTTGCAAGTTCTGTGTGTTTGACACTGTCTGTATGCTGCCTTCACTTGCCTGTCCACGGCTACTTACCGTGGAAGAGCTCAGTTGGTGACTATAAGCTGGGTGCATGTAGGTGGAGCTTGCCAAATTGTAGGCTCCTCTGACAGGTGTCAGGGAGCAAGCAGGTTTTATGGTTTTCCGTTGCTAGACTCTCCTTTTCTATCACGCAGTCACCACTCCCCTGGGGCCACTCAGGTTCTCCAAAGAAGAGTCCTCCAGCGTCCTCCCTGGGGTGGGAGGAAAGATAGACCCCCCGACGGCTGTGTCCTGGGAGCAGGGCCAAGGTGAAGGACTGAGGGCTTCCCGTGTACAATATAGGCCCATAATCATTCCACTTGTAGCACCAAGCTTCCCCTGTCCTTAATTGTGCCTCGGGCCCCCAATCTCCAGCTCGGTTTCTCCCGAAAACAAAACAGAATCCCCTTTTTCTCACTGGAGAGTGTGCAGAGGGGTGGTTACCTGGCTCTTCAGGGTGAGGGAGTCCTGTTGGTTCAACACCTCAATGCTGACCCTTTCAAAGCGCTCACCTGTTCACCGGGCATGAACACCGGCCTGTCATCAGCCTGCTACATCCATGTTCCTCTTCTAGGCTAACTCAACCCCTCGTGGATCGGTCTTCTCATGCCGCCATGACGGAATACTATAGCCTGGGTGGCTTACACAGTAGTCATTTATTTCTCCTGGTTCTGGAGGCTGGAAATCCCATGAAGGTACCAGTATAATCAGGTTCTAGTGAAAACTTTCTTCCTGGCTTGTCAGTGGCTGCCATCACCCCGTGTGCTCATGCGACCTCTTCTTTATGTGCACACACTGAGAAGAAGAGAGACAACTCTGGTCTCCCTTTCTCTTCTTACGATAAGGACACTATCTGATCAACGTATACTCCTATGACCTCATTGAACCTTAATTACCCCCCAGAGACCCCCATCTCCAAATGCCATCTCACTGGGAAGTATGCATTAGCAGATGCACTTTGGGTGGGGGGACACAATTCAATCCATAGCACCCCGTCTGCTTTCTGTTTCCCCTCAATTTATAGAAATCCTTTAGCTTTTGTCTCATCCTTTCATTTCTATTCTCGTTGCCTATGGGTTAATGTCTAGTTTCAATTTCTTTACTATTGTTTTTATTGGGGTTTTGGAAAAGAAACAAAGGTAAACGTGTTTGGTCATTTCTCCGTGCATAAGTATAAGTCCACGTAGAGGATTTCATCTTGTAAAACAAAAAACTGAGACACAAAAACTCAAAACAAAAGGAAGTCAACCTATAAACACTCAGATGTCGGGAAGGGGGGAACCGGCCGATGTTGCCCCAAATGAGCATGCCCTTTTACAGCGCCAGTCTTGCAGACGATGAATCTTTGTACCTTCACTGAACGGGAAACCCCGTCCCTTCTCCGGCACCCGGCTCACTTTCAAGCATCTGTAGCTTGTGCTGCCGGCATGGACTCCCCAGCCAAGGAGAGCAGATGGCTTTCAAGCACTGATTAATCACTGCTCTTTCTTCACTTTGGTTTCCAGCTGTGCTTCACTTTCTCCTTCCTGGCACGGAACCATCGCTGCTGGTTTCTTTGCTTCCCGGTCTAATGGAAGAAGCACTCCTGTCTTTCACTAAATCTCCTCTGATCATCAGCCTCCATATTGCTGGTGGTTAGCACCGCTTTTTGTCTTATCTCAAAGCCATCCTTAGGCTATCATCTTACCTTCCATGGCAAGAGGAAAATCTATTCTTGTCCAGTTCCTTGACCTCTGCTTGCACCGTGTGGCCAATAGGAAGCAGAAAGTCAAACTAAAGGAAGCCTCCATGGGTGGGAGAAGTCTTTCTGCATGTTTTCTAGAGTTGGACGTGGGAGAGAAGTCACCTCCAGGCTTTCAAGATCCCTTTTCAGCCTTGTTTCAAAGTCACATCAAATGGCACATTCAAAAACCCAGTGGGGTCATCGATGAAGAAGCAGTAGAGCCTGGCAAATGGTTGGCCAAATTTGTTAGTGCTGAAATAGCACATCTTGGCACGTGGCTTTGGTGGTGGAGCTACCACTTAACCATCTCTTTTCTCTACGCAGTGGTCCTGAACCAGAGATGTGCATTAAGATCGCCTTGGGAATTTTGTCATTATGCAGTATGTCCACATCTCACCCTGAAAATTTGTCAGAGTCAAGGCATTTGTGTTTTGGAGTAGCTTTCCAGGTGATTTTGGTTCAGAAACATTGCTCTAAAGAAATAACTTTAGGGGTGCCTGGGTGGCTCAGTTGGTTAAGCATCTGACTCTTGCTTTCAGCTCGGGTCATGATCTCACGGTTCGTGGGTTCGAGCCCTGCTTCGGGCTTTGTGCTGACAGCACGTGGAGCCTGCTTGGGATTCTGTCTCCCTCTCTCTCTCTGCCCCTTCCACCGCTCTCTCTCAAAATAAATAAACATAAAAAAAGAAAGAAAAAGAAAGAAAGAAAGAAAGAAAGAAAGAAAGGAAGAAAGAAAGAAAGAAAGACTTTAAAGTGAAAGAGGCAGCACAGTAGAATAATTATTAAAAAATAAAAACCCTGGATACTTGAGTGCGGGTTCTGGCCCCAGCTAAGTTGCTTCTCTCATTAGTAGGGAGACCATATAATTTATCGTCCACATTAGGATCCATTTGAGAGTAAAAGAGGGAGCTATTAATAACTATATCAGAACAAGAGGCATAAATTGAAACTGTCCGGACGAACGGGTCACCCCACTCATTAGCCCGATGAGACACTGGAGTAGACAACTCCGAGGTCCCTTTAAGATTTATGATTCTATAATTCATGACCACTGGGACAAGCGCAAAATAAGTTTCCATCCCAAATGCATGTGGGATAGAGTTGTTTAGGTCCTCTTTGCTCAGGGAAACGGAAATGGCAAACACACGCGTCTTAGAAGCTGGAGACCTGGCGGCACTCCAATATGTTACACAAAGAATTTACACAACTATTTCCTTGGTGCCTTGCATGTGATACAGTTAAGAAAAGGGGCGTTTAGGTCAATCACATGTTCTGGTTAATTATAAGTTAGCATATAATAAATTAGACGGCACACAAATCACCAATTTTCCAGAAATCAAAATGTAATAAAATAACACCACCCCCGCAGCTCCCCAAACGCTGATCATTTTTTCCTTTATATTTCTAGAGAGCCTTTCAGGGCTCTGTATTGTCGTAACAAAGAGCATGTTACACCGTAGCTGTGAATGGTGAGCCTAATCGAATCTGGGATGTCAACAAGCTTTCACGAACACAGGAGAGTTAAGCTCAGTGCGGTTTGGTTTTTATGACATTATTCTGCTGTAGTTCTTACGCCGGTGCTTGTCAAGAACGGATCAGGAGAATCTTTAGGGCAAGCCACCGGGACGCAGTGAGCAGGAGTGGGTGGAAAACACTACTGGAATCCAGCGAGCACTCTGTCGTTTCAGAGAAGCGGGCTGAACTTGCTTGTTTACACGGAGCTGGCAGAGATGTGGGCACAGGGCACACACAGATAAGAGGGAAGCTAAAGAGGGGGAAGTGGGGGAAGACGGAGAGAGAGGGAGGAAAGCAGTGAGGAAAGGAGAGGGGGGAGGGAGGTGAGCAAGACAGAGAGAAAAGAGGGGGGGAAGGGAGGAAAGGAAGGAGAGACTCAAACATATACACCGAGAAACAAACAAGAAGATGGAGAGAGAAACCAGAGAGGGGAGGAAAAGGCCGGGTCCGGGACGCGCACGCATTCGTGTGTCTCTGGGGGAATAAAAAGGTAAAGCCTAGGTCTGAAGTTTTTAGTCAAACCCTCAACAGTCTTGTATCAGAACCCAGGAAATGGCCTGGCTCACGTAGCTGCGGAAGCTATTTTGATGAACGCAATCAGTTCATTTCACGTCGATCGAGGCTCATGCTGCCTGGAAGGAAATTGCCCACCGCGGCTGTGCTTCAGGGGTTGTAATCAGAGGCACTGGCATTGATGGAAAGCTTCTTGCTCTAGGAGGAAGCCAGCAGATTGCGAACGGCCCTGTTTCCACGACCGTGGCTGTGTGGTTCGTTTGTCAGAATGCGTGCCCCGCATGCATTTGGGGTATGAGCACGCCTAGCCGAGGATTAGACTTCTCCTGGCTGCCAAGGGGTTTTTGCTTCTTACTGACTCTTACCCATGGCCGAGAAGAGCAGCACAGCAAGGAGACATTGCAACGGGCCGGCTAGGAGTCATTTTTGGAGAGCCTTGGGGCAGTGTCTGTCCCTGAGAGAACGGCAGAGGAGAAGGAAGCCAAGAGGTCATCGTTTGGCTCATCAGCTCACAAGAGGTTGATGTGACCGGAGTGGCCAGCATGAGGCTGGGGGCTCCAGGAGGAGCTTTGAAAGCAAATAACAAACACTTAGCTTTCACCTGAGGAAATGCACACTTCTCAACCCCTCGCTTCCGGAAAGGCATAATGCAAGTGGAGGGGGGCCAGGGATGGATGGGCCAGGGAAATGACCAGGGGATTGGAGGACTGGGCAGATGGGAAATATGGGGACCGCGTCAGCCCTGAGCAGCAGAGGCAAAGAAGGAACGGGACAGATCTCTGAAACGAAGAAAGGCGTAGGGACGCAGAACATGGGCTGGATCACAGGATTCTTGGATGTCAAACCCTTGAAGGTTTAGAAAGGCCATGGTAGGAAAAAAGAAATCAAAGCGTGAATTTTTAGAGTGGATGGTGACTTTAGGAAACTTGTAGATGGTTGCTAAACACCACTAATCACCACCCCATAGACGCTCATTGGCTTTGGGCATGAACTCTCCTCATTCAGTCCAAGCAGGTGGTTATGAATTTGTCTCTCTGTCAGCGCTGAGTCTATAGCCTGGTATTTGCCCTGGGATATAGGGAATTTGCCCAACAAAGTTTGGACACCTGGTGAAAGATGTCATGTTGCCAAGTGGCAGGTATGGAACAAGAGAAAGCAAGGGCAGTGCCCTGAAAGTGAGCTCGAGAAATGGCAGGCAGAAATAGCCAGCACGGACCAGGACAGAGAATCGTGGGTAAGAGCAGAGGAAAAAGTCCCTAGGCAGTCCATGAACCATCAGAGAGGGTGAGGAGGATCCCCCTCTAGGGTGTCTCAGAACTGGGAGGGTTGGACATGTTTGATATACTTAGGGTCATTGTAATGTTCCTAAAAAACAGAAGAGCAAATCCTGTTGCCTGGTGAAGTTCTTCGGGAAGTAGAATGAGAAAGCATTGCAGGGAGCACAAAATAGACATGATGGAAATCACCTTTCTGGTGTCGACGTTCCTCATCTGTCTCCCACTGCTCCCAGCCCTCCTGCACCCTGACACTTGCCATGCTTCAGAGTCTGTTTATTCCTCTGACTTTGCCACCAGATTGTGAGCTCTGCGATGTCAGGAGCTCGGTGTCAGCCATCAACAAACTCACTTGGCACGTCCCGGGTGTCTGTCTGTTGGATGAATAGACCACTGTCAGCCTGGCTCCAGATGGGACTTCCGGTTGTCGGTGTGCCCTCCATATGCTTTGTCTGTCCCTCCGAGGGCGCCGAGTGCCCTCCCTGAAGCTCCTCCATCCCTCTGTCCTCAGGGACACACACATGCCTAGAGGGGATCCGACAAGTGTTTAGAGAACACGGAAGTCCCCATTTCACAGAAGAGAAAACTGAGGTTCAGACAGGGAAAGGCAGGGCAAGCCAAAGTCGGCCCCGCAGTGACTCTGTACTACCTCGAAGACGAGAAGTCAGACTACCACTCCATCCCCACTCTTGTTGCTAGGCAACGCTGGCTTCCGAGGGATGTTCAGTGGTTGCCCAAATTCTAAAATTGATTCAGTCATTGTTACCCTTGTGGGAGGGGGGAGGTGGAGCTGAAACGCGGTGGGTTAACACTGCATCGGTGCTCTCAGAGACCAGCTTTCCCCACCACGTTGGTGGTGTTAGCATTGTTAGTGATGTTTGTGGAGGGTGTGGTGGGTGGCAGGGAGAGACAGGGAGGGAATTCCGGAGACGGCCTGCAGGGAGGGAGGAGCCGAGCGGGCCCGCCCAGGGCTCTTCAATGCCCTTCTTTGCTTACGAAGTTCAGGTTCACCTAGCGTGGCTCCTCAGCCAGACGAGGAAGGTCCTTTCTGATCTGTGCCCAACTGCTTTTCTAGCCACGTGTTTCCTAACGAGCACAGCGCAGTTCGGAATTTTCAGATAACCGTCACGCCCTCCGTTTAATCTGATCCTTCCTGGGACTCTAAGAGGGAGAAAGGGTTGCCGAAACAGGAAATCTCAGGGTCCCGGTAGCCTGTTGACTCTGCCCGAGGCCCGTGCACAGCCCCGTTGGCCTTGTGCAAGGTCAGTGCCAACTCTGCCTCTTCCAGCTCTTTGCTGCTCTCCCTGACGTGTGCCTCCCCACTGCCTCCTTCACTCACCCCGTGCCACTGGCTCCACTCAGAATTCCCACCCCCCTCTGCCCCGCTGAGTGACTCCCTCTCCCCCAACTCCCGCTTCAACTCCTGGTTCCCTTCCTCCGCGAAATCTTCCTCGAAGTCTCTGGCCCTCTGCTCTCCCAGTCCTGGCACCTCTAGCCTGCTCAGGCGGCCCTTAAAATGGGCTGTCTTGGGGGCGCCTGGGAGGCTCGGTCAGTGAAGCGTCTGAGTCTTGATGTCGGCTCAGGTCATGATTTCCCGGTTCGAGCCTCCCGTCGGGCTCTGTGCCTGCAGTGCAGAGTCTGTTTGAGATGCTCTCTCCCTCTCTCTCTCTCCCCCTCCCTGCTTTCTCATTCTCTCTCTCTCAAAATAAATAAATAAACTTAAGAACAATTTCAAACGGGCTGCGTTGGAATGCCAGATAACTCCTCTGTGTTCCCGTCTGTCTCTCTGGAGGATGTGCGTCCAACACACCTCCATTGATTCACAGAGCCTCACACGGGGCCCGGCTCATCGTCAGAACTGGTTGGCGGCCAACGCCTCCCCTAGGGATGTGACAGGAAGCATGGGCCAGCTGGAGGGTCTCGAATGCAAAGACCCAGGCGGCCCCTGCTGCCCACCTTCCAGGGAAACCACACGTGAGGCCGGGACCTCCAATTTCATTAATATTTTCCAGTAAGAGCACCGTTTCCCACTAATGTTTGGAAGGCAATCGATTTCTGGACGTGCAGCCCAGAGGAGGCCTGGTGGGATTCTGGCAAAGGGGTAGCGATTTCATAAAAGCTCCCACTGAGTTGTCACAAATGAAACCTCTAGTTACCTGGATGCCAGTAAGGAGATTAGACTAGAGCTCTGGTGAATGATATTTGATGAGTCACCAGTCTTTTGAGGAAAAGGCATGCTTGTATTGGCCCCGGCTTGCCACAGATAACACAGAATTAAAAAAAAAAAAAAAAAAACTGGATCATTCAAAAAGCTCCAAATCAAAAGTGGAGATATTTCTAGACTTGGGACCATGCCAAAAGAAGTACCCTGGAGTTTGTTTCTTAATTTTTTAAAAATACCTTCATTTATTTTTGAGAGAGAGAGAGAGAGAGAGAGAAACAGAGTGCAAGTCGGGGAGGGGCTGAGAGAGAGGCTCCAGGCTCTGAGCTGTCAGCACAGAGCCCCACGCGGTGTTCGAACCCACGAACTGTGACATCATGACCTGAGCCGAAATCGGACGCTTAACCTTCTGAGCCCCCCAAGCGCCCTGAGTTTGGTTCTTTTGGAGAAAAGCATGCTTACAAATAGTGTAGAGAACTTCACGAGTTTTTCATATTCCAAAACTGTCAATCCACAGATGCACCATATTTACTCATTCACTCCCCAATGATTTTTTTCTGCACTTTCTCTGTGCCAGACGGTGCTCAAAAATTTGAGGGAAAACTTTAGGGGACATTCTCCTTGCGCACAGGTGCCTCTTGTGCTGGTAGATTGTTCTCATGGGGTAAGTGGAAGAAATGATTTCCGTTTTCCAAAAGAGGAGACAAGACTTCAGAGAAACTTGGAGAATTTCTCTTGTCGCATCTCTCATATATCATGACGCCTGTAAAAAGCCGATGTGAGGCTCGTCTCCCTTCCTCTCAAACCTTCACAACAGTCCCAGAGACCCAGAATGTATCATGTAAACGAGTAGTTCTGAACTTGACACCTGTATTCTCCCTCCCTGAGTCACAGTCGATCTTGAAGCCCAGAATAAAGTGAGGGCTCGAATGCAGGGCTGCACAGCTTCACAGAGTTCAGAGGGATATGGCCAAACCCTATTGCCTCCCATGGTGCTGTGGGGGACAAGACTTTTAGCCTGAGAACCAGCACATCCCAGATCTGGGTATGCAAGTCATCTTTAAAAAATTATTTATTTATTTATTTTGAGGTGGGGGGCAGCGTGCACACGCATGTGAGCCAGAAAGGGGCAGAGAGAGAGAGAGAGAGAGAGAGAATCTGCAGCAGGCTCTGCACTGCCAGTGCAAAGCCCCAAGCGGGGCTCGAACCCGCAGACCGCGAGATCATGACCTGAGCCGAAACCGAGAGTCGGACGCTCAACCTGTTGGGCCATCCAGGTGCCCACAAATCATTTTCTATAAAGAAAAGGAACACTTTCTTGGCTACAAGAGAGCGAATCTTAAAGTCAGGAATATTCCCGAAGATCCTACCCAACACAGCTCCGGAATGTTGGGTAGTTCGTTTTAAGGTTGCTTGAGACTAATTGTATTCCTTCCTCAAGTTTAATTGGTTCATTTGTTCTCACCCCAACTCCTTGATCTGAAAGGAACATCTAGGACCGACGTAGAGGAATAAAAAGGTATCTCCTCCAGTTTGATGTTCGGTTCTGTTCTGTGAATGACAACAGGAGAATTAACCCTTCAAAAGGGAAAAATCAGCCCAGCCTTCTCTGAGGGGTGCTGCACCCATATATGGTAAGAGACGGGGCTGTCTCTTTAGAGGATGCATATGCTGAGTTAAAAGTGGGCGTTGTCCATTTTGTTGCCTTGCACAGCACAACGATTCGAAGGGGCACACGAGTAGCCCCCTTGATTTGCCTGGTTCCCAGCCCTGTTTCCACACTTGCAGGTAGAAGATGAGAAAGCCAGGTGGAGGGAAGTGAGTCTCTGTGTTCACGGATGAGGACTTTTACTGCAGACTGGGTAATGTGATAGTTTCAGAGGCTGTGTGCCTGATTGATTTGTCCTTTTCTTGTCTTCAAGAATTCGTGTATAAATGTTTTCGAGGACTGCTAATGTCATGCCGATGAATCTGTTCGAATGCTCTTCTTCGGGGGAATAAATAGCTATCGTCACTTCTTGCCATGATATTGCTCTTTTCTGATGGCATTTTGTGGAATAAATGGGCAACGTTTCTCTTCGACTTCCCTTCTGCAGACACACACACACACACACACACACACACTGGTTTAGAATTTTTGCCTTCTAGTCTACTTTTAAAGGAGTCTCTTTTTAAAGGGTGGATTTTTAATTTTTTACAACCTGATCTGTCAATTAACTCTCCTCAAATACATTCTTTTTGGAGAATGACAAGGCCGGAAGTTCAAAGGCTTTTTATCTTAGTACAACGTTAGGCGTAAAGCAGGCAATCAAACTGTTGGCTAATTGAGGCACCCACTCTGGGGAAAATGCTCCGTCAGCCATGGGCAGGGGGATGTCTTTTTCCTGGAAAAGAGGAGAAGCACGGTAATTTGGGGAGGACTGTCAAGGAGGAGAGACCACTCAGTCAACAGACTGTTCGGACCATGAGCTTTGGAACAAATAGAAGGCAATTCTAATCCTATCTCTGCTATTTACCATTACTGTCACCTTGAGCAAGCTGCTTACATTTTCTAAGCCTCCATGTCCTCATCTGTAAAATGGGAACAGTCTCACCACTCACCTCATAAAGCTTTTGTGAGGAAGTAATGATCTAAGTGTGTAAAGTGTTTAATACGGTGCCTTGATGTCTAGAAAACACTCCATTGAGCTTTTGTTATTTTCGTAATTATTAGAGTAACACAGGGACCTTCTGGCCGGGTGAAAAGATTGTTCACTTAGAAACCTGGGAACCTGCATTTCCAGTCTCATTTAGAAGGTGGCCGTGCCGGTCACTGCTGTCACACACAGTCTCTCATTCTCTGGTGCTGTTCAAACAGCAGTAGACTTGCACGAAAATCCAAGAAACCAAAAGTCAAAGTCTGATGGAGAGTGTTTCCGTTTAATTTATGGAGTAGGTTACCTTTCTGGGCTCTTCTTAAAAGGCTTGAGGCTGAGTAGGAGAAAAACCGTTAGGGATATTTTCTGAGGAGAGATGTGCAGCACCTTCACTAGAAGAGATTGGACCATCTTTCTCTTTTGAAAAGCTTTTTGTAAGGAGCTCCAGATGAGCCACAAAACAAGTAGATCCATCACCTCGGCAGAATGGTTTTCCAAGGGCCCTCGAGCACCAACTGTAGCCCTAAATGGCAATCTCTACTTATCTGGGACAATTTCATAGAAAAAGAGGAGAAGCAAAAACCACTTTTCACAGAGTTTCACTTTTTATTAGGTCTGTATTAAACTGTCAAACAACTTCAGAGAAAAGGATAATAGATCATGTCAACTGTTTCAACAATGATTTCCTTCCGTTGGTTACCAATATACCCCTTATTTTTACCCCACACATGCGCACAAAGGATAACTATTTCCAACTTCCTTCTACTTAATATCATGCTGTATGTAAGTTTTCACGAACTGACACGGCTTACAGACTCATCGGTCGCAATATTGCTCAACTGCGAGTTTTCTATCTTTATGTCATAAAACTAGACTCATAGAGCAATAGAGTTGGAGAGATCTTAGAACAATATTATTCACAAGAGCCAATTCGTATCACATCCTTACTGTGAGCCAGACACTGCGTGCTAAGTGCTTTATACATTCGTTTAAACATTCCAGTGATCCTATGAGGTAGGTTCTGTTTATCCACGTCAAAGATGGGGACACTGGGGATAAAGATGTAAATGTCTTGCTCAGAGTCATGCAGCTAGTAGGCTGGAAACTCAAACACAGGGTTAACCGAGTCTACACCCCTACTCAACCACTATGCTATGAGCCAGGTACCATGCAGTCCTTAGTTTTCAGATGAGGATCCTGGACACCCAGAGGAGAAACACGAGTTCACTCAGGTCCAACACTTATTGGCAGTCAAAGTTGGAACCCAGTTCTCTGGACTCCCAGGCCCCCATCCCTCCCTTATAGACGTCACTCTACCGCCCTCCCTTATATATGTCATTCTACCTCCCGGATAGGAGGATACAGGTACAGGATACTCCTGTATCCTTCTGGAACTCTCCTTGCTTTCCCTGTGCTTGCAAAGTTCACGGTGAGTTCTTTTATTTAATTAAAAGGTAAACTTCTATGTAAGCTGCTTTAAAAATGACATAGTGTCTGTTTTTCGAGCCCTCCTCTTCTGGTCTCATTCTCTCAGGGCAATCTAAATTTTCAGAATTTTTAGATTCAGAAAGTTCTCTTTGAATAAGCCATCACCCCCTAAATGCATTCCCTAAGAACTCTTCTGGATTCTTCAGATAACAGCTTCTTCAGATAACAGGTTACTTGGGATTGGAAAACACACCATTCCACTTGCTCCGTTGTTAAGCCTTTGTCTCTTCAGAAAGCAAAATAAAACACATGCCCTCCCCTTAATAGAACCTAAAAGAAGAAACAATCAGATTAAAAAAAAATATGCCCAGATTCAAACTTAATTTTATTTGACTTATTTTCAGCCAGTTCCTTGTGGTCTAGATATAGCCCTGGTAGATCCTTAAACAAATGGTCCCAATGTTTATTCCACACACCTGCCAAATATCTCATTAGGACTTACCAGATCAGGGTATCTCTGCTCGGATCCCAAGAACAAAGTGATGGATGAAATCTGCTCCTTGTCTATGTGTGTGTCACTGTTTATTTACTTTCTGGACGAATTCATATTACAAGAAGACTCTGGAAGGGTTGTTAATTATCCCTGTAATCTAATTTATGGCTTCAGGCGCCTGATATGTTCTATACCTTAGATAATGTTAATTTTATTCTTTTGTGAGCTGAGTCTGGTGTTCGCGAAAAGCTATAAGATGTAATTTATTTCTCCCCACTTGCCTTCTAAATATTAACTCTATTGAAAAATGATTAAATAGATTATGTAAATCATGGTCATTGCATCCACTTTAAAGGTTAATCCTGCCATCATGTAGCCAGATAATTAATTTGAATTCGTTCCCAAGCACTAATTCTCAGGGAAGCCAAGGTGTAATGGTCTGCACTGCCCTATTATGGATGTCACTGTGTGCTTGCCTGTGATAAAATTTGCAAGAAACAAGCCTCAAAGTTTTGAGAACAAAAGTTACTTAGGGCCATCGGAAGGCCCGGTGCATCATGGGAGTGGAGCTACACTCTCTCCAGAATGTTAGGAGATAGTGTTACGGACCGTCCTCCACTTCTTTGAGTTTTCTCAAGGGTCACCTCCCTTCTTGGGAAGCCAGACCTGGATGGGTTTTGAAAATTCTAGGACAGCCCTGCTGCTTAGCCATTTTCAGAAAGTTCCAAGCCCGGAGAGGTCCCATCAGATGATTTTGTAGCTTCACCTACCCGGTGCCACGCTCTCTGCTTGAGCACGCCCACTGACCAGCCACCTCCACCTGCCTGGTAGGGAATCAGCCACCAGCCACTTAACTCTCTTCCCTGGTTGATAAAACTGGCCCCATGAATCCTCTCCATTGTTTCATGGGAAACCTATTGCTAATACCTCTTCTGGACTGCTTCCTCAGGCAGGAGCTTGAAGCTTATTAAATTTCTCATGGGCCTTCTGCGAGAAAAGGAATAGAAAAATACAAACTCAAAAGCAAATACAAACACGAATATGGATTTAGACTGTGAATAGCAAACACAATCGTAAATTTTAAAGAGCTGCCTGATACCATAAGCATCACGAAAGTCATAGAAATAACAATATGTTCATTATTTAATTGCCTGAAACACCTTTATAATACATCCCCACCAATTTTTTGGCTGCCAACTCTTTGATCACTTCATATGACCACAATTTTGCAATAACTTTTCTCTAGAGAGAAAAGCAAGATAATTTAGTCTTCCCTCTATCACAGATCATCAGGATTTGTTTCTTACTTTTGATTGTCAGATTGACTAAAAAATACCAATTGCATACACAGACATGCTTGCTGTTTATAATACCGTGTCACATTTGGGTCCTTCAAACATAAGATTTCTGATGAATTCTGGGGTATCTGGGTGGCTCAGTTGGTTAAGTGTCAGACTCTTGATTTTGGCTCAGGTCATGATCTCACGGTTTGTGAGTTTGAGCCCCACACTGGCCTCTGTGCTGCACGTAGAGCCTGCTTGGGATTCTCTCTCTCTCTCTCTCTCTCTCTCTCTCTCTGTCTTTCTGCCCCTCCCCTGCTCATGTTCTCTCTCTCTGTCAAAATAAATAAATGTTAAAAAAATTTCTGACAAATTCTGCTTTGTGCAATTCCCATCAAAAAAGAAAAAAAATGTAAGGTGGGTTTATAGTTGTATATGCTGCCTTCCTGAGTATATTCCTGGCAGAGAACTTCTACTTTGATTTGGCATCGATCTTGCTCTGCTCGTCTGGCGATTAGAATTTTCCTAGACTAACTCTGGCTCCACACATGTTAAAGCAGATTTCCTCTCCCAGATTCAGATCCTTCCCTGCCTGTCACTGGAGAACTTGCTCCTATCTTGGTGTGATCCCTGCCCTGCACCTTCCCGCTAAGTCAGCACCCACGTGGTAGGTATGTTCTAGAAGCCATTCCTATCTGGAATGACTGACTATTCAAGGAAATGACTGAAAGCCATGTTAATATGTCCCATCAAACACAGAATAAACGTACCCTCAAGTCAAATTCCCTTTCGCCAAATCCCCAAAAGGACCTTGGACATTTCAGGTCCACTTGATATATGGGCACTTGCCC
The DNA here is from genome assembly GCF_007474595.2 of Lynx canadensis. Classification (NCBI taxonomy): domain Eukaryota; kingdom Metazoa; phylum Chordata; class Mammalia; order Carnivora; family Felidae; genus Lynx; species Lynx canadensis. The sequence goes on along the minus strand of NC_044306.2, from coordinate 26,568,356 downwards.
TACTTAGGGCAAAGGGGAAGTTGGAATAAGGAGAATCATCAATCTTAAGTGGTTTCAGTTAAAGCACATTTCCCCCCAGTGTTACCGATTATACGATCATATGAATACCTTGTCAGTGCACTGTGTAGGCCCTGGGAAAGGGGCTTTGGGGAGGGGCCCTCAGCCTTCACCTACCCAATGTGTCTGCCCTTATCTGCCCATGGCATCTGCTGGTACAGGGTCCTCTCCTCTCCTCTCCTCTCCTCTCCTCTCCTCTCCTCTCCTCCCCTCCCCCCCTCCCCTCCCCCCTCCCCTCCCCTCCCCTCCTTTCTCTCCTTTCTCTTCTCTTCTCTTCCCTTCCCTTCCCTTCCCTTCTCCTCTCCTCTCCTCTCCTCTCTCTCCTCTCCTCTCCTCTCTCTTCTCTTCTCTTCTCTTCTCTTCTCTTCTCTCCTGCCGACATCTTGTCTGGGACTGGAGCTCATAGTACTGGACTGTAGCTCTGCCTCCTTGGGGTCATTTCTTTTTGTCTCTTCTCTGGGGTTATTTCTCCCACCCCCCCTGGGACCCTTTCATCCTCTCTAAGGATCTGGAACATGCAGAAGCATCCCTCAAATCTCACACCTTCTCTTGAGCCAGATGTCCATGGCTTCGCGCCCACAGCATCCAAGATTGGTGAATGTCTCAGACAAAGTGACACCGCACGGACCCTGTGTGCTGGTCACTGGAATGTTCCTGCACAGCTCTGCTTCTCACAGGCCAAAAGTAGAGCCCTCTAATCTGGTCTCAGGAAACTGCCCAGCGCATGCCATTTGGGCTCCAGGAACACCACCTTAAGCCCATGTCTCCCTTCTCCGTTAGTTATAACCCATCTAAGAGGCTGGCTATTCAGCAAAAAACACTGATTTTTCCCCCGTAGTCTTTCCCAAACTCCTTCACAGGCAATGTGATCTTAAAGATCTTAAAAGATCATTAAGTAAAATAGTTTAAACTTTACTCCTATTCCGGCTTTTTTTTTTTTTTTTGCCTTAAGAGATTATTTCATTTCCCCTGGGTTTTTCTGTCTGCAGACTTGCTCTGGTCTTACCAACCTCTTCAAAATTGCACCCATTCTTGGTGAATGTAGAACAGAGTGCAAAAAGCATAACTTTGGAGGCAATAGTCCCAAGGAATCTAGCCTGTCATTGCTTGGCTGTGGGTCCTTGGGTAAGTTACATAGCATCTCTGAGCATCGGCTTCATGGAAATAATAGCAGCTGTGAGAATTGCAGATAAGATGTACAAAACTCATAAAATACCACCTGGTGGTTAGTAGTTGATAATAAAATGCTGATGAAGGTGGTGATGATGCTCAAATCTGAGTGTTCCTTGGGGGGTGGGTGGGTAGTGCTGTCCTCACAGTGCCCACCCCTCTCCCTCCTTTCAGTTCTGTGAAGCGTATAAGGCACTTTTCTGGTCCTGTGTGTGCAAAGACAGCAACAATATCTACAGATTGAAATCTGAAAAAGTTCTGGAGTCGGGCTCCAGGCAGAGCCCTGTGAGTTCAGCCAGAGAGAACTGTAGTCTTGACTACATGGAACAAATATTCTCTTCCCTTAGGTTTAAAAATTGTTATTATTGCGAACGGGCCCACTGGTGACGGCAAAAATATCAGCGCTGTCTGCTGGGAGAGGGGGAATGTTCTTCACATCTTGTTTCACAGGAAATGTCCCCGAGACTCAAATGCAAATGAGCACGGAGCCAGCCCGTAGTTTCTGGCTTTTGCTCTCGGTAAACCCGGTTTTTCCCTCCCAAATCCACACGATGTGCAGACAGGATACTAAATTTTTTCTGTCAAAGTAATGTCTTTCCCTTTTGACTCTGTTCATATGATCTGCCTGTGCAGGAACCAAACATTCTTTCACTACGGTGCTTCCTTTCTGCCCCCGTTGCCAAAGTTCCCCTCACCTGGGCTCCGGCGCGTCCACTCTGGCTTCATTCTGTGCCCTCCTCACTCGGGGGGCTTCTCTCTCTGCTGTGGTTTTTACAGTTGTTCTCTCACTTTGTTAAAAGTTTGTTTGTTTGTTTGTTTGTTTGTTTGTTTATAGTGATCTCTACCCACAACGTGGGGCTCGAACTCACGACCAGAAGATTGAGTCTCATGCTCTTCTGACGGAGCCGGCGGGGCACCCCGAGTTGTTCTCTTTGTGTCCCCCTGCCATCCTGACGTCTTGCCCCCTGGTCCTGCAGAAAGCACATGGGATGTAGCGGATGGTAGGCACCCGTGGAGGCACGTGAGGAGGACCAGGAAAGCTGGATGTGCCAGGACGACATGTCAGAACTTGAGGTTTGCAAATTTTACAGAAGTCTAGTGTATGTGCAGAAAAGTGCATAGACCATTAAGTCCACAGCTCAGTGAATTTTCACACCAGGAGCTCACCTGAGTAACCAGCTCTCAGACCAAGAGGTGGAACATTAGAACACAGCTAGAACCCCAGACCCCCATGAGCTTTTCCACTCCTTACCCCCTTCTCCCAAGGGTAACCACTATCCTGACTTCTAGGCCATAGTTTTGCCTCATCTTGAGATTGACGTTAGTAGAATCATAGAATATACACTCTTCTGAGTCTTGTTTTCTTCCCTTAGGTTTGTGATATTTACCCATGTTGCTCATTTTTTTAAGATTTTAATTTTTTTAAGTAACCTCTATACCCAACATGGGGCTCCAACCCACAGCTCCAAGATCAAGGGTCTCATGCTCTACCGACTGAGCCAACCAGGCGCCCATGTTGCTCATTTTCACTGCGATACACTCTTCTGTTGTATGCACGTGCTAACATTTGTTCATCCGTTCTGCAGTGAATGGACATTTGCACGGTTTTCTGCTTGGGGCCACGAGCATTCTTTCACATACCAGTCGGTGAATGGATGGACCCATTTCTGTTGGCTACATGCTTGTAAGTGGTGCCATAGCCTCAGAGGGTAAACGTCTTGGCTTTTAATGAGGCTGTTTGGATAACCAGGAATATTTGGAGGTGCTCTGAAAAGTCTTGGTAGCCTGGTGACCTGTGGATCAATAGTTTTATTTCATTTTGTGCTGTGAACTGAATCGTTGTCCTCTGAAATTTATACACTGAAGCCCTAACCCCAATGTGATTGTATCTGGAGATGAGACTTTTAGAAGGTAATTAAGGTTAAGTGAGGTCATCTGGATTGGATCCCAATCCGATGAGACTGGTGTGTTGATAGGAAGAGGAAGAGAGCCCTCTCTCTCTCTCTCACTCTCTCTCTCTCCATGTGGAAAGGCCATGTGAGCACACAGCGAAGAGGGCAGCCATCTACAAGCCACGAAGAGAGCTCTTACCAGAAATAGACCCAGCTGCACCTCGATCTGGGACTTCTAACCCTCAAAACTGTGGGAAGATAAATTTCTATTGTTTAAGCCACTTAGCTTGTGATACTCTGTTACAGCAGCCCAAGCAGATGAGGGCGTTTTACTCTAGTTTGTTTTTTTGAAGTTGGAAAAATATCATGTTAGCGTCGCTAGTAATTTTCTGTTATTTTCCGAGCATTCTTTCTTTGAGGAAATAACCAGAATGGGCCCCTTGGTCACATGCCTCTAAAGCAGTCACTGCCTCTTGTTTGGGGAGACCCTGATATCACCATCCCTGCCTTCGAAACAGATGCTTCACGTGAGATATGGGTTCTCTGTATATTCAGGGAGGTTGCGTCTCCGTCCTCTTGAGGGCTGCTTGTCTGTCTTTCCGCTAAATTTATTTTCAGTTTTATTAGGATATAATTAACATATAGCACTGTATGGCTTTAAGGGGTACAGACAAAGATTTGACTTATATATATATCGCGAAATAATTATGATTAAGTTTAGTTAACAGCCGTCATCTCAGATACAAAGAAAAAAGAAAAAAAAGAGTTCTTTCCTTGTGATCAGGACTCTTGGGATCTACCCTTAAGAACGTCCTAAGAGTCTTCCCTCTAAATTTGAATTGAGGGTGCCTTGACCTTCAAAAAATTGCCTGCTCTTGGGAGATGGGTGAAGCTCTTGGGGGTAGTTCAAGAGTAGCTCAGAAGGGACCAGCTACTGTTGAGTGCTGTCTCTGCCACATACTGTTTTACACGCTGTAAAATGGATCATCTCATTGGTTTAGCATAGAGGTCTTTCAAGGCGGGTACTATTATTATTGCCATTTTACAGGAGGAAACCAATGCACTGTTGGTCTTAATAACTTGTTCAAAATCATATGGCTAGCAAGCTGCAGAGCTCAGATTCAAGCTCAGTGTGATTTTCAAGTCTGACCCCACCATCACACACTCTCTCTCTCTCACACACACACACACACAAACACAGGAAGGAGATGCAGAGTTGGTGTCTTTGCCGATGCTGGAAGGAACGATCATAAAAATGACAAGGTTTGGACATTGCAGGTGGATGCAGCTGGTGGCCCACATGATGTGCTGGTTATTCTCCTTCTGTTCTGCGTCTTTCTCAATCCGTTCTCTCCGTTCTCTGCCCTGGGACGCTGGCCCCTGTAGGCTGCATCCTGGGAGCTCCTTGCTGACTGGCTTCCAGGTGGGTTTGGTCCAGGCAGACAGTGGTGGGGCGCCAGAGAGGGGAACAAGGGAAAATGGACAACCACCTCCATCCTTTTGGTTTCTTACAGATTACTGACCCGTGGCCACCTTCCGCTCTCATGGGCTCCGTTAATTCGATTTCCTCCTTATCTCTTTAGCCTCAGTGGTAGCAGATGGCTTCCCAAGTCACTAGTTTCTGGATACCTTCATTCTGTTTTTTCCCCCTCAATCGTGGCCGCACATCTATAAATAGTTTTTTACAAAATCTTTTTGAGCCCCCTGAGATGAATTCTGTGTCTTCTCAGACCCCTGAATGATACATGTGGTTTTGGTTATCACCAAACAGGTCAAATTTTGGCAAGTGTGTTATCAACAATTGTGATTGTCTTCTCTGGGTCGTGGAAACAAGATCACTGTCAACCCTCTTAGGGCTTCAGATTCTTCTCTGGAGCCAGGGGAAGTTTTCAGTATAGACTCTAAGTAAGACAGCCAGGGCCCCACTGGCGGGCAGTTATCTGGCCCCTGTAGCATGGTGACAGGTAGAGAGAAATACTAAGAATAGAAAAGACCAATAGCAAATTCCCAGTAAAGGGTCATGGCCAATGGGCTCCCATCAAATTGAGTTCAGATTGGTTAACAGTGACCCAAAGAATGGGAAAAGTTACATTGTTTCCTATTCTAATTTTATCAATAGCTTATTATTTTGCCTCAGCCTCTTCCCCCACCAAAAATAAAACCAGAACACAAAAATAATGAAAATGATACTTCAAGCTTCAGCCAAAAAAAAAAAAAAAAAAAAGTGAGCGTAATCTGTTACAGTTTTGGTCCATAGTTGTCATCATGTGACTGCAGAACAAGAGGAATCCGCCCAGGTGTGTCCTCTATGGCAGCCATGGTGTTTTTCTGCCTGTTCTTCCTTTTTTCCTTTTGGAACTCTTTCATGTTCTCTAAAAGATCTGTGGTTCTTCCAATCGAGAGTTCTCGCTGCCTCTGCCATGGGGACAAGTGCACAACTCAGTCTGGCTGATTAGATTATTTGGGGGCCAGCGAGTGTCCAGGGGCGGACTCAAGGTTAACCAGGATCCTTTATGGATGTAGATACTGGGAGAGGAGCTGGGAGGGCAGCGTAAGCTCAAAGCTATCTCCAGCCATCTTGCTGTTACAAGGAGAAAGTCTTTCAGACAATGACACCAAACAAACAGAGAGATGGAAAGAGAGAGAGAGCCCATCTTATTCTTCCAACCTCTGAATCCAGCCATGCCTGTAGTCCACTCTTTGGACTTTCATTGATGTGAGCCAGTGATTTCGTCTTTAAACAAAGGAGCTAGTGGTTGTGTTTCTGTCCATGTACAGTGAAAAGGTCTTGACTAATTCTCTTGACCTCAAAATGACTAGTGTCCATCAATACAAGGAAGTATGTCTTTTTTTTCTTAAAGCTTTAAAGAAGAGGGTCGTGCTCTTTTACCTGTTTCAGTAGTGAAAGCCTCCTTATATCGATCCCTCTAAATCTCTCCTGTAGCAATTTAACTAGGCTTCCTTTGTTCTTTTCTCAGGGAATGTGCAAAATAGCTGGTTACCATCTTTCTCGGAGCAATCTTTGTATACATTGAGACAATTAATAGGTTGCTTTGAAGCCAGGTTCCTCCAGGCTAAGAAATTCTAGTAGCTTAAGTGTGTCTCAAAGATCTTTTTAAAGCACATTTCTCTCTGCATTGCAGAATTTTGAAACTTGTCATTTGATCTGGAGAGGTGAGGGTGGGGGGGTTCCAGAAACTGGAGGTTTTTGTTGGGAAAAAAAATGCTCCAACCGTAAACAGATCCTCTTACTATAATTTCAATACTAAAGAAATGTGGAAGTAAATAGGGTACAAAAAATTTCAGGCAGAGAAAACATAAATATGCGTATCTATAAACCACTTCTGGGTTCAGTTTAAAAGCAGATGGCAATTTTCTGGGGATGCAGTTAGTGAGTGGTTTGGCCATCCTGTCGATGTGCAGTCGTCAATGTGGAGAAGGAGGTGAGGGAGCCTTTGATGTCCACAAGGTGGGGGCTTTCAGAGGCTCATCACTGCCATGCCCGAGTCTCTATGCTCAAAAACAGAGTCAACTCCCCAGAATCGGTTGCTCCTGGTCCCTGCGAAAATAAGCTTTTAGAGAATTAGACCAAAGGGACCTGAATTTCTGGGACCATGTCTCATATCAGGAAGCCTCAATTAAAGAGTGGGAGGTATAGATTTCCTTAAAGAAAGACCTTTGCTAAAGATCTATTTTTAACCTTAATGAATGTGTTATTAATTAAAAAGTCTTTGGATAAGCCCCAAGGACTTGCCATGACATTATTGTCTCCTCCATTTAACCCAGGAATGCAATACAAAATGCTTTAAATAGAAAACTTGTTACATTTAGAGAGACCTTTCTCTTAGTAAAATAACGTGCAGAATAATTAACTTTCAATTTGCTTTAATTACTTTTAAACATATATACATTTTCAAATACCCAGAGAGCACACCGTGCTGCAGGGAACCTTGGGGGCAGGGGGTGGTCCCGCAGATGAGCCGTTCTGTCTCCAGCAACAGTCCTGTGCGCGTGCCCACAAATGAACCATTGAACAGAAACTCAGCTCTCCTCTTTTCTGTCACTCCTTCCCTTTCTCTGGCTTCTAAGTATGTTCGATCATAGGTTTTGGTCATTTAATTAATTGAATTACTACCACTTGCAGAAAGAACAGGATCTATTCCTCGTTAGCTAAATTATTTGAAGCAAATGGAACATTGAGAAAAGGGGTTTGCGTCCCTGTCTGCACATTAACATTACCTGCAGAGCTTTAAAAATTACCTGTACCCTGGTTCCACCCCCAGAGGTTCTGATTTAATGGGAGTAGGAGGGAGGGCAGGAGCTATTAGTAGTTTTTGCAGCCCCTCACCATTGTAACAGGCAGTCAAGGTTAGGATTCACTGATCAGAGACTGAAAGAAAGAACACCACCACCAGTTCAAAAGCAACTCCCCGGAAAGCAGTGTGGCTTCGTGGAAAGAGTACGGGATTCAGAGCTGAGAATTCTAACCCTACCTCTACTCTGTCCACCGTTTGGACTTGCTTATGTTCTCTGCATCTTTGTGCGTCATCTCTTTAATGGTAAAACTGGGATTATTGTGGCCATTTTACAGGGTTGTTTTGAGGAAAAGAAATACCTAGCACATGGGGGAGCCTCCATAGCAGGAATTGTTATTCATGTAGTGTGTAGCTCGCCCTGAAAAATATTTTTCTCCCTGCTCTCCTTGTTTTCTTCTGCTGTGCTGATAGGAATCCAAGCCTATACTGTTCCTGGAGACCCTGCGTTCCCCGAATGGGCGTGGGTGGCCCCCAAAGCTATAATGAGGTTGCAGTCTTGGGGGTTAGAAATCCAGACACCTGTTCCTTCCAAGCTGAAATGAGTCTGAAGGTCTGAAACCAGCTTTTTCACAAACAACTGTGTTTCTGTCTCTGTTACTGGAAAGGTTACCAACCAGCTCTGGGCCCCTGCATTTCTTGATTGGTAACACGGGATTGGATTAGATGATCTATTCCATTCTCTTCCAATAACACGAATCTATGAGCTTTAAAGAGCCTTCAAGACTCAAATCAGATAAGCTTGCAAATATTTTTACCTGTCTAAAGGAGAAAATAGTGCCCAAGCATTGTCTGCAATAAGGGGGTCCCATGAAGACAGTGGACTCTGGAAAATTGGTTCTTTTGCAATTAGTAGTGGAAACGGGCCCCATCCTGACTTTTGGCTTGGGGACAGCGTGCCCAGTCAGTCTCCATGAGAATAAGTTCTCAGGACTGACCTTAGGGTTTTATTTCTTATTGAGTCCCTAGGAGATATGGAATACATTTGCCTATGCGAAATTCAGAGCGAAATTGTCAGGCTGGCTGGACCTTAGACACTCTCTAGGTCAAAGATTTTCACACTGAGTATGTCAAAGTGAGGAATGATGTAGGTCATCTGATCCTGGGACCACACTCTCAGGACCCCTGCTCTAGGTCTTACGGCAAAAACTCCCATGATGCTAAGAATCACATAGAACACTTGTTAAAAATGCTAATTCCCAGATCCCTCCAATGAAGAGTCTGATTTAGTAGGTTTGGAATGACTCCTGGGCATCTTTCTTTCTCTCTCTCTCTCTCTCTCTCTCTCTCTTTCTCTTTCAGGCCATTCTTATTACCAGGGAATTTGGGGAAATCCTGACTGGGTCACTACCCACTCATTACAACAGAATCACTTGGGCGGGTTGGGGAGGGGGGGACTTTTAACAAACACTTGGGACCTACTCCTAACTCTCCAGAATCTGATTCTGAAGAGTAGGGCTGGGAGACTGAATTTTTAAATCTTGTCAGGTGGTTCTGAAGTGTAGTTAAGTTGTCTCAGTTTGTAGGTGAGGGTCCTAGGGACGTTGACGTATTGCTCTAGGTTAGTGGCCGATGTCATAGAGCCTGCATGGCTGAACTCCCTGTGCTTGGCCCACATTGCCATATTCCCTTTTGCCTGGACAGACAGAGGCGATGGCTCTTTCCTCTACCACTGACTTTCAAAAGGAGAAGTCCGAGGAAATGAATACTGAACTAAGTTCTGATACTGATTCTCTGACACCAACTGTGTGTCCTCCAACCCAATTTAATTCTGATACTAACTATCTGGAATTAGCATCAGATCTCACAAGTTAAATAGCAAAGTTCCAGTTCTTTGAAAAGATCAACAAAATTGAGGCGCCTGGGTGGCTCAGTCCATTAAGCATCCAACTTTCAGCTCAGGTCATGATCTTGAGGTTTGTGAGTTTGGGCCCCACATCAGTCTCTCTGCTGTCAGCACGGAGTCTGCTTTGGATCTTCTGTCTCCCTCTCTCTCTGCCCCTCCCTCCTTGTCACTCTCTTTGTCTCAAAAATAAATAAACATTTTAAAAAGTCACCAAAATCAGTAAACCTTTAGCCAGACTCATCAAAAGAGAGAGAAAGAGAGGGAGAGAGGACTCAAATAAAGTAAAACAAAAATGAAAAAGAAATAACAACTGACACAAGAGAAATACAGAGGATTGTAAGGGAATATTACACAAAATTATATGACAACAGACTGGACAACCTAGAAGAAATGGATAAATTCCTGGAAATGTAGAACTTCCCAAAACTGAATCAGGAAGAAATAGAAAATTTGAACAGACTTATCACCAGCAGTGAAATTCAATGAGTAATCAAAAAACTTCCAACAAACAAAAGTCCAGGACAGATGGCTTCCCAGGTGAATTTTACCAAGCATTTAAAGAAGAGTTACTATCTATTCTTCACAAACCATTCCAAAAAATAGAAGAGGAAGGAAGACTTCCAATTCATTCTATGAGGACAGCATTACCCTGATACCAAAACCAGATAAAGGCACTACAAAAAAAGAGAACTATGGGTCAATATCTAGATGAACATAGATACAAGAATCCTCAAGAAAATATTAGCAAACTGAATCCAACAATACTTAAAAAAAATCATTCACTGTGATCAAGTGGGCTTTATTCCCGGGGTGCAAGTGTGGTTCAATATTCACAAATCAATCAATGTGATACATCACACCAACAAGAGAGATGACAAAAACCATATGATCACTTTAATACATGCAGAAAAAGCATTTGACAAAGTACAACATCCGTTCATTATAAAAACCCTCAACAAAATAGGTTTAGAGGGAACATACCTCAACCTAATCAAGACTGTTTATGGAAAATCCACAGCTAACATCATATTCAATGGTGAAAAACTAAGAGCTCTTCTCTGAGAGATCAGGAATGAGTCAAGGATGTCCACTCTCATCACTTTTAGTCAACACAGTACAGGCAGTCCCAGCCACAGCAATTAGACAACAACAACAACAAAAATAAATAAATAAAAAGCATCCAAATTTGTAAGGAAGAAGTAAAACTTTCACTATTTCCAGAGGACATGGTACTCCAAATAGAAAACCCTAAAGACTCCACCAAAAACCTACTAGAACTCATAAATGAATTCAGTAAAGCTGCAGGATATGAAATCAATATACAAAAATCCACTGCATTTCTATATACTAATAATGAAGAATCAGGAGAAATTTAAAAACTTCCATTTGTAATTGCACAAAAAATAATAAGGCATCTAAGAATAAACTTAACCAAAGAGGTGAAAGACCTGTACTCTGAAAACCATTAAAAAACATTGATGAAAGAAATTGAAGATGACACAAACAAATGGAAAGATATACCAAGCTCATGAATTGGAAGGACAAATATTGTTAAAATGTCCATACTACCCAAAGCAATCTGTAGATTTAATGTAATTCCTATCAAAATGCCAACAGCATTTTTCACAGAACTAGAACAAGCAATCTTAAAATTTGTATGAAACCACACACACACACACACACACACACACAGGAACACACACACACACACACACACACACACACACACACACACAAATACCCCAATAGTCAAAGCAATCATTAAAAAGAAGAACAAAACTGAAGGTATCGCAATCCCAGATTTCAAGATATACTATAAAGCTATAGTAATCAAAATAATACAGTACTGTCATAAAAACAGACACACACATCAATGGAACAGAATAGAGAACCCAGAAATAAACCTATGATTATAAGGTCAATTAATCTTTGTCAAAGGAGGCAAGAATATGCAATGGGAAAACGCGTCTCTTCAACAAACGGTGTTGGGAAAACTGGACAGCTACAAGCAAAAGAATAAAACTGGACCACCTTCTTATACCATACCCGAAAATAAATTCAAAATGGATTAAGGGCCTAAATGTGAAGAGAGCACAGGCAGCAGTTTCTTGGACATTTAGAAGTAGCACCATTTTTGTAGATATGTCTCCTGAGACGAGGGAAACAAAAGCAAATATAAATTATTGAGACTACAGCAAAATAAAAAGCTTCTGCACAGCAAGAGAAATCATTAACAAAACTAAAAGGCAACCTGCTGATGAGAGAAGATATTTGCAAAATGACATATCCAATAAAGGGTTAGTATCCAAAATACACACAAGAACTTATACAACTCGACACCAAAACATTAAATAAACCAATTAAAAACTGGGCAGAAGACATGAATAAACATTTCTTCAAAGAAGACATACATACGGTCAACAAACACATGAAAAGATACTCAACATCACTCTCCATCAGGCAAATACAAATCAAAACCACAGTGAACTATCTCTTCACACCTGTCAGACTGGCCAGAATTAACAACTCGGGCAACAGCAGTTGTTGGCAAGGATGCAGAGAAAGAGGATCTCTTTTGCACTGCCGGTGGGAATGCAAGCTGGTGCAGCCACTCTGGAAAACAGTATGGAGGTTCCTAAAAATATTAAAAATAGAACTGCCCTACGACCCAGCAATTGCACTACTAGGTATTTATCCAAAGGATACAAAAATGCTGATTTGAAAGGGCACATGCACCCCAATGTTTATAGCAGCACTATCAACAGTAGCCAAATTATGGAAGCAACTCAAGTGTCCATTGATAGGTGAATGGCTAAAGAAAACATGGCATATATACAATGGAATATTACTCAGCCATCAAAATGAATGAAATCTTAGCATTTGCAGCAACATGGATGGATTTGGAGAGTACAATGCTAGTTGAAATATGTCAGCCAGAGAGCGACACATACCATATGATTTCTCTCATATGTGGGATTTAAGAAACAAAACAAGTGAACCAAGAAAACAAGAGGCAAACCACAAGACAGACTCTCAGCTATAGAGAACAAATTTATAGTTGCCAGAGGGGAGGTAGATGGGGGGGGAATGGGTGAAATAGGTGATGGAGATTAGAAATACATTTATCATGATGATCACTGAGTAATGTATAGAATTGTTGAATCACTGTATTTAATACCTGAAACGAATATAATACTGTATGTTAACTATACTGGAATTAAAATAAAATTTTTAGGGGCGCCTGGGTGGCGCAGTCGGTTGAGCGTCCGACTTCAGCCAGGTCACGATCTCGCGGTCCGTGAGTTCGAGCCCCGAGTCAGGCTCTGGGCTGATGGCTCGGAGCCTGGAGCCTGTTTCCGATTCTGTGTCTCCCTCTCTCTCTGCCCCTCCCCCGTTCATGCTCTGTCTCTCTCTGTCCCAAAAATAAATAAAAACGTTGAAAAAAAATTAAAAAAAAATAAAATAAAATTTTTAAAAAGTTACACACACACACACACACACACACACAAGGCAAGGTCTTCCACAAGACTGCCCTTACTTCGGATGCCAGTCGCAGGTGTGGTTCTCAAGCCACCTGCACTTCTGTCTGACTGGGCTACAGATTTGGAGCTTCCCACAATGTTTTCCAGATTGTTGGTTTGCTAGAACAACTCACAGAATGTGGGAAAGTGCTATGCTTCCTCTCGCTGTTTCATTCTAAAGGATACCAACGAGCAGCCAGATGGAGAGACACGGGATGAGCTCTAAAAGTGCCCCCAGAGCAGGAGGTTCTGTCCCTGTGGAGTCAAGGCACATCACCCTCCCAGTGAACATCAATATGTTCACTACCAGGAAGCCTCCTCGAGCTTTGGTGTGCAGAGCTTTTACTGGGGTTTCATGACATAAGCATCATTGATTACATCGTTAACTACGTGATTGACCTCCATCTCCAGTCCCTCTCTGCTCCCTGGTGATCGGGGGTTAGGGCTGAATGTGCCAACCCTCTAATGACATGCCTGATCTTTCTGGTATGGCAGCCGCTTCTTGAAACTATTTAAGGTCCCACCCGAGTCACCCTATTGGCTTAAATTCAGGTATGTTCAAAGAGAGCTTATTATAAATAACAAAATGCACTCCTATCACTCAAAGAATTCAAGATTTTTAAAGCTCTGTGCTAGGAACTTGGGACAAAGACCAGATATGTATTTTTTTACTGTATCGCATGTACCCACATCCTCCCAAACTTGGCCTCCCAAACACAGTTCCTTAGAGTCTCATCTTCCCATCCCCCACCATGTACAGGGGTAGAGCAATTTGGCAGATTCAAATGCAGGCCGCACAGCCCTTCAGCTCATTAAAAAAGATGTTCTCCTCACCTTCATAGGAAGAGCCTCCGGGTTCCAATTCGGTCTAGCCCCCTGAGCAACTCTTTTTCTCTCTGGATGTGTGTAGGAAATGTGGCTCCCGGCCAGCCTGGTCCCACCTGTAACTTGCTCATTCCAAGTAATGCAGTTCAGAGAGACATATGTCTCTCAGTTAATAATACCTAACTTTTGTTTACTGCATTGCAACTTTCAAAATACTTTTACGTTTCTACCATAGGCCCCTCAACAAGCAACCTTGTGAAGTGAGTAGGGAGGAAAATAATGATTAGCATAGGATCCATTCAAAAACCACTCGGTGTGTACCACGGATGTGCCTGGCATTGTTGGAGCCACCGAGGGACAAAGAGACATGAAATTTGGTTCCTGCTCTCATCGGATTGGGGAACCATTGTTCACATAAATGGAATGACTTGCTCAAAGCCGTGTGGGTCTTTTGGCTCTTTTCTCATTGCTCTTTCTATCACAGCGTGCAGGAATCTTTCAGGAGAAGAGTCCCCGGGCTAGCCTGGCAGCAGGCAGGGTGTGCTTCTCTAGGACGCACGGGGCGGGGCGCAAGGTGTCCTTGAACCTTAGGTTAATGTACCGTGGCTGCTGTAACAAATAGCCGCAAACCTGGACGCTTAAACCAACAGAAATGTGTCTTTTCACAGTCTGAAATCACTAGCTGAAAAAATAAAATCACTGTTCATTGTCTCTTCCAGCTTCTAGCAGCATTCCCTGACTGTGGCCTCGTCCTCCAGTCTTCAGGGCCAACATCGATGAATCGCTCCCTACTCCGTCTTCACACCACCCTCTCTCGTGTGCGTGTGTGCACGTTGTGGTGTGTGTGAAATTTTCCTCTGCTTCTCTCTTGTAAACACATTTAGAACAGCATTTAGGGTGCCTATGGGTAATCCATGGTAATCTCCCTCACCCGTCTCAAGATCCTCGATCGCAGGTGCAAAGAGACTTTTTCTATAGGTTCCAGGGAGGGTAGGGGACCATTCTTCAGTCTACTACATACCTGCTAACCAAAGTACACTTTGAGAAGAGACCGTGAACGTTTACGTTTTCATCTCCAGAGGAATCCCGCTCGCCGGCCAGAATGCTGGACTTAGAGGGAGTGCGGAGAATCTGGTACAATGGAGGTCCAGGGAAGGAAAGGTCTTTCACAGTTTCCTTGTGCAGAGCTAATAACTATGGAGGGATCTGGTCTATTCGCCTTTCAGTCTAGGGCTTTTTTTGCAAAAACATTTCCCACGGAAATCAGAAATGGGCACTCTGTACCTACAGGCCTCCTCTCCTCTGCTATCATTCCCCTCTTGGGCCTCTCTCGATAGGCCTGTTATGACTATATATGGGAGGAGAAAGTTTTCCTGCACCCTTCTTGGTTCTTTGGCTGGTCTAATAATTACATTTAATGTGGGACAAATTAACAGGAGAAAAACAAATTTAATTACATATGGATGGGGGTCTCCTAAGAAAATGAGACCCATAGGCGGTCAGGCAATGATGCTTATACACTGTTCTGAGCTAAGGAGAAGGCGGTAGGGGTTTGGGACTTCAAAGAGGAGGCAGACAGTTCACAGGAAGTTGGAAAGAGGACATGTTTGGTAAACAAAGAGTTGCCATGCCACTCAGAGACAATGAGACGCAGAGGAATTTGACCTCCAGATTCTGCGGAGCTGAGCTCCCTGAAAGCTTTCCACACCTTGCCGGTATTCTTTGTAGTTATCTCTGGTGATAGATCTCTTCTTGGACCCGGACTCTATTTAAATTCTTTTAGGCAGCTAAGGGAGAGGCGAAAGTGGTTCTTCCATCTGTTGGATCTTGATCGCTTTCAGCTCAGAACAGTCCACTTGCCAAAGCGGCACATTTTAGGGAGATAGGTTCCTTCGAACCCTATCACTCACTTGCTTCCTCAACCACTGTTGCTACAGGAGGGACCTTAGGAGGCGAGGTAGGCTGTTCCAGCCTAGTGTGGGAGCAGAGAGGGACAGGGCAGAAGCTGTTCATCCTGCAGGAGGAAAAATCCTGGTTCTGGTCCCAGTAGACCACTGTCAACCGTTCCTTCCTGCCTCCACCTCTGAGCAGAACTCCAGCAGAACTTTCCAGGTGATCTATCTCAGGGCTGCCAAGGCTGACGAGCAGCCGGAGCAAAGGCACTGCCACATCTCATTAGAGCCAGGCGCCAAGGTTAGGTCTCTGCGAATGCTGAAACAGAGGAGCCTTTGAAGTGGAAATTCCGAACTGCTGAAGGGTCTTGGTTGTTTAAAAGATTTCCGCCTAGTGACTGATTAGATGGAAGTTCTGGAAGTTTCACGTCACGCAACATAAATGCCAAGTACTAGGGGCCTTGCCCAGAAGGACACACATATTAGAAAGAAACCTCACCTTCCCCAAACTAGCTACTCCTGCAGATGTCTGGCCATTCTCTGTCACCCAGGCTGCAAGCCTGGGAGTCCTCTTCCTTTCACTATCACTCCTAATATCGAACCGGTTGGCACATCTTAGAAACTTGGTCTCTGCAATTCAGCTTACAGCAGTCCCTCCCTTTCATCTTCACCGCCCTACTTCTGGCCCTCTTGGCTTCTCCCTTCTTTCTTTTAATCATAAAAGTAACATATACTCGTTTCAGAAGGGGCCAAGAGCCAAGGAACCAATAAATACAGCTCTAGGAGCTAGAAAAGACAGGAAACCAATTGTCCCCTGGCACTACCTAGATTTTGGTCCAGTGAAACAGATTTTGGACTTCTGACCTCCAGAACTGCAAGAGAATAAATGCCTGTGGTTTTGAGCCATACGATTTGTGGTAATTTGTTACAGCAACCATAGGAATCTCATACAGGCTGTTTCCAGCTGTTTGGATTTATAAATATTTTATTACCTTTTACCTCTTGACAAGAACCCCTGACTCCAATCTCCCCTAGCTTCAGCCTGTCCCACATGGCCATTCCTCTGCTCTAGGACCTTTAAGGAGTCCCCAGTTCTGGAAAATGAAATCTAAATTCTTTAGGTAGAAGGCCCTCCGTGCACTAGCCTTAACCCACTTTTTTTTAGCCTTAAAATTGATTTTGCTATGACCACCCCCACTCTCAGCACAGATACTTCCTATCTTCAATACTTGGCTTAGAAGATTTTCCATACACGAAACACCTTCCCTAGCCCATCTATGTCAATGGTATTTGAAGCTCCAGCTCAAATGGAAAATCTCCCAGAAAGGACCCTCTCTATCCTCAGCCGACCCTCAACAAGGTGTGGTCTTTGCCTTCTTTGAACATGCATAACACTTTGCATCTCTCTTGTGGTAAATATCAGTTCTACCTTGTGTTGGAGTTGTGTATTTATACATCAGGTACCTAGCATTTAAATGATCAGCTGACTTACTTGCTCATTAAATATCTGTTGAATTGAATTGACATATGAGCCTTGCTACAGAATGAGGCTCTTTTCCTGTTTGTGTTATAACTTGATACCCATGGTGAGATGGAAACACCACTGATTTTCATAATGGAAGATGGACATAAGAAAGGAGGACAGAGGAAATGACTGGGCTTACATCATGCTTCATTTTTCAAGTCTCATCCCTGTGTTGTGCCTTGAGAGATTCTAGAATAAATATGATAGTAGGTCATGAGTAAAGAAAGGACTTGAGAATATTTGTTGACCCCAAATTCAGGGATGATTCCCCACTATGATTTGTCATGGAAAATGCTCATGCCATCTCAGGCTGCACTCACAGGGGTCAAGTTCAGAACAAGAGGGGATTGTCCCATAGTGCTTTCGGACACATCTACGGTAGGTTGGATCAATGTGGTCACTGTTTCCCAGACCTGGATCGGCACCAGAATAACCTGCGAAGCTGTTTGAAAAACACAGGTTTCTGGATTCCACCTTCAAGAAATTCTGAATGAACAGGTTAGGGAAGAACTGAGGGATATGCATCTTAACCAGCACAAATCGCTTGGGGCTCACTAGGCTAAACCAATCTTTAAGGTTGTTTCTAATTCTGGAATTCTATTATTCAGAGTGTTCGGTTTCTGGTTCCATGGTCTCCAGCTCCCGGCTTACTGCCTCTGCTGGTTCTCATTATTGTTAGACTCGAGTTTGGGTCTCCTGATGCTCTACCTATGGGAAAGAGGACACCTCTGGATTGGCCAGGAGGTAAGATTTGGGGTTTTAGCTAACTGGTTATTTTAGTGTTAGTCACTTAAGGCAGCAAGCCTCAGTTTCCCCATTAGTAATGGGGGCTATAACTCACAAGCCTCAGCAACTCAGTTTATCCTCTAGAGATGAATGAAATGGACCTAGGATATTATCCCAGCAGAGGACCCACCAAAGAAAAACAAATATGCGAGGGTTGTATTAGATGATCTTGAGTACCTGAAGGTGAGCAGATCCCAGGTGGCAGTGATACAGATAGAACTGGGATCTTGTCAGAGCTGGTTGTGTATTCTAGAAGGAGGCCTGAAAAGAAGTTGTGCTGCCCATAACCCCTTCATCACCCTAGAGGCAGAAGCAGTGTTAGTTGTGGGAGAAGGAAGCCAGCTTCTCTGGCTCTCTTGCTCTGTCCGTTCTGATTTCAGAGGTTTACAGCCGCCTTCTAAATAAAGAAGGCCACTGGAGCTTTAAAAGCCCAATCCAGACAGATGACCAAGAGAAAGGAGTTATTTTTTAGCCTTAACACTATTTGTTTATCGTGTGTCCATTGTCGTTAACCCCTAAGAGTGAAAGCAGACTGGGTCATTTCATTTTCCGTTATCTAGTTTATGATGTCGTTAAAATTAATCGAGTGTTCATCTCAGCATATAACGAGTGGGCCATGTGGAGGAGGCAGCGCTCCTAGAAGATCACTGGTGGCGGGTCTGAGTGTGTCCTCCCCTTCGGCACAGAACAGCCCGGGCCTTGTTCCCATGAAGGTCATGCAACCTGAGCTAGGACCGTTGTGTAGTTACAACGGTCACTACCTGCTCTCAACACACTGTTTCTTGGTAGAAGACGCCTCAGGACTGAAGCACTGCTTGGAGTCAGAGAGGAGAGAGAAAGACAATTTGCACACTTATTTCTTCTGGATTTAAGAGAAAGTGGAGAGCTTCTGTTTGGGACCATGACAATGTTTGGGAAGTGGGTGGTGGTGATGGCTGCACAATATTGCTGAATGTACTTAATGCCACTGAATTGTACGTTTAAAAATGGCTAAAAGTTCATGGGTAAGTTTTAGATTATGTATACTTCACATATGTATAGTTTACCATTTTTTTTTTAAATAAGTGTGTTGGCTTATCCATAGACTAGTCCAATCATTGGGCAGGAGATAATTAACACTTGCCACCTTCCCTCTTGGTTTCAAATGGCACACTGAATGGGTGACCTTCTGTCCCTTCTGTGGGGTTGACTTATCTTGGGAGCAGTGACAAAAGCTGCCTTTTATTGTAGGAACCATACAGGTGTTTATGCCCATTCTAATACTGGACCAAATGGAAATTCTCTAATTCATAATACCTAAATATGTTTTAAAAATATGCTTGAACTCCTTTTATCCTCCAAAAGATGGACCTAAGAGTTTGTCTCTGGGGTAGACCATTGTACTTCACCTATGGAAATGATAAACAGTTCGTCCCATTTAGTATAGGTACACAATACATTTTTTTTGAATGCCAACTCCCTCTACCCCTCCCGGCCCCCCTCCCCTTTTTCCTTCCCGAACTGAATACTTCAGTGCAGAGCTAGGAAAGGTAAAGGCTTTGGATTTATGACCCAGGCTCATGCCATCTTTGGGACTATGAATGTCTTCACTGGCCGGAATTCAGAAACACATAGAATCGGAAGGTTGGGAGAGGACTGGATGGGCAGATTCACCACCCGTGTGACGCCTGCCAAATGGTCACAGTCTTTGGTCAGACACATGCAGAATGGCTTTTCTCTTTGATAAAGGTCATACCCTGTGACCATTACTCACCCTGTCTCTCTAGAGAGTCCTTCAAAGTTTTAGACATAAACATATTTTTAAAGTATCTTCCACTCATCCAGAGGCTTATAGTTCTGCTGGCTCTGGATTGGGTTCAGATTGCATTATTTTACTGCTCCCGGAAGCCTTTTTTGAATTCAGAAATTTCAGTTCAATTCACGTTTTCTACTTGTAATTTCTAGCTGGAAATTATACACAGAAGCTGAGTTCACCTCCCCTCGCTCCTGGAGCTTGCTGGCTGTTTCCAGGGCCTTCCTCATTATTCAAACCACTACTCATTCCCATGAATACCAAAAGCCATACTTGATGGTTGTGAAAGATTTTCATCCTCACAGGTCATGAAATGGAACAGAATACTTTCTGTTTATCACCTACACTAAGGATTTACGATTGCCTAAGTGTTATATTTCTAGACACTATATTCTGAAGGAAAGCATCCTGCCCTGAGGTAAGGACAACTTCTTTATTCATATTGAAAATGACAGCAAGTAAAGGGAAAGAATTTTTTAAAAAATCCCACTTTTGGTATGTTCAGAATGAAAATCATATTAAAATAAGACCTTTAGAGTGCCTCCTTTCACTGTTCACTTGGGAAGATACTTCACAGATGGTACAGATATTCTGAAATGTTGCCTTGTCTGAAATGTTTTATCTGTAGTTTTAGAAGAGCAAAGGGTATGACATATGGAAAGGAGAAACCAGCCATGGGAAGGCATGGCTAGGGACAGAGACAGGAATGTAAATTATATAACTGATTCTCACCTCAGAAGATTTCTGGTCAGTTTCTAGCCGTGGAGTCTCACACTCGAGTACAGGAGGGAGCTTGCCTATGGGGCAGTTAAGGGCAGTTGTGATTCGCTGATGGTGACGTAGACCTGCAAACTTTGTAAGGCCCAGCCCTTGACCAAAGCCACATTGTTTTTAGGTAATCATGGTTGGCAAGGATTGAACTGTGTCCCCCGCACCCCAAATTCATATGTTGAAATCCTAGCCCCCAGTATCTTAGAATATGACTTTATTTGGACACAAGGTCATTACAAATGTAATTAGTTAAAATGAGGTCATTCTGGAATAGGCCCCTAATTCAATATGACTGGTGTCCTTATACAAGGTGGAAATTTGGGCACAGAGACAGACATGCACGGAGGGAAGATGATGTGAAGACACAGGTGGAATCCCATCTACCAGGAACACCAAAGATTGCCAGTAAACCATCAGAAGCTAGGAGAGGAGCACGAAACAGATCCTTCTATTAAAAACAAGACAACGGCACCAAATGGAGTTGCTTACGTTAAGCCCCACATCACCAAACCAAGACTTAACTTTATTACAGTTTTGGCTCTCCAGAAATGGAATCTTAAATCAGTCGATCACAAATTGCTTAATGAGCATTAGTTAGGTAACATGATAGATCCCTGTCACCCCCTAAAACCTTGCAATAACCAGCCTGTTTTTGCCTGGTATAACTTCCTTGTTCCTGCTCCCTTCTGCCTAGAAAAGTCTTTCCTTTTGGATAGTTGCTCAGACCTGCTTTCTGTCTGTTAGACTGGGTGCTGCCTGATTCATGACTTGGTGAATAAAGCCAATAAGATCTTTAAAATTTATTCAGCCTAAGGGTTCCTGGGTGTCTCAGTGGGTTGAGCATCTGACTTTGGCTCAGGTCATGATCTTGCAGTTTGTGAGTTCGAGCCTCACATCAGGGTCTGTGCTGACAGCCAAGAGCCTAGAGCCTGCTTCTCCCTCTCATGTTCTCCCCACTCATGTTCTGTCTTTCTCTCAAAAATAAGCAAACATTAAAAAACAATAAAATAAAATTTGTCCAGTTGAATTTTGTTTTTTAATACCACACAACACTCAGAAGGAACCAACTCTATCCACACTTTGATCTCAGACATCTAGCCACCTAAGTTGTGAGAAAATAAGCTTCTATTGTTGAGGCCACCCAAGTTGTGGCACTTTGTGGTGGTGACCTGAGCTGACTAATGGTCAACCTGAAGGCACCCAGTGTGTGCCTTGTTTTGCAAAGAGTCGTAGAGGCCGCAACACCTAAAGGTGCAATTTTATTTTCAAAACATTTATGATTAGAAATGTTTCTTCTTCTTTTTTTAATTGTTTAATGTTTATTTATTTCTGAGAGAGAGAGAGAGAGAGAGAGAGAGAGAGAGGGGGGCACAGAAAGAGAGAGAGACACAGAATCCAAAGCAGAATCCAGCTCCGAGCCGTCGAGCCCAACGTGGGGCTCGAACTCGCCAACTGTGAGATCATGACCTGAGCCGAAGTCGGACACTTAACTGACTGAGCCACCCAGGCACCCCAGAAATGTTTTTTAATATCTTGATTTCTAGCCTATTGCTCATGGACACTCCTCATGAGCCCATGTAGATTTTTATATAATTCGTAAGGTCTTTCTCTACTCCTGATTCCTTGAAAACTTTCCAAAGGCTTGAGAATCTTGATATCTCAATGCTATCACCTTAAAATACCACATCTAAGATTCCTTAACACGTGTTCCACTTTGGGCATCCCTTTGTGCCCACCTTCCTTCTACCTTGAAGAGCTCCTTGCCCACCTATGTCATTTTTAAAAGTCTGTATGTCTCTGGGGTTATACTGGACAGGTCCATGGGCACTTCCACAGGCAGCTGGAGGTGGGCTCTCTGCTTATGTGGTCCCGGTTGTTGGAAGAGGTCTGGTGTAATTCTGGGGCCTCTAGTGAGGTGACAGAGCAACAGGCACCCCACATTTATTATTTCCAGATCACGTTTGCTCTCAGGGAAGCCGCGGATTCCCTTCTCCCATCCCACTTCCAAATCTCCAACTGCAACTCCATTCTAAATCTGTATGTTTTTGCATTTTGCTCTCATAGCCTGAGCTGATACATCTTTGAAGTTGTCATTTCTTTCCCAAACAGTTTTGACGAGGAACAAGTTACAGATTTCATATTTAGAAATTTATGTTTCTGTGTGTACGCGTATTCACTAAGTTGGCAATTATTAGGCTAATAAGTTTGTTCCTATGATCAGTCTGCTGAGCTATACTCTGACTTTTTGGGTTTTGGGGCCAGAGTTTTCTGAGGTAAAGACATGGGCAATGATGCCTCTGTTACCTGGAGGTGGCAGGTCTCATCATGACACTCTTAGGTCATCGGTGTGACCCAAACAGAACTACAAGTCAGTTCTCCTAAGAGCATGGAAAAGTCATGCAGACTCTTGAAAAGGCATCGAAGCAGAAATTGCAAGGCACTGAATGTCACGTGGTAACATGTTCCAAAGTCTTTCTCACACAGGAGTGACCCTTCCCTTCGCCATCTCTCCCGCACAGCAGGGCAGGTGGACAAACAGACTAAGAACAAGGCCAGTCTGCCCCAGCCCTTCCTGCAATTCACACCCATGGGTCCCTCTCTGGGCCTTTTACTCTCGGGCTGACATTATCATCATATTGATTCATTTAGCATCTCCTGGATTTTTCCACATGTCGTTTTCACTCTTATTTAAATCGGTGGTCTTCAGGGGCCCCTGGGTGGCTCAGTCAGTTAAGCATCCAACTTTGGCTCAGGTCATGATCTCATAGTCCGTGAGTTCAACCCCTGCTTCGGGCTCTGTGCTGACAGCTCAGAACCTGGAGCCTGCTTCCGATTCTGTGTCTCTCTCTCTCTGCTCCTCCCCTGTTTCTCTCTCTCTCAAAAATAAATAAACATTAAAAAAATAAAAAATAAATAAATCAGTGGTCTTCAGACTTTTGACTGTTTATACCACGCACAAAAACGGATAAGCAGAGAGAGAGAAAGTTTTAAAATATGTAGATACTATTGAAGTATATGTGTTATCCATTATAAAATATACATCAAAATTTTAAAAGTTTGAGACAAAGGTCATATTTATAATCTCTTTCTGTGTATATATGATTTTTTTAATGTTTATTGATTTTTGAGAGAGAGAGAAAGGCAGGCACATGAGCAGGGGAGGAGCAGAGAGAGAGAGAGAGACAGGATCTGAAGCACGCTCTGAGCTGAGAGTGGAGAGCCAAGTCGATGTGGGGCTTCAACTCACGAACTGCGGGATCATAACCCAAGCCAAAGTCAGACGCTTAACCAAAGGAGCCACCCAGGCACCCCTCTCTATATATATTTAAGGTATTTTATTGACAAATTAACAAAACTTTGCCCTCACTCTATAACTTATTAATAATAGCTTTTGATGAGAATGGTATGATTAAATATATTTCATTATTTTAAAATAAAATGATTTAGTACTTGTGATACACCAATTTTAATTCAGGTTATAGGTATAGTTCTCTCTCTCTCTCTGTCTCTCTCTCTGTCTCTCTCTTTTTTGGCTTTATTGCTTATAGCAGCTGAAAAAGACACACAGAACCAGATGGAAGAAATGGCTGTTTAAAGGCTCATTTTCATTCCATTCCACTGGTTATGCGAAGGTTTTTGTTTAAATTCTGCTAGTAAATTTTATCTTCTCCGACGTCAGTTGGTGGCTCTTCCTAAATCATCACAAGTTATTTCACTTTTATGCTTTTAATCAATAGGTTCAAAATCCACTAAAACTCTTGGAGAATTTTCAACAGATTTTTTATAGTCTCTCCAAGTGTACTGATATGGGAGTTTTTATGGGTGACACACAGATTTTTTTTTTCAGGTAAAAACAAAATCACATAGACTTGGAGATGTTTCCAAATATCCCCTTTCAAATTGTTCTTTTCATAACACACGTCTCCTCAAAGAGCACTTTCTACCAGATTGACCAATGTCTTTTCAAATCCAGTAGGTAATATCTGATTTTTAAAATACTCCATGATGTGGGCAGATGAAGAATTCCCTTGGGGAGTGGGGAAAAGGGTCAGCTCTCCCATGGTCTTGATATTCTCGTGCTTGCATTATTATTATCTTCAATTGGCTATTTGGGTTGTTGGGACATTTCTAGGCAAGCTTTCTGTGGTAAAGACATAGGCAATTCCTTGAAAGTGTCATTTTAAGCCACTTATTCACTTTGTGAGGATAAGTTTACTTAAGTCTAGATGACATGATCCACAAATCCATGTAGCCAGGGACATGTCTGCGGCAATATCTCTCAGTGACCTGCCCGGTTGGGACTGTCATCAACCTCCTCGATCAAAGAGTCTCCATTCTTTTTTGAGGATATTGGGGATACCACGGGGGGCTCCATGACCGGGTTTGAGACATACAGACTAAGTGAGGTTACCAATTCCAACATGCTTATCAGTATTGGTTAGGTTAATCTTCTTTATTTTTTAAATAAAACTAAATATACATGAAAGTTCTAACCTTTTCTACTGCATCCCAGTGGATCAATGCTGGACACCTCATTTTGGAGATCACTAATCTAGATCAACACAATAAAATCACAGGACCCAGAGAAACTCAGAAACCTTCTTATTGGGAAGGGTGGCTGGAACGGCTATAAAATGCTCTGATTTTTTTTTTTTTTTTACATTCTGCTGTATTGTTTACAGTCACTTTGGGAAACACAAGGGCGAAGTGGATCACCATTGTCCAGTGAAGGAAACCCACAGCAAGGCATCCGGGGCACGTCCAGGAGTGTGCATTACTGGGACCATCTCTGTTATATGACCTTGAATCACTAATTGAGCTTTTGTTCCATTTTCACAAAGCTGTGCTGTCCTTCCCTTATGGCTCCAGCGGGGCTTCTAAAGATAAGCCAGAATATCCAATAGCAAACCGTTAGCAACTGTATCAGACTCATTTGTTAGGATTTCTTTTTGGTCAATTAAAAAAATCGCTTTCCAAAGCTCTCACAAAGGCTTTTGCAGAGCTCGTAAAGGTAATGTTCAAACTGTCTCTAATGATTCCTTGACTATGATTAAGCAAAGCAAACAAAATGAAACAAAAATCTCTTTATTTCCCAGAACCCTGGGAATATCACAAATGCTGATGAGGTTCCATAAGGTTGGGAGTGATTATTATGCTTTATTTTTCTACACACACACACACACACACACACACACACCCATGCACTGATTTGTTTCCGAGTGATTTGCAAGGATATTAAAAAAAATCATTTGGTAAATATATGTGCTAGTGTGAGTGGGTAGAAGTTATTAGTTTTAAATACTTTATGTTATATGAATTGAAAGGAACAAGCCTCTCAACTAAAATGAATTTTTAAAAAGTGATACTGTAGAGGGGTGCCTGGGTGGCTCAGTCGGGTTTTGGCTCAGGTCATGATCTCAAGGTTCGTGAGTTTGAGCTCCGCATCTGGCTCTGTGCTGACAGCTTGGGATTCTCTCTCTCTCCCTCTCTCTCTGCCCCTCCCCTGCTTGTGTGCACGGGCGATCTCTGTCACTCTCTCTCAAAATAAGTAAATAAACTTAAAAAAACAAAGTGATACTGTAGAAAGAAGCGTGGTCCCAGAAACTCCCGTATCAGTGTCACCTGGTGAGGTCCTCCCCCCAAATTCTGATGTAAGAGAGCAGTAACACAGCCCCTAGAGGTGATTCTCATGGGCACTGAAGCTTAAGAACCACTGCTTTCGGCTGTGCGTCAACTGGGATAAAGATACCAATCCCGGTGGGCACACGGATCTGTCGCACCAAGGAACAATCACTTCTTTCTTCCAGATCCATTCATGGCTTCTGTTCATGTCAGAATACCTTCCGAGACTCGGCAGTTATACAACAATGAATCCGTTTCCTCCAGATTCTTGGCTGTCACTCTCCTGACCTGCCACCTATGTCACATTCCATTAGGTTCTGAGAATGAGGCATGAGCATTTGTCACAGACTGACGCATATTGGGGCAGAAACCTGATAGGATAGGATAGGCTGAGCCAAAGCAAGCAAGCAAGCAAGCAAGAAAGAAAGAAAGAAAGAAGAAAGAAAGATGAATCAAAATACAACTTTCCTAGAAAACCTTCTCAAACAAAACCAACTCTGTGACACAGCACTTTGGGGAAAGTTTGGTCACTGATGGAGGTGAAGTCTAACAGGTCTGTTCTCTCTCTATCAGAGCAATGAGGACAATGATAGCTGGTTCGGAACCCAGTTTCTGTGACATGCGTATCTCAGCGTCTGTTCTGTAGAACACGAATCCTACCGATGCTGCAGGAACAAAGGGTCTCATGGTTAAAATCTTTTCTTGGACGTTTTAAATTATTTTTTTAAACTCTCTGTTTTGAAATAATTACAGAGTCACAGGAAGTTTCAAACTGGCACAAGTAATCCCATGTATCCTTCACCCAGTTTCCCTCTTAAATACATTTATATAGCTGTAGTGCAATGCCAACCAGGAAATTGACATTGGAACACTGTTATTAACCAGACTATAGGCCTTATTCACTGTTTCACTTTTTACATGCATTTATTTATTTGTGTGTGTGTGTGTGTGTGTGTAGTTCTATGTAATTTTATGACCTGTATAGATTTGTGTAACCATGACCACAATCAAGATACAGAACTCTTCCCTCAGTGCCAAGGGACTCTCTTATGCTATCCCTTGGTATTCATACACCACCCCCAGCCCCCCGCCATCTTTCCTCTGGAACCACTGATCTGTTCTTTACCTTACAATTTTGTCATTTCAAGAATGTTATATAAATGGAATCACACAGCCTGTAACCTTTTGAGATTGCCTTTCTTTCACTCAGCATAATAAATCTTAAGTTTGGTCTAGGTTGTTGCATGTATCAATAGTTTGCTCTCTTACATTGCTGAGTAATTAATATTCCATGGGAGGGACAATTAGTTTAACCATTCACCCAGTGAAGAATATCCGGGTTGTTCCCAGTTTGGGGCTGTGGATAAAGATGCTATGAACATTTGTGCACAGGTTTTTGTACAGACGTAAATTTCCATTTCTCCAAGATAAATGCCCCCAAATGTAATTGTTTGGTTGTATGGTAGTTGTGTGGTTTAATTATAAAAGAAATGGCTGGTGTCCCATTTTATATGCTCACAAGGAATTAGGAGACGTCCAGTGTCTCTGCGCTTTCTCCAACGTTATTGTTTTTATTTTAGCTCTTCTAATAGGTATGTAGTGACATCTCATTGTGATTTTCATCTGCAGTTCCCTAATGGCTAATGATGTTGAACATCCTTTTTATGTGCTATTATTCATCTGTATCTCGTCTTTGGTGAAATGTCTGTTCGCGTCTTTTGTTTCATTTATGCTTGCATTTTTGTTTTGCTTTATTACTGTTGAGTTTCAGAGTTCCTTTATGTTTCCAGGGCCCAGTCCTTTGTCAGGCATGTGCTTTGCAATATTTTCTCTCAGGCTGTAGGGTTGCCTTTTCTTTCTCTTAAACTGGGTCTTTTGCAGCACAAAAGCTTTCGGTTATAAGGTCCAACTTACTTTTTCTTTTATGGATTAGGCTTCTGGTGTCATGTCCAATAACCTTTCACCTGGCCCTCTGTCCTGAAGGTTTTATCTTATGTGTTCTGAAAGTTTTATAGTTTTGTTTTTTACATTTAAATCTGCTCAAATACAGTATAGAGTCATAGTTTTACACTTAGGCCGTGATTCCTGTGGAGTTAATTGCTGTATAAGGCATGAGATTGAGGTCAAGGTTCATCCTCCATGCTTTTTAACATTTAAGGGCTGACGTTCTGTAATGACAGACATTTATTTTTAGATTTAAGTTGAGTTCCCCATACTTGGCCATCTACTCATGCAGCAAATATTTGTTGGGACACTTTCCGGGTTCAGGCACAGGTATAGGCCCGGTCTCTGTTCTTTAGTAACTGTTTGTATACACACAGTTTGCACAACATGCTCACAACTGTATTTTGTGGAAATCCTTTGGGAAATTCTACTCGAGACAGCAGACTCAGAGACTGAGCCAGATACCGGTGTAAGCAATGAGAGATGCAAAATTGAAAGAGCGCCGGGGGAAGAGTCAGCCTCCCTGAGAAAGCTGGACTCGAGTAGAAAAAAAAGTGAGGACTCGGGAGGTGGGGAGAGAGCGCCAGGGACAAGGCACCTTGGGGCGGACTGTGTTGTCTGCACCCGCCGCATCCTTCGCGTCTGAAGATATCAGGTGCCTTTTCTTTTCTTACTTGCTGGACTCTTCAGCGTTAATGTCCAGCTCCAACCAGCTACGTCATAGATATATGAGTAAGTGTATGTATGTATACACAGTTGATGCTTGAACAACACCGGGGGCGGGGCTCTAACCCTCCGGCCGTTCAAAAATCAGCCTATAACTTTTGACTCTCCCCCAAACTTAACTACCAAGTGCCTACTGTTGACAGGAAGCCTCATCAATAACATTGATGGTCTGTTAACACACATTTTGTATGTTATATGAATTATGTACTGTATTCTTACAATAAAGCTAGAGAAAAGAAAATGTTAAGATAACCATAAGAAAGACAAAATACATTTGCAGTACTGGATGCATTTATTGAGAAAAATCCTCATATTAGTGACCTCGTGCTGTTCAAACCCATGTTGTTCAAGAGTCAACAGTGTATATACATATATGTAGGTGTATATGTGTATAACTAATATGTATATGTATATTTGTAAGTGTGTGCATATATACATATATATATACATATATGTGTGACACATGTAATATACATATACATATACAGTAAAACCTTGGTTTGCAAGCATAATTCATTCCGGAAATGTGCTTGTCATCCAAAGCACTTGTATATCAAAGTGAATTTCAAGAACTGTTGGCTCAAGACACATGAAAAGATGCTCAGTGTTGCTCCTCATCAAGGAAATACAAATCAAAACCACACACAGATACCACCTCACGCCAGAGTGGCCAAAATGAACAAATCAGGAGACTACAGATGCTGGAGAGGATGTGGAGAAACGGGAACCCTCTTGCACTGTTGGTGGGAATGCAAACTGTGCAGCCACTCTGGAAAACAGTGTGGAGGTGCCTCAAAAAATTAAAAATAGATCTACCCTACGACCCAGCAAGAGCACTGCTAGGAATTTACCCAAGGGATACAGGAGTGCTGATGCCATAGGGGCACTTGTATCCCAATGTTGATAGCAGCACTTTTGACAATAGCCAAATCATGGAAAGAGCCCAAATGTCCATCAACTGACGAATGGATAAAGAAGTTGTGGCTTATATATACAATGGAATACTACTTGGCAATGAGAAAGAATGAAATCGTGCCATTTGTAGCAATGTGGATGGAACTGGAGGGTATTATGCTAAGTGAAATAAGTCAGGCAGAGAAAGACAGATACCATACGTTTTCACTCATATGTGGATCCTGAGAAACTTAACAGAAGACCATGGGGGAAGGGAAGGGGGAAAAATAGTTACAAACAGAGGGAAAGAGGCAAACCATAAGAGACTCTTAAATACAGAGAACAAACTGAGGGTTGATGGGGGGTGGGGGAGAAGGGAAAATGGGTGATGGGCATTGAGGAGGGCACCTGTTGGGATGAGCACTGGGTATTGTATGGAAGCCAATTTGACAATAAACTATATTAAAAAAAAAAAAGAACTCTTGGCTCAGTTGTGATCATGTGACGTTGGGTGTCACATACTACCCGTATTGCAAGACATGGCTCATTTATCAAGTTAAAGTTTATTAGAGATGTTTGCTCATCTTGTGGAACACTTGCAGAACAAGTGACTCACAATCCAAGGTTTGACCGTATATATTACATGTACACACAGTTAAACATCACCTTTAATGTACAATTGTTTCCTAGTCCATATCAGTTTGGAGGTAAAAACCTATGGTCCCAGCCACCCTCACAACAGATTTATCTGGCATTTCAGATGCCTCACATCCTTTCCCATCATTATAGAAGTGCTCATGCGTTGCCCCTGTGCTCCCCGGTCCTTCCTGATGACTCTAAGAATGACGTCTGTATTCTTTCCTGTTCCCGCTCTCAGTGGCGACATCTTACGTGGATGCATGGACGTCGGTGTCAAGGGGGCTGCTGATGTCACCGGCTCCACTCTGCCCCCACCGGAAGCACTCGTGTCCCTGCTACTGTCCTGCCTCCAGTGCAGAAAGCATTTCCAATGCACTATAGCTGTGAGCACTTTCTCTGTTTTTTTTTTTCCTTCTCTTTTTCTCTAAGATGTGGGCATTGGTCCATGGGCCCGGCCTGAAGTATGGCGTCCGATATTCAGTCACCTTGTTCTCTGACCTTGACTCATGGTCTAAAAACCAAAGTGTGTCCTTGCTTGTCTTCCTGAGGCACATCAGGCCCTCTTACAAATATGTTTCCTGCGGGTCCTCCTGTCATTTAGAAATGCTCTTACTTATCTGAATCATAGTTCTGGTTCTAGTCATTTACAAGAGAACTGGCTGTTCCCAATTTACAAGAAGGTAAATTCTGGAAGTAAGTCGGGAAGCCAGTTCTTAGAATGAGGGCCTCACATCCCATAGTTACAGAATTATACATCATGGCAAAGTTCCCAGGCCCATCCACAAAATGCCTACTTATCCAAAATGTAGCTGAACCGAGGTAATAAAGCTATATGCAGCTTAACCATGCTTGGTAATGTGTTTCCATTGGAATGCGTGTCTTGTACCAACTGGGAAGCCAAGAAGGCAGAGTGAAATAAATCTTAAATTTGAGTCTATCTTGTTGTTGGGGATTTTGTAGCCTGTAAACCAGGATCCCGAGGGTGTTGAAATGTTGGATGTAGACGTTCATGGAGTCATTTATCAAATCCTGGGAGCTTCCAAAAGAATGTGCAAAATTATAATTTGGTTCTATGGAAGGAAAGCCTCAATTTAATACCGTCTACCAAAGCACTGCCACATCTATCATCTTGGAATGAGGTTGAAGTCCCAGAATCAAGAGCGGATGAAGGCGCAGCTCTAGGGGGTGGCGCCATGTTCTGGAACACGCCCAGAAATTGATGGGCAGAAATGCAGGTGGGACTCTGGCAGGGATAGCATACTGCTGGCACCTGGTTTGGGAAGCGGTTTTAATCCATTTTGATTACAACTACATTATGCTCTCTGTTCCTAACAGATGGCTTTCTCTTACCAATTTGCCCACTCCCCATTTCTCTGTGCAAGAGCGTCTTTATCATACACTGATCAAGAGAACAGGCCATTAAACAATCTAAGGAAAAATAGCATTAGAGAGAGATTTCTTTAAAACCTAGCAGATGGCAAAGAAGCTTCTTGACCACGGGGAGGAAAGTAATGGACGGAACACCTACTATGTGCTGGGCATTGTGCTATGTCTTTTCACACGAGTATCTTTATCATCCTCCTAAAAATCACAGCACATGGACATTATTATCCTTATCTAGTTGTTGGAAACTGAAGCCTGAGGGGTTTTGTTAGACCGAGAACCTTGGACCAATTGTGAGGATTCAAACACAACTTCTGGCTCTAGAGTGAGGCTCTTTCTCCAGCTCTACACCTCCTACCATTGGAATAGAGTATTTCACAGTCCTAGAAACAACTACATGTTACTCACTGGTTTTCAACCTGTAAAAAAAAAAAAAAGAGAGAGAGAGAGAGAAAGAAAGAAAGAAATTATTCAAGAGCAAGGATGCCCCCATTTCTTCTTAACTATATTTAATACAGGGCAGGTGGTAAGTGTGAAGGCAAAGTAGATTTGGCATTCAGTGGCTTAGCCTGACCCTGCTGGTCAGGCTGAATGAGAAGCCACAGTTTTCAGAGAGTCATGGCAGACACAGGGCTCCTTTGACATGGACCCCAAGCTAGCCAACGCTAAGGAGAAACGAGCCCACCCACTTGTTTGACTATGTGGAGTGCCAGGCTCAGTGCCAGGAAGAAGAGAAGATTATATGTATTATTTGATAATAGAAACGGGGGAAAAACAACAACAAAAGCAAGCCGGTGTTACAGAGAAAGCGTTTTGAGCTTTTCGGATTACAAAACAAGGGAGCTGTAACGTTCATCAAAATTAAATCTAGCACAAATCATACTGAAGCCAGTATACAGAAAAGAGTTGTATTTCCAGGTGAGAAGACACACACACACACACACACACACACACACACAAATCCAATTTTTTTTTTCCAATTCAGCCTCTTCAGTACCTGCTCCTCCTGCTGCCTGAGCTGCGTTAGACTCTCCCCTAGTGGAAGGCTGGGGCATCGCAGCCCTGAGGATCATCTGATTCAGAACAATAGAAAGGGCTCACGATTTCCATTTCAAAATGTTTCTTTAGTTGGAATTGAGCGAAGACTGATGGATTTTTATGGAGTGGGGGAGACAGTAGAACTCTTTATACTCCCCCCAGGCTTATGCTCAGGAAATCCTAATGGAGCGCATGTTCTGGGAAGTACAGACAGATACTCTGCACAACCTCATTCATGCCTGTGCACACATCAGTTTCTCCCTATCCCTCACCACCAGTGGGACCCAACAACAAAATGTATCCGAGGGTGTGGCAGAGACAGCACACAGCGTAGACCTGCTCAGCTCTGACTCGGTTGGGTGGGTAGAATTCCATCTTGGCATCTGCATTCCTTTCCGCTTGAGGGTTGACCTTGGTTTGCACTCAAAGGGCTGCTGACAAGATCTGTCAGGTGACGGTTTGCTCTGGTCCCTTCTCATTTTACTAACAGGCGGGCAACCTAAGCCAAACATGAGGAGGCTGCTTGCCCCAAGTCACGGTAGAAGGTTGAGCATATGATGGCTATGAGAAAGAATGGGACACAGTCATGGTCGCCAGCCTGGCCGTGGAAAAACCCTCAAAGAGGAGCGGCTGTCTCTCCCCTGGTGTGCTGGAAGGAGCAAAAGGTACAGGTCAGTCCGCTGGCCAAACCCAGTTGTCTCTGGAGCTGTGCAACTCACTGGCTCTATGGACCCCTTCCAGAACACCAAACACCCTCAAGAAGGAATAGAAGAATGAAATGCACTTTCCAGGCTGCAAACTCTTTCTTTATGTCACAGACCTCAGGACAGGTCACCCATGTAAATTCAAAAGCAGTGGGCTTTTAATATTAGAAAAGAAGAAAATGACTGCAGAGAAAAGGCCATTTGAGTAATAGTTGAAAATCTTCTGGGGAGTATCTATCCTCTTTAACTTGTTGGCACGGGGTGGGGGAGGGGGGGACAGAAGGTACAAAGAAAGTCA
This sequence comes from Lynx canadensis, assembly GCF_007474595.2. Taxonomy (NCBI): domain Eukaryota; kingdom Metazoa; phylum Chordata; class Mammalia; order Carnivora; family Felidae; genus Lynx; species Lynx canadensis. The sequence continues at coordinate 26,534,718 of NC_044306.2, read as the reverse complement.
TCACACAGTGGTCTGATAGAATTCCCAGATCCCACAGACAGAAAAAGTCTTAGGACATAGGTATTTGTGCAATATCAATACTGAAAGAAAGTTGATAATGCGTTTCCGGTGCTGAAGGTTGGTAATTTGCCAATATAGAATTTGAATGTTCTGAAATTAGCACTTTAGCTTGGGTACAGCAGGGGCCACAGCTCTCCTGGAGCTGGAGATACAGTGGGTGACAGGAGCAGAGAGGCCTTGTCTCTCCAAGACGCTGGGGGCAGGGGTTAGCCCGGGGGTCCACTGCATCCAAATGGCTCTCCTCCTGAGTGGGGGGAGAGGAGGCAGGGAAGGCCCGAAGCTCGTGGGTGAGGGCTCCCCAGGGTCCTTGTGGCAGAGGACGAACTTGTGCCACACTTGAGACACTGCAGAATCCGGAAAGCAAAGTCGAGCAGGAAGTTAAGGCTGGTGAAGCAGACAAAAGCATCTGAAGGGACCTGGGCATGAGCGGGGTCTGGAGATGAATGGGCAGCCAGTGTTGGTCAAGCTCACGGGACCAGGCATTAGAGCCAGGCCTGGCTCGGGTGAGTCAGCAGCAGCCGTCCCTTGGGGGAGCTGGCAGTATGTGAACCAATGAGGCATTTCAAAAGTTCCACCCCTAACTGTGGAGGTTTTGGCCAAACCTTGCTCAGGTCTGTCAAGGTAGTGTACCTGAAGGAGGTCCCCTACTGGTTTTGGTCCTGGTTAGGTGTTTGCAGCATCCTAAGTTAAGTCAATTACAGAGATGACCCCGAGAGCCAGTTTCATTCTTTTCTTGCCCCGTGCTGTTCCCCTAAATCCAGGCCGAATGGACACCTTGCAAATTACCGTAAGAGGAGGTACGTGAATTTGGTGGGTCCAGTTGCTGCCGTGGAATCTGTTTTGTTGGAGCCATCAGGGATTCGTTCTGATTGGTTGGTTGGGTGGTAAATTAGTTAACCAGAACCCGAGAAGAGGAGAGAGCTTTGTAAAACCCGCCCGGGTACTAACACTTTGGCACTAAACACTGGGGAAGTTCCCATCTCTCTCCAGGGGGGGTCCTAACAGGTAATCTCTCCATCGCCCCTTCCCCGCCCCCCTGCCACCATTTCACGGGCTAGAGGATAACAATGCACTTGTGCAAGCTCCCAGAATGCAGGGCCGTGTGATGAAATCCTTTACGGCCAACACAGCATTGTCTCATACGGTAGCCACCAACCACATGGGCTTTTTTTTTTTTTTTTAACGTTCATTTATTTTGAGAGAGAGAGAGAGACAGAGCATGAGCGGGGGAGGGGCAGAGAGACAGGGAGACACAGATTCTGAAACAGGCTCCAGGCTCTGAGCTGTCCGCACAGAGCCCGATGCAGGGCTCGAAGTCAGGAGCGGCAAGGTCATGACGTAGGCTGAAGTCGGACGCTTAACCGACTGAGCCACCTAGGTGCCCGAGCATGTGGCTTTTAAGTACTTCAGAGTGGCTACTCAGAATTGAGATGTGCTGAATTCAAAGGCTTAAGATGAAAGTATAATGTAAAATATCTCATTGGTATGATTTTATATCAAGTACATGTTGAAGGGATAATGTTTTGGTTAAATAAAATCAATTATTAAAATTGATTTTTTTTTCTATTCCCTTTTACTTCTTAGAGAATAGACTTTCTGTTTTAGAGCAGTTTTAGGTTCACAACAAAATTGAGGAGAAAGTTCCTAACTACTTCCTGTCCCCACACACAACCGTTTCCCCCACTATGGCTACCCCACACCAGAATGGTACGTTTGTTACCGTTGATGAACTCACAGTAACTTTGTTAGCACCCAAAGTTCATATTCCTTCACCTCTTTTTTTAAAAAAAGTTTATTTATTTTGAGAGAGAGAGGGAGAGATTGCTGGTGGGGGAGGGGGAGAGAGAGAGGGAGAAAGAGAGAGAGAGAGAGAGAGAATTCCAAGCAGGCTCTGTGCTGTCCGCACAGAGCCCAACGTGGTGCTCAGTCTCACAAACAGTGAGATCATGACCTGCGTGGAGATCAGGAGTCAGATGCCCGACCAACTGATTCACCCAGGCGCCCCCTTTAACCTCTTAATGTGGCTACTTAAAAACTTAAAACTCCATTTGATGCATTACATTTCTGTTCTGTTTTTTTTTTTTAAGTTTCTTTATTTATTTTGAGAGAGAGACAGCATGAGCTGGGGACAGAGGGAGAGTGGGAGAATCCCAAGCAGAGCCTGATGCGGGGCTCGAACCCATGAAACTGAGATCGTGACCTGAGCTGAAACCAAGAATCTGACGCTTGACTGGCTGAGCCACCCAGGTGCCCCTGATGCATTACGTTTCTTTTGGGTAACATTGTTTTATAACTTTTCAGGTGGCAAATCTAAAACAAAAAGTTTTCTATATGTTGGATGATCAGCCCACACCTCTACATGAATAAACTGATCTCAGAACTTTTGAGACCTTAACATAATTAAAAGCTGACCTTTGTCCCTTCTTTTTACAGCTAATTAGGAAGGAAATGACTCAGGAAGATCTCCACATACTCTATCAACTGAAAGTCTTGTCTCACACCCAGACTGACTTTCAACCCATTTTCTGACATTTGACCACCCATCAGCAGCTTGCTGTGGCTCACTGAGCTGAGACAGGAATCCTCTGGAAAGCAGAGGAGCCCGTCTCAGGAATCTCTGCCGGCTTCTAGCTCCTGGCCCTGTTCCCTCAAAAGGTCAGTTTCAATCGCTAAGTCCCACAGGCCATGCACTAGAGTGACCTCTCCTCTTCCTCCCCTCAGGGGCCTGGTCGGCCAGAGAGAGTCCGAGAGAAGGTAGCGGTTGGAGTTGTTATTCTTCCTTGGCTCCCGTGAAACCTCACTGAATACTTATCTTGAAGATTGTTTTTCCTACATTGCTTTCTGCTTGGCTGGAGTTACATGGAAGACTGTGCCATTAGCAAATTGGCTTTCCACACCTCACAAACCAACTCATGTACTTACTCCCAGCGCGCACACAATACCTGCTCTAATTTCCAAAGTTGGCCGGCACTTCAGGCCCGAATCGGTGTGAGCCTCTGTCCAAGGCCTGGTAAGAAGGGCCCGTTTGCCTAAGAGGATTAAACAGAGCACAGTCAGCCAGGCATCCAGGAGACCATTTAATGACTTCGGCTCTAATCTCACACTGGTGCAGGCCTTGTCAGCCACCAGCGGTCGTGACTGGGTTTCTTTCTGACTGCTGTGTCTCTCCTTGCCCTTCACGAACTCCATTTTTATTCTTCTGCAGAATCCCCACCCCCCTTCCTCAGAACTCACATTCTGCTTCTCTCATCTACGGGGTTGGGCTTCTCAGTGACCCCCTTCAGAGCCTACTGAAATTTCAGACAGGAAGTAGAACTGTAGCACAGGCTCGCGTCATCACGTTGGACGAATTTGCCTAAACGGAACATCCACCTTCACAAAAGAAACATCTACTTGGCTGGAGAAAACAGAGTCAATGTCTGGGTTTGTGAGCCATCTCAGGCCCCAGCTTTTCTGTGACTTGGAAAACCCAGCGACCTACAGTCCACCTCTTGATTCTGAGTCAATATTCTCCCACCCAGTGCTTTGAACACCGACTCTGACCCAGAGGTCAGGCTCAAGAGTCAGTTTTCCCACAGTGCCCCTCTGTATTGTTGAGATCGTTTAATGGTTTCTTTCTTTTGTTATAGGGCTGCCTTTCCCCCTCCGGTCAGGGAGAGGTTAGACAGTGTGTCAGTTGCAAGAAAGAAAATCCCAAGGAACATATCAGTATTTAATTTAAGATTTTTGCATTAGATTTATTAGTAAAACCGACCTGCCGTTTTTGTGAGTTCTGTGTGTGCATGATTCACCATCACTGCCAAGCTTTGGTATCAGGACTATGCTGGCTTCAGAGGAGAGGACTTTGGAAGCATTTGCTTTCCTTTCCCAGAAAAGTTCTTAAAGTATTAGAACGCTCTATGTCTTAAAGATTTAAAATAATTCTCATGTGAAACTATGTGGGCCTGGCAGCCAGACAATGTCTCAGCTTCATATACTCTTTAGGTTTTCACATTCGTTTGCTTAAGGTTGAACATAGAATTTTCTTTAGATTTCCTCCATCTTTGCGTTCCTTCCTGATTCTCCTTTCCAATTTTCTGTATTTGCATTTTGTCCTTCCATCTAGGGGAAGGGGGCTATTAAGGGTTTATCTATTTTGTTTAAAAAGCATTCTGTTTCAGATTCATTTTTTTTTTCTGCCAACTATCTAAGTTACCAAAATTTACTCATTTCAACTCTCATCATTATTCATTCCTTCCTTTTGCTTTCTGTAATTACCTTGTGCTCTTTTTCAAACGTCTTGAATTGGAATAATGAATTCATTGTTTCAATTATTATTTTTTTATTTAGTAATGCTGAGTGCTTAAGCCTACAAATTTTCCTCGAAGCATTGCTTGCTTTAATCATATCCTTAGGTTATGAAGCATAGCTTTCACATTTATTTATAATTACCATTGTTTAGGTTTTCTGCACAAATGTTCTGGGCTTCCTGCTCTGAATACCTTCCTACTTCAAATTTTTGGCTTTCCTCTCTTTTGTGGTGAACAGGGCTGGGGTGGGGGTCTTAGAAGGCCCTGGTAGCTCTGGCCTAGGGTTCCATCCTAGGACCCCCACATGTCCCTGCCACTCAGAAGTGGCAAACTTTAGAATACCACTATAGAAATGGCCTTCTTTCTTCTGTGTTCTCTCCGGGAATTTAAACTTAATGGCCCCCAGTCTAGCACTCTTGGTCGGGTTTTATGGAGTTCTTTTATTTACTTTGAGGGACTTCGGCATCCTGCTTTAGATCTGGAGAGTCAATATTTATCGAGTGACAAGTGCTGGTCTGATTGTTAGTCTTCCTTCCTCTTGTTACTCTGACTCAGACAGTTCCAGAGAGTCTCCAGAACGGTTTGGGGGTTGCAAGATATCATTTCCAGAAAGGGAAAGAGACAGGCAGCATTTTATTCCATCATCTGTTGTCAGATGTATCAGTTCTTCATTTGTCGAAGAATACCTGTGAAGTTTTCTAGACTCTTGAGGCTCATATTAAACCTAAGCTTGATTTCCACGTGACCACTTTCATGAATAGAAAAAGAATGCTATCATCTTAAACGTTTCCTCAGTACTAGCTGATTTTTCATCTCGTAAGTAATATTTAGCCTCTATGCCTTTTACTTTCCATTAAGCAAGTAGAGTTTAACGGCCTGATTTATTCTGTTGACAACATGGGGCACAGAGGGCTGGTAATAAAAGGGGGATAGCTGACTTCTGCCCTTGCCCAAGGGGAGTACCCAGACTCCAGCCTTTTGTAGACTCGACTTTGAAAATGTGCTTAGTTTCTCCTGTGATTGCCTGAGGCTGTCTAAAGGGGTCCAGCCACAACAGCTAAATGAGGAAGGTCATTAGGTATGTCGATGTGCCTATTGTCTGGACTCTTTTTTAAACCTGCACAAATTGCTTTGGTCGGCAATGAGCCTGAGTAAGAGGGGCTATTGGTCTTTGGGTCATGCCGTTCCTATGACTTCCCTGAATAAGACAACCTTCAAAGGAAGAAAATAAAAAGCTAATCATAAATCACACTGGAAGGTTTATATAAAACCACAGAATCATCAGATGGAGTAGAGTGTGTCTCAGTCAGAGTTTTGCTTGGGGCCCGCTAACTCATCAGTGTTTACGCCTCCCTCACCCTCTGCTGGATGCCATAGGCTTTCCGTGAGCAGCTGGGAGATTGAGGCCAACTCTGCATTCAGGGAAGCCAAAGGCAGTGCCAGGTAAGCGGGTTGACACTTTTCAGCCACCTGCCTTATGTTATGATGCTTCAAAATGCTTCCAGGCAAGAGATGCATTTCCTATGCTGGGTCAGGCTTTTCAAACAAACAATCCTCCTGAAAAAAGAGTTGGCAGGCTCTCCTTTAGGGATGTGGCAAATGCAAGAATTTTGGCCCTCTCTCCGCACAGCTTTGGGTTATGTTATGTCTTTGAATTTTGCCGTTATTTCTAGCACTTTCTGAAAGAAGACAGTATAGCCAGGATATCTTCCAAGACAGATGGCTCTTCTATTTACTTTTGCAAAGGAGGGTGTAGAAAACAGAGAAAAGGCGATTAGAGAGATGACGGTAGGGATGCGTGATCTCCAAAGAATCCGGTGATTGTGTGAAGCGAGAGTTCAGGCTCAAGACATTAAATGCATGGACAAGGACTTTACGTACATTGCTTCCTGAAACATGGTACCGAGACACTATATGACTTTCATCCTGCAAGGTTTGTCAAGCTCCAGTGGCCCGGCCACAGGAGAAAATGCCTGGGCCTTCACAAAGCACAGAATCAAGTAGACCTTCACCCAGAAAACTGCGACCCCAGTGGGTTGTATCTTTAATGTAAGCATGAATTATATATATGCTAGCCCCTTCCCCACCACCAGCACTCCCCAAACAGCAAGGCATATCGCCTTCCTTCAATCTTAGCACTTGAGGAAGGAAACAAAATCTCCGCCTTGATTATTCATAAACACAAGACCATTGTGTAATTTTCCAGCTTCAAATCACACTACCTGAGTAGTCCCGAGAAACTCAAGTTGAAAATGGGTGGGGAGCTTCCGGCCTGGAAGCAGCCCTAGTCTCATGGCACTAGGAAAAGTGAAGCCTCTCAGATTTATCTCGAAGAATTTCCACTGAGAAAACTTTCAAAAAATATGAGCTCACCAGCACAGATCACAAAACTCACAAAGATACCCGGCTCCACAAGCATGATACCACTGGGGGAGAAAAAACAACAGATGGGATTCAGCTTCTGAAAGGTCTCAGATATTAGATTATCAGCCAAGGAATATAAAACAAGTAGTTTAAACTACATCTAAAGGAAAAACATCAAGGGTCTGTATTAGCTTTCCAGGGCCTCCATAACAAGGTACTACATACTTGGTGGCTTAAACAATAGGTATTTATTTGCTCACAGTGCTAGAGGCTAGAAATCCAAGATCAAGGTGTCAGTAGGATTAACTTCTTCTGAGGGGTCTCTCCTGGACTTGTAGATGGCCATCTTCTCGCTGACTGCACATAGTCTTTCCTCTGTGTATGTCTCTGTCCTAATCTCCTCTTCTCATAAGGGCACGAGTCATTTTGGATTAGAACCCATCCCTATGATCTCATTTAACCTTAATTGCCTCTGTCAAGGGCTCATCCCCAGAGGCGCTGGGTGGCTCAGTCAGTTGGGTGTCCAACTCCTGATTTTGGCTCGGGTCATGATCTCACGGTTGTGAGTACAAGCTCCACGTTGGGCCCTGTGCTGTCAGCACAGAGCCTGCTTGGGATTCTCTCTCTCTCTCTCTCTCTCTCTGCCCCTTCCCTGTTTGTGTGCACTCTCTCTCTCTCAAAATAAGTAAATAAACTTAAAAAAAGAATAAAGCGCCCACCTCCAAATACACTCGGCCCATTCTGAGGCACTGGGGGTTAGGATTTCGATAGATTAATGTTGAGGAGACACATTTCAGCCCATAACCGGCTGTATTCATATAAGCGAGGGACAAAAAAAATTACAAAAATTTTCAAGCAGATTTGAGAAACTATCCACCCAGAACTTCTAGAAATGAAAAACATTACGACTGTTTTTGTAAGCCTCAATGGATGGTTTCAGAGAGGCTTAGCACAGCTGAAGAAATGATTAGAAAACTGGAAGGCAGACCAGCAGTTTGTCTATTTCACAGAGAAATAAAGAGAAATGATCAGAATTGACAAAAGACTCCAACCCTCAGAATTAAGCATCTCAAGGAACCCAAGCAGGATTTGCAAAAGAGGGAAAAAAGAAAAAGAAAGAAGGAAATGTACACCCAGATAGGGCTAAAACCCGAAAGCCAGGGAAAATCTAGAGAGCAGGCAAAGATCGATTACTTACAAAGGAATAACAGATTTACAACTGACTTCTTCATAGCAACCATGGGTGCTGGAAGACAGTGGAAACACTTTTAATATGCTGGGAGAAAGTAGCTACCAATCTCAAACCACATGTACAGGGAAAATACCGTTCAAGAACAAGAATGAAGTAAAGGCATTTTGGGGCAAGAAAAAACAGGCTGTGATGAAAAGAAATTCCAAGGATTTGTTTGAAGTGGAGGGAAGTTATCTTGTGTATAAATATTGAGAGGAAAAATGGCATAATGAGCGAAGAAAGTGGTAAATGTATGAGTGAATCCAAAAAATATTGACTGTATAAAACAATGGCAATATAAATGAAATACACAGGACCAATAGCAGAGAAATTGGAAGGGATAACTGGGTTAAAGTGCTCTAATGTCACTAGAATGTGCAGAAGGAAGGAAACTTATTAATTAAATTTAGAATATAAGTGAAGTATGCTTGTCAACAGTCCTGGATAAGCTCTAGAAGAGAAGTACATTTATAACTTACAAAGTAGTAGGAATAAATGAGAGGAAATCAGCCTCAAAGAAGGCGAAATATGAGAGGAGATCTGGAGATAGTTATGGAACACAACATAAGATAAAGAAAGAAAATATTTCAGTGGTTCTGTTTAAATGAAGACCCACTTGGGGCGCCTGGGTGGCGCAGTCGGTTAAGCGTCCGACTTCAGCCAGGTCACGATCTCGCGGTCCGGGAGTTCGAGCCCCGCGTCAGGCTCTGGGCTGATGGCTCGGAGCCTGGAGCCTGTTTCCGATTCTGTGTCTCCCTCTCTCTCTGCCCCTCCCCCGTTCATGCTCTGTCTCTCTCTGTCCGAAAAATAAATAAACGTTGAAAAAAAAAAAATTTAAATGAAGACCCACTAAATGCCTCTGTTAAAAGTCAAAGATGGGGGTACCTGGTGACTCAGTTGGTTAGGCATATGACTCCAGCTCGGGTCATGATCTCACGGCTCCTGAGTTCGAGCCCCAAGTTGAGCTCTGTGCTGACAGTCAAAGCCTGCAGCCTGCTTCAGATTCTGTGTCTCTCTGTCCCTCTGCCCCTCTCCCACTCAAGCTCCGTCTCTCTCTCTCAAAAATAAATAAACATTAAAAAAAATTAAAAGTCAAAGATGGCAGACTGGATTTAAAATATCTAGTTAAAAGCTCTTTTAACAAGAAACACAGCTAAAACATAAGGATCAAAAGGTTCGAAGCACAGAATGGAAAAAAGATACAAGAGAAAAATCTAAAGCATTTCTGTGTTGATGACTTTAACTTCCTGTTTGGAACTTTGTTAATTCTGTTATTCCTCTTTTAACCTCTTAAATTAGATGTTTAACCTGTTAATTTTTACCCTTTCTTCTTTCTTTTTTTTTAAACTATGAAGTTCAGTGTACTTTATTATTTATTTATTTTAACATTTATTTTTGAGAGACGCACACACACAGAGAGAGAGTGTGTGTGTGAGCAGGGAAGGGGCAGAAAGAGAAGGAGACACATAATCCAAAGCAGGCTTCAGGCTCTGAGCTGTCAGCACAAAGCCAGATGTGGTGCTCGAACCCATGAACTGCAAGATCATGACCTGAGTCGAAGTTGGATGCTTAATGGACTGAGCCACTTAGGTACCCTTATTTATTTATTTTTGAGAGAGAGAGAGAGAGAGAGAGCGAGCATGAGTGAGTGAGGGGCAGAGAGAGAGGGAGAGAGAGAGAGAATTCCCATGAGGAGGAGAGAGAGAGGGAGAGAGAGAGAATTCCCATGGGGGGGGGGGAGAGAGAGAGAGAGAGAGAGAGAGCGGAGTGCAGAGCTGGGCTCGAGCTCACCCGAAGCGTGGTTCAAGGTCATGAACTGTGAGATCATGACCTGAGCTGAACCCGAAGTCGGATGCTTAACCTACTGAGCCACCCAGGTGCCCCAGCCTTTCTTCTTTTTTAATATAGGAACTTAAAACTGTAAACTTCCCTCCCAAATAGCATTTCAAGTTATAGCCTATACATCTGGGGGAGGGGAAAAGGATTATTATTATTATTTTTTTTACTATATACCACTTTGCATTGAAAAATATTTAATGGCATGGAGATACACTTTTACTAATGTGTTGTTAAATATCAAAACCAAATAAAGCGTGAACATGATTCAATTATCCCCAAAAAGATACTGCTGTATGTATTTGTGTCATACATGTATAGATACAGGACGAGAAGGAAATAGAGTAAATTATAAGCAGCAGTGAACTCAGGGTGGCAGGGCTCCAGCATTTTTAGTTTTCCCTCTACTTTTCTGTAATCCTTTTGTACCTTTCTGTATTTCCATAATGAAAATGAATTATTTTTATAACCAGAGAGGTTTACAAAAGAGGAAAAACAACCAATACACGAAGCAGGATGCTAGAGGGAGAAACGGTCTGCTCGTGTTGTCCTGAATAAGCACTGTCGGATTTCCCATTAGAGTCCCAGCCTCCCGGACACGAGCAGACAACTGGGAGAGAATCAATGTGCCCCGGGACCCTGGGTGGCTAAGAGCTGACCCGTGTCCGGTTTTGTGATCTCACGTGCCTCGTGCTGTGCTCCATGCAGCCTCGTTCTCTTCTCCCTCAGAGACAAGATGTGAGGGTGGAATGGTCAACAGTCTATAATCCGCATTCGAGACTGGGGTTTTAAAAGAGTAACAACAAATGCTCCGGGAATCTGAATGTTTCATGTGGCACATACATGATTTTTGAGCTACATTTGCTCTTCTGGGCTTTCTACTAGAGAGAAGGAAAAGTAAATGGCTTTTCTGATGAAATCCCAAGAGAAGGCTCTGATGACATTAGAAAAGATCTCCCTCATTTATCCACTCATTGTTGACTTAGAGGCCAGGTCTCCCCATCTTCAGAAGCAAGAATAATGCTTAATTCCTCTGACGTCCCGAGACGAGAAATGATATATCGCCAGAAAGGTTATTACTGAAACATGGCATTTTCTATCAGTTGCGGGTCTGAGTCGGTCCATCCATCCGTCCAATCATTCATCCATCCATTCGTTCATCCATCCATCCATTCGTCCAACTATCCACTCAGCCTAATGAATATACATATAAAAACAATTATGCATTATGCATAGTAATGCTGCAGGGAAGGGAATAAGATATTATCCTTGCCCTTGAGAGCCTCATGAGCAAACAAAGAGAACTATGTACAGAACTAATTATAATGCAAGTTAGACTAAGTGCTAGTGTTTATCATCTGTATGTGAAATGCTGAGGGGAGACAATATAAAAGCATAAGTTATTTCCCCTGCCTTAACGTGATGGACAATCTCACATTCTACATAGAGAATGTAACCCGAGAGACAGTTCCATAACAAATCCTGATGATATTCCCTTGAGTGACCTTGGACTCAGAGTTCAAGGAGAGCAAGCTAGGAGAAAGACATTCCCAGGTCCAGAGATGTGCTCTCCTCCAGGTCCTCTGAGGCAACAATGGTAGATCTCTGTGAAAATGTGCGTCTCCTGGGGCGCCTGGGTGGCGCAGTCGGTTAAGCGTCCGACTTCAGCCAGGTCACGATCCCGCGGTCTGGGAGTTCGAGCCCCGCGTCAGGCTCTGGGCTGATGGCTCGGAGCCTGGAGCCTGTTTCCGATTCTGTGTCTCCCTCTCTCTCTGCCCCTCCCCCGTTTAAGCTCTGTCTCTCTCTGTCTCAAAAATAAATAAACGTTGAAAAAAAGAAATTTAAAAAAAAATAAGAAAATGTGCGTCTCCTCTGTGTGTGGGCAAGTCTGCTGGCACAGGGTTTTACAAGCTGTTTTCATCAGCTTCTTACCTGCTCAACTGAGATTCCCAGGCCTCACGAGACCTATTGCTTAACCAAGATACAGCTCAGTTGCACTGAGGACTGACAAGACTGGCATTCAAGGCGGTAACATGAGCAGGTGGATGCCCTAACTGCCCCAGGAACCCATTTTCTAGACCAGCTCTGCCCCAAAGAAATTTCTGCAATGATGGAAGGACATTGTGCAATACTGCGGCCACCAGCTCATGTGGTCCGTGAGTACTTGAAATGTGGCCAGTGAGACTCCAGGATGAAATTCTTAATTTTATTTCATTTTAATTTTAACACGTTGAATTCAAATTAAAATGCCTTAATTGTGATTAATTCAAATTGAAATCGTGGCTGCTGGCTTGGAAGGCAAAGGAGTTCTGGATCATGGAGCTCAAGGACATGTGAGGGAAAGAGGTTTCCTTAAGCTAATGGGTGCCCTGGTGAGTCACAGAATCACTCAGCTACCCAAGTGGGTCAGACTGGACCTTGACTTTCAGCAGTCAGATGGGCTCATGCCACAGGGTTCAGCTTCTCTATCCCCTCTCCGCTTCCACCAACAACTGCAATCTGGTGGTTTCAAGAATTTTTAGTCTGATGAAACAAAGGACTCACAAGATCACTGAATCCAAATGCCATCAACCTTAATGCTGTTCTCTACTCGTGCCACTGCTGGACTCCAAAGATCAGGACGCCTTCAATGGCACAGCAATAAAGCCTACGATGGGGCCCAAGAATCCAAATTACTAAAAAAAGTGGATCGGGACTCCTGGGTGGCTCAGTCGGTTGGGTGTCTGACTTCGGCTCAGGTCACGATCTCACGGTTTGATTCGTGAGTTCAAGCCCCACATCAGGCTGACAGCTCAGATCCTGGATCCTGCTTCGATTCTGTGTCTCCCTCCCCTGCCCCCTCCTTCCTCCCACTCACACTCTGTCTCTAACTTTCTCTCTCAAAAATAAATAAACTTAAAAAAAATTGATCTAGGTACTTCTCCTGTGCCTTTAGAAACCACGTTGGCTCACGTCAGAAGCAGTGATACAGTATAGAACGTATTACAGTGGGAGCATTTACTCACACAACAAATATTTATTGAGAACACAATATGAAGAAGATATGAGTGTAGGTTAGGGAAACTGCAGTGAACAGGACAGGCCAGACTGCTGTCCTACGGTCTAGTGGGAGACAAAAATAACCATGAGCAAATAAAGAGATGATTTCAAGTAGAGGACGTTTGTTGACGTGTGGAAAACAAACTGTGTAAGGAGAAGAGGGGACCGGGTTTAAGAGCTGCTTTAAACTTGTGTGGTCATATAAGGTCTGTCTCCGGATGTGATGCTGAAGCTGAGACCTAATCAGTGCTGCGTTCATTATGTGGGGGTCTGAGGGAAAAGCATTCCAGGCAGAAGGAATAGCAACGTGCAAAGTTCCTGAGATAGAAACAAGCCAGGGCTGTTGGAGGGCAAAGGGAAAGGAAGGCGAGAGGACAGAAGAGACCCAGAGGTTGGATCCTGGGGTGTCTAACATTAACAGGGCAATCGGGAAGAGAGTAGGAGAAAGCAATCATGTGACAGGAGGAAAACTGAGAAAACGAGGTATCACAGGACCCCAGAGAAAAAAAACTTTAAGGAGGAGGGAGGAGTCAACTGTGACAATAGCTGCCGTTGTTTTTGTTTTTCTTTTTTGTAAGATGGATCAAAGAATGGACTTCTGGGTTAAGTAAGAGGAGGTCAGTGGTCCCACTCTCATGGGGGTAGGGGTGAAGAAGCTGGCTGGGAGAGAGTGGGAAGTGAGAAGATAGAGAGGGTGATAACATGTAATTTTGGAGGAATTTTACTATAAGGGGAAACAGATGAGCCATGGTTGGATGGGAATTAAGGTCAGGGAAGTTTTTGTTTCATTTTTTTAAAATGTTTTATTTATTCTTGACAGAGAGAGAGAGAGAGCGTGAGTGGGGGAGGACCAGAGCAAGACAGGGACACAGAATCCAAAGCAGGCTCCAGGCTCTGAGCTGCTGCCACCACAGAGCCTGACGCAGGGCTCGAACTCACAAGCTGAGAGATCATGACCTGAGCCGAAGTCCGACGCTCAACCGACTGAGCCACCCAGGCACCCCTGTTTCATTTTTGTTTTCAACATGAGCCATTTCAAGTCAGATGTACATATCAGTGGGAATGATACTGGAGTAAGAAGGATTTTGATGGTGCAAAATGATAAGCAATTCCCATTATCCTATGAGAAATGAGTCTGCGGTCCCCTGGAGAACCCTTCCTCGCCCAGGAGTCAGACAGTAAGAACTGCCTCTGTGAACACTCTTGAGTTTCCACGTATGAAAACAAAGGCTTTTAGTTGGATTGGACAATGGGAGTGTGGCCACTAACAGCTGACGTCATGGTCTTTTAACAACTCTTGGGGTGTGATATCATCAGTTGGCATGAATCTTACCACCCAGGGAGGCATACCGCTCATGATATGGTCCCTGGAGGAGTGGGAAACACTGAGGGACTCCCCGAGCCTGGCGCTCCCTTGAGTGAGAGCCAAACATAGCGCAGTCTCCTGGGACGTCCACCTGCTACTACAGCCTAGTGCCCATGCTGTGCCCCTCCCGAGATGACATGGGCGGGTCAGAGGTTTAGGATCGTTGGCTTGCTCAGCCGAGATCAGCCTCCTTTTACCTTTATCACCCGTTGTCCTTTTTTGCCCTTACCAATCAGTCCCTTTTAGGCAGTGGACACTCAGGAGGCACCAGGAACTCGGTGTGGGAGGGCTGGTTCCTTCCTCCACCTCTGTCTTTCTCCTGAATTGCTCTGCCGTAGGTGGTCGAAAGGAAATGCGTGAGTGGAGATGAAACCCGTCGCACTCTACACATCAATAAGATACATTGCTACAGAGTCTGGCCCATGAGATGGTTTCTCTAAAAGGGATAGAATATTTCTGCTTTCCCCACAGACCCCGAAACATAGGATTTTTCAACAAGTGCCTCCAAAGACCTGGTCATGAACTTTGCAGAGCAAATGGCTACCCTCCAGACCCTAACAGTGGGCAAGGGACTCAGATCCACCTGTAGAGTCCAGTTTGCCAGGAATCAACACATATTTTAAAAAAGGCTGCTTCTGGGGCGCCTGGGTGCCTCAGTTGGTTGAGCGTCCAACTTCAGCTCAGGTCGTGATCTCACGGTCCGTGAGTTCAAGCCCCGCGTCGGGCTCTGTGCTGACAGCTTGGAGCCCAGAGCCTGTTTCGGATTCTGTGTCTCCCTCTCTCTCTGACCCTCCCTGCTCATGCTCTGTCTCTCTGTGTCTCAAAAATAAACATTAAAAAAAATTGAAAAATAAATAAAGGCTGCTTTTTAAACGGCATGACAGGTTGCACCTCCAGCCCTCCCTGAACAACTGCCTCGTCCTTCCCAACCAAACTGCCAGCGATCCATGCTGGTGAGGGCACCCTCCCATACCAGGGTGTCTGGGCTGAGAAACGCACGTGCGGGTACTGTTCTAGAATAACTTAGAGGGCTACAACACTCAGAGCCAGGCGTGGTTAAAATGAAGCTTACTTACTCAACACAGAGAGCTTTGGTGATCGCTGTTACTGGAGGAAGCCATTTGGGCAAATACTAGAAAGCACAGCTGTGGGGTGCCCTGCAGCGAAACTGCCTTCTCTTTGCTTTCACAGGAGCTTGTGTCTGAATGAGAGAGCTCCAGTGGCCGCTGGGGGACAATAGAAAGAAAGATCAGATGTCACCATGTAAGCATTAAATAACCTGTGACTCCAGGAAATACCACTGAGGCAGGAAGTCCGAGGAACAGCCCTGGGCTGGCAGGTTCCGGACTGAAACCTTGCCGGGTCTTTTTTTTTTCTTCCCCTTTTTTAATTCTTGAGGGACTGGGCTAAAGGCATTGCTATGGAATTGCAGAGCAATTGATGTAATAATTCATAAGCAATATCAATTGAAATAGTGATTTGGCCATGGTTTGTGAGTCATAATAGAATAATAACATTGTACCCATCACACAAATAATTATGAATGGGAAAAAGCTTGACAAGGACAGAACATTTAAATCCTAATGAGCAAAGTAATAGAAGCAGGACGTTCTGGAAGGGTGTATTTGGCCTCTGCATGTTCTCATTGAAACGGACTTGCTCCTGGGGCGCCTGGGTGGCACAGTCGGTTAAGCGTCCGACTTCAGCCAGGTCACGATCTCGCGGTCCGTGAGTTCGAGCCCCTTGTCGGGCTCTGGGCTGATGGCTTAGAGCCTGGAGCCTGTTTCCGATTCTGTGTCTCCCTCTCTCTCTGCCCCTCCCCCGTTCATGCTCTGTCTCTCTCTGTCCCAAAAAATAAATAAACGTTGAAAAAAAAAAAAAAAAAAGAAACGGACTTGCTCCTACCCCTTCAGTTAAATGTAAAACCTCGTGATGATGGTTGACCAGAACACCTGGGAAAGACTCAGCAAAGAGAACTTGGGGACAGTCACATCCTGCTTCCAGCACAAAGATCTGAGGGAACGTGTGAGGTGTTCTCAGGGCAGGAAACAGTCACGAGGCGGCTTGCTTAGCGAATGCGTTCAGCTACCATGGAATTTCTAAACCACTTTGCTTTAAACGGCCTTTTTGTATCCAGAGGGGGACCCGTATGTGGCAGAAATGGTGAAGTTGATCTTCAGTAGCTACCCTCCCCTTTGCCGTCCCTTCCCCCTCCTATAACTAGCACCCTCCTAAGCACTCGTGCCTTTGATGAAGCAGAAGGGCTCTTTGAAGAGCAGGACTGGTTTGGGCTGGCAGCCTGGGCTTGAGACCCAATACCATGGACTGGTTGTGCGACCTTGAGTAAGTTATTTCACATCTCCGGGCTCAAGTTTACTCATCTGAGCAGATCTCCCAAAGGTGCCTGTGCATTAGGGACAGGGGGTTTGTGGGGGGCGCCTGGGTGGCTCAGTCGGTTAAGCGTCCAAATTTGGGTCAGGTCGTGATCTCACACTTTATGAGTTCAAGCCCCATGTCGGGCTCTTTGTTGTTAGTGCAGACCTCGCTTTGGATCTTCTGTCCCTCTCTCTCTGCCCCTCCTTTGCTCACCCTTGCTCTCTCTCTCTCTCTTTCAAAAATAAATAAATAAACATTAAAAAAAAAGGGACAGGTGGTTTGGGGAACCAATGTTGAACACAAAGACATGAATACCTGATCCTGACTTCCAAAGCCTGTGCCCACTGGGAGGCCTCTTAGGCAGGTGCATTCAAATGGTGACCAAGTCTTTTCTACTTGGACATAAGGTCATCCTTGGCTCCAGATTCCTGGGTGCACTTTGTGTGACTGTTTGGGACACCTCATCTTGTCCATACGCCCTTTGAAGAGCCAGCAAGGAATCCAGAAACTGGATTTACTGAGGGCCACAGAGAATGGACCTAGATTCTCCCAGAGCCCCCTCTCCCTAGGAGTATGGGGCTCCCTCCAATGGCGAGGGGCCTCCTTCAGATATTTGGACTTAGCAGGGCCAATGCTCATACCCAACCTAAGTACTTTTGCTCTGTTCCCTTGTACACAAAAGGCACAGGTATCCCCCGAGGACTCGCATCGGGGGAAGAAATAACTAATTAATATAATTTGACTTTGCCTGGTCCTTGATGGCTGATTGATTGATTGACACTAGTGCTTTTTGAGTCACAACGGCAACAAACAAACAAAGAAACAAAGATGAATGACGTGCGAAGGTCGTATTTTCGTAAATGCTTATGAGCAAGTTGGAGGGGATACAAAGGGAAATCATGCTTTATACTCGGATGCATCCCTTCCCTTGTGCTGCCAGAACACGCTACAGTAAATTGGGTGGCTTGAATCGGCAGAAATGTATCCTCTTGCAGATCTGGAAGCCAGAGGTCTGAAATCAAGAGGCAGCAGGGCCATGCCTCCTCCAGAGGCCCTCCGGGAGACTCCTTCCTTGCCCTGTACCTCAGCTTCTGGTGGGCCCACGCATTCCTTGGCTCCCAGCAAAATACCTCCAATCTGTGCCCCCCTCTTCACATGGCCCTCTCTCTCAGTGTCCCTCTGTGTGCCGACCTCCTTCTCCTTTCTCTTACAAGGGCATCAGTCATTGGACTTAGGGCCCTCCCTAAAGCCAGGATGCTCTCAAGATCCGTAACTAATTATATCTGCAAAGGCCCTATTTCCCCAAGGTCAGAATCAGACCTATAAATAGAGAAGAAACTGATGGCTGTCAGAAGGAAGGGGGTGGTGTGGTGATGGGCAAAAATGGCCACGGGGAGAGGGAGCTGGGGGCTTCCAGTCATGGAATGAATGTCATGAGAATAAAAGGTACAGCACAGGGAATATAGTCAGTGGTACCGTAACAGCACGGTGTGGTGACATATGGTGGCTACACTTTTGGGGAGCACAGCATAATGTATACATATGGAATTGCTATGTTGAACGCCTGAAGTTAATGTAACATTGTGTGTCAACTATACTCAAATTAAGAAAAAAAATACAAAATAAGACTTGAATTCTACTCCTGAAACCAATGCTACACTCCATGTTAACTAATGTGAATATGATTTTAAAAGATCTGGGGGGCACCTGGGTGGCTCGGTTGGTTAAGTGTTGGACTTCGGCTCAGGTCAAGATCTCACGGTCCGTGAGTTCGAGCCCCGCGTCGGGCTCTGTGCTGACAGCTCGGAGCCTGGAGCCTGCATCAGATTCTGGGTCTCCCTCTCTCTCTGCCCCTCCCCTGTTCGTGCTCTCTCTCTCTCTCTCTCAAAAATAAATAAACATTTTAAAAAATTAAAAAATAAAAATAAATAAGTAAAAATTTTGTTTAAAAAAATACAAAATAGGGTTACGTCCTGAGGTTCAGAGTGGACACGACTTTTGGGAGAACACTATGGAACATGCCGCATGAGGGAACATATAAGTTAGTAAGAGAGATAAGACAAGGCAAAACATATGTTCTTTGAGAGACTTGTAAGGAAGGAGTTATGGGCATCAAAAGGAAAAGATGTTGGAGTGCCTGGGTGGCTCAGTGGGTTGAGCATCCGACCCTTGGTTTCGGCTCAGGTCACGATCTCACGGTTTCATGGGTTTGAGCCCCGCAGCAGGCTGTGTGCTGGCAGCATGGGGCCTGCTGGGAATTCTCTCTCTCCCTCTCTCTCTCTCTGCCCCTCCCTGGCTCGGTCTGTCTCTCAGAAAAATAAATAAATAAATAAAACGTAAAAAAAATTAAAAAAAAAAAAAAAAGGAAAAGATGTTCCCATTCCGCAGATCTGGAGGACACTGGTAGATAAAGTAATTGAAGAAATAGGCCTGGTCGGATGAAAGACACCTTATAAGGTAGGACATTTCTGGAAGGGGAGGAAGACTGAGTACAAAAACAGAGAAAACGAGGGTTGCTCAGGAACTGTGGGATTCTGCTTACGGTATTATTTTGAATAATCATTGGCCACTTTATATGTGACATGCACCTTGATCACACGTGCCCAGCACAGTGCTCTGCACACACCGGTCAGTTAATATTTATTGACTGGTAACATGGAAAAGCTTAACTCCGCCTCTCCAATCGAAATTCTTGAATTGCTAAGCTAAGCTCTGTGGTCCCACATGCTATTTTTCACCAACAGGCACTAAATAATATAATCAATGTAACGATGACAATAAAACTAATTCAGACAAACAGCTAATTAAAGTTGAGCCAAGAAGGGTAACATGGCCCTCATTACTAAATTGACTAATTGTTTTCTCGATTCCTGGAACAAATTCCCCCTTTGCTGTCCTATCATGCAACAAACTGAGGGTTTACAGCGTGCAAGGGACTGACTAGGGAAATCAGCAATGAACAGCATAGACCGGTCCCTGTTCTGTCCCAGTCACAGGTGAACATGTAACCCACATGCTCATATGTCATCCGCCAGTGACTGCAACAGGAGGTCCCGTGTCTTTTCATACCCAGATTATGATGACTCTGGCTTCCCACCTGTCAACTTCCCAAGGGCCTCGTTCAACAGATATTCCCGGACGGCCGTGAGGTTGCCTACTTTGGTTTGCTGACTGCCAATGCTGGAGGCCAGAAACCCAGGGACTTGAACTCTTCGCCTGACTCCTAACTGCTGCTTCCAGATTGCCCTGTGTGCAGGAGGAGGAGCCGGGGGCCGTGGCCCGCTCTGCCTAAGTCATCCTAGCTTTCTGCAGAGACTGCCCTCTGCTACCAGGATCCCGCTGTCCCAGGCATGGTCCAGTCTCTGTTCAGCATCTGAGATGCCCACAGGCTTAAGCCTCTGCCTGGTCACTTGATGGTTTAAGCTCCGTCTCCTGCACTTGCGCTCGGCCTCCTCTGGGTGCACCTGTCACTCCTCCGCTCTCATTGGCAGGTGCTATCCATCAAATGGCACTGAGAGGACCAATATATCAGAATCTCAGGGAACCACAGGATGCAAGGGATTTCATTAACTACTTGTTCCAGCTGTTTCGTCCTACAGAGGTTAAAAGATTTTTTCCAAGGCCATACATATAACTGTATAATTTTATTGATACTTAACTTTATTATCAGTCTCTTTTATAACCACCCTTGAGCTGATGTGAAAAGAGCACCGCAAACCGGGTGGCCTCAACAACATAAGTGGGTCCTCTTACATTTCTGGAGACTGGAAGCCTGAGGTCAAGACGTCAGCAGAATCGGCTTCTTCTGTGGCTGTGAGGGAGAGTCTGTCCCACGCCTCTCCCCTAGAGTCTGTGGTGTCCTTGGCTCGTAGATGACGCTTCATCCTGATGCTTGCCCTCGTCTTCACGTGGCGTTCTCCCTACGTGTACATCTGTGTCCAAATTCGCCCTTTGTATGAAGCCACCAGTCAGATGAGATCAGGAGTCCACCCTACTCTGGGGTGACCTCGTCTAACCAGTTACAGCCGCAGGGACCCTATTTCCCAACTAGGTCAGCTCCGAGATACCGGGAGTCAGGACCTCAACAGCTGAATTTTAGGGGATGCGATTCAACATCTAACATCTGTCCTCACTCAGATCAAAGGACAGCGGGTGTGGACAGTCCTCTCCACATGTGATCAGAGTCTGTCAAGATAAAAAGATCATGAATTCATGGAAGCCCACACAACTGTTTTGTGGCAGAGGTGTCCTGTGTTTACCTTAAAACATGTGTCTGGGGCGCCTGGGTGGCTCAGTCGGTTAAGCATCCGGCTTCGGCTCAGGTTATGATCTCACGGTTCCTGGGTTTGAACCCCACATCGGGCTCTGTGCTGACAGCTCAGAGCCCGGAGCCCGCTTCGGATTCTGTGTCTCCCTCTCTCTCTGCCCCTCGCCTACTTGCACTCTGCTTCTCTCTCTCTCTCTCAAAACTAAAGAAACATTAAAAAAAAAAAAAATGTGTCAACCTTCCAGGCAAACTCCATCTTCTTTCTGTCGTTTAAACTAGTCTGCATCAAAAACGTGTACAGAGGGCTCAGCAGCACCTCTCTGGAAATACAGGTTGTCTAAGTGCAGAGGGTGCAGTCGGAACCCCGAGCCCTTTCAGGGGGCACGGCCAACGTAGACACTGTCTGTGGCTGGCCACTTCATTCCAGCCTCGCATTCAGAGCCTCCCCCAGAAGCCGCTGACATTTATTTAGAAACTAATTGCGCTGCGGTTTGGGACCCGAAATGGAAAAAGATCAGTTCACATTGCAATCCATCTTGCAATGAAATGGCTGCTGTGGCACCAGAAGAAAATCGTTCCATGAAGTCAAAGGCAAACCTCAATTCAAAGGACAGAAAGGCCAGAGCCCTGAGCTGAGGGGCTCCGTGTCTCAGCCATGCCTGCTTTTTAATAGCACTGCCATCACCATGGCATTCAGCTCCTGCACCCGTAAAGCCCCCTTTCTCTCCATCTCTTTCCCATAACAGATACTTCTAATTATCCGTAAACACTTTTAACCACAGCGACATTCTATTCTCAGACTGGTTTGACCCTCCTCTTCTGAGAAAGCGGTGCCTCCCCCTCTGCCATTCGGGGCTGTCTCCATCCTCGGAACCATGACCGCCTTTAAAATCTGGACCCCCTCACCCAACGCCCAGGAGAAAAGCTCATAGGACACCCATTTGGCTGCACGCACACATATTCCTGGATTTCTCCCGGGAGCGTAGTAGGAATGCAGAGTCTTGGGCTCTACCCAGACCTGCGGAACCAGAATCCGCATCTTAGATGCCCTGTGAGTGGAATACACACTAAATTCTAGAAGTATGCTCTCGCAGGATTAGGGCTGGGTGCAGGCCCTCCATAGCTAATTGTCAAGCCGGTAAATGACTCCTTCTTATCTCTCTGGCACATATTTCGTCCTCACTTGGCTGGCTGCAAACCATCATTAGCATTCATTATTTGTCTCCCCAGACCCACTGAGTTCTCTACAAAACAATCAATATTTTAATATGACTCAGAGGATGGTCAATCTGAATTTCTGAATTGAACATAAACACTGGATTTTCTGCTGTTTTGGACTCTCTGTGTCATTGTTATAACAGCTCTAGTACACTGGGCACATATAGAAAGTTAAATGCAAACTTTCTACATTTTTAAAATTGAGGATTAGAGAATGTTAACTGTGAAAGGGAACTTAGGGGTCACTAAGGTCAACCTCCTCACTTGACAGATGAGGAAACCAAGTCACGGTAGAGTCTTGGCCTTAGACAAGTTCATGTGTCCCAGAGGGTCAGGAACCTACACCTTCGGGCTCCAGTGTGTGGGTTCTGGGCCAACGGATTCATGCTGCCCTGGGCTGGTGAGCAGACTGCATTTATCTGGCCTGGTAGCCTCTCACCTCCAGCCAAGCGGAGAGGACTGGATGCTGAACAGGGCTTCTTGTGCTGTATCCTACCCTCTAAGCTCCACTCCGAGCTCCCTGGTGCAAGTGGAGAGTGAATGAAACGAGAGCCTTCGTTGTGTGTTCTCGCTATCATAATAAAATCCTGCTTAAGGTGTCTGCAACCTGTCCCGGGTACAAGGGACCCTAAGGGGGAGCATTCTGATTAGACGTCCAGAAACACTGAGAGGACCCACCACCTCCAGATCACTCCATTCTTTGTGAAAGAACCAGACTTCAGATATGGCTTTGCCTCTCCATCTTCTGTGTTTTCATAACACCGAAAAGCCACCAGCAGTGGGGACACTTGGGAATCAAGCTCCCAGGCTCTGAGTAGTTAACTCACTGGCCTAAATAGAGGGCAAGGACTATGGGGTCTTCCCGAATGTCATTGCCCTTGGGCACGTCGAACTCTCTAAGTCTCTAGCTCCCCAAAAGCCATTGTTGCCTCATCACCACCAGCCTCACATCCACTCCCACGATTCATTGAGTGCCTGCCCAGACCAAGCCTGAGCTAGCTGTTCTCTGTCTGTTTCTAATACCCATTAGCTTTATTCACTGATAAGCATCCTGAGGCCCAGAGGCTGAGTGATCTTTATCCCGATGAAATCAAGTGAAAATATACATTGGGAAGGAGGCAGAGATCGTAAAGTATGAAGCCTAAGAAGTACGTGAAAGGCAGAAAGGAGCATCTCCAGGTTGACCTAGAGATGGCCCAGGAATAAATATGTAATATTTATATAATGTCTTCCAATAAATATTTATTTAAATCCTTATGTGAGTATTTTATTTACCTTAAGTAAATAAAATAAAAATAGGGGCGCCTGGGTGGCTCAGTCAGTTAAGCCTCTGACTTCAGCTCAGAACATGATCTCACTGTTTGTGGGTTTGAGCCCCATGTCAGTCTCTGGGCTGACAGCTTGGAGCCTGGAGCCTGCTTCAGATTCTGTGTGTGTCTCTCTCTCTCTCTGCCCATCCCTTGCTGGCTCTCTCTCTCTCTCTCTCTCTCTCTCTCAAAAATAAACATTTAAAAGAATTTTTTAAAAAGTAAATAAAAATAAATGTGTTGAATACTAACTAGCTGGAGCTCATTCACGCACACAACACGAATCTCGTATGTATAGACATATATCTCATATCTCATATACATTTCATATGTAAAAATAAACCCATGTATGTATATTATATGCACACATAATCTCTAGGACTACGGGTCTGATCTGCTCACATTCCCTAAGGATATTTTTCTTGGGCTGTGTTTCCTTATTGGCATTCCCGTGAGCCTAGAAGTTTGAAGTGGATGTCAGGAAAGTTCATTTGCCCAGAGAAAAGTACTTACTAACAAAAACCAAACCAATGCCATCTGTAGTGAGTCGGTCTGTCCAGGGGGTGGTGGTGTTAGTACAACTGACGCGGGAGGGAACAAGATCAGGGCACAGAGACATGTCCATCGAGCTGATTGTGGACTAATAAATCTATGCCACCTTCACCGACTCCCACCCCCATGTCCGACAGATGCCTGGCCCTGGCCTCAGGGATGTTGGAGATTCCGTAAACAGAGCTTCCCAGCTCCTAGACGAGCCCAGCTGGAGGCTTGGAAGCAGCCCAAGTAAAGGGAGCCATGAAAAGCCATGAGGAGGGCCGGTCACGTCAAGTAGGCTTGAGCGGAATGCTCCCACGGTACCCGGACACCCCTCTGTGGTCCCCGGCTGGTGGGGGTTGTCTTCTGCAGGCACTGATCGCCGCAGGAAGCATTCCAGCCGACACACCACGCCTGGCACGGAGACTCCTGCAGCCCTTAGCCTCCCTGGCAAGCTTCTTCTGCCTTTTCAGCACCCACCAGCTTCCACTGGGCTGAGTCTGTAGAGACAGGACCCAGGTCGATGAAAGAGCTCCGCGTATTGGAAACATTCCCAAACCCCGCTCTTTGTGAGCAATGGCTGCTAAAGTCTGAACCACGCTGAAATAGATATTCCCTCTCTGCAGGATCTTGGAGGAAAAAAAAGATGCTACGAAAATAATTCACTACTAAAACCTTCCCTGGGGCCACAGTCTTGTTTTCTAGTTTTATGAAGTTCCATTTCCATGTGAAAAAGTACCCCGTGTCTTCACCACAAAGAAGGGAAAAGCCACGTTGGTTGACTCTGTCTGCTATGGGCCAGGCACTCTACGTTATCATGTTCGGCTCATCAGAGACCCTGCCCTTTAAGATTTTAGAGGGGAGAGTCAGGCTCTGAAAGGCACCTGCCTGAGGTCACACGTGTGTCAGACACAGAGGTGGTGCAAACCCCGATCTCTTCGGTTTCCTTCACTCTATTGCCCACTAGGTAGATGCTAACAATTGGCTTTTGAATGAAAAGTGGTAACAATTATATAATAACATGCCTGCACATTTGGGTGGCCCTTTCCAGTACGCAAATGCTTTTCGGTTGCCCGAGACGTGCTCAGACAAATCCTAGTACTGAGGTGCACCCCCTTACGCGCTGCGTCTCTTCCTCTCTCCTCTCACCAGCCCCAAGCGATGGGTAACCCCACTGGAGCTGGTCCTTGCTGCCCAACCCACTGTAAGCCTGTTGGTTGATTGCTGGCAGTGGCTGCCACCGATGTCCCTGCCCTCCGGGCTCCCAGGGTCATGGATCCCGGGTGGGCCCAGCGTGATGGGGCACTAGAAGGAGGCTGCTCCATGTAAGTAAATTTGGCCTGTCTCTCAGTTTTATCCAGGGCCAGGCTTGGCTGATCTGAGCAAAATGTCAGGGGTGAGGGCACTCCCCAGTCTTCCTTTCTTATCTGCCAACAAAGGTGGTCTTTTGGTTAAAGCTCTTAACTTTAGAAAAAAGTCTTCTGTGTAACTCCGAAGTTAAATTGGACCCAAGAATGAACTGGATCTTCTTCAAAGAGGAGCCAGAAATCTAATAAGCTCTGGGGTACCTTGAATTTGTTATGTAACAGTTAATTATAATGGCTGATATTTTTTGAGTTCTTACTGCAGACCAAGCTCTCTTCTACGTGCTTCACTCTATCAACTTCTTGTTTCACAACCCTGTCCAATACGTACTATTTGTGCCCAGAAGGCACAAAGAGATGTAGTCACTTGGTCAAGATCCCACGGCTAGTAAAGGGAAGAGTCCGAATTAGAATTTGAAACCACCCCTCAGTAATGCCAAAATGGTCCCTGACCTCCTCCCACAGCCTTGCCTCACCTTTCCTCTGGGCTCCGAAGCTCCACTGAGATCCTGTTATTTAGGAAGATCTCAACTGAGATCTGACCCTTGGGAGAAGCCCCAGGACAAACCAATCTCTGTGGACCAAATGGGTGGAGACAAGTCCTCCTGGTGGTAGCCCATCATGAGTCTTGGAACCCTTATTTTCTCTCTTTCCTGCTGTTGCTCCCAAATCTTTCCTGCCTTGTCTGTCTTTCAGCTGCTCAACTCCAGTGAGGCCAGTTGAGAGAAAGAGGTCTGAGGACCCCAAGTTATGACTCCACATTGTGTCGATGTTTTGTTTCTTTTGAGGTCAACGGCAGCAAGAATGGGGCAGTGTCCATCCTGAGCGACCATATCAACGTATATTCTTCGTCTTGGTCCGTTTGGGCTGCTTTTACAAAATACCACAGGCTGGGTGGCTTATAATAGACAGAAATTTACTGCTCACAGTTCTGAAGGCTGTAAGTCCAAGATCAGGGTGCCAGCATGATGGGGTGAGGGCCGTCTTCCAGACCGCAGATTTCCCGTTATAGCCTCACATGGAAGAAGGGGCTGAAGAGCTCTCTGGGGTCTCTTTTATAAGAACACTAATCCCATTCATGAGAGCTCTACCCCCATGATCTAATCATCCCAAAGCCCCCCCCCCCCCCCCCGCCTCCTAAAACCATCAACTTTGGGAGTTAGGACTTCAACACAGGAATTTTGGAGGGACACAAACATTCAGACCATAGCACTCTTCAGTCTTCACTCTGGCCTCCCGACTCAGACCCCAGCCTGCAGCTCACACAAATGGATTGTACTCTGTTTACCCTTATCTTGGTGATATGGCCATGTGGCTGTTTTGTATAGTGGCCTTTTTGGTCCCAGTACATAGGAAATTGGTTTAATTGAAGCTATAAAGTGTATTTGTCAAGAACACAGAATACACTTCACTGCCTATGCTCACTCTAACAGAGACTGTCAATCTAATTAGAAAGCTTGAATTATTAAAGCCCTAACCACTTAGAGCTGCGGGTCACCGAGGCATCACGCACATGTCCCAGAGCGACACTGGATTAGGAAGCAGCTGGCTTATGACTGGTTGTTATTGTGGACCCCCAAATTTGTCTGATGATAACTCATCTCAATCATGAAATCCCAGTCATCTTTTCTAGGCCCGATCCTGCAGATAGAGCTCTGAATTGGCTCAGGTCCTGGATTCTGGTCCTACCTCCACAGTTGACCCTTGGGGTCTTTGGTCAGTTATTTTTCTTCTCAGTGCCTCCATATTCCCACCTGTGCTGTGTAGCTACAAATATTTGCTTAGGATCATTTTAGCAGCTGTGAAGTGTCCCGGGATCTTTGAATGAAAGACGCTCTATTAAAGCTTAGGAACCAAGTGACGACTCTGGCCCCATCTACATTGCAGAGCTCTGCAGGAGACAGACTGGACCCATTCATCCTTCATACAGCCCTAATTTTATTCTAAAGCCTCACTGTTGGCCAAGGCAGCAGGGCTTGTCAGAGAACGGAGCAGTCTGAACGCTTTCAAAGTACCTTCTATTTCATAGGGTTGCTTTTTCTTCTTCTTCTTTTTTTTAACCATTGCATATTAGCAAAGGTAATACTATAATGCAGGAGAAAGAACAATTGTGAAAAGAAGAGGCCCTTCTCAAGGGAGATCTGCTTCTTAGGCCATTAAAAAGGTCAAGGGGGCCATTTTGCCCGGAGTTGGGATTTATACTATCCGTATGTTGGGCACTTCTGGGGCCCGCGCTGCATGAAGATCAGGGCGCCATTGTTGCGCGTAATTTTACAGAACTGTGCGTGTTGTTCCAGGGCACCCGCTGTGCAGGAGAGCAGAGCTGAGAATGAATGGTTTGGTATGTCCAAGGCTGGCTAGGGTTAAGTGTGAGTGTCTTTGCTTCTCTAATCTGGCTCCATTGTTGCAACCCACAACCCGCAGTCTCTCGAGGCTGTAGGGACGCTGTCTTAGAGTTCGCATCTCTAGCTTCCATGAACCCTGGGACTCTCTATCTACCTTCCCACACCCGCGTCTCTACTAGCACTTAAGAAAGAACAGCGGGTCTGTACTTTCTCCTCTTGAATCTATTTAGCTTCCTTTTCCTTTGAACTCCTCACTAGCCCTTGGCCTCGGGTGTCCCACCCAGATACCATCCCCTGGCTGTGGACATGCAAGAAACTCAGCAATGACTCACTTCCTCGGGACCTGTCTCTACTCCCTGTGTGATGAGCCAGAACCTGGATGCTCTGTCACCATGGCCTCTAGCATTGCTCTGTTTTGGGTGAGCATTGCTCTCAGGGGCAAATGCAAACATCTTATGCAAACTTACCAAGGGCTGACGTGATCTGGTCCGTGTCTTCCTGTTTGATTTCAAATCCTCTCACTCACTTCTTTGTTCACCAAGCCCAGCCACACTCTTCTTTTGTTCCTCAGACTCGTCCAAGTTCATCCCTACCTTAGGGCTTTTTACTTTTGCTGATCCCTTGACCCACCAACGTTGATTTTTTGGCTTCTTATCATTCAGATATTTGCTTCAATGTCATTTCTCAGAGGTTAACTCCTTGAGTATCTTGTCTAGAATAGCCCTTCCCACTTACATTGTGAACATCTTAACTGTCTTCAGACTTTAAAGCCGCTGACAATTACTGATGCTAAAGTTGTCTCTGTCCTTCCAACAGTAGAATAGAGATGCCATGAACAGGGACCCAGTCTGACACCCTCTGTGCCATATTGTCAATATTACGCAATGTATCTGGTACTTAGTAGCCTCTCTCTATACATGTTTGTTAAATGAATCAATGAATGAACAAACTAGAAATATTTGTCATGGACTCTAAAAGGTTGCCAGGGAGGTTTATGTCTCAAACTTCAGTCTTCAGCATCAACACTGGGAGTCCCATCCCAACCCCTTCTCGACCAGTGGAAGGCCACAGTGCTGGGACTGGTTTGGTTTTCGGTGTCCCACCACTGGACTGGTTTGTGGTGTCCCAGTCACCTGGGCCGTCTGGGACTTGCCTGTGACTAGTAGACCATAATACCAAGGTGAGCCAAGAGGCAACGTCCAGAGAGTCCAGCTGGGCCACTGCTCATTGGAGGATAGGCAGAACGGGAAGTTCTTGGATGAAGCAAAGATGATAGATTGGGGAAACTAAAAGAGAGTGAGAGCCTGCCACATTGTCTAGAGCCAAGGGAACAGACCCGAGGGAATGTGGCCATGGGCCCTTTGTTGGAAGGCCCCTATAGTTTTGGGTGGGTAGGTGAAGCAGTAGTGAGAACCACTTGGCTCAGAGCCACAGCGACCTACACTCCGCCTCGCGAAGGCTTGAGTTGCTATAGTGGCATCTTGATCCATTGCTGAGGATGTGGGGTCAGCACCCAGCAGTGGGTTCTGGGTGGGGTGGCGGTGCTCACTGCTGACTACCTGTCATGCTGCTGGGCAGGGCGTGGGTTTAGAAGGAGGAAAGTCCTCATTAGAAGACCACCCAAAGAGATTACTCAGCTGTCCAGAAAAGAGGGGATGAGAGCAGGCAAGGGCAGAAGGAAGAGAACAAAGTGCAGGACAGAGGAATTTTTGATTCAAACCGAGAACATGTAGGTTAGATCAGATTCGATGGATGGAATGGAGAAGCAGGGAGGCATGTAAGGGCTGGGGGGTCTGACTTGTTTGGCTGCATAGAGGCTGTTGCACATCTTGACTAAGGACAGCAGGGGAGGGACGGAGTGGAAGAGGGTGATGTGATTTATTTCTGGACAGGCAAGTTTTGACAAGCTCATAAGCCCTTGAGAAAGAGATTTTTTTCTTCTTCTGTAAACAGATGGAAATTTAAGCCTAGAGCACACGGGAGTTGAAGAAATTGTATTATTTGGAGTAAAATGAGGCTCCCAAAAGTAACCAAAAGTTTTAGTGGAAGGAGAGGGAACCAGGAGCACATTTTTTCCCTTGAACAAAACCTAATACTGATTGAGGTAAAGCCTGAAGCTGGAGGATGGTCTCTCATTCAAATGGAGGGCTTGAGATTTAATTTTCAGAATTGATCAGGTGGTTTCAGATATCTGCTTCTTGCCTTACAAAGAGAGAGAGAGAGAGAGAGCTCAGGAGGATCCCTTGAGGGGCAGAGAGGCCCAGAGGCCAAAATTCAAAGGACCAGATCAGGAAAATGTAGTTCTTTCCAGTAAAAACAAGGGAATGTGTTCCTGTTCAATGCAGCTGTCCTCACCATAACCACCTGCGAAGAGCATTCTGTCATGTCATTCTGGAAAAAAAAATCATATTTAAAAAAGAATCACGTTATGAATACTAAGCATGAAAGCAAAACCGAATTAAGGTCTCTTCTTGCTTCCATGTGAAGAAAAACCAAATGTCAGAAATAAAAACAAGTAAGATAACACATGAAGACGGAAAAGCAGATCAAACCTCAGAGAACACACACGAAATTAACACAAAGAATTATTAACGATGTGAACTGGAGGAATCCCGAAAGAATCCCTCTGCTCCCCAGCCCCCCAAGTTTTTAAATGTGAGAAAAGGAAATAATATTTCACAGGCCGGTGTTCCAGCAATGAGAGACTATTCATGCTGTAGCCTGGGCCTTCTTGCTGAGTTCTTGTCCTAAGCTCAGGGCCGGGGCTGAAAATATCAAGGAATGGGAACAATCAGGAGTTAGGGGTGAAGCTCGCAGACAGGGCTGGTAAGGGGATGTAAGTGGGAGGTATGACTGGGGTGGGGGGAGCGGGACAGGTCTTAGTGAAGAACAGGAAGGGAGACTCCCCAGTAGGGAGCAGAGAGCAGAGCTGATGGCCCTGGATGGCTGGATCCCCTGCTGTGGCCTCATAGGCTACCTCCAACTCCCCCTCCCCCCACCCCAAGCACGGGCATTTTCCTCTAGAAATATAGAGTGGACTCAGGCAGTGTGGACCAGGAAGTAGGAGGGGGTACGGTAGTCAAATCAACTTGGGAGATACTGGGTATAAAACCTGTTTTTGAATTCATGGTGCTCATTTGCATATTCAAGGCTCTGAGAAGTTCTGCTTTTAAAGAAGCCAGTTTAACCCCAAGGAACATGCCAAAAAGCTAGAGATCCACAAAATATGCTTTATGTTTGCTGCCTTCAGGTTATTCTAAACAACAAGAACAATATTAATGATCACCAAATTTGATTTAGCTGATCCGATTGACTGGGTCCATTCCCTTTCATTGTGCTCTGTTTCTGCCTTAAAGTTGCCTGTTACACTGAAGGGAACAACTTCCTCTGAGAAGGCTATCTGAGTAGGGATCTAGAAAACTGCAATACTGATTATCAACGTATTTGTAGAACACCCTGTCTGTTACAAAGCACTTGCACAGAAATCCTATTACTTATCACCTCTCACTATAATATGGCGATACCATGTAGGAAGCTGATCTGATTCCATTCTAGGAGCACAGCAAACAAGTTTGGTGTTTGGACAGTTTAAATCGGTGAGCTAAAGATTTAGGATAATTAGACACCAACTTTCTACAGCAACTTCGCTGGTCAAGAGCACACCCACTGGCTGCTTCGGAGACGTTTCTCCCACTGTTCCCTTCTCAGGTTTAACCTCTGATGACCACCCCCAGGAGGCTAGGTGGACAGGTGGTTTTAGAGTGGAAGACCTAAAGTTCATATTAATTTCCAGCTCCTTGCTGAGTTATGTGATTATTAGACCACTGCCAACAGGGTCAGGACAAAATGGTTCAACTTTTCTTCACATCTGACAGTGACCCAACCTCCCGACATCATGGCCAATCACTTTCCAGCCCTTGAGTATTGCATTCCGACTCCCCACAAGCATTTGGGGATGCTTCCTCCAAACCCCGCCCCTCGACACACTCTGCCTGTGTTCTCTTCCCTTTTTCTTCCCCTGCCTACAAAATCTACCCTGGCACCCCAAGGCAAATCTAGTCCCCTTTTTTTCTAGGCCCCATAGGACTCTGAACCTAGTTTTAGATAGTGGCCGAGCAGTTTGAAATTGTTCATGGATCTTTCTGGTGCTTCCTGAAGGCAGGGCCTTTGTTTCATGCATCATGGTAGCCTCTGGGCTCGCACAGTGCTTAATGGCGCATAGATGATGCATAAGAAACGTTTGACTGCACAATGTCTGGATTCGAAAGCTCACCAGTGATCAGTCACCAGCAATCAATAGAGAAGGGTGAGAAGAAGGAACCAGAGCTGGCACTGACCGTACCAAAGAGGTGGTGGGTAGGACAGGCTCGGGCCCAGTGGGTGCCTCTCACAACCTCTGGGGAGGGGGTATATATGAGAATTTTTTTAAAAAATGCTTTTCAAAAGGAGAATGGATTAAAAGAGTATGGAAAACATGGCCCAGAGGAAGAATGCACTCCAAGTGGGCCATACTGGATGGGAGAGGGAGGAAGAGACAGGACAAAGGGCTATACCCGGGCGCAGCTGTGTGGTGGGGTGGGGGACGGGGTTCCTCCCATATCCTCAAGGGTCCTCTTTGGCTCAGGGATCCCAGGGCTGGGGGCAGACTGAACGCATTGCCCACCTTCAGCCTCCACGTCATGGATGGGGCTCATCGCTTCTCTTGGAGAGGAAAGAAAGCTAACAGATTCTTCATTACCTGCTTTTTACCTGCTTTTATGATGTTTCCTCCTCATATTTAACCTTTGATTATTTGATTAAGATCTCTAGGAACGTCTTGATTCATTCTGAGCTCATCCACCCTTGCTAACTCTCCTAAGAACTTCTGAACTCGAAGGGACCTCACCCAAGTGTCCGGACGTTTAGCTCGGCCGTGCCAATAGCCCCTAGTAATTCCAAGCCAGTAGCAAAGACCAGTGGCAGACGGGGCAAGCTGTAGAGTCAGACTTAACTTTCTCTCTGAGATTATCCATAGCAGAGAGACAGAACGAGTCATTACATTGTGTTTGTTTTCAAAAATTGCTTTCCCTCTTTTGAGCCTAAAAACCCAGCTGTGCACAAAAGGGGACCACAGGCTATTGAAATTAAAAAGGACTACGGGGATTATTAGCCCTTCCTGTTTTACCTTGCGAGGTGGATATTGACAGTAGGAGAAGCAGAAATCGAACATTTATCGCCGATTTGATAGCATTCTGCAGCTCTTTTCCTCTAGAGACCTCAGACTCAGTTTAAGGTACTTATAGATAGCCACCGTTGTCTGATTTATTCCTTCAGAAGCAGGACAGCAAGTGCAAGGCTGGAAACGGAAGAGCGAGGAGCGCAAGAGAAGAGTGGGTACAAGAGCCTGCCTGAGCTTACTCAGATAATTGCACTTGAAACCAATCCTTGTGCAGAGGACACTCCACCAAATATTGAAGAATTAGGGGGAAATGCTGAGTG
Source organism: Lynx canadensis (assembly GCF_007474595.2). Classification (NCBI taxonomy): domain Eukaryota; kingdom Metazoa; phylum Chordata; class Mammalia; order Carnivora; family Felidae; genus Lynx; species Lynx canadensis. Next base: position 26,501,644 of record NC_044306.2, on the reverse strand, counting down.
GCCCACTCCTTAAAATGTACCAATCGACAGTTCCAGTGAGAAGGATACATATTTTAATTGCCAATTCAGTAAACATCGTTAAACATCCACTCCATACTAAGTCCGTGGGGATTACATTAAAAGTAAGGCCATCAATAGGAGCAATGAGCAGTGACATTTATGGAAGGCTGTGACATTCGAGGAGCTGGGCCAAGGATTAGCTCCTCTAACCTCGACGGTAAGTGCAATTGTTTGCCCATTTTATAGGCAAGGAAACAGAGACTTAGGACAATGAAGTCCCTTGCCTGAGGTCACACTGGTAGGTGTGGTGGCAGTGCTGAATGTCTGGCTCAGGTCGGCCTGAGTTCTTAACCATTAAGCTCTAGAAACTCCCGACTCCCGTGAGACTAGATCCCTGGAACTTGTAGTCGAATGGGTGGGGCACACCTGAACAAAGAGTCTGTCTGGTAAGGACTTCCGCTGGGAAAGGGAATGACTAAGGAAGGTCACAGAGAAGGTAACACCGAGCAGGAGCTTAAAGAATGAGGAAGGAGACGTCCCTTGGGAGAGAGGTGAGGGAAAGTTCGCTTTAGGCACGGTGCCAGGATAAACCGGGGCATCCTATCTGATGCCACAGAAGAAGCAAATGGTCCTAGGGTCGGACCGACCACACCCCAGGGGCTCCGATCCCAGCCCGAAACCAGCTCAAGAAAGAGAACAATCTTGACACAATCAGAATGAGGAGTGATATCTGTAGAGCACTGGAGAGAGTGGCTGGTGGCCATCAGCATGCAATCGTCACGCAATCGTCACGTAGGTTGGTCCACTACAGCCTTCCCAGGTAGTGAACTGGACGCTGCTCTGGGGTAGACTTGACCCGGGAACTGTGAGGGTGGGTGCAGCTAGACAGATCTGTCAAGGACCAGGGAAGTTACTGAAGATAGTGTCAAGTTAGTGCATCTTCTCTAGAGTGGCCCATGGCTTTATCCAGCCTCACCGTTTGAGCAGGAGCCATGTGTGGCCGGGGCGTCTGGAAGAAAGACAAAGTAGAGGCTGGGTCCACCGGGGCTCTTCATGCCCAAGGCTCTGTCCATCACCCGGTGCTTGTTTAGGTAAGTCATCCGGTTCACACGACAAAGACCAAACATCGTGGTCCCCAATCATCTGCGTGACCCCCGGCTCCTGGTCATATTCACTCACTTCTCCTTACAGAGTCATTTCCTTTCTCTCCCCTCCATACGGATTTCCTTTTTCCCATTTTCTGCTGTTCATGGTCTCGAATGCTCCCTATTTCTTTCTTCTTCCAGTTTCTCCCATCAGCCTCAGGGGGACTAGCTTCATGGCAGGCAGCTCTAGAACCAGGCTTTTGCCCTGGTGGCCACAGACCACCTAAATCTGAATTCTCTCAGGGAGCTGTGCTAGTAGAGAGCCCTGGGCCCGCCCCAGAGCCCCCGAAGGCGACTTGCTGAACCAGAAGCCATCTTTTAAACAATTCTCCTAGGTAGGTCACTTGTTGTGCACTGAAGTTTGAGAACCACTGCCCTAGAGTCGAAGACCCTGGAAAGCTTCCGGTCTCTGACGGCTTCCTCCCTCTTTCCCCTCAAACCTTCTCTGGCAAATGTACATGCGGGGTAGAGGCACAGGGACAATGCGGGGTTTATCCCTTCTCTTTTTTTTTCCTTTTGTGTTCACTCACCTATCTCCTCTGCTAGACTGTGAGTCTCTGAGGACAGGAGTCACGTTCTACTCAGCTCTTGACCCCTGGGACTCGGGTGGTCCACGGTCACAGTGGACATTTCACAAATGTTTGGGAATGCAATGGATAAATTATTGATGTAGGGCACAACCACCGCCCCCCATCCCTTCCCCTGTCCTCTCCTCCTCTCCTTTCTCTTGGGGCCCTCTTGGCCTTGGGCACTAAACACAAACGTTTTAAGAGATGGTTAATGTTTAAAGGGAGACAGTCAGACACAGGCATGGCAACAGCAGGTTGCTCAACTGACAAACAAACCCACCTTCTTCTGTTCTTTCCTAAGCCAACAGGAAGCAGCCAAAAGTCGGTCACTCACCCAGCAGCGGCTCAGACAGGCTGTCCAGCACGGCAATTGCGCAATGTTGCTGCAACCGCCTGAGGCTATAAATAGTCTTTATTAGAAGCCCCATCTGGGATTGGACAGGCCTGATGGGTGGCCCTTATTTATGGCCCCTTCAAACAAGTGGAGGAAAAAAAAAATTTTTTTTTTCGAGTGTCACTTTATAGAATCTAACCCTGGGGCAAAGTATTTATCTTCCCCTTCCAGTTCCACCTGCTCTCTCGGCTTCTGGCTACATTTTAGGGTCCCTGTGGGGCTCTGACTCTTTCTGCTTACTATTAGCCAATATGATATAGTGGTGATAATGCAGATGATAGTAATGCTTTAGCAGGCCTTTCCTGTTTTCCTCATTTCTACGGTTCCTATACTGGTCTAGCCTCTTATCTCTTCCATGCGGGCCACTGTCATGCTTTCCATATTGATTGGTGGCCCTACTTCCCTCCAGTCTACAGGATCAATTCTCCGACACACTTGTGTTTTCCTTGCTCATCCCTGTTTGGAATTTTTCAATGACTTCCCATTGCTTAAAACAGTGGCTTCTAATCCTTTCAATGCATACCCTGCTCTTAAATCTTTAAATTTACTTATTTTGAGAGTGAGAGAAAGAGAGAGAGAGAGAGCAAGCAGGGGAGGGCAGAGAGAAAGAATACCAAGCAGGCTCTGAGCTGTCAGCACAGAGCCTGATGCGGGGCTTGAACTCACAGACTGTGAGATCGTAACCTGAGCTGGAACCAACACTTGGATGCTTGACTGACTGAATCACCCAGGCACCCCATGCATACCTTATTCTTAATGTACATATTTGTTTAGAAATTAAATACATGTGCTACTCATGGTTCGTACAAAATATTGGAAAAGCTTACACTTATTGTTAACTTTTGACAAACATAAATATAAATAGGAATTCTAATATTTTCTACTCTAATGGACCATGTGGAGCACCCCACAGTGGGTACCACCGAGAGCTGAGATTGTATCAGTTTGCTGGGTCATCAAGGCCTTACAAGACTTAGTTCCAGGTCATTCATTCACTCACTCAACATTTCTTAGAGACTATGATGGCCAGGCATGGGGTAGGCTCAGAGGGTAATAATAGTCATAGGCCCTATGGATAAGAAGCTCACAGATGAATGGAGGAGATAAACACATAAATAAATAACTCTCGGAGAGCCACGTGTCTCATCATAGAAGTTGCACAAGACCTTAACGGAGAAAAGAGAAAAGAAATAATTTTACCTGTGCGAGTCAGGAAAGGCTTCACGAGAACTATTTGAACCGGGTCTTGAAGGATGAGTAGCAGTTCTTCAGGGGACAAAAAGAAAAAGGGCCTTCCAGGCACAGGCAAAAGCACAGGCAAAAGCAAAAAGATTTAAAAAAAGAAAGAAAAAAAAGAACACGGTGCATTTGAGAAGTGACCAACAGTTCTCCGAGGCTGGTGGAATGTGTGGGGAATGAAGAAGTTGGGTATTGGAAGGGAAGACTGAGGTAAAGTCATGGAGGACCTTGTCTGCCATACCGATAAGTTTGGATTTTACCCTGACGTTAGTGGGAGCCGTGAGACGTTTCGACAAGCTACCTTTCCCTCCGATGTGTTTTTACCTATCTTCTCTATGGGAGTATGGGGAATAGGAAGTCGGAAGAAGAAAGTCAGCTGTTTCTCAGGGCAAGTGCAGCATGCCATCCCTTCTCTTCCCTGTACGTGCTTTTCACTTCTGAAGTATTTTCCTTCACACCTGAAAATGGTGCACAGGACAGCCATCTCCTCAACAGGCACCGTGGGTTGTTCTGCCCCAGAGGATGCCAGACTCGTCCTAAGCCACCTATACTCTCCCTCTTGTGACCAGGGCCAGGCATTTATAAGACCCTTGGTCTACGTTTGTGATGGTCTATGTTCAAAGACTGGAACTTTCTCCTGCAGAGAAGGGCTTTACTCTGCACACTGCTAAAAAAAAGTAGCGTTGAACTTTTGGCCCTATGTGCTAACAAAACGAAATATTCAGAGGGAGGACATTGTGTCAAGTTAGAAATGATAGAGATCCTCATCTGAAGTGGGAAAAGACCCCCTGAGGTCATAACGCTGAAAGGACACACATGAGGGGTAACTTTGTAGGGATGTGACCGTCAGGGCAGCTGACACCCTGGGAAACAGCAGGGTATGGTAGACGGTGGTCCAAACAGAGTCAGGGACTGCAGTGCTGGTCTCAGTTCTGAACACCGGTCATGTTCTTGAGAAGCTCACACCCTTTCTGGCTTTCCACACCTCGCTCTGTCAAAAGAAAGTACGAGGTGCTTGCTGGCTCAGAAACTGGTTCTAAAGTATTGCGCTTACTTTCTCATATTTCCACAGAGGACCAACTAAAGCAAGAAATATTAGGTCAACACTGCCTCTTTCTCTGAAACCTGGCTGCTTTCATAATTCTGGTCTAGATAATGATACTGGTCTGCCATCTTAATTTGGAAATTCATCGGAAGGGAAGAGAATGAAACATTCTTTGCTCTCTGCCGTTCTCACCTAGGCTTCATCCTGCAGCTTTTCTAATATCTTCAAACAAGGAGTGAGGATAAGGAAAGAGGAAAGAGGCATGCAAGGGCAAGCAGGGAACTGATGCCTCGATGGGAGGCAGAAAGACCGAGAAACCATTGTTCCACCCAATCATGAAAGCTGATTGTAGCGCCTTGAGTACTATGTTTAAATGGTCTCCTCTTTGCAAACGAGAGTGATAAAGCCAGCTTATGTCATTAGGGCATCATAGGAGAAATAATGACACAACTTAACAATGCACTGTCATCAAAGTGTGCCAATTGTCACAAGCAACATTAACTGCTTCTTATAGGGTAGCGGTTACCTCCCAAATAAAGTTCATCACCCCATTTTTCCTGCAGGAGACATGCCCAGGCAGTACTGGCTAGGGAGGGAGGATGGTCTGCACAGGGTTTCCTTGGGACAAGGGTCCAATGAACCTCTTAGGCCAAGTGGAGGCTGAAGGCTGGCCTCTGCTTTAAGACTACTAAGCAAGTCCACATGGATGCTGTGGTCTAGGCCAGGAAGAGCTCAGTAAATAGCAAGATATTCTAGCGGCTCTTGAATAAGATGGCCTTAGGGCTGGGATACAAGTAATTTCACTACTGGAGGCCCCAAGTCAGAAAATACAATGGATATGTGTATTTATTTATATTCATAGACTATTGACATATCATTTATTTATTAGTATTTCGATTTCGATTTCTCACAACCACTGGAAGGCAGATCTTACCTCCAGCCCTCACCTGTGCTTTGTCTCGAGCAGAGGTTGGCAAATTATAGCCTGTGCTCTAAACCCTGCCCTGGGTGTGTTTTTGTGCAACCGGTGAGCTGAAATGATTTTTACATTTTTAAAGGGCTGTAAAAAAAAAAAAATTCACAAAGAAGAACAAATAACAGAGACCTTGCATGATACACAAAGCTTAAAGTATCTACTACCCAGCGCTTGGTGGGAAACCTCGCCCACCCCTGGTCTCGAGGCCTTATTGGTCTCTCGTGTATAACCTGATTTACGGCTGTTTTCTCATTTCATCCTTTCACCCACCCTGTGAAGTAGGTTGGACAATTGTTATGATGTCCATTTTAAAGGTGAGGACACAGAAGCCGGGAACAGTTACATAACTGCTCCAGGGTCACGGACATGGTCGTAAGGCTGGGAATAGACCTGAAGTCTAATCCCCCATCCAGGACTCTTATCAGGACATCACAGAATCACTGACCCAGCTCATCTTCACAAGGCAAAAAAAAAAAAAAAAAAAAAAAAGGTGGTACTGCATCCAAACTGATTTGAGGGTACTGGGTCTGTCCACCCTTTCTTAGCAGGCAGCTCACTGGGGGGAAACCATGAGTATTTGGAAATGCTAGAAATGTTTAACTAGCCTCATTATAGACTTAGGCAGGTCAGGTAACAAAAGTTCACGTTCCCTGGCAGCCGGGGTCTCGGCGCCGCTGGGAGCTGAGCCCGACCGGACCGCCGCCCTTGCAGTTGCCCGAAGAGCAGCCCAAAGGGCGGCCTCCCGCTTGTGCTTTCTGCCTTCCTCCTCGCCCCGCTGGGCGCGCCGAGAGCATATGCGCATGCGCGGCGCCAGCGGCTGGAGGGCTTGAATGACCACATTATCCCCCCGCCGGCGGTCAGCCGCTTCCCCTCGCGGTCCGGCCGGCCGGTGTGGAGCGCCCGGTGTGGAGCGCCCGTGTCTCCGATGTAAACAGCCGGCCCCGGCTGAGTAGCGGCTTGTTCTCCCTGCCGCCTGGGCAAGGGCTCCCTGACCCTGGGACACTCTCGCCCCCCTCCCCCGCTGCCCCGGGGGCTGAAGAGGGGCCTTGTGCCCTCGATTCAGACCTTATCCTCTTGAATGCTACCAGGGTAGAGACCTGAAGCAAAGACACGCGTAAGACTGGTGTCTGTGTCACCTGCGGGCAGGAGGGATTGGGGGCTGCCAAGACACAGGGCTTGTCAGGGGTGATTTAGGAAGTTTCCGTGCACATGGTAGGCGGCTGGACTCCGTGCCTTTAGGGGCTCTTCGAAGAACTTACAATTCCAAGTCCCCAAATGTCTTCCTACCCGCCTGCCATGGAGCGACAGAGTGCCGCTCCTGGAGATAGACCTCGAAGAAGCAAATTGGTTGGGTCATTATAATTTAGTCATTCTGGCCATTTAGTAATTTAGTCCTCACTATGCAGAGAACCAGGCTGCTGGGGAGGGAGAGGAGAGAGGGGGAAAGGAGGAAGACAGGCAGAAGTGGGCTCCTGCTGACTTAGTCGGAGCTCTGAGGATGTGGCTGAAGTTGCAAAGGAAGGTCAAGGTCAGGGAGAGGTCGTACCACTGAGGGGCCTGGCAGGGGTGACCTCTTGCTCTCCTTATACATGGCTTTATATATGGCTTTGAGATTTCCTCATATTTCCTCTTGTCCCTGCCTTGCACTTCTAATGACCCTTCTTTCTTTCCACCTTGAATTACAATTTGCAGGGTCCTGCCCTCCTTCCATCATTAGCTTGAAAGCCGCTTGAGGAAGGGCCCTGCCTGACTCAGCAGCACCCCGCACGGTCCCTTGTCCCTAGCAGACATGCAATAAATATGGGGCCACTGCAGTATTTCCTCGTGGTTCTTCTAGCCACATGTGAAGAAAACCTTTTAAAACCCTAGGTAAGGACCACCTAGGGGACTGAGAGCAGCTCTAAATCTAAGAGAGATTTCTTCTGGTCCAGAACATTTTTTTTTTTTAATAATGTTATTCAGGACATCAGTTGCATCAGACACTAACAGACATTTCCAAACTTGTTAGCAATCCACCCATCCGATACTGCTGCCAGTGCAAACATTGCCAACGATGGGGGAGAAGAAGGAGCCTTCTTTCCCTCTCAGAGTTGTTCACATATAAAGATCAGCTAGGATTTACAGAAGACAATTCTTACAAAGGGGCTCACATGCTCGCTCTGAAACCACATTTTTCTCTCTCGCGCGCGTACTTTGTAGGTCCCTTATTATACCTGCCAAGAGAGGCAACCTGCTGTGTCTGCTTACTTGCTGAATCATTGCAGATTTAAACTCAGCAAATAGCGACAAAAAGCTGTTTTAATGAGATTTTCAAGTTCGGCCGTGAAAATTGAAAACTACCCACTCCCAAACCGCCCGGCCACCCCTGAAATGTTCTTGTCACTCACAGGGATTCTATTCCTGACCAGTCTGCAGTAGTGGGAAAGTGCCACAGGGAGGAAGGACGAGCTGAGCTGCTGTTGGCTTGCCTCGGCTTGCCAGGGACGCCTTTGGGAAAATTACAAAGCTAAAGTTTCCAAAGGGCCCAGCCTAGTGCCTGACAAGGAGGAGATGCTCGGTAAATGTCGGTCATCCTGTCTACACTCCCTTTTCTTACATCTCATCTGAGTCGGGTTCATTTCACTGCTTAGCAGTCTTCAGTATGGAACTTGGAGAATGAATACATTCATCACTGTGAATAATTAAATAAATGCATTCACCCAGACGCGAAAAGAAACCATGCCTTGGCCAATGATGGCAGTGTGCCACAAATCAAGGGTTAGGGAGCGTCCAATTCTATTGCTGAGATGTACTAAAAATAAAAATATAAATTAATCTGTCCTTTATTGTTTCAATCAATCACTTAGGCCCTGACTTGGCCTATTAACAGGAAGTCAAGTATCTGCCTCTTGAGAGCCTCCGTGTCTCATTCAAAAAGTATTCCCGCGGCTCGGGGCTAGCTCAGTCCAAAGAAGCTGATGCTCCGTCCTGGTTCCGAGGCCGGGCACAGGGGGAGGGAGCTAAAGACTTTTAGTGGTCAGCTACAGTCTCTGAATGTCCATGGCACTCAGCATTATGGACACAGCTTCGTGTGGCACAGACCACAGATGCTCACCCATGCAGTGGCCATGCCCCGAGCTGAACTCAGATATTTAGACTTCAGCGTCAGTCACATGTTGTGCAGAAACTAGTCTTCCCTCAGGTTCAGGGACCCTCAGACTAGGGGTTGAAAGACGCATACCTATAGAGCAGGCAGGTTGCAGAAATGAGCAAAGTGGACTGGATTTGAGAACAGTTAGCACACAGGCTTTATTTTCGATTGAACTTTAATGCATGCAGGTTATCCATAAATATGTGTAACATTGCTCATATCTTATATTCATAAAAATGCAAATTGAGAGAAAGAGGTATTTAATAATAGAGCAAAACTTTCTTTTTATAAATCATTTTTGTCTTTAATATAAATCTGGGTATCTGACACCTTTTCTTCCATACCAAAATGTCCATGTCTAGTCCTCTATTTGGTTCTCCAAACACATATAGAATATTTGCCCTGTTATAATTCTGGTACTTCCATATTGTCATGCTTAGCTTTTACTGCTATTTTGCCCTACAATTCAATAATATCAGTCTATAGTGCTCCCTTTATCCTATTAAACTTAATTGACAAAAGCAAACTCAACAGAGTTACTTCATTTTCATTAAGCTTGAAATACCCTTTTTGGAGTCCAGTCTTCCAATCTACAATTTTGAGAGTGAAGTTCAGGCTATGGCTTTTCTTTCTGGGAAATGTATTCCACGGTAGGTAAGTGAGCCAGATAATTCCTCCACAAAGTGAGTTTCTTAGAGGTTAATTTCTTGATAAATGAGTGAATTGCAACTTACATTTTTAGACTGAAGTGTAGAGAAACATAACTCACGGACATTCTTGAAGAGAAAGATTCCAAGCTTTTCAATGGTCTAATTTTTTTGTGGGTTGGTGTGGAGAGTTTTCCTTGGCTCATACGAACAAGTCAGTTGCCGTCAACCACTCAAAAAACCCTCTCAACTCAAGACCACCTAAAATGATCCAACCCAAACTCCACGAAATACAGCAGAATATGGTATCCATGCTTCAAGAGGATTCCTCAACTCATCGAACTGAAAGCAGTTCAGGCCACAGAAGCATATCCAGTGCTAGTGTTAATTATTACCTCCCTGACAGTTTCCAGCGCTAACCTTTTATGACTAAGCAATTTCTGGAAATTAATGTAATGAATAGGCATTAGTTCTATGTCCTTATAAATGTTGCATAAAGTTTCATAAAAAGTCAGACATCAACACAAACCAGATCACAGGATCACAGCCTGTAACCATGCTAATATTGACCAGTCTACACCCAAACTATCAAGACTATCTTGGCAACTCACAATACGCCATTTTCTGATAATTATATTTATCATAATGGTATCCTATCTAAATGGTCTTCCAGCCCATGAGTCCTAATCCACTCCATGAAAAAAAATGTATATATACTAACATACTAACTCACCAGATGCAAGAAAACTCAAGAAATTATTTAACTTTCTTATGTAAATTTTGCTGTAGATTTTCAGCCATGCTTTTAAAACACTAAGCAATGGGCTTTCTGGTTGCTTCTGTTTGGGATGTATTACATCTATTGCATTTAATAGATACTGTTTAATAAACTCACTATCTATCAACATCTATCGTCTGTCATCCTTCTTTCTTTTTTGGTGCCCAGGCGACATTTTCCTTTGACGTATAGTGGCATTTAATTATAGCCTCATTAAATATATTCACATTTAAAAAAATGTTCTAAAAATGAATGTCCTCTTATTCTAGTTTAGAGAGTTTCCATCACTCATCTTTTCCATACTGATCATAGTTACGACTGCATTTTATTGCACAACTTACATTCTTTTGACACAGAAACACAAATTTCTCAGAGTATCTTTCCATTCAGGAGAGCAGTGAGTGGGAATTCAGTCTAGCTGGCGTGTGATATTGAACTAGGCAACTTCTCTGAATCTCAAGTTACTTCCCCCTCCATGATGACTGGTGACCGGATTACCTCTGGGGTCTTGCCAATCCTAATAGTATTTAAAAATATTATGACCCAAAGTCCTAATGGATCTTGTGACCCCAGATGTCTCCTCAACCTTCCGGGTGAGCTGCTTGAAAGAGGGACTTTTCCCCCAAGGAAAGTGAGCTGCCAGCTGTCACAGAGACTTGTAGCAAAGCAACAGAATTACTATCCGTCCTGGCGTTTCCTAACCTAGATGTGATCTCTGCAGAACATTTGGTTGGTTTTCACTTTGTGTCCACCCATCTATAAGGCAGAGACAGGGAGGCAGGAAGACAGGAGATTAGATGTGGGAGAGGATCTAACATTATGCACCTATGGCAGATCAGCAGTGTGAGTCCTTTTACATGCGTCCTTTCTTCCTCTCAGTCAAGCTGTGCGTGCCAGGATGATACTATCCCCACCTTACAGATAAGAAAGAGGAGCTCAGGGGCACCTGGGTGGCTCAGCCGGTTAAGCGTCCGACTTCGGCTCAGGTCATGATCTCACGGTCCGTGAGTTCAAGCCCCGCATCGGGCTCTGTGCTGACAGCTCAGAGCCTGAAGCCTGTTTCAGATTCTGTGTCTTCCTCTCTCTCTGACCTGCCCCGTTCATGCTCTATCTCTCTCTGTCTCAAAATAAATAAACGTTTAAAAAAACATTAAAAAAAAAAGAAAGAGAAGCTCAGAGAAGCCAAATTTCTGGCCAAGGTGATACAGTTAGCAGCAGATCCAGGATGTGAGCAGCCCAGCTCAGCAGCCCAAAGCCTACACTGTATCTACTAAACACTGCATGATTCTTGGTGCCAGTGCACAGCCTTCCTTGCTAGTGAGTTTTCTTGGGTCCCTCATCTCCTGGGTCATCTGTGCTAAACAAGAACACTCTACTCTCTTTATGCTTATTGGACCCGGGGCCATGGATCAACCTTGGGCTGAGTGGCTTGGAGGCCAAAATGAAGAGAGACAAGGCCAGGATGAAGAGCCTGGTGTAAAGGCAAACAAGATGAGAAGCTGAAGGCCGAGGCAGAGTCCCGGGTCCTCGCTGGGTGAATCTGAAGGAGGCAGGGTCAAGAAGAGGCTGACCCTCAGTGACCAACTAGGAGAGGGAGGGAGCCAGTCCGGGGCACAAGGCTTCATTGGACTTGGGGTCTGCAGCACCTCATGCCTCAACTTAAAAGTAGTGACTGACTGTCAGAGAGTCCAATCCTTCTCAGAAGGAGAAGGAAAAATCAACCAAAACCATCAGACTGATTTTATACCATCTGATACCTGTGCTGGTTTGTATTAATAGAACATCAGTGGTAAGATACGGTGAGAGGTAACATCCTGATAGCATTTGGCATTTTCTTTTCTCTGTCTCTCTCTTTCCCCTTCCCTCCCTCACCCATCTTTCCTTCTGTTCTTTCTTTCCCCTCTCATTTCCCTCCTAATGTTTATTATGAACATTGAAAAAAAGGAAAAGAAGGAAGAAAGGGAGGGAGGGAGGGAGGGAGGGAGGAAGGAAGGAAGGAAGGAAGGAAGGAAAGAAGGGTCTTATAATAAGAAGCTACAATTGGCCACCCACGCTTCTCAGGGCCTACCCTAGTTTCCAGAAGTGAATGCTTTCTGCTATTAATTCTGGTGGTTACCAGCCTGACTTTAAATTTACACACGCTTCTTGACTTATTAATTTAAGACATGGTCTAATCATTCAGAGGATTTAATGCACTTTTTCCTCTCCTCTCCCCAATTTTTTGTGATTATTTTTATCCTACTTCATGTCCGTTGTACCTCTGACTAATATTGTAAACATATATTTTTATATCCCATCAACTTTAGAAAGTACCTCTTTTTTCCCCAACTTTATTGAGCTATAATAGACAACTGTAAATTTAAGGTATACAACATCATGATCTGGTATACATACACAGTATGAAATGATCACCACAATAAGATTGGTTAATATATTCATCTTCACTTTTCACGTAGTTATTTTCTTTGTGTGGAGAACACTTAAGATCTACTCTCTTAGGGGCACCCGGGTGGCTCAGGCGGTTAAGCGTACATTTCGGCTCAGGTCACGGTCTCACAGTTATTGAGTTCAGGCTCCGGGTTGAGCTCTGCACTGACCCTGGAGATCCTGGAATTCTCTGCCTGTCTCCCTCTCTCTCTGCCCCTCCCCTGCTGGCTATCTCCCTCGCTCTCTCAAAATAAATAGATAAACCTTAAAAAACAAGATCTACGCTTTTAGCAAGTTTGAAGTATACAGTACGGTACTGTTAATTATCCTCACCATGCTATATGTTAGATCCCCGGAATGCAGTCCTCTTATAATTAAAAGTTTGTATCCTTGGACCAACATCTAGCCATTTCCTTGACTCCCCAAGCTCTGGCAACCACCATTCACCATTCTACTCCATATTTCTAAGAATGTGTCTTTTTTTTTTTTTTTAGATTCTACATGTAAGACTATGTACTATTTGTCTTTCTCTGACTTATTTAACAGAATGCTCTCAAGTTTCATCCATGTTGTCCCAAATGACAGAATATCTTTCTTTTTTTTAATGGCTGAGTAATATTCAATATTAAGATTAAAAACTTAATAATATTCAAATATGTATATACATATATATGTATATATATATCACATACATATACATACATACATACATATACATACATACATACATATACATACATATATACATATATATGTATATATATTGTATATATATATCACATTTTCTTTATCCATTCATCTTCCAAAAGACACATAGGTTATTTCCATATCTTGGCTGTGATAAATAATGCTGCCGTGCACACAGAGTATAGATACCTTTTCAAGATAGTGATTTTGTTTCCTTTGGAAAGATACGCTGAAGTGGGATTACTGGGTCATACGGTAGTTCTATTTTTAATTTTTTGAGGAACTTCCATACTAGTTTTCCATAATAGCTGTACCACTTTACATAGAAAGTGCCTCTTGATTCCCAGCTAAATTGGATGAAGATGTAAGTGCTCTACTTTTCTTCTCTCTGTGTCCTTCTCATTTTCTGACATCTGGAATATGTTTTTACACTGTCAAGGTTGATCCTGGTATATTTTTTATAACCATATTTAAGTCTTCTGTGTTCTAGTAGGCTTATTATCAAGGTTAGTAACCAATAAACTTTATGTTAATATAAACTGAAATGACTAATACCTTAATCAATTCTTTCCCTACATATTGAGGCAGGCACTGGGCTGATAATATACTATGGGGCCCAATATCATGCGCATGCCCTGTGCCTTTAAGTTAAATGGATTTCCTTCATTAAATCCATTGGCGTCCCAATACCGTGTGACCATCTGGTGGGGCTGGTTGATGGGCAGGCTTCACTTTGGTGTGAGCAGAAAAAGGATTCTGGCTAGAAAGCTATCAAATGTCAAAAGCAGGGGGGTAGTTAGGGATTCAGAAGCCTTAATTTTCAGAAAGAACATTCGACATTTGTAGAGAAGGGAGCTCTGACATTTGCCTGGCGTCTGGCCATCCAGGGGAGGAGAATGTGGGGTGCCACCAACTGGCCAATTCTTCTACAGACAATTTTGGTGATCTCTGCAATCCCACCCCTCCACCCTCACCACCATTCTGGAACGTGGCTTCTTTGTGCCTCTTGGATTTCAGTGCCTGTTTCCTTCCCCAGATCGGGGAAGTTCTCAGCTATGATTTGTTCAAGTACACCTTCAGTCCCTTTCTCTCTCTTCTTCTTCTTCTGGAATTCCTATGATACGGATAGTGTTCCGTTTGATTGCATCACTTAGTTCTCTAATTCTCCCGTCATGCTTCTGGATTTTTTTTTTTATATATATACGTTTTTACATTTATGTATTTTTGATAGAGAGAGACAGAGCACAAGTGGGCGAAGGGCAGAGAGAGACGGAGACACAGAATAGGAAGCAGGCTCCAGGCTCCGAGCTGTCAGCACAGAGCCCGACGCGAGGTTCGAACTCACAAACCGTGAGATCATGACCGGAGCCGAAGTCGGACGCTTAACCGACTGAGCCACCCAGGTGCCCTACTCCTGGATTTTTTTATCTTTTTTTTCTCAGCTTCTTCTTTTTCCATAATTTTATCTTCTAATTCACCTATTCTCCCCTCTGCCTCTTCAATCTGCGCTGTGGCTGCCTCCATTTTATTCTGCACCTCATTTATAGCATTTTTAAATTCATCATGACTATTTTTTTAGTCCCTTGATCTCTGTAGCAATAGATTCTCTGCTGTCCTCTATGCTTTTTTTCAAGCCCAGCAATTAATTTTACAACTGTTATTCTAAATTCTTGTTCAGTGACATTGCTTAAGTCGGTTTTGATCAATTCGTGAGCTGTCGCTACTTCCTGGGATTTCTTTTGAGGAGAATTCGTCCGTTTCATCATTTTGGCTAGTTTCCTGTCCCTTATGCGTTTTAAAGCTTGTTGTGTGCTCTGCACCTGTGAGCACTGCTATATGAAAGGAGGGTCACACACTGTCCAGGGCCTGGCCCTTCAGGAGGTGTTTTTCCGGAGATGGGTACTTGCTCTCTGTTGTTGTGACTGTGGTTATTTTATTGCCCTACTCGTAGTGATATTTTGGACCCTCCACCAGGTGTGCTTTGATTTGTCCCTTGGAGGAGCCCTGTGTGGCAGGGCAACGTTTCTTTACCACATATTTCCTTGTCTCATCTTCCTGTGATCTGCTTTCTTGCCTTTTGAAGCACCCAGACCCCCTCTCCCTTTCCTTAGCTCAGGATGGTATACAAGGCTCAATTGCTTGCTTTTTGGAGTCTCGTATCTTTGTGGGGCTCCTGTACATAATTACAATGGCTTTTCTACCATTAACTTGACCGACTATTGTGTTTCATCTGTCGGAATGTGGCTTCTTCGATCTGATTATCCATCAATGGGCTTTTATTCTCTTCACCTCCACTGAAGACGTGTTGGGATCCCTCCTACAACTACCTCCACCATTTTGAGTTTATTCCCTTATTGTAGTTTTACTGAGGTCTCTGAAAAGAGGCATAAGACACGATCGTGTGTATTTTATGTTGTACCTGGTTATAATATAGTTCGGCTTTATTATAAAGAGAAATTTCAAACAATCAAGAAAGATATAAAAAGGAAGGGGAAATCCATAAAATCTTGCAGCATGGAGATAACCGCTGTGAATATCCTGATGAAAATCCTTCCTAAATCCTCCAGCTCTTCTGGCTCGGCATGGAATTTCCAGAGGGAGTTTGCTTGTACTTTTATCTCTGAGTCTGCACTCCTTGGGTACCATTAAGCTAAAAGTAGGAACAAATAGAGGAATGCTCCTCACTTTCCATATTGTAGTCACCGCCCAGGTCTTTACTGAAAGAAGGAGTCTGGGTATATTACTTTTCCCCCACAGGATGGTCCCCTTCTTTTCTACTTTAATTGCTTCTGACTTTTGAAGCCTCTTATGATAGAGATGTTGTAGCTCCTGAGCAGTCTTTGTGCTTCTTCAGAGAAGCCTTTCTAGAACAGATTCTTCTGGGTTCTTTTTTCCCTGAGTCAGAGTGTGGGCATGTGAAATACCAAATTTATTGGTTTCTGAAACCTCATAGTTAGATCAGGCTGCTGAGTGTTCTTGGGAGTTAAAAAAATAAATGCCCATCGAGTCTCCTTTTCCTGGTGAGTGGGCCTTCTCTCTGAATAGTGGCTGGGGTGGAAGGGAGGGGGTGCTTTGGGACAGATTTGGTCAAGATTGGAGGACCTGAGAGTAAAATGCTTGGGGAATAGCTATCCTTACCATCCTTCTTCTCCTTAGGAGCAAGGTCATTTCCTTTCTTCCTGTTTCTCGGGAGTTGTGTTTGTTTGCTTGTTTGTTTTGGATATGAGTTGGGAAAGAGACAAGTTTGACTCTTCTCCAGTTGATTGCTGCACCAGCTAGAGTTAACGGGAGGTTACTTTCCCTTCTGCTGTGCGACGTGACCCACAGGGTCACCCACCAGAGAACTCTCCACGGGCGTGGGCCTGCCAAACCCAGTTACAGTATTTTTTACATGAGGGGTCCACGCAGGAACCCATATAAAGACATCAGATGGTTTGTGCTTCTCTGGGCCATCAGTCAACTTGGCGGAGTCTGGGCTCCGCTTCTGACTTGGCCCAAGCTCCTGGCAGAGAAGGGGCTGCGGAGTGGGGAGGGCCTCAGTCTCTCAGCCACAGACTGGCTTAAAGGAACAAAGCCATCACAGCCTCTCTCTGAGAAGGACTTTGGAACCTTCTTTGAGTTCATTCTTTTCTCCTCTATCCCCTTGTGGGACACTTCAGACAGGACGCTGAGGCTCTGTGCCCGGGCAGGGAGCGCACAGAGAGGACAGGGTTCTGCCCCGGGGACAACAGCTTGGAAAGTGGCCTCACTCTCTTGCCAACACTTGATGACTGTCCCAGGGATCGGGAGGCAGAAGTTTCTCACCTTGGATACACAGATCATCGGAGTATTCTTTGAGACTTTGATTGAATCTCACTTTTTCTGAGTCATGGTCCTTGTGGAGATGGTCCATTCTATGGTTATTTTGGAAGTAAATTTCTCTATAAGAAATGTGTCTGTTCTAAATTTATTCTCATGGCCAAAAATTCTGTAGCTATAGCCTGGCAATGAACCCTTTCCAACATTTTTTTTTGTGTTTTTTTGGCAATGCCTCAGGTGATTGAACCGAGAGATCAAATATGGACATAGAAACACAAAAATAAAAGCTTCCCATACCCAGGAAAGAACTGGTTATAGAACAAGGGCTCCTTGAGAACAACTACTTATCCTTCCAGACCCAACCCCCTTCCCTTATTGAGGGTAGGTTTCTTGGACCCCAAGAGACAGACCTGAACGTGCCGTTCTTTGTGCTACAGAATATATTTCTTGTTGCACCATTCTATAATTATTTGTTTATGTCTTTCTTCCCTATGAGAATTTGAGCCCCTCAAGGGTAAGGATTCTTAACTATTGTTGTATTTCTATCACTGAATATAGGACCTCCCTCCTAAACTTTTAAAAAAGTATGGTAAATGAACAGATGAATGACTAGCATGGAGGTCATACACTTTCTTTCCCAGCTCAAAAGTCCAAAAGGGTATTGTCCCTTGAAGCATACCAGTAATGACAGAAATGACAGCTACAACTTACTGAGCACTACCGTGTGACAGAGACCATTCTAAGCACTTTATGCGTAGTATTGCATTTAATCTGGATCCCTCCCCCAAATATGCATACATCGTTATATGATCCCAGAGTATGTTGTACTTCCCCATGTGATACTCATCACACTTACAAATAATTGTTTACTTTCTGTTGTTCCTCATGTCAAAAGCCACTGAGGGCAGAAACGTTCTCTTTACTTGTATGACGCCGAATCATCCAGCACATAGTCCATACGATGTAACAAATACTAAATTCATATTATCCTTTTAATCGATTCTTACAAATCCCTGTTGAGTGTTACTGCGAGTACTCTTTAGTATAATTCTTGCAATCCTGAGTGTCTCTGTTCCTTTCCATTCCTCAGACAGAACATAAAGGCAACTGGCAAATTTTCCTCGTGGTAGTTGAAAATATTGATGACCTCTAATATCACCTCTGGGTTACTCTGTGCCTTGAAACGTGGAAGAGACTCTTCCCTGCTCTCTGACTGCTTATCCTCTTGGCCACCATCGACACATCTGTGGTGTCGTCTCCACCAACAAGACATCGCTTCCAGGCATTACCGTGGTTGCTTGGGGATCCCAAGCACTAACAGAACTAGAATAAAGTAGGCACATGCAGGAACAAGGAAAGGCAGGGCAGCATTCAATGCAAAAAGTGCAAGAGTCTGATGTTGAGATTCCCAGTCCCGGGTCTGAAAGCTTAGAAAGCTAAAAGCGCTCCCACTTCCCCTGAAGGAGTGAGGTGGGTCCTCGGTCAGAGGGGATTTCGCTTTGACTTCAGCTGGCTCCCATCCCAGCCCATTTTCCCTTCTGCCACATTCCACATTCCACATTTCCATCCTAATAGGATTGTCTGCCTTTGTCTGTGGTTTGTTCTGCTTACTGGGGCTCCTTGCCATCATCATAGATCCCAACTTCTCTTCACTGTTCTATTTCCAGAGGCAGGCATCTCCTTGTGGTCTATTCCCCATGCCAGGACAGAGTCGAGCAATCTCCACAAAGTGGGCTAAGAACATCCCCATTATGCCAGGGCGCGGAACCAAGTTTCTGAAAATGGTATGTTTGTTGGACGCTGTTCTCCCTTTCTCCTTCACGAATTCCAGAAATGCGGATTACCCCCACAGATCCTGGACACTCTGCCAACCTCTGGAGTTTTTGCCATTCTGGTTTGGGGCATCAGGAATCTAACCATTTCAGAACTAAATTGGCTGAGAGTGGAGGGAGTGTGATTTCAACTGGCACTGGACGTCTTTGGCATCCCAGGCTTGTTGCTGGGATCACGTAGGGGAACAGTGGCGACTCACAGTTTCCATTTTAATAATAAACTGCAGATGCCTATTTAAAGCACGCAGACACTTATTTCAAAGCTAGGGAGGCAGCCTTGAACAGTGGAAACAAACAGGACTATGTGCTTGGAGTCTTGGTCACTCATTGTGTGACCTTGAGAGTCATTCAATCTCCTTGGACTCAGTTTTCTCAGCTATAACATGTGGCGTTTGACGGGATGGAGGTGTTAGCTGACGCCATGGTGGTTGGTAGTCATTTTGCAATATGTAAATGTATCAAGTCAACATGTCACACACTTTAAACGTACACAATGGTGTAGGTCAATGACATCTCAATAAAGCCAGGGAAGAAATGAGGGGGCTGAGTAGTTCATCTCTGAGGTTCTTCTTAGAGCAAAAACTAGAGTTTGGGGAAGGACTTTTATTTCTCCAGTGAGGATCACTTCAATCTTAAGGCAAGATACCTGCCCATCACTGGCCCCTCTCTCCCATCCTGAGGTATTTATTGGGAAGTTACTTCTTCAGATCCATGCACCCGGACTTGAACCAGACCCCAGGTCTTCCACCTTGGAAGACGGTCTCCTTTTGTAAGTCACAACTCTGGAAATGGCCTTCGCAGCCAATCTCCAGTATTGCTGAAACTACCTTGTCCATTGTGAGTCGACACACACAGCTATATGTCACGTAGGAGAACAGCTTCAAATGGGAGATAAGAAAGGTGCCTCATGAGAGATCATATTTTTTATTTACACAAGACTTTCTCTGATTCTTTTTAGAAAGATTGCTTCTTAATTACAAAACGAACTCATTCTCATTTAAAACTTGGAAAACTATGATCAATTTAGGGAAAAGGGTAAAATCACTTTTAATCTCATCAGTCTACCCCTCCTATAGAGAAACCTTAGCATTTTGGTGTATTTTCCACTTTCTATGTAGTTTTTTTACATCGTTAAGATCGTGCTCCCTGTATTATTTCAACCTTTCTTCCCACTTAAGACTGCATAATAGGCATTTCCTCATGCCATTGAAGCCATATCTAACTAATATTTTAATGGCTTCATAAGATTCTATGTTTTGGGCACTGCCCTGAAGTTGACCAGCTAAGTCATTTGTAGCTTTATTTTTTTTTTTTAATTTTTATAAGTAATGGTAAGATGAACATCCATGTTCACGTATCTCTGGAAATTTCCGATTATTTCCTTAAAATGCATTCCTAGAAATGAGTTGCTAAATTAAAAAGTATAAATAGTTTTTAAGAGTCTTGAGGCTGTTTAGGTCTTCATTTTTCCGGCACATTTTAAGACTTAATATCACCATTTTTTCTCTTAAGGACTATCACATCCATTTTCATCAGGAGAAAATTTCTAACATTTTTCTTGAAGCAACACAGGCCTACGTCTCCTCCCAGAAAACATCAGAACCCAGATCTTTGTCAGCAGCTGTCAATCAGCTTCTAGAATGCCTGTCTGACCCCAGGTGTCTCCAAGGCCCCAGGGTACTTATTCTCAATGCCATTGTGAAATGGGGGATTATAAAGAAAGCGAGAGCAGGGCTCTCGAGTGTAAGGAATAGAAAATGAGTGCAAAAAATCCTAAACTATATTTATCAGAGCCCCGATTCAAAACCCTGTACTTGAGCCACCTTAAAACATCATAGGGCCAACTCTCACTAGGACAAGCTGTGTGACTTTGGGTGTTCTCCCCAGCCTGGCTGCGGTCCAGGCTCCTCCTGTGTAACGAGAGAAGAGTGAGCCAAGTGATTTATAAGGTGTTTGTAGGCCAGCATCAGATGATTCCATATTTCTTAGGACTGTGCGGACCGTGAGGTCATGCCCCAAAGCTACCTTGAAATGATTTTGAGGTTGACGTTTTCTTTGAAATGATAATTATTAAAAATGGCCATCTTGGGGGTGTGGGGTGTTGCAGGAGTATAGGTGAGGAGTTTGGATTGAAGCTTTGCTAATTATTAGCCATGTGTGTCTTTCGGTCAACGACTTAAATACCTTGAGCATTTGTTTCTTCGACTGCAAAGGGGCTGATAACACAGCCTCTTCCCCCAGACCGTTGGAGGATTAGGTAGATAATGTGTGTGACGGGAACACAGGAAACACACAGGAGATACTGTGAGTTTGCTGTGCCAGAACGAGCACCGGCCTGAGCGCAATGGGGGGAAAACAGGGTCAGGGAAGTTGCCCATTGATGAGAACCACACGGCAGGTTAGCAACAGCGCCACAAAGCCAACTGCCGGCCTTATGCGTGTACAGTCATATATTATCCAAGCAAGATGAGAACGTCCTGAGTAGTCACCACCATCTGAGAAGGATGAGTTCTGAACTCTCCTGCCTGATGTTCGGGATCTCTCTTAGCTTGGCCTTGGTCTACCTTTCCATTCTCACCCCCCACCACTGCCCCTCAGGGCCCCAGGTTGCACTAAACCTGAGTTCGGCATCCTCCCAACACAGGGGTTTCACCGGGGCTCTCTGCAGAAGCCACTGCCTTCTTCCAGAACACCTTAGCCCTGTGCCACCTGCAACTTCCTCCTCATCCTTGGAGGCTTACCCCAAATGATGGCCCTTCCTGGATGAAGGCTTCTTCCCCTGCCCAGACATATTCATTGCTCCTGGCCTTGGCTGAGTTATCAACACGCCCATGTGATATCACCATGTTACATGGTGTGACCGCTGTGATTTAGCTCCAGGACATGTGGGCAGAAGAGGTACTCCTCCTCTGGCAACTCCAGCCTAACCCCGGGTGGGTCAGATCTTCCAAAAAGTGCACAAGGTTCGCTTCTGCAAGCCCTCAGAAATCCAGAGTCTGAAACTGAACACAAAGGCGTGGTTGCTCTTCTAAGAAGACAGCTAGAAGGAAAACGTTATTTCCATTTTTTTTGTTGTCTCATTCAATAGCAAAAGCAATTAAGAAGCAAATGCCTTAAACACACTGCCACGCCACGATCATTATTTATATTTTTCTTCCACTGTTACAATGGGAATCTATTTTTGTTTTTCATCTCTGGAGCCCCGATGTCTACAGTAGGGCACGTTAGAACAGCCACGGTAGCTGCTCTGTGGTTCACTAAGGGCTCTGACAATGAGTCAGTCACTTACTGCATGGCCATTACCGTGACCGGTAATTTGCTGGGTGCGCTGGAGACTCTAGGAGACACCTGCTTTTTCAGCTGAGCTCAGATGTAGCCACAGCAATTAGCCTTTTCAACCCCAGAGATGCTCACTCTGTTAAGTGTTAGTATTAAGGAGTTGGGGTGGGTTAAGGCCCCATAGGGGTCTCTGTGGTTCTTTGCACCTGCATTCCAACCCTTCTGATCTGTGTTTATTTCAGTGTAAGCTTATCACCCCTCATTTCTGCCGGAGCACCACCGTGCCCAGATGGGTGTCTCTCCTCGGGACGCCTTCCGGTCACAGGTAGGCTTTCGAACACAGTCTCCTCTGTTTCACTCGAGTGGCTTTACGCTTGCATGTCTTATCTCCTCTGTAAGATTCTAGGTTCCCGCACAAGGGGGTTCTCATCTTCTTTTCAGCGCTTCGGGGTCCCTAGCAGATTGCGGGGCACACAGCAGGCACTTAATAAATAAATCATTCGTGAGGACAGACATCCTTCATGTTCCAACAGATGAAACTGGGATCCTCTAATCTCATTACTCAAGTGTGATCTGGACCTGCAGCATCAGCATCTTCTGGAAACTTGGTAGAAAAGCAAATGGAGGCCTGGCCCAGACCTACTCCCGCGAAATCTTCATTTTAACAAGACCTGCAGGAGAGTTGTATTCATGAGAAGCAGTGCACTAAATGACACTAATCGCCAAGGTCTCCACTGTTTCTTCCTCACTCGGTCCACCTTTTTTGCTTCCCTCACCACATCCCCTCACCCCTGTGCTGCATCCCCCACCCCCCCAGGGCATCACTCCATTTTCCCTCTGATATCCTAGTTTTCTCATTTCTCCAAGATCTCTGTTCCCATCCACAAAATGCCAACAGCTCACTTTCTCCATCTTTTGCTTTTGTTCTTTGAGCTTCTGGCACTTACCGTGCCGCTGATACACGGAAGGTCCTCCTGTTTTGTGAAATCGATGCTCACGTTCCTCACCGAGCTTCCCCGGGAGAGGTATTCAGCAGGAAATCTGAACTCAGTCTTTTCGTGAATGGGTTCTAGCTCTTTCTGCTGCCTTTTCTGTTTATCAACTGACTCCTAACCGAACATAAGTTAGGAATTCATTGGTCAGCAAAAAAAAATGTGCGGTGGCGGTGAAATCCGGGCTCTTCATTTAGAGATGCAGCTGCTAGAAAGAATTTGAGAACTGAGCCGTCTTCATTAGTCAAGCCTAAACCTTTGACTGAAAGAAAAGTATGCCTCACATTAAGGCAATCCAACACAGAAATCATACTTAGAAGAAAGACCGGCAGAGTTTGCTTTAAACAATAATTCTCCTACTTAAAAAAATTCTGGGAGATTTTTAAACTCTCTTTAAAGTGACTTTGAAAATCACACATGTGGGGCACTGAGCTGAGCACTCGTCTGAGCTTCCTACTTTCGATCTTGGCTCAGCTTGTGATATCAAGGTTTGTGGGATCGAGCCCCGCGTCAGGCTCTGTGCTACCGCATGGAGGCTGTTGGGATTCTTTCTCTCCCTCTCTCCCTCTGTCTCCTTGCTTGCATAGGTGTGTGTGCACACACTTTCTCTCTCTCCCCAAATAAATAAAGAAAGAAAGAAGCATGAAAAATTTTTCGAAATAAAAATTACATTTGTTCGCATCTTGATAAGCACACAGATGTCTTCAAATCCAAGGGAGACTTATTTTTAGTTTGAGTTGCTGTATTTATGTGGAGTCCGGGAAAAAGCAGGTCTGGGGCCTGAATAACAGAAAATTACTTCAATTCCCCACCCCCATATTTTATAGCAGGACCTAAGCAGTTAAGTACTGCTGTGAAGATCATATTACTTTTTGACTCATTTCCTACCTGAGGCTTGATTTACAGTGATAATTTTCTTTAGACATTTTAAAAAGCGATTGTTCATAACGAAAAGAGATATATTGAATAGACTTCCTTAAGGCCAAGGGCTGACAATAATTGGGTCGTTTGATTTCTATTCATTTTTCTTAAATCTCCGATTGCTTGCACAATAACTTCTTCCCCAATCAATTAGTCTAACAATTCATATCAATATTTTATTTTTAATGGTTGACTACTCATTTCATTAAAAATGTAAGTGCATTAGCTCTGTGTAGAATGATTCCATTGGGATAGGCTTATTTAAATATTCATACCATAAAAATTAATAAATCTGAGCACAGTGTTTGCATCTTAAGAAGTCAGGCTACTGTCAGGTGTATTTGGTCCTAGATGAGATTCACTAAATTAAAAACCTTGAGTGTCATCTTTTTATTGATTCTTCTTTATAATGAAACAATGCAACAGAAATGCTATGAGAACAGAATTACTACCCAATAATTCATTGGTTCTCTCAACTTCATCCACTGATAATGAGTTGCCCTTCCCTTTTCTTTCATGCTACTCCCCACTCTTATCACCTAGATTCCGACCACTGAATCAGCCTGTCTGAAAGCAAGGAAGTTGAACATTGGTGATGAATGTATTTACTCCCATTTTATTCAATCTCCCTCTTCTCCCCTACTTCCTATCCCCACCACCGAAGTAAAATCAATGAATCATAATGGCATACAGCAAGAGCTCTAGGGACAATTGCTCCCAACCGGAAGAAGAAGCATACCTCTCACAAGGGGTAAGGGCTGTTATATGTTCATTCATGAGCACATATAGCCTTAGAATTGGCAGATTTGACAAATCTATACATTGAGTTAGGACGCGGAAGAATCCAACTAGAGCAGGGCATCTCTGATAAGCTACCAAAGGCTTGGAATGCCATTTACCTCATGCACAAAAATGAACTTCAGATGGATTAAAGACTTAAATGGGAATGTAAATTGGTGCAGCTACTATGGAAAACAGTACGGAGGTTCCTCGAAAAACTAAAAATAAAACTTGCATGTGATCCAGCAATCCCACTTCCAGGCATTTGCCCAAACAAAATGAAATCACTATTCTGAAGATAGATCTACAGTCTCAGGTTCGTTGCAGCATAATTCACATTAGCAAAGGTACAGAAGCAATGCAAGTGTCTAGCTATGGATGAATGGATCGAGAAAATGCGGTTCTAAAATTCAGCCTTAAAAAAGAAGGAAATCCTACCATTTGTGACAACACGGATGAAACTAGAGGGCTAAGTGAAGTAAGCCAGACAGAGAAAGACATGTCTGATGGCATGGTATCAGTTACATGTAGAATCTAAAAAATAGTAATTATTTAATTGTAGAATTAATTGTATTACATATTTAGGGTATAAATATATAATATGCAGATAACTATTATATATTTATTATATATATGATAATAATAAGTATTGTTGTTATATATCGAATAAATAATTATTTGACTCTGATAACAAAGTCAAACTCCTAGAACCAGAGTGCAGAATAGTGGTTGTGTGAACAGGGCAAAATGGGGAGACGCTGGTCAAAGGCTACAAACTTCCAGTTACAAGATGAAGAGCTGCTGAGGACCCAATCGATGGCACAGTGACTGTAGTTTCTAATACTGTGTTATATACTTTAAATTCGCTAAGAGAGAAAATCTTAAGTGATCACAACACACACACACACACACACACACACACACAAAGTAACTATGTGAGGTGGTGTATATGTTGGTTGGTGATCATTTCATAATGTGGAGGTATTTCAAAATCATCACATTCGAACATATATACAATTCAAATATATACAATTCTATTTGCCAAATATACTTCTGCAAAGCTGTGGGGAAAATAAAAGGAAGGGGGGACGGGGAATCTGAAAAGTGCAGGGCATTACTGAGAAGCTACCAAAGGCTTCAAAATTCAGAAATAAGGACATGGGGGTAGTCGAGGCATGCTCTCCCCTCAGAACCCTCAACAGCCTGGTCTGGGGTTGCTCTTTTCTCGTACTCAACCTCAAATCACTTCTGTTAGCAAAGCGTGGCCGGATTCGCTAGAAAAGGCCTCTGCTAGAACAGGAGTAGGCCCCTGCCAGAATGGGACCCAGGGGGTCCCATGCAGCCAGCCTCCAAAGGTCCCACCTGCACCAGTATGGATAATGCTTATGAAGAACACAGAACACAGAATTTGGAATCAGGAGACTGGACTTCTAACCTTTATTCATGAAACCTCTAAATTCTTGTCCAGTTCTAAAATTGTGTATAAAAAGAGTAGGCTTTTGAAGGAGAAAACTCAGGATTGGACTGGCAAAGAGGTGGTACAAAAGTGACCCCATCCTACCCCCTAGCGACCCAGATCACAGTTCCTCATTTGGAGCACACAGAGGGCCCCAGGGTCCTTCTGTACCCACTCCTTTGGTCAGACTTTACAAAGCGCTCACCATCAATTCATAAGTTCAGACTCACCTGCCATTCCTGAAGATGTCGAGTTAACAGAGGAGAAGATGTCCTTTCCACTTGGCCAAGGCCGGGCAAGGCTCTGGAGTAACAGCTTCTAGATCCCCGAAGCCTCCACTGGGCATCAGACTCTGGAGGTCAAAATGCAGGTTCGACGCTAAAAGGAAAGACAAGGACAGTCAAGACAAGGTCCCCGAGTCCTTTGGAAACAGTGCCTGAAGTTGAGTGCAGAGACACTTCCGCGTTGAGTTCTCAGAGACGCGGAGCGGTGTTTGTGATTCTGGTTGTCCTTTATAAATTAAATTCTTCTCGTCCAAGCGAGGAAAGAAAATACTCAAGTCTATACACCATATTTATTTGGCTTAACCGGAAACTTACAAAATTCAGTTGTTATATAATAAATGAAGCACCCACGGAATCCTTATACACAGAGGAGAGACAGATGGTACATAGTCTCTCTCTGCTTGTGTGCACAGAGGGGATGAATGTATAAGATATACAAAGAATTGAATGTTTAGAGATTGTGTGTATATTATACACAGCTGGAAAATCCTGGAGTCATCTGCTCCAGTTTCTTGAAATGCGGTTTACAAACCATCTGCCCCAGAGCCTCCTGGTGTCTGGATGGGGGCCCCACCGCAGACCTTCCTGAGTGGGTCTCTCCCAGACTCCACCAAGACTGGTCCTGGGCAATGGTGTCTCACCGGCTGGCAGCTGTCTCTTAAAGCAACAAGCGCTACCCTGTGACTCTGGAGACCGAGGCACGTGCTTCCGGGCACAGCTGAATTTCATAGGCAAATGTACATGCATTTTAGACTCAACAGTGGATTTTATCCCTCGTTAGCCCTTTCTTCCACTCTCGGCAAACTGTGGCTTTAATCAAGTGTGCGTTGCTTTCTTTCATTAGTCCTTCCTTCTGGGTTTGTAGTACACTATGTTGAGCTACGGTGAAGCTTCTAGAAGCATCCTTTGTTACCTCTGGACTTGCCTCTTCCTCCTAAGTCATTAGAGTCTCTTTGCGGTTTCCCAGCTGTGCCCTTGACACCATTAAATGCTCCTGATTTTCCGAAATCGAATAATGAAATGGGCAAGAATGAGCTAAGGTAAAATGAACATGAGAAATGCTGCATATTTATACCCTTCTCCCTGCGTCTGGAGGCAGCCCACAAATTGAAGCTCATATGATTAAGCCAGAACGCAGCAGATCTCTTTATCATTACAGAAAAGCAGGCCCCTTGGAGGAGTACATTATGGCACCTGTTTAGTTGCATTACAATCACTACCCAAAAGGTATAGATAAGAATTAAGTAATACACCATAAGTGGCAGAAACCGAAGGGAGAATTTTGGAAGTTAAATGTAGTAAAGGTCTCAAGTTGGCCGGGGCCCCGAGCACAGAGCCTTAATTCGTGGAATCCAGTGACAGCTGCACTTGATAAAGGACGGACAGATCGAAGGGCCTCCTAGCATCATTTCAGGACCAGAGGGAGGAAGGTTGCTGTCCTCTGACGAATTACCTGGACTATTCTGCACAAACAAGGTGGGCCATCAGCCTGAAGGTGAAAACGGCAGCCTCGGGATTCCAAATGCTAAGCCAAGCTCCTGAAAAATGCTGAACCCCATCCAACACGTTTTGGGGTGTGGAGTGATTTTCTCCCGGAGAGCTATTTTCCCTTAGCATAGGCGGGCCTCTGGGCCGTCTTTGGGAAAAGAGCCGTTGGCAAAATTTCTGCTAATGGAAGAATCTCACAGATCTTATTATGCTACAAATTGTCACATGCAACCTGGAGTAAAAGTTTACGGCCTGACCTGTGGGAGTCAGACCCTGATACAACACCTTGACTGCTGCCACCTCATCCGGGAGCTAACATCACCCAAACCCCACTGCAGTCGTGCAGACGGGACTCTCATACCTTAAGCCAGAGGATACATCAGGCAGAACTGAGTGAGAACGCGTGACTCAGACGATAATGGGTGGTCAGGAGTGGCAGAAGAAATCCGCGTGAGCCACAGTGGTTGGGAAAGATCTCCTGGAGGAAGGGGATTTGAGGTGCATAGAATATATGGTGATATCTGGAGATGCAGAGAGCCATTTATTTTTTTTTTTAATTTTTTTTTCAATGTTTATTTATTTTTGGGACAGAGAGAGACAGAGCATGAACGGGGGAGGGGCAGAGAGAGAGGGAGACACAGAATCGGAAACAGGCTCCAGGCTCCGAGCCATCAGCCCAGAGCCTGACGCGGGGCTCGAACTCACGGACCGCGAGATCGTGACCTGGCTGAAGTCGGACGCTTAACCGACTGCGCCACCCAGGCGCCCCTTAGAGAGCCATTTAATATGCATCTTTGCACCTAATACTTCCATATGTTCTCCATGTGCTAGACATGGTGGGGAGGCTGAAGAAATATGAAATACACTTTCTACTCTTAAGCGGCTTAGAGCCTAGTTGGTGAAATAGAACATATGGGAAGTGACAGAGATCAATACTAACCAATATCCAATTTAGGGCTAAATTTTGCTCCATTATCTCAAAGTGCTATAGAGTTTCGGAAGACGAGAGATCAGTAAGGGGGGTAGGGTGGTCAGAAAAGGCTTCCTGTGGGAGGTGGCCCTTGATCTATGGATACAAGAATGCAGGGGCTGGAAGGAGGGAATAACACCTCTAAATGCAGGCGATGGGGACAGGACATGCTGTGTTCGTGAGTCAGTGAGCAGGGGAGGGGGCAGAGGTGCTTGGAATCTTCGGTAGCATCTCCGTATTTGCAGGTTGGGAGAAAGCGGGTCCCTCAAATTTACCCAGAATAATTTGGAATTAAGGTTTCTACTCTATAAGTTAAACCATGAAACTCACACGCAGGGAATCAAAGCAAGAAGTACAAAATCACCCAAGAGAGACTGCCTCCAGCCCTGTGGCACTCAGCAATGGCGGGGACTTAGACATGTTTTCTCTTCCTCTGTAAAGATAGGGCCGTCAGAAAGAGGGATCGTCGACCACAGAGCTAGGAGCCTCATCGAGTGAGTGTCCACTATGCCTGTCTCAGGTTGTCCACTCTGAGTAGCCGGGGTAGTTGATATTTTTAATCACAGCGGCCTCTGCGAGCATAGCTAAGGTGGGTCCTTCCCCAAGAGGACCTCGATTCTTCTCACAAATGAGGTGGTCAAACCTCTGAAATGAATGGTAAGTCCAGACTGTGGCAAAATTGCCCCACAAAGCCACTCTCTAGGGATGTGCTTGTTAGCCACCAGACTTCCCGAGATGACCCCAGGGCCATTGCACATGCCTCCCTGGTTGTGCACTGTACAACTCCAGGTGTCATCACCCTCTCCCATGTGTGCACCTGGCAACCCGGTGGGATCCCTTAAATGAGGTTCTATTTGAACTTCAATGAATAGATGATGAAGGCCCTCAGAAATTCTCGGTGCTGGAGAGCAAGGAGAGCTAAGTTAGAGCCCCTTTCTGGGCCCCCCTTGGGCTCTGCCAGCTGATTGCTCTGAGTGCAATCACGGGCAGCAGGAACCACATATGAGGGAATGACTTCTCCTTCGCCACCAGCACGGGGGGAAATACTCCACATTCATGTCCTATCTTTCACAGAGCCCCGGGTTCTGGCAACTGTCAGAAAATCATCAGCGTTCCCAGGCTTGTGCACCAAAGAGACAAGATTGTGGGACCAGCTACAGCAGATACTTGAAAATTCCAGGCTGTGCTTATCTGACCTGACATTGACCTGATTTCAGAGACAGTCTTGTTTTCCTGATGGTTCATTTTGTGCTAGAAAACGCTGCTGTTTTATAAATGACCAGCCAATACCGCTGGGCAGTGCAGGGCTCCTGGTGTTGCGGTTGAGGCAAATGGCCCCAGGAATCTTGAATAGAAATGAAGCTAAAATGAACAAATCAGGAGACTATAGATGCTGGCGAGGCTGTG
The DNA here is from genome assembly GCF_007474595.2 of Lynx canadensis. Classification (NCBI taxonomy): domain Eukaryota; kingdom Metazoa; phylum Chordata; class Mammalia; order Carnivora; family Felidae; genus Lynx; species Lynx canadensis. The sequence continues at coordinate 26,471,400 of NC_044306.2, read as the reverse complement.
GAGAAACGGGCACCCTCTTGCACTGTTGGTGGGAATGCAAACTGGTGCAGCCGCTCTGGAAAACAGTGTGAAGTTTCCTCAAAAAATTAAAAATAGATCTACCCTATGACCCAGCAAGAGCACTGCTAGGAATTCACCCAAGGGATACAGGAGTGCTGATGCAGAGGGGCACTTGGACCCCAATGTTTATAGCAGCACTTTCAACAATAGCCAAATTATGGAAAGAGCCTAAGTGTCCATCAACTGATGAATGGATAAAGAAATTGAGGTTTATATACCCAATGGAATACTATGTGGCAATGAGAAAGAATGAAATATGGCCTTTTGTAGCAACGTGGAGGGAATTGGAGAGTGTTATGCTAAGTGAAATAAGCCAGACAGAGAAAGACAGATACCATATGTTTTCACTCTTATGTGGATCCTGAGAAACTTAGCAGACGACCATGGGGGAGGGGAAGGGGAAAAATAGTTACAAACAGAGGGAAAGAGGCAAACCATAAGAGACTCTTAAATACAGAGAACAAACTGAGGGTTGGTGGGGGGGGTGGGAGGGAGGGGAAAGTGGGTGATGGGCATTGAGGAGGGCACCTGTTGGGATGAGCACTGGGTGTCATATGGAAACCAATTTGACAATAAATTTCATATTAAAAAATAAAAAAAAGAAAGAAATGAGGACATCCCTGACAATAAGAAGGTGGCTCTTGAGAGCCCTGGGGTCTTTCACAGAGCAGGGGCTCAGTGCATCTCTGCACGTGGTGGAGGAGGCACGCCCACATTATCCAAGCAAGGGCATGATCCAAGCCACCTCGTCACTGATAACTTTCCCCTCGGTGGAAGGAAGCCAAGAGTCCTTTCGTGCCAGCTAATCTCGCTTGATGTGTTAGGGGCCTGGAACCTGGAGAGGAAGAGAACAGACTTTGGGAACGCTAAAGCAGAAGGGAGAAATCGTGTGCATTAGAGGACGGTTAGGATAAGAGAAGGGTAAGGGGTTTTGTTGAAGCTGGCTGGGAACTGGCAGGAGGGCTCATACATAACACCCAGTTTCTCCATCTGAGCTCAAAACCCATAGGGAGAAAGATACAGTCAACGGCTGGAGAGCCACAGGTTGGCTTTATTACGAATAAGATGGCTACTCAGTGCGAATGTAGATCTGTAGCCTAAGGGATGTCCCTGAAATGTCCAAGCAGATGAGAGCTCAGCAGTCCTCCCCCATGGGGATGGGCCCCTCTGCAGGTAAAGGAGCACCAGGATGGATCCCCCCTGTCTGCAGGCAGATCTGGAGCAGGAAGGAGCCAGGAAGAGCTGAGCCACGAAGACCGAGATTCTTCTCCTAACACACCGACCAGACAGCTGACTTCCTGCTAAGCCCGAGGGTTGGATGTAACTAAGATACCTTAAAAGTAGCTCCCTCCTCATGGAAACATAAACCCAGGGAGGAAAGTCCCCCCAGCCCTTAACATGCCCTATGCAGGCACAAAGCAAGGGTTAGAATCCCCAGTCACTGCATGGCAAGGCTTCCCTCATGTGCGCCTGGTCTACACGGACTAGGATCAGGTACCTCTCTGAATGTCCTGGAGACTTCCAGGATGCGCATTGGTCATTTGCTGTCACCCGGCTTGGTTTTCCAGGCCCAGAGAGGCCTGTACGTTGCTATAGTGCAGACCGAATTCTGGAAACAGAAGAAGAAAAGTGTCTGTGTCGGTAAAGAGGGCAGCCCCAAACTTGCCTGTATGCCTGTGCTTACTGAGTGTTGGTCGTACCTCTAGACCAGAATGGTCGCTCCTTGAGACTAGGACACATGCATGGTCTTTCTCAAAATTATCGCTGTCCGTCCTCAGTTTGCACACATGATGGTTCAGCGATCTGGTCCCCATCTGTCCCATGTGACTAAAAAGTGGCAGACAGAGAGTCCCTAGGACCGTTCCCACCCATCATTATCACCAACAACAGATCCCACAGTTGGAAGGTCACCTTGTCCAATCTCCTCCCCCATTCCCAAAAGATTCCCTCAGAGAGGCAGGGGCAGTGTGTGTGTGTGTGTGTGTGTGTGTGTGTGTGTGTGTATGTGTGTGTGTGTGGAGGGGGGGAATTGGGGGAAGGGGGCCAAAAGGTACAAATGTCCAGTTAAAAGTTAAATAAGTCCCGGGGATGTAATGTACAGCATGGTGATTATAGTCAACAATACTCTATTTTGTGTTTGAAAAGTTTCTGAGAGAGTAGATCTTAAAAGCTCTCATCACAAGAAAATAATTATGAACATGTGAGATGATGAATGTCAACTTATTATGGCAATCATTTTGTCATATATGCATGTATCAAATCAATGTGCTGCACACCTAAAACGAATACAGTGTCATATGTCTGTTCTATCTCAATAAAACTAAACAAAAATTGGGGGCGCCTGGGTGGCCCAGTCGGTTGAGCATCTGACTTCGACCCAGGTCAGGATCTCACAGTTTGTGAGTTCGAGCCCCGCGTTCAAGCCCCGAGTTTGAACCCAGCCTCACTCACTTTGGATTCTCTGCCTCCCTCTTTCTCTGCCCCTCCCCTTCGCATGCACTCTCTCAAAAAGAAATACAACATTAAAAAAGGGAAACTGAACAAGAACTTGTTAAAATTCTCTCAACAATCCCTTTCAGAGAGTTGTCTGCATAGCTTCTGTTTTCCATACCTCCTTTAGTAACGGTACTGAATCCCACATTCATTCCGGGACTATAATCTCAGGTAGCTGGACCCTTTGTGGTCGGATTGTGTTCAAGTTCATTTTAAGCTTACCTGGTGCCTCACCCCTTCTTTTAAAATGCTGTGGTGTTACAGAGCTTTCTAAAATATGTTGAAGGAGTTGAGGCTTTCTTGCTGAGCCAGTTTGGTGGGGTTAATCTGAGACAGGACGACGCTAACGGGCTGGGGTTGAATATTTCGATGTCGGTGAGGGTTACAGTGGGAAGCCAGGTGGAGAACATGGGGGGACCCTCTCGAGGTTGCTAAGTCAGGCCACAAAGAGAAGAGGTCAGAGTCAGGGAGGGTTTTCCATTAGGGCCCAGAGTCACAAAGAGAAGGCCCTCAGGGGCAGAGAGGGAGCGGTGGGGTCTCAAGCACCAGTGAAATTCTCTTCATGAAATGAGGCTGCCGGGTGACTGTTAGTCTCCAGCGTTCTGCTTCCTTTTCAAATCCTGGCACCCTGCCGTATGAGCACCGGAACCTGGACCCAACTACAGATGTTGCAACACCCACCAGAATAATTCTGAACCTCGTTGTCCTATGCCAGAAGACTTTGCCTATATTAAGGCATTAATTACTTCCGCGAAGCACTTCCATGTACCTAACAATGGTAGTAAAATATTGAGCGAGGTCTAGCGCACCACGGATACAGATGGAATGGAAACTGGAGTTTTGGGTGTCCACGTTACGGAAAGGTCAGTGTAATCGTATTTAGTCTCCTTTCCAACTGGCTTCTTGGCTATGCGGTGATGTTCACCAAGACTGGGAAGCTCTTCTTCTTACGGATCTCCACCCAGATCTGAGAAAATGCTGCTCTCCCCCTGACGGAAGTAGATGAGGTTAATCTTGCTTCTCTGTGTGGCTCTGGAGGGCACCCAGGATCTAGACAATGTGACTTTAGGAAATGAGGCTGCCTGTGAATCCAGTTTATTTTTGGACTCCTGAGGCTGGAACATTCACCAGAGCAAAATAAACACGTAGGAGGTAACTAATTCCGTGAACTGCCTTCTGACCACTGTTTCTCTCTCTTTGCCCTTTAATATAGTGGAAATGCCCCAGTTTGAGCTAGAAAATGAGTCTGTGCTTGTTGATGAAATCCAATTGTGTGGATAAGATGGTGTTCATAAATCCCCTGAATTCAGCCCTCTGGAATTTTCCCAGATTGAAATCAAGTACTCACCCTCCTGCCTGGCTTTCCAATTCCAAGTCAGCAGAGTTTCCCATCACACACAGCCTGTACGTGACATTTTAGTGGGAGGTTATCATAGCGTAAGGACTGTGCGAGTACTTGGGGCTTATCTAATCGGGTTTTCTTGACGCTTGTTTTATTGCATTCAAATCTCACCACCTGATCGAGTGACTGCACTGTTTAGCCAGCTGTCGGAAAAGAGAGCTTCCTGACCAATCTCTGCCCTTGTTTTAAACCCATTCTCCCGCTTTAGGTAGAGGAGTTTCTCTTCCGGGTTTGGGCTATATCATTCATTCCTGCCTTATCACTGACCTGGAAACCTGAGCCCTAAACCATCTCTCCAGTTTTAGGAAACATTGCTGAATGGGGTAGGTGTTTGGTCAAGAAGATTCTTAAGCTCCCTTTCAAGTGCTGTTCTCAAATGCGGTTGCTACAGCATTCCTGCCCACTGCCACCAAAATAAACATTCAATAAATGTTCGTGGAATAAATGAATGAGTGAAAAAAGGAACGCATGAATGAATCAATGAATAGAGTTGTCAAGTGACCACGGCCCCAAGTCCTTCTCCTAAGTTCTCCCCGGAAAACGATTCTGCTTTGGATAAAAATTCATGCAAATCGGTCCTCTGATTCCAAGCATGCTCCCTGATACGCCAGAGGTCCAGGTAGGCCAACAAATGTTACTCTGGGGGTTCTCACACCATGGAGATGTAACCGATACCCTTCAAAACAGATCGGGTTCCGGAGCGCCTGGGTGGCTCAGTCGGTTGAGCATCTGACTTCGGCCCAGGTCATGATCTCACAGTTCGTGAGTTCGAGCCCTGAGTCGGGCTCTGTGCTGACAGCTCGGAGCCTGGAGCCTGCTTTGGATTCTGGGTCTCCCTCTCTCTCTGCCCCTCCCCAGCTCATGCTCGCACTCTGTCTCTGTCAAAAATAAAAATAAACTTAAAAAAAAAAAAAACAGATCAGGTTAACACTTCCCCCCATTAAGATGGCTATTATTTAGAAAAAGGAAAGCAAGTGCTAGTGGGGATGTGGAGAACCTGGAACCCTTGTACGTTGCTGACAGAGAAGAGAAACGGTGCAGCCACTGTGGAAAACGTTCTGACAGTTCCTCAAAGAGTTAGACATAGAACTACCATGTGATCCAGCAATTAAACTTCTAGATCCTTATCCAAAAGAACTGAAGGCGGGACCTCAAACAGTTACTTGTGCATGAATGCTCATGGCAACATCACGCTCAATGGCCCAAAGGTGAAAATGACAACCAACAGGTGAATACGTAAACAAGATGTGCTTAATGGCTACGCGAAATATTATTCAGCTTTTAAAAGGGACATTTCGTGGGGCGCCTGGGTGGCGCAGTCGGTTAAGCGTCTGACTTCAGCCAGGTCACAATCTCGCGGTCCGTGAGTTCGAGCCCCTCGTCGGGCTCTGGGCTGATGGCTCGGAGCCTGGAGCCTGTTTCCGATTCTGTGTCTCCCTCTCTCTCTGCCCCTCCCCCGTTCATGCTCTGTCTCTCTCTGTCCCAAAAATAAATAAACGTTGAAAAAAAAAATTAAAAAAAAAAAAAAGAAAACGTTTTAAAAAAATAAATAAATAAATAAAATAAATAAATAAAAGGGACATTTCGATACGTGGACGATATGCACGAAACTTAAAAACATCGTGCTAAGTGAAATAAGCCAAACACAAAAGGACACGTTTCGTATGATTCCACTTTTTTAGGAAATACCTAGGGTAGGCATATTCACAGAGGCAGAAAATAGAATAGAGGTTATCAGGGGCTGAAGGGAGTGGAGAATGGGGAGTTATTATTTAAGGGGTACAGAGCCACAGGTGGGGATGATGAAAAAGTTCTGGAAATGGGTAGTGGCGATGGCTATACAATATTGCGAATGTACCTAACACCCGTGACTTGTACACTAAAAAATGGCCGCAATGGCAAATTTATGCGTATTGTAGTGCAATAAGAATTAGTGAAAATAACTAAACAAAACGAAAGGGGTATGTAAGGGACCAGAGGTAGAAGAAGGACATCAGGTAACTTTTGCCTTAAAATCCTGCTAACCACAGGGGCTGGCATTTCATGGCACTCTCTCTCATATATCAAGACCTCAAGCCTTACAACATCCCTGGGGGGGATTATTATCCCATTTCCCCAACGAATAAACTGAGGCTTAGAGACGTTGACTCACCCTACATCACGTCACTAGACAGTAGCAGAGCCGTGACTCGAACACCTGTCTTCGCACTGGAAATGCAGAGCTCTTCCAGCCTCCCCCCAGCCGCCTCCCTAGAGTGGTCCCCACATCGCTTGCAGAAAGGCTGCCCACACTTAGGACCAGCCAGCGAGGCTGATGAGGCTGGGGGGTATGAGGACCCCGAGAACAAAAGCTTGGCCTACAACCCCCAGCTGACCTCACTCTCACCCCGCCCTAGGAGAGAAGGCAGGTCCCAAAGCCAACAGCTGCACCGAAGGCATTGAAAGGCGTTCGCTTTGAAGATATATCTCGACTGTAAAATAAACAGAACCCTCAAGCCCCCCTTCCTCCTTAAGGCTTATATATTCAGGGATCTCTTCAAGGCATTTGACATCAACTTCTAATCTTCTGCACAGAGAATCGCACACTTCTCCCACGGCCCCACAGGCAGTCTTTCAAGAAAACTTTCCCACAGTTTGACGTTTGATTCCAGCATCCTTGGTGTGAAATCAGTATCTGTGGGGATCACGAGGCATTTCCCCCACCTGGTAAAATTCATGCATATCATTTTTAGTTTCTAGGTGAGGTTAATCTTTTCAGGGCCCCATTTACCACAGAGATAGCCTATACATCTCCTGATTTTATGGTCGCAGAAGTCACTACATCAAACCATCCCCCGGCTTGTTCTGAGCAAAATGATCCATCTGTGTAATTAATCTTGACCACTCTCCTGCCAAAACCGGGCATGTTCAGCGCTGCCTGTTGCTGTCCATCGCAGCTTGAAAGGTGGCAACAAAGGCCCCTCCATCCTGGTTTTCACCCCCAAGCCGTTCACCCGTGGACTTCTGTTGTTCTTGGCATTAACAGCAAGTGTGCTGTTAATTAAACTCACCAAATTGGTATTTTCAGACAGTGGCTGCCTCAGGGTGCCAAGGGCAGGCCATGCACACTCCGCCTACCGTCCATCTGGCCTTGATTTCCAGTACTCTGTCTCTGAAACAGTGAGTCTTGAGTTCCCAGGCCTGGCAGCGTGTTCTCCCAAACACCCGCCCACTGCAGCCAGGGGGCGGTAGTGGTACCTAGTGGGTAGCAATAGGGGCTCAGAGACACTGCTGGGGTTTAACCGCTGCTCCACCATGAACAAGTCCTGCAACTCAGTTTCCTCGTCTATAAAATGGTGACAGTAATAGTTTGCCCCCCTTTGAAGTGGTTGGGGTTCAACAGATTCTACCGTGTAAAGCATTTAAAATAGTATTGGCAGCAAAGTAAGAACTCAATAGAGGCCAGTCCCTACTGCTCTTAGTATTATTAATACGTACCAGGATATACAGAGCAATTCACCGAAATGCTAATCTTCAAAAATTTCCTGGCAGCACCTTGTCAACACCCACGATTTAAGTTCTCAAGGGCAATCATGTTGAGTGACCATCCTTGGCCTTCCCCAGATCCTCTATAAATCTTCAGAGGCTGCAGCAACTTGGAAGTCAAAGATTATGAATGTTCAACTGCCAGAGTTTTTGAGTCACTTACTCCTACACTGATTGTTTGAAGAGCACTTCATAATTTACAGGAAACTTTGCCCTCATAGCTCTCGTCTCCCGCCATATTGATTGAGCTCTTTGATGTCAGAGTTCTGGCGCTCCTTTTGCACATGCCTTTCTCTTTGTGTGGCATGGCTCCTTGAGGACATTTTGACTTTCCCCTATTCTCCATAACTCCTCATGTGGCTCATCCTTCTAGACCTTCATGCATTGCCTTAGGTTTCTCCTTCCTTAGGGACCTTCCCAACAGGTCTTGGCCCAGTCCGCACGACAGCATCTTGTATTCGTCACATCCCACTGTCGTCGCATGTTACTTTTCGCTGCTAGACCCTAAGTTCCTTGAGGACAGAGACCGTTATTTCTTGTGTTCTCTCTGGTCCTTACCATAGTATTTGGCATCTCAAGAGTGTTCAGGAAATAACATGAACCACCCCTTGAGGGATACAGAACTGGACAGGGAGGGTCCTTGGAGAGGAGAAGCAGTCAACATGACTGGGAAATTTGGGAATGGCTTCCCAGCATAAGTGACATGTGGAACTGAGCCTTAAAATTTTTTTTTAATATTTATTTATTTTAGAGAGAGATAGAGATAGTGTGTGAATGGGGGAAGGGGCAGAGAGATAGAGGGAGACACAGAACCCGAAGCAGGCTCTGGGCTCTAAGCCTTCAGCACAGAGCCTGACGTGGGGCTCGAACCCACAGACTATGAGATCATGACCTGAGGTGAAGTTGGTGCTTAACCAACTGAGCTACCCAGGTGCCCCTGGAACTGAGCCTTTAAAGGTGAGAATGATTTTGGCAAGCAGAAGAGGGAAAGCAAGGGTCTCCAGACTCAGCAACTGATAGGAGTGAGTGAGACTCAGGTTGGAGATCTGCTGAGGCCAAAACCTGGAGGGGTGGGGAGGTGGAGGGAGGGAGCACTGGGCTGGAAGGAGGTGGCCAGGGTCTGCCGAGAATGGGAATCTGTTAAAGTATTTGACGCAAGATAGTGTTTTAATTTTTTTAAGTTTATTTATTTTTGAGACAGAGACTGCGCACGAGCAGGGGAGCGGCAGAGACAGAGAGGGAAAGAGAGAAAATCCCAAGCAGGCTCTGTACTGTCAGCACAGAGCCCGACGTGGGGCTCGAACTTCAGAGCCGTGAGATCATGACCTGAGCCAAAATCAAGAGTTGGGCGCTTAGCCAACTGAGCCACCCAGGTGCCTGGATGGTGTTTTAGAAAGACCACACCTGAAACAGCCAGGTGTAGCGGTGCGGCCTGAGCTCACATCCGCGGAGAACTCGGACAGATAGGTCCTTGTGCTGATATAGGCACTCGCCATCTCTGGAAAGACATACTCCAGAAACTGGTATCAGCGATTGGCCCTTCACAAGGGAGCTCTTTGGGGAGACAGGCGTGGTAGGAAGACAGTTTTTGTGACATTCTGTTTGCACAGTTTCCGTTTGCCCATGTGTTTGTATTATATTTTCTAAAAGAGTACAGGTTTTAAATAGCTGGTAAAACTGAGCATGAAAAATGAATTGACAAAAGGAAAGAAAGGAAGGAGGGAAGGAAAGGAAGACAAAAGGAAAGAAAGAAATGAATCATGCATGGCAATGTGAGAAAGTAAATTGGCAGGGAGACAGCGGGGACAGGGAGGGGGAGGGGTGGTCATCGCCCACCCAGGTCTCTCCTACCCAGACGGCCAAGCCCGTGGCAGCCTTGAGCTTGCACGCTCCCAGACGCAAATTCCCAACCATCAATCTTATTTCAGGGGCGCCTGGGTGGCTCAGTTGGTTAAGCGTCCAGCTTCGACTCAGGTCATGATCTCACAGATCGTGGGTTCGAGCCCCGCGTCAGGTGCTGACGGCTCAGAGCCTGGAGCCTGCTTTGGATTCTGTGTCTCCCCCTCTCTCTGCCCCTCCCCTGCTCACGCTGTGTCTCTCTGTCTCTCAATAATAAACTTAAAAAAAAAAATCTTATTTCGAACTGTGATCCCAGCCTCGAATGTTCAACAAGGCAAATTCCTCCTCAGTTGTCATCGGAGAGATGGCTGTCGTTCCTCTGTTGACCTCCACTCTGCCTCACCCCCATCGGCGTCCCCATCGGCGTCCTCAGCTGACAGACCTCTGTGGGCAGGGTCTGCTTCCACTCAGCAGGTCACATTGCTGGGGCTCTGTGCTGAGGCCAGCCTCTCTTGGGGACACCAGTGGACACTAGCAGGAGGAAGGAGAAGAGGTGCTCCCTTCCTTGGAAAAGCACTTTGGAGTGTTGACCAGAGGCTTCCCCTCCCAGCCTCCAAAGCCTGCTGCTCTGTTTTCAGAATATTCGGAAGCTGACGACCAGGGTGAAATGCCATGTCATGTGAGAAGTCCAGATTCAGGAAGATCAAATCAACAGGGACACCTATCTGGGCTCTTACAGTGGCCTTGGGCTTGTGACGAGCTAACAGTTTTGGGCTGCCAGTGAGAGAAATTTCTAGAAAAAAATATTCACCGTATTTTTCACTCAGGGACATATCATTTAAGGTACTGATGGCAACACAAATATAGGTGTGCCTCGGTTTAAGAAAACCCAATTTTATAAAATCTGGACTTCGGAACTGGATGTTTTAAAAGAGTACATCAAACAAAAACGTAACTTTCCCAGGTCTGGTCTCAGGAAGACCTCTCCGGCCCTGTCTCCTCAATCTTGAGCAAATCATTTCACCCATCTGGGCTTTAGGTTTTCTTTTAGATCCATGGGATACATTTCAGCTGTCTCCTTAATTCTAGCAGCAAATATTTGCCCTTGGAAAACTTGTTTGATTTATTCATCGATGCCGTTACCTGTTGACCTGAAGTACATCCAGCACTGTTTCTCAAGCTGCTGGCAGCTGGTCTGAGGTCAGGTCAGCGCGGGGGGGGGGGGGGGATCTGGGGCATTTCGATCACCCAGAGCTTTAGTCTTTCAAATATTGGGGAGGGGGCTGCTTCGTTTTGCTCTAAGAACACTCCCGGTACTGCCCATCATCTCACGACCCAAGCTGGGAGGTGCCCGTGATGGGGGCCCTCTCGGTGGCAGCAGGAACCTCCTCTTTTGCACGTGAATTTGTTGAGATGAAAACCACGCTTCTGACACTCCTCGCAGACCAGCGCTTGCGTCTGTCAGTTTTTCAAAAGCCTTTGTGGATGGGAGCTGGACTCCTGCTTGCTAACAGGGATCCGAAAGCGGTTTGAAAGAACTTGAACAAATTTTTCAAGATGTGCTTGCCTTTTAGGAATATGCAGCAAATAGTAAATATCATTAAAATTAATTGCGCCGAACACACTCTCACAATTTAAATGGAATTGTCAGCTTTGCGTAATAAAAGGTTAAAATTATGCGCCGCACAAGGAATAAATTTGACCCGATTATTTGACTCAAAATTAAATTAAAGACTGAATGCACTTACATGTTAATATGTTTTACGTTGTTATATGACTTCCCTTAGAGTCATTTATATCTCAGCCATATTTCTTTAAAGCAGGTAATGTAAATTTGCTACTTCTAGTGTCTTTTACATTCCCAAAGCATACGATATTTCTTCTAAATAACTTTGTTTGCTGGTGATAATAGTTCATGCATCTTAGTATTTCTTTTTTTTTTTTTTAATGTTTATTTCTTTTTGAGGGGGGAGGGTGGGAGGCACAGAGAGATAGGGAGACACAGAATCCAAAGCAAGGTCCGGGCTCCCAGCTATCAGCAGAGAGCCCGACGCGGGGCTCGAACTCACAAACCGTGAGATCATGACCTGAACTGAAGCTGGATGCTCAACCGACTGAGCCACCCGGGCGCCCCTGCATCTTAGTATTTCTAACATTTGCTCTCTCTTTCTCTCTCAGATTCACATGGAGAACAATCTATTTCCATATGGTCTTTAATCTGGGGTGACCCTACTGGCCATCGTAGCAAATGCTGAAGATACTGATCCTTAGTCCTCCCTGTCCAACAGATCCTGTGGCGTGGAAAGACCAGACAAAAGAAAAGACCAACTGGCCCGGGCTTTTATTTAAGTCAGGCAACCCAATACGAGGGCCCTGCTCCCATTCTCAGCCCTCCACCTCTGCCTTGTTCTTCCCCTCCTCTCTGTATCCTCTTCGTACTATGCCTACTGTCCGTGGTCTTGCTCACCTGCTTGCTCTCGTGGCCCCCTCCCACACTCACCCATCTTGAAGCGCTGCCCTGCGGACAGGGTGCTCCCCATTGTAGGCCTCCATCTCTAGCCTTGGCTAGACGGATGGATGGACGGCTAAGCTTCCCTCTCACTCCCTGGGCTCAGTCTTTTGCCGAATATTTCCTATGTCTGTCATGCCCACGTGCTCAGCTCTTTGCTGAGGGTGACAGGAGGGATTCACCCCGGTCCTGGAGCACCTTTTATTCATGGCGGTGGGTGACCAGAGCACATGGATGAAACTAACAGGAGACAGAACCAAAAGACCATCACCCTGGGGTGGGTTCCTAATGTACAGGAACTTCTTAATGTGAGCAGCCCTCGGCCAAGACCACAACAAAACCATCCTGTGTGTCTACAGACCATCTAGACCCTAGAGGATGTGCATCTGCTTTCTTAGTACCGAGTCACTATGTCACGAAACGAGCTGGACTCAGAAGAGCACAGGCAGAAGGCAGTGCCACTATTTTCTCTGTGCTAAGTTGAGTGCTTCTTCTTTGCTCCTGGATGAAACCCGAGGCAGGTATTGTGGGATTAACAAACCTCATGTTTCAGATAATAAAGTGTCCAGGTCAATCCAGATATCCATTTGGCATACAATTTACAAGCCCTCGCTTCCTGCCAGATTGGGCCTGATACAAGATTAGGAACCGGAGGTGAAGTCAACTCCGTGATTGGCTTCCCTCACGACTTTCACTCCTCCTGTTGGATTCAGGCCACCCCGGAAGCGGAGGAGAGTGAAAGGAAGGGAAGCGGGAAAGAAAGGACTTGCTTGATTGTCACCATTATCATCTGCTGTCAGGCTGATTCTTCATCCTGTGCAGCATTTTTGTGGGTTCTCTGGGGGGGGTCTTCCCTCGGCACCTTGCTTAACCTCATGGGGCTCTCCAACTTGAACTCTTTCAAAGAAGTCACAGTCGTACCCAGTTGGCCACGCACCCCCCCCATGCCCGTCGCTCCTGGTATACCCCACGTTAGGGTACCTTTGCCTTTTCATCTTGTCTCTTTACTCAGCTTCCTGGCAAGGGAACTCCAACCTCCCACCTTCTCTTTGGGCTTTCCAGATGGAAGGCAGACACCAGTCTACACCCACCCAATTCTGGGCCACACAGGTGAAGCTCTCTGAGTGGTGTCTGAAGTCTCTCTCACTTTGCTTAGGTTGAAGGGAAGATGCCTTTTCTCTTCCTCCCAAGCCAGGGTGAGGACAGGGTGGTGGGGACGCCCAGCTACTGACAACTGTCTTCAAGCTAATCCTTGCTACTGGCTGCTTTGACTTCCTAATAAGTTCCTGGCCTCCTCTTTGAAACTCTTGAAGTGGGTGGCAGGCAGAGCAAGTTTTGGACCACTCCTTTGCCAGCCCCACACAGATGGTCTAGCACCCTCTTTGGGAGAGTTCTCAGCTTTGGGGCTCACCCAAATTTCAATGCAGGAAGAGGGTCACATTAATATCCTATTACAGTCACTACTTAGGAAACTATATGAGAGAATTGAAAAGTCATTTTTAGTCAGAGAGCTTGTAGAAAGCTAATTGTGCTAAATTTTGCCCTGTTTTTATCCTGCATTGATTTCTCAGGTGGGTGAGGATCACACAAAGACTACTGAACGTACCAGGGGTGTTCGGAAGGAACACTGGACACAATTACACGAACTCCTTCTATTTTTTGGAAAGGAGATTTCAAAGGAGGAAATGTGCATCTCAAATGTTCCCATGCGAGGCACTAAAAGGGACACGGGGCCTATGATACTCTGAAAGTCGGAGTTATAACAAATGCTCGTGTGACAAAGACAAGGGGCGAGTCTCTAAGGAAAGCCATGTGGTCGTAGAGTATGTCCCATCGAGCTGGGCACCCAAAGGACATGGGCATAGGATACAAGGAGACCACAGGCAGAAACACACGGAGAGGAGCAGCCCGAACCTGGAAGGAAGTAGAAGGAGAGTCAGAGGCCACAATGAGTTGAAGCTTGTGAACAGTCAGGACAGCACATGTTCTGTGTTCAATGCAAAACAAACAAACAAACAAACAAATCCACTAGGTTCCACTAGGCTCGGTTCTATGCGCTTGTATTTGAACGTGTCTGTGCATCACAAGGACTAGGTACTATTATTCTCTGTATTTTACAGGTGGGGAAATGGAGGTGTGGAGAGTTCAAGCAATTTGCCCACAGCCAGACAGCTAGAACGTGGCAAAGTCACAATTCAAACCCAGGCACCCAGGCTTTGGAGACCGCGCCCTAGACTCCCACCCGCTGCCTCTCTGTTAGTTCGTCCATTCTGAGTTCTACCAGGAGCTCTGATCCTCTGAGGGGGTGGATTGTGTTTTGCTCACATTTGTAATCCCAGGCTTTAGCTCAACGTCTGGCGTGCAGCACACCCCAAGTTTGTCCAATTGAATTAAGCAAGTGTAACAGGTAGGATGAGCGCCTCCTGTGTCCTGCTTTTGCCAAAGCCTCCAAAGGCTTTTAGAAAGTATTATCTACTTTCTAAAGAGAGGGGCCGGCCACATCCACCTTGAACTTAAGGGAGCCCGAGCAGACCCAGCAACCCCCTATTCATATGGCTTGTGGCTCTTAGGAGAGAAGAAGATTTCTTTGCAGTTGTGGCCCCACAACATCTCCATTTCCCCACCTGTAAACATGGAGGTGGGGCCCCTCCCCTTCCTCCCCGCAGCCTCCTAGGAGAAGCGAGGAGGGATCCTAGGGAACGATTGGTGGATATTAGAGTTTTCTTTTAAGGAAGGGGGTGCTTACACCTCACTTGCTGGCCAGGTCCTGGCTGATCTACCCGACCTCTGGGGCCTTCCTTGTGCTATGGCTGGACGAACACAGGAGGGCTCCTGGGAGAACTTGAAATACAGCCCTTGGGTTTGCTGGTCATTAGACTCTTCCCTCAAGTGGCCTGAAGGTAGGGGTTGGCTGAAGCCCCTACAGGTGGCTGGGAGAGGAGAGAGGGCAATGGTAGGAATGCCTTGCAATGCCCTGGCTTGAAAAGGACCACAGCCAAGAGGGCTACCAGCTTGGACGAAGGGAGCCCAGGAGCAAACTGCAGAGAGGCAGAGCTGAGGGGCATCCTAAGAGGCCATCTAAAAATGCATTGCCCCCACTGGATGGTAGTGTCTTCCTGAAAAATCCATGTGCATCTGAAATAGAGTGGGTTGGGGGGTGAGGGGAGTGATAGTGGTAGGGAGGCATACCTAATGAACCTACAAAAGGATCCCCTGGGAATTTTCCAGTGTGTGCACATTAGCAGTAAGGGGGGAGCAGTACACAGCTGAGAAAAGTACAAACCCATAGGCCCTTTTCCCTGGCATTGGCCTTGGCCCTGGCTCTGGAGTAACCAGAAGTAGCAGAGAGAGCACCGGAGGGGCAGGTCTCAGACCTGAGCTCAGGTGGTGGGCTGGAGAGAACAGAGAAGCTTCTGCTGAACGGAGGGAGCAAAGTTATGATTGGATTGTGCTGGACTTTCTAATGCTTGAAAGTGACCAGGGCACGGTAAGATCTGCTAGAGATGCCACCAAGGCATGGGGACAGGAGAGCCGACTGAATGGGCCTGAGGGAGACCGTGGAGGGAGGGACACAAAGCTACTTCCTGATTTCCTCCTACCAAATCTGGCCTGTTCAATAACCCATCACACAAGGAAGTTTCCACAATGTTAACAGGTAACACTGAGTTTTCCAATTTTAAGACACACTTTTTTTTTTTTTAACATTTTAGTATTTCTGAAATCTGGTGCCTTATAAATCCAAATGCACATTTACTATTTTTCCCCCTGAAAACATTTTTTGAATTTATGCTGTCTTAAAATATATTGCATTTTAGGACTGAGACTGTTTTGGGGAGCCATTTAGAGGTTTTACAAGTTTTCAAGTGCTCTCACTTGCATCACTGCAAGTTGAATGTCACTCTCTGACCTTCTGGCTCTAGGAAGTTGTGTTGTCCAGCCTAGGTTGGGGTGTCAGAAAAAGGGCAGGATAGGAATGAACAGTGAATGGCCGGAGACCGTAGGGCAGAAAGTACAAGGATCTCCCACGCCCATTCCCCGCAAAAGATGTCCCGGGAACCACAACACAACACAAGGTTTCAGAAACGGACCAAAGGGGGAGGTGGGGGTGAAAATCCAAGCTAGAGTAAAGGGTTGGTGGCACAGCATTGTGAGAGTGAGTCCAGAGAGATTTTAAAGGATGGAACCTTACAAATTAAAACAAAGCAAGACAAAACAAAACAACAACAAGTATCCATTCATCTATTGATGGATACTTAGGTGTTTCCTTATCTCGGCTATTGTAAATAATGCTGCAGTGAAGGGGGTGGGGGCGGCGTAGATATTTCTTCAAGATAGTGGTGTTGTTCCCTCTGGGTATATACCCAGAAGTGCGATTGCTGGATCATATGGCAGCTCTGTTTTTAATTTTTTGAGGACCCTCCGTACTGTTTTCCACAGTGGCCGCACCAGCTTACATTCCCACCGACAGCGCCCGAGGCTTCTGTCTTCTCCACATCCTCGCTGACATTTGTTATCGCTGTGAGGTGATGGATGTTAATTAAACTTACGGTGGTCATCGTTTTGCAATATATACATATATCAAATCATTATGTTGTACACCTCGGAATAATACAATGTTATATGTGAATTATACCACAATAAAACTGGAAAAATAAGCTATGGCAAAAAAAAAAAATTTTTTAAAAAGAGTTGTAAGTGCATTGGGTTGGTTCTATTGACAAAAAGGGAAGCTAAGGGGGCCAAGATAGTATAGATAGTCACAACTGTGTAAATTTAGCCTAAGAAAAAGTTAAGTTGAACACTTTAAAATAAGGTTAAGCAATTTGCTCAAAGTCCCGCAGCTAATAGCCAACGTCATGAATCACCCCCAATTTTTCTTCAATTTTATCCTTTAATGCAAAAAGCCTTTAAAATGAAAATGAAATAAGACAAAGACACATAAGGAAAATAAAGCTTAGGATGGTGATGAAATCTTGCAAAACATCTAGCTCCAGATCAGAAATACAGCCTTCTGACACAGCCACGCTTCTCATTGGGGCCAGTGACTGACCTTGACATTGCATGACAGCAGGACTTCTTGCCGAGCCTGGATAAGGCTTAAGAATCCTGCCAGAGTCACGAGTTGGGCAATAACCACCAACTGGACCTGTCTGCCCCCACAAAGTTGCCTCTACTACATGAGTTTTGCCCTCCCCGGCCTGGATGTGATCTCACAGCATCCAGGAAGAATTTAGAGGCAGATCCTAGAACCTTTGTCATAATCTCTGAGACATCATGGGGAAGGAGATCTCCCAAATTTCAAAAAGGACACAGGAGGATTGCTACTTCCTGGCAAAATTCTAGAATTGAATATTAAACAGAGGAACTGAGGCTTCTTAGAAAATAAAGATCTGAGAGTCCACAAAAACAAATCATGCAGTAGTAACCTCATAGTGTTTCTATACTAGCACATAAGGGGAATTCACAGACAGAGTCAGGCGTTGGATAAAGTTCCTTAAAAACAGGTAGAAATGTATTCATTGAATGAACGACGGTTTGGTAAACTCATACGTGATTGAAAGCCTATACCCAAAGAGAAAAAGCTGTTCCATGAGTAGGTATTAATAAATCATTGTCAAAAGAGAAGGAACATTCATTTATTTATTTTATTGCCTATATTGCAGTCAACATTCCTATTAATGATTTGAGGCGATAAAAAAATATCTGTTGGCAGAGTTAACTGACATTTCTGACAAGAACATGATTACTTGGAGAAAATAACAGATGTCTGATCTTTATTTGTGGGTAAGGATGATTTATACCCCTGTTTATGGAGAACAATGGCTTGTAGAATATCCTAATTTTTTTTTCAACGTTTATTTATTTTTGGGACAGAGAGAGACAGAGCATGAACGGGGGAGGGGCAGAGAGAGAGGGAGACACAGAATCGGAAACAGGCTCCAGGCTCTGAGCCATCAGCCCAGAGCCTGACGCGGGGCTCGAACTCACGGACCACGAGATCGTGACCTGGCTGAAGTCGGACGCTTAACCGACTGCGCCACCCAGGCGCCCCTAGAATATCCTAATTTATACCCCAAATCTTGTTTTTGGGCGAAGGGAGCAGGAACTTCCATGCTTGGAAGCTACTTTTGACTATCCCAGGTCCTTGGATGGTACATTATGGATGTTGCTTCATAGTCGTAAAATTTGTATGAAGTTCAAAGTATCATCTGATCAATCTTCGTGTAGCTTTTGGTTGTTTCTTCTGGCTAAACATCCTAAATTCTTTTAAGGTATCATATGTCGTGACATTTATAGTTTTAGCCTCCTACACTCTGTGCTCTGAACACAGTCTAGCTTATCAATGTCCTCCTTAAGACATGACACCTGATTATCAATTCCAATACTCCAGGTGGGGTTTAATCACCTAAGAGCACAGTGTAATGATGTCCAGACTTGATCTAGAAAGTATTCAAAACAGCCTAGTATCACATCAATTCTTTAGTATGTGCTTCATACATTTGGTTTCTACTGACTTGTGAACTGAAGTTCTTAGATCTTTTTCATTTGAATTGCTGTTGAGACAAGTATTCATTCTCCCCCTTGTCCCTGTTGATTTTTTGGAAACAGAATGCATGGCTATACATTTACTCCTGTTACATTTGAACTTACTAATTTTAGCTTAATACATCAGTTACAAGTTTTTAAAAATTTAAATGTATCACCAGTGTATTAGTTTAGCACAGCTCATCTGCAGTATTCAACAAAAATTTTTGTGCTTTGGATATTCTGGGCATGGCAAAAGCAACAAAATTTAGGTTACGAGTTCCAAATATTTGTAATCCGCCATAGAACCAGTATCTATTTATTTAAAGATTTTTATTTTCTATTTTTTTAAGTTCATTTATTTTTGAGAGAGAGAGAGAGCACAGGTGCGTGTACACGAGTGGGGGAGGGGCAGAGAGCGAGGGAGCGTGAGAGAGAATCCCAAGCAGGCTCTGCACTGTCAGCACATAGCCCGATGGAGGGTTCAATGTGGGGCCCAAACTCACAAACCATGAGATCATGACCTGAGCTGAAATCAAGAGTCAGATGCTTAAATGACTGAGCCACCCAGACACCCTAAAAGATTTTTAATAAGATTTTTAAATAATCTGTATACCCAAAGTGGTGCTCAAACTTGCAACCCTGAGATCACCAAGCCAGCCAGGCACCCCGAACCAGTATCTTTGAGAAGACATGATGAAGGAATTCTAGACAGTGGGAATGTATCCCTACTTCCAGCAGATTTCTCTGCAAGCATCATTTTGTGAAGCAAGGTTGTCCTGAAACAGGCCACCAAGCGTCCCCTTGCACTCTGCTTACCAGCTCCCAACCCTGCTCATTGCGGACAAAGGTTAGGTTCACGTTTTCCTAATTGTCTAAACAAGCTCTTCCAAAACTAGATCTTCCAATGACCCCGGTCCTGTCAAATGTCCTGGGTGCACATGTCAGCTCTCATGCCTTTGATGCTGGTGGCTTGAACTTTTTGCCCTACCATTAATTAATCACTGGAATGAATAAATAAGGAACAGGCAGGCATTCCTTGGGGGGGCATGGAAGCAAGAAAAAAATTCTCAGAGTGAGGAGAGGCTGATTTTTCCTAAAGCCTGGCTGTGTGACGTAGAGGAAGTCATGCCACATCTCCAAGCTTTGGTTTCTCTGTCAGCTGGGGCGGCGGGGGGGGGGGGGGGGGGGGGGCGAGGGAGGAGGTTTGGCCAGGCGCGGATGCATCTCGACCATGGGATTGGCAAAATAACCACAACTCTTCCTTTTGCATGAGAGCTATTAAAGTGGAGCATAGAGAAAAATGATTATAGTTGAACAAATAGTTGTAGAGAGTATGCTCATGTAACCACTGGGAGATCCCTTGGGAACTGCTTAAAATGCTCAGATTAAAAGTTCAACGGGGCGCCTGGGTGGCTCAGTCAGTTAAGCGTCCGACTTCAGCTCAGGTCATGATCTCACGGCTCATGAGTTCGAGCCCCGCGTCGGGCTCTGGGCTGACAGCTCCGAGCTTGGAGCCTGCTTCGGATTCTGTGTCTCCCACTCTCTCTGCCCCTCCCCTGCTTACTCTCTCTCCTTCTCAAAAATAAAATAAAAACATTAAAAAAAAATTAAAAGTTCAACGCCAAAGTGAACTCACCGATCCCAGGTTGTCAGCTCACAAGAGCTGAGGGCCCGGGGCCTCCGTCTGGCTGATTTCTCTCTTCCAAGGCTGGAAAGTGTAAATGGCCACCTGCATGCTAACTGGTCCTGCCTTGCCCCGGCTCCAAAGGAGCAGGATGGAGAACCTCCCAAAGGAACAGGAGAACAAGGGGTTTGCTGAGGTCACCGTAGGCTTCAGCCAGGGGTCCAGCCCTGCCCTCTGTCCCACTGGAAAGGCCAGCCCCAGGAAAACTTGAGAAACAGGGACACACATCTTTGGAGCTCTTCCGATCCCTCTCAGGTGTCCCTATTAGCTACCTAAACTGTCTTCTTTTTGATAAGGACAGGAATGCATTCACTGCCACTGTCACACACAATCCCAGTAAGCCGCAACCGAGAGTGAGCTGAAAAGGGCTTACAGAGTAAATGCTGGAGAACACCCTGCCAGGCCAGAAGGGAAGGAGCTCCGAAGCTGAGCGACAGCAAGAAAAGCAGAATACGTCCCTCTGCCCCCTCTCCCCTTGCCCCAGGGATGGCCGCAAGTCACTTCAGCACAGGAACCTTCCAGCAGGGCTCACCAGCTGTCATCCGTCCTCCCCTCTCCCTCCTCCAGGCCAGTCTCCCTCAGAGGTCCAGGAGTTTGGTTCAGGGGCCTGGACGCACAGCTAACAAGAAAGTGCATCCAGCAAAAACTAAACCAAACCTAAAAGTGTGCGTTTGAGTTTGCTGCTGCTCCTCACACAGGTACTACAGCAAGTTCGTGGTGGAGTCTAGGCGAGCACGGAACTCACAGCAAGACGCTTCTATGGACACCCCAAACCTTAGCTGTTGTCGTCATCGATATCAATGACGATTTAAGGCCACCTCACCGCTGAGGGGTAAATACGGCAACATCTACCACCTGCACTGTCTGTCCCTTCAACTGCTTCCTTTTTCTCCATAAGAATTAATACCATCCGACACACTGTATTTTTTCTCATTTGTTTGTGCACTGCCTGGCGACGTCCCATGGAGTGTCATGTCCATGAAGGCAGAGGCTCTGTTTGGTTCATTGCTATAGCGCATAGATCGGCGCCTGGCACACAGGAGGTTCTCAGTAAATACTTGTGGTGGATGAATGAATAAATGAATGAATGGTATTTATAACAATACTTGACACATAAGAGGTCAAGCATTGGGTAAATAAATGAATGAAGAGGATTTAGATCGGCACATAGGAAGCACTCCATGTTGAATGAATGGATTGAAGCATTTAGAATAGTAACAACACAAAGTAAACGGTAATAATCTGTTTATTATTCAAATATCAAAATTCCATCAACATGGTCTACTCCTTTCCCCCATACCCTCGAAGGACAGGAGAAGCTCCTAATTTGGCAGTGAGGGAAGGTCACATCAGCCCATTCCTGAGATCTCCTGTTTCAGAGGGCCCCAGGATAGGAACTGGGAACACAAGGACCCTGTATGGGACTGAAGGCTTTCCTTGTATGTCCATACAGAGGTTTCCGTGATTCTCATCTAATCTGACTGTGGATCTCCAAATATTTGAGGGTTACCAGTATCATCTGCTATTCCCAGATGCAACATTCCCTTCCTATCAGATTAAGGAGCACAAGAAAGGGAAGTCTCAAGACGTAAAACCTTTTTGCTGTTGGTGTTAATGAATGAAACGCCACCATTCAAGAGGTTAGCTTTTAAACCCTGAAAGTGTGTAAGCAGGATGCTTGAATTCGCAAAAAGTGTTAGGATCGCTCCAAGGATTTATCAGCTATTTACTTGTTAGTGTGAATTCGTTCGCTCCAAACTCCTTATTGATGCCAGTCTGAAGTCGAGAATTGGGGTTTTGCTTGGGACGGAAGAAAGACTGAGGGAGGGGAATTTTATAGCCAAGCCAGCAGGGGAAAGAACAGTGGAGGCGTTGTTGCAAATATTTGGGTCTTCGAATGACAGAGTCAAGCGGATAGGAGGAAAGAAGTTTGGGGGCGAGGGTGGGATCGAATGTAAATTTCTCCCAAATGAAAACCAGGCATCACCAGCGTTGACTGTGCTCATTGTGCGAGGCCAGGGAAACCAATTCTCATGACCCTGTTCCAGGGCAATGGTTTGATGCTAATTCAGTTGGGCAGCTGGAACCCAAGGGAAGCCTCTATGTAAATGTTCCTCCAAACATATTTTTTCTTTTCGCTCCTTTGAAGGGTGTCAGTTTGCAAGACTAGGTCAATACTCAAGCAGTCCAACCGAAGCATCTAAGTATACCGTGCTCTGTGGCCAGGGATTGGCCTCGATTCAGTAAACGCACAGGCCTGGCAGCATTTGCCTGCCTCTCCCCTACTTGCACGGACATTTTATTACTTCTGTAGGCGGAGCACGTCCCCTCTGCAAATTCTGGCTCTTATCTGGAAGCAGATCCCCTTGCCTTGACTCTGCAGCTACAGAGATGTTTAGGAAGCATCCACTATCCTCTGCAAGGATCAGGGGAGTTGCATGAATAAAGTTATACACAGGACCACATTTCAAGAACACTCGCCAAAGGAAACCTGAAAGTCGACCAATGAGGGGGCTGGTTTGCAAAGTTTATTTCTAGATTCTGTTCCTTGATGGGTAGTCTACAAGACCAAAGAAACCTGAAGCAAAAATGATAAATCTCCAGGGCTGCTTAGAGACCTGTGATGCCCATTTGGGCTCTCAGAAAACTTAAAGTCATCAACACAAACAACTTCCAGGTCCTTCCATGTCCTGTGCTATGTTCTAACCAAGAGGTCCACAGCCCTACCCTTAAGCCATCACCTGCCGTGGTGATGAGCCCTCACCTCACTAAAGCAATCGGTCCATGCTTGGTTAATTTTGCCTGCCAGAAAAATCCTTTATGACTGGCAAGAACAGGCAACTCAAGTTAATGATACATTTAATTTTACAGAATTAATTATGATTTTTTTTATGACAGTAGGGATAGCTCTAAGTACTCCCATTTTGGTTCTTACAAATCCATGGTGGTCACTGCTGATAAAATCCAAGTCTCAATGTCCATAAGAGTGGCCCCTCCACCCTGCACTGGATGCTGGGAGCCTTAACAACAGGCAGGTTGGACTCTGTTAGCCATGGATAACTAACAGTTACCAGTGATGCAGTATTTACCACAAGATGGGCATTACACCAGCTGCTGGCCCATACATGGATCATTCCATTCCCACCATAGCCCTTTCAAAGAGAATGGCGTTACCTCCATGTTTCAGATTAAAACCAAAAGCCAAAAAACAAAAAACTGAGGTTAGGTGACAATGTGAGTCAGCTGAGACTTGAAGCCCAATGGGTTTGATTTCTAAGTTCAGGCCCCACACATAATGTTCCCGCTGAGGGTGGTCCTATCCCCAGCCAGTCTGCATGGACCCTTCAGGGCTGGGCTGGATGACGGCAACAAAGGGAGTTCTCAGCTGACCACAAAACGGCCCGATTGCGGCCATCACAAGGTCATTTCCGTTCTGATTTCTCCGCAGCCTAGTGGAAATGTGACCTGCCAACTGTCAATGCCTGAAAGGGATTCCAAGAAAGCACTAATATGCAATGGCATTTCTGGATTCTCTTAAAACTTGTGATGCACACCTTTATCTTTTATATAACATTGAGTTGAATAACAGACTTGCCAAGTTAGTTGGGACTTTGAAGATCATCTAGTCCAGGCTTCTTCCTGATGTACCCGTTGGGAATAACTTTACAAAGAAGGAACTGAAAATTGATGGAAACCAACCAAACATGAACATGGACGTGAACGTGGCTGGCAGGGCTGGAATAATTGCTTTTGCTATCCAGCACCTTTGGGGAAGACAAGAGAACCTGAGGTCCGGTTGTTTCCTTGGAAGGATTTAGAGCGTGGGGAAATGAACAGAGCTGAGTTGGAATCCTACTGAGCTCTGGCAGTCTGTCTCAAAGTCTCCACGAACCAGCTCCCGTTCCACAGCTCTGTATATTGAGGCAAAGGATAGAGAAATATCCCTGAGCATATAGAAGGTTCCCTGCTAGCTACATGGAGCTAAGAAGAAAACTATCACCCACACTTTTCCTAGAAACCATTCAAGATGAGAAAGGTGGGGTCAGTGACAGTCCCTACTGTGTGAGGATGACCGCTACCCTTTCAGGAACCCCAGCTGTCTGGATACCCTTCCATTTCCTGAGCAGTTGTCTGCTTCCTCCTAAGTTAGTTCGCATCTGCAAGCCCCAGGTTTCTTAAAGTCTGCAGAAAGAGAATAACAAATGTATTTCTCTCCCAGGATTCCCGTGAGGGTAAAATAAGACAATCTTAGTAAAACTTGTGAAAATAAACTTGGGAAAGACCTCGGCACGTAGAAAGCCCTCAGCTTACACTGCCTGCCATCATTATTATCACTCTACCTACTGGCAAAAACTAGACACGTCTTAGGGAAATACTTTTCGAAAAAAAGGGGGAAGCTTTATATTGTGTTTCACTTTCTTTTTTTTTCCCCTTGCATTGTTGTTGCTGTTGTTTTTTTTTGTTTTTTGTTTTTTAATATAATGTATTGTCAAATTGGCTAACGTACTGTGTGTAGTGTGCTCTTGGTTTTGGGGGTAGATTCCCATGGTTCATGGCTTACATACAACACCCAGTCCTCACTTTCTCTTTTAAATTTTCTTGAACCATCTAATGTACCAGTTTTCTTATAATTCAGGCTATGGGGTATTTAGAACTGATGATGAGATTGAACTTGATTGAGATTGTAGATGTGACCCCAGCCCAATGGGGGTGGGGGGACAGCAAGGAGAGGAGAAGGTGAGAATATAAATGAGGGAATTTTAGGGATTCTTGTCTCGTTTCCTAAATACCTCAACTGAGAGGGACTATTTCTGCAATGTTTTTTCCTCAGAGGAAATTTTACAGTGTCCTTAGTTAATGTTATTAATGATCTATCACTGATTGAGGATTTAATGTGCTTAATCCCTGCGTACATGATCTCTCTTGATCCTTACAACCACTGGTTGAGATGGGCTAATTTGTCCCATGCCACAGCTTGCAGGGCTGGGATTTGAACCCATTTTTATCTTACCCCAAGGCTCAGGCTCTCAACCACCCCACTATACTAGAAGCTCACTGGAAAGACAGTGGATCTGGGCCCTATGGTCAGGTTCAGACCAATGAAGCTGAGAAAGAAAGGAGTATGTCACTGTGCTATTACCCAGAATACCTGCCCTGGGAAACCTAGGGATCTTTGAATAAATCTCTTTAATAAAGAATGGTTCTTTGAAAAACAGTGTTGCCGGAATCGGGCTCTAAGGAGCCCCGCCGGGCAGGTGATAGGAGCAGCTTCTATGGGGAAGTTTCACCGAGACAGACTTCAAACTGGCCAGACCTGAGGTGATTCACTTCTGGGAACAAGAAGGCACATCCAAACAGCCTCCAGGGTCACCTATTGTGAAAACCGTCTGGGATCCCGCCATCATCCCAGGATATAAGGGCAGGGGGCGCTGAGAGAGGGCCCGCAGCCCCAGGCTCCATCACTTCTTCCATCCACCCCAAATACAAATGATAAAAATAACATTTGATAGGGACAACTAATATTTTCTTAACCTTGTTTAGAGTAAATGAAATCATCTTGAAAAATTTTTAAAAAATTTTTTAATACATTGTTGGAAGCTTATCTATTTATTTATTTTGAGAGAGAGAAAGCATGAGTAAGGGAGGGACAGAGGCGGGGGTGGGGGTGGGGGGTAGCGAGAGAATCCCAAGCAGGCTCAACACTGTCAGCACAGAGCCCAAAGCAGGGCTTGATCTCCCGAACCATGAGATCATGACTTGAGCCGAAGCCGGACACTTAACCGACTGAGCCACCCAGGCACCCCTTGAAAATTTTTAGGTGGAGTAATATGAAATCTGTTTTTTCAAATGCAGCTTTAAGGTAAGACCCCAGGGCTGGCCTCCTTACTGCCCTCATCCATGTTTTTACTTCATGTCCCTCCTGGTTTCCAGAGCTGAAGCCAGATGAAGCCTCACTGAGAACAAAACAGTTTGCTGACTATCTTCAGGATGTAGGGGAAGGCTGGAGAGACAAGTCATCAGGGAAGAGAACTCTCTGGTCGCAGGTGGGGTACAGATGGAAGAGAGGTGACAACAGATATACAGGGACAAAACAGCACTCATCACAAAGGCCCTGCTTTACGCACTTCTCTGAGAAGCATCTGTGAAAGAGAGTTGGTACTTCGACAGCAACCACTATCCAATTCTTTCTACAAAAGGTAACATCTTGACCCAAGAGCTTAGAAAACGTAGACTGTTTTTAAGTGTCTTTATTCTGCCCTCATACATTTGGTTATGGTTTTTCTCTCCCTACATTTGATCAGTTGTCTACCAGGGTACGGAATTCTACTTTGGAAATCACCTCCTTCAGGCTCTCGAAACCTTGCTCCAATGTCCTCCAGGATCCCCTGTTGCTCCTGAGAAGTTTAAAGACATTCTGTTTCTTTTTTGTTTTTTAAGTTTATTTATTTATTTTGAGAGAGGGACAGAGAAACTGCACGTGTGAGTAGGGGGAGGGGCAGAGACAGGGGAGGGAGAGAATTCCAAGGGGGCTCCATGTGCTGTGAGTGCAAAGCCTGATGCGGGGCTCGAACCCACGAACCCTGAGATCGTGACGGAGCTGGAATGAAGAGTCGGATGGGCACCTGACTGAGCCACCCAGGCACCCCAAGAAGTTTTGTTTCTTAATACTGAGTGTCTAGTTCTTGAGGATCTTCTCTTTATTCCCAACTTCCGAAATCTGACAATGATGTGTCTTGATAAGAATCTATCTTTACCTACTGGCCTGGCATCAGGTGGGCCCTTTCTGTCTGGGAATCTATATTCTTCAATGCTGGGAAACATCTGTCAGTTATTTCATTGAATATTTCCTCTCTCTGCCTTCTTCGTCTGGATTTTTTTTTTTTTTTTTAATTTGGATGTTCATCTTCCTAGACCAGCAATTTTCAACGACTCTCCTACACTAATCCTTAGATTTTTCTTTCTTCTTCCTATTTTCTTTGTCTTTTGGCTTTACTTTTTCGGTTTTTTTTTTTGTTGAATCCTTCATTTCTACTATCATATTGTTAAATTTTCAAAAGCCTATATTTGTTGTTTCCTAAAGGACTCCTTTAAAAAAATAGCTACCTCTTCTTGTTTCACAGATGAAATATTTTTTTCTTACCTCTCCAAGAGTATTCATGTTAGTTCTTTCCCCAGTTGGAGTTTTCCCACATGGACTCTTTTTCCTCAAAGACTGTTATTTCTTCCAGTTTATTTTCATCTCCGTCTTTCTTCTGATATATGCCCATCCTTGACTGTCCATGTTTATAAGGAAGGGAAACTGCATCCACGGTGAGATTTGCTAAAAAGCAGCGGTTCTCAACTTCAGTGTGTACTTGAGGGTCTTAAGATTTCAGGGCCCCACCCCTAGTGGTTCTGATTCTGTTAAGTCTGGAGTGGGGTGCAAGAATTTGCATGAAAAAAAATTTTTTTTAAGTTTATTTATTTATTTTTGAGAGAGCGAGAGCACTCACTGGGAAGGAGCAGAGAGAGAAGGAGAGAGAAGATCCCAAGCAGGCTACACAATTTCAGCACAGAGTCTGATGTGGGGCTCAGACTCACCACCTGTGAGATCATGACCTGAGCCAAAGCCCGACACTTAACTGACTGAGCCACCCAGGGGTCCCAAGATTTTGCATCTTTATCAGGTGCCTAGGTGGTGCTGAACCACTGATCTGACTGGTTGTTTTCTTGGGGACTTTCCAAGATTATCCTGAGGTATTTCTCTTTGGGCTGGCCAGGTTCCTCAGACAAGGGCCTCCCAATCTCATGCTCAGGGTCTAGGCCTGGCTCCAGTATTTTCTTAGCCTAAGAGGGCCGGGAGGGAGGATCTCATCATTAGATATGTAAATGGCCATTTGACCCGCCTCTTTTATTGGGGTGTTCTTGCCACAGCTACTTCTGGAGTCTTCCAGTCCAGAGGCTCTCTGTTTCACACTCCCCAGAGGTAGACACGTCTCGACCTGTGCCAGTGTGGGGAGGGATAGTCCCTCAGCTGGGCAATGTGGAAGAAGAAATCTGGGGATCTAAATGCTCCCTAAGCAGACCGTCAGCTGATGCTTTTAGAGCCCCACCATTACTACCTAGTTACCAGATCCCCAGTTTTGGGGGGAGGGGTGCAAGGGACAGTAGGTTTGATTCTCACTTCCCAGTCTGCCAGCATCAGATTCCCCTTTCTTGGGCTTACAAACCCAACTGCCCTTGTTTTCCAGCTTCCAGCATCCAAGATTCTGTTGTTCCTGTCAGCTGCTTAATTTCCTCTGACCTTATGGGTTTCTACCCCTTTTATGCCCCCAAAGGCTTTCAAGAGGACAGGGAAATAAATGAAAATGTTCAATCTAACTTTCCCCCAAAAGTCCCGCACCGCACTATGAAAAGATTTCGTTTGGTATTAACTTCAAACCATTCTGAGCTATTTGTATTTGTAAAGACAGATGTGGCCTCATTGTGACGATTTCGGGTTTATGGGCTATTTTTTTCTTTCTGTTGTAAAGAAAGCTTCCTATTTCAAAATTATGTTGTTTTAAGCACATCTCTAATAATGACCCCTAGAAGAAAATATGGAGACTCTCACTCCTCTGGCTTCTCAGACTTCTATTAATTAGCAAATGCCCTCAAGAAACAGTGAAGCTCTAAATCAGATTCATTTTGAGATTCCATGTAACATATTCAAGTTGTCAGAATTTTTACAATGCGTCTAATGAAGTGCTCAGCATAATGAATTGTACAATTATAACAAAATGGGGTTCTAATGAGCAATTCTCATTCCAAGCAAGAACATTCCAGGGTCTTTTTATTCTCCTTCTCTCAAACTGGAGGCTAACAAGTAGTTATGAAAAAAAATTAATAGGGAGTATGTAGCACAGCACTCAGTTGAAATGACTCTTACAAACTGAGTTTTGCTCTAAGTTTGTAGGTGGCAATATAGCTTTAAAAATGGGTTCTCAGGGCTGTTGGTGGGAATGTAAATTGGTGCAGCAACTCTGGAAAACAGTATGGAGGCTCCTCAGAAGGTTAAAAGTAGAACTACTATATGACCCAGCAATCCTACTTCTGGGTATATTCAAAGGATATATATATCCAAAGGAAATGAAAATAGGATTACTGTAGTTTACTCATCTGTTTGTTGCAGCATTATTTACAATACAGAGACAATATTCATGTCTGTCAATGGATGAATGGATAAAGAAGATATTGGTGTGTGTGTGTGTGTGTGTGTGTGTGTGTGTGTGTGTGTGTGATGGAATATTATTTGGCCATGAAAAAAGGGAAACCCTGCCATTTATGACAACATGGATGGACATGTAGGGCATTTTGCTAAGTGAAATAAGACAGAGAAAGACAAATACTGTATGATTTCACTTGTATGTGGAGTCTAAAATAGCTGAACTCTTAGGAAATACAGAATAGAATAGTGGTTATCAAGGGCTGGGCGGGAATGGGGGGGGGAATGGAGAGATATTGGTCAAAGGTTACAAACTTCCAATTATAAGATGAATAAGCTCTAGGGATTTAATGTAGAGCATGGTGATTTTAGTTAATAATTCTGTATTATGTATTTTAAAGCTTGTAAGAGAGTAGATTTTCAATGTTTTTACCACAACAGAGAAATTATGTGGCATGATGGAGGTATTAATTAATTCTATGGTAGCAATAATTTTGTAATATATAAGTGTATCAAAATCAACATGTTATACACCTTACACTAAGGTCTCAGGTATGGTCCCAAGATCCTTCCTGATCCACATATATGAGACGGAGCTGTATGGATGCGGAGGTCAGGCAGAAATTATTCACTAGCTGCCCTTGGCTGTGAATTGTGTCTCTTCCATGGAACACACTACCCTTCCCTTCTGTCCTATGAATTTGTGGTCTCATGTGACAATAGAAAGGTAAATGGCCCAGAGGTTCTTCATTGCCATCAAAGATCTGAGGCTGAAATGTCTGTGAATCATTGCTCTAGTTAAAAGCTTCCCGTTGCTGAATGCCCATCTTGTATGCACTGCAATCACTACATTAGATGATTTGCCGGGAGTGATTTTGTATTCTTACAATAATCTGCAAGGTGCGTATTGTACAGACGAGAAAAGCTGAAGCTTTGCGATGCTAAGGGAAATGGCCGAAGTCTATAGACAAAAAGAACCAGAGGCAGGCGTGCCTGGCTCCACACTCCAGCCAGACTTTAAGGAGCCTCCATCTTGGCTGGAGTCTCCCTGGTTTTCTTACTAATCCTCTCTGTGACCCAGATGAATCTGTTTGCTCCCTGTCTGCTTCCGGGATCCTGCTTTGTACAGCTCCAGGGGCGTGGATCACGTTATGGCCTAGACATTTGTAATGTAGGAGCTCCGCTTTGACTGTCTGCTTTCCTCACTGGGATGGTGAGGAATAATAAAAAATTATCACTGTTATTGATTAGAGTGCTTCTGCTGCAAAGAATAGGAAACTCCAATGTGACCAGCTTACAAAAGTAAAGAAAATGGATTATCTCATGGAAAAGAAGTCTTGGTAAAGAACACCCATAAGCACGGTAAAGTGGATGACTTCACAATGCCACCAGAGTCCTATGTTCCTTCTGTCGTCTTGCTCTGCCATTCTCAGGGCACTGGCATTGCTTCAGCTGGGCTTCCCCGGGGCTGTAAGGGGGCGACTGCTATTCCAGGAGTCACATCCAGACACAACAGCAGCAGGTTGAAGAAGAGAAACGATCGGTGTTACCGCTCTTCCAAATCAAAGTGACAAGAAAACGTAGGAAAAAAGCTCCTTCGTGTGGACCCTAGAAATGATTTTTTGGATATGCCATCTAAAGCACAAGTGATGAAATAAAAAACACGCGGACATCGAACTAAAAAGCTTCTGTACAACAAAAGAAATGATTGGCAAATGAAAAGGCAACCTAGAGAATGAGAGAAAATATTTGCGAGCCATGTATGTGTAAAGGGTTGATATCCAAAATATATAAAGAACTCCTATAACTCAATAGCAGAAATCAAAATAATCCAATAAAAAATGGGCAAAGGACCTGAATAGACATTTTTCCGAAGAAGACATACATATGGCCAACAGGCACATGAAAGGTGCTCACCATCACTAATCATCAGGGAAGCGCAAATCAAAACCACAATGAGGTACCACCTCACACCTGGTAGAATGCTTATTATCAAAAAAGACAAGACACAACAAATGCTGGCGAGGCTGTGAAGGAGAGGGGACCCTTATGCACTGTCGGTGGGGATGTAAAATGCTGCAGCCACTATGAAAACCAAGATGGAGGGTCCTCAAAAAATTAAAAAAAGAACTGCCATATAATCCAGCAATCTCACTTCTGGGTATATATCCAAAAGAAATGAAATCACTGTGTCGAAGAGATATCTGCACCCCTATGTTTGTTGTAGCGCTATTTAGAACACCAAGACATGGAAATAACCTAAGTTTCCATTGACAGTCCATTGACAGATGAATGGGTGAAGAAAACAATATACATAACAGATATATCCATATATACATAATGAATATGTATATAATATTTATTTATTTGTCTGTTTAGGTAGTTAGCTATGTAGTGAAATGGTGTCCAGCCACAAAAAGAAGGAAATCTTGCGATTTGCAACAACATGGATGGACCTTGAGGACATTGAGCTAAGTGAAATAAGTCAGACAGAGATAGATAAATACTATATGATCTCACTCATATGTGGAATTTAAAAAACAAACAAGCAGATAAAAATCCCAGACTCATAGAAGAAGAGATCAGATTTGTGGTTACCAGAGGCAGGGAGTGGGGGGGGGGGGGATCTTGACAAAGGTGGTCAAAGGTATAAACTTCCAGATATAAGATAAACAAGTACTGGGGTCATGTACAACATTACGACCATAGTTAACACTGTTGTATGATGTATTTGAAAGTTATTGAGAGAGTAGATCCTAAAAGTGCTGCTCATAAGGGAAGAAAACACATTTTTTTTGGTATCTGTATGAGAAGATAGATGTTACCTAAACTTATTGTAATTACTTTGCCATATATGTGAGTCAAGTCAATGTGCTGAGCATTTAAACTTCTATAGCACTGAATGTCAATTATATCGCAATAAAACTGAAGGAAAATAATCAAGGTGCTATTTCCAACAAGTCCCCACGTAGGCCTGTACTTACACCTCATTGGTTAGAACTGGGTCAACCTTAAGCCCATCACTAACAAGAGGTCCAGTTTTTGTGATTATATCAGACTAGTTTGGGTTTGCTCCTGAGTCAGGTTAGGAAAACGTGGCCAGCTGGACAAAACCAGGGCTCTGACAGCAAGGAGTAAGGAAAGGACCGGCCTTTGGATTGACGACTGACAGCAACTTCTACTCAAGTGAAGTGTGTTTAAACTTCTCTGAAGACAGATCACATAAAAATCAAGATTTTCATGTTTCTGTGTTTTCTACCTGTTCTTTTGACTGGGGAAATAGGTCTGAAAGGGATTGGCTGGGACCTCTGTTGAAGAGCTGCAAAGAAACTAGGGAAACTTCATCTATGTTAGGACTCCAACTAAATCTCCATGCGTTTGGAAAGTGCTGTCATAGAGAAGTGCATTAACTATCAATATTTCAGGGCAGCAATAGGACTGAGAATCCACGAAGAAATGGATATTTGTCTCTTAGGTTAAAGATTAAGCTACAGGCTGTCATCAGCTGATGAGAAACAAGTTGAAGGCTGTGCCAAAGACGACATACAAAAAGAGTCACTGCAACTGCCTGAAATCTAATTTTGGGGTTCCGAGCTACACCGTGGAGTTTCCAGTTGCTCTGGTTCTCCCAACAGCACTTGGACAGAGTTCTCTGCCAGGCTGACAAGTGATGCCTCCTGCAACTCTCCTTACCCGTTATAGTTCCATCAGTAGGGGGTTGGCTCAGTTCAGTAAAGTGGGTCATATAGAGACATTTGATTCTCCTGTGTTACTCTTGCAGAAACTGAAGAGTCATTATCTGTCATTTAGATGTCCACTGACCTCAGCCAACAATCAAATACATGGAAAAGAAAACATCTCTTTTAATAACATAAATCTGATTATGTTACTACCTATTCAAAAAGGTTTCATGGCATCCTTTTGTCTGTGGAACAAAATGCAAACTATTCACCCAAACATCCAAGACCCTTGGGAATCTAGTTTCTCTTCCCCCTCCAGTCTTGTTGCCTCCAGTCTTGCCAGATCCCTTGGTGTTTCTGAAGGTAGGAACTTTCACATTTCTGTGCCTTGTCTAAACTCACTGCTTTATTTCGACCATTTTGATGATACCTAGTCATCATTTAAGACCCTGAACAAACTCAGTTCCTCTAGAAGACTTTGCTTATCCTGTGTTGATTAATCAGAATGAATCAATCTCATCTCTATGGGCTTCCCTTTGCGTTTCCACTTCTGTTTAATGCTTTTGACAGTTGTCCCCTAAGTGTCTTCTGGTCAATCTGGGCCATTAATTCCTAGACAGGAGATCAGCTGTATCTTCATCGACCCTATTTCTTCTTTCTGGGCACACAGGGAGACCTCACCCAGTTTCCCTTGAAGTTAGTTTGAGGTTATGTGTTTGGGTTCTGACTGATGGACTTGGGTAGAAATATAAGCATCTTCCAGGAAGGTCTTTAGAAAGCTAGTCTTTAATAATACCTGATGAGCCTCCAGTCCTGTTTTGACCTTCTGTGGATCAAGGCCAGAATCACAGGCTAAAAGGAGCCTGGATCCCTAAGCGATTGCTCGTAAGACAGCTACCTATGGGAGAGCTGCCTATCCTCCCTGGAGATTGTGTGAGTGAGGAATAAACCACTAGTACACCAGGCCGTGGAGATTTGGGGATTTCTTGTTATTGCCATATCACCTAGCTTTTCTTGACTAATACAATTCCTAACGTAGAGGGGATCATGTATTATTCATTTTTTATTCCCCCTGGTGCTCAGTGCTTTGCATGCCTTTCCAAAGCGAAACGAAGAGTGAATAAAATACCTGTCCTAAAAATTATATATTTTCATCTAAGAAAGGACTGAAATTCCCTTAAGAGCAACATGTCTGTTTTCTGTGAACATGAGATTAATGATTTAACAAACATGTGTTTCTGGTATTTTCTGGCAGACTTCAGCAATGAGAGTGAGGGGAAGGTGGGTGGAAAGGGTTGCTGCAAGGAACAACCCCATGGTGGTTCTCCCAGTGGTTGGCTTTCCTCCTCCTTCAGGACACGGCTTATCGTCCACCTCTGCAGCAAGACCTTCACAGGTCACCCCACTGTAGGAATCCCACTTCTCTAATATTCTCTATCTTAGCAGTTATCTTCATAGAGTTTGCCCCGGACTTGAAGTATTTGCTTGGTTTGTTTGAATTCCAGATCAGACAGGAAGCTCTGTAAGGGAAGCAACCACCTCTGTCTTGTTCACTATTGTTTCCAGGTACCGAAAGTATGTGTGGTTCATGGTAGGCACACATGTATGATGATGAGTAAGGGAAGGAAGGAGACAGAAGAACCATGGAGTAACAAAATCACTATCTAGTGGTGGTCGTGGTAGTGGGTCCCAACAGCTCACATTTCAAGACCCCCGAAGTCACAGTTGTACACAGCAAAATAACTAATGCTACTTCCCAGAAGAGTTAAAATTATGTTCAGGAAAATATACTGAAGAAGAAACATGACCGATGCACTAAAAATATGTCCACATGGCATGGTTCAAACACATTTTCACATTTATAGAAAGAAGTCTTAGTTAACTGGAAAAATTATCCAACCCAACACAATTCCTCAAAGGGTCAAAATAAGTACGATATCGCTAATCATTCGTTCACCAATCCATTATCATTGCTCAACAAATATTTACTCTGTGTCTAGTACACACAGAATACAGAATATTTCCAGAAGTTGCTGGGAATTCTAAGCAATAGATGACATGCTCCTTCCTCCTCCTCTTCAGTGATTTATATATAATTGAAAACATAAAGGAAAGAGACTCTTGTCTCTTAGTTACATCAAGACCAGGTGCCGTGGTCCTATTTCCATTTTGAGTCCAGTGTTGCACCTGACCTGGAACCCTAAGGAAAGTGAATTTTATACTAACCACAATCCCTATTCTCAAATCCCTGCCTGTAGCCACCCCTACCTCCTTCTATAGTACTTTTCATGAAAAGATGCAATGCATTCTACATAGTAAATACTCAGTCAATATTTGCTATGTGGTTAAACAAAAACACCCACAGAGCTCACATTTCTATGGATTTCCCCTCGTGAAGAGAACACATCTCCCCTCTCTTGTGCTCTACCAAAGGACTGGTCTCCACATTGTCACTCAGTTCCTGTAATCTGTGGGTCAAAGGCCAGCAGTATTTCCTGAAACCCTCATGGTCACTAGGACCTTCTAGAGCCATTGCCAGCTTGTCTCCCAGACTTGCCAAAATGGCTGCCTGCCCCCTCTCCCCATTCTGAAACGGCGGCTCCATCCTGGAATCTGGGGTGAGGTTCTGAGAGGCAGAGGCTTTTCTTCCTTGATGCCTATCTCAAGTGTAAAGCAAGTTGAATATTTCTGTTGACTTTTTAAACTCAAGTGATTCCAATGTGTTCCCTAGGAGGCAGCTTAGTAAAATAGAAAGAGCCCTGAATCCACAGTCCAGAAAACTTGTTTTCGTGTTCTGGGACTGCCCATAACTAACTGTGTGATCTAGGGCACACAGGGTCTTAACCTCTCTGGGTTGGACCAAAAGGTCATCACCTTTCAACTCTTAAAAACTACAAATGTGTTTTTCATCCAAGAAAATATCTCATATGGCAAGGTGTGCCTTTGATGTTTCTTAGTCTCGGTATTCACTTGACACGCGGGGCTTTATTTCTACGGAGGCTTTTCTAGAAAATAGGATGTTTAAATCAATAAGTCTTATGGTATTATTTAAGTTAAACAAACAGCAATTTTGAACAGAAGCTGATTTGAACGCCTTGAATTTATTTGCACGTGAGATGATAATTAGCTGCATAATCCACTGCTTTGTTCAAGGCTTGTGCTGAAATCCCATGTCCCTGGACTGTGATTAGACTTCCTAATAATCCAAAGGGCTGTTCAGAGATTATCTCCACTTCACTCTGGAGATGGGCATCTGAAGGATACTCTCCCCCGAGCTTCCTGAATATGAAGAAACAGCACTTACAAATCCTTCATTAAGTAACTATTTAACTATCAAGGTCATGAAACTGAATGAAATGAAGCACTCAGTCAATCATTAAAGATAGGCTTTTTAAGCAACGCTCATTGTTACTGTCATTACTTCTGCTATCAGGAGGGGAAAGAAATCACTACCTCGTTTCTTTTTGCCAATGGGAAAGTAGCTTCAGTGGGTTCTGGATCTAGACCTGGAGAGTTTTTCGAAGTCATAGAAGTTAATGTGGAGATACAGACTCCCGGCAAGAAGACTGACAGGTGACCAGGGATGGTCTCTGCTCTGAACTAGTGGGGATGTCTGGCCCGTCCCCGTTTTCTCAAGTGGGCTCGTCTGGTGACACGTTCTCCCAGTGAGCCTTCCCTGTACGTTCTTTTTTGTTTCTTAAGCCACCATCTGGAAGCTGCTCACGATGCTGGTCCAGCCTAAGGGGAAATCACTCCCTCTCCATCAACACCCACCAGGCAAAAATAATCAGATATCAATTACTTGGCTGAGGGAGTGAACAGTTGCTAATTAGAAAGGGACTGCTTTCCTTCGTGAATTGATAATTTGGCTTATTATAGTAAAAATAAGTTTTAAAGTTTGTTTCCTCAGGAGAGACATGGCATAAACTGAAGGGAAGAGTGGGAAAGGTCAGGCATGGGAGGTTTCTCCTGCAGGATTTCTTCCCAATGCTCTCAATCCATAAAGCCTCTGGCTATTTCTCAGAGGCATTTCAAGGGATCCCACCACCTGTCTAGGTCTCAGGATTGGTGAACGGCTTAGCCATGCTTTTGGGAGACACAGGTGGACAGGTGCCACCGTTGTTGTATTTTGCACATGCTGTGTAAATGACTAACGTAGCCACCCTCCCCTTCCTCCAACGTAGCAGAGAGACAAAGCGGTGGGTCCTCCACTTTGGGCAGGAGGTCATTTATGCCAGAATGCCAAAATGACATGATGAAGTCACCTGTGGTTCACCGTGGTTTCGTCCTAACCTCACAAGGAGGCGGGGGGGGGGGGGGGAGGCTAAGAGGCTACAGTGTATTGCCCCGTTTTCTCCTCTGTTCCTTTACCTCTAGGAAATGGTATTTCAATGGGCTCAATATGTGCCAGGAATTACTTCAAGGGCTTAACACGTATTAACTCCTTTTATCCTGACAACAGCCTATGTGGCAAGGGCCATCCCTGCCCCACTTTAAAGATGAGGTAAATGAGACACAGAGGATTTAAGTAACATGGCCAGATTCACAACTTGTAGGTGGCAGTGTCAGGATTCAAACCCAGGCTCCCTGACCCCACTGCCCATGCTCTCTACCATTTCACAAATTGAAATTAATGAGTAGGTGCTAACTTTCAGCTATGTGATGATACTAAGAACACCAGCGAGGAAAAACCACAGATACGGTCTTGTGCTTTCGGATCAGTTGCCTTTAGAGACTGCTCTAGTTGGCGCCGAAAAAACTACAGACGAACAAAGCTGGGCTGCTTTGTTCACTCCTTGAAATCTACCCTCCGCCTCCAGCCCAGGTCTCTGCTACCTGCCTACCTGGGAAGCCCACATCTCTTCACAGTCCTAACCTGTATCGTCCATCGACGCAAGTTCTCCCAATTGCTGGTCCTCGAGGCAACGATCTCGGCTCTGGGTTCTCCCCACTGGATGCACAGGGACTCCTGATCCCCTCCCCTCTTTCCCGAAAGGCATTCAGCTGCTGGCTTTCTTCCCTCACTTCAAGTTTCTCCTCACTAAGCATCTCATCCCATACAGTCTCTTTTCTTTGACTATGCACTGTTTGCTTCAACATAAATAGAAAAAAGGCCAAATTCTGACCACCCAATCCAGGCCCCTGCGGGTCACGTGCCGGGGTCCATGACCCAGCTGTCTCTCCGCCTGTGGGTCTTCTTGGTCTATCTGGCCCTCTTGCTTCCTCTCCACCTGCAGGATAGATGCCCCGTGGTGGGCTATACAGGGAGAGAAAAGCCGGGCACAACCAGAGACCAGGAGGGGCATCTCACAGTGGGAAATGGGCACAGCGTCCTGAGTCTATTACATCATTGCTGCTATTAAGGAATGACCAATACCTGTCCACGAGTCACGGGCAGGAAGCTGAGCGGAGTTTCCAGAGCATGACATCGGAAATTCATTTAATTCAGACAAATAGAGGCAAACGTTAGACTAAATGAGAGAATGTTAAGAAATAGATGACTAACCGGCCGCCTAAAGTTGCCGTAGCTGCCGGACCTGGCAGTCCCCACCAAAGCGACTGTTTGTCCCCCAAGCCTCGACAGTTGCTGGCTTCCTTGAGTTCTCCTTTCCTTCACGTTCGGTCGGCAGGTCCTGTCGGCACCACCTCCAACGAACGTCCTAAAGCTTTCACGTATCTGCATCTCCGTTTCTGCCTCCCAGTCCACGCCACCCTCCTCTCTGCCCGCACTCTCCCTCCAACGTCCCGGTTCCACATCACCCTTTCCCGTCCACCGTCCACACAACGGCCAGAGCAAGCTTTTAAAAACACACAGTGGATCTTGTGACTACCCTGTTCAAGGCCTTCCAAAATCCCTAGACTGCATAACGGAATAAAACCCAACCTCCTTGCCATAGCTTGCAGGCCTCTGCAGTTCTGGACGCTGCCAGCCTTTCTGACCTCACCACGTGTCACTCTCTCTCTTGGTCCCCAAACCGCAGCCACACCAGACTTTGTCTCTTCACTGTGCTCACCTCTGGGCCCCTGCTCTGGCCGCTGTTCCCTCTGCGTGGAGGACTCTTTCCCGAGTAACCAAGTGGTTAGCAACTTCTCATCACGCGGGCCTCAGCTCAGACGGTGTCTAGAAAAATCACAACATTCCACAGGTTAGAACAGCGCAGCTCCCACCAGTGTTGGACGGCAGTGTTTCCTAAGTGGCTTCTGAGTAAGTCTACGAATCCACCAGTGAACAGCTAAGAAGCATCTACTCAGAGAGAGGCCTTTGATGAAGTCAAGTCGAAACCACCCACTCCTGCCTGGCCCTTTGATTTATCGTATCACGTTCTTGTAATTTGCTTTCTTCATACTACCTGTGCCTACCTGGAGTGCTCTCGTTCCTTTGTGTTCTGTCTTCCCCCCAAGATGAGAGCTCCCTGGCTCTTTCCCGCTGCTCTATCTTTAGCATCCAGAAGTGCCAGGCCCAGGGCACAGCATAACAAAGGTTACACACGGACACAAGGTACAAAAGGGCCTGAGACAAGGCAGCATTGAGTTTTCTTGCTGGCTTTCCATTTACGAGCTGTGTCAACTTGGAAATGCCGCTTCGGTTTTTCCTTCACTGAGGCTTGGATGATAATGAAAATGCTGTTAAGATCTAGGTTCTATACATGGGAGGAAAAGCCTTAACCAAGTGGAGCGCTTGGTGCTGGGTCTTTCAGAAATGGATGGGAGCAGGGCGCCTGGGTGGCTCAGTCGGTTGAGCGTCCGACTTCGGCTCAGGTCATGATCTCACAGTTCGTGAGTGTGAGCCCCGCGTTGGGCTCTGTGCTGACAGCTCAGAGCCTGGAGCCTGCTTCCGATTCTGTCTCCCTCTCTCTCTGCCCCGTCCCCACTCGTGCTCTGTCTCTCTCTGTCTTAAAAATAAATAAAACATTAAAAAAAAAAAAAAAGAAACAGATGGGAGCAGCTCTCAGGCCCTGAAACACTTTATGATTCAAGAGAAAATGAGCTTACGTTCTTTTTCAGTTTTAAAAGTCACATGTATTATATTCTAATTTCTCCTTAAATTGTTCTCTGTGCAAGGCCTAGGTTGTATTTCTCAATCAATCCCAG
Source organism: Lynx canadensis (assembly GCF_007474595.2). Taxonomy (NCBI): domain Eukaryota; kingdom Metazoa; phylum Chordata; class Mammalia; order Carnivora; family Felidae; genus Lynx; species Lynx canadensis. The sequence goes on along the minus strand of NC_044306.2, from coordinate 26,431,404 downwards.
CACTTTCTAGATTACATCCGCTTGTCTCCTACCAGCATGGGATGAGTTAGTCTGTGACTCCCTCAATGACCACGAAAAACCTGGCTCATCATCTGAGTCTCTTGTCTCCCAGGTGGGAGGCCGAGGTCCCGAGGGTGTTATGGGATATCGGGGAAGATCTCGAATCCAGAAACTGTTCTTGCCTCCAGCCCACACTACAGCAAATTTCATCACCAAGAGAGCCGCCTGGGCTCATGTCTTGTCGATGGGCTACCCTGGGGCCCAAACAATGGTCTTATGATTCTTCAGCCAATAAACGTTTGGGTGTCTACACTGCCAGATACCATCCTGTCTCACAGAGTTTTCCCTCTGCAGCAGAAACATCAAAGAGTCTCACTTCAAGAGCCCAGAGTTCTATAACCCAAAGCCACTTGGTCTCCCCTTCTAAATCGTAAGCTGAATAAGACCAGAAACTGCTCTATGACCTCAAGCCGTTGTAAACATACGAGGGTCCATTAATCAATTAAAACAATAATAAATCTATGAATGAATACGTTGGAGGTGGGGGACAAGCAGATGTTTTCAAAGAACTGGCACACTATAATCTATGAAAAGCTGCATATTCAAGTAGGACACTTGAGATTCTTGTATGAATGGAAAGACTGGAATTTTTTTTTTAAGCTCTTCCCAAAGTTGAGAGCTAGCCAAAGAGTTTTCTAGCCTACTGCCTCTTCCCTAGTTTCAGGATTAAACTGTATTTGATTTGATTATATAAGAAAAAGAGAGAAGAGACTTTGGCCTGAATAACTAACCACAGGGCCATTCTTATCTAAAAGTGCACATAGAGGTATTTTTTTCATCCCTAAAGTAAGGTCATTTCACACACGCACACGCACATGAAACATGCCAGCGTGGCAGGTGGCTCCTTTTTCCGGGTCCTCTGCCTGAGGATGCAGAGCTGGCGGGCTGGTCTACACTGGCCGTAGACACAGAGAAAATCCAGGTTTCCTAGGAACTGGAGGGCTGCTTTGTCTTGGCTCAATGTCTTCAGCAAGCCAGCTGCTGCACATGGTTCCCTGGTAGTAATTCAGTCACAATGCTCTATAAAGTGGTGGCCTCCCTAGGGCTCCAAGGATCTAAGGGATCAAAGACAGAAGTGGAACTTCTGGTTCCCTTTGTAAAACTATGCAGAGAGCCCTATGGTCACCCCAGAAACACCTTCACTCTGCTTGGTCCTGGGTTTAACCCTATGTGTCCCCTGGGGACTTCAGCGTCTACTGAGCCTTCTGATAAGCCTGCTATGGAAATGCAACTTGGACCCAGCCACTAAGATTTCCAATCCCAAATTGGGACCCATGGTCTGGAATATGATCTGGTAAGGAGTCAATTCTGGAGTATTAATTACTACATTTATCACTTTACCACTCATGGGAAACTCTACTGGTTTTAAATACTGAAATATGGGAATATGAATCCTGGCTCTGCCCTCTGTTAACAAATCCCTCCTGATTTGTTAATAATAATAATATTTTTTATTAATTATTATAATATAATATATGATATAATAATTATTAATTATTATAACATAATAATATAATATATGATACAATAATTATTAATTATTATAACATAATAATATATGATATACAATATAATTATTAATTATTATATGATATATGATATATGATATAATAATTAATTATTAATAACAACTAATAACAATTGTTAATTATTATAATATAATAACATATGGCATAATTATTATCAATTATTAATAATTAATAATTATTATGAATAATAATGCCCCTGCAACCACTTCCACCACCCAAGATGTCCACACCTTAATGGAACCTATAACAATGCTACCTCACATGGAAAAGGGACAAAAGTTCAATTAAGTTTCTTGAGATCAGATGGTGACCCTGGATTAGCCGGGAAACCCAGTGTAATTATCTGGGGTGCTAGAGGTAGGAGGCAAGAGGCAGGGTCAGAACCACAGGAGGAGATGGGACCATGAAAGATTCAGTCAAAGATTTGCATATGCCACCTTGCTGGCTGTGAAAATGGAGGGCAGGGTCATGGGCCAGGGGACGCCGGCAGGCTTCAGAACCTGGACAAAGCAAGGAAGCAAAGTCTCCCCCCAGCCTCCATAGGGACACAGCCTGAGTCTGGCCAGCACCTTGACTTTAGCCACAGACAACCCATATCAGATTTCTGACTTCCACACCTGTAATAGAGTACATTGATATTGTTTCAAGCCACTAAGTTTGTGGTTCTTCATTGTAGCAACAAGGGGACACTAATACAATAGCTAGTGTCATCACTTCTTCTAATCTATGCACAAATGCCTCTTTGACCACGGATTTGATAACCAAAACAGAATATTAACTCACTGGATGCTTGAGGAGATAAAGTCAAGAAGACCAAGAGAAAGATGAAGAACTCAAAAGTAGAGGACCAGGAGAACACAGATATTTCACGATTGCCCCTACAACTTGCTTATTAGATACAAAGTAGGTAACACTGATTCGTTTTGTTTTATTTCATTTCATTTTTAAATGTTTATTTATTTACTTTGAGAGAGAGTATGTGTTCACAGGTGTGGAAAGGGGCAGAGAGAGAGGGAGAGAGAAAGAATCCCAAGCAGGCTCCACACTGTCAGTGCAGGGCCTGATGTGGGGCTCAGTCTCACAAGTGTGAGATCATGACCTGAGCCGAAATCAAGAGTCAGATACTTAACCAACTGAACCACTCAGGTGCCCCTTCACTGATTTATTTTAAAAAGAACTTCTAGGTTATAACTGGAATCAGTATCCAATTTGGCTCAAACTTTCTTTTTAACAACATCAGTATCTGAAGCACTAAAGTAGGATCCCAGTAATGAACTTCAGATCTTACAAGAGGCTTTTAGTTCATTAGCCCTTCTTTCTACTATATTTGCTCCATCAGGAACATGAACCGAACACATTAGTATTTATAAACACCCTTCTACAACAATGTAAGAAAAAAAAAAAAGAGTACTTGAGAGTTAACATTCTTTGGACTAGAAAATTCAGTTAATTAAAATATTCTCTAAGCTTCCATTTTAATCAAAGTTTTATTTGAATGTGCTAATGGGTATAGTAAATCACAAGGCTGAGACAAGAAGGAACTCTTTCTGCACTAGAAATGAATGGATCCGAGTGCAGATTTCATCACGCCAGAAAGCCCTTCTGCGACCCCCTACCCCATTGCCCTATTTGATTATCTTCATTGACAATCTGAGCTCATGTTATTTATTTATCAGGTCCTTCCCTCTTTCTTCTCGCTAACATGCCAGCCCTTTAAGGACAGGAACTTTATCTTGTTCACAGCTACCTCTGTAGTACTCAGAGCAGTGCCCAGCACATAGTACGTGCTCAATAGATAGCCATTGACTTCCATTGGCTTCCCCCATTGGGCCAGCATGGTGTGGAATTTCATGTAATCCTCGCAACTAGCATAGTAGGACAAGGGTGTTGGTCCCATCCTACACACGAGGAGATGAATGGACAGCACGACTTCTCAGTGAGTTAACACCAGAAGCCAGAAGAATAGCTTTTTCTCTCCAAGGGTTGGGTGAGGATGGAAGGATGGTGAAAGAAAATATGCAAGTGTCAGCCTGAGTTTTAACTGAGAGTAGCAGTGGGGTTAGCTGGAAACCTAGACCTTCGCACAGGCTCAGCCTAGTCACTGGGGGCCTCAGGTCTGCCCGGCTTACTTACCCTGCTCTGCTCAAACGTCCACTCCCACCCGGGCTTTATTTCTCCTAAGAAACTATCACTCAGCTCCCTTCCTTTCCAGGGAATTTCCTCTGCACACCCAGGCAGAGGGGGCCATGGCTCTCAGAGACTGAGGGGACTATTATGTCTGCTGTATCCATGCCGACGTGGTCATTGGTGCCTCCTGTGGGGTGAGACGTAGGTACAGAAAGGCCCCTTACCCACAAGCCTCTTCTCCAGCAATCCCACAATGCCTACATTTCCGCTACTAGAATTCCACTTTTGATTGAAACAAGGTGTTTTCAGAAGGTATCTGTTAAAATACAGATTTATTGGTTTACTTATTTTACCTTGGAAAGGATCATGGACACTCATTAATGATCTGACGTGAATTATTGTGTAAGATTAAACATCTGAGAGCAGATTTCTGAGACAACGAATGCTTAAATAGGTAAGTGTGGTTGGGGCAGGTGGGAAGAGGTGGGTGGGGGTGAGGAAAGAAGGAAAGGAACACATATGTGCCAAGCAAGGATTTCAGAGTCCTAATGAAGACACGATCGAACATAAGGTGTGATCCTCATTATGGTGGAGTCACTGTATATTTATCAGGCACATTTAACTGATCTTAATTTAAAATGAGAGAAAGAGAGAGACTGAAAGAAAACTTAAATAAATCTACATACCATGGATACCGTGGGACCCCTGCCATCCCACTTAACGGCCCATGTGCCCCACAGTGCGTGAAATGAAAGAAGCATGAAATGACTGGTCTCGTGTCCTGGGGGCCTCTCAGAGTGTGAGCAGCTCCCTAGGCTGTGAGGGATTCTAGTGTTTGGAGATACACATTTTCCCCCATACAATATGGCCCCCAATTAGAAGACAACTACTTCACCAGGTGTTCCATTAAAGAAACATTATGGATACTGGAGGAAAAAACAACCTGCGTTGGATTTAGTGGCAAATAATGGTTATCTTTGACTTATTCTTGATTCCTTTCTTTCTCCCACATCCCATCCAACCCCTCAGTTACCCTCATCAACTCGCCCTCCAAAGCATAAACTCATCTGTCGCTACCCCCCCATCCCCGCCACCGCCCCAAGTCCAAGCTCCCAGCATCTCCTGCCTTCACTGCTACAAATTTCCTCCCCGGTCTTCGTGTTTCCCTCCTCCCACGGTGCCATCCCTCTCCATGCAGCTGCCAGAGAGAGCTTGAAAAGGGGGACCGGTCACATCCTGCCCCTGCTCAGAACCCTCCTGGCACACTTGGAAAACAAATGAGCCCGGAATGATGTAATTCCCCACCTTAACCGCCCGGCCTTAGTTTGGACAACTTCCCCTTAGCCTGCTTTACTCTGGCTCATTCTCTCCTTAGGAGCTTTATCCCGGCTGTTCCCTCTGCCTGGATGCTCTTTCCTTTCATCTTCACGTGGAGGCTCCTTCTTATCACTCAGATCCCCGCTGAAATGCTGTGCTGTTGGAGGGGCCTTTCCTCATCATTCCCTCTTACTCCTAAGTCTGTGAGTAATGCTTAATGTTCACAGAAGGGTGAGGACTGTCCCCCTCCGCCAAATAGCTGGTCCCATTAAAGCAGTGACTTTGCCTATCCTGATCACCTTTGGAGAAAGGTCTCTGACATGCAGTACAGGCTTCAAGTGAATTCATCAAGGACACACCTAACTATCTTCGTTCTCTGCTTACTTGCTCATTTCAGAACCTGACCCCTGGGGAAAAAAAAATATGGGTCCACTATGAAAATAAATAAACATTTTATAGATGAGGAAAGTGAGCCTAAAGAGATTCAGTAATTTGCACACACATTTGAGGCACAGTACATGTGAGGCCACTTCTCATGACCTTTAAGAAAATATATTTTCCGCTTCAAGAGAGTAGACAGTGGCTCTTCTCAGCTGGAGACAGGTACTTCAACAGGGTAGAGTGTCAGTCTCTACAGAATACAAGTCCTCATTTAGAAATAACACCTATACAAGAAAAAAAAAATAACACCTAAAGTGTGTGTCCATTTGGGTTTAATCCAAAGGACCAATGGCAAACGAGTCTCTGGCGTTCAGTGTGGGCCCTGGAGACCAGGGTCCATCAGCAGAGGAGGCTGGACTGCACGTCCCGGAGCCTGGGCAGCCCTCACACTGTACTCTCAGCTCATGGTATCTCTAGAGCCCGTGACTTTCTCTAGAGGCAAACTCCCTTGGCTAGCTTGTCAGAAACGCCCAGGAAAACATTGGAATCGGGGTTTGAGTGGCAGTTTGTTGGGTCAGACCAGAAGAGTCAAGAATCAGAATCCCAGGGCTACTAGGAGTCTTGAAGATCGTCTAGTCCAAGGTCCCATCCATTGCCTGGACCCTCTCTACTCCATCCCACCACTGCCCCTTCTGAGCTCGAACACCTGCAGCAACGGGGAGGCTCTTCCCCTCGCAGAAGCTCCCATCTCTGCAAAGATCTACTCAAACTAGACTATTAGAAAACTTGGCCTGTATTGATTGGAGGATCTGTCTTCCTTTTGCTTTTCTGCTCACCCTCGTGACAGTTCAAGGCCTTTTAACATGGAAAAGCAGCTCTGTTTCCTCTCCTTCAGGCCAACCTCCTACTTCCTTCAGCCTCAGCTACGTTCGCAGGGATAATCTTGGGCCCTTTTGCTAATCTGATTACATTTTCCAGTCTGTCTAAATCCCTTTTTCAATGCCGTGCTCAAAATGGTGAACAACACTCCACGTAGGATCTGATATGTTGTACACAGTGTTTCAGACAGTGTGGAGATACCATCCCTCATTCTGTATTTCTCTTAAGGCGGTGCAAGCATATGGACGACCATGTGCCTCAGATGTCTGTTGCTGTGCTTACCATCCGATGGAATTCCTCGGTCTTTCAACACCCTCGCCTGCATACATCGGTATCTCAGAGTCAAGGAACATTTTAGGGAAATTCGACACCACAGAAATGGTTCCACATGCATCCTGTGGGCTCTGGTCAACCAGTTCTGATGTTCCAGCCTTTACCCGTAGCGGGCGCCTCGTCAGGACCTCATTCTAGGGGCAGGGCTTGAGGACTATGGGCCAAGTCATACATAGTCATGGTCCTAAGGAATCCAGTTCAGGTGGCCAGGGCTGGTGCTTTAGCATCTGATCTTACAGGTGTGGGCATCGTCGGGAATTGTGCAGAGCTATAGGGTTGACCATGGGAACGTGAATCCAAAGATAAGTCAAAGCCTGAAGGGTCACTCTACATGTTTGTGATAAGCAAGACATGCTTATTACCTCATAAGAGCCCCAGACGTTGTCCAGTCCAGGTCCTTTCTAGCAAAGATCCAACACACAAGTGAGCAATATCCAGAAGTCTGGGAACAGTCTGGAGAAACTGGGTTCTCAGATCTGAGAATTAGGACACTGGGGTGCACAGCAGTCCTCAGTACCAGAGAAACCAAAATGCACGTCAGGAATCAGAACGGGGACACTGAGGTCAGACAGACACTGACTGCATGATGAATTGCAGCCTGATTCCAATTCAGCAACCTATTTCCTCACAGCCTGTAAGTGGAAGTGAGAAGGAGCCTCATCTTTGCTTGTTGTCCAGCAGCATCAAAGGCTCACCTTCTCCTGTGTTCTCTGGCTTCCCCCGCGGAACCTCTGGCAACCTCATCTCTGGGTCCCAGGACACACAGTCAGGTCTGCACGTTCCCTGAATCACCAAACAGTAACAGCTGGTGCAGCTATAGATGCAAAATGCAAATTAGCCAACCGCCACTCGATCTTTGTTTCCATTTTAAAAACCGATACCACAATTTCCCCCTTGTCTTCAAGCAAAGTTAGGTGCCCCTTTAATAAACGTTCATTGTATGCTGTGTTTTCCTTTCACGACTTTCGCCACAAACACAGGTAATTGTCTGTGTAGTAATTTGTTTGGTATCTGTTTCCTTGATAGACGGCGAAAACAAGCACTATGTCCGTCTTATTCATTGCCTTATCGCCTAGTACCTAAAGCTATGTCTGGCACACAGTGTGTTCATAAATATTACACAAATACAATGAGCAAGACAAATCAGGGCCAGAGGTGGGATTCCACTTTGAGACCAAGATATTTCTATTACTCCCTATGTAGTCTTAAAGGTTGAAAGGTTTACCAGCTGGCCCACTCCATTGACTCAGACAGTTTGGGATCCGGTGCCTGATTCACTCCCAGCCTGTTGACAATATCCAGCCATCTTCGATGTCACCTCCCTTATCCATTTTTCTGGTGTCCTTCCTCATTTTCCTGTCTTTGGATTCCAATTTCTTCCATCTCTGTTCTCTGGTATGGGTCTGACTTTCTTATTTAAAGGACTGTGGATACTATTTTTTCTTGGTTTGTTTTCTTCCTATACTATAGGCTGTGGTATTCTTGTATTTAAGGCCACCAATGTTGGATTGTCTTTTTGCATATTTTGTGAACCCTTAGCAAGTTCCTACAGGAGTCCTTCTGCCAATCCGGCCTCCCTGAAAGGCCGGATGCTATGGCCTGGATGTCTCTGCAGAATTCAGTTGACTCATTTTTGTGATTAATCCAAGGGGACTTTTATTCAACATTTATTTACATAACGATACAGAAAATTTAAGACTTCCTCCTTCTCCAAAATTGACAGTAATTTTTGAGGGAGGTGCTCTTTTACAACAGAATGGAGGAGAGAGAATTGGGACAATATCTAAGACAAAGACATCAAGAGGGGCAAAGTTAAATATCATTGGCTAGTTAAGAGGCATAGGCTGGCCATTTAATGAGCCACAGCTTCCAAATCTCTAAAATAAAGGAATTAGATAGTTTCTCAAGTCCTTTCCATTATGATTGTCTAGTATTTTGAATTTTAGAAAAAAGTTCTTTATAGAAATATTATTTTAAGAATAATCGCTAACTGTCACAGTTTGAACAAAATCAGAACTTTGTGTTAATTTTTTCACAGTCCAAGTTGGATTTACATTTGTGCCTTTGACAAAATAAGTATTGGCTTTTTAGATTTTTTTAATTACCATGGGACTAGCATATTGACATGGTTCTCAGAGCAATCTTAGAGCACAGGGAACTGCTTGTAATTCTAGTAATCCCGCAGTAGGTTACTCACACTTTGGTATTTGGTTTGACATTTATTTTTCTTTTTCACTCAAATTGATTTAAATATCATTAGCCTCCCAAAATGCACCAAAGGGTAATTGCATTGACTATTTTGGCTCTGCCCAGCTATTACTTTGCAATTCATCTTTTACGGCAAAACTTCCCTTGTGAGCAGGCCAAGGAGAGCTGAGCTTGAAACTTGGTCACACCTTCTGAACAAGCGTAGAGTCTATTTTAAATGTAACTGAAGCAAATCAAAGGATAGGACAAAACACTTGCTAAATGGCAAATGGCTGATTTGGAACTGCGTATGTGAGAGTGTATGTTAGGCGAGGTCTGAATGGAACTGTTGAATTGTGCTGCATGACAAAGGAAAAAAGGATAAACCAATTCCCATGAAGGCATCTTCGCTGAAAAATCTCCCTGATTGATTACACATCTCACAACATGGGTTAACTTGAAGATTCAAGTAACCCAAAGGCTTCTAAGAGCCCATCAAAGAAGAGAGCAAGGACCTTTGGGACTGTAGGACTAACAGTCTCCAAATAAGATACTTTTCTTCCCAGGGGGTCAGAGCCTAGAAAAAAAGAAGAGAATAAGGCAGTCTCTGTCACTTAGGAATGTAAATATTTTGGGAAACTGGTTTTTTGAAATCTCCTTTTTCTAACTGAGATTCCAAATCTTGGGGAGGTTGGGTTTACATGGGAGGAATCTCCCACCGTCATCTTATCCTTCTAAATATCTGTCATGATATTAACGTGGGTTCTGTTGAAACTGAAAAGGATCACTACTACGGTGATTCTAACCCTAATCTGAAGCAGTTTTCCTCGTGATTTCTTCTGCTGAATTTGTGTTATGGATCTTACTTTGCCCTGCCTTTAGGACAAAGGAAGAGTCAGCCAAGATGGGGCACGAGCAGACAAAAGAATAATAACAAGGCAACAAGGGGTGCCTGGGTGGCTCAGTCAGTTAAGCATCTGACTTTGCCCCGGGTCATGATCTCACTGCTTGTGAGTTCCAACTCTGCGTCGGGCTCCATGCTGACAGCTCGGAGCCTGGAGCCTGCTTCTGTCTCCATCTCTCTGCCCCTCCCCTGCTCGCTCTCTTTCTCTCTCTCAAATGTAAAAAAAAAATAATGATAAAAATTTTAAAAACATCAAAAAAATTTTGAAAACTAAAATTAAAAAAAAAAAACATAAGGCAACCAAAGCAAAAATAAACAAGTGGGACTATATCAAAAAACCTGTACAGCAAAGGAAACCAACAAAAACGAAAAGGCAACCTACCGAATGGGAGAAACTATTTGCATATCTGGTAAGGGGTTAATATCCAAAATATGTAAGGAACTCATGCAACTCACTGGGGGAAGAAAGCAATCTGATTTAAAAATAGGCAGAGAAACTGCATGTACATTTTCCCAAGGAAGACATACAAGTGGCCAACAGGCACATGAAGAGGTGCTCAGCATTACAAAACACCAGGGAAATGCAAGCCAAAACCATAAGGAGATACTACCTTATACCTGTTAGAATGACTATTATCAAAAAGACAAAAAATAACAAGTGTTGGCAAGGCTGTGCAGAAAAGGAAACCCTTTTGTACTGTGGGTCATAATGTAAGTTATGCAGCAGAAGCAGCAAGAGGGAAGCTCAAAAAATTAAAAATGGGGTGCCTGGGTGGCTCAGTCTGTTGAGTGTCCGAATCTTGATTTTGGCCCAGGTCATGATCCCAGGGTCATGACATCAAGGCCCCCTCCACCCACCCCCATCTGACTCCATGCTGAGTGTGGAGCCTGCTTGGAATTCTCTCCCTCTCTCTCTCCCTCCCTCCTTCTCTCTCTCTCTCTCTGCCCCTCTCGCCTGCTCATGCTCTCCTTCTTTCTCTCTAAATAAATAAATAAATAAATAAATAAATAAATAAATAAATAGAACTCCCACACCATCCCACAGCCCCACTTCTGGATATTTATCTGAAAGAAACAAAAACACTACTTCAAAAAGATACCTCTGTGTTGATTGCAGCATTATTTACAATATTCAAGAAGTGGAAACAATCTTAAGTGTGCCCTGACAGATTAATGAAACGGATTATTCAGCCAAGGAAAGGTAGGAAATCCTGCAACATAGATAGACCTTGAGGGCACTATGCTAAGTGAAATTGGTCAGAGAAAGACAAATACTATGTGATCTCCTTTTACCTGGAATATTTTAAAAAATGAACTGAAAGATACAGAGAATAAATTGGTAGTTGCCCAGAGGCAGGTGGGAAGGTGGGTGAAATGGGTGAAACTGATCAGAAGGTACAAACTTCCCCATAGAAGATAAACAAGTTCTAGGGATGTAATGTACAGCATAATGACTATATTAGCAACATTGTATATTTGAGAGTTGCTATGAGAGGAGATCTTGAAAGATCTCATAACACACACTTAATAACTATGTGTGTAACACCATGGATGTTAATTAGACTTACTGTGCTAATCATTTCACAATATATACATATATCAAATCCTTATGTTGCACGTCTAAAACCAGTACAATGTTATATGTCAACTGTACCTCAATTAAAAAAAATTTTTTAGGGGTGCCTGGGTGGCTTAATTGGTAAGGGTCTGACTTTGGCTCAGATCATGATCTTGCAGTTCACGAGCCTGAGCCCTGTGTCAGGCTCAGAGCCTGGAGCCTGCTTTAGATTCTGTGTCTCCTCTCTCTCCGCCCCTCTCTTACTCATGCTCGCTCTCTCTCTCTCTCTCCACCCCCCTCTCTCTCTCTCAAAAATAAATAAATACATTTTTTAACGTAAAAATATTTTTAGAGAATAAAAACTCAAATTCTCGTAGAGATCCTATTTTGTGGGGAGTTCCTATACTTTCCCTGTGTATTCCCCTCCCTTCTCAATCTTCCCTCTCTCCCTCCTCTAGAATTTCTTCCTTTTCTATAGGTCACTCTTTTCTTACCCAAGTCTTGGAACTTGACAACTCCAACCCTGGATTGGCAACACCGATTATCTCAAGAAATGTTGGAATATTCTCCCAGGAATACTGCTCTATTCAAATTAAAGCTTAAAAAGTGTATCTTCTCTCTTAAAAATCGGAAGCAGTCTCTCTCTGGTTTCCAGGTCTGTTTGTAAGGAGCTTGGGAGTTTCCACCCCACTCTACCAACTGGAGAGCTGAGCAGACTGAAAAATTAACAACTCTTATTGGATCTGCTAGACATGGAAGGACACAGGGCAAACCACTGCCCCCCAAGATTGGGGAGACAGACAGGAGAATACAGGGGGTCATGGCTTTCGGGAGCAGAAACTTGCCAGCGGAAAGTGTCCTGGGGACCAGTATCAGGGTAGGAAAACCTGAACTGAAATGGAGGAGTTGCTGGAGACTCAGTGCAGACAACACAGGAAAGTTAAAAACTCTAGGGGACCGAGTCATAGAAGAGCCCTCACAAAATTATGAGATTTAACTCAAGCAGCGCGGTCAGGTTCCCACAGTAAATATCAGGGGAAAATCCCCTTGTGCTTCTTACAAGGTGGAAAGGGAACAAAACCATTCTCAAATATGCAAGAGCATTCTGTTCTCCTTAACAAGGCCTGCCCTGAGGGGGAAACTAGTTAACCAAAGCCTAACTTACTGGGATATCATCAGAGCTGAACAACCATGAGGGAAAGAAAATACCCAACTGCAGCCCACTCCAGACAATCCCCCTAAGGGATAGGGGAATGAAGAGAAAAAAATCCAAAAACAGTTGCAAAGTTTGAATTTAGCACAGGCTCAGTAAAAGACTGAGACCTAGGGGCGCCTGGGTGGCTCAGTCGACTGAGCGTCCGACTTCGGCTCAAGTCATGATCTCGCGGTCCGTGATTCCGAGCCCCACATGGGGCTCACTGCTGTCAGCGTAGAGCCTACTTCAGATCCTCTGTTCCCCTGTCTCTGCCCCTGCCCCACTCCTGCTCCCCTTCTCTCAAAAATAAACATTAAAAAAAAAAAAGAAGAAATGACAAGCTAATTGAGACAGAAAAAGCATCAGAACCAGACATGGCAGGGATGTTGGAAATATCAGACGGAGAATTTAAAACAATGTGATCAATATGCTAAGAGCTTTAATGGATAGAGTAGATGGCATGCGAGAACACGTGGGCAACATAAGCAGAGATGGAAATCCTAAAAAAGAAGTATTCCTAACCCATTCTAGGAGGCCAGCTATCAGGCCATGAAAAAATATGGTAGAATCTTCAGTGGGTATGACTAAGGGAAAGAAGACAATCTGAAAAGGCCGTATGATGCTGGCTGCATGATGTTCTGTAAAGGGTAAAACGATGGAGACAGGAGAAAGGTCAGTGGTTGACAGGGGTGAAGGAGGTGGGGAGGGAAGGGATGAGTAGGTAGAGCACACAAGGCTTCTGAGCAGTGAAAATTACCTTGAAACACACCATCATGATGGATACATGTCATTATACATTTGTCCAAATCTATAGAATGCTAAACACCAGCAGTTAACCCTCAGGTAAACTATCGACTGTGGGTAATTATGTGTCAATGTAAGTTCATCAGTTGTAAAACATATGACACTCTTGGGGCACCTGGGTGGCTCAGTCAGTTGAGCATCCGACTGGTTCACATCATGATCTCATGGCTCATGGGTTCAAGCCCCACATCAGGCTTTGATGGCAGCACAGAGCCAGCTCTGGATATTCTGTCTCCCTCTCTCTCTGCCCTGCCCCCACACGCATGCAGGCACGCTTTCTCTCAAAAAAAAAAAAAAAATAGACATTAAAAAGACTTTTTAAATATATCACTCTCGTGAAGGGTATTGGTAATAGAGGAGGGTGGGGGTGATGCAAGTTGATATGAGAAATCTTTACCTTTCCCACAATTTTGCCATGACCTAAAACTGCTCTAAAAACAAAAGTCTAAATCATTTTTTTTTAAGCTTGACCATAAAATACTTTTTTAATGTTTTCAAACGGGGCATAGTCAGGGATTTGAGAAAGAAAATATAAGGAAGTTTCAGAAAACTAAACAAAGTTAATACACAACCACCATAAATGGATAGGAAATGGTTGAAATCTACAAACATATTGTAGAGTTGAGAGAAAAAGAACCACCAGATCAACATGCAGGGTGAAGCAGAATTGGATGGTTGTTCACCAGAATCCACTCCCACTTGTTTTCACAGTGATGATGGAGGCTGGTGTGCAGCCCAGAGAGCCACTGCATCTTGTGTGGCCCCTTGGAGGGGAGGGTGGTCATGTGACCACATTCTGGCCAATAGAAGGAAGTGTGCCGTTTCCAGACAAGCCTGTAACATCTGGCAAGCACGCCTCTCCACATTCTTCCCACTTCCTGCTGGCTGCAATCTGAACTCGGAACACATAGAGACAAGGAAATGGTTTAGATGATGGAGAGTAAGACAGAAGCAACCTGGGTCCCTGAGCCACCACATGGACAAAGATTCTTGCTGACCTAGAGCACCCATCCTGGACTGTGAGGTGAAAAAAGAAACCGACTTCTATCTTAACTGAGCCATTATATTTTGGGTCTCCTTGTTAAAACGATTTATTCTGATGCTAATAATTTAGGTGCTAGTCTTTAGAAGTTAATCCAAAGCTGATCAACAATGGGACTTTTTGTCAACAACCTTATCATTGTTTTCTCAGTGGGGGGCTCTATCTCCGTGTCACTGTTCCTGACTGTGGGCCCTCTGAAGACTGGAATCACGCCTCCCCTCTACTTAACCGTTGGCACAGAAGCACTGAGCACGCACCTCAACAGCAGTCATGTCAGGTAATGCTCCATAGCGATGATGGGGTGACAACTCTCATGAACCCTTGTGAAATAAGTCTACATGTCTTTGTCTCCCTGTCCATTTGCAAAACTGGCTGAAGTCAGCAGGAAGGAAACCTAGCGTCAAGGTCACTCGTCCTCTGTGCCCGCTGATAACCACGTATAACCGACACCCATGGTGCCCTTATTTTCCCTTCTTCCAGGATGCAGCAGCCGTCCTGTGGGATGCCACCTGACCAGTGGCAACTTCTTTCACCAAACCATTGTCCGTACTAACGTCCTATCGTCCTGAAGCTCCCTTGTGTCTATGATGATCGGCTTACCACAGCGTCTCTTGGGTCTCACTCCTTCCGTGCTGCTAGAATCTTCTTTAGCGCTTTTATAAAAGGCCTTGGATGTTCAGCCATCAACCTCATTTCCACTGCCTGACCACAGCCCATACTCCCTAAGAGTAACTTCGAGGTAAGTGGTTACCTTAGGATGGATCAATTCTTATCATTTTTGCAGAATATTGTAGATAAGGTAATTAACTATAGGAAATGCTAGAGGTCCAAGTAGCAGACATACAATACCAACTGTCTGTTCAAATCTATTTCTTAGTTGGCATGTGGCACGGAAGACAGCACTGTTACAGTAAAGGATCAATCTTATTTCCTTGTGGTGTATTGGATTCAAACCATAGTAATAGTTCACATGTCCAGAAATTAGCCACCTGACAATCTCACTCATCTTGATCACAGCTCAAAGTCAGAATGTAAGGAAAGGGGCTTCTGGGTGACTACCATAGAGGAGGAGATGGGGGTTGAATGGAAAACAGAGATGACTCACAACCTGGGCACTGAAGGGCACGTGTTTTGCTCAGAGAAGAGCTCCCAAGCCCCTCCCTCAATGCCTGTGTTCTTTTTAAATAATAGTTAAGATAACTGATTTCATTTGGATTCCCAGTCCACAAGTAACCAGAAACAAAAGCTGATCACAACAAATGATACCTCAGAGGCCGAAAATGATGATAGAGACAAAAAAAAAAAAAGCTATTAAAATGAGTACAACTAAGAAACCCACAGAGCCCAGGGGGCATTTAGTAAGTAACTCACTCACCAACTAGCCTTTATCCCCTGAGGACACCTCTGTATTTTTATAATTCAGTTCCACAAGTGATGCACCCAGTAGGTTTTTAAGCTTTGGTTTTAAAAACAACAGACTCTAGTTATCTGTAAATTTTAATGATGCTGAATTTCTCGCTACCAAGAAATGCCTTTAAATGAGATATTCTTAAGTCATTAATAGAGATAAAGTCTCAGGATTAATTGGCCTGTGTTTTATATACTGCTTATCTAAATTAGACTGCCCATATCCTAAAATACACTCACTCCGGAGGAGGCCAGCACTGGGGAAGCATGAGTGTTCTCCTTGGTGACAAAAGAAGTAGTTACACGGGACGCCTGGGTTAAGCTCAGTGGGTTAAGCGTCCAGCTTCAGCTCAGGCCATCATCTCATGGTTTGTGAGTTCGAGCCCCGTGTCGGGCTCTGTGCTGACAGCTCAGAGCCTGGAGCCTGTTTCAGATTTTGGGTCTCCCTGTCTCTCTGCCCCTCCCCTGCTTGCACTCTATCTCTCTCTCTCTCAAAAATAAATAAACATTAAAAAAAAATTTTTTTAAAGAAGCAGTTACATAACTTGCCCAGCCTGGAGGTGACCAGGACACTTGTAAGGCGCATGCGCACTTTCTTGAGGATGGCCAGATGGCAACAAGCCCAAGATATGGCTGGGATATGAATCAGAGCCACCCTCGTGGCTTTTGCACTCACAAAGCTGAGTGTCTTCTCTGCAAAGTTACTGAAGGAGGTAGTCCCCACCTAAAACACCCTTCCACTTCTACCCTTATCTATCACCTTCCTCTTCTCTTAGGTCAAGTTCAAGGCCTACTCTTGCCCACAGTGCCCTCCCTTACCACATATGCCCTTCCTGGTCTCTCTCTCTCTCTCCTCTGCAGTCTGCTCATATTACTATCCGGAACATTTGTTTGGTGCTTGCCGTAACTGTTTTATACCGTCAGCTCTCATTTCCTTGCAAACTGGTGAGTGAGGTCCTGGAGGCCACAGACTGTCTTAGAGGCCTTTGAATCTTCCATTGAAAAGAGCATGGGGCATTGAACATGGCATACCTTCAATAAACACAGGACTGTTCTGTTCCCTGAGCAAATGTTTATTGACTGCCTGCTATATGTCAGCTACACAAAATCCCTGTCCTTGTGGAGTTTGTAGTCTAGCGGGTAAAGACAGACAGTAAAACACGCTTAAAATGGACCGGACGCTAGTATTAACTGCTAACGAGAAATAACTATAACATGAAATCTGGGCGGTGGGGGAAGCTTTCAAATTTTAGATTGTGTGATCAGGGAGAAAGTGATCTTTGAGTGAAGACCTGAAGAAGTTGGAGAGTGAGCCATGGAGACACCTAGGGGAAACACGTTTCAGACGGGCATCAGCAGACACTACTGTTGAACCTCTCAGTTTTCAAGTTGGGATATTTATTTTTTTAATAAATAAATGTACATTGATATCAACTTTAAAAATGTCCTGCCTATTATATGCAATATAGATTTTATATTGTCTATAATAAGGGTAGAATTAACATACTATTATTAACTTTTCAAGTATATGCATTAAGATATACATGTACATACACACACACACACACACACACACACACACACGTATACATATAGTGATTTAATAAGACTGGTGTTAACAGCAACTCCTGTCGAATCCCCGGGAGCAGGACATTTTAAGCTGTAAGAACACGAGCCACCTTAAACAAATCACTACTCATACCTTAGAGGATTAGACTGAGAGTCTTAAAATTTTTGTGCCCTTGGCCATATTGGCAGGTGATATCACTCCTTAGATTATCAGCCCCAGGCAGTTAGTTTACTTTGCCACAGAAGAAGCAAGATTGGCCCTAACGGATGGAAGAGCAGTCTCACTTGGCGCACGTTATCAATGACGCTGTTAGCAAGCACTTCCATTATTAGCTCCTGCCAGAAATTGTAGTCAGGATACCTCCTTAGCTACAAGATACACTGACAGCGTGAATTTTGCCCATCGCGAGGTTTGGTTTCCGGCTAGTCTGGAGTTGCCCCAGAGGGGCTCAATCTGATTGGCTAAGCAGGTTATTGCCTAGCCAATCAAAATACAGTTACGTAGTTTCCCCTTATCCATGGGAGATCTATTACAGGACCCCCAGTGGATGCCTGACAGCATACATAGTACCAAACCATATATATATACTGTGTTTTTTTCATATATATATATATATATATATATATATATATATATATATACCTATGATAAAATTTAACTTAAAAATCAGGCACCGTAAGAGATTCACAACAATAAGAATAGGACATCTATGACAATATACTATAATAAACGTTACTCTGTCTCTCTCAAAATATTTTATTGTACTGCACTCACCCTTCTCTTGTGATGATGCGAGCTGATTAAATGTCTACTCAACGAAAGGAAGTGATGTAGGCATTGTGTCGTAGCGTTGGGTGACTATTGACCTTCTGACGCTATGTCCCGGGGAGGATCGTCTGCCTCCGGATATTGGTTAACGGCAGTAACTGAAACCACAGAAAGTGAAACCACAACCACAGATAAGGGGGGACTGCTACAGTCGAGACACCGTTGAAGAAACTTTTCCCAGCCCGGCACTACAGCGGCCTCTGGCAATGAAGGTCAAAATGAAATGTGAACGTACTGTCCTGTCGTAACTTCTCTTGCCTTCTCCAATGGGCCAAACTATCCTCTTGCTTACTTTCCTTAAAGACCAGAGGTAGTAACCTCAAAGCTATTGTCAACACGGGATAGCATCAAGATTTTTGTCCTTTGGGAACAGCTGCATAAGATCACGTCTCCTTTCCATGTCCCTTCCCACCCAGAGCCCCTGAGCGGCCATAACTCTCAGCCTTGAGGGAAGGTCTTGCCTCTCCCTCCACCATCCTCTTTCACCGCTCCCCCCATCCCGCCCTTCTCTTCTGGAACTCCACAGCTGACTTTTGAGAGTTACTTTCTGCCAAGACTTTTTTTTTTTTAAACGTCTGGTGTCTGTGCCACTGCCAAGCTGGGATTGACTTACCGAACACAAGGACATTCGAAATCCACAGAGTCAGATCAATCTTTAATGAAAAACCAACAAACATTCAAAAGCTGCCACTAAGCAGCTACGGGTTGAAGGCAACTCCAGCTTAATTGGCATCCATAGCACTTTCACCTGCTGCCAAGTTCCAGAGAACTGGCTCCTAGAACTGCTCCGCCAAATTAGGCCAGTTCTCCATCGGGCTCGTGTTGCTATGTTGCTAATTAGGGCGATGCAGAGCATGCTTGTCCAAATGGGGTTTCATCTCGGCATAGATGCTCCCTGAAATTGGAAGGTTTCTAAATGCTCCCTAAAACTCACTGCCATTTTGTAACTTGCATTGATCAGTGGTGAGGAAATCACTAAACAGTCTCTGTTCTCACCAAATGGTGTAATACCAACTCCCTGATGGTTGGGGGACTCGATGAGTGGAGACATCTTTAGACTAAGAAGTATAATTTATATTGGTGGGGTAATATAAAAGGATTTATGAAATCTAAATCTTTTCAAAGATAGAAATACAAGCATTCTCTTTGTTAACCTTTCAACTCTCAGGATTTTTCCAATCAGCTGATTTTTGAAAGCAATTTTTCTCACCCCCAGCTATGCATTAGGTTGGGCGTAGGGTGCTGGCACTCAACACAGATCAATCATTCAGAACCTCTGGAGATGGGGCCGACCTTGGTCGTTGGCCTCCAAATCCCTCTAGCTGATTGTAAACAGGAAGCTGGGCTGGAGAACTGCTGCTCCACAGGAATCGAGTTTGTTGTTTGAAACGTTTATTTTAAAAGAAGAATGGAGACAAAAAGTGTTGTGTGGGGCTTCGAAAAGTCTGATGGTTATAATCCCTGCTTACCCTCGTGGCTTTGGGTATATTCTCTCGTGGGGTACTTTTTACCTGCACGAGGAGTATTTTTCTCAGAGATGTCGAGAAAATGTGTAGGGGTGCTGTATTAGTTTTCTCAGGCTGCCACAACAAAGTACCATGGACTGGGTGCCTTAAAGAACCAGAAATCGATTTTCTTAACGTTCCGGAGGCTGGAAGTCCAAGATCAAGATCAACAGGGTTCTGTCTTCTAACACCTCTCTCCTTAGCTTGTTGATGGCCATCTTCTCTCTGTGTCTTCACATGGTCTTCCTGCTGTACATCGCTGTGTCCCAATGTCCTCTTCTCATAAAGGCACCAGTCATGTTGATTAGGGTCCACCCAACATAACCTCATCTTACCTTAACTACTCCTTTAAAAACCCTATTTCCAAATACAGTGAGCTTCTGAGACTAGAGGTTAGGACTTCGACGTATGAATTGGGGGAAGAAGTGACACAATTTAGCCAATAATAGGCACTTTTAAATAATAGTGGATTGTGAGGGGGGAGGTGAAAATTCCTTTTAACAAGTTTATTTTTAGGGGCACCTGGGTAGCTCAGTCAACCGCGTCAGGCTTCAGCTCAGGTGGTGATCTTGCGGTTTGTGAGTTCAAGCCCCCATCAGGCTCTGTGCAGACAGCTCGAAGCCTGGAGCCTGCTTCGGATTCTGTGTCTCCTCTCTCTCTGCCCCTCCCCCATTCGCACTCTGTCTCTCTCTCAAAGACAAAATAAAAACATTAAAAAAATTTTTTTTTAATTAAAGAAAACAAATTTATAAGTTTATTTTTAAAAAATCGAGAAAAAACTCAAAAGTTGCCTGGGCATGTGTAATGTAAAGATCTTGAACCATGGCCCATCATGATGGGAAGATCATGCCAGAGGAAGGAAGTCTCAGGACCCACTGAAATCCCAGTGCTGGGGTATTGCAGGAGATGCCTTGTAAAGATGTAAAAGATCACCTACTCAATCTGAATTCTTCAATTGCCTCCATTGTTCAGAGTGCCCCAGACAGCCTTGGGTGCTGTATCCGCATGATGTAATAGACTTTCCCTTCCCAAGAGGTCTCTCGTTTCTTGGCCCTTCAAGTTGCTCATAAAATTTATGCTAGTATAAAAGGTATACGATGCATAAATCCTTGGTAGTCTTGAATTACAGATAACTTTTAGAAATAGTAAAAACTATTTTTTTAATAATCTGCTCCCTACATTTGTGGTTCCTGGGAAATACCACCTCGATGGGTTTGACCTTAGACACTGAGTTTAACTTTTGTAAAATTCAATATTTCTAGAGAAGGGAAGACAAGGAAGAATATAGAAGCGAAACAGAGAGGTACGTGGTGTGTGTGTGTGTGTGTGTGTGTGTGTGTGTGTGTGTGTGTGGTGTGGGGGTGGGGTGGGGAGGTGCACAGATAAGGCAACACAGCACCAGAAAAAGCCAAATGTAGGCTATGGCACTCTTGTGGAGGATACCATCTACCGGGGTTGTGGACTTAGAAAACCCTCACTAGGCAGGAGATACTCTGATTCTGAGTTACTGTTTGAATAAATCTCTCTGTCCCTTTACTTCAATAAGGGCAAATGTAATCATCATTTGGGGCAGATTCAGTGCTCCAAATCAGTCATTGTACCAGTCCCTCAAGAAACTGTTTCTGAGAAACTAATATGTGCATAGCACTGTCCAGAGAGCTGTGGCCAACACACAAAGGTACAACCTATACCCACTAATCTCAATGAGCTTAGAGTCTAGCTGAGCACACAATACAAACACAGGTTCAACGATAAACAACAGCATGAAACGTAGAGAGCAAGGCAAAGGCTATCGTAAGATGATGGTCTATAATTGCCCGCGTAAGGCTCTAAAGGAAAATTTCAATCATTTCAGATTGGAGGCTGCAGTAAGAGATGTGAATTCAGAACCATCCTCATAGACTGTGCTCAGGGCAAAAGAGCCCAGAGAAATGGACAAGAGAAACTTCGAGAATGAAAGGCAAGGACAAAATGGACTAGCCATTGTTGTTTGTTCCTCACTGGTTTGTTTTAGGATGCATTTATTAGATTTGGGTTTCAGTAGAAAAGCGCTGAACACATTTATAAAAAAAAAAAAAAAACGCAAGTCAATTTTCAGTCAATTTGTCAGTTTCTATCAGGTCTTTCAGCCCCGTCCCCACTCCAAACAACTAGGCAAATAAACACATGACCTGATGGGCCAGCTCACACTATGACCACTGTCAGTGGGAAACTAGATCTTGGCTACGGGCATGGTCATTTAAAAGGGGTCGGTTTGGTCCTCAATATAAACTGGTCATTACAGAACATGTGAGACCTGACCCTTCTTCAGGAACTTGCCCAGTGTGGCTAAAATTGGCCTCCCGATTTAGACATTGCTAAGGAGAGAAAACACACCGCGGGCTGAGAGACTTTCAAAAGTCTTTTCTTTCTCTAAAAGGAAACGAGGCCAAAATCAGCAACCAGAGTAGACTCAAGTTTATGAAAGCTATCTAGCTTCCACCTCAGGAATGTGAAGGAAACTCGGGTCTTTCTTAAGCAATGTCTTTTATCCAATTTGCTTTAAAAATGTTTTTTTTCAAAGCTGCTGCTGCGTTCAAGTTACCATTCCTTTTCTGCTATTTTGTTTTTAAATTCTGTTGCTTTAAAATAAAAGCCAAGTATGTGGAATACCATAGGAGATGATTGTTTTCAACCAGGAAGATTTTTCTCACTCCTCTGTCCCAGGCTTCAACACAGGAGCACAGTACTGACCTGCTCTTTGGACCTTGGAATGTGTGAGCAATGGGGGGCATGATCTGCCCGCCCTTTGCCACTCAGAGAGCAGGGCACCCCTCCATTCAGTGGCTGGGCCAGCCAGCCATTGTGCAACCTATTCTCCCCCACCCAGATCCCATGCTATTGCTACACTGTCTTTTCCTTTGATTCGTAGGGAAGGTACCTCCTTCTAAATGGTAAATCCACTCTTGTAAGTAAACTGAAACATTTGCATTGGTTCTTGGTTAGTGACCAACTAGGTTTCCTTGTTCTTAGCTCTGCTGGGTAGGCAGCAGAGACGAATTATAGATGAACTTGAATTTGAGTAAGAATCCTCCCTCCCCAAATCTATGCTTTGCCCTCCTCCTCTTCTTCCCTACCTCTTAGAAACACACATCCAGTTAGGGGCTAAGACCCTATTCTCTCCTTTCTAGAACCTCCACCTTCACCTAACTCTTATACCTCTCTGGCATTAAAGCCATCTTGAAAAAACCTGTGTCACACCACGTTCTTGATGGCAAACTCCTTTTGGCTTTCCAATCAGGAAGACCTAATGTGAGTGAATACAGATGACTCTGTGAACCAGCTAGACAACTCCAATGTGTGGATTTGGTGGCATTTTTGCATATGCCCGGGGATCTTGGCACAGGCTGGTGTAATGGGGTTATTGTTATTCTACTCCAGCTCTTTGTTACCCTGTGGGAATACTGACCTAGTGTTATTGTAGGAGTTATCAAGGGAAGCTCAAAGTCAGAGGAGTTGTATGTAAGATGTTCTAATTTTCCAAGGTTGGCTGAATTTTTTAAAGCATTGTGAAAGCCAAACAAAATATGTCTGAGGGTCATGTTCAACCTCTGGCTGCCAGTGTGAAATCTCTGCCATACTCATGGCTACCATCTTGAAGGGGATCAATACCTCCTGTTTGCATGAGAATTGACAGTTAATGGAAACATGGGGAATGTTCACTCCAAGGTCTACCTGGTTGCCTTCATACTTTAAAAATTCAAGACAGGTATGAGTGCTGGTGGTTAGCTAACTTAACTGTAGCTTGGTTTTGACTTTGCACTCAAAGTCCCTGTATGGCAGACAGCATGCTAACCACACACTGGGCACCAAATGGTGAATGTCATCTCTGCCTGGGTAGGGAGGAGGGGCTCAACAGGGCACGAGGCTCCAATTCCTTTCTTCTACCTCGGCTGCCAAAGCATGGGTGGGCTTAATAAAGGAGGTACCAGGCTAGACTAAAGCAGCCTAGACTTTTCTGATTGGGTGGATTTGGGGGAAAGTTCTGGGTGAGCTACATGGATTAACTCTCTTTCAGTCCAGACATTAGCAGGGATAATATACTGCAGGGAAATTATAGCAAATTGCTGTAGGCTCTCCTTGCCTTTCTAGACACTCTCATCTCTGGCCCTTCTCAGGTTTCTGTATGCGCCCTATGCACACACATGTGCTCTCTGGCTGTCCAGTGCTACTTCTTGTCTCCCCCTCTATTCACACACCAACACACCAGGCCTTGTCTCAAAATGTCCACTGCTTCCTGCCCAATCCACTTTGCTCTAGTGATCCAGTTACAACAGAGGGAAGCTAGAAGCCATTTCAACCTCTAGAGCAACGCTGTCTCATACAAATGTCACACGAGCCACAAATGTGAGCCTCAGATGTAATTTTACTGTTTTCTACTAGCCACATTTTAATAGGTAAAAAGAAACAGGCAAAAATAATTTTAATATATTTTATTTAATCCAGTATACCCCAAATATGATTTCAACAATTCATCAATATTTTTACAGTTGTTAATGAGAGATTTGATATTCTTTTTTTTTTTAGACACAAGCTTTGAAATCTAGTGTGTATTTTATACTTACAGCACAATCTTAATGTGAACTGGCCACACTTCAAGTGTTTACCATCCATATGAGGCTAGTGACTACAGTTTAGATAATGCAGCTCTATATTTTGAAGGAAGAAATTTCCCTAATACGGTGATCAAATTTCCACCTCCAAGTCTTTGTCAATGGGACAAACAATGCAATTGCTTAAAATATCCTATACTGATGTGTCTGAATAAAAATTCAACACGTTTTGGGGTGCCTGGGTGGTTCAGTTGGTTAAGCGTCCAACTCTTGATTTTTGGCTGCAGTCGTGATCTCATGATTTGTGAGTTCAAGCCCCGAGGTGGACTCTGTGCTACAGCTTGCTTGGGATTCTTTCTCTCTCTCCCCCTCTCTCTCTGCCCCTCCCCTGCTCTCATGCACATGCACATGCACTCTCTCTCTCTTTCAAAATAAGTAAATGAACATTAAAAAAAAATTAAAAATGCTTTTAACAAACTAAAATGAGTAACTGACTCTTACAAAATAAAAGGCAATTAGGCTAAATGCAAAATTCTATATTCAGACTCATAAAAGTAAAACATAAATATAAAATGAGGGAGATCAGCTTGGCAATTCATGTAAAAAAAAAAAAAAAAAAAAAAAAAAAGCTTGTTTTTAAGTTAATCACAGTCTCCTAAGAGCCATACCATGACAGGATTTTTTTTTTTCATTGACACAATCAACATAGTAGCCTGGAACGCAGAAAATAATTGGTCAGATCTAAAGCTGGATTAAAAAGTGCATCAGCCATGCCAGTGTCCAGGGCTCCAAACTACATGCTCAATATCATAGAACATGTAAAAAGATGGAGAAAATGTCAGTTACCAGAATAATTCGTTGAACTTGATGCTTTCCAATCAGCTCATTGGCAGGAGCGCTAAGCTTTCTGAAAACATGTTTGAGTTATAAGTGAGGCTCGCTAGCTGGTGTTTAAGGAGGTGGGTGCTATTAGCTACAGGACTTGTGTCCACTGGGTAGGGTGCTCATGATTGCGCAAGAACTGAGCCCATAAGGGCAACAAAAAGGACCAAAGCTGCTGCTGCCCAACCTTCCCAGCCTTACTCCAAGTAACAGGCAAATATTCAAGGCACGTCCATTTGAAGGAGCATAAAACTATTAACCTGTCTAGAGTAGGTATAATGTCCTCTTTAGGCCACATCTAGAGAAGTATGCTAAATTATAAAGACAACATTTTAGGATTAACTTTGACAAATTAGAGCTTCTGATGAGTGGTGAGGAAAGATGACATGGATGATAAGCAGTTGGTCAATTATCTCATGAGAATTAGAAGAACTAAAGATGTCCGACCTGTTCAAAGGATTCTCATAGGAAAGATGGAGTAGATTCATCCTATTTTCTAACTCCCTGGATACCAAGTGGGAGTCTAACAATTCATTTCTGACACTAACTACCACGAGTTAGCATCCAATCCCCCAAGACTGCCCTCAATTCAGATGCCAGTACAGGGTCCCTAGGTTACCCACATTTCTCCCTGCCTTGACTAAAAATTCAAAAGCTCCCACAACTACTCCCCTCAGCTTTGATAATTAGCTAGAATAATTCACAAAACTTATGAAAATACTATACTTACTGTTACCACCTCATTATAAAGGATAGAAATGAATAGCCAGATGAAAAGGTCTATAGGGCAAGCCTCTGAGAAGCCTCTGTCTCCCTGGATTTGGGGTGTGCCACCCTCCTAGCACATGGATGTGTTTGTCAACTTGGAATCTCAACAAACCCTGTCATTTATGAGTATTTATAGAGGTTTCATTACATGGGCATGATTAATCATTGGCCATTGGTTATTGAACTCAATCTGCACCTCTCCCTCCCCTCCCCAGGGGTCAGGGTGGTGGAGATAAATGCTCTAACCCGCTAATGATGGCTTGGCCTTTGGACCCCCATCCTGCAGCTATCTAGAGTTCCCACCTAAGTCACCTCATTAACATAAACTCAGGTGTGATAGAAAGAGGCTCATTATGAATAACAAAAACACT
The DNA here is from genome assembly GCF_007474595.2 of Lynx canadensis. Taxonomy (NCBI): domain Eukaryota; kingdom Metazoa; phylum Chordata; class Mammalia; order Carnivora; family Felidae; genus Lynx; species Lynx canadensis. The sequence continues at coordinate 26,405,165 of NC_044306.2, read as the reverse complement.
CCTATCACTCAGGAAATTCCAAGGGTTTTAGGAGCTCTGTGACAGTGAAATATATTTCTTACTATGCCACGCTGTGATGGTTAATTTTATACATCAACTTGGCTGGGCCCAGATAGCTGGTTAAACATTATTGCTGGGGGTGTATGTGTGAGGGTATTTCAGGAGGAGATTAGCATTTGAATCAGTAGACTGAGTAAAAAAGAACCTCCGTCACCAATGTGCTCTGGCATTGGCCAATCCATTGAGGACCTCAATAGAACAAGAAGACAGAGGGAGGGCAAATTCTCACTCCCTCTTCTTGAGCTGAATGTTGCCTCCCTCCCTTGGGCATCAGAGCTCCTAGTTCTCGGGCCTTTGGACTCAGACTGTATCATAGCACTGGCTTTCCCCATTCTCCAGTTTGCAGACAGCAGCAGATTGTGGGATTTCTTGGCCTCCATAACTGCATGAGCAAATTCCTATAATAAATCTCTTAAACATGCATTGTTTCTGTTTCTAGAGAACACTGCCTAATATGCATACATAGCATCCCCAGCACGGATAACTTAATGGAAGTTGGAAGACAAGTTTTAATTAAATATCAGAAAGGACCTCCTAAAATTAGAATTCTGTTAGTCAAAAGCTGGGTACTTTTGTCCCTTGGGTACTGAGACACTGAGCTCCCTCATCTTCAGACATACGTGGAGGTAGGCTAAATTTGTCAGGGTTGTAGAGATTTTTCTGTGTTTGATAGTTGAACCCAAACACCTTTAAGATATCCTTACCATCCCTGATAGTCTGAACTATTTTTTGAAAAATCAGAGGGTTAGGACTTACATTTTGAAGGAATAGTTCTTTTAAAATGTCAGAGTAGATGTAAACCACATGGGGAAATTTCAGGTTTTTCAGGTACCTTGCCAAATGTCAAAATGACGCTGGTGTTTGTCCTCAACCCCAAGCAGGAAATTCATAGAGTCAGCATTTGAGCTCTACACCATTTTGCTATTGCTTCACTAGGCACAATCCCCACCCCCAACTTGGTAAACTCATGCACAGATTTCTCTCAAACAAGCAAAGATGTAGGTCTGGGGGAAGGGTGAGGGACGGCCCAAGAAAATCTGACTAATAGGAAGAAGTGTTAAGAATCTTCCAGGAAATGCAAACCATTGGCCAATGTTTTCTTTTGCCTTTGAAAAATCTCAAACTAATTTGGTCAGAAGGCATAATAGATGCTGTTTGTTTAGTCAACGACTCCTCTCCAAGAATGCACATAATTATGACCGGACAAACCAAAATACAGGTTATCTTTGTTAAAAGCGAGGAGATTGTCTGATTGGCTACAGTTTAAGTGTTTGCCTTATTTGGGAAGACCCAGTTGGTTGGTTGTGATTGGTTACCCTTAGGTTTCAATTTCTTAACCCTGAGGCTTTTATAGGTTTAAGTTTTGGTTTGCTTAGTAAGCTGCTAAGGTATGAGAACAACCTCAGTCGCATGGTCCCCTTGTTTAATCAATGTAATACTTTCTACTTTTATAACCAAATACCTTTGATTATTGGACCCGCAAGCTGCTCCAGGGCATCACTTTCCTTTAATCGGCTCTGTCTTCAGAATACAGAAGTAGTGAAATTGCTTTCCAGGGGGCCAGCTAACAACAGCATTGCTACTCTGTGCTTCTAGCGCCCAAAAGTACACATTAATATGTCAGCTTAGAAGCATGGCTTCTTGATGAAACAGAAGACCTCCATATTTCCAAACCCCATGGTCACTTCTGTGACTTCATCTCGCTCAACTTCTCAATAGCGTTTGACCTACCTCGTCACTCACTCCCTGTTGCCTGAGTTACTTTGTTTTCTAGGCTTCCTTAACAAAGGAGTGTGGCCCTCTTGCAGTAAATGTATTGTCCCAACTCTTCACTGTTAATCTCCATGAAAGAATTACAGCTTTCCACCCTAGTCACAATGAGCTTGAGCCTGGAAAGTAAGTGAACGAGAGAGATGCTACATCCCACCCCCTTGTTTAATGTGTGGGGTTCAGGAATTCCTAAATCACCTCCTCAATCTACAGCTGATATCTGAAATTAATTTTGGGGATTCCTTCCTTTGGGATTTCTATTAGGTTACAATCCTCTTGGGTGATGAAACCCTTACAGACAATTGTAAGGATGAGGAAGTTAACATTTATTGAACACCTAATATGTGACAAGCCCTGTATTAGAAGTTGTATTGCTCTGTCATCACAATCCTAACATCATTCCCATTTTATAGATAGAAAAGTGAAAGCTCCTGGAAGTTAGGTAAACTTATCTCTTAATCAATGGCCAAACATAAAAATTGGTTGCCGTGATTTGAACTGAGTCTGTATGTGCCCTAAGCCATAGTTCTTACCACTCTATTATGTTAGCTCCCTGTTTTGTCATAGACATTGAGTGAGAATGAAGAGGGAAGAGGGGCAAGAAAATAGCAGATGCCTTCATGGATGAACCCAGTGGACCCAGGATGTGGAAGGAAGCTGGTCACATTGCCTTAGAATCCTAGATGATTAGAACTGGAAAGGACTTGGGGCACCTGCATGGCTCAGTCAGTTAAGCATCTGACTTCAGCTCAGGTCATGATCTTATAGTCCATGAGTTCAAGTCCCGCGTCGGGCTCTGTGCTGACAGCTCAGAGCCTGGAGCCTGCTTCAGATTCTGTGTCTCCCTCTCTCTCTCTCTGCCCCTCCCCTGCTCATGCTCTGTCTCTCTCTGTCTCAAAAATAAATAAAAACATTACCAAAAAATTTTAAAAAAAGAACTAGAAAGGACTTAAGATAGCATGTGAGCCAATCGGTCAATTTCACACGTAATGCAATAGAGGCTTAGAAAAAAAGATGTAACCTTTTCCAATGTGGAAGGATAATTATTTACGTATTTCACTAGTAAGCTTTGGCTAGATTATACTATGATTACAAACAACTCTAGCCCCCAGATCTTAGTGGCTTACAATAAAGATTTATTTTGACCTCATGTTGCACATCAGCTGTGGGTTGGCTCTAGCCCACAGCTCTGCATCAGCTGCAAGTTGTCTGAGGGTCTTTTTAATAAGAATCAAGGCTGAAGGAGCAGGCTCTCTTTGGAACATACTATCCTCATGGCACCGGGAAAAAGTAAGGGGAGCTAATGGAAACATAGGGTTATCATATCATGTCTGCTCATCTTCTATTGACCAAATCAGGTCTCAGGCTAAGCCTGACATCAGTGGGACAGAATATATATATATATATATATATATATATATATATATATATTTCACAAGGGAGAATGGCAAACCACAGCAATGTGTGAGGATGTCTAACACTTTTGTATAGAGAATGAATAATCGGGAACAGTCGCCCAATCTGAGTTTCATTCATACTGGATTTTGCCTTTCTTAGTGAAGATGGGAGCCCAGCTGCTGCATTTGCTTGTCTCAGAAGGGTTTGCGTTGCCAAGGTAAAGCGTAGCTTGCTGATTTTGATTTTAGAAAGCCTAAGCTACTTGAGATGTCTCAGGGTAGGGGAAGGTGAGGAGGTGAGGGCCTTGGAGAGAAAAGAGAGAAGCTGTAAGAACAAGGGAGAGATTTTATTCTTGAAGCTTGAAAAGGGAAGAGCATTTGGCGGCAGGGGGTCAGAAGAGGTGAATACCTGGTCTCAAAAGTTGTAAGAATCTTCTCTCTGTCTCTCCCTCTCTGTCTGCTGCTCCCCCACTCGAATTGTCTCTGTCTCTCTCAAATAAATAAACTTGAAAAATTATTTTAAAAAAATCTGTGAGAATCACTTGAACTCTGCTACATCATGCGGGCTGGGGATGACAAGACCTCACAGGAACGCGTTTCTGAGGTGTTCTTGGGGACGCCGAGGATACGAGCCTCAGTGAGAAGCCCGGCTTGGTTCAGGCTCTGTTCTCCATGTGCTCAAAGAACAAAAGGCTTCTCCAAAGGTTCTGGATGGTATGGGACCTCAAGGACCTGCACAGCTCCCCAGGACGTAAGGTAGAGGGGAAGCATCAGGCCATCAAAGTGACTACCAACCTAGTGGGATGGGAAACAGAATACATTTGATTTAAAGAAATACAATAAGTAAGACATTTCTTCCATCTCATAGTGTGGGATAGAAGTCATTCAACAAGATCTCACAGCTCGTAAGGGGCCAAACAATACTTGGTACTTTCATTTAAACAAACGGCCATCACTCTCTGTGCCAGGCAGGGAGTACTGGTTTGTTGGGCCTGCCATAGCAAAGTACCACAAACTGTGTGGTTTAAACAACAGAAATTTATGGTCCCTTAGTTTTGAAGTCCGCAAGTCCAAGATCAAAGCAGGGCCATGCTCCCTCTGAAGAGACTGGGGAAGGATCTATTCCAGGCCTCTCTCCTAGTTACTGGTAATTCCTTGGCTTGTGACAGCATAACTCCAATCTTCACGTGGATACTCTCTGTTTGTGGATCTGTGTCCAAATTTCCCATTTTTATAAGGACGCCAATCATACTGGATTAGGGGCACACTCTAGCCCTTAATGACCTCATTGTAACCAATTACATCTGCAAGGACCCAATTTCCAAATAAGGCCACATTCACAGGGGTCAGGACTTCAACATATAAATTTGCAAGAAACACAATTAAAACTGTAATAATTTCTGAGAGGCACTGGGGTATAATGCCACTGACCCAGTCACAGACCCTGATCTCGTGGGGTCAACCGTTCAGGAGAGGGCAGAAGCTGAGCCTGTCAGTGTGAGTAGGAGGCAGATTCCAGTTCTTTCCATTTCAACTTCCTGCCGTTCAGTCATTTGTGGGCTAGTTTCTAATTAAATAAACATCAACAACACTCTTAAGAGCCTTTACTGACACCTGGCAGCCTCTGGTGCTATGCACACCCACATCATCCTCTCCCCTGAGGAAAAACTCAACAGCTTTCCTCCTGTGATGTGCCTTTGGCCAAGGAACACATCCCATAGGAACCCTCTCAGAACAATGATGTTAACGTATTCCTTGTTTCCTCAAGCTAATTGAGCGGCTGGTGTCGCATTTCTAAAAGCAGAAGAAAGCCAGCAAACTCAGGTGCCCTAATGGCCCCCAGAAGCCACCCTGGAAGTGGTCAAGGTGGCCAGAGAACTGGGGATTATGTCTTCACAACTTTTGGGAAGTCTGTCTTGATGTGAGGTATCACTTCTCGCACTCAAGCTCATCCCGTGCCAAGCATATACACACACGAGGCTCCCCTGAATTACCCCCTCCAACTCTGTTTCATTGCCTTTCTCACCTATGTAAAGAGAGAAGCAACTTCCTTGTGCAGATTGAGCCACGTGTGGGACTTAAGAGTAAGTTTTTGAGAGCCTGAAATTGAGAACGTGCAGTTTGGACTACCTGGCGAAGGATGATCCCAATACATTTCATGAATGTTCTCCCACTTTGCATCTTTCCTGCACCAAATGATAATTTTTCTCATGCAGTGAAAAGCTCCTGAGATTAGCTGATTTATGTAGAATCTGGAATTAGACAGCTGTCAAATGCCTTCAAACATGTTAAAACCACGACCTTGTCTTCCATGTCAGCACTTTCTTTAAAAAAAAATTAAGGTGAAATGAGATGGGATGGTCATCCCATAGCTACAGCTCTGGCTGGACATCTCAAACACCCCCACCCTGTCTGTTGCCTCCTTTTCTCCATGGTAGATCTCTCTTCAGGGTTCTAGAGTCAGGAAAACTGTCTGGTTCACCAGAAAGTGCCCTTGGCCAAAGGCCTTCTGCATCGTGAATCCGGTAAGGTTGCCCTGCTGCTCTGGCCCAAACACTGGCACCGTCCCTGGGCTATGAGGCCTGGCCTCGGACAAAGGATGGGTCATCAGCATGGCTATTCCTTCCCCTCTACCTCCTTCCCATCAGGGATAGCAACAACTGTTCTCTATAGCCATGTGTCCTGCCTTTTCCATAGCCTGGTGATCTAATTAAATAATCACGGGATCTACCTTTCAAGGTTCTGACTCAATTTGGGAATGCTCAAGTTCAAAGAAAGGCATATCAGAGAGGCATCACAGCATGGACTGAGATCTTAGGCGTGGAACTAGACAACCTAGGTCTGAATTCTTTCTTGGCCACTTGCTACCTACATTAAGTCAAGTGATTTATTTGATCTGTCCTTTTACTCCTATGAATATTTTATAATACTAATAATATTAATATTAATTAATAATCAGAAATATTACTAATAACACCACATATGACTTCAACTTGGCCTAAGTGGGTTTGGGACTGTGGGTTTCTTTCTTTTTTTTTTTTTAAGTTGAAGATGGAGTTTTTGTGACTATTTTTCCATGTTTTGGGTGAGTTTCAGAGGAAGGGGAAAGAGAAAAATGTGTTTATTCCTCCATCCAATAACTGGCAGATTTTCTGATGACAATCTTCAAATTACCCCAAAGTTCTAGTAGAGAAGCTATATTTCAACTTCTCCAGTCAGTAACATTCTGTCCCTTGAACTTACCCCTCTTCTCCATAAAGGAGCCAACATTTTAAGCCACTGAGAGCATTTGGACCTGAGCATGACACTCTACCTGGAGGCTGCAGGGCAGATGGGCCCTGTGTGGGGAGAGAAGGGGTTGATATGACCGCATGGTTCAGAGAAATGGACTGAAGTAATAAACATTAAAATAACAATAATAATGACAGTGGCCATTAATTGAGCACCTAGTACGCACCAGACTCCATACTAGGGACTTCAAATGTATTGCCTCATTTAACTCTCCCCATTTTACAGGTGACAATATTGAGTCCCAGAGAAGTTAATAAACTTATCTAACCAAGCAATGAAATGGCAGAGTTGGGATTAGAACTCATAAGGCCTCTACCTCTTGCTCATAGATTTTCTATTTCCCAGCTCCCCTGTGAGCAGGAGTGAAAGAATCTGTCTCATTTGACCCTCAGGGATCAAGACTGCAGCTTGGCTCCCTGCCTTGGAAAAGTAAGCCTCTCTCACTGTCCCTCTTCATGAAAGCTGGTCAATTATGTGTATTCTCAAGCAGGTTTCTAGAAGAGAAATAAGCATTTGCCACATTTTGACTGCCCAGCATCCGAACACCTACCTCGAGTTCTACATTCGTGTGAGCCTACATGGAAAGCAGCCAGGATATGGGCTTACAATGAAACTGCAGCCATGGTTCACCTTTGCCTAAGATTTTGAGTCTAGAGCAGTGACTCCTAGGACAATTTATAACCCATCCTGGGGGCACCACTGGCAGCATTCATGGTCCGGTGGCACTCATACAACCTTAGTTGTGACAGCTGCTCCCTACCCTGCCTGTACCCGATGTGTGGTGGTCTAGCCTGGGCGACCATCCACTTCCCTTGGTACTTGCCAGATCCTCCCTATTAATTCTGTTAGCCACCCCATATTCTACCTATAAGTTCCTCTTCCGCTTCTAATAGCTAGAGTTTGTTGCTCACAAGTACGGAAGAGGCATGAACAATTGCAGACACCCAATGAATAGGGCCGGCTTCATCCAGCTTAGGAGGAGATAAACCTTGCTCTGAGATTCCTCAGCTGTGATGCATCTCCCCTGGCCTCATCAAAAAACAAAAAAGGGGGAGGCCTGGGTGGCTCAGTCAGTTAAGCATCTGACTTCGGCTCAGGTCATGATCTCGCAGTCAGTGAGTTCGAGCCCCGCGTTGGGCTCTGTGCTGATGGCTCAGAGCCTGGAGCCTGTTTCGGATTCGGTGTCTCCCTCTTTCTCTCTCCTCCCCCGCTCGTGCTCTGTCTCTCTTCTCAAAAATAAATAAATGTTTAAAATAATTTTTTTTAATTGTCATCCTTTACACATTCTAAATTGCTTACCTTTTCACTGTGCTGAGCTGTTCTTTAGAAGAACTGCAATGAAGTAAGAATAGATTTTGAGCAAGAAGTGGAGGACATATAGGTGGGCCAAAGGCAGACCATCTCGCTCATTGTAGACTAAGAATCCTCTCTATTAGCATTTTGATTTTAGTTTGTTGATATAATGTTTCTTTAAGTTACTTGCCACAGCTGCCTCTTGGAGCACGTTTAAGCAAAGTCCAGTTAGCCATGGCCACATGAGGAAGTTTGGAAGGAGCCACAACCTTCCTGGACCTGACCCCTGGGGAAGGAGTTGGGGAAACAGCCTGATGTGGTAGAGAAAACCTGATAAACCAGGACGAGGCCCAATACAGGCAAACAGCGTGTTTAGTGTTGGGACTGGCTATGACTGACACGAGGTATGGTTATCCTTTCCTCAGTCATGGGGGATTCCTGATTCCCAGCAGGCAGCTATTAGATAAGCAATGCAGCAGGAAGCATAGAACCAACCCTTGAGTGGAGAAGAGGGTGAAGTTCAGACTCATGTGAAGAACAATACAGGGTCTAGCTTCTAAAGAGACTACAGAACCCCAGGTTTTACAAAAGAGTGATACAGAGAAAGAGAAAACAGGGCAAATACCAGTCATCAGACCTGGGCACAAAGGAAAGCAGAGTCACCAGCAAAAATGGATTTGCAGCCCATGGCTAAGGTCATTACCAGGAGAAGGAAAGCTGTAGGGCCAGGCCCACAAATGGAAGCCTCATGTCCAAACAGAAAAAAGGACATCACAAAGACTAAACAATCAACTTGTAATACATCTTGCTTCATTCAGTCTTTTCCTACAAAATTTTATAATATTAGACATCTGGAAAAATCCTACAGGATGAGTTGGTCTTCATCCCATCTAAAGACCAGTAAGAAGAGCAGAAGCACTCCAAAAGCGCCATTTTCTTCGATTTGTTTTAGGAAAAGTTTCCAAAATTTCCTTTTGTATCTGACTCTACTCTTTATTTTCTACTTTTGTTTTATGTCTGACTCAGAACCCTCAACTTTGATTAAAATTTGTTCAAGTATACTTATGTTATGTGTATACTTATCAGTAGCCTCAAAGATATTCCTTATTTGCTTCAAGTTCAAAATGATGTCACTTTATTCAACAGTGTAGAGTTTACATATTGTATTTTAGGTTTTGGGGATTCGAAAATAAATAAAATACAGCCCCACCTTTGGGAAACTTACAGTATTGTATACAGCTGCCTTTTTTCAAGACAAATCAATCCCAATTCCTACAAACTTGTTCTAAAATTTTAAAAGGAGAGGAAATTGGCATAGGATAATGGAAAGATAAGGGGAAATGATAAAAGAGATAAGAAAACATGCAGGGATGAGCCCCGTCACTCCTATTTCTGGGATTGGCTACCTCCCGGCACGAAAGACAAGGGCTACCATGGTGGGACACCTACTGGTCCACAGCACTCATTTCACACACACAAGGAAAGCCAGTGTGATTTACTCCTTGACTGAGTGACACAGTTTGTGTGTAATAAACTATTGCCCATATGACTTTTGCCTCACTTAATGACAACAAGAGCACCAAAAATACACATACACACATGGAAAACTTCTCACTACACACACACATAGATATGGAAAGATTTATAAATATAAAATCAAAGGCAAAAAATTATGTATTCCTCTTCTATGTATCAAAAAGTATTCAGAAACAAAAGTTCAAGGCAAATGATCACCAGCAACATAATAAGAGCTCTTATACATAGAAGGGCTCTGATAATTTGAGAATAAAAAAAAAAAAAACTACACAATAGCTAAATTGACACAAAAGATTACTAGAAATTCACAAAAGAAAAAACACAAATAGTAAACACGTATGGGAAAAAACTTCAACCTCTTTAGTAAATAAATTAACATCATAACAAAATTATTCAAATGAGATGCCAACTTGCCTTTTTTAGGCTAATATTTATACAAATCTCAACATAAGCAAGAGTGTGGTGATGTGGACATTCTCAGATACTACTGTAAAAAAGCATATTGGTATAGCCTGATTGGAGTTCCACCTTCTCAGGCAAGTCACAACCACTCTGGATCCCAATTTCCTTGTCTGTGTAATGAAGGAGAAGATCTCAAAGAACTATTTACATTGAAATGGTTGGGATTTATTACACCAGTTCTTAAGCTCCAAGTAAACAGAACATTCCAGGGTGTTCTGTGACTGAAATCTAGCAACAGCTGTCTTCAGTCAAGCTAATGGAGAGAATGTCCAAAATGATACATTTTCCTCCAACATTTCTTTTATGAGACCCTGGGCCCTTGCCAGAGTAAAAGTAGAACAAAACCAAACAACAAGATGCAGGCAAACATGAACATGAACCCCTTGAAACAGTCCATCTTACTTAGTTCGACAGTTTTATGGGTGTTGTTTTTGTTGATGATGTTGCTTATGGACATATGTGTTTATAATTTGGTGTTACAAAGATCATATGGCTATACTTTCTGCAGATAAGCTGTTCCTACTTGATATGATGGGATTAAACATAAATATTTTATGCCATTCCACAGGAGTGTCATGATTTCTTCATGTCTTTTCACTTCAAGCACTCATTCCTGCCTTCAGTAGGTATTTATTACATGCGACTCATTGTTCTGAGTTGGGGATGCAATCATGAGCAAAACAAAGTCCCCATTCTCACAGAGCTTACATTCTTGTGGGAGAAAACAGACCATAAACAATAGAAGATAAATATCTAACATGATAGACGGCGATAAATAAAACAGAAGAGAAATTCAGCAGGGTGAGTAAAATGTGGAAATGAGATTGCTGTCATCTACAGGATGGTCAAGGAGGGTCTCACTAATAAGGGGATATTTGAGCGGAGTCCCAGAAGACAAAGGATAAGACATGCACTTATTTAAGGGAAGAATATTCTAATTAGAGGAAAGAGCAAGGGCAAAGGCCCCTAAGGTGGGAGCATGCTTAGCATGTTCAAAGAACAGCAAGGAGGCCTGTTTGAGCAGAAGAGAGAGAGTAAGGGTGATGCTACTGTGTGATGAGGGCTGACAGGTAGTAGGGAGTGGCTTTATAGGTAGGGTGACCATACATCTTACCTGCCTAAGATAGTCTTGTTTATGTCCATTTTGGGGGATGATTCATAGTTACTCTCCTTTTTATTCTCAAACTGTCCCTGTTTGTAGGACAAGTTGTACAGTCACTCTACTTATGGACCATTGTAGGGGTTTTGGCTTTTGTTCCAAGCAAAGGGAGAGGCCATTGGAGGGTTTAAAGCGAAGAAGCAGCATGTTCTGACTTTTATTTAAAAGGAGTAGGGCTTTGGTAGAAAGAGAGAGATCAGCTAGAGACGCCTGCAGTTTAAGCCAGGACAGAAATAATGGCAGCTTAGGCTGGGATGTTAGTAGTGATGAAATGGTGGAACTCTGAATATGTTTTAGAGCCTACAAAAGATTTCACTGGAGAGTGAGAGAAAGAACAGAGTCGTGATGACTCCAGAGGAATGTGTTTGGAACCCCTAATTTATTATATGTTTGGTTTCCACAGAACCTTCAAACATCATGGGTCTCGACTGCTTGGAGTTTAGATCTTGGCACACTCACCGTTGACGTGAACAAAACATTTGTCACCAAAAATAGAAAATCTGGTAAATAGAGATTATGGTCTGGGAACCCAAAGACCTACCAAATGAGGAATAATACACTTCTGGCATCTTTCTAGAGTCTAGAATCATAACTGGTACCGGCCTTACAGACAGTTCAAGGCTGTCCCAAGCCGTTGCTGATTCATATGGGTGCTATGGCTCAACAGACAGGTGCTTTGTAAGCTCTCTGATTCCAGAGCAAACCACTCTTCAGCTGTGAGAGAAAATGCTGTTTGCTGAATCTGGTTAATTCCTTTTGACTGCATCTGTAATTCTACACAGCCATTCTCCAGCAAAAGAAAATACATAGAGTAGATGATTTCTGCTTTGTGCCGGGATCTCAGTGATGATGAGTCTGCCCTGCCATTTAGGGCTTGGTTAGGTATGACATATACCTGATCTAAATCCCAAAACTATGAAAAGTATTGAATAGTGTTGAATAATTCAGAAACTTATTTAATCTGGAACTTGGATGCCGCATTGATGGTATTTTCCGATCACTTTCTATAGAACCCTAGAGTGCTATTATTTGATTTTCCATTTAGCCGATGAGATACATGGTAAACATAGTCCTACCAGAGTAGCCTAAGTTATTGACCACTGCTGCTTCTCTCTCCATTTATTTCTTTGTGTTATTTCCATGAGAGATGTTTTATAGATTTCTTCAAAAAGATTTTTCACATTTAAAAAAAATTATTTATTTATTTATTTATTTATTTATTTATTTATTTATTTATTTATAAGAGTGAGACTGGGGGAGGGCAGAGAGAGAGGGAGAGAGAATCTCAAGCAGGCTCAGCACTCACAGCGCAGAGCCTGATGTGGGGCTTGAACTCACGAACCACAAGATAGTGACCTGAACTGAAATCAAGGGTCGGACGCTTAACAGGCTAAGCCACCCAGGCGCCCCTTCACATTCCTTTTTAAGTATATTGTGAGTATTTTATGGTTTCATTGCTATTGTGAATGGACCTGTTTTCCATTAATTTTTTTTAACAGATGATTGATGCGTGAAGAAAAGCAACTGAGTTTTGTACTTATTTTTTCTCTACATTTTACTGACCATAGTTACAAATTTCCTTTTTTTTTTTTTTTCAGCTGATCTTCTTGGATTTTTTCTGAATGAAAAATATGTCATTGGAAAATAATCATGTTTATGTCTTCCTTTCCAACTTATTATATGTATTCTATTTTCTCCCATATTTCTTTGACTATAGTCTCCATAACAAAGTTAGATGCTACAGTAATGGGGGGGGGGGTCACATTCCTGCCTTGTTTCTTTTATAGAATTTCTTTATTAATTCACTATTTAATACAATGGTTACTATTGGTTTCTGCTATATACTCATTGGCATATCAAAAAAGCTTCTTTCTATTTCTAGTATAGTAAGAATTTATTAGCATTAACTGGGGTTTCTTTTTAATTTTTTTAATGTTTATTTATTTTTGAGAGAGAGAGCAGGGGAGGGGCAGAGAGAGAGGCAGAAGCAGAAGCAGAAGCAGGCTCCAGGCTCTGAGCCGTCAGCACAGAGCCCAACGCGAGGCTCAAATCCACAAACTGTGAGATCATGACCTGAGCTGAAGTCGGACGCTTAACCGACTGAGCCACCCAGGCGCCCCAGGGTTTTAGAGCACCAACGGATATCACTCTACCTGTTCTCCGCCTTGAGTCTAGAACCAGTTCTGAACACAAGAATCAGACTGATGCAGATCAAAACACCAGCTTAACTGGCAAGATTAATTGGAGAATGTGGCATAGATATGTGGACTCAGGTGGCTCCCTAATTGTTCACCTAGAAATAAATTCACCCAGGCAAATGTGGGTGATGGTAATCCTCCTACACAGAAGCACAGCTGCCCTGGTAAATATAATACCACATGGAGGAAAGCATTCCAGAAAGGAACCTCTCTGGCAAGTAAGCCCATCTAAAACAGAAAGATCTGAAGGGGCAGAGGCAAGAGATCTGTCTTTTCTTCAGCATTCACCAGACATTCCCATGGGAGGAAAATACAGAGAGAGGACAGACACAATGCTTTTAGAAATTCCTTTATGGACAGATGAGGTCCACTGAATAGAGGTCTCCCTCGCAAAGATGGCTAGTCGATTTTGTCCAAAGATCATTAGGCATCAGTATTAGTTATCTACTGCAGCGTAACAAATTACCACCAAGTTAGCCACTTAACACAAGACACATTTACTGTCTCACAGTTTCTGTGAATCAGGAATCTAGGCATGGCTTAGCTGAGTCCTCTGTTAAGGGTCTATTACACATTCAAGGCGTTGGTCAGGGCTAGGGTCTCATGTGAAGCCTTAACTGAGGGAAAGATTTGCTTCCAAGCTCACTTACATGGCTGTTGGCAGGAATTGGGTCATTTGGGACTGTTGAACTGTGACTGTTGAACAATTCCTAGCTGGCTCTTGGCCAGAGTTCCTTGCCACATGGACCTCCCCAACATGGCAACTTGCTTTATCAAAGCCAGCAAGGGAGTGAGTCTACTACTAAGGGGGAAGTCAGAATCTTATAATTTAATCAAATAAATGACATCCCCCTCAATGCTGCTAAAGGGTTGTTAGAAGCAAGTCACTCAAGGGGAGGGGACACCAAGTGAACACCAGAAGGCAGGGATCAGTGGGGAGAGTCTGAGATGTTGCCTAGCAGAGGCACCTATGAATTAAGACACAACTAATATATTTCTTAATTTTGAACTATCCTCAAATTCCTGAAAGGAAACTTGCTTGAATCATGACACATTATTCCTTTGACTTCTAGATTAGATTGCCAGTATTGTAGATAAGATCTTTACATGTATATTTGTGATGTATTTGGTCTACAACTTTTGCCAATTTAGTGGGTTTGGAATCTGGATTTCTCATCCTTAACATTGTATACATACGTCTTCTGAAGTGTTTTCCTGGCCACATTTACCAGAAGTTTGTCTCTTTTGACATTTTAAAAAAACTGTCTGTATGGTTTTGTCGATCTTAAATGTTTTTGTTGTCTAATTCTTTATTAATTTATTTTTCTAACTTTATTTTGGTCATTTTTTATAACTTTTTGAGTTAAGTGTGCTAATTTTCCATTTTTCTTGTTTGATCACAAGATAATTTAAAGCTGTGAATTTTTTGTGAGTATGGCTTTGGATGTAGCAATACCTACAGATTCCGATGAGTGCTATTTCACTTTTATAATTTCTGAGTAGTCTGGATTTTAGATTTGATTTCCTTATTTACTCAAGAGGTATGATAAAAATAGTTTTGCTTCAATTTTTAAGTTACTAGACCATCTTTGTTATCTTCTAATAGGCAATTTCCAGTTTATTATATTATAATCAAATAATATATCCTGGAATAGTACTAATTTTTGCATTTTATTTAGATTCTCTTTGTGGCTTAGTACATGATCAACTTTTGCAAATATTCATTTGGAGATTTGGAAAAACTCTGTAAAGACTAAAATTTTATATGTCTACAATTAAGTTTATTATATATTCAAAACATTTATGGTCTTATTTCTTTTTAAACTACTTAATCTGTTTAACACTGGAAGAGTAATGTTAAAATCTACCACTAATTCTGAAATCTATTAAATTCTCATAAGCTTTCTAATAGTGTCATTGCATAAAATTAATATATGTTATATACAAATATACAAAAATATACATTTTTGCTATGTTAGTGTAAAAAGCTTTGATTATGATGGGTTTTGTGTGTTTGTATCTTTTGTTATTTATAATTATCATGTAGTCCCATTTAGATCCTTTTGTTGTTAGTTTTACCTTGTGTGATAATCTTACCATTCTGCTGTATTTTTTATCGTTCTAGTATACCTTTGCCCATCCCTTTATTTTAAACCTTCGTATGACTTACTTTTTAAGTCAATCTTACAACAGATATGCAGCTAAATTGTTTCTGAAACAATCTAAGAGTCTTTGTCTTGACAGATTTTAACTTATTCATGTTGACTGAGTGTACTTACTTACGCTGCTAGAAATATAGTACACATGTCTTGGACACACCTTGAATATACGAGGTGGTGGGCTCGTATATTCCATAAGGGTTTTCTCCCTTGTTCCTATTATCTAGAGCTGACCCTGCAGAAAATGATCAGCTTTGTGCTGAATAAACATAGGACCTTGGTGAACTTCTTGGGGCAACAAAACTGGGTTGTTAACTGCCTCAACTTAGGTCTATTACTGGCATCGTATACTTAAATGAAATGGAGGCAAACATTAGAGGTCTGAGAGCTGTTCTCTGCATTGCAAAAACTACATTGACAATATTTCGGTACTTTCAGCTCTTCTGCGGTGACGATGAACGTGGCAGCAACATTGTCCCTATAGCAATGCCCATCCTATAGCAACGCGGTCCAGTACCTATAGGGTACTGGAGTACAAAGGAATACTGAGAAAGCTGCATTTGTCAATTCCGTCTTTCCTTTAACATGGAGATAGCATCCTTGCTCAGGCTCTGAGCAGGCTCTGAGCAGGCTCTGTGCTGAACATGGAGACTGCGTGGGATTCTCTCCCTCCTTCTCTATCTGCCCCTTCCCCACTTGTGTGTGTGCACATGCACTTTCTCTCTATCTCTCCCCAAATAAATAAATATTGAAACAAAACAAAACATAAACAGATGTGTGTCCAAAATACATATATTTCTTATCTCTGCCCACCGTGAGAGCCCAAATGGAACGACACCCCAAAAGCAATGAGAACAATTAGCTACAAGATCTTAGATTCAAAATACCATTCTCCAAGGAAAGGAACAGATTTCCTTGAATAACCGGCTAATCCCAGGGCTGGGGCACCAGAAGGACAAAATGAGCCATATGTCAGAAAGTAAGAAAGTGCCCAAAGAATGGTAGGAACATGTCAAAAGGACACAGGAACCTCTTTGAAGGGGCTCCCAATGGCCAAATCTGGGGGTAACTTGAACAAGAAAATAAACCACAATGGTGATGGCTTATATAAATCATAGAAGAAAATAAGACTCATGAACCTACGCTGATATAAATAAACAATTTTACAATAAATAAATAAGGGAGAAGAAGAAGCTCTTCCTTATTGTGTAATTTCAAGTAATAAACAGAGAAGGAATGATAAAATTAAACACATCCCGGGACGCCTGTGTGGCTCAGTTGGTTAAGCGGTCGACTTCAGCTCAGGTCATGATCTCTCAGTTCATGGGTTGGAGCCCTGCGTTGGGCTCTGTGCTAACAGCTCAGAGCCTGGAGCCTGCTTCCGATTCTGTGTTTCCCTCTCTCTGCCCCCACCCCTACTCACACTCTGTCTCTCTCTGTCTCAAAAATAAATAAAAAACATTAAAAAAATTAAAAGCATCTCTGTAATAATAGCTTCAGGTAAGCATCGTAAAGATGCTAAAAGTAGTGAGTATCAAGGTATCTCCTCATAAGATAGAAAAAATAGGGAAAAAGGAACCACACCAAAGGAGTCTGGCAGACATCCTCTTAACCAAGTAATCAAAGTGGACCTTACCAGTAATGGGACATATCAACATCCTGATATATGCATGAAAACGCACAACCGGAATCTAATCATGAGGGACCATCAGACTAACCCAAACTGAGGGATATTCTGCAAAATAACTAGCCTATCATCTTCAAAAGTGTCAAGGTCATGAAAGACAAAACAGAAAAAGTTGAGGAACCACTTCAGATTAAAGGAAACCAAGGAGAGGAAAACTAAATGCCAGGTGAGCTTCTTGATTGGATCCTGGACCAGGGAAAAGAACACTAATGGGACAACTGGCAAAATGGGAATGTCTGAAGATTAGGTAATGACATTGTGTCAGTGTTAACTGCCTGATCTTGATCACTGTGGCCATGTAAGATGTTGAATTTGGGGGGCTTTGGGTAAGGGATATAAGGTACTTTGAAATAATTTCATTTCAAAATGAAAGTTAAAAAAAGAGAAAAAAATACTCCAGGCAATACTTTCCTGTAGACAATGTGTTCTTGCGACCTTGCCCTCTCCTTGTGGTTTTGAGCCCAGGAGTTTGTTGCGCTGTGATCCCCCCATACCTGATAGCACGTATGACCGTAGTTGAGGCTTCCAGAGGCCGAGAGTCCAGACAAGGTGATACTACACCACAGACACGGTCATGGTCATAGCCATGGGGCAATTAAATGAACTCAGAAGTTCCTGTACTGGTGAAGCCACGGAGAAAAGGAAAGTTAGAAGCCTATAGAAAGGGACAAGCAAAAGTCTTATCTTTTTTCCTCAGTGTATTTTCTTTTTGCTTTCTGGCCGCATTGAACTAAACCTAGGCGAGGTCCAGTCTCTTCAAAATACGGGCTGACATAAGAAGATGTGTTTCTCGTACTAGATTCAGGCCTCTAGTGAAAGCTTCTGAGAATGGTGAGGGACAGGGAGTTGGGGAGGGGACAGGCTATGGCTTACAGGCTCTCCTCCCCAACGTGGGGAAACTCTGCTGGCCAAAACCTGTAGCTGGACAGACAAACTCTCAAGTGCTCTCTGAAAGGAGCCCAAGAATCCAGCCTTCAGTAAGGAATGAAACTGACTCTGGTTCCCAGGCATCCTCAGGGAGCCTCCAAAGACCAGAAGGAGTCCTGACAGGGAGAGCCCAAGAGCCAAGCGTGGACCTCCTCTCTCCCCAGGCATCTTGCTGCCCATGTCCACTTCTCCTGCAAGACTGCTTCTCTGCTGCAATTTAGAGGTTCCAGAAGTTTATTCTTTGTATTCGCATTCCTTGAACGCCTGGTCAACCCAGTTCATCTAAATGAAAATTATTTTATTTTTTAATTTTTTTTCAACGTTTATTTATTTTTGGGACAGAGAGAGACAGAACATGAACGGGGGAGGGGCAGAGAGAGAGGGAGACACAGAATCGGAAACAGGCTCCAGGCTCCGAGCCATCAGCCCAGAGCCTGACGCGGGGCTCGAACTCACGGACTGCGAGATCGTGACCTGGCTGAAGTCGGACACTTAACCGACTGCGCCACCCAGGCGCCCCGAAAATTATTTTAATTTAGACCCAATACTTGACATTTCTTTATAAAGGTTGTTTTGGCTGTGGGTTCAATTCACACCAACTCTGTTAGATTTATTCTAATCTCCTTGGCTACATGGAAAAATCCAGGGTGCACCAATTCCCCTCCGAATCATTGAGAGACTATAGGTACGATAATTCATGGTAGCTACTCTATAGGTAACACTAGGAATAGTTATGTTTTATCAGTGTGAAATAAGCAGCCACGGGTCCCCTTACACATTTCTTGCATTTTTAATATAACTAACGCTGCAAAGTGGGTCTGGTGGAAGGAATCCCTGCTGTATTCGTTTTCTGCTACAGATATGGAAAATCATTAGATTTGTGCTGGGGCAGGACATCCTATCTTTCTGTTTAGACCTTCAGACACTGTGTGTGTGCCTGGAATCTCAAACAGATGAGATGCCTCCCTAATGATCCAGGCGCTCCGACTGGGGGCTTCATACAACCTCTGAAGGAAAATATGCAAGATTCCTGAGTGGTGCTAAGGGGATGCCATTTGCACCGACTTCTAAATTTTCCTGCAGGTGGGGAGTCAAAATGGCAATCGGTAAATTTAAATTTAATTCGAACCCCTCTTCTACCCACTCTAAACTTCCTCTCGAGACAAGCCGCTTGGTCATCTGCATTCGTGACAAGTTCCCCACTCCTGCTGCCAGATGCTGCTTTGCTACTGAGTGAAAAATGTGTTTAAAATTAAACCTTTTTTTCCTTAAAAAAAAAAAAAAAATCCAAGACACTAAGATAGGGTACTTTTTCCCAAAAGGAGTGGCACAAATGGAGAGTTTTTAATGAATACTGATAAGTCTGAGTGCGAAATGAAACATTAACAGCCATGTAAGCCAGTGACAGATGTTGCAACCCAATATAATGCAGCCTCAAATGCCACGGGCATCCCTCCCAATAGAATTAGAGAGCAGAGCTGCTCGTTAACATAGAAAACATCTCCCCTCTTTCTTCCACTTGGAAGGAGCCACTCAGTTTCTTCGATACCAGACTCGTTGTTTTAAACACTAGTTACAATGTATTGTCTTGGCATGGGCTCTGGGGGCAGGGGGAGCCTTACCGTTGAATTTTATTCATATAAATCTCATTACTGTTTAATTATTTTGCAGCAAAACCCAAATTTGAAGACAGCACTAAAATACACAAGCAATTCTAATTTCTATTCTAAGATACAGCAAAATGACAGAAAGCCAGAGAAATAGCATTTTTAAAGTCTCCACCACCTAAACCAGGCAGCATTCACAGAAATGAGGCGAATGAGAGCTAAGAAGACACTGTAGGTAAATGTTTTGCTTGGTGTTCACCAATCCGTAGAAAGGTAAATTCTTTTCTCGGTAGTCACCAATTGGTGGCAAAACCCGCATTAGAACTGGAAGTTCTGGGGGCGCCTGGGTGGCGCAGTCGGTTAAGCGACCGACTTCAGCCAGGTCACGATCTCTCGGTCCGTGAGTTCGAGCCCCGTGTCGGGCTCTGGGCTGATGGCTCAGAGCCTGGAACCTGTTTCCGATTCTGTGTCTCCCTCTCTCTCTGCCCCTCCCCTGTTCATGCTCTGTCTCTCTCTGTCCCAAAAAAATAAATAAACGTTGAAAAAAAATTAAAAAAAAAAAAAAAGAACTGGAAGTTCTGGGAGCATCTGGGTGGTTCAGTGGGTTAAGCGTCCCACTCTCGATTTTGGCTCAGGTCATGATCTCATTGTTCATGAGTAGCTCTGCACTGACAGTGTGGAGCCTGCTTGGGATTCTCTCCCTCTCTTTATCTCTCTCTCTCTCTCTCTCCCTCTCCCTTTCTCTCTGCTCCCTCCCACTCACGTGCACTTTCGCTCAAAATAAATAAATAAACTTAAAAAGAGGGAAAAAAAGAACCGGAAGTTCAGGAAAACTTGGCCAGAACAGAGAACAGAAGGGTAGGGGGCAGTGGAACAAGATGTTCTTTGCCATGGTGAGATCATAAAGTCCTCTGATAGTCCATAGTTTAGATGGGTTGATTCTATTTCTCATCTCTCCTGGCAATGTTACTTTCAAGAACTAACATTGTGAATCTGAATGTAACGACGTCAGATGTAAACCTCCTTTTTCACTAGAGCCATAATTTACACATATATCAAAAATATAAATAAAAAAATAAGGATCCTATGATTTAAAAAAAAGTACGACCTACTTTGGAGAATCTCAAAATGCAAGGACAGTACAAGTTAGGACAGGTTAGTGAGGAGGCCTATTTATCTGCAATCACAAAAGGAGCTCTCTTAGACATTTTCTTGGTTGTTTTCTTACAATTGGCTATTTGAGCTTGACCTGGGGAACCGTGGGTCTGGAGGCACAATGGGAAAGAGCACTGGAAAACCAGAGCATTCCACAACACTGGAAAAGCAAAAGGGTAGGCAAATTTGTATTTCAAGGATTTCTAACTTGACTTTTAATATTATGCCATGCTATGTGTTTTCTTCATGACATTTATCACAATCTGTAACCATTCAATTCATTTATTAGTCAGCTTATTACCCTCCTCTCAGATGGAAGCCTTGTTCAGTGCTCTAAAACCAGAGCTTCACCCAGAACCTGAGGTATGGCACACAGGCACTCAGAGATGCCTTGTAACAAATAAATAAGTATGTGAACGAAGGAAATTCATAATCAATAAACCAGTACAGAATCAATAAGGAATCACTGAGTAAGTACATCAATAGAAAATAAGATTTGATTTTTAAAATTTAATGCTCTTTTATTGCAGGCAGTCCTACCATATAAAGGCCAAGTGGCCTCTAATGTTCTGTAACTAAGTGACGCCATCTTGAGTGTCTCCCATAGATCATGGGACCTATGACATGGGTACACCCATCACCAACACAAGTCTTTAAGGACTGTTGGTTCTGTTTTCAGTCTTGTCTACTCTGGAATGATCCGTAGGCTTCATAGGCTATTTTTTTTCTGAAGCTTCTGTCAGAATGATAAAGGCTCCTAAGTTAACATTTTGGACTGAGTCACTGAGATACAAGCAAGAACATTCTATATACCTTCTTATTCTCAATCAGCTGAGGAAGCACTTCTTAAAAGTCTGTGGGGGAGAAATTACTCCTCAGAAGCCAGCTGGAAGTGAAGAGAAAGTTGTCTAAGAAAAGTATGGGTTGTCAGCAAAAGACAGAAGTTACATGACGGAAGTTTAGGTTTTTATGCTATTATTGTAACCTCTTTTTACAAGTAGGAACTTGAAAGGGATTTGACTGAAGACATTGGGGCAGCTTGTGTAATGAGGGTGCCTGAGACACCAGTCGCTCTGAGGCAAGTCCCAGACTATCCCCAGTTCTGATTTGGTCACTCTGAGCCACTTCCTAAAAGGCAGCTGTAGCCTCCGCCGCCATCGAGAAGGCTACAGTCCTCTTGGCCCCGAAAAGCTGGAAGGTGCCAGAGTGTGTTCAGGCCCCTGGAAGGAGAGGCCACAGGAGGGTCTTTGTCAACACTGCAGGGAGCATTAGGGCTCTAAAGAAAAGAGAAGCATTCTGGGGGCTGATGCATTTGGGAATAGAGAGGAAAATTAGTGCAATGCCGGACCGTTCAGGCTAGAAAAGACCTTCATTTAATAAAAGAGTAGCTGGGACCCAGAAAAGTAAAGTGGCTTGTATAAGATGAAATCATGGTAAAAAAAATAGTTGGCAGGCAGGATATAGATCTTAAGAGGATAGAAACATGGGCCGCCCGGTGGCTCAGTCAGTTAAGCATCTGACTTCAGCTCAGGTCATGATCTTGCGGTTCGTGGGTTCAAGCCCCCTGTGGGGTTCTGCACTGACAGCTCGGAGCCTGGAACCTGCTTCCAGATTCTCTGTCTCCCAGTCTCTCTCCACCCTTCCCCAACTTGTGCACCACTTGTGCACACACACTCTTTCTCTCTCTCTCTCTCTCTGTCTTGAAAATAAATAAATAAACATTTAAAAAAATAATAGGATACAAACAGAAGGTCATGTCTGATTGTGAAACAGACTTGTCAAATCCTTCTGTCCAGTTGAGATTGTTCAGGAAGCCCTTAGCCTAAAAACTGTTCTCTTTCTGGAACAGACTATCCCTGTGCTGCTACAGCACAAACAGAAAGGAGACAAAAAGAAAATAACACTGCAGCAAGTACACAGGAGAAGTTCTGGCATGTGCACCAATCGGAGGGGGAGTAAATTATAGAAAGCTGTCCCTAGAGTATTTGAAATATAGTTAATGAACCCAAGGACATTCCATTCTAAACTTGATTCAACTGTGCTCAGATGCAGGGGAGTTTTTGCAGTTAGTAGGAACGCTCTGGTAATGTCAGTGAGAGCATTCTGACTCCAACCTGCGTGCAACAGAGAGGAGGTGTAGCAGTGACAGAAAACTGTGACAATCAAGAGGAAGGTCCAGATGGACGTGACATTGCCTTCAGCCACTGCAGGCTAAGGGTTTCACAGCAGTGCCCAGCGCCTAGGTCTGTCACCTGCACAGCCGTGGACCCCAGGGTGCTTTGATGAGAATTGGTTATGCACATATAGTGGCGAAGGGCGCTGCTAAATTGTGTAGACATCATTCCCTACCAGGCTTCTGTTGTTCTCAACTAATCCCTTCAGAGGGTCCCTGATGTCTGAAAAATTTTGGTAAAGGTAAGAATTAAATTTTCTGGGTTTGTCAACATTAAATCTTACCAACTCACAAGACTGGGAGACCCAGGTGGGATATCCCAATGGAGAAGCACACCTCACAGGGATGTGTCTGAGGAAGGGCGATCCACCCTGAGCGTACTGCACATGACTCATGCTTCTCTGAGGCTCTAGAAAGAGTCAGAGAGGGGCCTCTGGGTGGCTCAGTTGGTTAAGTGTCTGACTCTTGATTTCGGCTCAGGTCATGATCTCACAGTTGGTGAGGCCAAGCCCTGAGTCGGGCTCAACGCTGACAGTGCAGAGCCTGCTTGGGATTCTCTCTCTCCCCCTCTCTGCCCCTCCCCTGCTTGTGTTCTTCTCTCTCTCTCTCTCTCTCTCTCTCTCTCAAAAAATAAATAAAATTTTTTAAAAAAAGGAGTCAGAGAAACCTGTCAGGGCAGAAATTTATATCCAGAAAAAGCACAAGTGTGGGGATTGGGCAGACTTGGGTCAGAACCCTAAGTTCTACAAAGAAGTGACTGTCCTGGCCTTTAAGTTCAATGACCTTCTCTTTCCTTATCTGTGTAATAGGAACAAGAAAGAGCCTAAATGTCCATCGACTGATGAATGGATAAAGAAGATGTGGTTTATATATACAATGGAATACTACTTGGCAATGAGAAAGAATGAAATCTGGCCATTTGCAGCAATGTGGATGGAACTGGAAGGTATTATGCTGAATGAAATAAGTCAGTCACAGAAGGACAGATATCATATGTTTTCACTCATATGTAGATCTTGAGAAACTTAACAGAAGACCATGGGGGAAGGGAAGGGGAAAAATAGATACAAACAGAGAGAGAGGGAGACAAAACACAAGAGACTCTTAATACAGAGAAGAACAAACAGAAGGTGGACGGGGGGTGGGGGGGGGTAGTTTGGAAATAGGAAAAATGGGTGATGGGCATTGAGGAGGTCACTTTTTGGGATGAGGACTGGGTATTGTATGTAAGCCAATTTGACAATAAATTATATTTTTAAAAAAGTAAAATTAGTCTTAGCATAGCACCTGGCCACATGGTAGGTAAAATTTACCATCCCAACCCTTAAAAAAAATTTTTTTTTAAACATTTATTCATTTTTGAGAGACACAGAAAGGCAGTGTGAGTGGGGGAGGGGCAAAGAGAGGGAGACACAGAATCCGAAGCAGGCTCCAGGCTCCAAACTGTCAGCACAGAGCCTGACACTGGGCTGGAACCCAGATTATGACCTGAGCTGAAGTCTGATGTTTAACCGACTGAGCCACCCAGGTGCCCCGGGTCCCAACCCTTTTAAAGGTACACTTCAGCAGCCTTAAGTACATTCACATAGTTGTGCAACCAATCTCCAAAACTCTTTCCATCTTGAAAAACTGAACTTCTATACCCATAAATAAGTCCCCATTTCCCCATTCCCCCAAATGTTTTAACTGAAAAAGAACAAATCAAAAAGTAAGA
This sequence comes from Lynx canadensis, assembly GCF_007474595.2. Classification (NCBI taxonomy): domain Eukaryota; kingdom Metazoa; phylum Chordata; class Mammalia; order Carnivora; family Felidae; genus Lynx; species Lynx canadensis. The sequence continues at coordinate 26,380,577 of NC_044306.2, read as the reverse complement.
ACTTCAACCACGACACTGAACAAGTACTAAGAGTCAAGTTTATCTAATGAACTCAACTCCAGAGTTAAAAAATATAGACATCATAAGTTGTTCAACAATTAGCAGTTCGTGAAGGAACATGAGGTAAGTTAAAGTGTATGGGAAGATTGAGCTGGTAAAAGTCCATTTTAAAAACATTACAAGGGTCGGGGCGTCTGGGTGTTTCAGTAAGTTATGCATCAGACTCTTGATTTCGGCTCAGGTCATGATCTCACAGTGGTGAGGTCGAGCCCACAGTGGGCTCTGTGCTAAGCAAGGAGCCTGCTTGGGATTCTCTCTCTCTCTCTCTCTCTCTCTCTCTCTCTCTCTCTCCTTCCCTCCCTCTGTCCCTCCCCTGCTTGCACACGTGCTCTCTCTTTCTCTCTCAAAATAAAGAAATAAACATTTTTTCAAAACCCAAACATGACAAAAGTTTAAAAATCGCCATATTCTATTCAAACTGCCAATAGAAACGTATACCTTCATCACAAAGACAGTGTCCTTGCGGGGCAAACATGTCACAGGCCTATGTGACTGGGGTGGAAAAGAAAAGAAGAAAGTCGAGTACACAATAAAGCTGTGTTTTCCAGGCTTTTCTGACGATAAGAATCATCCAAGATACTTGTTAAAACTACAAATTCTTGGGCTCCCTCCCAGACCCACTGAATCAGAATCTCCAAGTTGGATTCCAGATATAAAGTTTTAAAACAACAAACTTCTAGAGGGTAAGAGATCCGTATCCAAGTACACCTCCATCTTTGGCAAAAGCTGCCTGGTAACACTGATTACAATATAAAACAAGCAATCCAGTATGGTAGTTCCAATCTGTTCAACTCTGAAAGGTGAGCTCAAATGTTTATTCCAAGCACAGATGCTCAATTAGTTGCAAATGAGGCTAATTGCTAGGGGACACTGTTAGGGGCACTTGGACCAGAATCAGAGACATGGTGCCTATAGGTTTGGGGTAGAACTGAACTAAGGGCACAGGTCATAAATATAACACAGGAGAGTGGGAAGGGCTTATTCATACCCATGTCACAGGGCCTCTTCCAACTTCTAAAAGAAAAAGGTATAACTTTTCACAACATCATAGAACAGAGAACCAGTTTTTTTCTTTAAGTTTATTTATTTATTTTGAGAGAGAGCATATAAGCATGAGCAGGGGAGGGGCAGAGAGAGAGAGGGAGAAAGAGGATCCCAAGCAGACTCCGCAATGTTGGCGTGGAGCCCAACACGGGGCTCGATCCCATGAACTTCAAGCTATGACCTGAGCCGAAATCAAGAGTCAGACGCTTAACCGACTGAGCCACCCAGATGCCCTGAACATGGAACCAGGCTAATACACATGGCTCTATTTGTTCTTTGACAATGAAAACTTCACTAATTTTTCATCACAGTGGAAACTGAAAGCAAAGAAAAGCTATGTACTACCTTTTAGAGAGATCTGTCTATACCACCTGGAGCTTCTAGTCCCAAGAGCAGGACCTACTGCCAGCAACGAGGGTGATAATGTCTTAAATATCTCTATTTCAATTTACATCAGAGAAGAAAACTAAGAAATGCTTCTCTGCAAAGTCACTCAACTCGTTCTCAATTCATTGAAAAGCAAGCTTTTCTTACATCTGCACATGTCCTCCACCTCTAATAGTTTAAGCATTGATTCATATGCAATTCACTTGGCCAGATTTTCCATTGCTTTCCCTTCCGTTGTTGAAGGATTAATAGATTGTGTCTAACCAAAGTCATTTAGAAGGCCGTGGTGTGGGTGGAGGAGAATGTGGGGGCTGTATCAAAGCCATGCACTCCATGTTTAAAGAAATTCCATTACATCTAAATTCTGGACTAAAGCATGTGGCCTCAGATAAATCAGTGTGTTTCAATCCCCACTTCCTTCGGATCTGCATTACTGAAGCGTAGCAAGTCATTGTGAATGAATGTTATTCAAGTCACTGATGAAAAAAGCACAAACAATTGTAAATCCTTTTGCTATTGCAATGTTTCACAGATCTGCTGCTGTTGCTGCTGGATCGTGGTTCAACAGTAAAGGAAGAACTACTCAAGGTCAGAGGACGGTGGGTGAGGCAGGAAGAAAGGACTGGAAATACGGGAAGAATGGAATATGTCTATGAGGGTCCATAAGTTTTTAATAAGATTCAATTCTCAAAACTGTCCAAACTTAACACACGTTTGCAATTCCTTAAAATACATATACTCGAATAAAAACTCTGCCAAATTTTTTTCGGCAAATACGTATTCTACAGAAAAAGTAGATTTTTAGAGTGCTTCATCTATCTGATAGGGCGATCTTAGAAATTACTTCTGCTATAACTAAAGAATTAGAGGCACACATTTAAAGGCTACATTAACCTTTCAAACCTCCTGAAAGTGAGATTTGTACCCAGGGGAAAGAGAGAGGATAAGGGTATATATAACTCCAACTTAGTGCCAAAGAGAAATGCGATGACCGAAATAATTTTAAGCAGCAGGAAGTACATTATTTTCCCAAGCTTCCCAGTAGTCCTGATTATCCACTGGTCATTGTGTCAAAATAATAGAGACGGAAAGCCGTATTATTCACAGAGATAGAGCTACATATACCAATATTTTATCTGGATTCCACACAGCAAATGCCTAGGTATAGCAACATGCAGGAAAGTACTAGGGAGAAATGAACCTAAAGCAGTAACCCTAGAAATAAGGAGAAAAACTAAGCCAGTGCAAACAACGGCTCACAAATTAATCCCATGGCAATTGCTTAGAAAGCCTGCATTATAGAGACTTGCAGCTCCTCAGAGAGAGCCCCGGTGATTGGGAAAGGTGGCGAGGAGTCCGGTGACTCACAGGGTCCCTGAGGCTCAGAAGATAATATAATATATAACATATAATTAATATAATAATAACGATGATAATTCAGTGATGAATGTTTATCAAGCATTTACTACCTCCCTATTCTATGCTAAGGGCCCGAAATACATCCCCTCGTATAATCCACACAATATCCAGCGAAGTACTTGCCATTATTAGCCTCACTTTATAGACTAAGAAACTAGGTCTTGCGAGGTAAAGAAAGTTGTTCAAGGTCACACAGCTGGTTGGTAGCACTAATGTTCATGGTAGAACTTTCTGGAACTTCCTAACATTACAGAGTATCGGAGCTCTACCATTTTAAACTTTATGTTCCAGTCAAGCAGGAGTGTTGCCTCCCTGCTCAGAAAAGCTTGGTCCCATCTACCTATGCTGGCTGACTTCTACTCACCTCTCAATTTCAGGTCAAATGCATCCTCTTTGGGGAAGCTTCTGTTCCCTGGTATTCTCACACTCCCTGACACTTCCCTGTTACAGAACTTAACTCTCGGTACCATGAGTTCCTGATGACTTACGATTTCCCCCCTGGAAGACTACCCTCTTTGAAGGCATAAGTCTCATCTCTGCTACTCACTGTTGTACCACGGTGCTGAACGCAGTGTCTAATACACAGCAGCTGCTCAAAAACAGTTCTGGAATGGACAGGTCCTCTAAGTGTTCCATTTACTGCTGAGGAAATGAAAAGTCAGAAAGGTTATGTAGCAGGGGTGCCTGGGTGGCTCAGTCGGCTAAGAGTCTGACTCTTAATCTCCGCTCAGTCATGATCTCATGATTCATGAGTTTGAGCTCCGTGTCGGGCTCTGTGCTCAGTGCAAAGTCTGCTCGGAATTCTCTCTCCTTCTCTCTCTGCCTTTACCCCACTCATGCTCTCTCTCTCTCTCAAAATAATTGAATAAAGGAAGTTAAAAAACTTAAAAAATAAAAAAAAAAATAAGAAAGGTTATGTAGCTCGCCCTATGCCTGACAGGACGCTGGAGCACACACAGAAAAGCCGGGTCCCTGGACTCCTGGGGTGGGGGGGGGGGTGGCTCTTTCCACTTTGCTGTTGCCACTTTCTTACCTAGAATGTCCCAGTGCTGCTATCACTATAGTGATATCACTATCACTATCCCAGTGCTATCACTATCTAAATCCTCCTGCCCCTCCTCAGGGGCCCTGCTCCTATCCCCTCCTTGCTCACACTGACTCAGAGGGTCTATCAAGGTCTAAAGCATTCACCAGCCACCTTGTGCTAGAAATCCCACTGTGGTCTCCACTTGCTTTTGAAAGCTCTCCTACCCATAGCTAATACTCTTCGGGCCCCCCAGCTGCACCCCCACTTTTCTTGCAGCCTGCAATAGGGGTGCCAGCCAGTATTAATTTGATTTTCTTGCACCAGGCAACGTGCAGACAACCCTTCCTCTTTCCAAGGGGAGTGACAGCAAAACAATGAACTGAGCGTTCCCTACCCCAAGGTTGCCGGAGAGGGCAAAGTGGATTCCCCTTCCACATTCTTGCTGCAGAGCTAAAAGTGCTCATACATAATACCCAGTGATTCTAGTCCTAGTGGCCCAGTGTTTTCTGATACCTGTCTCCTCCCTGACCATATGTATTGGTTTAATGAGAGGCATCAACCAGCCCCGTTAGGAGCTATTCAAACCAGTTCATAGGATTACCTCCAGAAACACTGCAGGCTGGTCAAGGGATGAGAACAAATAATGCCGAGGTTTCAAAGCCACTACCACATGGAATGCTGAGGGCCGGAAATCAAACACAAAGGAGAGAGAGGACGAGATTCAAGGAAGCCACCAAGCTGTCGCCCTGACCCTCAGGCAAGAGAAGTAAGGGGAAACCACAGACCGTTCCATATACACTGTCCCCAAGAGAAGAAAATATTAAAATATATTATCGAAGTGTAAAAAAATCTGGTTGCAGGAGGAAAATCTTGGCCCATTTTATTGCTCTGTTACACAGTAAATACATTCATTCATCATTTAGCCAGTGTATCTCTTTGAAATTCTATAAAATGCTGTCTACTTCATCTTGAAATATCTGTGCTTGGAGAAGAATGTGCAGTTTAAGCACAAAAGCTTTAAAATGCCACAGGAGTAATATCAAAAATCAGCTTAAGAACTTAATGCAACAAGACAAAAGACCAATAAATCCCAAGTATGAGTGCGCGTGTGCATTTTAATAAGAGAATTCTTGAGTACGGTATTATAGTTTTGCTTGCCAAACCTAAGATACTTTCCAGTGTCCTATGTTCTAAATTGTAATAAAAGGTCTTGTTGTAAATTCTACAGTCAGGGGCAGGGGGGCATTTTAGATTAAAGAGTTTTATTAAGGAGGCTGATTTAGGATTGCTGGGAAAATTTAACACTGATTTTCCAGCTCAAATGTAGGATTTGAAACAAGGCAGTTGAATCTTGCCTTTTACATTTTTTTTCCCACAGCTTTTAGTTTTAGTTAAAAATGGTTATTACATGGGAAGCCCCCACAACTTTTATTTTTTACTTGATCAGAGACACAGTATTTATACTAGTATCCATCCACACGTTTTCCTCAAAGCGCCTAGGAATATTCAGATGTATTTTTTTTGGTGTTAGGAAAAACACCAACTTCTCTTCCAAACCTTCACTTCAAAAACACGAGTTCCCATTCAACATTTCAGCAGGTGACGAGAAAAGAGTGCGGTGTCTCCGCTTCCAGAGGCATCAGAGGGAGACTGTCATCAGACTTGCACGGTCAGGAGGCAGGCTGAAAGCAGGGCATTGGGCCAGGTGGCTCTTCAGAGATATGAGTTTGTTTTCCTGCATCCCCGCGTGGATGGGACAGAGTTAGAACAAAAACAGCTCTGCAGACAGCATGGCAGCTGCAATGTCCTAACAGATGGTAACGTTGTCCATGGACAGAGGAGAAAAATAGACAAAGGATTTTCTGCTTTCTGAAATCATGAGTAAACTATCTTCACTTTAGGATGAGATCAAGGTGAAATATTTACTCTCTACTTACTGTTATTGGAAATGCACACACACACACACACACACACACACACACACAATTGAATTATGCTTAGGATGCCTGCCTCCCATCCCTAGAAAAGTCAGGCAGGGGAAACTCAGCCACTGTAGGTACCCAGGACAAAGTACTGGAAAGGTCACACTATTGAAGTTTTGCAGAGGCCCCTGAGGTATCAGTAAAGACAAAATGTTTGAAAGAGAATTTAAGTGTTACTCAGGAAAAAAGAGTAAGAGTAAGGTACAGCACCTCATGAGGTCACTCTGCAACTCCTTTCTTGAGTCTCAAAGTGTATCACCACTCTCTCTGTGTGTGTGTGTGTGTGTGTGTGTGTGTGTGTGTGTTTTGACAGAGAGCACGTTACTTTCTATCAATCCCCTTTGGGCTCATAAGCAAGCGTCTGTTTACAGGAAAAGGAAAAGTGGCTCTTTAGCACCTTATATTGACAAAACAAGCCATTCAAAGCGTATCATTGATCAACTTCCTGATGGCTCAATATCAGAAGGTCAAAATCAGAGAAGGGAAGAAAACTGACTGGGGAAAAGCCAGCAATTGGCCAAAGTGCGAAGCGCTAAGTCATTATCTCTTCTGATCCCCAAAGGTGTGGAAGCAGGATCCCATTTGTTACCTCCTGGCATTTACTTTGAGACTCATTTAAATTTATCTCCAAAAGCACCTTGAACAGTCTCCAGTCCCTCTCCCTAATTTTATTACTGAGAAAGCTGAGCCCTAAGTAGGTTTGGGGTTTCCACGACTTTCTTACAGTCTTAATAGGAGATAACTAAGTAACAGAGCTCTCGGTTTGCGCAGGGTGGGGGCAAGAACCTATCTCCAGCCCTGTCCTGTGGTGGTGACGTCCATGTGCTCCTGTCCCTGTGCTAATGGTGATCAACACCGCCTTAGGAGTATGACATGTTGATCCTCTAATAACCTGCATCCCTTTTCTACAGATCAGAAACTGAGGATCCGAGAGCTGAGGCCACTTACCAAAGTTACCTGGCTCATACGTGACTCTAAATTTTACTCCACTGCTTCTCTCTCTGCTATGTCCAATTTTTCAAACAGCTCCTACAGACATGCAAATCTTACAGAGAGAAAGAAAGAAAGAAAGAAAGAAAGAAAGAAAGAAAGAAAGAGGAAAGCTTCACATACCTACTCCTGACAAGTTACAATGAGGTTGACCCATCACGTGCACGCGCCCGCACTCACGCGCGCGCACGCGCACACACACACACACACACACACACACACACACTTAACTGTGAAAACAATTAAACGGTACTTCGAATGCTTGTCTTAGATCAGTTTTCTGCATGAAGGCCAACGTTTATTATTACAGTGTAAACTGAATTGAAATTGAAGTGAGATCCTTCAAAGAACTACATGATCCCACCCTGACTCGTGGACTATTGTTACTGCCATGTGTTTCTTTAACTTTTCAGAATGTCTAAACCTCACACTCCTTAGTGGAAAAATGAGAGAAAGTTACTATTGTTATTGCAGACTGCGGGCAAGTGTCCATCCTTGAACATTTCTATTAAGTCATGTTCATCTCTATGTCCCCAGGACTCCATGGTGGAAAATGGAAAATCTGATATATTGTACACCTCAAACTAATGTAACACTACATGGTAACTATGCTGCAATTTAAAAAAAAGAAAGAAAGAAAATGAAAATCTGACCCCACACAAGCACCAAGCACTGGTCTTCACATTTGGAGCCTCTCTGTCCAAAGCAGAGGATTAAAACAGCCAGGTGCAGTCCCTTTGAGACCTGCCCCCAGATGCTGTTTGGAGAGCAGCAGTAATTCCAAACCAGGGGATCTGGTCTCTGAGCTGTGCTCCGAGCAGATTTCTATCATGTAAATGGATGTTCACAGAAACAGATTGGTACATTAGCCAAAACTCAGGGGCATGCAAAATGTATTAGGTAATTTATAGTCCAACAAGTTTCCTGTGGCAAAGGCAGAGAAACATTTCCAAAATAAATGCCATTTTAATTCTTAACCTAAAAAGAATCAGCATAACCCCTACTAGTTTTCCCCTTTGTAATTCTGCATGATCACTTCTAATGGAGCAGGACACTATAAAACTGTGACAACCTTCTGTCCCTGCCGATACCGGTTTAGCAAATGTGCAGCACTTCTTGGCATTACAATCGTGTCTCCCAAATGCACAAAAGTCCTTTGGATTCCCTGAAATTACAGAAACCTAAAAATGTGGCATATTGTGTAGGCTCTGTTAGTATACTAGGGCTATGATATTAGTATACTAACCTATGATAACTATGTTAGTATCAGTAATAACTGCCATTGCTAAAAATGATCTTTCATGGTTGTATGTATTTACCACATTTAAAATACTCATGACATTGCATTGTGGAAATAAAAGGGAAATGGAAAAAACTCTCATTACCTGCAGATATGATTGTAACTATAGCTCTGTTTTTTTAATGGTGAAGTAAAATTAGTAGCATAAATAAATAAATAAATAAATAAATAAATAAATGACTAAAATCGGACAAAGACACCACCAAAAAACAAAATTACAAGGCAATATCCCTGATGAACATAGATGAAAAAATCCTCAATGAAATATTAGGAAGCCAAATTCAACAATATGTGAAAAGGATCATACAGGATGATCAAGTAGGCTTTATTCTAGAAATTCAAGGATGAATCAATATCTGCAAATAATCAACATGAAACACCACATTATCAAAACAAAGGATAAAAATCATGTAATTATCTCAATGGATGCAGAAAGACTCCAGATAGCCAAAGCAATGCTAAGAAAAAAGAACACAACTGGAGGTATCATCTGTCTGATTTCAAACTATAATACAAAGCTATAGTAATCAAAACAGTGTGGTACTGTCGTAAAAGCCGAAGGACATTTAGATCAATGGAACAAAATAGAGGGCCCAGAAATCAACCCACGTGTATATTGTCAATTAATCTATGACGAACGAGGCAAAAACATTGGGAATAATGGATGGCCACACACAAAAGAATGAAACTGGACCATTACCTCACACCATATGCAAAATTAATTTCAAAATGGATCAAAGACTTGAATGTAAGAGCTGAAACCATAAAACTCCTGGAAGGAAACATAGGCAGTAAGCTCTAGCAGTATTTTCCTGGACCAGTTTCCTCAGGCAAGGCAACAAAAGCTAAAATAAACAAAGGAAATTACATCAAACTAAAAAAGCTTCTGCAGAGTGAAGGAAACAATCAACAAAACAAATAAGCAACGTACTGAATGCAAGAATATATTTGCAAATCATACATGCAATAAGAGGTTAATATCCAAAATATATAGATAATTTATACAAGTTTATATATATAGATCTATAGATATATAGAGACCATATATAAACTTATATATATTATATAAACTTATATAACAACCTGATTGAAAAACGGGCAGATGACTTGAATAGATATTCTTCCCAAGAAGACGTACAGATGACAAAGAGTCACATGAAGAGAGGCTCAACACCACTAACCATTAGGGAAATGCAAATCAAAACCACAATGAGATATCACCTCACACCCATCAGGTAGGCTATTATTAAAAAAAAGACAAAAAAAATAGAGGCTCCTGGGTGGCTCAGTCGGTTGAGCAACCAACTTCAGCTCACATCATGATCTCATAGCACATGAGTTCGAGCCCCACATCGGGCTCTGTGCTGACAGCTAGGAGCCTGTAGCCTTTTTCAGATTCTGTGTTTCCCTCTCTTTCTGCCCCTCCCCTGTTCACACTCTCTGTCTCTCTTTTTCTCTCTCTTTCTCAAAATAAATAAACATTAAAATTTTTTATATAAATCTTTTTAACGTTTACTTATTATTGAGAGACAGAAAGACACAGAGTGTGAGCAGGGGAGGGGCAGAGAGAGGGGGAGACACAGAATCCGAAGCAGGCTCCAGGCTCTGAGCTGTCAGCACAGAGCCAGATGCAGGGCTCGAACTCACAAACTGCGAGATCATGACCTGAGCCCAAGTCGGTCGCCCAACCGACTGAGCCACCCAGGCGCCCCCAAAAAATTTTTTTAAAAAGACAAAAAATAACAAGTGTTGGTGAGGATGCAGAGAGAAGAGAATCTTTATAAACTGTTAGTGGGAATGCGAACTGGTGCAGTCACTATGGAAAACAGTATGGAAGTTATTTGATTCAAAAGATTAAAAATAGACCTACCCTATGATCCAGCTATTGCATTTCTGGATATTTATCCAAAGACAATGAAAACATCAATTTGAAGAGATACACGCACTTCTATGTTCATTGCTTTTATTATTTCATATACTGACAACGGCTCTCTGAACAAAGTGGAAAAGGTTTCCTTAGGTGTCGGACAGAGCACTCCTTCGGGCAGTCCTGAATGGCATAACAGAGCCGGACTAGAGCCTTCGATAACCACCACACCCTGGGCAGCCCTAGAGCCTTTAAAAAGCAAAAGAGAGAGGGAGAGAGAGATTAAGAGAAAAGCAGTGCCTCCAATTGCTGGAGGCTCTTTGCCTGTAACCCGGTAAGACCACCTGCGTCCTGAGGAGGAGGTGAATGGATAGCTTGCTTAGCAGCTGAGTCCTTAGAAATTGAGTCTAAGTGGGTGGCATTAAGACTCTGAATCGTTAGCATATCTTTAGCTCATTGCCCCCCTAGACAGCTCTGCAGAGGCTTTGTGTTGTGAGGAAGGAGGGAGGGGAGGTGGTGAACGTCTCAGAATAACAAACAAACAAAACCCTCCAGGTGGTTTCTTAAAACACGGCAAGGCCCTCTTTGCATTGATTTATCAACCTGCTCAGGACTTTGGAATGTTCTGAGAGAACCACTCCTCCCTTGGCCTTTTTGCATCCTAGCTGCTAGCCTTTAATAAAACGGCCTCATTCAGAAAACGCAGGATAACATTTTTTATATTCAGCATTATTACAACCACATACATATTTTATGCAGCCAGGAAGAAAACACATCAAAATGCTACCAGCAGTTATATTAGATTTTTTCCCCAAATTTTCTTTAATATACATGCATTACTTTGTAATATAAAAGGGTCACAATAAATTTGGTGGGGGAGGACATTTTATTAGTGGTCCTGTCCCCATACACGGCCTACTGGAAAACACACAAGATATGCCGTTTGAATAATCCGTCGGGAGAGATGAGGACGGTCAGGCTTGTCAACAGCACTGAGCAGAATTCACAGAAGTTGCAAGGCTGTGTTGGTAGAGATGGCTGTCACCCTTCAACCATTTTCACTAGACTCTTTCTCTGTACAATTATTTTCCTGGCCATTCATATGGGTCCAGCAGAAAGGTAAAGACACGAAGGACACACGACGTTGCTGCTTTAAGTGATGACAGTAAGCAAATTACTTCTTTTCCCTAAAATTCTGAACCGCCTAAGTGCCTACGCAAAGTGGATTTTTCATTCTTCAGCTTTTTTTAATTAGTATTCATTTGCACAACAGAAAAATATGCCTCTCGTTTCGACCAGATGGGGCAAGAATCAACTCAAGCCAAGTCGGTAAAATAAAAAAAAAAAAGAAATCTGATTTAATTCTGACCACCCAAGGGTCCCCTCCGTGGGATAAAATGGACTGGCAAACCTTGTGTATTTACGTTAAATATTGTGACCTAGAAGTGGGGAAGCAGCTGTTTGGGGGAGGAAAGGAGAGAGAGATAAGCGAAAGCAAGGTTTATTAAACTTTTCTTATCTCTCCAGGAGACCAGTGGAGGTTACCGGCACTGGTGATGCTGAGCCAAGGTCGACTACGACAACCTTTTGATCAGTCTGCCTTTTCTCTGTGTTCTCTACTTTTCCTCTCCTCAGACTTTTCTCCCTCCACTGGCTCTTCTGCCTTGGAATTTCTCTCCACTTTGGCCTAGGCCAGATGTCTGTGGTTGGTAGGTGTGTGGTTCCTTTGGTTCCCACCAAGAGGAGACTGGCCACAAACAATCCATGTTAAGAGCCACGCAGTGGAAAAATCTCTATGGTGACTGCTGGGACATGGCAAGATCAGGTTTCTACCAGGCCAACCACAGAATGGTGCCCTGCAGGATTTAGGTCAGCACCTGGTTTTTATATGAAGATCCAACAACCCACGGCCTGCCCAAGGCCACAAAACTAGCTTTGTGGCAGAACAGACGGGGGAGCCCAAATGGCTCCTTCAGTTCCAAGTGGGAAGCAACTGAATATCATCCATGGGTGACTCTGAAAAATCTCAGGCACTCTGGTGGTTCGGCAGGTGCTTGGGTGCCTCACAGTGACTCTAGACGGTCTTTGCCCTCATCAAAGCCCCTCTGACATAGATAGGTCAGGGTATTACTTACCAGGGTGCTTGTTCAATGGAATGATGATAACCAAGAACTTACAGTAAGACGAAACCTTGTTAACAAAGAGGGAGTGGCAGATGGTATATTCCAAAAATGCTCACAACAGGATTTCCAGACCCTCAGGCTCTTCTAGGACCTTGCCATTCTCTCATCAAGACGTGGAATCTATGTCCTCTCCTCCCTACCCGGGCGGGCCTTTGTGATGGCCTGGACCAATAGAGTGTCACAAGACTTCCAAGGGTGGGTCATAAAAGGCTAAAGGGCTTCTGGCTGTCTCCCTTCCCCTCTCTCTCCATGCACCTTTGGAGCGCTGAGCTGCCATGTAAGAAGTCAGGCTATTCTCACTTTGAGAGGCAGAGAGAGAGAGAGAGAGAGAGAGAGAGAGAAAATGTCTCTTGAGCAGCCCCAGCTGTTACAGTCTTCCCAGTCCAGGCACCAGACATGCGAGTGAATCTTCAGATGACTGTATCCCCAGCCACTGCAACTGCACCCAACTGAACCCCAGTGAGTCTTGGAGGCAGGAACAATCAGGTGTGGAGAAGCAGGTGGGTTGGAGTGAAGGTTACCTTCACAGAGACGGTACAAATTGACTTGGGTCTTGAAGCATGACTAACAGCCCACCAGACAGTCAAGGGAAGAGGCTATCCGGGCAGGGGTAGCAGCAGGTGAGGTGTTGAGGCATCAAACAGTCACAGGAAGATGCAGGAAGTTCTGGGGATAGAAGTAAAGGACTCAGCTTATAAAGCCAAGGAAGGACACGGCAAAAAGAAACAGTGATCTGATTTTCACATGGGAAAGATCATCCTGGCTGCAGTGGAGAGGGCAAGGTGGAGGTGACAACATCCGTTAATGCTACGGAAATAGCTCAGGTGAGAGACAGTGAAAGCCCCGAGTTAAGGCAGCAGCAGTTTAGATGGACAGAAGGTGGCAGCAGGGAAAGGGAAGTGACTCAGACAGGATTTGGTCCCCTGTTAGAGGGAAGAGGGAAGAAGTGTGAAGAGCATCCAGGTCTCTGGCTCAGATGGCTGATGGTGCTGCTCGCTGAGCTTTAGATTGCAAGTGGCCTCATGTCCCCCCCCCCCACACCCCCATCTCTGTGCTCCCAGCGAGGATGCTCAGGGACCAGGAGGATGTGCAGGTCTGACCAGCAACAGAGGCACTTTTAAGTTCAGAAAATGAGCGAGCCTTGGAAGGGTAAATACTCTAGCTATAAAGAAAGAGCAAGGACATGATCCTGAGGCATACCAGCCTTTGACAGATGGACAGAGGAAGCAGACCCTGGAAACGAGAATGGGAAGAAAGCAGAGAAACAGAAGACAAGTCCAGGGACCAAAGAGCTGAGAGCTCACCCCTCCCCGATGCAAAAATATCAGCTACGAGGGGTGCTCGTCTCTGGATGGAGTCCAGATGCTTCTGTGGGTCCTTTCACAGATCTTCATTGCACAACATTCAAAGAAATGCATGGGCCAGCCTGACGCCCTGATCGCTGCCTTATCACTTAGGGGTAGTAATAGCAATGCAATACCGTGTTACTTTTTTCCAGTTTACCCAATGACTGTAGTGGTTTTGGTCAGAAGCTCACTTAATTCTTTAGGTATTCATCAGAAAATTCAGTAAGAACACACTTGAAATTCAGGAAGCAGAGTGAGTGGCCTTTGGATGTCGCCCAATTGATACAGTAACCAGATCTGCAGGTATATCCAAATTCCTCATGGGCACACAGGACGAGTGAGCTTGCACATTTTTTAGAATAACTAAGGAATCCTGAGATCTGCCAGCACTTAATTAATATTGATGGGTCCCTTCCTAGAAATGTTGAGCTTTGAAAGCAACTTGGATGTCATCAACTCTGACCTCTCCAGACTTTGGGTGTATCATTAGATGGCAGGGGAGTTTTAATTCAACTGGAAGCAGACCAAGTAGGGGAAACTTGATTCTACACAGAGCTGACCTTCAGGTGTGTATAAATTATTGATGAGGACTTGCCTGATGAGTGTGGGGGTAAAGGTGGGTTGGCCACAGATGAATCATAGACTTTCTCTCGACTAGAGTGCCCGTGGCCAGGACTCTCATTTTCCAGATGAAGAAACAAAGGACTGAAGTGAAGCAACTTGCCCAAGGTCAAACCCAAGCTAGAGCAGAACCAGGATGATTTCTGCAACTGAATCCCTTATAGTGTCCATTTCCTTCTGTGGAGCCATCTCCAGGCCATTCCTGGTTTTGTCTTATGTGTTTTATGTCAAATGTTGTAGAGATTGAAGGCAGAAGGTGTTGTTGACACACGTTTTCCCAACATCAGCAGCCACTTGCATTGGGGATTTTTTTAAGCTTTCCCAATGTCCCCCAAATGCAATTGTGGAATATGAAAACAAAATGCATACTGCATATGGTCAATCTAATCCATCTGAGAGATAAGGTGCTTACTGCTCTCTTAAGATAGGTTTGGAAAATTGAGTGAAATTTTATCCGCAGAGAGAACATGTAATTGCTAACTGCTTCTCAAAATTGAATTATGTTTATTTCTCGAGATAAAGCATCACCCTGGGTTACTAGGAACTTGGCAATTACAGCCTAAGCTTGTTGGCTCCAAGCACAGTACTCCCTTGAGCAGGCAGCAGACAGGAATGCCAGTATCTGCTTGAATCCTGCACTCAGACCACAGTCCTGCTGCTCTCTTAGGGGTCTGTGAGACATCCTATTCACTTAGTCCTGCTGGCTTTTTTCAGGCTTTGTTCTCCACAAAAAATGGCTCCCACTGAACCTCTCCTTTGTACAAGCCTTTCTTCTCTTGGCTTCCACGGCACCAAAGACAGCAAAGAGTTTCTCTCTCAAGAGCCAAATTTGATTAATTAGCATTGCTTCCTGGAACATGGTGCTGGCAAGGACTCTGAGGCAAATCTAAGCTCTGTGGAGAAAATCTTCATGATCTACTAGTGATGTCTGCAGTGTGTAAAGCAAGAAAGAGTGGTGATGATTGGTAGATCTGCTATCTGCCATTGCTGAATGCTGTTCTCAGTTCTCTGCCTCCTTTCCTAATCTTGCGAATGCTGGTGCTTTCTAGGCCCTCAGGCTAGCATAGTGTCTGGTATATTACAGTATACAATATACACAATCAGAGATTGTGAGTTAATTTCTCCATATCAGTACTTTCTCCCTTATCACTCTCTCCTGTTGTTTCAACCACCACCGCCACATACCCAACTCTTCAATCTATATCTCTTGACCTGAATATACGCCTGCCTGATGGACAACCCTACCCAGATGGCACACCAGCATCTCATGTGCAAATTTCTAAGACCAAATTACCTTCTCTTACCTGCATACCATTCCTTTTTTTTTCTATACCTTATGCTTATTGGTGGCCATCTCACTTCCTTCCCTTTTCTTGCTTCCTTCAGGCATCCTCTGACTTTGGTCCCCCTCATCAGACAACTGTGTCATCCTTTCTCTGGTCTGTTCATGCAGTCTCTCAGCCCTCCGACCTGTTGTATACATGGCTACCCGGTTGCATTTCCTAAACAAAAGTGCAGATCCTTCGATTCCTGTCTTTGTTTTGATTCCTCCAAAAGCCGACCCTGAGAGAGACTACAAACAAGAAAACAGGTGGAAGTGGAAATGATTACAGATGGTAACAACTGCTCTGAAGACCTCAGACAGGAAGGATCTAGATTGGCTGGGATGTAGGGGCATGAAGGGACCTCTCTGGGCATGTGATTCTTCAGTTGAACCCAGGAGGCTAAGGAAGAGGCTGCCAGGGGAAGGAAGGTGGAGTGGAAGCTGTCTGTTCCACACTCACAGGGCAGGAAAGCCTGCCAAGGCTCTGCGGACAGTATTTGTCAGTACCTAGTACCTACTTACTAGACCTGGAGCAGAATCTTCACCCTGGGCCCTTCAGAAACAGGCTGGATGGTCAGCTCCCTCAGTGTGTCTATGGCGGCACCTCTGAGAGGCAGAGGAAATGGCAGCCTTTGAAACTGGGATCTTATGGAATGCGGGTGACAGCTAGATGGTGCCTTTGGTGACTCTCGGGCGGGTTCTCGTTGTTTGCTAGTGTCTCTAGGGCGACATGCAATAGTTTAAGAGTTTTATCGTTTAGGAATAGCTGATTTTAGAGGATTAGGCCAAGTGGTGTTGATGTGCTTACTAGAGACATAAGTTCCCCGCTCATTACTGCAATTATTACTTCATTAAAACAAACAGCATTTGTATAGAGACAGAGCATCATAGACTCAAATGCAGGCAACATTAGAACGTGGCCAAGAACAAGGAACTACACATTCTCTAGGTGAAGGGGGCCAAATTCCCCACACACCTCTTTGGCTAACATGTAACTTGATAGAAACCCTTCATCTCCAGACAGAGGTTTTATGAGTAGCTTTCTATTTTACCATTTATATATTTTTAAAAAAGCAGTTGAAAGTCCCTCGTCATTCTGTCCAATGCTCCTGCGAAACCCACGAATAATCTCCATACTGAGGCTGGGCAGACGTTGTCAAGTGGACAGTGCCAGAGTTGAATTCTGAGTTTCCACATTTATCTTTTAACGTTTTCAGCATCTTCCAGAGTGTTGTCTGATATCTGCTTCCAGAGCCTTCAGGAGAAGAGATACATTGCCAGGCCCGGTAGTTAATGTTTGGTTTTGTAGACAATCACACAGCCATCTGTTGGTTTGCCTCAGTGACTGAGAAAGCACTGTTTAACTGCTGTAGGGATCGAAATAGATGAGCTACACTGGGGCCATCCCATTCTGGGTCCAGTCCAGTGGCCACAGTTACCCCATTATGAAGATCTCAACATGGTCGCCTGTGGTTAGGTGCTCCCATCACTTCTCTCTCCACCATGAGAGCTGACCCAACAAAAATCCTGGCTTGCTCACTCTGTAGTCTCAGCTCTGACTGGCATAGGTAGGCAATCAACCAATTGCATTGAATGAATGAATGAATGAATGATGAATAAATTTTGATCCTACAAAGATAAAAATTCTTCTATTATTGGGGGGTCTGGGTGGCTCAGTCAGTGAAGCATCCGACTTCAGCTCAGGTCATGATCTCACCACGCGTGGGTTCAAGCCCCGCGTCCGGCTCTGTGCTGACAGCTCAGAGCCCGTAGCCTGCTTTGGATTCTGTGTCTCCCTCTCTCTCTGCCCCTACCCCACTCATGCTCTCTGTCTCTCCAAATTAAATAAACATTAAAAATTAAAAAAAAAAACTCTTCTATTATTATTTTTTTGGCTTGAAACAGTAGAAATTTATTCTCTCACAGTTCTGGAGGCTGGAAATCCAAAATCAAGGCATCAGCAGGGACAGGCTTTCCTTGACGGCTCTAGGGGAGGATCCTTCCTTGCCTCTTCTAGGTTCTGGTAGCTCTATAACTCCTTAACTTGTGGCTACATCACTCCTATCTTGGACATGGCCTTCTCCTTTGTGTTTCTGTTACAACACCTCTATTTTCAAAAGAAGGAAGAGTTTTCCCATTCAAACCTGCACAAAATGTTCACGTGGGTGAACGGTGGGTTTGTGCCGAGTACTAGAGCTGGAATCAAGTGAGGCACTTGGGTCTTGTCTTTACGTGTCCATGTTGTACAAGAAAGGCTCTTTCGATACGCCTTCTTTCCTTCCGATAAGCCTTGAACTGCTTTTATTTCATCTCTTCCATCTGGTTCCACTTCTTCCATTGTGGCTTGCCTCTGGTCTTGAGTGGCAGAAGGCATCCTTCTGATCATTCTGTCCTAGGGAAAGCTTTCTGTCCTTGCTCTCTATGGAGGCTTAACGTTACACAGAATTAAATCAGGTGTAATATATGTACTAATTCTGCTAGACTTTCTTTTCTAAAATTTCAGTCATGTTCACCTATGGTTGTTTTGTTTTGTTTTGTTTTGTTTTTTTCACATTTGCTTCTTGCCATACAGTAAAATGCTGCTTTGCAGGACAGGCAAGTTCTCAGGCCGGTCTAGGAAATGCCAGGTTAAGTAAACACAGCCAGCTTTCTTCACTGCAGGATTTGTCAGATGCTCTCAAGCACTGGGAATCTCCAAAGTTGGTCAGAGTCTCCAGATTTGTCGTCAGTTGATGAGCCCCCGATGTATTTGATCCCAGAAAAACCTCTGGTGATGAACTTCTCTTGGGATTAGTGTTTCGGCCAAGGCACTTTGGGAAACCATAACATATAAGCTTCTTCATTGTCTTTCCTTCTTTTTTTTTTTTAACTTTTTTTTAATGTTTATTTATTTTTGAGAGAGGGAGAGAGACAGAGCGTGAGTGGGGTAGGGGCAGAGAGAGAGGGAGACACAGAATCCGAAGCAGGCTCCAGGCTCTGAGCTGTCAGCACAGAGCCCTACACGGGGCTCGAACTCATAGACCGTGAGATCATGACCTGAGCTGAAGTCAGATGCTTCACCGACTGAGCCACCCAGGCACCCCATGTTTTTCCATGTTTCCTTATCACGTCTTTTCTCCAACATGTCTTTAGGTATAAGATGATTTTCCTTTATCCAATTTTGGCTGTCTTTTAATCAAAACGTCTAATTTAAACAAATGGGTATTAAGTACATTTGAAATTGAAGTCGCATTAAATACATTTAAGTGCTTGGCAGACAGAGGGAGGTTGAAATCTCGGGCCCCAGTGCACCCCAGGAGGCAGTGACAGCCCAAGCTCTGCCTGCCCTGCGGGAGGGGAGGAGAACTCCCCTGTCCGCTGGCGGCATGACCGTAGGCTCTGGAAGGGCTCCTCTTCTGCACCCTTGCTCCATACCCAGCAGTGGCCAGAAAAGTGCTAGAAACTCATATCCCAGTAAAAGTTTTTCCAGGATCCTTATAATCCTAAACTTGTGACTTCCCGGTATTCTTTGGGGCCTTGGAGTTTTCATTACTTTGCTTCAACAGCATTTCCTCTCATTTATAAAAATGCCAGATGGCACACGTTCATGTCTTAAGTTGGAGTGAATTGGAATTAAAGTTGATTTTTGTTTTGGTAGGATGTCTTTGAGGTTGGTATGACCCCCTTGAGAATATTGTCTATCTTGAGATCCCAGGAGTCCTCGAGGCACAAAGGTCAGCGGAAAATAAAATTCGTGTCCAAGAGGACCCACTGGCAGACTGTGCTCCGCCCCTCCTCCAGTCACCCCCTCTGTCCTGATGCCTTGCAAGAGTCCCTGCTTCACACACCATATGACAAGTGGCAGTTCTGGCCGGGGGCCATGGAGGGGGGCCCGGAGATGAAAGGACGGGTGTCAGTCACAAGGGACTGCCTCTCCCCTACACAAACGACACCCAAGTGTGACACCCCTTTTGCACACTGTAGCCCCGTGCCCCGGGGTTGTGACAGAGCCAGAGAAGCCAGCAGACTGCCAGCTGTCCTGACCCCGTGGCATTCACCCATCCTGAACAACGTTCACAAAGCGGTTTTCAGTAAATGAATTCCTTCTGGGTTCACTATGGAATTTCCTACCTTCACTGTGCTTACAGCAGGTTGCTTTGTCTATTTATTCTGCAGACTGTCTCAGGACGTAGGTGTACTTGAGAATTGTTTGGGGTCAGAGGCCTTCTCTCCATGTCTGACTTCCTCCTGAGAACAGAGATGTCTGGCATCTGTTCATCCATTGTGTGGCCTTTCCTTCTTCCCCCCACATAAGCCTCGGGCACCTTCCTCCCGACGTGTCCCCTATCTGCCTCCCTTTTCTCCAGCCCTAGGCTTGTCTTCTCCACCTCCCCCCGGTTTCCTTCCAGCCCACTCCGCTGTGACCAGCCAGGGAGGCTGAGGACCCCTCTGCCTCCGCTCCCAACCACAGCCACCAGGAACCTGATCATCCGTTCATTCCCGCAGGCCTGTGAATGGGGCACTTGTCCGTCAAATTGAATTGAGGGCTATGCTTGCTTGTAAAATCCAAAGTCTGTTCTGCCCGGGGCCTGAAGTTTAATACAGCACACTGAGGAAGCAAGACCAGAAGTCCCTGAGGTGGGGCCATCAGCCATCAGCGGTGGAAGGAGCCTGGGCTTTGCGGACAGATTTGACTTTGAATCGAGACTCTGCATTCTGCTACTACGTGATTTTGGGCAAGTTGCTGGGCCTTTGGTTTTCTCCCCTCTGAAGGGGACTTCATAGAAATAGCTACCTTTCAGGCTACGGGTATAAAGTATGTAAAGTGCCTGGTGCTGGGCTTAATAACTGAAATCCGTAGCCGTTTAGATTGGGCCTGTGGAGCATAAAGACGGAAATGAAGCCCAAGTGCTGGCAAAAGGGCTTTCCCCCCACGGTGGCTCCGGCTCTCGCTATGCTTGAGCTGCACCAGCCAGCTGGACAGCAATGGAGCCAAGGGCTGATGAGGGTCGCCGGTGATGCCCACCTGGGCAAGCACGAGGGCATCATCTCGGAGACTCCGGTGTGGACGTCTCCTCCTCATCTGAAATGACCCCATGATGAATTTGTTTGTTGCCTGGTACCAAGCAAGTATATTCCTCTGCCCTCCCTCCTGGTAATTGTCATATCTAAGGGGGGGAGATGGCACCAGCAGGACCCCTGGGACTGGCTCTGGGAGGGAGTAGGAATCATGCACGAAGCACGGCGGACTCCTGGTTACTCTGTGCAGAGTGCTAAGTTCTCGTGCTCTCCGGCAGTCCTTCCTGGCCACCAGACGGCATCCAACACCTTCTAGAAGTGGGGTTGGTGAAGGTGGTGAAGGGGAAGGTACAGTTAAGCAACTACTCATTTCTTTCCTTTTCTTTCTTGGAAATACAAGATGGCACTCACGATAGGAAGACAGCATGCTACCTTCTGTACACTATATGAAACCTGTTACGATAGTAATCAAAACACTCGCTATTGTTTGTATCTGCCTTGTACCCATTTCCTGCCCACTCCCTTTAACTTAGTGACAGAAAATGCTCCGCAACGGAGAAGTGGGCATGGAAGAGACTGGGCCATCTCTCGGGCCAGTTATCAGTCCATCAGTGTCCCCCCCGCCCCCGGAATTTTGAATGCTGACATCAGGGGAGAGATTCCCTCTTTCCTCTCTGCTCTCTGAGTCAGATGAGTTTTGGCCCACAGAGTGGGTGGCAACATTCCCCACAGTGTGGAAAAGTTACTCCTAGGACCAATCCCACCCCTGCCTTCCTGGTATTTGGTTGCATGAACCAGTTTATTTATTTTTTTCCTTTTATTTGTTTGATTAAGCTAGTGGAGTGGGGCTTCTCTCTTTTGTAACTTAATGAGTTCCTGACTTGCCCAAGTTCAAGTAAAAGAGCTATGGAATCTCCGAATGTAGGCGGTGACCTTGATCCCTGTTTGAAGACAGGATGCCTCGTATCGTGGGCCAAGTCTGCTTGTTTAGAAGGAAAATGTTCTGGTTGCTAGAGCCCTTAAAAGTTAAATCTTTGGGGAATTCTGAAGAAGACCCGGCCGGAGGCACACTACCTGTGTCCTCAGACACTTCTACGCTGGATACCTTTGGGTGTCAGCTGCTTTGAGGCGCCATGTTGAAGTTGTGCCTCCACGTATTATTGGAAATTCACTAGCCTTTCGATTAGTGGGTATTAGCTTTACGTTCGGCCATTCTATGGGCTTTGGGCACCGGCCTACAGGAAGACTGGCTTGTGTGGGCTTGTCACTAGATCTTGCTCATCAGAGCCTGCCTGGTGGTGGATACACAAAAATCAGGAGACCGGGCAGTCCCAACTCAAACAGTATCCGACTCTATGACTTTCAACAAGTGATGGCACCCTTCTGGGTCTCTGTTTCTTCACCTGTAAACAGAGGGCCCCAGACTAATAAAGTCCTTTTAACTCTAGTAGTCTATGATTTTTTAATAGGATTTGTAAACTCAAGTCTTGGCATTTGGAGTGGAATCAGGGAGCAGAGACTTGGTATGTTGAACTCTTCCACCTGAGCAAACACTACACCCACAAAGTACAAATTCCCACCAGTAAGGAAACAATAGGACCACCCTAGAAGCGGGAGAGGTTAAGACGTCATCAGTCCAGAGAGCTTTCTCAGCAGCAAATAACACTATTGCTGCCAGATGATGGGATCACTGAAATCAATGAGAAATGGGAGCACAAAATAGACTTTTATATGTAATGTTAGAATCTCATCAGGGAACTAAATTAGCATGGTGGGTTAGATGTAGCCACTTTTTTTTTTTTAATACTATTCAGTCTCATTGCTGTATTTTGTGATGGAGGGGAAAGCTGGTAAGAAAATTGGGAAGTGTTAGGAAGAGAGGTCATGTACACACGAAAGTCAACTTGGCTGGGTACAAAATTCTTCTAGATCCTTCTCCAAAGTGTTCTGACAGTGCTACAAAGAGGTCAGAAGTCAGGCTGGTATTTGTTCCTGTTTGGGGGGGTTAATTATTTCCTACCTGGATACTTGTAACATTTTTGTTTCTGTTTTTGTAATTTAAAAATGTCATTGGTATGTGTCTCATTGTGGGTCTTTTAAAATTGATTTTAGGGGCGCCTGGGTGGCGCAGTCGGTTAAGCGTCCGACTTCAGCCAGGTCACGATCTCGCGGTCCGGGAGTTCGAGCCCCGCGTCGGGCTCTGGGCTGATGGCTCAGAGCCTGGAGCCTGTTTCCGATTCTGTGTCTCCCTCTCTCTCTGCTCCTCCCCCATTCATGCTCTGTCTCTCTCTGTCCCAAAAATAAATAAACGTTGAAAAAAAAATTTTTTTTAAATAAATAAATAAAATAAAATTGATTTTATCTGAAATATGTGAGCCTATTCAATCTATTTACTCTGGTCTCTTTCCAGCTTGGAAATGTTTTCTTCATTAAAGCTATTATCACTCTTCCGTTTCTGTTCTGATTTTTTCTTTAGTAATACTATCATTCTTAAATTGGATTTCTATTCTGTTTCTCAGTAGCTGTCTCTTTTTTCAGTAATTCTCTTCTCGTGTCATTTCTAATTCAATGTTCTTTTCCTATACATCCTAGTAGACCTCACAAGATTAACCTCCAAATCATTGATTCCATTTCCTACGCTGTCAGTTTTGCTTATTTCCACATCCACAATGGAGTTTAATTCTTCGACTGCATTTTTGGCCATACGTTCTTATCTATCTCATCTCTCTTCATAGCTTATCTTGCTGAATTTTTTTAAGATCTGATTCTTTTTTTAGAGATGTTTTAGCTTTACAATAAAATTGAGAGGGAGGTACAGAGATTTCCTCTATACCCCTTGCCTCCACAGCCACATGGCCTCTCTCATTATCCACATTGCTCACCAGAATAGTACGTTTTTTACCAAGGAGGAAGCTATATGGACACATCATAATCCCCAAAGGTCAATAGTGTTTATCTTAGGGTTCGCTCTTAGTGTTGTACATTCTATGGGTTTAGAACAAATGTGTAGTGACCTATATACCCATCATTATATTATCATACAGAGTATTTTCACTACCCTAAAAATCCTCTGTACTCTGCCTATGCATTTCCCACCTACCCCGCCCTGACAACCATCGACCCTTTTACTGCCTCCATAACTGTGCCTTTTCCAGACTGTCATACAGGAGGTGGCCCTTTTAGATGGCCTTCTTTTGCTTGGTAATATACATTTAAGTTTCTGCCATGCCTTCTCATGGCTCAATAGCTCATTCCTTTTTAGTGCTGAATAACATTCTATTTTCTGTATGGACCACAGTTTATTTATCCATTCACCTACTGAAAGACACATTGGCTGCTTCCAAGTTTTGCAATAGTGAATAAAGCTGCTGTTAAAATCTATGTGCCGACTTTTGTGTGGACATAAGTTTTTGACTCCTTTCGGTAGATACCAAGAAGCGTATGGTAAGAGTATTTTTAGTTTTGTAAGAAACCATCTTACTAGGGGCACCTGGATGTCTCAGATAGTTAAGTGTTTGACTCTTGACTTCAGTTCAGGTCACAATCTCAGGGCTCATGGGATCCAGCCTCGCACCAGGCTCCATGCTGACGACACAGCCTGCTTGGGAATCTTTCTCTCCTCTCTCTCTTCCCCCCTCCACTCACATGTGCTGTCTCTCAAAGTAAACAAACAAACAAACAAACAAACATTAACAAAAATAGAAACCCTCCTGCTGTTGTGTTAGAGATCAGTAGGTAATTCCTTATCTCTGGGAGACAATTGGGAATAAAAAGGGCTTCTGTACATCTAGTGGATAGATACTCTGGCAATTTACTAATCTATACACTTAAATGTATTCACTTTTCAAAATGCATGCTATACCTTGCTCAAGGTTTACTACAAAAATTATTATATGGTAGAACCACCTAAGAAAGCAATGAGCTGTATAGGATAAACTCACATATTTCTCAATAAATTTTTCCAAACTAAAAGAGAAAAAGAATCATCATGCTAACTTTTCATCTGAATCCTTTCTCTTTATGTGGTTTTCTGTAAGTCATAATGACCTTGTCTTCTAGGGATCAAGGATCTTAAATTTTTCTTGTGTTTCCTCCGGTAAACCTGGTATAGAAGTTGGCTCCTTTTCAGTCTTTAGAAATATCCCTTTCTCTTTATCACAAGCCACATTTTAGTTGTTGTTTCTGTTCGCCTATCAGAACATTTACCATATTGTGTCAGCATATAAATTTGGGCTTTATTCTCATATACCCCAACACCTTACACTACAGAAAAAAGGTAGGGTTTTGTTTTGGGTTTTGTTTTTGTTTTCCCTAAAGTCCTGGCTCTTTTTAGCCCTAAGGAGGTGCCAACAGCTCCTTCACATTTCTAGAGCCTCTGAAGAAAATTGCCCCTGTACTTGGTGGTGTTTGGGAATTCTGGACCCATGCAGAAAGTGTTCAGAACTACTTAAGAGTGGGAGAGATTTAGGGGCACCTGAATGGCTCAGTCGGTTGGGCGTCCAACTTTGGCTCAGGTCATGATCTCACGGTTCATGGGTTTGAGCCCTGCATGGGGCTTGCTGCTGTCAGCACGGAGCCCGCTTCAGATCCTCTGTCCCCCTCTCTCTCTGCACCTGCCCTGCTCACACTTTCTCAAAAATAAATTAAAAAAAAATTTTTTTTAATTAAAAAAAAAAAAAAAGAGGGGGAGAGATGTAGAGCCTGGTGCTTGAATGGGTTTGCAGAAAGATCCAGCCCAGAGAGGGAGTGACTTCCACGTGACCTGTGGGAACTGAAGTTTCTGCAGGTGATAGAAATTGACAGCCTGCTGACGTGAAAAAGCCTTGGATCTGGGGGCCCACGAGCTTCACACCAGGCCGGCTAAGTGGGCAGTGTCCAAGCCTGTCTCAGACAGTAGCTCTGGTGTGGGGCGAAGACCGGGCCTCTCCAGACAATGGGCTGCAGAAGAAGCTGCATCGAAGGCAGTGCCCAGAGTTCAAGGACAAAGGGCTTGTTCTCAATTTGGAGGCCTGCATAAGCCACCTGGTTTTAAGCTTCTTGCTGGCTTTGGTAAGGGGAGCGTTCAGATCCAGGTTTTATTGCATCGAGAATAATCAAGTAATGTGACTTTCGGTGCCCTTAGGTCATCCTGGTTACACAGAAAGTGTTCCCGGAAATCTTCAAAGTAGTCCTGCCAGGCAGGCATTAGTATTCCCGTGTTACAGTGATGCAAACAGAGGCACAGAGTTGGGAATCATTTTCCCAAGGTCCACAGCCCATGGTGCAGAATCAGTATTCAAGTGCAGGACCACCAGACAGCCGAGCTCTTAAACACCGTACATCATTATATCCAGGGTATGAGGGTTCTGTGAGTCTTTTTTTTTTTTTTTAACATTTATTTATTGTTGAGAGACAGACACAGAATGTGAGCAGAGAAGGGGCAGAGAGAGAGGGAGGCACAGAATCCGAAGCCGGCTCCAGGCTCCGAGCTGTCAGCACAGAGCCCGACGTGGGGCTCGAACCCACGAACTGCGAGATCATGACATGAGCTGAAGTCAGATGCTTAACCGATGGAGCCACCCAGGCACCCTGGTTCTTGAGTCTTCATCTTTTTATGTGTCTTCCTAGGAAATTTGGCAGGAAGTTATTTTGTAATACACTTCTTCTCCTAACCCTTGGTTTTTGGATTGTCCCTGTGAGTTGATGGAAAATGCTAATTTATAAGAAAGAGAAATGCTTACTTACTAATCTTAGGGGAGAGAAATTTTTAGATTTTACAAACTAGGGAGCAATAACCCCCCCCCAAAAAAAAAGAAAAGAAAGGGGGTCGGGGCACCTGGGTGGCTCTACTGGTAAAGCATCTGACTTTGGCTCAGGTGATGATTCATAGCTCGTGGGTTCGAGCCCCATGTCAGGCTCTGTGCTGACAGCTCAGAGCCTGGAGCCTGCTTCAGATTGTCTCTCTCTCTCTCTCTTTCTCTCTCTCTCCCTCTCTCTCTCTCTCTCTCCCTGCCCCTCTCTTGCTCATGCTCTCTCTCTCTCTCTCAAAAATAAACATTAAAAATTTAAAAAAAAAAAAGAAAGGAAGAAGAGGGAAGAGGAAGCAGGGTCAGAATCAGGGAAAAAAGGAGAAGTTACTGAACTGTTCAGAGCAGTAAGCCTTGAGAAAGACAGTAGGCAACAGCCCTTATGTCTCAAGGGACTCTGCAGTCGAAGATGACCAAAGAATTAACAGAAGAAAATCAGAACGACACCTAATGTCTTTGCTAAGAATTAATACATGGCTATATCAATCTCCAAGGCTTAAATGGAAACAATGTCGAAGTTGGCCTTTGTATATTCTATAATCCTGCCTACTCACCAAGTAAGACCCATACTAATAGTTAGTTATCAGGTTGTTGTTTTTAGTGAAGTGTAATTTTATAACAGACCCGAGTAGCCTTTATAACAAATACTCTATTGTCCTCTGCATTGTTTTAAGCAGTAGGTGAAATAAACACGTTGGACCATGGGTCCCCCCTCTACCCTCCGAAATGTGTGCTCCTTGAGAGCTCAGGTAAGGCATGAGGCAGAGAAGGAATATTCTCCATACGGGGTGACTTCCTAGCTTCCATTGCTCAGCTTCTAGCTCCAAAACAGCCATGGTTTTCCATGTGGAGAAATTGTTACCGTGAGTTTTGAGAGGGAAGAATGCAGCCTTTAAGTCCTAATTCTCTAGAGGATATCAAATGATCATAAGGAAAACCACGAAGTCAGTTCAGGTGCTGCCTCTACGTTTCAAAGAAAAAGAGAAGTGATGGAAAATTAAAGGTGGCTGGAGAACATGGTGGGGTCCATTTAGAACTCATCGTGCATAAATATTTAATAGTTTTCCTCACCGCTCAAGTGAGTCACTGTTTTCTTAATGCCAATCCTATCGCAGCCTGTTTCTAAGAGCGCTATCCAGGCAGTTTTGGAAATAGCAGATGAAACCGGCTGAAATACAGTCGCTTACACCAAACCCAAAGTGCCTGCAGTATCCGAGGCATCTGACTCCAGAGGCATGTGGCACAAACAGCCCAGACCGAAGGGACAAGGCACGCGGCAGCCAAGTGGTCCGTCACAGTCCTCCAAAGAGCTTGACATATTGTTCTCCTCCGAAAAATGCACGCCACTTGTCATGAAATTCTGGATGTTCTACAGAGGATCATATGTATACAGTCACGTGTTTAAATATAATTTATGACCACACCAGTCATGAACAAGGGATGAATGAGCAAAGAATATAAATATACATGGAGATCTGCCCGATTCCGTTTAAGCCTGTGGCAAAGTGGTATTCCCCCATCCCAGCCTCTCCACCTTCTCTCTGACCAGTCACCACCTAATACAATTTAAGTCAATAATATGGGTTATGAAGTCTCCATTCATAACACAAATTGATTCTGTACTTTGAGATTCAAAGCTAAAGCAAAAGATGAGGTATGTAGCTATTTTCACCCAGGCACAGAATGTATGATTCAGTGGTAAAAGTTCCCATGTGGCTTTTTTTTTTTTTGTAAGCTAAGGTATAATTTGCCCCAAATCCACAAACCAAGACCTTAAGATTATTTAATTCTTAATTTTCCCCAATAGTGGGAATGAAAGATCAACATTGCTCTTTCTAAAAACAATTTGGCAATATAAATCAAGAGTCTAAAGAGCGTCTGTACTCATGGTCTGTACTCAGGGAAATAGGAAATAACCAGGGATGCAGGCAAAGGTTTAACTACAAAGATGCTTATCAAAGTGCATTAAAAATAGAGAAAATTTGGGGAAAAAACATCTAAGTGTCCCGCAATAAGAACATAGTTAAAGCATCGTCTTTGTATGCAAGAATATTATGCAGCTATCAAAAAGCATGTGAGAAAAAGTATAATAATATTAATGTACTCAAAATGAGAAGCTGTCATGAGTAAAAAATTAAGATAGTATACCTTCTTTATACTATGATCCTGATAATAGAATGTTTATGCATAGAATACACACTGAAAAAAAGATGGTGAATTATATTGGTAGCTATTGCTGGGTACTGCTGATTCTATCTCCAACTTTATATCTTTCCGTATTTTCTACAATGTCTACAGTAACCTAGCGTTCGTTTTATAATCATAAAAAAAATAATAAATACAACTCAAAGGTATTGTAGCAGGTTCATAGGAAGAAGCTGCGACGCGCTCCGTATATGTAACTTTTAAAAAAGTAACACATTAGCCTCACTCGGGAACTCAAAGGCCCTCCCCAGTGAGGAAAATGCCCTACTGGGCTCTGGGAGCTTGGATTTGTAAACTCCTCAGGGTCTTCTCCCACACAAAGGAGACATTCTCCATAGACAAGAGGCTTACGGAATCTCTGTTAGTATTCAGATGCCTATCCCGTAAAACATGACCTAGCAAGTCTCTTTCAGTCAGATCTGAAAGAGGGGCAGAGGGCCCCAGGTAACCTAATGCGTCCAGAACATGTCTGCAGCTCTGACAGGTGCAAACAACTCCACTTGTCTAAATATAAATTCACTTAGGCAGTTTGGGAACAGTCTTTCCCACTTTCTATTCTGATCAGGCAAAAGAATGTTCTCTTCTTGAGTTCTGACTCTTGATGCTGGTTATTTATATTTAGAGGCACTTTGCAACAATTTTTATCCAAAGAGAAGGAAAAGTTAGGACTCTAAGAAGAAAAGAAAAAAGAGATTTTTCTTCCAAAATCTTGGATGAAGATAAGACCTGGGTTTGGCTGTTTTTGAAATGTGCTCGGTTGAGAAGGAGATAAGATATTAATGATATTTTCAAAAACTTTATGGATGAACAGCAAGCTGATGTTAACCCATGCATAAAGAAACACTGTCTCATATTTAAGCCAGAAAGGAGACTTATTTTTTAATCAGCACAGTGGAAATTCTTTGGGGGAACATATAGAACTCTGCTCCTTTGCCAATTCCTGCCATGCTCTCTCCTGTTACCCCTAAACTCTGACTCCCCCTTCAGGATCCTGTTCGATGCTCACTTCCTCAGCTGACCCTCCTCACTCCCATCCCACCTCCACAGCCACACATAAGCAGTCTTCCTCTTAGCTCCCAAAATACAGAGAATTAACCTTCCACACACATTTATTCTACATCAGTACTTATTAGCCTAAGAGCTTCTTGAAAGTTAAGATCGTATTTCACTCATTTTCCACTTCCAGCAGCCAGGTTTATAGTAGTTACTCAATAATGTGTTAAATGAATAAACAAATGTGTAAGACTGAAGCTGAGCCCAAGTGCAAGGAAGACAGCCACCAAATAGCCACGAATAGCCACCAAAAAGAAAGTTTATGGGAAAATGATAATTAGCTTTGCTTAGCTACTACTAGGATTTTGGTTTATTTTTGTGGGGAGAGTTGGCTTATTAAATGAAATTAAGGCCAGATTAAATGAAATTGAGTGCCAGATAGTCTAAAAGAAACTTGGTATGCGTTGACTAAAAGGTTGACACATTCTGTTTTTACTTTCTTTCTGCTATAAAACGACAGTGAGACAAGATTGTGACTAACGGCCAGTCCAGCTCTCAGCTTCTGGGGCACGGGAGTTGCTGAGTTCTGCTGGAACAGAACTTACTTCCCAGAACAGCTGACTTCCCAGCTCTGTTCTGATCTCGAAGGAGACCGTGCTCTTTTCAAACTCAAGGACGCCACACTCCTACCTACCAAGACTGTGGTGTGCCACAACTAAGTTTAGCCCCACTCTCCTGGTCTGAAATAGTCACCTAACCCACAGGGGAAATTATGACCCATGGTTTCCTAGATCCATGTAAGGAAGATGCTTCCAAACCTTAATGCTATAGGTTTGTATTTACTTGTCCCAACTCCTTCCCAGTTTGGTTCAGATCGCCTTTTGCCTGCATTCATGTTGCAACACGGGTTGGCTCTTTATCTCTGCCCACTCCTCTAGCATGCTCGCTACCCTTGAGAAATGTAGCCAACACTTGGCTTAATAAATCTTCAACCTACTCATCAGCTAATAAAAGGGGTTGAGAGTTGGCAAAGGGAATATTCCATGGAAACTGTGTTTGCCAAACGCCTACCAACAGCTGATTTCAGAGGTGGTCCTCTATCATACATGTCCACTGAAAGAGAAGGAAGAAGCTAATAATTCCTCTTCAGATAGGCAGACTGTGTCTTGAGCTGAAGGCTTGTATCGGACTAATGCAACCCACCAGTGTTTCAGTTTTACATTTCTAGTAAAATTAGAATTTGCGCTCATCTCCCTTAAAGCAGAAGTTCCCAAATGCCGTGTTCAACAGAATGAATGTTCATAAAGCTAAATATATCCAATGTGAAGGAATAGCCTTTACTCTGAGATTGTTATTTTGTTTTTGTCGCTAAAGAGTATTTTTTAAAATAAAAGGATGGTAACACAAGACGGTAGGGTTTGTTTATGTTAATGTCTTGGCACTTTAAAAGGCTGACAACCCTCTATCAATTTCCAAACATCACGAAAACTAGAAAACTAGGATCCTCATCCCTGAAGTGGCTAGCTCGGAGCTGAGCGCCAAGGAGATTAATACATGACTATATAAATATATATTTAAATGAAATCATATGAGAGGAAGGGTCTGGTCTCTTTTAGGGTCATCATTCTCTACAGACTTCAAGGTGTCTCACAGAGATCATGGAGGCCCTGTTGGTACAGGTAGTTGTAACAGATTCAAGTCAGGTAATTTCCCCTGAAATGTACCTACCTATATACCTATATCTGCGGTACTCTGGCAGATGGCCCCAATAACAACTTTCTAAAACGATTTTACTGTATCCCTTTCACAGTTAACACCTGGACCCATGATTAACACAAAGCAAGCATCCGTAGTTACTTGTTTTCCACATGACCCTTACAGCTGAAGTGTCAATCCCAGAGCGCCTCTACCTAACACGGAGGCAAACACACTTCCCATTCTCCTGGGGCTCCTCTGGGATCCGCAGGTGATGGGGAAGTAAGGGACATCTGTGACCCCCCTGGCTCAAGCGTAAGATGAAGGCGGACCGCGGGACGGTGTGAATGCAACCGCAACTACGTCTGCAAATGTAGGCAGGCTTTGGCCCGCAGGGGCTTTGCCTAGGAAGAGGGAATTTGGCAAAGCCGCCTGCGACCCAGCCTTCTGGCTGTAACGGGACGCTCCTCTGTAGGAAAGTGCCTCTGCCCCCTGGCGCCCGTCCCCGGGCTTCTGATGAAAGAGTGACCCCACTGCCCCTTCCCAGCCCCCGAACTGCAACACTATCACTCTGGGCGCGGGGCCCATCACGTGGCGAAGCGGTGCTATCCCGGACCGCGGCTCCACGGCCATTGGTCGACGGCTCGCGTCCCGAGCGCGCCCATTGGCTGTGGGGGGCGTTCACGTGAAAAGGGTTCCGGGATGGCTCCCCAAGTGGGGAGAGGTGCTGGAAAGTTAAAGGGAGCAGCGCGGCGGCTGGGAGCCTGAGTCCGGGGGACCGGCCGCAGGGACGAGGCGAGCGGGCTGCTCTCGCGCACGGACGGATGCGTCTGCCCGCCCAGGGCGCAGACCTGAGTCCCGGCCCCCCACTCCTGCCGTCGCCGCCTCTGCTCCTGCCACCTCGGCGCGGGCTGCCGCGGGCTGGCGCATGTGTACTTCGGCACTTATGAGCTGTACTAGGTATGTCAGTCCCCAAGCCCTAGAGTCCCAGTGCAGGGCCGAGAAAGGGCTGCGAGGAGTGCGCAGTGGAGACCTTTGGTTCCTGCCACCTGCACTTGCACTGTCCAACTTGCAGTTGCACTACGGGGGTGGAACACTCTAGACGGGCTTGAGTGGAGAGAGCAACCCAGGGACCAGAGGTGGGATGGAGCCTGGCTGGATCCACGTGTTCCACAGAAGTGCGGGTCTGGCCGCGAGGAGTGGCCCCGGGCTGGGACTCTTGTGCCGAGTTCGAACCTGGGACAGGGCGCTTCCAGCCTGGGCCCCGACAGTCCCGGAGAGTGTCCCCTAAATTGGGCAATTGGGGACTGGAGTACAAGAAAGGTCTCTTTTTTTCTCAGCGCCTCGGTTTCTCTGTAATATGCAAGGAAACACACTTGGGCCATCAGGTCGCCAAGTTGCGATGGGACACAGAGCCACCCCGGTCCCCGGTCCCCGGGCAGGGGCTGTCCCGGGACGGCAGGGGAGAGTCTGCCGCGCGGGGACGCTCTCGCGGCGCCGCTCCGACCGGGATTGCCCCGCCGCCCCGCCCTGGTGTGATAACTTGGGCTCCTCCCCCTCGTCGTCCTCCTCCCCCTACGGGTCATATCTCCGGGAACGGAGCGCAAGCCCTGCCTCCCGGACACACGACGCTCACGTAGTCCGGTGGTGGCGGCCTCTCCTGCCACCTCCCTGCGGACTCTCCGATGCAGCGAACCAGCTGGGAAGGGGGCTTCCCCACGGTCCAAAAGGTGGGTGAGGGACAAGTCGAAGGAGGCTCCCGGAGTGCTTGGGGGCGGGGTGCAGGCCGGTTGGACCGAGGGGGGCAGGGTCAGGATGGCTTTGACCTGTGGGATCTTCCAAGTCTGGAAGCTCTGGCCTGCCCCCTGCCCTGTTCATGCCCCGCTTTTGAACTCGGAGAAAGGAGTGTGGAAGGGACTTGCTGTAAAAGACAGGGTATAGGGTCCAGAAGGACATACGTGAAGAGTTGTGGCCTGTAGGGTGTTGTTTTCTGCTCTAGAGGAGAAAATTGAGGACAGGCTTGACTTGAATACTTGGGAGAGTTGCTGAAAGGTGTTGGAGCCTGTGGTCTGTGTGGCCGGGCCTCCTTGGGAGACCCAGGGTCAGGGAAAAGGGACGTTAGAGCTTTGAGCTGGGGTGGGGAGAAGAGGAAATGGTTCATTTGGCGAGGTTGTGCAGGAGCCAAGACTAAAGTGAAGACAGCCTGTGGACTTACCACAAGAGGAAAGTAGAGGTACTTAGGGAAAAGTGAGTGGGAAGAGAAGAGAAGTTAGTGGGCATTATTAGCAAACAAGAACGGCAGAGCCAGAAAGGACCTCAGAGGAGAAAGCTTAAGCCTGGACAGATTCAGTGATTTGCTCCAAGTGGGCAGCACAGGCATTCCCAGGCCAGTGCTCTGTTTCACATTGGGCATTGTCAGGTGGCAGGTGGAGTTTTCTTTCCTGTAATACGCAGCTGTGTGTGTGTGTGTGTGTGTGTGTGTGTGTGTGTGTATCTCAAAGATGCTTTAGATGATGGTTACAGGATAGAAGAGTTCAAGTGGCTATTAAGGCTGTGAGCAAGGGCCCCA
This sequence comes from Lynx canadensis, assembly GCF_007474595.2. Lineage (NCBI taxonomy): Eukaryota > Metazoa > Chordata > Mammalia > Carnivora > Felidae > Lynx > Lynx canadensis. Next base: position 26,346,781 of record NC_044306.2, on the reverse strand, counting down.
TGGTCTCAGTACAAAGGAAAATACGTCAACTTTATTCATATTATGTCAGCCAAACCTTCTGGGGGGGAGTAAAGTAATGGCAAAGGGGTAGATGGACATATCTTTTAAAAAAGTATAACCTAGTTGTGAATGCTTACCTAAGGTAGTTTCAGTGTTCCTGGTGGGTTCTTGGTCATCTGATTTTTCTGCCTTTTCTTATCAGAGTATGAAAATGGAGGACAAATATCTTGGCCTCAATCCCCAAAAAAGTTTATTCCTATAAAAGGCACAGCCAAAAAGTCAGTAGCTCGGCTGTCTGAAACTGTGAAGGTCATGTGGTTATTTTCTACCAGTCTATAGTTTTCACAGGAAAAACCACCATGACATCTTACCTGACCAGCCGTCCTGAGAAGGTGTGTTTTTTGGCACTAGTGGAACAGGGAAAGTGTTTCTGCAGAACTCTCCCTGTTTTCTCCAATTTTCATGGAGAGCTGGGATTTGCCATCTTTTGACCAGGAACCCTGAAATCTACCCTTGGGCATGGCCCAGTCCCTCGTGGCGCAAAATTGATCTCTTGGGCATCTATGTGGAACCCAAGTGTTTGAGACTCGGAGTAACAGCCACTCGTATTCTCATGATCTTGTCCCGCAGCAAACTGGTATCCAGTCCTCTGTCATGCTCTACTGGTTCAAATATGTGTCTGTGTCTTCTCCTGCTGGCCTTTTCCCTGGCCAAGCTTGGTGACTTATATTCCCTGGCCTGGGGAGAAAGGGGCCGAGCAGCCAGGGAGAGTGTCAGGCGGGGGCCTGAGATGCAGCCTGATGTGCACTGTGATGGCACCTGCTCGTTTTTATGCCATTTGAGGATAAAGCACCTTCCAGATGCCTTCCTTTCAGAGACTTAGGAAACTTACCTCGTACATCTCCACTGCTAGGAGGACTTGTGGGTGATGGACAGCCCTGTCACAGTCCATCGGGGAATTCCTGAGTAGAGGGTCAGGAGAGCTTCCATGAAACCAGAGTTTGGTACACTGCTTCTTGGAGAATGGTCTGGGTCATAAAAGCTGGGATCCACCTGTGAGGATAGGCAAGCGGCCAACAGTCAGATCGTATCCGTATGTATGGGGCTACAGGGATTAATGTCCTCCCCTCCAGTTATGGTGACCCTAAAATAGTGAAGGGGACCCTGGGCAGTGATTGCTTGTGCAGTGTCCCTGAGGCAGTAGCCCTTGGGTGGCCAGGTAATTAACTTTATTTTTGCCTTTGATGGAAGAATGTTGCAAAACCAATTAGGCTGTAGAAAGTGCCAGTGGAATTGTTTAATTAGAGCTGGCTCTGACCAGGATGTCACCTTCCCACCCCCAGTTCCACTAGTGCTTAACAGCTTGGTGATAGAAGGGAGCTCAGGGGCAAATTTACACCCACTGGGTCCAAATAGGGAAACTTTACCAAGCTCTTCAACTAAGTCTTTGTAATCTTTAGGATTAGAAATTGAGAGTGACTTTAGTTTAAGTGTGCAGATCCTTTAACTGATCTGCTTGTTTTAGAATTCTGTTTCTACGGTATCCTGAGAGTTTCCCAACCTTTTTCTAATGAACTGTGCGGCAAAGCACGTAGGAGGTTGGTTTGCAGGCTTGAAGAGATCTGGAGAAGAAGATAGAGAACTTACAGTTGACCTTGTGCTGACTCAGGCAAAGAGGAAGGACTGTAGTGGACTGAGGGCAACTCCACCCCCCTCGGGTCACACCCAGGTTGTCGAGGGTGGGCAGAGTGGGAGGGGCTGGGATGCAAGAGTGGGATGCTCACTTTGGGGGTATTTTTAATCCACATTTAATTAAAAAAAACCAACTACCTGTGTTAACATTAAAGCTGAAAGTACAATTCCAGTGCAGTCTAACCAATGCAATCTGTCAATGCAGAGCCTGATGTGTGGCTTGATCTCATGAACTGTGAGACCATGACCTGAGCCAAAATCAAGCACGTCCAGCTCAACCCACTGAGGCACCCAGGAGCCCCTAGGGGTTTCTTTTGACGTTGAACTCATTAGCCAACCCACAGACCCTATGTAAACCTATCTTGCCTATTTCAGTCAGAACTTTTCCTTTCCAGAACGATTGCATGGATAGAACAGATAATAGAAAGCAAATTTGCTCCTAAAATGTTCACTCATTGGCTTTGTTAGAGGGGAAACAGTAAGACAAGTATCGTTTAAAATGTATGTTTAGATAACTACATTGCGGCTATAATTTATTGTTTTTGCTCTGAATGTGTATGTTTCTCTAGTCAGTTATCACTAAATGGTTCCTGCATCCTAGGGGAAGGGTTATATTTCTTTTGGAAAATGGGATCAAACCCAGTACGTCTTTGTTCTTATTTTTCTTTGTATATTTGATCAAATATACCATCACCCTGAAGCCCCCCACCAGTGGGCAGGAACCAGGGGAGGCCTGAGAGCAAGCAGCCCAACCCCAGCACATACCTTCCCCTTTGCCATGGCGAGGGGAGAGAGGTTTGGGAAGGAATCCACACCCTGTGTTCTGCGGTTCACAGACCAGATTTTAATCCTGGTTTCATCACTGACTTCTTCATTAGCCCATTGTAACCATCAAATCAATATAAATTTGCCATGGTAAGTGGAATGATAAAAATTGCTTGACTTTAGCGAGGCCATAGTGTTTGATAGGATAGGTTTTTGGCCAATCTTAAATATTTGAGGCATTTTTTAGATTCGTTTTACCCTTTGATGTGATTTTGGAAAATACAAGAAACACAAAACAGGAAAACAAAGTTCCTGAAATCACATCACCTGGATATTCTAAGGGTTTTTCTGCGCATATACCTAGTATTTTTCTCCCACAAATCTAGTCTATGTACAATTTTATCTTCTCTATTTTTTACATTGACAGTATATTATTATCCATTTTTTCTATGCCATTTATACCTTTTTTTCCAAATAATAGTTTTAATGATGATATAAAATTTTAACACTGGATGTGGTGGTATACTTGATTTAACCAGATACCTGTTATCGGTCATTTAGGTTATTTTCATTTTCTCACGTTTTCCTCCGTAGGATGCTGCATTGACCATTTTAGTACATTAACCCCCATGCATTTTTCATTAACTCTTTAAAATGAATACCTGTATGCAATATTAGAACCAAAAATGATGGGGACGCCTGGGTGGCTCAGTCGGTTAAGCGTCTGACTTCGGCTCAGGTCATGATCTCACGGTTCCTGGGTTTCCAGCCCCACATCCAGCTCTGTGCTGACAACTCAGAGGCTAGAGCCTGCTTCGGATTCTGTGTCTTCCTCTCTCTCTGCCCTTCCCCCTCTCACATGCTCTCTCACTCTCTCTCTTTCTCTCAAAATATATAAAATGAATATCTCAAAATGAATAAATGTTAAAAAAAGAACCAAAAATGAGAAGAATATTTAGAAAGGTTGTGCTGACTTAGACTAATACATGTGTTTATATTATCTTTAAAAAGTCTTTACTAACTCAGTAGGCAACAACAGGCATTGTTTTCTAATCTAAATTCTTTAAGTTGGACATTTTGTATATTTATGGGCCAATTTTAATTTTTTTCAGGAATCTTCTATTCATGTTCTTTGCTCATTTTTCTGTGTTGACTATTTTACTTTTTTATTGTTTTGTAGGAACTCTTTGTATATGAAGGTATTAACTCTTTGCTGCCCTGCTTTTTATAAAATGTTTTCCCAGTTTGTCTTTAATCATTTGGTTTTAATTTTTCTCACTTCTAGAAAAATATAGTTTTTAGGAAGTCAGATTTAACCTGATCTTGTAGTATGATTCTCTTTGCCTTTTATTCTTATAGAGACTATTTTCCACTACAGAAAAAACAAATATTCACCTATATGAAAGGTTGAAAACAACTGAATTGTTGGCATTTTTTAAAAGAAAAATATGCTGGAATATAAAAATCTAGGACCACGTGGATGGCTCAGTTGGTTAAGTGACCAACCCTCAATTTCGGCTTCGGCTCAGGTCATGATCTTACAGTTTGTGAGTTCAAGCCCCACATCAGGCTCTATGCTGACAGCCAGGAGCCTGCTTGGGATTCTCTCTCCCCCTCTCTCTGCCCCTCACTCACGTGTGCACACACACACTCTCTCAAAATAAATAAACATTTTAAAAAATATTTAAATAAGTAAATAAAAATAAAAACCTACTGTACAGCTTTGTGTCTGTGTTCCCCATTGAATCTCAGTGTCTAGCATAATATCTGGCATGTAGGTACTACCAATATTCGTGGCATGAGTTCATTTATTTTTATCCTATTAAAGCCGTCTTTACCAAAGTGTGTTCCTCAGAACATGTGTTCCGCAAGCTGTTCCACAAAAAAAGGATTCCTTAGTTAGATAAGTTTGGGAACTCTTGCAGACCACCTGTTCTTTTCAGTATTCCCCAAGGCCCCCCAAGAAATCCCGACAGAAAAACCTGTGAAAATAGTTTGTTTTTTCATTTGTTTTGACCCCAGTCCTCTTTTTCACCCCACTTTACAGTCTTAATGTCCCCTGAACCCAAGGTCATGCTGGATCACACTTGAGTTAATACGGAACCACAGCAGAGGGGGGGTGGGGGGTGGGGGGTGGGAGTGGGGAGAGGGGCTGGGCCAGAGCTGAAGGCAGACATTGTTCTCCAGTCCCCGTTCGAATGAGGAGTTTAACTTCTGTCTGATCTCACGGCCGTTTCTTTCTTTCCCCTTTTGCCAGGGTTCTAGCCTGTTCCTCTAACCCAATGATGGCTGTGGACATAGAGTGCAGGTACAGCTGCATGGCCCCTTCCTTGCGCAGAGAGAGGTTCGCCTTCAAGGCTTCGCCAAAGCCAAGCAAACCACTGAGGCCTTGCATTCAGCTGAGCAGCAAGGATGAAGCCGGAGGAATGGTGGCCCCCACCGTGCAGGAGAAGAAGGTGAAAAAGCGGGTGTCCTTCGCAGACAACCAAGGGCTGGCCCTGACAATGGTCAAAGTGTTCTCGGAATTCGATGACCCGTTAGATATTCCGTTTAACATCACTGAGCTCCTAGACAACATTGTGAGTCTGACGACAGCAGAGAGCGAGAGCTTTGTTCTGGATTTTTCACAGCCTTCCGCAGATTACTTAGACTTTAGAAATCGGCTTCAGACCGACCACGTATGCCTTGAAAACTGTGTGCTGAAAGACAGAGCGATTGCTGGCACAGTGAAAGTGCAGAACCTGGCGTTTGAGAAGACGGTGAAAATACGGATGACATTTGACACTTGGAAAAGCTTCACAGACTTTCCCTGTTGGTATGTGAAGGACACTTACGCTGGTTCAGACAGGGACACGTTCTCCTTTGACATTAGCTTACCCGAGAAAGTTCAGTCTTACGAGAGAATAGAGTTTGCTGTGTGCTTTGAGTGCCGCGGACAGACTTACTGGGACAGCAACAAAGGCAAAAACTATAGGATCATCCGGGCTGAACTGAAATCCTCTCAGGGAACAGCCGAGCCACAGAACGGACCAGATTTTGGAATATCCTTTGACCAGTTTGGAAGCCCTCGGTGTTCCTACGGTCTGTTTCCAGAGTGGCCTAGTTATTTAGGATACGAAAAGCTAGGGCCCTACTACTAGTGACTGTGCGTGACAGAGCGCGGCTGAGTGGGTCCTGGGAAGTCTAGCTGCAGTCACAGGCAGGCGGAGACGGAGCCAGAGAGCAGCTGAACTGCCATTAGGCACAGTTTTCGAAAATGAAAGGATCCTACTCACTTTTTTCTGAAGCCAGCAAGACCCAGCCAGGGTTAGATCTCACGACTGGTTTCGCACGCCAGGGTAGATGCGGGGTGCTGGTCTGCTCGGCACCTGCGGCGGCCTCGAGGGTCGGAGCAGGAGACCAGTGTGGGAAGGGCCTGGGCCGGAACCAGCCTTGCGGGCAGTGCTGGAGAAGCTGGAGGGCAGTGGCTTCGAAATGATGCAACCAGGAGCGTGATCCGGCTGCCTGGAGGGGCCGCGCCTCCCTCCCCGGGATGTGGAAAATCAGTCACCTGAAAGTCACTCCGTGCCCAGTCACCTCCCATTGGACCCTTGCGGCTCATCTTTGCGCGCTGTCTGCCCAGCCGGGTCGCCCCCCCACCCCCCACCCCTTGCTGCTGCTGTTCCAGGTCTCCATGTACTTCACGCTTTATCTCTGTGCTGTTTATTTTTTTTTTTGCATTTTATTATCGTCCACAGCTCATCTGATGCCGAGGGAAAGATAAGCAAGGCAAATTAGCCTGTGCCGAAGACAGGCATTTCCTCTTTCTGACCCCACAGAGCGTCCAGCAGAGAACGATGCCCCAGTTAGCAAAAGTAACTGGCTCCAGTGCTGGGTTACAGACTGTGACAGGCAGGACAGTCTGGGTGGGACACGGGTAGCATGTCCGCTTGGCGTCTGGGGGAGCTTTCGAAGTACTCGCTCCTGAGTCACCAGACGGCTCCGTTACAGGATTTGTTTGAACTTGCTCGCTGGTTTGCAGGCACCCCATTCTTCACAAAGGGATTTGAGACTCTCCTTTCCTCGAGAGCCCTCCTTCCTGCCGTGTTCAGGACATTGTGATTTGCAGATCCCATCTATCCTCAAAGCCTTCAGTGAGTGTTTGGTCTAACGCTGACCGTGATCTGCGACACACAGGCCTCTTTCCGAGCACGCAGGGACTGTGACCTGGGGCTTCTTATTTATGGAGTGCAAGTGCATAAGGGATCAGGGAGAAAAACCTCACCAAGTTCTCACATTTTATTTTCCATGTTTGGCGACTCTGAAATATCAGAGGTTACTTGTTCTTAACCATATTGGACTAACGCATTAAAAGTTGTCGGTTCATACTGATGTGAGACTCCTGGGACTTTCATTGACAGATGGATCCCCAGAGCCTGTGAGTTTTCTTGGGCAAGATTGGCTTGTACTTGGAGGTGTTTAAAAAATATTTTACATATGTATTTGAAGAAGGTTGGGTTTTTGTTTTTTTTTTTTCTGTTTTGCTTTTGTTTTTGGAGCTTAGTTAAATGGCTGTCTCGTTTTCCTTTTGCCTGATCTGCGTAAAGTGAGGCAGGAAGAGGGGTGCACAGCTGCCTGGACACGGAGGCACAGCTACTGGCCTTGGCAAGCGAGGAGTCGCTTTGGCTTGCGTGTTCCAGACCGATTAGAAAAAAACCTCCTGGCTTCTGTGGCTTTGTCCATTGGTGCCAGGCAGGTATGGAGGGTCCAGGCTCCTAGAGTTTTGTGGTTGGGTTTTTTTGTTTTGTTTTGTTTTTTTCTTTCTTTTTTGAACTTTAACATATTTCGACTTTTTAAATGTTCTTAAGCGGTGTGGTGGTTGATGTTAGTTCTTGTTCCTAAAACTGGCTGTTACTAGTCTGCGACCTAGTGCTTTATTGCTTATGCCTCTCCCAGGTGGGTAGGACTCGGGGATTGCGTAATACAATATATGGGACAGTCACATTTTTGTCTTGTGCTGAACTTGGGCAGAACTGTGTTTTATTCTAAGCATATCTTACATCAGGCACACAGACGGCACTTTTGTTGTTACGGATCTGGCGACCAGCACGATTGATAGTGCAAATCAAAGTCGAATGGAAGCAAAACTGATTTCGTAGAGGTCGGGAATATATTTTAAGAAGTCCTGGGCCACCTCTGTCCAGTCAAGAAAGGTACAGGATACACTGTCATTTACATGTTACCAGACTAAAGCTAACGAGATCACTCTCTATGCAAAAGAAAAATGCCTCAGGTGGCTCCCGTTCGTTTTTTCAGTAATGGTGATCTTCAGACATTCCGGGGTCAAATTTGAAATATGGTAATTCAGTGATCAGTATCTCTTAAAACAGCCATAAGCCCTCCCCCCACCATTCTTTCCTGGCAGCTCACCCCAGCTTTGTTGCTGGGGGCACTGGTTGCAAGCCCCCCCAGCCAGTACACCTGGGATGCTCAGCCTCCCAGGCAAGTCGTCACCTGCTTGCAAAGACCCTCCCCTGACGAGAGAATGCAGTTCCCTGTCAGTCATTTCGCTGAGCAAGGGGCCTCTGAACAGTTGTACTGTCTTTATTCAGCCGTCAGTCCATCTCCCTTTGGCCCAGTTCTGTCCCAGGATATCCACAGATGGCCCCGGGACCTGCTTCAACAGAACCTCTCCTTCTTTCAGAGCTCACCATCAGTAAATAGGTCCACACACAGTGACAAGTTTCTTAGTTGGAGACGTCATTGCAGCCTGACTTGGGGGTTTGACCCTCAGACAGCTGTCGGTTATGGTGACCAACGTCCCCCAGCCCCAGTGCCCTTCCCAAGGTTGTCCCCAAAGGACCAGCCTCCCGCCCAGAAATGGAGAACCAGCTCCGTTTCGTTTCCTATTTATTTCCCAAATACCCTGGGAAGCATTGGCAAATTAGGTGCAATAAATAAGCTGGACTATAGAAAGATACGTAATAAATAAGCTTTCAGTGTTTCTTGGAAGGTATGGAGCATTTGAATGGGTTTCTTTTCTCTTTCTTTTTTTAAGTATTCTTATGGTAGGGGAACTGGTGAGAAATAAGGGGAATTTACATAGTTCTCCAGAAATTAAAACCATTTCAGAGTCAAGGTAGAATTTATTTTTCCTCTAAGATTTAATTTTAACTGTGGCAAAACATTACTCTTTTCAACGTTTTTTTAAAGGTGTAAATTGTGAACTGCTAAAAGAATGTTTTTGTGGTTTTGATCCTTGCATATAATTTGCATTTTAAAAACAAGCATTGCTTGTAGTCACTTGGATGTTAAATGGGTTGTATATTATGTTTATAAACCAAAAAAGTGTCAGCTCATTTTTTAAAAGTGCCCTGTTTTCTGGGCTCTTCCCTCTCTGTGAAGTGAACGAAAACCTTGAGTGTCGTCCACCTGTTTCCTCCTGTAAAATTCCTCCCCTGGATGCGTGGCCCTCTGCTCTGGGAGGCGCCCATCACTGATACTGGGAGTAAAAAGTCATGAGCACAATGGGACCTTACAGGGTCCTGGGAGACCTTCTGGCAGGTTCTGTGCACTTCCTGACCGGGAAGTTCGGCTGTGGTTACACGCGCCTTTGCCTTGCCACGGTCGTCAAGCTCGTGGGCCCAAGTTGTAAAGCCGTGAATGTTTTTGCACTTTGGGTGATCTGATCCCAGAGACCTTTGGACCCGTGAGGACCCCCAGGAGGGCAGCTGCGATGACTGTGGCTCACTTTTACTTCAGTGTGAATGTAAAATGGAAGGCTTGTCTTCATTCAATGCCTAAAAGTGCCTTGTCGTGAAACGTCTGCATGTTTTAAAAAAATAAATATTTTTGTACACAAAGTTAAAGGGGGGATGCACTTTAAAATCACGAGAATGGGTGTCTTTTGTGTGGTGTAAGAGAGTAGGTTGTCTGTATCTCAAATGCGAAAATATAATAAAGGTAGAAAAAACAAAACTGAAACTGTTCTATTTATTTTAAAACTGACTCTATTCTGGGAGTCAGTTAGAGGCTGAGAATTTTTTTTATGATTTTCGTTTCTTCCTTCCTTCCTTCCTTCCTTCCTTCCTTCCTTCCTTCCTTCCTTCCTTCCTTCCTTCCTTCCTTTCAAGTTCTATGCCCAACGTGGGTCTTGAACTCACAACCCCAAGAGCGAGAGTCGCACGCTCTACCAACTGAGCCAGCCAGGCACCCCTGGGGAGAATTATTTTCAATCTGTATGTTTCGACATACAGAATATAGGTTTCCAGAGGGATGGACTGCAATCAGTGGCTGAGTTGAAAAGCTGTGAGACACACAGGAATGGTGGTAAGGGTGGTAATTGCTTTTGAAGTTGTCACAGCAGTGAAAGCTGGTCATAGTGACAGAAATAAGTGCTAGGGAAGAAGCACAGGGCCAGTGTTGTTCGGAACCCATTTTTACTGATCTGAGGGCATGTCTCCTACCCTCTCATTTGCTCTTGAAGCATATTTTTGGTTTTACTGGTTTTTTTTTTTTAATGTGTGGGGTTTTTTTGTTTGTTTTGTTTTGAGAGAGAGAGCACACAGGGCAGGGGCAGAGAGAGAGGGAGACACAGGATCTGAAGCGGGCTCTGCACAGACAGCAGAGAGCCCAATGTGGGGCTCAAACTCACCAACTACGAGATCATGACCTGAGCCGAAGTTGGATGCTTAACCAACTGAGCCATCCAGGCGCCCATTTGGTTTACTGTTTTTAAAGGTGGAAAAACTGTAAATGCCCATGGTAGCTTGTAACTACTTACTCAAACTATAACCAGCAAAACGGACCAGCTCCTGGTGGGACCTCTTCTCCTTTGGGTGTCAGACATTCGCCCTAAGTAAGATTTCCAGGGACGTTTTGGGGTGCCTGGGTGGCTCAGTTGGTTAAGCATCTGACTTCAGCTCAGGTCATGATCTCACAGCTTGTGAGTTCAAGCCCCACGTCGGGCTCTGGGCTGACGGCTTAGAGCCTGGAGCTGCTTTGGATTCTGGGTGTGTGCGTCTCTCTCTCTGCCCCTCCCTGCTCGCATTCTGTCTCTCTCTCAAATATAAATGATAAAACATTTAAAAAAAAAAAAGATGTCTAGGGACATTTTATTTCAAAGTTCAGAAGATGGGACAGAGGGAGAGGCAAATTGTTGCCAGATGTTTCCTGTAACTCGGGCTGTGCCGCACTGCAGAAGGCAGTGGGGTTCTGCAGTGGGGAGGTAGAGCCTGTTAAACCTCAGCACCTAGTAAATAAATGCAAAAAAGGACCTACACACATAACTGCCTTCCTCAAGACTGCCAGGCACTGCCCACATTTGGCCTTCGCAGAAATGGGCAGGGGGAGGAAAGTAACAGTGGTTTCTATGAATGTCTATTTGAGATTCAGTATGGTTTGCATAATCCTTAAAGAAGTCTAACTTAGGAGACAGACAGCTCCGAGATGGCTGGAGGAAATTAACAACAACAGAACAAAACACTCTTCTAGGGCAGTGTCCCCAGAATAGCAAACACCCAGTCCTGAATTACTCTGAACATTTACTGCTTATCTATCATGTGCAAGGCGGTGCTAGATGCTGCTTCTACCCAAACCCTGTAAGAGACATTCATGTTCAAGGTGAATCCTCTCATAGCCAAGAAAAGCCGTGGGTTATGCTGTGTGTCAGTATTAGGATTCGAGAAGCCTGGGCTCTGGCCTTGACTCTGCCGTCCCCCTGTCATGTGCTCTCCTGAAGGGGCTCTGAGTGTTTCCAGCAGGGATAAGGTTAAGGATAACGATACTGAGTACTTAGGAGCCAGCCAACACGTTCTTTTGAAAAATGCTCCTAAATATAAACTTGTGAGAAATACCATGTATGCTGCCTACATTCTTCATAAGAATCACAGGAACGAATAGCATTCCAGACAACAGCTTGGACTTCATAACACCCGTGTTCAAGCTGAAGAGACACCGCTCGTTTTCATGGGTAAAAGGTATGAAGGCCCTGGGTGTGTTTCCTAAAGTCACATACCCAGTCAGTGGTAACGCCATGAATGACCACATGGGTCCTTTATTCTTTTTCCAAGAATTCTCCCCGTAACACTAGAGTCACTCACTCTCACAGAACTGAGACTAGAGGTCATTCTGAAAAGAAGTCCCTCAGATTGGAGAGATGCAGAAAACTGGGGAGGAGTGAACACGTCTTTAGATGCAAATGGCACGTCCCTCCCAAAGGCTTCCTCAGCACCCACGAGGCCCACAGGCCACGAGCAAGCATAAATGCAAACAGCACGTGATTTGGGTATCCAAGGGCCCAAGTGGGTGTGATCAGTGGCAAGAAACCACCAAAGGGGCCTGTGGCTATGGAGGCGCTGTCGCTGACGGGCAGGACTGGCGGCCTCAGCATTGACTTCCACCGGAGTGGAAGCCATGTGGTAGCACAGCAAGGCTCTAACCCTCCTTCCCCTCCCTTCGCCATGAGGAGCCTTGACGAGGAGAGAGAGAGGGAATCTCCATGGCGGTCTATGTCCACATGGGATTCTCTGGTAGGTGACATGTTCAGTTGGCGTCATTCCCAAACTTACCGATGTGTCTCCGTAGCATCGGGCCCTCCGCTGGACTCGAACTTGGCAGCAGTAAGATGAGGAGGCATGACGGTCATTTTCCTTGGGGTCGAAAACATTAACAATGATCCAGGATCCTGGCCCTTCACCGCCAACTGCAAGACGAGAAGGTTAGAGCAGGGGCTGGGCCACCTTTTTCTGGAATTGGCCAGGGAGTGACGATTTTAGGCATTTTGGGCTGCATGCAGCCTCTATCACATATTCTTCCAAAACAAAAACAAAAAACGAAACTTTACAAATGTAAGAGCCATTCTGAGCTGCGGGCCCGTACAGTAATACGGAATCAGGCCAAGGGCTAGACTCGAACTGCTGGCTATAGTTTGCTGGCCCTGATAGAAGAGCCTCCGAGGGAGAGTGAGGCTTCAGAGTGGACACACAGACCCAGGGCTGAGGCCTGGAGTCCACTTCTCCATGTGTTCACTTAGAGACCATATAGTTTATGGCCCAAATGGGAATGCTTTTAAGAAGGAGCAGAGGTGGGGCACCTGGGTGGCTCAGTCAGTTAAGTGTCTGACTTCGGCTCAGATCATGATCTCACAGCTTGTGAGTTTGAGCCCCGCATCGAGCTCTTTGCTGACAGCTCGGAGCCTGGAGCCTGCTTCAGATTCTGTGTCTCCCTCTCTCTCTGCCCCTCCCCTGCTCACACTCTGTCTTTCTCTCTCAAAAAATAGATAAACATTAAAAAAAAAAAAGGAGCAGAGGTGCTATGAATTATCATGGAGCACTCAGCATGAGTGGGGAGCAAGCCCCGGCAAACCCTGGAGTGAGCCCTGACAGTGCTCACCTGGCCTGGGCCTGGGGATCTTCTCAGACCTTTGGGGAGCTCAGAAAACCCAGCCGTGGGCTCAAATCAGTTCTGGCTGGATAGTGCTTTTTTTTTTGGATGGGTTACAACAGAGTGGTGATTTTGTCTGTGGTTTAGATGTGTTTTTGTTGGTTGGGTTTTCTGTTTCCTAATTGTAGCGCTGAGGGCCAAAAGCCCTCTGGAAACTCCAGTCAATCCAAAGAGGAAAGGGGTTATTCACGGTTTGGACTTATGTCTTACTACCTCTCTCTCCCCTCCCCGTCGTCCCCACCAAATAGGGCATGACAGACTCCCTAAGAAACTTGTTTACCGTGACAGAGACAGAGGCTGAATCTAGCAGTCATGCAAGCCCTGGTCCCCAGAAAGTAACACGGAAGTGCTCCTGGGAATTTTGCCAACGACATGGTCTCAGCTCATCTTTCTCTGGCCCATAAAGTTCAAGAGGCCTTAAGAAGCACAGAAATGAAGGAGGTGGAAATTCATCTCCAAAGCATCCTGGGCCTCCCGTCCTGCTGGCCCACATGATCTTTCTTTTAAATCTGTCACCTCCTCCTGCTGGTGTTGACCTTTAGCCAGAACTGAAGGAAGGTCTGCTGAGAAAACCCTCATGTTAGTGCTGTGGGGACTTGGAAAGGTTTCTACGAAGCCCCAGTATACCCAAAGGGAACTAGCGGGGGGGGCGGTGAGGCTTTGCAGGGTTCACCCCTCTTTCAGAGAAAGTAGGGACACCACACATCACAACCTGTGCTGTTACAGTTGATGAGAAAGAGAAATGACTTACTTCTTCCACCGGGGCCACCTCCAGGGCCACCTAGTTAATTGCCCTTTGGGAGACACCTTGGTCCCATTTGAAGGTGGAGCTAGCTAGGTGACATTTCACTCATCCTACTATCATACCATGTTATTAAAAAAGTATTGTATTATTAATCATTTGCCATTAATCCATGATTGAAACACTGAAACACCCCCCAAATATTTTCATAAATTCTTTGTGCACACTGTTTTGCACATTTGCTCATGTGACAAAGCATTTGTTCATTTGAATTCTCCAGTAGCTTTTCCATCAGCTGATCAGTCACCTCCCCACCTTGAATCCTCATGCTTTATATTACTCATGCATAATTATTACACACACACACACACACACACACACACACACACACACTCTGAAAAGAAAAATCAAAGAAAAAATATTTTCTGTCCAAAAATGCCTTTTGCACCAGCTCATTTCTCTGCTCTCACAAGGGGAGTTTCTGCCCCAAAGCTTCAGGAGAGGCGTTCTTGGTTCTGGCCAGGACTGAGGGCAGCACTGAATGAATTCCACTGCCTGCAGTAGCCAGATCAAGAAAGGAAGGCATTTGACACAAGGCGTTGGTTCTTCTCCCCCTCCCAGCATCCCTCACTCCTCATCTGCTCAGTGTCCCTGCTATCTCCCCAGACAGGGAATGCGGAGAGACTCCAGCCCTGAGGAACAGCCACCTCAGTCAGGAGCCCTGGCGCTTTTCAAATGTATAACGAAGCATTGAAATCTGTTCTTAAGCCAAATATTATGGGAATGCAATTTACAAAATAGATGGAAAAGGAGCTGCCCAAGGTGGAAATTGCCAGAAGCAGGGAACCATGCCCATTTCCCCTCCCTGGACTCCTAGGGCACTTCCTAAGAGCCCCATGGCCCAGAAATAAAGGGTGAGAACCTTTTCCTGAGAGCGCAGAAGTTATAAGCCTCCTGCTTCCTATGCTAGTGAATGTAGTTCAAGGATATCCTGTAAAAGAAAACAAAAGCAAGCTGACAAAATTTCTATGGGAGCAAAACACAACAATTTAACCCCATATTCTGCAAAAGGGCTTGGTTATGTTTTGGTTATGCTATCAGAGATAATTATTATCCTCCTTCACACATACAAAAATCACTGGCTTGTTCACAAGAACCTCATTGGAGTTGCCTTTTCTTGTAGGTATGTGTCTCACATTTACATACAAAAATTAAACTTCCTGAAAAGGCAACTTCTACTCCATACTAACAACAATACACAAAACAAAATTACTGAGCGCTTCTTTATTTTTTCTTTAAAAAAAATTTTTTTAACACTTATTCATTTTTGAGAGACAGAGAGAGACAGAGCATGAGCAGGGGAGGGGCAGAGAGAGACGGAGCACAGAATCCGAAGCAGGCTCCAGGCTCTGAGCTATCAGCACAGAGTGACACAGGGCTCGAACTCACTGACCATGAGATCATGACCTGAGCTGAAGTTGGACACTTAACCGAGTCACCCAGGCGCCCCCAAAATTACTGAGCACTTCTGTGGGCAAGGCTGTAGTTGGGGCCAAGTGCTCTGGGGAATCTAGAAAGAAAAAGACAGTCACCAAGTCCCTCCCATGGTGATGTTAGCCTTTTCTTCTCCTAAATGGCATATGTTTTTACTACATTTACTTGCATCAAACTAAGCCCAGACAGAAAGCAGTAAAGTTTCTTTTTTTAAAAAATTAAATTTGTTATTTTGAGATCATTGTAGATTCACATGCAATTTTAAGAACTAATGAGAGCCAGGGTACTGTTTACCAAAATTCCCCCAATGGTAACATCTGGTATAAGTATAATACAACGTCACAATCAGGATGCCGACATTGATGTGGTCAAGACATAGAACATTTCTTCCATCACAAAGGCCTCTTATGTCGTCCTTTTATAGGCACACCGCCTTGCTCCCTCTGCTCCCCATCTCCTCCCCCACCCCCATCCCGCTGGGGCCTTGACCTCTGCAACCACAAATCTGGCGTCCATCATTTATAATTTTGTACTTTTGAGAATGTTATAAAAATGGAATCATATGGTATGTAACCTCTGGGGATTGGCTTCCACTCTACATACTTCCCACAAGATCCATCCCAACTTGTTCCATGTATCAATTTGTTACTTTTTATTGCTGAGTATTCCATGGTATAGACAGTCCAGTTTGCTGAACAATTAATATATTGAAGAGCACTGAGTTGCTTCTGGTTTAGGGCGATTCCAAATAAACCTGTTAGGAACATTCATATGCAGATTTTTTACGTGAACGTAAGTTTTTGTTTATCTGGGATGATGGCCCAAGAGTGTGAAATTTCAGGGTGATATGGTAGCACCATGTTTCACCTTGTAAGAAACTGACAAACGGTTCTCCAGAGTGGCTGTACCATTTTGCAATCCCACCAGCAATGTACACAATTTTTCCACATCCTCATCATCTTATGGGGGCATCACAATTTTTTATTTTAGCCATTCTGAGAGTCGTATAGTGCTAACTCATTGTGCTTTTAGTCCGCACTGCCCTAATGGCTAATTAAGGTGGACGACCTTTCATAGATGGCTCTGTTCCCATCTATGTACCTTCTATGGTGAAATGTCCATTCATATCTTTTGCCCTTTTTCTAATTGGATTGTTCAGAGACTTTTGTTTTTTGTTTCTTAACTGATGAGTGTTGAGAATTCTTTGTATATTCCAGATATAAGCCCTTTGTCAGATGTGTAGCTTGAACATGTTATCTCTTCATCAATAGCTTCCCTTTGCATCCTTTTCACATGGACTTTCTCAGAGCAAAAAAAAAAAAACTTTTTATCAGTTATGGGATGCTTTTATGTCAAGTCTGAGAATTATCTGCCTAGCCCTAAATCCCAAAGACTTTCCCCCATATTTTCTTCTAAAAGTTTTATAGTTTCACGTTTTAAATTTAAATATATGATTCATTTTGAGTTAATTTTTGTATAAGGTGAGAGGCTTGGGTGCAGGCTCATTCTTCTCGTCACAAGAAATCCACTTGCTTCAGCACCTTTTGTGGAAAAGTTCCTCCCTCCACGGGATTGCTCTTGTATCTTGGCCCAAAGGCAGCTGGGTGTGTTTGCGGGGGTTCTCTATTTTGTTCCACTGGGGTACGTGCCTGTGCCTCTGGCAATACCACACAGCGTTAGTGACTGTGGCTTTACAGTAAGACCTAATATCAGGTAGAGTGATTCTTGCCACTTTACTCTTCTTTTTCACAATTGTTTTAGCGATTCTAGGGATTGTCTTTTCATACAAAGTTTAGAAGAATCTACGGCAGCAGCTGTAGGTAGCGTTCTGCTGTTCTTTCCTGTAATTGCAAGCACACACACACACACACACACACACACACACACACACACACTGAGAAAGAGAGGTCTGTATTGTAGCATCCAGAGAGAGGTCTTTGCAGTGTTATCACAGACTGCACTTTTCACTCTCAGCTTTCCTTGTCGCTTTGCCACCTTTGCACTGTGGTTCAGGATGTGGCCATGAATCACAGTATTTCATAATGCCCGAGTGAAAAAACTGCAGGACCACAGACGGTTAGAGATCATGATGTCCAACCTCCAATTTTACGGATGCAGACAATGGGGCCGGAGAGGTTAGGAGACTTGGGGGAAGTTGAACAGAGAGTTAAAGGCAGAAGCGCCGAGCCTGGATGTCCTGCTACTCGGCTCTGAACTTGAAGTAGCACAATTCACAGCAGGGCCATTTGACCATCTAGATCAGGGTCATTCCTGCCTGAATCCTACCAGCCTATATATCAGAGGCAGGGAGGGAGGCAAGGAGGGCTTTACCTCGGCCTCTGACTCCCTTAATCAGCTCAGGAGTTTATAGATTTCAGTTCCTATCTAAAATGTAGACAATGGAGGTGACCAGAATACTACAGAAAAATAGACATGAGTCCTAACTCAATGTTATGGTGAACAATCTAGCTGGAAGAAAAAACAAAACAAAACAAAAAACCTTGAGCCATCAACTCCTAACCAGACACTAACTGCAAGTCACTGTGGGTGGGTGATTGCCCAAGTGTACCATCCTGCCCCTTGCCCTCAAGGAGCTTACAATCAACTTGGAAGGGCCAGCAAATACTTATTGCCCAAGTGACAGGAAATGTGAGCTCATCATTAGGTAACCATCATCCTGACTATCAGAACACATTTATTTTTCCGGTGCTCATTTCAACAGATGTCAATACCGCCTTGAGGATGCTTGGTATATAACCTCTTGGTGAGAACTACTGAAAAGTCAATTGTTTGTTTTTGTTCTTCTTTCATTAGAAACGAGGCATGTCTAGACCAGTTGAAATGCATTCTGCTGATTTAGCAACGTTAAAATCAGTGTCGACAGCCCTATTCCTGCTGCTATAGGCCAAATGCACCACAGAATCACAACACGACCTCCTCCCACCCACCTGGCTATAATTACAGTTCCAACGTAGACTTAGAGACACATATGACCCTTTCATGTCAGTATTCATACCATACAGGTAGATGGGTTGTCTCACAGTTAACTCTTAAGGTGCATCAGTGAACCAAGAAGTAACTATTGCAGATTGTTGCAATTGAGCCTTTGATAGTTTTTCTTCTAATTAAGAACACAAATTTGGCTCCCTTCCTCTTCTTTCTAATTTAGTCCAACAGTCATGGGTCAGGTGCAAGCAGGGGGTAACAGGGCCTGGGCAAGGATGGTATTGGAATAAGGTGACAGGGCAGCTGGTGACGGCTAGTAATGACAACGTTTACAAGGACAGTGTCAGAGCATGGCAGAGAGGCAGCCTCACATAGCTGGGGGAGTGGCTGAATACAGGGGAATTGAGCAGGTGAACATACTAAGGATAGTATGGGCCCCAGAGAAACAGAAGGAAACATAGATGTAAAGGTAGGTGTGCATACATACATATGTGGGTATGTGTGCGTGTATATATAAAAATACAGTAAAACCTTGGTTTGTGACCATAATTTGTTCCAGAAACATGCTTGTAGTCCAAAGCACTTGTACGTCAAAGTGAATTTCAAGAACCACTGGCTCAGTTGTGATCATGTGACCTTTGGTGTCACATACTACCTGTACTGCAAGACATCGCTCATTTATCAAGTTGAGATTTATTAGAGATGTTTTCTCGTCTTGAGGAACACTTACAGAGCAAGTTACTCGCAGTCCAGGGTTTTACTGTACATGTATTCCTGAGTTCTGTCTGCTGAGATGGCCTATGAGAAACAACACTCCAGTAGCAAAAGGCACACTTAGCACCCAGATCTTGCCTTCTAAATATCACTCTCCAGGAAAAGGAATTGAGGTCTCGTAGAGAACCAGCTGACTCAGACCTGGGGCAGGGAAACTACAAAGTAAGCCGGGAGCAACTTGTTGCAGAAAAGTGCTTGAGAATGATGGACACAAGTCAAAAGGACACAGAAGCCAGGTCCGTGGGACTTCTGGTGTCAAAAACTGGGTCAATCTGGGGGCACCTGGGTGGCTCAGTCAGTTAAGCATCCGACTTCGGCTCAGGCCATGATCTCGCAGTCCGTGGGTTCGAGCCCTGCACCAGGCTCTGCGCCGACAGCTCAGCTCGGAGCCTGGAGCCCGCTTCGGATTCTGTGTCTCCCTCTCTCTGCTCCTCCCCTGCTCACACTCCATCTCTCTCTCTCTCTCTCTCTCTCTCTCTCTCTCTCTCTAAAAAAATAAACAAACGTTAAGAAAAAAATTTAAAAACTGGGTCAATCTGAGCGTCAAAATAATTAATGACAATAATAGATTATAACCCATTGAATAATAGATTATAGTGAATAATAACTCATTTGTTTGTAAGCAAATGAATGAACTTAAGAATGGGAGATGAGAAAGTTCTTGCTTCCAGTAGAATGCCAACTAATAAATGTGTAATAAATGATACAATTAGACATTTTTTCAGTTGGCAAACACCATGGTGATAATAAATCAGGCAAGGAAGTAGAGGGGGTGCTAAAACTAGTAGCTGAAAGTAGAATGAATCATTACAATTCTTGTTCATTACAAAAGAAAAAATAAGTTTAAGTGGAAAAATGGGGCAGACGCTTTCTTCATCAGGTGATCAAAGCTACCACTGGGACACAAAGTTAATGGGACAAAGTGACATCAGGGGCCACTTCTTAGGGGGCCATAAGAACACAATATCACTTTTGTGATGTTCTTGCTCAAAGTGCATAATGTGGGACTAGTCACAAGGAAGCACGGGGCAAACCGAAGTTCAGGGTCATAAAAGTCAAGGATCAGACAGGCATTCCAGGTATAGAGAGACTAGATCACGTGATCGAGAATTGGACTCCACTTGTAAGCACATCATGGGTGAAAGGGTCTTGGGTGAAAGGTGTACAGTTCTTGTAACTTTTCTGTAAATTTGAACTTGTTTTAAAATTCATCATTTAAAAATTTTTTTTAACTTATTTATTTTTGAGAGACGGAGGGAGACAGAACGTGAGCAGGGGAGGGGCAGAGAGACAGGGAGACACAGAATCCAAAGCAGGCTCCAGGCTCTGAGCCGTCAGCACAGAGCCCGACGCGGGGCTCGAACTCACAAGCCGTGAGATCATGACCTGAGCCGAAGTCGGACTTTTAACTGACTGAGCCACCCAGGCTCCCCTAAAATTCATCGTTTTTAAATGAAGACAGCTTCTTAATAATTTATACATTGTAAAGATGACATAAGTGACAGTAACACTATGCCAGTCTGCAGAGTCAGGGGGAGGAGACTGAGCTGTATTGCAGGCCAGACTCCTCACTAAGAACACTGCGCCTCAGCCCGTGCGCTCAGGAAAGCTTCACTAGCTCCACGGAGGAAGCAGTGCACTGAGTTACATTCTGGACCAACCCCCTCCTGTCACCGGGGACAGACATTTAGAGCAGCACCACTGTCAATGGCAGCGAAACATGGATTTAAACTTCACAGAGCTGTTAAGTTAGACTTCTCTTCTGTGAGCGTCAGAGTTAAAAATAATCAGAGTCGGTGTCCACTTCAGAACTTACTCCTCAAGACATTTGGGATGAAGTGATCAGCACTGGCCTGAGCCAGAAAGGCCGTGAGTGTCCGCCCAGTAACCTCATGGACTTGTTCCATCTGTTGGCATCCCAATAATCCTCAAAGAAGGGGAATGCCTCTCCACACTCTGTTGGTTCATCATTGATTCTTCACCAAATGAACACTGATTAGACGCTTGCCATGGAGAAGAAAAGTAGTCACTGAAGAAGCATGTTTAAGTGAGTTAGTGAAGGGAAAATGTTTCATGCAACTTTAAGAAAACCCTCCTTGGAGGGCGCCTGGCTGACTCAGTTGGTAGAGCATGTGACCCTTGATCTCGGGGTTGTGATTTCAAGGCCCACGTTGGTTGTAAGAGATTACTTAAAAATAAAAACTTAAGGGGCACCTGGGTGGCTCGGTCGGTTGAGCGTCTGACTTCAGCTCAGGTCATGATCTCACAGTTCGTGGGTTCGAGCCCCACATCAGGCTCTGTGCTGACTGCTTGCTCAGAGCCTGGAGCCTGCTTTAGATTCTGTGTCTCCTCTCTCTGCCCCTCCCCCGCTCACGCTTTGTCTCACTCTGTTTCTCAAAAATAAATAAATGTAAAAAAATTTTTTTTAATAAAAATTTAAAAAAAAAAATAAAAAAGAGAAAAGAAAACACCCCTTGTACCTAAAAGAGATGTTTCTTGAAGATATCGTGCTTAGACTTTATGTCTAGCAAACTGAAAAACAAACATCTGCCCTTGATTTTAAAAGCTCTTGGTTGTCTATTTCTTTTTTACAAAAAGATTTTTTTAACATTTATTTACTTTTGAGAAATGGAGAGAGACAGAGCGTGAGTGGGGGAGGGGCAGAGAGAGAGGGAGACACAGAATCCGAAGCAGGCTCCAGGCTCCGAGCTGTCAGCGCAGAGCCCGACGCAGGGCTCAAACTCACAAACCTGAGCTGAAGTCAGAGGCCCATCTGACGGAGCCACCCAGGCGCCCCGGTTGCCTATTTCTTAATAATTGTCTTATTTCAACAAAATCCTTGTTGCCACGTCCCTCTCACAGTTTTGGTTTTTTTGTTTGTTTGTTTGTTTTGTTTTTCTTTTTGCAGAGAGAGACAGAGAGCAATCAGGGCAGAGGAGCAGAAGGAGAGGAAGAGAGAGAATGTTAAGCAGGTGCCACATTCAGCACAGAACCAGACTCGGGGCTCGATCCCACAACCCTGGGATCATGACCTGAGCAGAAATCAAGAGTCAGACATTCAACCGACTGAGCCACCCAGGCGCCCCACCCCTCACAGTTCTTCACGCTAGCTTTACATTTTGCCTTTTTGGTGGATTCTACTTGCTCATTCCAAGCTAGCCTGAGCCCTTTTTTTCTTTAACTTCTTGTATTGACACACCAATTCCTACTGCTCTGCTTCTGTTGCCAACAACTTACGCTGCCAGGGTAAACAAGATCACCTGATTTGCACACTGCAGTTTAGAGTAGGAGGGACTCAGGATCCAGCTTGGGGGTGGGACACCAAGCTGGTCAGATGGCCTTTGAGGCCATCCAAGTCCACCCGTGGGACAAATGATCAAAGGACCCAGCAGGATCTTCAGTGCCTGGCCAGCATTGTCAGCACCTGCTGCACACTCAGGAAGAACATAAACACCAGCACTACCTCGACCCAGTGAATCAATTGTCCTGGCTGCCCTAGTTCATCTGTGGCACCCAGAGGGGACACCAAACACGGGGATGTCTGCCCAGGGCTGGGTGTTCCCTCCGAGCCAGCATTGTCTGTCCTGGATCTCCAGAAACTGTTTCATCAGCACTGCTAAGTGCTACAGCGTGTGCGTGCAGCACGCACGTGGACAGAGACCTGGAGGGGGCAGAGGAGATTTTCAGAGATAGGGGGGAACCATGACAAAGAGATCGTGTTGTGGCACGTGTGGCAGCTGCCCGGGGAGTCAGAGCCCTAGGGGTGGAGCTATATCTGAGGTACCACTTCCTTTCGAAACTTAAAAACCACGACATTGCTTGATGTAGGTTCTCCATCATCTGGCTTCTGCCCACCTCCACAGCCTCCACAGCAGGATCCACTGCCTCCCGCTGACTCACCGTCCACGGATGCCAAGTTGCTCGGCAGTCCCCACATAACCCACGCTATCTCCTACCTCTGGGCATTGCTCATAAAATTCCTTCTGCCCTGTTGACTAAAGGCCCAGTCCTTGGCTTGTAGAGACACTCAGGCATGGCTGTTGAGCCGAGCTCATGAGACCTCAGGCCCCTTTTGCTTATGTGAACTACACAAGCTGCTTCGGTTTCCTCGCTGCCAATTCTTTAAGGCCTCTTCTTGATCTATTTCCCATGGAAGACAGACCTGACATGTCTCAGCAATAGATTAATCCCATCTCAGAGACATGGATGCTGATCAGAATTTTAACCTGGAGAAAAGAACCGTTGGCGTTAGATTCAGAGCCAACACCACAACATGGCCCATACAAATATCTCAGCTAACGAAAGGAATCGCCTCATCCAAACTAAAAGATGTCCAGGGTGTGACGATGTCTATTTCTGGACTAGCAAAGCACTAATCATCAGGATTCCTAGTTGCTATGGTAATTTCCTCTGTTGACTTGATTCCCATGGGTGAGGATACCTAAACCCTGCCATTCTCCATCGTTAAGGCAACCTTATAAACTATCATCCAAACTAGGACACTCTTAAAGGTCAGAAGGACTGATATTAATAATTACTCCTACAACATGTATAAATAGGACAGTTTCTGGACAATTGGGATAGATCGCCACACTACCCCTCAGGCTTTATGGTGTCCCACACAAACAGGCCCTCAACAAATGAATCCCAAGTGAGTATACTTTGGTTTTTTTCTGCCCAGTTTCAGTTTATGGTCCTTAAGAGCAGGGGTGACGTCTAATGCTTCTTCTAGATTACTCATAATGTCAGATATATAATAGCTGCTCAAAAAATACCTATTGATTCACTTAAGGTGAAATGTTCTTCCCAAGTGCAAATTTCCTATGAGTAACTGTTTAAATGTAAGAATAGAACTTTACTGAGAAGTTAGAGCTAGAATATTTGGGTAGGTGTTTAGCATAGTTAAAATAGTGTCAACTATGAATAAAAATTCTTCCAAAATACTGTACGCATCGAAGAAAACCCAAGTCAATGATGAGACCTGAAACGCTTCCCTAAGACAAAATCCTGCTGTCTTTTGCTAAGCCAGAACAAGATAAAGTTCATGGGCTTTTACTAATCTTAGTACTTTGTAAAGCATGAGAAGGACAAGAGGAGTTTGGAGATTATTTTGTTTAGTAAAACAAGTCATAAAATGAATAATTTTAGGCAACATCAGCTTTGATAATGATAACTGAACACAATAATAGTAGAAAGAAAGACTCAGACAATTAACACAAGACAGAATGTTGGACCACCTGTGACTCCTATTGTCTCATTTTACAGATGAGAAAAACTAAGACCCAGAGAAGTTAAATGACATCCAGTTACCCGTTGCCATTCTGGGAAACTCTGGCTGGGACAATTTAACAGCATTTAACTAGCCATCGGCGATTACTACAAGAGTCCTGAGAAAACTTAAATCTTCATTCTAAGACATGAAGATTTTCTCCCTTTAGATAAGGAAGCAGAAACTTTTGCCAAGTTTTTGCCAAAATTTTTTCAAAAGTTTTGCCAAGATGAGGGCCTTCTCTTATTCTTTGCTGACTCTACTCCCAACCACGTTTTAAATTAGCAAATGTGGATCAGTTCTTGAAAACAACAGGAGTGTGTGGAAATGCAAGCTGGTGCAGCCACTCTGGAAAACAGTATGGAGCTTCCTCAAAAAACTAAAAATAGAACTACCCTACGACCCAGCAATTGCACTACTAGGTATTTATCCAAGGGATACATGTGTGCTGTTTTGAAGGGACACATGCACCCCCATGTTAATAGCAGCACTATCAACAATAGCCAAAGTATGGAAAGAGCCCAAATGTCCACTGATGGATGAATGGATAAAGAAGATGTGGTATATACATACAATGGAGCATTACTCAGCACTCAAAAAGAATGAAATCTTGCCATTTGCAACTACATGGATGGAACTGGAGGGTATTATGCTGAGTGAAATTAGTCAGAGAAAGACAAATATCCTACGACTTCACTCGTACGAGGACTTTAAGAGACAAAACAGATGAACATAAGGGAAGGGAAACAAAAATAATACAAAAACAGGGAGGGGGACAAAACAGAAGAGACTCACAAATATGGAGAACAAACTGAGGGTTACGGGAAGGGTTGTGGGAGGGGGGATGGGCTAAATGGGTAAGGGGCATTAAGGAATCTATTCCTGAAATCATTGGTGCACTATACGCTCACTAATTTGGATGTAAAATAAAACAAGAGCAAAAACAAAAAACAAAAACAAAAAAACCTAGGAGTGTAAAGAGAGAGAAAACAAATAGAAGTCATAAGCAAAAGTGGTGACATCTGGCCCCCCCATGAGTGAAAGTCTGCCTTTTGCCATCTTCGGCACACAGATGGTAAAATGTCAACATTTGATTTAGATATCCCCAGAATGAACTGGAGAGTTCAGTCTCCGAGTAAATTGAGGACATTAAGTTTATGACAAGTCAGAGAGTTCCATTTAAATACTGTTATAGTTTTAGCAGTGACCAGAAACGTCACCTTTGTAAGGTCAATTTATTTTTCCAAGACTCTCATAATATTTCAAGGTTCTTCACTGACACAAAATTATGAGAGGCAACACCTTGGCATCTATCATTCGTGTGAACCACAGAAAGGTTGGATTCATTTCCTAAAGTTACACAGTGAATCAAAAGGACAGTACAGTTTATGCTTACAGCCTCCTACTAAAGCCATTTCTGGGAAAATGAAGAATGTGAAGGCCTCTACGGGCTGTGGTCCAAGCTGTCATTCCCCAAAAAACTGCTCCAACATTATGAGTCTGAACTGTGTACCTCCTTCCATCCCACTTTTTTTTCCTCCAAACAGGAAGCTTTGCCCAGCATGGTTATTGGAAATAGGAAAAGAGCTAGGTGTAGATGGGGGAAGGGAGAGGTGGACCTCAGAGATTCCAGAAACCGACAAGAGTCTGGTGCCAAGAAGGCATTTTAGTCAGGACTTCAATTCTTTCATTTATCTAATAAAAATTTTCAGATTGATGAATTCCTCAAAGAACAGGTCCGCATCCACCCTACCTTGCTGTGAGTCTAGGGTGGGGCAAAGTGACTAAAAGGTAGGCATGGAAATGGAGCTGCCCAAGGGAATTAGAAACGTAAACAACCTTTTCCTCCCACCTTGAACAGGTCAAGCAGGTAGATTCCTTCGTAGGTAGGAAAGTTTAACCACCCAACCCCCGAGCGCAGGCCACCAAGATAGATGACCATCATATCTCTGAGCTTGTTCCCTCTGTAGGAATTAAAGCCCTAGAAACAAAGAGTGGCCTAGCCAGATCAAGGTACCCCTAAGTAATGACACTCTGTAGGCCAATAGCACTGATTGGGCAAGGAGGCTTTAGCTGGCGTCAGAGACTGAAGGACACCAGGTTAAGATCGTGGTTTGGTTATTTGTGTTTAGTTTTTGGAAGATATCTGGGGAGTAAAGACATCAATGACGCTTACTATGGATACTGTTAAGTTCGAGCAAGATTTGGACAAGAGGCTTCTTTCTAGCTCCTGGCCCCCAAAAGAAACCATAGAATTAGTCTGTTAAGCAGCTTTGGAAAAGATATCACTGTTTATCCAGATTGACTGATGAGGAAGTAGAGGTAACTACACAGTGAATTTCCTAGCATCACACCAGGATGCTGGCAACAATAAAGTCTATAGTCAGAATCCTTGACTCTGAGATTAAAGCATATCTTCTACAGCTACAGGGATTCCCTCCCTTTGGGGTTCCTGGCACTGCAGGGGTCACTGGACCTAGATATTACCCCTATTGAAGCGGGAGACAAGAGAATCAGAAAGGTAAATATTTATGTATTTATAGGACCATGAACTATGCTACCATGTTTTGTCTGCAGGAAAGGAGAGGTAAAACCTGTAACTACTTTATGTTTATAAGAAAAGAGATTTTAAAGTCAGGCAGATCCAGATTTTAGTCCCTCTTCCACACACGTTCAGCTGTGTGACTGAGAGAAAAATCCCTTGATTTCTTTAGGTCTCACTAGCTCATTTGCATAATGAGGATAATAATTATACCGAATTTAAAGGTTCTGGGGAGGGCTAAATGAGATCTGTCTATGGAACACTTAGCATGGTGCCTTGCAAAGAACACATAAGCTATCACCATTATTTTGGCTTCTGCGTGGTCGTTGGCCATGGCCAATCAGCTCCACTCAAAGTCACCTCAAAAGCTGCCCCATGTCCAAGAGGACCGTCTTCTATGCTTTTGGAGGCCAGTGTCCTATGGGGAACCTATGAGCCCCTCAGCAGAGCTGGTACAGGGATCCCAGCCTGGATGTATGTCTCTCATTTGCATAGGGGTCCACATCACTCCAGCCAAGCCTTAGCACTCTCTACGCTTCAACTTTCTTCTCTCCAAAATGAAGATGATTCTGCTCTTGGCAATAGAATAGGAGGCTCTCCTATTCCTCTCAGACCAATCCCCCTGCAGATAACAGCCATAAGCTCCGTATACAATATCAAAGACAACTACCAGAAAGCACCAGAGAATGGTCGAGAGCAGGCAAAAGTGAGAAGAGCCACTTGGAAGAAGGCAAAGGCACTTGGGGAGTTCCTACCTATTTCGAGACTTTTTTCTCAAGCTCCTGCTCCTCACGCACAGGATACATAAAACTTAGATAGAAGCTGGCAGTTTTAATAGCTTGATGCACCCTTGGTAGCTAGAAAATGAAAAGGGGAAGGACAGGCCTAGCTAGAAAATGAAAAGGGGAAGGATAGGCCCAGAAAGAAGACATCTAGAAAAGGGAGACCCAAATTCTGCATCGAAATTTTCCCCAGATCTCTGACTGACCCCTGAACTATGCAAACGTGGGGGTAAACTCCAAACAGCCCATGGCTAAAAGAGCTGAACACAGATTTCATCCTCTGCTCACCACAAAAGTTTGGAGTTTGAGGCCAGCCAAGTTAATTAATTGACTGTTAAAAAAAAAAAAATACACACACACACACACACACACACACATATATCTTTGGAGGAATATAAGAGAATCCAGACTTTCTATAATGCATTATCATTATGTCTGTCATATAACCTAAAATTACATGATATATGAAGAATCTGAAAAACAAGGCACTTTTCTAAAAAGAAAAAAAATGTAATCAATCAATGAAGAACCTTCAGAGGATATAGACATGAGCAGAAATGGGTTTTAAAGCATCTATTATAACTATACTCAAAGACAAACAAAAAAATATACTCATAATAAATGAACAAAGAAGCAATCTTAGCAGAAAAAAAGAAACTAAAAAATAACCAAGAGAAATCTTAGAATTAAAACACTCAATATCTGAATAAAAAATTATGTACTTGGCATATTAGACAAAAGAGAATACTGAGTCAGTGTACTTGAAAATAGATGAGTAGAAATTATTCAATTTTTATAAAAAGGGAAAAACGTTGGAAAAAAGACGACTTATGGCATAATATCAAAAGGCATAATATATGAGTGATTGGAGTCCCAGAAGGAAAGAAGAATGAGAATGGGCCAGGAAAAAAACGTTTGAAGAAATAATGACTGAAGATCTTCCAAGTTCAGTGCAAGGCAATAATTTATAAATTTCAAAAAGTCAGCAAAGCCCAAGTCTGATGTATACAAAGAAAATCACATCTAGGCACACCGTAGTCAAATTACTAAAAACCAAAGACAAATGGAAAATCTTTCAAGCAGCTAGCGGAGTAGATCTTATAAAGGAGAGCAACAATGTCCATTCTCACTGACTTCGCACCAGAAAAAGTGGAGGACAGAAGACAGTAGAATAATATTTTCTACAAGTGTAAAAACAAACAAACAAAACAAAACAAATGCCAACTCAGGGTTCTACATCCAGTAAAAAAATAGTCTTCAAGAATGAAGGAAATAAATATGTCTTTAATTAGATAAAAACATTTTCAGACAAAAACTAAGTGATCACCTGCAGATCTAAACTATAAAATATATAGTGTAAGTTCTTCAAAATGATGAAAAAGCTATAACAACTTGGATTTTCAAAGAGGTATGAAGAGCATGAAAAATGATAAACATAGGAGTGCCTGGGTGGCTCAGTCAGTTAAGCATTTGACTCTTGATTTTGGCTCAAGTCATGATCTTACGGTTCATGTCATTGGGGCCCACATTGGGCAATGCTGCTTGGGATTCTCTCTCTCCCTTACTCTCTGCCCCTCCCCCACTTGCGCTCGTGCACTCTCTCTCTCTGTCTCAAAAAAAATATTTTTAAATGGTAAACATAAAATATTTTCCCACTTAATTTAAAAAATGGTACATATTTAATTTCTTAAATTTGTAAATGGGTATATATGAATATGTGTAATGTGGTGACAACTGTATCATAAAAGCGAGGTAAAGGGACCTGTCAGGTGTAAAGTTTTTATATTTTATGTGAAGTAGTATAAAAGTACCTCGAGCAGACAATGAAAGTTAAAGGTGTGCATTTTAATCCTTAGAACAACCATCAAAAGCTAATTCAAAGAAGCAGAACTAAAAAGCCAACAGACAGGAGCACCTGGGTGGCCTAGTCAGTTGAGCATCTGACTCTTGATTTCAATTCAGGTCATGATTCCAGGGTCATGGGATAGAGCCCTGAGTCAGACTCCATGCTGAATGTGGAGCCTGCTTAAGATTCTCTCTCTCTCTCTCTCTCTCTCTCTCTCTCTCTCTCTTCCTCTGCCTCTCTCCCCACTCACTCTCTCTCCCTTTCTCTAAAATAAAAAAATAAAAAATAAATCTTTAAAAAAGGCGAAAATTAATTAATTAATTAAAAAATAAAAAGCCAATAGACAAATTAAAAGAAATTCCTAAAATGTTTAATTAAAAAGCCAATAGGGGCGCCTGGGTGGCTCAGTCGGTTAAGCATCTGACTTCGGCTCAGGTCATGATCTCACGGTTTGTGAGTTCGAGCCCTGCATCAGGCTCTGTGCTGACAGCTCAGAGCCTGGAGCCTGCTTCAGATTCTATGTCTCCTTCTCTCTCTGCCCCTCCCCAACTTGTGCTCTGTCTCTCTCTGTCTCTCAAAAAATAAATAAATGTAAAAAAATATATTTTTTAAAGTTAAAGAAAAGCCAATTGACAAATTAAAAGAAACTTCTAAAATGTTTAATAAACTCAAAAAGAATGAAGGAAATGAGGAACAAAGGAACCAAAAGTATATGGGACCAACAGAAAGCAAATAGAAAAATAATAGGCCTAAATCCAACCAAAATAATAATTCTATTAAATATTAATAAGCCAAACATTCCAATTAAAAGGCAGAGATTGTGTTAATGGATAAAAGAGCATGACCTAAATACATAGTGTCTACAAGACAGGCACAGAAAATTTAAAGACATGGGGCACCTGGCTGGCTCAGTCAACAGAGCATATGACTCTTGATCTCAGGGTCCTGAGTTCAAGCCCCACATTGGGCATAGAGCTTACTTTATTTATATTTTTATATTTAATAAAATACATAATTTTATAATATATTTAAATGATATATATTTAAATGACATATATATATATATATATATATATATATATATAAAGACATACAGGTTGAAAGTGAAAGTAAAGGAAAAAAACAGAAATCGATATACCATGCAAACAGTAAGCATTATAACACTAAGTGGCAGTAACATCAGACGAAGCTGACTCCATAATGATTAAAGTGACAATGTATCAGGAAGATATAATAATTGTATGTGTGTGTATACTTGAAAGTATATATAACATATATTCCAAATATATGTAAATAAATATATAAAATGAGGACGCTGCATATGACATTTTATTTTCCTACATGAGAAGGTGGTAGGAAGTCCTGGTGGCAGGTGGAGGTGAGGGAGGCACTGTATTTAGGTAAGTACTAGTGAGGCATTCCACCTCCCCACACAGGAAAAAACGTGGCTCCTTTTCAATAACTTTATGAATAAGACAGCCCTATGTTTTTAGCCACTCTTTGGTATAATTTCCACAACAACCTGAGCATCATTTGGAAATGCTTCACTGAAGCAGGTGAACAATTGTATATATTGATGACTAATAGTAATATGAGTTTGAAATCAATAGACTTTCTTGCTCTGAGCCTGCCATCGTGTCACATGCTGCCTTCAAAGAGCTTAAAATATATTTGGGGAAGGAAGTCAGAAAGACAAAAACAAGCCTTAACAATACAAACTGAACTGAAGTTTCAAATAATCGGTGCAGATACAAAGTCACTCTGGTAGGAGGGCATTTAAAAATGGGTAGGATTTGGTAAGGGATTCCAGGGGTGGGTGTGTTGTGAGCAAACGTTCAAAGGCAACGATCTGGTTTCCCAGGAAACAAAGAGCATGGCAGACTGGCTGGAAAGGAGCTTCAGATAACAATCCTGCCCTCCAGATGAATGGAGCCCATCGAGACCTAAGGTTATTGTTGGCTCAGTCTTTCACCATTTAAAAAACAATGTACACGTTTGGATTAAAGCTATGCAAACAATGACCAGGGACTGTAGGCCAGATGTACCCTACAGGAGGTGGGAAGAAAGCAGAAATCGCTCTTCACTTCATGCAGGGAAGATATGTTTTTTATGCCAAGCAGAGCCCCCAAAATGGTGTGAAAAGCCAAGGTCTCCGTGGTTGGTATGATGGATTTTCCAGGCAGGGCATGGCAGAGGCGCTCTTTCCTTCTCTTTGAAACAAAGGAGAATGATTTGCTCCTGAGCAGGAACAGGCAGGAGATAAAGATTTAGTGTCGATTTAAGGAAATGAAGGAATGATGTCACCCTGCCCCATTCTACGAAGTTCCTTCTCTTTACTTGATGTTCCCTCACCATTTTTGTAGAGTCTCTACTTCTTCAAGAGACGGCTGCTTATCTCACATCTTGGATTTTTCTTCTCATTCTTCTGCATATGGGTGTCTCACTACCACTTGATGATGAGCTCCCCAAAGTCGGGAGCGACTTCCTTTTCCCTTTCAGGTGCCCTAAGGTCCAGGATAAGCAGTGCCATGAATGGGTGCGTAGTTAATGTCCACGGAAACAATCTGGAAGAGAGCTGCTTCCATGGCTCAGGCCTCCGTGCGTGGCTTGACTGGGCGTGGGCTGACCTAACCAATGTTCCAACAGGGGCTCTGAAAGAGGTGTCCTCTTGATAAACTGGCCCCTGCCGTGTTGTTCAATGTCTGTAACTCTGAGAGCACAACTGATTCCTCCTATCCCATGACACGAATTCCATGGTGTGAGAGAAGAAGCCTAGCCTCGAGCCAGACCCAGCTTTGTTAAAAGGACAGAATAGGGCCACGGAGATGCTAGGTGAAAATATTAGCACGTAAAATGCACGCACTGTGGAAGAAAAGGGAAGTAAACAAAATCTGTGCACTTAACCAGGCAACTTTCTTTTTTTTATTGTGTTTATTTATTTTTAAGTTTTTACTTAAATTCCAGTTAGTTAACATACAGTGTTATATCAGTTTCAGGGGCACAATATAGTGATTCAACACTTCCATACATCACCCTGTGCTCACCACCCCAAGGGCACTCCTTAATCCCCATCACCTATTTAATCCATCCTCCTACCCGCCTCCCCTCTGGTAACCATCAGTTTGTTTCTTAATTTCTCTCTTTCTCTCTTAGTTTTTTTCCCCTTGGCTTGTCTGTTTTGTTTCTTAAATTCCACAGATGAGTGAAATCATATGGTATTTTGTTTTTCTCTGACTTATTTCACTTAGCATTATAGTCTCTAGCTCCATCCATGTTTTTTGCAAATGGCAAGATTTCATTCATTCTTATGCCTGAATAATATTCCATTGTACATACATACACACCTTCTTTATCCATTCATCAATATTAGTTGATGGACACTTGGGCTGCTTCCATAATTCGGCTATTGTAAATAATGCTATAAACATAGGGGTACATGAATCCCTTTGAACTAGTGTTTTTTTTGGGGGGGGTGAATACCCAGTAATGTGATTGCTGGAACATAAGGTACTTCTACTTTTTAAAAAAATTTTTAAACATTGATTTATTTTTGGGAGAAAGAGTGTAAGCAGGGGAGGGGCAGAGAGAGAGGAAGACACAGAATCTGAAGCGGGCTCCAGGCTCCGAGCTCTGAGCTGTCAGCACAGAGCCTGACACAGGGCTCGAACCCATGAAGCATGGGATCATGATCTGGGCCAAAGTAGGACACTCAACCAACTGAACGACCCAGGTGCCCCAAGGCACTTCTACTTTTAACTTTTTGAGGAACCTCCATGCCGTTTTCCCCAGCGGCTGCACCAGTTTGCATTCCCACCAACAGTGCACAAGTGTTCTTTTTCTCCACGTTCTCACCAACACCTGTTGTTTCTCGTGTTGTTGATCATGCAACTTTCAAAAGGCCATTTCTAACCCATCACTGAAACACACAAGCTGCAAATAGTTCCTGAGTGTCTGTATACACAAAGCACCAAACCACAGGCTAGCGTGGGAAGGTGCTCACCACGTAAAGCAGGCGTTGGTGACATGGCAGACTGAGAGGGTTTTAACAAAAGGTTTTCTTTTTTTAATGCATAAATGAGCTCCCAAGAAAGAAAGTGAAATTCTCATTTTCCCAAAATGCAGAGGTTTTACAACGTTTTAAAGACAAAAACAAGAACAAAACCCAGAAACCACGCTGGCCGATACCGTGCCTTCTCCAAGGTAGATTGGAAGAAAGAGCTTTATACAACACGATGATCCAGGGTAGTGCTTCTCAAGTTCTAGTGTGTCCATGAATCACCTGGGATCTTGTTAAGATGAACATTCCAGTTCTATAGGTCTGGGAGGGACTAAAGTTCTGTGTTTCTAACAACCTCCAAGACGCTGCTGATGTTGCTGGTTCAGGGACCACACGTTGGATCTTGGCAGCATCAGGTTATAAAGTAAATATTTCACTTGTGTATTCAACCTCAACAAGGCCTGATAGAGATATGAAGCCAGGAACTAAAATCCTTGTCTTAAGCTAGGACCCTAACAGAGCTGCCTCCCCGGGTAAATGACAGACTGGAAAAATCTACCCGTTTGACTGAAGATATTACGAGGAAGTTTTTCTATTTCCATCTGGACGCTGGGTAGGGAAATATAGTCTCCCCTGAAACTATATCTTGCCTGGATGAAGGATTCAAATTTACCTGTGTGGTCTAGAAAAGGCTAAGTTCAGGAATTAATATAAAAGCCTGGTCCTAGGCCAGCGATACCCAGAGTCCTTGGCAGAAACAGAGGCAACCATTAGAAGTTGCCTCAAAACCCATGCCACAAGAGCTTTCCACACACACGCAATCTGCTAGAAAACAAATAAACAATTACAAATACGTAAGGAGAGGGGCACCTGGGTGGCTCAGTCGGTTAAGCGGCCGACTTCAGCTCAGGTCGTGATCTCATGGTCCGTGAGTTCAAGCCCCGCATCGGGCCCTGTGCTGACAGCTCAGAGCCTAGAGCCTGTTTCAGATTCTGTGTCTCCCTCTCTCTCTGCCCCTCCCCTGTTCATGCTCTGTCTCTCTCTGTCTCAAAAATAAATAAACGTTAAAAAAAAAAAACAAATACATAAGGAGACAACCCGCTATTTGCAAGAATGAGAAGGCAAAACAAAATCAAGAATTAGACTTTATTCAATAATGGCAATATGAAATAGAATATAAAAGAAATATTAAAATGATTAAATACATACCCCCCAAAGGCAAAAACCCCAAGTAAAGACAAGGCGTTATGGGGAAAAACATATTTGAAAAATTTTTTTCTAAAAATGAACAAATGTCATTATAAGATTGAAATGCAATGTACAACTTAACTGCAAATTAGCAAAACTGAAGAAAGAATATGTGGGTGGTAAAACAGACCCTTGTCATTTGTAATTGCAAAATAGATATGCACAAGTTATCCGTTATGAAGCCAGAGGGAAAAGGGCTAGAAAATATTAAGAAGCATCAAGAGAAATAGAAAATGGAAAAGAAGGACCAACATTTAGTGGGGGTTAAGTTTTGAGAAATTGAGTGAGTGATCATATTTGAGTGATCATATTTGAAGATACGGAGGCATTAGTCCCAGACAGAACAGAGAATAATAAATATACACCAACACGACCCAAAGCTATAGAACACACACACAGGGACACACACTTAAAAACAAAAACAAAAACAAAAAAAAACCTTAAAAGCTGCCACAGGAAAAAAGTAAGAAAGAGAGGAAAAGGAAAAAACAAAGAGAAGGAGAAGGAGGGAGGGGTGGGGGGAAAAAAGGGAAGAGGAGGGGAGCAGAGAGGAGGGGAGGGGGGAAAACAATGGGAGAAAAGGACATACTACACAGAGGACAAGTGTTGCGATAAAAGGCTTCCCAATAACTGCAAGAGACACTAGAAGGCAATTCAATAGTATTTCCAAATACGGAGGGGAAAGTAATTTTAATCTGGAATCTACGCAAGGCTAAACGACTAAACATGCATAGAGATTAAATAAGCCATATTCAGACCAAGAGAGTATACTGTTCACAGACCCTCAATGAAAAAGGTGGACTTTGGGGCACCTGGGTGGTCAGTCAGTTAGGCATCGATGCTTGGTTTCGGCTTGGGTCCTTGTCTCAGGGTCTATGGGTTCATGGGACCTCGGGCTCTGTGCTAACAGCAGGGAGCCTGCTTGGGATTCTATCTCCCTCTCTCTTTGCCCCTTCCCCACTCTCTCTCTCCCTCCCTCTCTCAAAATAAACAACCATGAAAAAAAGAAGAAGAAAAGGGTGGACTTTAAGAAGGAAATTGAACCCAAATGGAAGAAATAAGGTGCAAACAGCCCTGAGATCTGAACCAACGACAGCAAAACAGTAGGGGCGCAAGACAAAAGGAACTGGCAGGCATTTCCAGGGACAGAAATTGTTGAAATGCACCCAACAAAGACAAAAGCTGGTGCTCTGTCCCCTTACCCTGCTCTATTCTTTTTCACAGTACTGTTCACTACCTGACATCACACACTTTGTTTTGTTTCTTGACTTTCTCCCACCAGAATCTAAATTGCACGAGGCTCCCCAGCCAGGCATATAACTGGTGCTCTTGTATTTATGGAACACAAGAAAGGGAACCAGGTTGTGCAGAAGCGCTTCCAAGTGGGTGGAGTCTAGGCTTCCTTCTCTGGGGAACAGGCAGCATGAGCTAGAGACGTAACTAACATTGATGAACATCCACAGGTCCTGGGCTACACAAGACTCCTCTCCTTTTACGTAGGCTGGGCAAGAACGAAACCCATATGCTAGGGAGAAAAATGGATTGGTCTTTCAATCTGGCTTCAGACACAAGCTGAGCATTTTTTTTGCTCTCAGTTTATTGTTTATAGACATTACTGCCTGTTTCCAAGGGAGATGTGGGCTGCGATCGTATGTCCAACGTGATGTCATAGCCAGCTGAGGCAGAAGAGAGACGATTCCTGTCTGTGTGTTTGAGTAAAGCTTCCACACTCAGAACGTATATACACTCAATACCACTTAATGAGCTAGTAATTCCAGTTTTCTGACACCTACCTAGGTAGACCCCAGGCCACAGAAACCCTGAAATTCCAGTTCCAACAATGAATCACTGGAAATCAGAAGGCCCCATCTGGAGGTCACGGCCAGCCCCCCTCCTTGCCAACATGCTCCCTCATCTTTTGCATTCTCCGCTGCACAATGAAGACACCCTCCTTAGGCCCCCTCAGGCCCACCGGCTGCCGTGGACTCTGCAGTTCTGACCCGTCCACCCCGCCCCCACCAACCACCCTCCTGCCAGGTCTAGATACACACTACCCAGATTGCTTGTTCTAATGAAAGGTGTCGGACACAGTGTTCTCATTCAAAGTCCTGATGGCGTGAGGGTAACCCTGTAAACAGAACTGAGGGCAAAGGACAAGAAGCACTTCCCTTCCTCGCCTCCAGCGAACACAAGAACGGAGAAGGCATGTTTGAGAATGGGCTGGTAGCTGGTGAGCCATGCAGAAAGTTCACTAGTGAGACACCTATAGCAGGCTAAAACGATGAGGAATAATCCCGATTGAGAAGCACCCGCGGTGTAGCCCCACGCCGCTGCCCCCACCACGCAGGCCGCCCTGCCATCTGCACGCGCTTCCTTCCTGGGGTTGAAACAAGGTCCAAACCAAACAAACTAAACCTTCCTCTCCTCTTCTCTTTACCACCTTCCTTTGCTGTTTTTTTCCCTGTCCCTGAAGGCTTGCCACACAACCTCTTCTTCCAGACGTTGGAATTGATCTCCTGAAGGCTGCTGATGGCAGCCCATCTCACCGTCCTTTCTTAGACCTTTAAGTGTAGGGCAGGCTTCTCTCCTAGATAGTAAGCTCCATGAGCACAGAGCACGCATGTTGGTCTTTCTTGCTAATCCAAAGCTTCGTACATAGTAGATGCTCAATAATTGCTAGGAGGAAGGGAGGGAAAGAGGGAATGGTTTGGGAAAGGATGTCAACGCATACTGTATTCTTAAGAAAGAGCCACTCTCTGAGCCTAGGGAGTGCCGGAGAAATTTGAAAGGGTCAGATTTCACACCCACTATGCAGTAGGACAACAATGTGGTTTCAATTCTGTTCTCTCACTGCTCCTAGGTGGGTTCAGCTGGCTGAGCGTATACCCTCATTCCTCTCACTAAGTAGATTTGTCTAAGAGGTCCTGCTGTCACTGTAGGCCACCCCCTCTCGTCTATAATTCACCAGCCCTCTAAAGCAGGTCATAGCAGATCCTACCACATTCAGAGAGGCAGGGAGTGCTAGCTTGAACTTCTCATAAGTTCTACAGAAAGCGGCAAATTGGCAAACATGTACTGTTTCCTCACCATGGAGGAGAATGAGTGGGAAACCGTAAGCAGAAGACACAGACTTGGGTTCCAATGAGCTTTTGCTCTCATTCTGACAAGATTAAAACCACAAGATAATTTATGAACCATACAGATGACTTTTAATTAGCCCAATACTAACTTCAGACAGGAGACAGCATTGTTGAGAGGAGAGGTAGAAAGAACTTCCTGGAGTGGGGTGGGGTTGCACGTTTGTCCTCGGGCACTGTAGACTAAGGTAGCAATTTCCTGAGAAACTTGGGTCTCAGGTCTGTCTGTGGCATTACATAAAGCCACTAGCTGGGCTCTTTCAGGGATACCTTAGAAGGTTCTAAGGGAGGGAAGGAAGTGACCGACGCTACAGACTTTCTATTTCTCTTAAAACTTTTTCGAACGTTTATTTATATTTGAAAGAGAGAAACAGAGTGCGAACGGGGGAGGGGCGGAGACAGAGGGAGACACGGAATCTGAAGCAGGCTCCAGGTTCCGAGCTCCAAGCTGTCAGCACAGAGCCCAACGGGGGGCTCAAACTCACGAACCATGAGATCATGACCTTAGCGGAAGTCAGAAGCTTAACCCACCAAGCCACCCAGGCGCCCCTTTCAAGGACCCACAAGATGGGGCTGGAGTCAGGGGAAGGGGCACCTGCCTTGCTGGTAAGTGGAAAAGCAAGGCCCCCAGTATGCTCCTTCCTAGCTGTCCCACCTATGATTTGGAGCTCAGGGCTCCTGGCACACAAGAGACAAACGGCCATCCATGTTGTCCGTGACAGTTTCCATTTAAAAGAGAACACACACTTCAGTAGCACTGATGGCCACCCTACACCTGCAGCCTGGAGTAGGGTTTACACAACACACACCGAGAAGGGCTGACATGTGCGGGTGCCTCTGGAGATAGTGGCGGTTATATTTAGGCCTGAGCTCAAGTTAAACATGGGAGCTCCTGCAATATTCATGAAGACAGCGCAAGAACAAACACAAGTGCAGGGCCAGTGAAAATAAAAGAGCAAAGTGCAGGACTCGAAAGAATAAATATGCACATATCTCTGGCTCATATCCCGAGATAGGATAGAGCAGGTGGAGCTAGTCACTGTGGCAAGGTCGCGGAGGTGGGGTTGACTGCAGAGGAGCTTTTCCCATTGCCAAGTGCCCATTGTGATTGGAATGAACCACCCAGAACGTGCCTTCATTAACCATTAACTATCCGCTCTCCAGCTGCTATATTTATTGACAGCAGGCGTGCTCAAGAAAAGGCCAGGAAACCTTGGAGAAGTCACATGATGTCCCCGTGATTTAGTTTCTTAACAATAAGAACCGGGGAACTGAGTCACATAACCCCGAAAATTCCTCCAGCTTTAGGATTTTTCTACCTCACCTTGCTCGCTGCCTGGGACACAAGGCTGAGAGACACCTTCTTCGTTTTCGAAACACCGTACACATAGCGATCTGTTATCTTCACCACGTCCTCTAAGAGATCAGTTGGGCAAAAAGCACACCTTTTTCCCCCCAGACCTCAAGGTGATCTACCTGAAGGTTGAAGAGCTAAACTGCTAGAGGAAAATTGCACACTGTCCAGCAGCAGCACACCGCGCTGGAGGCCCACACGGCACCTCTGAGCAGGTTAGAAAAGGAGCTCCCTCCAGGTAGGCTCACCTCCCAGTACCCCCCACCCCGCCCCAGGTGTCGCTTCTGTCCAGGGAGGGGAGGGGCAGAGAGAGGGAGACAGAGAAACCCAAGCAGGTTCTGCACTGTCGGCACAGAGCCTGACATGGGGCTCGAACCCACGAACCGTGAGATCATGACCCAAGCCAGAACCAAGAGTCTGACGCTTAACAGACGGAGCCACCCGGGCACCCCAACATGGTATCACTTTCATCTATACCCTAGGACTCTTCTGCTTCCCGATTCATGTACCAGGCTTCCTCTCCGAGGTATGTAGTTAGTGTGGGCACACACAAAATTACAAAATAGTAGTGTTTTTATTCACTACTCTAAACTGTTAACCCCTTGAAAGCAGGGAGGACAAAGTTGATCTGTGCAAAATGCTTGACATGCGTAGGGGGTATTCATATGTTGTTGAATAAATGAAAGAAGTGATGGATGAAAAAGGATGCGACTGTGGTTCTGAATCGTGGATTTCTTTGAAATCTGATGAAAGCCGGAGATATTTTCCCACCAAAAAGCACAGGTGCAAACACACAAAATGTTGCATCCAGTTTGGGAGACATCACCAACCTCCAGCAGGAAAAGCTTTAGATTTTAAGCCAAGATGAAAAAGTATGAGTCTTTAAAAAAAAAAAAAAAAGTGGATAAAGGAACTTGGAACTAGCAGTCACCAAGAACCTAGGGATTTGATTTATAATCTTCTTTATCCTTTGCAACAACCCTTTAAAATAGACATTACTATCTCCATTCCACAGATGAGGAAACTGAAGTTTAAATGGCTTTTCCACTGTGAAATATCAGACCAATATTCATTCCAAGTCTCTTTCACTCCCAAATTCATATTCTTTCTGCTCTATCATTTTGCCTCCAAATATTATATGGTCAATTCCACTTATTGTGTTTTGCTGGAGGAGGCCTTCTAAAGAACTATCATCCAAACCTAGTAAAAAATATATTTTAAGTATTGTCATATATTTGGATTAGACAACTTTATAAATGATTTTTATTGAGTTCTAGAGAAATCTATAAAAATGATTTTTTTTCCCACATTTATTTCTTTCTGAGAGACGGAGAGACAGAGTGTGAGCAGGGGAGGGGCAAGAGGGAGACACAGAATCTGAAGCAGGCTCCAGGCTCTGAGCTGTCAGCACAGAGCCGACGTGGGGCTCGAACTCACGAACCACAAGATCATGACCTGAACTGAAGTCAGCTGCTCAACCGACTGAGCCACCCAGGCGCCCCTATAAAAATAATTTTTAAATGTATCTTGCATATTATATTTTTCTTAGGCTTTCAGATTACCAGTTAAAATGAAACCAACATAAAGGTGCCTGCCTGGCTCGGTCAAGAGAGCACACAACCCTTGATCTCGGGGTCATGAGTTTGACCCCGACGTTAGGTGTAGAGATTACTAAAAACTCAATAAATGTAAACTTTAAAAAAATGACTGCCATACATCAACTAAACAGACCCCCCTCCTAGGCACAGAATGCCGTGCTGTCCCTCACCATCTGAGGACAAAGAAAAGCAGAAGACAGTGTTCTGACTTTAGGGTGTACTGGCTCAGTCTCACACCATGGTTATGAATACATACCTGAAGGTCAGAAAAGCCAGGGTTTGAGCCAGGGTCTGAGCCAGGCTTTGCTACTAGGGAAGAGAACTTGGACAAGCTATTTCACCTCAAAGTCTCAACTGCCTCGCTTATGCATAAGGAAAATTAGGGTTTGTTGGAGGGAATTAATGAATAATGCATTCACAATTCTTAGTGTAATGCCTGGCATGTGAGAAATGCATACTATATGTTAGCTATTATTTTTCTTCCCCACCATCTTTGTCTACGTCCACATCATTCTACAATGAGCTGACATGAGCAGAATGAGGGCCTGACAGGTCCTCAGAAAATTCGACATAAATTTACCACATGACTGAGAAATTCCTCTCCTTGTTGTCTACCCAAAAGAAATGAACACACACTCCACATAAATACCTACATGCGAAGGTTCATAGCAGCATGACTTCTAATAGCCAATAAGTGGAAGCCACACAGAGGTCCATTAATGGGATAAACAACCTGGTGTATCATACCATGGAATTCTACTTGGTGATAAGAAGCCAACTATTGATACATGTGACAACACGGATGAGCCCAAAAATACATATGCTGAGTGGAAGAAACCACACATACAGAAAAACATATTGTATGATTATTTATATAAAATTGTGAAAAATTCAATTCAATAGTGTGGCTCAGTTGTTGCTTAGGGCAGGAGGGAGGGGAAGGAGGGAACACAACCAACTTTGGGGGGTGATGAATATGCTGTGTTGTGATAATGGCTTTATGGGTATACACATGTCAAGACTTATCAAGGTGTGAATCTTAGATATGTGCAGTTTATCACATGCCAATTATACCTCAATAAAGTTATACTTAAAATGTTTTAGGGCGCCTGAGTGGCTCAGTTGGTTAATTGTCCGACTTCAGCTCAGGTCATAATTTCATGGTTCATGAGTTTGAGCCTCTCTCAGGCTTGCTGCTATCAGCACAGAGCCCGCTTCAAATCCTCTGTCCCTCTCTCTGCACCTCCCCTGCTTGCTCTCTCTCTTTCTCTTTCTCTCTCTCAAAAATAAAACATTAAAAAAATAAATAGAACTACCCTACAACCCAACAATTGCACTACTAGGCATTTATCCAAGGGATACAGGTGTGTTGTTTCAAAGGGACACACGCACCCCCATGTTTATAGCAGCACTATCAGCAATAGCCAAAGTATGGAAAGAGCCCAAATGTCCATCGATGGATGACTGGATAAAGAAGATGTGGTATATATATGTGTATATATATATATACATATATATATATATACACACACACACACATACCATACATACATACATACATACATACATACATACAATGGAGTATTACCCAGCAATCAAAAAGAATGAAATCTTGCCATTTGCAATGAAGTGGATGGAACTAGAGGGTATTATCCTAAGTGAAATTAGTCAGTCAGAGAAAGACAAATGTCATATGACTTCACTCATATGAAGACTTTAAGACCCAGAACATATGAACACAGGGAAGGGAAGCAAAAATAATATAACAACAGGGAGGGGGACAAAACAGAAGAGACTCTTAAATATGGAGAACAGACGGTTACTGGAGGGGTTGTAGGAGGGGGGATGGGCAAATGGGTAACGGGCACTAAGGAATCTACTCCTGAAATCACTGTTGCACTATATTCTAACAAACTTGGATATAAATTTTAAAAATTAGGGGCGCCTGGGTGGCGCAGTCGGTTAAGCGTCCGACTTCAGCCAGGTCACGATCTCGCGGTCCGTGAGTTCGAGCCCCGCGTCGGGCTCTGGGCTGATGGCTCAGAGCCTGGAGCCTGTTTCCGATTCTGTGTCTCCCTCTCTCTCTGCCCCTCCCCCATTCATGCTCTGTCTCTCTCTGTCCCAAAAATAAATAAACGTTGAAAAAAAAAAATTTAAAAAAAAAAATAAAAATTAAATACATACATACATACATACATACATATTTTGAAACCCTCTACAATGGCTTTCATTGCTTTCATAATAAAACCCTGTCTAAGATGTATTATGTATTGCTTATTTATCTTTCTCTTTTCTTTCTTTTTTTTTTTTAAATCTCCCTTCTTAGTTACTAAATGGTAAATCTCTTCTGGGAAGAGGTCATGTTTGTTTGGTTCACCATTGGATCCTCTGTACCTAATACAGGGCCTGGTACAAAGGCAAATTGTTGATGAATGAATGATCATTCCAGGTAAAAGAGCAGTACAGAAAATATGATATAGACTATACTATACCACACCAGAGGAGGGAGAAAGAGCAGAAATTGAGTTGTCACAAAAGGCTTCATAAGGAGGGACGGCACAAAGTGCCCAGAGGGCTGGGGTAAATAGGAAGAGAGACAAAGAGGGGAGCTGCAGAGGGAGCCACGGGGAGAGCAAAGGCAAAGGTGTGATGGGGCCAGGAGTTTGTTAGGGACTTAGGTGGGAAAAGGAAGGCCTATCTCGATTGTGAAGAGTCTTCATTCCCATTGCAAAGGCAGTATTTAGGACAGGCAGGATGGACTGCTGGCCAAGACTGAAGGCAAGAATGCTAGCCAGGGAGTTGATGGAGAATGGCCATAGGACGCAAGTGATGGACATTTCCAGGACAAAGATTACAGGACTTTGGATATGCTTAGCATCCTTCTCCAGCAATCCTGAAGGTACCACCAAAGTCAAGCTGCTGGAGCAAGTCTCTTGACCAGCCCCATGCGACTACTCCTCCTCTCTCTTCATCCTCACCCTCGCAGTGACAATCCAGCAGTGACACTGTCCAAGAGCTTCTCCTGAGAACACCCCCAGGCAAGAAAAAGGCAATTGCCTTAGGGCACTTGGCTCTGATGCATGGCTTGTGGAAAAGGCCAATTCCCAGGCACCTCGGTGGCTCAGTAGGTTGAGTGTCAGACTTCAGTTCAGGTCATGATGTCACGGTTTGTGAGTTCGAGCCCCTCATTGTGTTCTCTGCTGTCAGTATGGAGCCCACATTGGATCCTCTGTCCCCCTCTCTCTCTGTCCCTCCCTGGCTTGCACATGTTCTCTCTCTCTCAAAAAAATAAATACTTTATGGCACAAAAACAGACACTCAGATCAATGGAATGGAATAGAGAACCCAGAAATGGACCCACAAACGTATGGCCAACTAATCTTTGACCAAGCAGGAAAGAATATCCAATGGAATAAAGACAGTCTCTTCAGCAAGTGGTGCTGGGAAAACTGGACAGCGACATGCAGAAGAATGAACCTGGACCACTTTCTTACACCATGCACAGAAATAAACTCAAAATGGATGAAAGACCTCAATGTAAGTCAGGAAGCCATCAAAATCCTCGAGGAGAAAGCAGGCAAAAACCTCTTTGATCTTGCCCGCAGCAACTTATTACTCAACATGTCTCTGGAGGCGAGGGAAACAAAAGCAAAAATGAACTATTGGGACCTCATCAAAATAAAAAGCTTCTGCACAGCCAAGGAAACAATCAGCAAAACTAAAAGGCAAAAGATGGAATGGGAGAAGATATTTGCAAACAACATAACAGA
The DNA here is from genome assembly GCF_007474595.2 of Lynx canadensis. NCBI lineage: Eukaryota > Metazoa > Chordata > Mammalia > Carnivora > Felidae > Lynx > Lynx canadensis. Next base: position 26,302,403 of record NC_044306.2, on the reverse strand, counting down.
TAAAGGGTTAGTATCCAAAATCTAGAAAGAACTTATCAAACTCAACACCCAAAAAACAAATCATCCAGTGAAGAAATGGGCAAAAGACATGAATAGATACTTCTCCAAAGAAGGCATCCAGATGGCCAACTGACACATGAAAAAATGCTCAACATCACTCATCATCAGGGAAACACAAATCAAAACCACAATGAGACACTACCTCACACCTGTCAGAATGGCTAACATTAACAACTCAGGCAACAACAGATGTTGGTGAGGATGCAGAGAAAGAGGACCTCTTTTGCACTGCTGGTGGGAATGTTGGCTGGTGCAGCCACTCTGGAAAACAGGGTGGAGATTCCTCAAAAAAACTTAAAATAGAACTACCTTACGACCCAGCAATTGCACTACTAGGCATTTATCCACGGGATACAGTTGTGCTGTTTCAAAGGGGCACATGCACACCAATGGTTTACAGCAGCACTATCAACAATAGCCCAAATATGGAAAGAGCCCAAATGTCCATCAATGGATGAATGGACAAAGAAGATGTGGTATGCATATATATATATATATATATATATATATATATATATATATGCATGCAATGGAGTATTACTCGGCAATCAAAAAGAATGAAATCTTGCCATTTGCAACAACGTGGATGGAACTGGAGGGTATTATGCTAAGTGAAATTCATCAGAGAAAGACAAATATCCTACGACTTCACTCATATAAGATCTTTAAGACACAGAACAGATGAACATAAGGGAAGGGAAGCCAAAATAATAAGGGCACCTGTTGGGATGAGCACTGGGTGTTGTATGGTAACCAATTTGACAGTAAATTTCATATTAAAAGAAAAAACAGGGAGGGGGACAAAACAGAAGAGACTCATAAGTATGGAGAACAAACTGAGGGTTACTGGAGGGGTTGTGGGAGGGGGGATGGGCTAAATGGATAAGGGGCACTAAGGAATCTACTCCTGAAATCATTGCTGCACTAGATGCTAACGAATGTGGATGTAAATTTAAGAAATAAAATAAATAAATAGATAGATACTTTAAAAAGCTTATTTCCTTAATTAAGTATAGGTATTTTTAGACATCCTTGTTCTGATGCCTGGCTCTTCCCCCACCTTCTAAAGGCCTGTGAGCTGGGGCGAGATGTGCAATCCAACTCTCTCTAAACTCAACAGGAAGCACTTAAAGGGCCTGGCTTTGTTTTGAACAGAGAAGAGAGAAAGCAAAGCAACTGAAAAGCCACTGTTTACTTTTCATACAATGCTAAAGCCAAACAGAAAGTGTTTGCTGTCTGCTGAATGCCCAGGAATGGAGACTTGAATCTGAACCTCATGAATGGGGCAGTAAGTGTTCTATCTGCCTCAGAGCCTCAGCACTACATTTAGATAGTGCTGGAAGTTTACCAAGCACTTTCACAGACATTATCTCATTTGATCCCCAGGTGGACCCCATGGTGAAGGTGGGGATTATTATGATTTCCACATCACACATGCCCCAGTGCCCTGGAGCTAGGAGGCAGGGGCCCAATGGACATTTCTTTAATGAGATCACTAAGGTTAAGTGACTTGCCCGTGGTCACAGAGCTGGGTTAATCAATGTTCTCTCCTTGTCCCCATAGAGGATCCTTAAACACAGAGCAAACTATAACTACTATAAACGTCTATACCAATGGTTTGGGTATCCCTCGGTCACAGGTCCCGTATTTACAACACTTGACTCCTCGCCACCACACAGAATGATGATAGTAAGAGGTACCAATTATTAAGCATCCGTAATGTGCCTTCACTCAGCACCTCACTCATTTAATCTTTACAACAATCCAAAGAGCAGGTTATATTATCCTCCTTTCACCCGATGATGGTGAATTAACTTTCTCAAAGTCACTAGCTGTTCCAACAGCCAGTAAAAAGGAATCAGGATTCAAATCAGACCTTCTGGCTCCAACGCTTTTTTTCATTGTGCTATTATGGCTTTTAACCTGGGAATTATCTTTGGGTCTGTCCTACCCCCCACCACTCTACTCCAGTATACGACTGCACCCCGGTCCCCACCACCACTGCAACGACTCTCATAATATATACACACACCAGCCATAAGGGGGTTACACATTTTTTTTAGAATAGGAAAAAATCTCCTGAATCTTAGTATTTGGTTGAGTCTTTAAATCTCGCAAAGCACTTCAGGAGGTCCTGTCCTCTTCATAAAGACAGCCATTGTTAAACATTAGGGAAGGGCCAGTCTTGTAAGAGATGAAATACCTAGTAATCCCCAAAGCAATGAACCCCAGCAGGAACTCACATTGTAAAACAGAGCAAATAACGAGAAACACATTTATGTTCCCCAACCAGCATAAAGAGAAAAGAGAAAAGGAGATGTGGTCTTTGTTCCAAGCAGTTGGGTGGCTGGAAACTCACCATCCATCAAAAACACTGGACAGAAAGAATGAGCAAAGGCAAGCTCTCCCTTGTGTTCAGAGCAAGAGCAAACAGGTAGGGCAAATGGTTGGCAGGTTTTTGCCTCATCAAAGAGGTTCACAGATTGAAAAGTTTTGAGACTCGGTGCTTCCAAGGGACTGCGGAGAGAGGAATTGCTAGCTAAAACATCAATCCTTAACTCTTGTAGGGAGGCCTCTGGGATGTTGCATAAGTCAGCCCTGAGAATAGGAATGAGATGATTTGCTGGCTGTCGGGATTCGTTGTGAGAGTCCACAATGATCTTCAATCTCTGTAATGCAATGGAATATTATTTTAGGAACTGGGGCTTGTCAAGAAGCACCCTAGCTCATTTTTCTACTTTGCTCAATGCTCTGTCTGCCATTTAAAATATTTTCCAGTGAAGCTTTTAGGTTGCTAATAATGACTACTGTAGTTATTCTTAAACAATTACTTTAGAACAATTGTTAATAATTGTTGAAGCTAGGGGCGCCTGGGTGGCTCACTTGGTTAAGAGTCCGACTTCGGCCTAGGTCATGATCTCACGGTTCTAGAGTTCAAGCCCTGCATCGGGCTCTGTGCTGACAGCAGAGAGCCTGGAGCCTGTTTCAGATTCTGTGTCTCCCTCTCTCTCTCTCTGCCCCTCCCCTGCTCGTGCTCTGTCTCTGTGTCTCAAAAATAAATAAACATTAAAAAAATTTATTAAAAAAAATTGTTCAAGCTAGCTAATCGACATGTGGGGAGCCATAATAAAAAAAGGAGGGGGGGTATTTTTCTGCATATAAATGATAAAAAGTATTAGCATCCTCCCTTAAAACTCAGATCTACCTGTCTCTTTGAAAAAACTCATTATTTTTCAAGTCTTAAGCTGTTTTACAAACATTATTTATATGGATACTGTGCCTTTTCATTTTGTAGTCTCTCAGCATCTGTATATCCGTACCTTACACTCAGCAAATGTCTTCTTCTAGATAAAGCTCTCTAGAACATTCAGGGATTTATGTTCTGTTTCCTTAAATGTGTGCTTTACTCTCTTGGTCAGATGTGATATTTTCCTGACCCCTAGTGATTAATCCAGATTAACCCAGCTCTGTTCTCTGAAGGACTGGTACTGGGAAACTTATCATAGCTGCTCAGTACCCCCTTGGTTTCTCTGTGAATGACTTCAAAGAACAGATTAGACCACGGGTCTTCAGAACTAACAGGGGCCATTGTCACAGAGCTTCATTGTTACACATGCGCGGTGTGGTCCACCATCCTTATTGCTGAGATGAGGCAAATCTAAAGTACCATGAAATGTCGTTTGCCCAGTCACCACAAGCTATAGAAGTCTTCAAGTTCTGGATGATCCAATCCTTCCGTGTATCTGATCCAGGTCGAGTGTCTGCTCTGCTGATGCACGCTTGCCCAAGTTGAAACGAAACTAGTGGGGAATAAATAAGTTTCCAAACCAAAACGAAGAAGTAAATTATGCTAATGACCTTGAGAAACGGAAGACATTTTGTGAAATCATAAACCACATCTGATGCTTTACAATTGGCCCACATGCTGGTTGCATGCATATCCAGCTATGATTCTTGCCAAAAAACAACTGCCACGCGAAACGTCACCGTACCATCAAATTAAGAGGCAATGTCACAAATGTATGTAATGCAGAACTGCTGTCATTGGCAACATACGCTCATTTTTTCATAATAATGCTAGTATTCCAGTAAGATTCCATCATGCACTCAGTGTCCAGAGCAAGCCACTCTGGCCTTCACTGTGCTTAACTCCCCTCAAAAAATACGTGCACACTTGTATGCCCATTACCTGTTTATCTAATTGTCATGGGTCGAATTTTATGCCCTAAAAATGCATATATTGAACTCCTAGCCCCCACTACCTCATTTGTGTCCCTATTTGGAAATAGGGTTGTTGATGATGCAATTACTTAAGATGAGCTCATGCTGAAATAGGGTGGGACCTGACCTGATATGACTTGTGTCCTCATAAAAAGGAGAAATTTGGAGATAGGCATACTCACCGAGAAAATACCACGTGATATGAAGGAAGACATGGGGGAGGGGAGTGCATCTACAAGCCAAAAAAATGTTAAACACTGCCAGAAAATACCCAGAAGCTAGGAGAGAGGCATGGGATGGGTCTTCCCCATCAAAGCCCTCAGAACGAACCCACCTTGCTGACACGTTGAACTTGGACTTCCAGCCTCCAGAACTGTGGGAAAATAAGTTTCTGTGGCTTAAGCCACCAGGTTGGTGTTACCTTGTTATGGTAGCCTTAGCAAACTAATACCAAATATATCCATAAATATATAAATCACCAGGTCTCAAGAACTCATGGCACCATCGGCTCGGGGCTGCTATAAGGTATCCTCAGAAGTTGATAAACGGGGGGAGGACTGAAGGAAAAATTGCTCATTTGGTGCCAAACAATCATCACTTATGCTCCATATCTGTTTATCTATGGCAAGAGTAAATGTCAGTTCAAGTAATTACTCACAGCATCACCTGCTTAACCAATTAACCAGTTTCTGGACATAAATCAGATTTTTTCTTGTTCCAGCCCAGACTCAGTGAAACTGACCACTGCTCCTAGGTACAGTGGTGTGGACAGAAACACTGTGAACAGCATGAGAGCCAGTATCCTTCCAATCCCTCTCCTTTAATGGTCTTCATAGCATTGTGGGAATCTCGTAATCAATACACAGACACGCACTTCAATAGAAGTGCAGAAAGCTCTTTCCAACATCAGAAACTGATGCTTTTGCTTACTGGGTCCTTTTAGAGGTCTTTAAGAATGTCTGTCTCTTTAAAACTTGTGTATGGGTTCTGAAATACCATTGTAAATCTAGCGATCTGCATTTGACTCTCAAATGTACACTTAACATTTTGGGGAACTGGAGAGTTTGTTCCTAAGTGCTGTCATATGCAAACCAGACACTTACTTTCCCTTGGGATTCTTTTGGAAAATCTCATAACATTAGACCTTGACCTAAGAACCAGTGTCAAATTTGTTGTCCCGGATGGATTCATTTATAGAAAGGCAAAGTTCAAACTTGAGCATTTGGCACTCGAATGCAAAATGAGAGGAACTTTTTTATTTAAGCCCAAGATCACAAAATACTGGCAAGAACTCTAACTTTCTTGTGCGTATCGATGTAGAGATGATGGAGAAGCGTCAATGGGAAGATATAATTCATGTTCGGGGTATTCTAGAACAAAAGCAGATTGGCGGTGGTGGTATGGTAAACTTGCATATGAGGAGAATAGGGGAACATACATGCATAAATAGAAATATTTTTTAATGTTTATTTTATTTTTTGAGAGAGAGAGACAGAGAATGAGACAGACAGAGCGTGAGTGGGCAAGGGGCAGAGAGAGGAGATACAGAATCCGAAGCAGGCTCCAGGCTCTGAGCTGTCAGCACAGAGCCCGACGTGGGCCTTGACCCCACGGATCGTGAGATCACGACGTGAGCCGAAGTTGGTCACTTAACCGACTGAGCCACCCAGGCGTCCCTAAACATTTATTATTTAAAGATCATTTATGTTTGCCAAAATCTGAACGTGAATGAAATCTTTGGCTCCCTAAATGCTGAGTGTTAGAAAACAATACTGCACATTATTTTTAAAAAAGTAGAAAACACAGAAAACAAAAAGCACCCTTAACTGCACCACTCAGAAGCTGTCTGGCATATATGTTTTCTGTGGTACTTTCATGCCGCTCTCAGATTTCAGTTATACCGCGAAGTTAGTTTTCTTATCTCTGTCTTTCTTCCCACCTCCCATTACTTTGGAATCATTTTCTTATTTCACTCCTTTCTTTTCTAAAGCACAATCCATAACTGATGAGAATAGTCATAGCTAGGGAAGGACTGGGGCCTCAGGTGAGAGAGAGAGCTCCTTCTCATTTCTTCTCTGTCGCACAATTTAAATTTTTGAACAATGGGCCTGGATTACTTTTCAGTTTAGAAAAGGAATACATCTAAAACATCCTTTCCATTGGCCGTGTAATTCCCTCATATGGATGCACTTAAACATATTTAGATATTTCCCCTCGTTGGCTGTGCCAATTTTTCCCCGTTATTTTACTATCATATGTAATGCTATAGTGAGTACCCTTGTACAAGCTCATTGTCATCACTGGGATTTCTTTTGGCTGGATTTCTAGAACTGGAATTATTGGATCGATGAATGAGAACTTCTAAAGGCTTTTACACGTTTGTGCAAACTGTTGTCTACAATACGGCACCCTTGTGCCCTCGCTCCAGCAAAACACCCTGGAGCTCCCCTCACCCCTCCTCCCATTGCCCCACCGCCCACCTCACCCCTCCTCCTGCTGCCCCACCGCCCACCTGTTCTGACAAAATACAAGAAGGAGGCTGAAGCAGTCAGGTTTCCAGATAATTGGGGCAAGTGAGCGTCCTGGGCCCTCGCATTAGCTTTGCTTAGTCAGTGAGATTGTCATTACTCACTCTTCAGTGTGTGCGGGGGTCTGTGTCGCACACGCACACATAGGAATGTGATGTACACGGTGGGACTGATGCCAGTTCAACAGCATCCAAGCTGTGATTTCACCCTGCTGCCAGTCATTCTTCATTGGAAGGCAGCACGCCCTCCTTTCTGTCAGTCGTGTCGGGAGACGTTCTCACGGGGTGATTTCGGGGAAGCTCTCTCATCGCTCCCATTCACGTCATGCTTCTCTGGATCTTACTCGCACTCCCATCAGCAAAACGCACCTGATCCATCTCACCACGCCTCTGATTTCTTGAGCAAAGAGCCAAGTGGACTCTCCTACGTAATCCCCCTATTCTTCCTCAAGGTGTAAAACAAACAACCAAAACCCAAGGGGTTGCTGGCTACCCAAACTCTGTCATTTTGTGTTGCTAGCAAAGAAGGGGTGGGGAGAACAACAAAGGTGTGGGCTCTTGGTAAGACTGAGATGGTGACCAGGAGAAGGAAAAAAGCGCATCTTCCAGAGCTCCAAAGTAGAAGCCCGAGTCGTCACCAGGGTCCGTGGGACTGTCTGTTTCTTTCTGAATTCTACAGCCGCTGGGGGACCAGAGAAGCCCCTGTGGCACATGGAACATACACGGAACAGCTTTCGTCAGAAAAGAAAGATGAATCTACAGTTCCCCTGTGGATCCAGCCTCCGCAGGAGGACTCCATGTGCCAGAGATGAGAAAACCCCGGAATACCCCGAAATACCCCTGGATCGACTTCATTCTCTCCATGAGTTTTGCAGGCAGTAAGGGAGCACAAGTCAGGGAAACTCAGCAGAGAAGAACAATGAAAATGATGTAGGAATTATATTTATTCCCATTGGTCGTTTGAGGAAACTGAGACTCAGCAATGTCAAATAACCAATGTCACACAGTCAGAAAGCAGTGGGGCAGCAGTTCAATCTCAATTCTGGCTCACTCTAGAGTGTGGGCCGTTCTGCCTCACTACGTGTGTGGACCCCGTGGGCGAGGAAACATGTCATTTTGGACGTTAGTGCAGAAGACAGAGAGAACGCCTGGTGACATACCCGCATGACCTGGTCAGGGAACGTGCTCAGGCTGCTCGCGGAGATGTTCACCTGAACGCATCCCTGACAGAGCACTCTCGCACACTAAGATCCAAAGGGAACGAAGTGAGTGTCCGCTGTGAGGCTGCTTTCCTGAAATTACCCATGAGAACATCTCTTGACTCAGCTGATGGAAGAGAAGGTGTGCTGCTTTCAAATAAAGGATGACAGGGGCGCCTGGGTGGCTCCGTCTGTTATGCGTCTGACTCTTGATTTCCACTCAGGTCATGAGCCCAAGGTCATGGGATCGAGGCCTTCGTCGGGCTCTGTGCTGAGCGTGGAGCCTGCTTAAGATCCTCTCTCTCTCTCTCTCTCTCTCTCTCTCTCTAAAAAAATTTTTTTTAATTAAAACAATAAAATGTTAAAATATTAAAGGATGACAGGCAGCAAGATGAGACCACAACTTCCATTTGTTGAATTGGCACTGGCCCCATCTCACCCACTACCCAAAAACGTGTGCACGCTTGATTCAATGTCAAGCAGAAAGATTCAATGTCAAGCAGAAAGATTCAATGTCAAGCTCCCAGCAGTTTACGCAGACTTCCACTTCCGTCACATGTCAAATTTCCTTTCCACGCCAGCTGTGGTTTGCCGGTCCCCAGTCCTGATACCTTTCCTCTTTTGCTTCTTATAAAAGAAGGATGTCGAAAGCTTTAGCAGAACGGGTGCGATCGGGCTAATGAGTTACAAGTGCAAATTAAGCAACATTAATTCGTTCAATGTTTAATAATAATTGAAGTGAGAAATTAAGTCATCGAATGGCCATTTGGCCTGACTTACTTTCAGATCACACTTTGTTTCAATTTTACTTACACAGGCTCAGACACAGAACAAATGCATGCCCTGGGATAAATGCAGAGAAGAGAAGGTGTCATCTGAGATGAGCTCTGCTCTCTTCAGGGTCAGAAAGCCTCTGGGGAGCACTGACCCCCCCACCCTGCTGAGTTCACAGCCTCTCCTGGCCAGGGGAGCCGGTGGGTGGTGGAGGGGTCGGAGGTCGATGACAGTCTCATTAGCAATCTCAAGAGATTGCTAATGAGCCAGAAAGTGAGCCAGAAACGCAGAAACGTACCTCTGCATACCTGCGTGAGTACTAGCCATTCCTCCCAGCCTGCCAGGAACAGGGTGACCAACTTATGCCAGTTTGCCTGGGATTTTCCCAGTGTAGCGCCGAAAATCTCATAGCCTGGGTGATTCCTCAGTCCCAGGCAAACTGGGATGGTTTGCCATCCTAGCCAGGATGTGAGGAGGAACAAAGGGTCCCCAGGTATCATATGTACCAGCCTCTGTCTCTCTCTCTCTCTCCAAAAGTAGAGCGACCTACAACCCTCGTGGGGCCTGCAGCCCAACTAGCTTCATGGGGTGGTCACTTATGTCAACTGGGACAGAGTGCAGATGTCTTCATTTATCCATTTAAATTTCGTGTGACTTCCCTGAACTGAGATACGCATATGTATGAGGGTGTACATATGGGTGCATTAACAAAGATACAGAAGTAATACATCATCGCTGTAGAAAAATTAAACACTTAAGATGAGACAAGAAGGGGATCAAAAGTATTTATAATCTTACCGCCCAGTGGTAACCATTTTGAGAATTTTTATGTGTGCCCTTATAGATTATAATGTAGGTATATAGATAGGTATAAACAATAGTAAGCCCACTCCTGAAAAATATAATAACAAAAAATGATGCTCTGAAGCTCCTGTTCACTCAACAGTATGGGTATTTATCCATGTTAATGAGTATACTTTTGCAACATCATTTTAAATGGCCACATAATATTCCATAATATGTTCATACCACAGATTATTCAACAAATTGTTTAGGTAGGACATTGAGGCTGTTTTTAATTTTTCATTGTTATAAACAGTGCTGAAACCAATATGCTTGTTGCAATGTCGTTGAACCCATCTGATCTTATTTTTTTTAGAATTAATTCTTAAAAGTGGAATTACTGGGTCAAAGAGATTGCATCGTTTTTAAGTACAATGTTGTACATTGTAAACCTGTCTTCCGAGGAAGCGAATGCACCAGGAGTGTACAAGAATAACTATTTCCTTCTTCTTTGAAGAGCCTAGGTTTGAGTACTGCATGGTCTCTAAGAAGTACCTTAGCGACTGAAATCAGTGCAAGAAGTGTTAGACCATTTACAGAGCAATTATTGAATTTTTTGAACTAGAAAGAATCCTAGAGATCATCCGTTCCCACCCCTTCATTCTCCAGGCAAGAAAACTGACAACCAGGGAGGAAAAATGCTTGCCCAGGATCAGTGGTACCCAGTGAACAGGCCCCTGAGCATTCCCCTGGGGCTCACTTAGAGGGATTAGTAGGTGGAGCCCTCAGTGTGTGGCTTCCTTTTCTTTAATTGGAAGGACGGGAAGTCATGCAATGAAGCATGACCAAGTAACAGTCCTCTCTACTTGCTTTGAAGAGTTCTATTGCCCTATATTGATCTCAGATAATCTAGCCCAGCCCCCTTTTCACCCTCTGAACTTCTTTGCAAGCCCACTATCCCTATGTTTTGGCATTTGTGAAAAACGCCCCAACAACACAGATAAACATATTTGGATTTGGAAGAGGACTAGAGTTATTTCCCTACTACTAGGGATAGAGTTAGGCTTTGCTCTGCTTTTCCTGTCATTGCTCCTCGTTGTTTGAGAGATTATTTGTCTTCTGCATATACACACACTTAGCAAAAAAAAAAAAAAAAAAAAAAAGTATTTTGATCAAATAAAATTCTGTTAAATTTAAGTCCTCAGCGTCAAAGACTGCTGTTGATAGAAGTTAGAATTCTCCAGCTGTTCTGTATTCCACAGACCTCCACTAAACAGTGGAAGACTGTTCTTTTATGCAAACCATTCCCAACAGCTAGACTTTGTTATGAATTAGTGTCAGGCATTCCTGTCCAACTCTTGACTCATTCTTTTTTATTTTTATTGACTCATCATTTAACATGAATCTAAATCAGAGGTCAGCAAATCTTTTTCTGTAAAGGGCCAGGTAGTAAATATTTCAGGCTTTAGGGGTCATATGGTCTCTATCACAACCACTCAACCTTGCCACGGTAGCACTAAAGCAGAGACAATACATACATGATTACAGCTGTGTTCCAATAAAACCTTACTTACCAAAACGGGCAGTGGGAAGGATTTGGTCCTCAAGCTGTCATTTTTTTTTTTTTTTAATTTTTTTTTTTTCAACGTTTATTTATTTTTGGGACAGAGAGAGACAGAGCATGAACGGGGGAGGGGCAGAGAGAGAGGGAGACACAGAATCGGAAACAGGCTCCAGGCTCCGAGCCATCGGCCCAGAGCCCGACGCGGGGCTCGAACTCACAGACCGCGAGATGGTGACCTGGCTGAAGTCGGACGCTTAACCGACTGCGCCACCCAGGCGCCCCCAAGCTGTCATTTTTGAGCCCAGATTTAAATCATCTAGCCCAGATTGCTGGGCCTCCCCTCACCATCAAGGTTTCTGATTCACTAGATCTTGGGAATGGGCCCGAGAATTTAAATTTACAAGTCTCTAAGTATGTTGATTGCTGGTTGGAGGCCACGCTTTGAGAACTTTTGCTCTAGGACAGTCCCTTAAAGCCTGGAGTGCTCAATGAATTATTGAACTCACACAAATCATCACCATTTTCTTCTGAGTGACTTCATCCCTTGTATGTGCCTCTCTTCTCGTGCCTCTTTGGAAAGTAAGCACGATTGGCTTTTGTATCAGTCAGGCTACCAAGGTAAACTCAATGGAATCCCCTCTAGTTGGTTCATGAAGGAAGGATGTATTAAGGTATGTTATAGTGCTCACAGACTCATTGGAAAAGCTGGAGTAATACATTCTCGGGTCAGCCTCCAGGAGCAGCTCCCAGAAAACATTGCAGAGAGGGCATGTACCCACCATCCCTCCTGATTCCTTTCACGGCTTGAGTCCCGGCCAAAGTCTCGTGCCAGGTGCAAGGGAGGCCGAGAAAATACAGATTTGGGGATACTGTATTGGGAAGGCTAGCAAAAGGGGAACCAAAAAAACACAGAGCAGCATTCAGAAGATTTTGGGGTAGCCACTACTCATACTGTCCCATTACTGAGGAAAAAAAAAAAAAGTACCATGAGCAACAGAAAGTTATAAGGCCATAAAGCTCCAGCTCGCTGGGATTTGTTTCAAAATAATGGGGTTGGGCTGGACAGAGGGGTGGTATAGATGAGGCGGTTTCAATCATAAGTGGATGATTATGGAGCCAGGTACATGGAGGGTACACGGAGGTTCATTGTTCTGTGCTTTCTTTGGTAGTGAATGTCTAACAATTTTTTATAGTAAAAAAATTTTAAGAGGCATGAAAGGCAGGAAGAGAATGGAATTAAGCAGTGATGTTTGAAGTCTCAATGCTATGCTCTCTCCAAGAAGCATGTATGCTGTAACAAAACCTTTGGACGAGAGTTATTTTCAAGGTACCGTCATTGTTTTAACAGCATTCCCCAAGGAAAATAATAAGTGCTTTTTTCACTAAAGTAGGTCAGGATAAAGCATTATTACCACAGTCATTGTGTTTGCTTCACCCAGACAAATACACCAGGACCACTTGTTACATTCAACGGAACTAAAAAGGTCAGAATGACTGGGCTAGTATATTGGGTCCCCAGCAACTGAAAACGCAGGACCCAGTCAAATCTGTGTTTGAGATAAACAGCAAATACACTTTTTAGTACATGTGTGCCCCCTGTAATATTTGAATATTATACTATTAGTATAGTATTAGTATACTATAGTATGAATATTATACTATATATTAGTATGAGCCTTATTCTAAACAGGCTCATACTAAATATGTATTTGTTGTTTACTGGAAATTCCAGTTTAAGTGGGTAGCCCATATTTTACCTGGCAACTCTTACTCCTAAGACTTACAAAATTTAGGAGATTCCCTCCTCCCCACTTTTCTCCAACCCGTGCCATACACCTTACCTCATCCCAAACTAACCAGCCTGGACTCCTGTAATTATGACCCTCTGGGCGTTTCACCAATAACTTTCCTTATGTTCCTACAATGGCCTTCTTTGCAACCCCAGAGAGGTTCAAGCTGGACTGTTGGCTTGAGCCTTGAAGAGAAGGGTAAGGAGAGAAGCCATTTGCCCACATGTTCCCAAGCAAGCACCTCCTCACTAAGATAAGAGCCAGACCTGGCTGGCCCACAAGTGCCTCGCAATATGTTTCCAACGAGGCTGAGATTAAGACCCCTGAGGTGGGCGGGTCAGCCCCGCCACTGCCTCCTCTGTACATCTGGATGCACTCCACAGAATCTGGACTCTAAAGGAAACAAAGAGTGATTTCATGCTGGAAGGCGGGAGATATCTCCTCATCCAGCCTAACTCTGTCTCAGTTTGTCACTGCCGGCTCCAGGTGGTTAACGCCCAGAGGATCAGGTTTTTGCAGCAGGAAAGGCACTTTTCTGTCTTGTCCCACCTTGGTCAATTGGCAGTTCGTTAGCATCTCCCCTGGAAACAAGCCAGAGGAAGGAAGTGATAAAATATCATGAGTCAACATGTTACTTGCCAGAAGTTCTGGTAAAAGGAGTAAGAGTGTTTAAAGGAAGAGAAATACAGAAATGCGTATTCTTACAGAAATTTTCTTGTACAAAACAACAGTTATCGGAGATTGTGGGATTTTCTATTCTGCCCCTCCAAACCAGTGACAAATCAAGAGTCAAGTCTCACAGCCGACCTTTCCTGATGGAGGTTTGTCCAGACGGGGACTAACTTCCCTTCCCTGCAATCGGAGGAAATATCTACCATTCATGACTCCTACTTGGAGGTTAAGTGAATTTTAGAGTTTTAATGGGGGGAAATACCGTGATTTTTAAAGCTGGCTGCAGACCAGACTAGGAGGAAGGCGGAATTCTTCATGAGATTAGAACCACTCTTCTTCATAAAAACAGTATGAATGGGTATGTTTGGTTGCAAACGAGTAAGTACTTGTAGTTTGGGCTTATGAGAAGCCTCAACAAAGAAATACAGTCTTTGCTTCGTATAGAACAGGATGATATTGATGATGATTAATATGATGATGACGATGACGATGTAGCATTTTGCTGAGGTGGGGAAGACAGGGTTTTCGTGGGTCATAGAAAGAGAGAGAGGGGTGAAGAAATGGGTAGCAGAGGGGTGTAGGAGATCCAAGCAAACACATCAGCAGGCAGAGAAGGATGGCTAGAGAGAAACTGCCCAGGCCAGCGATGGCTGAGGGATTGTAGGACAGTGATAGCCAGCATCCACTTTCAAAAAAGTCATTTATTATGGATAATTTCAAGCATACACAGAAGTAAATAGATGAGTATAATGAACTTCCACGTACCATCCTCACTTCAACAATGAACTCACAGCCAATCTTATCTCCCCGAAATTGCCCCCACCCACTCATTCCCTCCCCTATTCATTATTCTGAAGGAAATTCCAGGCATTGTATTTCATTGGCAAACGCTTTAGTACAGCAGTCCATTTTAAGCAGTAGCCTATCCTGGGCTGTGCCACTGTCTCCCTAAGTTAGCCAATATCTACATCGAAAGCTTGTATAAAGGAAAGACACTCTCCTGTGTGTCTCCTTTATTCTCGATACATTACCCCAGCACAGCTGTACTTTGGGCACCAGATGTGTAGTAGTTTTCCCACCCGAAGGAATTCTGCAACAGCAGCTGGGTGTCCTACAAGTTAACCCGATTCCGACACCAACCACCTGGAGGTAGCGTCAGATCCCACAGGCTAAGGGCTCAGCCCCACAAAACTCCATCCCCCCCTACCTGGCCATGCAGATGCCGGTCACAAGTCTGGGTTGTCACAGCTATATATCACAACAACCACCCTCCACCCCGCTTTAGGTTCAACTGATTTGCTAGAATGACTCAGAGAACTCAGGTAAACAGTTGCCTTACTAGATTGCTGGTTTATGATAAAAGGCTATATAACTCATGAATAGCCAGATGGAAGACTTGCACAGAGTCAGCTACACGAGAGCCCTCGGAGAGGGCTCCAAGTTTCCATGCCCTCTGCGGACATCTTACCCTCCTAGAACCTCCACTCCTTCGCCAACCTGGAGGCTGTCTGAATCCTGCCCTTTGGATTTCTATGGAGGCTTCATTATGCAGGCATGATTTCTTAAGTCATTGGCCATTGGTGATTGAACTCAATTTCTAGTCTCTTTCCCTGCCCTCTGGGGTGGGAATAGAAAGTTCTAACCCTCTAACTACACGGTTGGTTCCCCTGGCCACCAGCTCCCCATCCTTAGGGTCTGTCCAAAATTACCTCATTGGGCTGACTAGGAGAACATGAACCTGTAGAAACCTGTAGGAAGATGAGGACAAGAGTGATGGACTCCCCATAATATATGTATGCATGGTGACCCAAGCCACCCTCTCAGGACATTAAATGCAAGTTCACACCAGAAGGCACCCCGAGACTCGTAGGGCATGGCCATTCAGGTGGCCAGCTACTGGGCTATGTGGTCATTTGAACTTTACCAAGTTCCTCTTTTTTTGCGAGCTAATTCTATATGCATTTCAAATGAGAGTACCAATCAATATTTTGCATTATGCAAATAGCCTAAAGAAACCAAAACCTTTTACAACTTTTTCTCTTTAGAACAAAGCACTGCTTAGGAAAAATAAAAATAAGCAATAGCTGAACTCTCATTAGTGTTTCCAAAACAAAATGGTCACAGGCACTCAAACGTCCAAGTCCATTTTCTAAACTAAGAGGTTAACCTTGCCCTCCAGAATCTCACTGCCTTCTCTCGAAACTTGGGATCCTCCTGGACTGTTCCGCCCTTTTACCAAAAGTCTGTTGTCAGCAGGTCTTAAAAAGAACTTTTTTTAATGTCACTTCTTTCCCAAATTAAAATTCCGTAATAAATCTTTTTTTCCCCTCCCTGTGAGTTTCTCTGATAACCATGAAGAGCTTTCCTTTCAAAGCCCTGTCTTCTTACCTCCTCTGCTTAAATCTCCACCTGTCACTTGCCTTCCAGGTAAGACAACACCCTGTTAGAGCTCATAATCTTGCCAGTTTAGTCTGTATGTTTTTTTTAATCCTCCATAAAATTTTTGCTTGCTCAGCACTAAAAGGGATCCTCTCCTCTGAGAATTGAGGTTTGTGTGCTTATTACTGATCTGATAATGCCCCTGTAGCCTCTGGAGGACAAGGGCCCCACAAAAAAAAAAAAAAAAAAAAAAAAGATATTCTTCTTACAGCCCTAGTTCTGAGACTTGAGCACACATCAGAATCCTTGGAGTTCTTGTCAGAACAAAGACCTTGGGGGTCAAATTCAGCAGGTCTGGGGGGAGCCTGAGAATGTGCATTTAGATGCAAAGATGTAAGTGACCTAGGCTCTGGCCTCTAGAATACTGCAGTCATGGAAAAATCCCTTCTTTTATGTGCATAGCACTTCAGAATTTGAAAATTGCTCTCATACTTAATTTTTCCTTTTTTAACATAAACCTCACCACAATGCTAGGAAGGAAATAGCTCCTGGATTTAGGGTCAGAAAACCTGCATTTGAATTCCAGCTCTACCAATTATTAGCTCTGTGACTCTGGACAAGTTTCTTAAACTCTCAAAGGCTGAGCAGTTGCAAAATAGGAACAAAAACCTCCCAGGTAGATAATAGGATGTATTTGTGAAAATACTTTGCAAGCTGCGAAGTGCTATATGGACACATAATTTTAGAAAAGAAGACAGCCTGGGGTCAGTGTCAGAAAGACCACCAGAGTATCATGCGAACAGAGAGGAAGAAGTGGGGGACTCAGTTGGCATGAGAAGGGCTTCAAGAAAAAGACCAAGTTTTCACAGGGCCCTAAAAGTTTTCAACAGGCAGGAAATTGAATGGGGAGGGTTTTCAGAGTGAACGGCACATAGGCAAGAAAAATGATTAATGATACAGTTGGTAAAGGAGCTTAAAGCCACATTACAGAAAACTTTGAACACCAGGAAAGAGACTTTGAGCATGATTCAGTAGGTAATGGGAAGCCAATGAAATGTTCTGACCAGCAACTCAAAATGCTTAGGAGATAAAAAACGCTGGTCTGTGTACAGGGGAGACAGCAGGGGCAGGGAGACCTGTTAAGAGTATTTTCCTTAACAATGAAAGACCTAAATGTAAGCCATCAAGATCCTCGAGGAGAAAGCAGGCAAAAACCTCTTTGACCTTGGCCACAGCAACTTCTTACTCAACACGTCTCCAGAGGCAAGGGAAACAAAAGCAAAAATGAACTATTGGGACCTCATCAAAATAAAAAGCTTCTGCACAGCCAAGGAAACAATCAGCAAAACTAAAAGGCAACCGACAGAATGGGAGAAGATATTTGCAAATGACATACCAGATATAGGGTTAGTATCCAAAATCTAGAAAGAACTTATCAAACTCGACACCCAAAAAACAAATCATCCAGTGAAGAAATAGGCAAAAGACATGAATAGATACTTCTCCAAAGAAGACATCCAGATGGCTAACGAACACACGAAAAAATGCTCAACATCACTCATCATCAGGGAAATACAAAGCAAAACCACCATGAGAGACCACCTCACACCCATCAGAATGGCTAACATTAACACTCAGGCAACAACAGATGTTGGCGAGGATGCAGAGAAAAAGGATCTCTTTTGCACTGCTGGTGGGAATGTTGGCTGGTGCAGCCACTCTGGAAAACAGTATGGAGGGTCCTCAAAAAAACAGAACTACCCTATGACCCAGCAATTGCACTACTAGGTATTTATCCAAGGGATACAGGTGTGCTGTTTCAAAGGGACACATGCACCCCCATGTTTATGGCAGTACTATCAAGAATAGCCAAAGTATGGAAAGAGCCCGAATGTCCATCAATGGATGAATGGATAAAGAAGATGTGGTAACTATACAATGGAGTATTACTCGGCAATCAAAAAGAATGAAATCTTGCCATTTGCAACTACGTGGATAGAACTAGAGGATATTATGTTAAGCAAAATTAGTCAGAGAAAGACAAATATCATATGACCTCACTCATATGAGGACTTTAAGAGACAAAACAGATGAACATGAGGAAAGGGAAGCAAAAATAATATAAAAACAGGGAGGAGGACAAAACATAAGAGACTCTTAAATATGGAAAACAAATAGGGGGGCTACTGGAGGGATTGTGGGAGGGGGAATGGGCCTTACAATAAATCCCAATCTTCTGCATCATCAATATCTCCCCACATAGAGCCCCTTAAAAGTGCTGGGTAGGGGCACCTGAGTGGCTCAGTCAGTTGAGCGTCTGACTTCAGCTCAGGTTGTGACCTCATGGCTCGTGAGTTTGAGCCCCATGTCGGGTTCTGTGCTGACAGCTAAGAGCCTGAAGCCTCCTTCTGATTCTGTGTCTCCCTCTCTCTCTGCCCTTCCCCTCTAGTGTTCTGTCTCTCTCTCTCTCTCTAAAAATAAATAAACGTTAAAAAAAAATTAAAAAAAAAAAAAAAGGGCTGAGTAGCTCTGTGTTGGCCTTAGCCCTGCCTTCTGGAGCATTAGAGAACATATGTTCCTTCGTCTGGCAGCCCTGTTGACCTCAGCCAGGTTTTTCTTCTGGTTGCTAAACATGGCTACGTTTTTCAGCCATTTCTCATTTCTTTTCTGCCCTTCTAGTTACCCTTCTCTGGATATAATTTTGTTTCTCCCATATTCAGAAACAGAAGTACAAGGCCTTACCAGAGACACTTGGATCATTTAAACAAACTCTCTTGATGGATGGATAAAAAATTTAATTCTTTGACCCTGCCTCTTTTCCTTACTAGGTAACTTTATCAGGGACGCTTTATCAGATAACTTTATCAAGGTCATGTTCAAGGTTCCAATGGGTTCTCACTTTCTGTGGTGTCACACTTTAGAGCGTTGGTCATATTTAAATCCTTCATCTCATTCTGACTTGGGTTTGCTCTGATTTATAGTTGAACCTTTTATGTTATATATTTTCCCTTTTAGAGAATTTTAGGGATGCCAGCCTTAAAATTTACATACCCTCTGTTGTACCCTGAAATGTGTGTCACATGACTTGCTTGTACTTCCTCCTTAAAATTATCTTGTGTCCTTTTCATGGTAATGATACTTAACCTTTGGACAATCATTACATGGTTGCTCCTCATTTCCATTTTCCAGAGCCCAAAGGGTTAACATATCCATGGCTGAGGTGTGCACACCTTCGAGATCATTTGTGGGTTCACTTAGCGCACTGGAAAGTCCCTTTAGCAGCAACACAACAGAAAGGCACTACTCATAAATTCCCACCTCTCCTAATAATAGGGTCAGTGCTATTCCAAGTTAAGATCTTGTGGACCTATGTTGTATGAACAACTCCCATCCCTTAATGTTTATGTAAAAGTTCTCAGGCATTCAAAATACCTTTAGACATTTCATTCTTATCGTACAGAAACCTCCTCAGTATCTTCTCCTCGGCCCCCAAACCCTGAACACATTTGCCAGTATGCATCTCCCTCTCTTCCTCAAACTACATAACATGTGTAGCTGAGGAAAAATAAGGACAGATTGGATTTTCACTTTGTGTGGAAACACATTTCACTTTGCTTACTGAAGTGAAAGGTCTCTCTGCGCTTAGCTGATGAAACATGATGCTTTGATTTGATAAAGATTTTTCCTTCACGTTGCTTGGTCTACAGGCATACTCAGATTCATTTGGAAAACAATTTTTATTGACTGTGACTCATTAGAAAGAATGTCATGTGCTGGTATTTCATCACGGAGCGGGGAATCTTTCCCTTATAGGGCCTTTGGCTCTGACATGACTCAGGGAAGGAAGAATGGGCTGCTTCCATGGGAAACCTGCCAATGCAGCCAGACCACATGAGAGTGTGTAAATGTATGATACCCTGCCGCCCTTTTGCATTACCTGTTGTGGTGCTAGAGGAGACAATTTTGCTCTTGTGGCTCTGAAGATTAAGAACACAAGGAAATGCTCATTTTTCCCTTAGAAGAACTGAAATGAGCCAAGAGGACTACACCCTCGATTAATTAAAGCTTCAAGAATTAAAAAAAGATGGTGGTAGGGGGAAATTACAGGGAGTACTCATGTATTGAGGGCACTATAAGAATATGAGGGCACTATAAGAATAAAGTAGTGTTTATTGAATCACGCAATTTTATTAGGTATTATGGGGCTTTGAAGCTTTCACAAAGTGAATTATTAACAAGTGAAAGACCCTAAAACAAAAGTTTGGCTGGACTAGATATAGGTTCATTCCAGTCTTTCCAGTCCTGATTGTATCAGAGGGAGCACGGCTGAAATATGTTCAAGCTTATTTGAGAAATGAGAGGTTTTCTAACGCCACAGATTTTTCACTCTCGAAGAATATAATTATTCGGTGACATTTTTAAAAGCCTAATACCTGTGTTTTCAAAATAAAAATTGAATATGGAATCGTTAAGAGCTTGTGATTTTTAAAATGAAAGTGGAACTGGAAACCCAAAAGAAAATTATCAAACTTCTTCTACTTGCTATTTTGTAAATGGCTAGTTTCACTGATTTCTGCCATGCTATTTTCTATCATGCCCACCAGTACTGGGGGCTGGGGGGCCCTCCTCCTGACTAAACATCCCCATGTATACCTTTTCTCATGCTTACCCTTCTTGGAAATATTCAGGACCAAGAGTGGAGACATTTTAATATGAGAGTGGACAATGCCCTTCAATGGAAAAGCACTCTCAGTTTAAATAATATATAGTGCCTTGCAGCTTTGGGATGATTTGGCAGATTAATGCTACTTTAAGATGGTGAAGATACAGCCTTCAGCAAAGATAAATAATGTTGACTCACTGTTCTTCCCAAACCAAGGACAAAACTGTGCTAAAGTTTATGGCCGAGAAGACAACCAATATCCAAATCAACTGACAGCAAAAGCCAGAAGAAGGATTATTCATTTGTTCCCGGAGGAAGGTGGTAGATACAGATGAAAAACCCCAAAGGCGAGCAGAGTAGAAGGTGGAAGTAAATGAAAGGGAATCACACAGTGAAGGTATAGTGAGAAACGAGGCAACAAAATGGTGTTGAACTTCAGAAGAGGTGAAAAAAAAAAAAAAAAGATGAATCCCCTGCAGTTTGATTTCCGCGAAAAGACTTAAGGCTGAGGAGGTTCTCCAAATGCTGGGTCAAGGTTTTCAATTCACCTGAGAATGCTCTGTGCTAACCTCAACCTTCAGCTTCTCTGTATGGCACTACGTTTGCTGGCAGATTGTTCTGCTCCCTCAGTGCGCTGGCTCCGACTGAAGGGGAAGGCACACATCAAGGACCAGGGAAGAACTGATTGGAAAAGACTGGAGATTTATATCGAGTGCTGATTCATGAGCGCTTCAGAGGTTAAAAACGAAGAAGAAAATGGAGTAGTGGTTGTTTGGGGCTGGAGGGGATGGAGGGACAGAGAGGTGACAGCTACAAAATATTCGGTTTCTTCTTAAGGTGATGAAAGTGTCCTCATACCAACTGTAGGGGTGGTTGCACAGATCTATGAACATACATTGCAAATGAGTGACTGGTATGGCATGTGAGTTACATATCAGTAAAGCTGGTGTGGGTTTTTCTTTAAGCCTACAAGAAATTAGACAGAAGGGTCAATCTGGTGTGAAAATCAACCTTCACACAGCAATCTCACAGGGCTAGGAGGCAAAGACTAGGTATCAATGATCCTGATAAGGGAAGGCATTTTCAAATGCCAAGTAAAGAACCACAGGGAAACTCAAAATCATTATATTCTATCCTTCACGCCTCTTAGGGGAATCGTGTGACCCTCTCATTCTCTAGCTACCACCTTTTCCAAAGTTGAATTACCTGGCCCTGTTGGAGCTCACAGCCTACGGGTGTGATAAATGTGTTATAGTTCGAGCACGTGAAAGGAAGGTATCAGCCACAGAATGAATCACATGGGAACATTTTCCATGTATCTCTGCAGAGTTAGGACCAATTAAAGGAGCCAATTATCCTGTCCTATCCAGAGAAAGCATTTCTCAGGTGAATGAATTGGGAAGTGAAAACTGGAAATGGGCTTTTATTACTTTGCATAATTAGGACACCATTTACAGGACTTGTACTTCTTGGGTGTCCCCCAAAACTCCTCACATAAAGCTGGCATTACTAGAAGCTTAACAAATACTTTCTGCTTTTAATTATATTGAATTCCAAAGAGGAAGCTTAGGCATTTTATGATGAGTGTGCATTCTACTTCCAAATGTAATAACTAGAATATAAACCCTAGAAAAGGAAAAGTATTTATCAAATACCAAAGCTCCCTTGAGACACGACTGTGTCAAGTTTGCAGGTTCTCTTTAGTTTTATTAAAATGGTTAGGAAAAACTGACCTCACAGATGTCTATACCCATGCAATCTTCAGCTTAGAATAATGCCCTGTACTACACTGTGTAAACACCAGAACTTTCCCGGTGAGTCCAATAATCTTAGCAACATCTCCCTTTCCAAACATGCCAAGAAAGATATGTTGCTTCAGGTTACGGACACTGGGAAAATCAACAGACCAAAATACGCAGAACTGAGTAGAGGGAGGACTGAGTCTGGTCATCCTGAAGTCTCTGGAGAGCTGCAGAGCGACAGAGCCGATTACAATGCCCCTAAAAGGTTCTCTCACCACTCCCTGATGACCACCACAGCATCCCTGCTCACCCTATCACACGTGGTCTGCCACAATGGCAAGGAAAAGAGGGGCTTACAATGAAGCCAGCCCCAAGATAGAAACATATTTCACGGAGTCACGGTTAAATTTGTGAAAACAATATTACACTGTATGTTAATGAACTAGAATGTAAATACAAATTTGAAAAAAGAACAACAAAAAAGGATATGACATTAACATCAGAAAAAAAAAACATATATTTCTATAAAAAAAGAAAAGGTAGCTTTGACCTATATACATGAGAGACTGGAGCCAGAGCCCTTCGGATCCCAAGTATTCTGTTCCTGGGTGCATTTGCAACGGTGAAGTGCATTGGTTATGGGGGTTCATTGGTCCTTATGAGCAATGAGGTCTCGTGGGAGGATTCACTATGAATGCTCTGTGGGTGAATAAGTGGTTGGGGAAAGAGTCAGCCAGTTTCTTCATTTCTGCCTGTACTTGTAGTTCTCTTAGTTCTGAGCACCACCAATGTCCCACCAAATATAACGAGCCATCTTTACTGTACTTTATTAACTACACCATTTGAGTAAAACCATGACTGTTCTCTGCACTCCCACCCTGAGTATAACAAGTCATTATGATTGCGTGACTTGTTTTTACTTCTGAAAGCGCCTTCGTACATGTTTGATCTTCATAACTGAGACAGGCTGGCACAGTAACCTTGATTTACCTAGCATTCTCAGGGAAGACTAACTGAGAATAAACAAAAGTTTATCCCTTTGTGTTACCACCATCAAAAATAAATCTTGGGGTGCCTGGGGGGCTCAGTCAGTTGAGCGTCTGACTTCAGCTCGGGTCATGATCTCATGGTTCGTGGATTCGAGCCCTGCATTGGGCTCTGTGCTGACAGCTCAGAGCCTGGAGCCTGCTTCAGATTCTGTGTCTCCCTCTCTCTCTGCCCCTCCCCTGCTCTCTCTCTCTCTCTCTCTCTCTTTCTCTCTCTCTCTCTCTCTCTCTCAAAACAAATCTTAACTAGTCTGAATAAAATTTTTCAAAAATGTACTTAAAGTAATGTACATTAAAATAAGAATAATAAGACTTAGTTTTTAAATTTTTTGCCTACCACATTAACAGAACTTTTTATTAAGTTATAATACCCAGGTTTGTAGAGGATGTAAGGGAAAGGATCCTTGTAGACATTGCTAATGAGATTGTAAATTTTGACATTTTGGGGAGGTTATTTGATAATTTGGATCCAAAACTTTGTATATGTTCAACTCACTGACCCCACAATTCTTTTATTCTTTTTAATAATAGTTGATTGCCTACCAAATGCTAAGTACGCAAGGTACACTGATGAATAACACAGACCAGCTTCTTGCTCTCAGGAAGCTTATGTTCTCATGAAAAGAGAGAAAAACAATGAATAAACACACAGGTGAATAGAGAAGATCAATTCAGACAGTGATAAATTCTAAGAAGGAAATTAAATCATCAGTATGACACAGGAGAGACAAGGTTGCTTCTGGTGATGTCAAGAAAGACCCCTGTGGCAGAGACATCAATGCCCTCACAATATCCAGCCTCCGACTTACCCTTAATAAAAGAGCCCTAACTAAAAAAAATAAAACACCTTTCCTGGCCTTCTGGAAGAGTAGGATAGCATGTGAGATGTTATGAAAGTCACTATGTAGGGCTTCCAGAAATGTTTCTTCAGAAGAGAAACTGTGTCAGGTGAATTACATATGATAAGATTTCATAGATACCTGGAAAAAAACCTGAATTTCAAAAGAGGCAAATTAATGGTAAGGAGAAAAGCAATTCTGGCTTAGCTTTGGCTCTGAAAATATATACCCTCTGCTTCCTCTACTTTTTTTTTAGCTATAAAGCTTTAAGTGAGACTGTGGACACTTCTTGCTTGGGAAAGGAGACTGTTGGTGAAGGAAAGTTCTATAATATATAGGGGGTATAACACTGTGCTAAAATGTATTAAAAATTGTATGATACTTGGTAGAAGAAAAATGAAAGAATATTCAGCTGAGTGTCAACCTGGCTTCCAGTACTGATGCTGCTCTAACAAGCTGTGTATTCTTGGGTATCAACCACATAACATTATGGATTCTAGCCTCAATTTAAAATGGAGAAATTGGACTAAGTCATCGGTAAAGCTTCATCTACCTTCTGTAAGGCCTTGTTCACATTTCTTCCATAATTAACAGTGCAAATGTGTGCGCACACATACACACACATACACACACACACACAGGTTAAAGGTTAAATCTCATTATGATCTTTAGAAAATGAACAGGTCCATAGGAAAAAAAATTATTATAAAATAATGGACTACTTATACCCATAAAACTTAATACAGATTTGAGGATGGTGAAAGAATGTGTCTATGCTCTTGGGGTATAACATATATATTTTATATGTGCCATAGTCCCCCCCCTTACCTGTGGAGGGATACATTCCAAGACCCCCCAGTGGATGCCTGAAACCACAGATAGTACTGAACCCTATATATACCATGTTTTTTCCTATATGAACATATGTACTGGGGGGCCTGGGTGGTTCAGTTGGTTAAGTGTATGACTTCGGTTCAGGTCATGATCTCACAGTTCGTGGGTTCAAGCCCCACATCAGGCTCTGTGCTGACAGCTCAGAGTCTAAAGCCTGCTTCAAATTCTGTGTCTCCCTCGCTCTCTGCCCTTTCCCCACTTGCACTCTGTTTCTCTCTCTCAAATATGAATAAACGTTAAAAAAATTTTAAACATATGTACCTATCAAGTTTAATTTATAAATTAGGAGATTTGACAACAATAACTGATAATAAAATAGAACGATTATAACAATAAATTGTTATAAAAGTTATGCGAATGCGCCTCTCTCTCTAAATATCTTATTACACCATGCTCGCTCTTTTTCTCCTTGTGTTATTAAGAGGAAAAATACGCACATGATGAGATGAAAAGAGGTGAATTACACAGGCATTGTGACATAGCGTTAGGCTACTATTGACCTTCCAATATTCATTAGAAGAAGGATTATCTGCTTCCCAATTGCAGTTGACTAAAGGTAATCAAAATGGCAGAAAGCAAAACCGCAGAAAGGGGAGACCACTGTATAAATAATGTGCCTTGTAGCTAAATCAATAATACGGGCTTATATTTGTACAATGCTTTAGTGTTTGCAAAGCAATTTTATGTCCCATCACTTTCAGTTTTGAGCCACACAGCTACTTTAAGAAATAGGCAGGGCGATACAAATTATGTCCTTTTTACAAATAAATAGATGTGACGCTTCAAAGTGTCAAATGACTTGCCCCAGTTTACAGAGCAACGGGCTGACCTCGGACCTTCTCCCAGTCACTGGCATTCATTCCCATCAGCCACACTGCCAGGCCACGGGGATGACAGTAACCTTCAGTGGCTCCCTCACCCCCTCACCTCGCCTTTCTGTTCTGCTCATTCCATAGCTCAGCTAAAATCACTGAGAACCCCAGAACAGCAAGGCAATGCGATTGCCAAACTTTCATAAAATAGAGGCTCTCATTGGGGCGCCTGGGTGGCTCAGTCGGTTAAGCGTCCGACTTCGGCTCAGGTCACGATCTCACGGTATGTGAGTTCGAGCCCCGCAGCGGGCTCTGTGCTGACTGCTCAGAGCCTGGAGCCTGTTTCAGATTCTGTGTCTCCCTCTCTGTCTGACCCTCCCCTGTTCATGCTCTGTCTCTCTCTGTCTCAAAAATAAATAAACGTTAAAAAAAAAAAATAGAGGCTCTCACAAGGATATTCAACCAGCCACTCCTCTGTCAACCCACAGAACCAGCACATTTTAGTCTCTGCAGTGGGGGCCGCATGACTCCTTTTTTCTTTTCTCTTAAACTTTAGACAAGAAAATGAAATACACACTATATATTAACCTGTTCATTTACAAATGATGATGCACACAAAAAAATGATGACTCATATCATATATCCCTCATTCTTAACTGAACCCATCTTAAATAACAAAATGGCCTACATCTACACAAAATCATTTGAGTTCTTTCTATCTTTAATGTGTCACCCACTTTGGGGGCGCCTGGGTGGCTCAGTCAGTTAAGCATCCAACTTCGGCTCAGGTCATCTCACAGTTCATGGGTTCGAGCCCCACGACAGGCTCAGTACAGACAGCTCAGAGCCTAGAGCCTGCTTCAGATTCTGTGTCTCCCTCTCTCTATGCCCCTCCCCCACTCACGCTCGGTCTCTCTCTCTCAAAACATTAAAAAAAAAAAATCTAATGTGTCACCGACTTTCAATATGCCTAACAGTCTAAACACAATGTGAACACTAAATCACATCATTATAAGTGCTGGTGTGTTCAAACAACATCAGGCATAAATTCCTGTCTAAGAACCACAACTGGTTGCCAACATAGTAAATATTCATTTTAATCCAATTAACTAAAGTTAAGCATAAATATATAAAGATTGTAAAAGGATGGACCCAATGCCACAGTCTTGTTATCACTTTTATTTGTCATCTCATTTAAATGGATAAACCACGGCTCCTTCTGAGTTCTCCTGGCGGGAGTTACTTCTCATGGCCTTAATACCTGGAGCTCTCTCCATGAGCAAATTTCTTTCTCATTTTAACTCTAGAAATGTTCGGGAACATTAATTACGGGTCTATTGTGCATAGAGTGACCTAAGAATATCTTAAAAAGAAATAGTCCTTGACTCCGCCCTTTATCACACTTCACATTCACGGTATGAAAGAGTCCCCTCGCTCTACCAGAGGCCTTCTCACCACCTCCACTGCCAAGTGCAGCCTCTGGGTATTTGCAGGAGTCTCCTAACTGCTCCCACTGCTTCTGCCCCTGACTCCCTGCCATCAGTATTTAATGCAGCCCAAGACCGATCGTGTCACCGCTGTGGCTCAAAACCTCCCAGGACCTCATGTCTCACACTGAAGAAGGCCCAAATCCTTACCATCACTCCCCAAAACCCTACAGGATCAACCCTGTTGGTTTCTGTGACCTCAATTTCTATTCTTCTACCTGCTGATCACTCCATTTTAGCCACCCTGGCTTCCTTGCCATTCTTGGAACACATCAGGCATGTTCCTGTCTCAGAACCTTTGCCTTGGCCAGTGCCTCTGCCAGAAGCAATTTACGCCCAGACTGACCTTGGCACATTGTCTCACCTCTTTCAATTCTCTGCTCCAATGCCGCCTCTCAATAAGGTCTCCCCCTATCACCCTATTTAAAATTGCCACATAAAAGAGAGAGAGGCAAATCAGGAAGCAGACTCTTAACTATAGAGAAGAGACTGATGGTTAGCAAAGCGTAGGCGGATGGGGGAATGGGGAAAATGAGTGACAGGGATCAAGGAGGGCTCTGGTGGGGATGAGCACCGGATGTTGTAAGGAAGTGCTGAATCACTATATTGTACACCTGAAACTAATATTACACTGGATGGGAATTTAAATTAAAACATTACAAATTTTGCTGCATATACCCCCACCCTCCCCAGTGCTCTCTGCAATTAGAAGTTATGAGGAGAAGAACAATCCAGAGCTGGGAAACACATAAAAAAAGAAGAAATAAGTGGTTAACAAGCACAAGAGGAAAGAGTGTGTAACTTCACGAATAATTGAAGAAATACATATCAAACCAATAAGACCACTTTTCAACTATTATGTTCGCAAAGGTTTTTAAAATTATAATATTCAATGCTGGCAGAGAAACACAGAAAAATGTACGTTTAGACACCGCCCTTTAGAAAATAGAGCCCTTTTGGAAAATTATTCGGCAAATGTGTCAAAAGCCTTAAAATATTCAGGAATTAATTTGCATAATTTTACCCTAAATGCGGAAAAAGCTTTATGAGCAAAGATTTTATTACAGCTGTATTTACAAAAGCAAATTTTGGAAGCATCCTAAATGACCCACGATAAGAAAATGATTAAGTAAACTATACATGGCTCATCAACTCAATTCCCTTGTTAATGACTCATTAATACTTTAACAACATGGAAAAGTCCTAATGAGATGCTATATAACCCCCACCCCAGTAGATTAGGGAAAAAAGATGGGAAGGAGGCAAGTGAAATATACACAGAACCCAGGACAGAGCTGTGCTGGGTCGCAGGCTGTCTGACTCCATCTGTCTAATGCCAAACCCTCAAAGACTGATAACGTGTTCTGCTCTCCTGCATCTGAGGTTTGTAGTTTCAATGCCTAAAAACCTTACTATTTCCAAACTCTTATTCACTGTCTCCAGGCACCCTGAGCACGTAGGTACACAGGCACCAGTTCCAAGGCTCCACTGTTGCCAAGGGACACATTATGAATTAGGCCCCAGAGTCACCTCACTCCAAATACTGAAAGTATAAATACAAACAAAAATATAAGAACAGAAGGGTCAAAGAGACAATAAATGTATTTGTAGAAAAGTAAAGCTGAATCCTATGAAAAAGTAAATCGGAATCAGGACTGACTGGGCATATAATGCCATATTTTGATGGGCATAATTTGGCCCCCAGAACTGCCTTATTATGGAGTCTGCCATACAGACAGTTCAGTCACAGGCTATTGTAAATATGCTACAAAATGCCCTCACCACTACAATTTCTATTATCTTTGACACCATCTAATCCCATGGCATTGCTTTTACACAGTAAGATCATTGGATCCACTCTGAAAAGTTCTGGCAGAATAAATCACAAGTTGGATAAACTTGATATGTGAACATGAAAACGGGAGCTCATGATTACACCAGGTAGCATACCAGGCCTTAGAATTTTCTATACCACCTGACGTTGTTTACTCATCTAACACAGACATATTTTCTTTCACTTCAAAAAGATCTGTTAACTATTGTGCTTTGTCTTAAAGTGCTTTGCTGGAGGCAACGGAGGACTGAGCGCTTGGCCGCTTTTCCAAAGAAAGTCTTATAGTCCATAGCTCTTACCTGGTTCCAACAGCAATTCTCTGACACCAAGTGGGTGTCCAGGATTCAGTCTAATTCTGACACTAACCACCTGGAGTAAGCATGAGATCTTATGAGTGAAGGATTCAGTCTCACGAGATTGCCCGACTTCAGACACCAGCACAAGTAGAGTCCCTGGGCCGCACACACTGTGCTCAGCTGACTGCAAATATTAAATCATTATTTTGTACACCTGAAACTAAAATGTTATGTGTCAATTACACATCTGTTTTAAAAAATTCCAAAAAGAAAAAATTGAGGGTTTCCAAGACTTCCCTTAGGTTCGATAATTTGCTAGAACAACTCCCAGAAGCCAGCAAAGAGCTATATTCACAATGACAGTTTTATGATAAGGTATACAACTCAAGAAATGAACAAAATGAAAGAGACACACAAGGCAAGGTGTGGGAGGCGTGCAGGGCACAGTTTCCTTCCATGCCTTCTCAGCGGCTCTACCCTCCCAGGATCTCAATGAGTCCACCAACCTAGAAGCATCTCAGAACTTCGCTGATCAAGAGTTTTTATCAAAGATTCCTTATCTAAACATGATTTATGGCATCAATGGCCATTAGTGATTGAGCTCAATCTCCAGGCCCTCTCCTCTCCCTGCTGGTGGGGCATAAGGCTTGGTCTTTCTGGTGTGGCCAGCTCTTCCCCTGAAACTAAGGGTCTACCAGGAGTCATGTCATTGGCACCAACTCAGATTTGGCCAGAAAGGAGGTTGTTATGAATAATATAAGATACTCCCATCACTTAGAAAATTCCAAAAGGTGGGGTGCCTTAGTGATCAGTCAGCTAAGTGTCCAACTCTTGATTCTGGCTCAAGTCATGGTCTCAGGGTCATGAGCCCCATGTTGGACTCCACACTGACAGTGCAGAGCCTGCTTGGGATTCTCTCTCTCCCTCTCTCTCTCTGCCCCTCTGCCACTCATATGTGAGTGCTTTCTCTCTCTCAAAATAAATAAATAAAAAAAATTCCAAAAGGTTTTGCAGTTCTCTGCCAGGAACCTGGGACAAAGACCAAATATAGTTTTTATTATACCACACTTCTGAAGTGTGTTTTCTAGGTAAATCTCTTTACTTCCATTTTCTGAAATGTATTGTGAAGTTAACATATTTAATTTCCTTGACAACCATAACCCAGGTTTCTATAACTCTAGATGTACCACAGTGCTGAACACAGTTCTTTGTGCAAAGAATGTATTTCAACAGGTGTGCACTTTCCCAGAAGACTAAGGGCTGTAGAAGAGTTAGACCAGTTAGATTAAGAACAGAAGGTTACTGGGGCATGTGGGTGGCTCCGTCGGTTAAGCATCTGACCTCAGCTCAGGTCATGACCTCATGGTTCGTGAGTTTGAGCCCCGCGTCAGGCTCTGTGCTGACAGCTTGGAGCCTGGAGACTGCTTTGGATTCTGTGTCTCCCTTGCTCTCTGCCCCTCCCTCCCACGCTCATTCCCTCTCTCTCTCTCTCTCTCTCTCTCTCTCTGTCTCTCAAAAATAAATAAACATTAAAAATTTTTTAAAAAAACTAGAAGGTGCCTTTTCCCAAACCAGTGGTGTTTTTCTGGAGTCTTTGGATAGCAAGAGACAGACACCTGACTTGAATTTGCTTAGAGGAGATTTATTGGGGGGGGGGGGGGGGGGGGGGCTCACAGAATAACAAGAAGAGCTCTTTCTTCAACCATGATCACAAAGACAGAAAACCAAGAAACTTCTAAGACTCCAGACATGAGAACCATGACAACACATTAGGTCTCTGTCTCTTTGTCCCTCACTGCCTCTCTCTCTGCTCCCCTCCTCTTATGTATTTTTTACTTTTCTATGCTAGCTTCCTTCTTTCCTGTTGCTGATTTGCTTCTTCTCAGATGCTGCAGCAGCAGCTTTGTGACTGGAGGGGGAAAGGGTCTTGCCACCACCCCATCTTAGGACTTTGATTAGAAATACCCAAGGCCTAGGGCACCTGGGTGGCTCAGTGGGTTAAGCATCTGACTTCAGCTCAGGTCATGATCTGAGGTTTGTGAGTTCAAGCCCCGCCTCGAGCTCTGTGCTGACAGCTCGGAGCCTGGAGCCTTCTTCAGATTCTGTGTCTCCCTCTCTCTCTGCCCCTCCCCTGCGCATGCTCTGTTTCCCTCTGTCTCTCTCTCTCTCTCTCTCTCTCTCTCTCTCTCAGAAATAAACGCTAAAAAAAAAAAAAAAATTAAAAAAAAAAAGAAAGAAATATCCAAGGCTTGCACTTAGATTCTTACTCCTTGATCAATCATTATAGTCAGGCAGATGGAGGAAGAGGAGTCACGGGAGCAGAAAACAATTAAAATGTGTAACATATATTGAAATTTACTATATGCCAGGCATCTAACCCTGTACTTAGCAAACACTGATAAAACATTTGGTATGTGCCCTGTTTTGGGTACATTACAAATATTAACCAGTTACTCCTCACAACAACCCTTAGGCAGATGTTACATTATTCCCATTGTAGTGTGAAAAGCTAAGAATCTTGTCCAAGACCACATGGCTAGTAAGCAGTAGAGCTGGAAGGTGAACCCAGGCAGTCTGGTTCCTGAGTTTATGCTTTCAACCACACCGCTAGACAGTCTCCCCACTTTACATCGTTTAACCTACACGTGAGGTAAATGGTATAATTATCACCATTTCACAAAGGGAGACACAGGGTATGTCCATCAAGTGGTAGGGTCAGGATTCAAAACCACAGAGTGTGAGTCCAAAGCCCACGTTCATTTTTTTTTATGCTTATTTTGGAGAGAGAGAGAGAGAGAGAGAGAGAGAGAGAGAGAGAGAGAGAATATGCAGGGGAGAGGCAGAGAAAGAGGGAGACAGAAGATCCAAAGCAGGCTACTTGCTGACAGCAGAGAGCCGGATGTGGGGCTCAAACCCATGAACCATGAGATCGTGACCTGAGCAGAAGTCAGACACTTAACCAACTGAGCCAACCAGGCTCCCCAAAGCCCACGCTTTTAATCACCGTGCTGTGTTGCAGAGTTGGGGGATGAGGGGTGTGGTGCCTTGAAGAAGAGGGAGAGGTATAAGAAGACATTGCATCCATTACATTCAGTACAGCGTGTCAAGCCAGTCATGCTTAGAAATCCTTACTCGCCCAGGGGTGTCTGGGTGGCCCAATCAATTGGGCGTCTGATTTCTACCCGGTCATGATCTTGTGGTTCCTGAATTCAGAGCCCCCACACTGGGACTCGCTGCTGTCAGCACAGAGCCCACTTCAGATCCTCTGTCTCTCTCTCTCCCTGTCCTTCCCCTGCTTGTGCTCTCTCTCTCAAACATTTAAAGAAAAAAAAAAAAAAAAGAAATCCTTACTAGCCCCAACCTAACCTGGAGAGCCAGTCATGCTCAGCAGTAGAAAGCTGTGATCAGCGCCAAGTTGAGGTCAAGGTCAAAGAAGAGAAAGCCAACAGAGCCATGGGAGAAAATCAGGCCTAGAATAAGGGTCTGAGGAAACCTCCTACAAAGAGAGAGTCAGCCTGGGACACTGACACTTCTCTGGGAGGGTGCATACGAAAGAGTACAGAAGGTTACATTCAAGAAACAGCTGGAATTCTTTTAGAGTTCCTACAGCACGGGTTATGTCCTTGCCCCCAGAAAGTCACAGGACTGTGTCAACTTAGATTTCCTCAGAAATGCCTTCACTGAGCTATGATTTAATGTCATGCTTTCAGCTTTTATCAAGAATTCAGTTAAGTGATGTCCATTTGAGGAACATTTTGTGGTCTTCAGAAAACCTGCAACTGAATACACTGTTCTTACCTTAACAATGAGTGTAACATTCTGACCACAATTTGGAATCAGAGAAATCTTTGTCTTTCCTGGCAAACGTGTGCTTATTTTTATCAGACAATAGGAGTTATACAACATTACCTGTTTCCCTTTTTGCATGGGCCCCTGTGAACCAGAAGTTAAATTTTGTGCTTCCTTTTTCTATTATTATCCTAGATTCTTGGATGTCTCCTAATGAATTCTGATGGCCCTTTTTGCCTTGAACCATTTTGGTGTGTGAGTGTGTGTGTGTGTGTGTGTGCACTTTACTTTTTCATTGTGAAGTAGAGTATACATACATAGGAGTGTACAAAACAAAAACACACAGCGTAACAATTATCTCAAGATAAATACCCATAAACACCCATATAACCACCACCCAGGTCAATAAACGGGAACTGCCAGCACCCCAAAATCCCTTTCATCGTCCTCCCAAACACCATGCATCCCATCTCTCCACCCACCCCTCATTCTCCTTCTTCTTCTGATTGCTTCGCTTCTCTTTATACTCCTATTAACAGTATATCCCTCAATACTACGGTCTGGTGCTGCACTTTTTCTTTTAACCTTACCTGAATGGAATCAGGCATTCTGTGGTCTTCTGTGACTGGCTAATTTCACTCAATATTACAAATGAGCATATTTATAATCCCTGCTATTGTTTACATTTGCAGTTCATTCATTTTCATATCTGTAGAGTCTGCCCTCATATGACTAGATCACAATTTATCCATTTTCCTATGATAGGCATTATGATTTTTTATTTTCCTTGATTGCTAATGTGGCTGAGAACCTTTTCATATGCTTATGAGTCATTTGAAAATCCTTTTTTTGAACCATCATTTTGAACCAAGGACATGGATTCTCACACGGAGCCTCTGGAAGGAACTCAGCCCTGCCAACTCCTTGAGTTTAGCCCAGCAACACCCATCTTTGGGTCCTTTGACTTGTAGAACTGTGAGGTAATAAATTTAGGTTGCGTTAAGCCACTAGGTGTGTGGTAATTTGTTACAGCAGCAACGGGAAATTAATAAACAAGGAAAGGGAAGATGACTGCTTAGATCATTAAGATCATTTATATCAAAACAAATGAAATAACATAATGATATTTTTGCATCATTAAGGTGTTACAGCACTGCCTATTCCTATCACTTAAAATAGAAAAATGATCTTTAAAATTGAAGTATAATGTATATGCAGTGATACGTACAGGTCTTAAACATATTATTTGATGAGTTGTGACAAATGTATACATCTGTGTAACCAACATTCAAATCAAGTTACAGAACATTTCATTCCTCCAGAAGTGCCTTAAGCCCCTCTCCCATCATTTCTCAGCACCTCCCTGCCCCCACCATCTAGGAAACCACTGATCTGACCTCTCTTCCTATAGATTAGCTTTGCCTCTTCCAGGACTTCAAATAAAAGAATCATACAATATGGGGGCGCCTGGGTGGCTCAGTCAGTTAAGTGTCTGACTCTTGATTTCAGCTCAAGTCATGATCTCACGGTTTGTGGGATCGAGCCTTGCATTAGACTCTGTGTTGGCAGTGTTGAGCCTGCTTGGGATTCCCTCTTCCTCCTCCCTCTGACCTTCCCCCATGCTTTCACTCTCTCTCTCTCAAAAAATAAAAAAATAAAAAATAAAAATAAATCATACATTATCTACTCTGCTGTGTTTGGTAAGAACACTGAGTTTGAAGTTAAGGACTGCAACACAAATTCTGGGTCTTCTACTCACCAATTCTTTGAACTCGACCAAGCATCAGCCTTTCAGAGGCTAAGTTTCCATTTAGAATATAAACTGCCAGGGTGCCTGGGTGGCTCAGTGGGTTAAGCGTCCGACTTTGGCTCAGGTCATGATCTCACGATTTGTGGGTTAGAGCCCCACATTGGGCTCTGGACTGACAGCTCAGAGCCTGGACCCAACTTCAGATACTGTGTCTCCCTCTCCCTGTCCTTCCCCTGCTCACACTCTGTCTCTCTCTCAGGAATAAATAAACATTTTTAAAAAATAGAATATAAACTGCAAAAAATATATATATATATTTATATATATATATTTTATATATTTATATATTTATATTTTATATATATATTATAAATATATATTATATATATTATATTATATAAATATATATTATATATTATGTTATATAAATATATAAATATATTTTATATTTGATATATACATATATATATTTATATTTTATATATATATGTATATATATATATATACATATAAACTTCTCACCTCAGAGCTGCTGTCAAGATCACGGGAGATCATCTGATAAAAGTGCCTTG
Source organism: Lynx canadensis (assembly GCF_007474595.2). NCBI lineage: Eukaryota > Metazoa > Chordata > Mammalia > Carnivora > Felidae > Lynx > Lynx canadensis. Next base: position 26,266,710 of record NC_044306.2, on the reverse strand, counting down.
TCATTTCTTATATGGTCTACACTTGTAAATACTTATTTCCAACTCAAAACAGAAATTGGGTGCTAACAATCTTTGGGTAATGGGATAATAACTGATTTTTAAATTTTCTTAATATTTTTCTATATTTCTCAAGTTTGTACATTAATACATATTCCTTTTAAAATAAAAACGTTATGGGACGCCTGGGTGGCTCAGTCTGTTAAGCGTCCGACTTCAGCTCAGGTCATGATATCATGGTTTGTGGGTTCAAGCCCCACATCGGGACCTGTGCTGACAGCTCGGAGCCTGGAACCTCCTTTGGATTCTGTGTCTCCGGCTCTTTCTGCCCCTCCCCTACTCGTGCTCTGTCTCTCAAAAATGAATAAAACGTTAAAAATATTAAATAAAATAAAAATGTCATTTTATTTAATTTTAAATTTATTTATTTATTTTGAGAGAGAGCACATATGAGCAGGGGAGGGGAGGAAAGACAAGGAGAGAGAAAGTCTCAAGCAGGATCTGCGTTGCCAGCACGGAGCCCAATGAGGGGATCAATCCCATGAACTGTCCTGACCCAAGTCGAAATCAAGAGTCAGATGCTCAACCAACTGAGCAAAAAAAAAAAAAAAAAGTCATTTTAAAATAAATTAGCACAGGAATGTTTATCAACTCTGATTTCATGCCACACATTCTTTTTAAAATTCTGATTTAATTAATAATTCCAATCTTCAAATATGTATTGGTGTAAATCACGGTACAGTTTTAGTCATTCCTACACAAGAAGCGGCAGAAAGTAAGCTAATAAGGATAACACACTACTATTTTCTCATTTTATACATCTAAGGAATGCCTAACACAGCATAAAATACAATGCTGCTGTGATGCTGTACTTAAGAATAAGCCACATCATTCAGTATAGCATGTCACACTGTTCAGATACAAAATCCTACCTCTAAATCCTTCCCATTGCCATTGTGAAGAGAGGAAGAAAGCAAAGAAACGGAGAGACACAAACATTGAAGAAAGTGTAATAGGGAACTGTATTTGAAATCACAAGAATTGCCCCATAGAACAAGCCTTAGGTTTCAGAATTGCACAGATCAGGGTAGTAGCTTCCACAAATTGGGATCAAAACAATAGTGGCTAACACTGATGAAGCGTTTACTATTCGCTAGGCACTATTTTAAGCACATTATAAACACTGATTCTTTTTATTTCTCACTACAGTCCTACGAGATCAGGGCTATTGTGCCCCCACTTAAGAGGGGAAGGCCACTTATTTAGTGGTCAACATAGCATGGTATCAGAGCCCACGCTCTCAATCATAACTCTATACTCACTTTCTAATGATGGCTGGAAAATGACTGCATTTAAAGTTTGAATTGTAGGGGCACCTGGGTGGCTCAGTCAATTGAGGCTCCAACTTTGGCTCAGGTCATGATCTCATGGTCAGTGAGTTCAAGCCCTCCGTCAGGCTCTGTGCTGACACCTCAGAGCCTGGAGCCTGCTTTGGATTCTGTCTCCCTCTCTCTCTGCCCCTCCCCCACTCATGCTCTGTTCTGTCTCTCAAAAATGAATAAACGTTAAAAAAAATAATAATAAAAGTAACAAATACAAAATTAAGTTTGAATTGTAAATAATTCCAGCCAAAAAAGACTAAAAATTGTTATGAATTAGTACATGACCTTTGAGAAAAAGAAGTGATCAAGTACGCACTCATGGAGAATGTGTAACCACATGAGACATTTAAGAAGATCAAAATATACAAATTTAGGACAACAGGGGAAGTGCTTCTAGGCAGGATCAGGAGGGAGACATGTCCCCCCAGTCATGCTTGTTTATTTTATTTTATTTTATTTTATTTTATTTTATTTTATTATTTTATGTTGTTTTTAATTTCTTTTAAGTTTATGTGTTTATTTTGAGCCAGAGAGAGACAGAGAGAGAGGAAGAAAGAGAATCTCAAGCAGACATCTCTGCTGACAGTGCAGAGCCTAACGTGGGGCTCGTACCCACGAACTACAGAATCATGACCTGAGCAGAAATCAAAAGTCAGACGCTTAACCAACTGAGCCACCCGGGTGCCCCTCCCCGAGTCATACCTCTTAAAATTATCCAATTTTAAGAAGTTCCCTACTGGGGAAGTAATATAGTTAATACCAGAGCTAGTGTCTAGTCTCTCTACTTGAAGTAAAAATTTAGCAAATAAGAGGTAGTTCACTCCATAGTCCAAATTTTGTTCCTCCCAATCCTTTCTGTTATCATTTTAAAGTCCTGGATAAAGAATCTACTTCCAAGTCTTATTGAAGTTCTGTATCAGCACCAGGTGAATCAGCCCAGACAAAAAATGAGCCTACCTAACGAATTGTACCCTAGGGGTGCCTGAGTGGTTCAGTCAATTAAGCATCGGACTCCTGATTTCAGCTCAGGTCATGGTCTCATGGTGGTGAAATCAAGCCCCATCTAGGGGCTTTGCACTGAGCATGGAGCCTGCTTAAGGTTCTCTCTCTTTCCTGCTCAGCCCCTCTCCCCCACTCCTGTGCATGCTCTCTTTCTCTAAAATAAAAAGTAACAATAATAATAATAATAACAATAATAATAAATTATGCCTTAAAGCTTATTTCCACCTGAATCTGCAACTACCAGTCACTTTTGCAACTTTATGATCCCACAAGAGGAGAATAAGAAAGATACTATTATAATCTTCCTTCAGTAAAGAATAAAGAGGCTCAGAGATGTGAAAGGTTATACCTAAGTCCACACAGCTCGTAAGTTCTAAACGTGAGTCAAGAATCCAGTCTTCTCCATTCCCTTCTCTAACCCTGACCCATTTTAGTGACAACCTCCCAGATTTATTAACAAGTAATAAACCTGACTGATTTGGCCTACCTCTCTGGTGAGTTATCAGTGAGCAGTGAAATGTACCAAAAGTGGACTGAGATAGGAAGGTGGAGCTTCTAGAAGAGACTTAGAAAATGGAATAGTCACCTTACAATAAATGCCACGTTTTAGCACTTAGAACGTACCAGGTAGTGTGCAAAGTGCTTTATAGATATTACCTCATCTATCCCCCAAAATATCCCTGTGGGGGATACATTATTAGCTCTATTTTACAGATAAAGGATCTGAAGGTTAGACAGGTTAACTGACCAAAGGATTCTAACCAGGGTTAGAATCCTGTATGACCGAGAGCTGTGTTCTCCCAGCCAAGTGAGTCAACAGAGACAGGAACTCCAAGCCTGCCCTGGGCACAGCGGCTGACCTTAGCCTCCCCGAGCATGGTTCTCCACTCTCCCTCCCTCCTTACCTGCTGACTCTGAACAATGAGGCTCTTTCTCTGTCCAAGTCGTTCTGGTACAGGAAATCCCATCAGGCCTCTGGGAGGCTAGTGTTCTTCTGGTGCTTTTGTGATATTCCCCTCCCTCAGTTCAGAAGGATCTGAACAAGCCAAAAAGAGGTTTACTCCCCTTGAGGGAATGTTTACTAGGATTCACAGTGGAACAAAAAAATTAAGAAAAATAATGCTTTAATGCAAAAAACTTTAAAAGTCAAGATCAATGTCCCAAAAAGTCCTTTTTAAATGAAGACAAAAGATCCAATCCTACACTTACTTGCACCACTCACTCCACCTCACCCCTGCCCCTTGGAGCCCTGTTGGATACTGTCTGTATTGAAATTCTTGACATTTAGTTCACCATGGATTTTTTTTTTGCATTGATATTTATTTTTTTAAATATGGCACTAAAACATTATTTATCTTCATGATGGATGAGTTTTAGGTTTTGTTTTTTGGAGTCCCCTTAAATTTTATGCTCAAGGCTTCACCGACCTCAGCTTATCCTTGGTCCTGGACTGAGCACATAAAAGCTGGAATCACAGGTGAAGGGCCTTGTTTCCCAGTTTACAGTTTTCCCACATCTTTCCTTGTGTCCTCCTCATGTCAGCTATCCTCTGTGTCAGCCCCACCAAATAAGCGACCACCATGTGTACTCAAGGTCATAGCTGAGCAGTGGGGGAGGAGGAGAAAACAGTCTTCTCCACCTTTGCTCCAGAGCTATGGGAGTTTGGCTGTGTTTCTTTCTCCGTCTTAAAGGACACTTTTTATACCATCAGCTGAGTAATTTGCCAGGAGGGAAATTCCTGTCTTTGACACTCTCAAATCAGTGTTGACATGTAATTTCAATTATTGAATTCCTATCACTGTTTCTCTAAGGCAGTGGTTCTCAGTCTTTAAAAACAAATCCCTATGCCCAGGCTGCTCCCCAGATCCATTAAGTCAGTATCTCCAGGGGCAAGAGCCTGGCATTCATAATCTTTAAAGCTTCCGAGGTGATTCTAGTGTGTGGGCAAGGTTGAGAATGACAGCTCTCGCGAAAGGCTCACTTTTCATTTTCCTCCCCTAGATGGTTTTTCCTGTGGTCCATCCCAGGGACAATATCAGGGCTCCAGGGGCGCCTGGGTGGTGCAGTCGGTTAAGCGTCCGACTTCAGCCAGGTCACGATCTCGCGGTCTGTGAGTTCGAGCCCCGCATCAGGCTCTGGGCTGATGGCTCAGAGCCTGGAGCCTGTTTCCGATTCTGTGTCTCCCTCTCTCTCTGCCCCTCCCCCGTTCATGCTCTGTCTCTCTCTGTCCCAAAAATAAATAAACGTTGAAAAAAAAAAAAAATTTAAAAATATCAGGGCTCCAGGATCTGAGGGAGCTGGATTTAATTCCTGGCTTTCCCACCTGCTAGCTTTGTGACCTCGGACAAGATACTTTTGTTTCCTCAACTATGCCAGGGAGATGATAACAGAATCTACCACTTGAACTTGGTTGAAGGAATCATGCAGAGGCATCTGAAACACCTAGCATAGTGTCTGGTGTGCGTGTGTGCACAAGCCCTCATGCCACCACACATTCAGTGTGAGCTACTACTATTATTAGTTACGAATCCATTCTGCAAAGAGACAAGAAGACCAGTGAATAGACAAAGGTAGAACCACTCTGTTAGAATCCAGGGGTGAGAGGAGACTCAGACCCCACTCTTTTTCAGTGTGTTCTGTAGAGCCCCTGCAAATTCTGGGAAATAATTCAAAGACCACTAGTGTGGCATGTAATGACATTTTGAACCCAATTTTACTCTGCTTGGGGTGGCTTTTTCTGCCTCAGAACTGCTCTGGCCCATTTCTAATCCTATTTCCAGTGGCAGGCGTCCGCCGGCTGAGCTCAGGGGCTGTTCTGCGGCCACAGGACCCAACGGAGCAGGGCTGCTCCTCCCACGTTGCCTCTGTGGCCTCAGGCTTACCAGGGGAGGAAGCAGCTGCTCGGTGACGCTGCTCTAAATTCCCAGTCCCCTGGCTGGATGAATGTCTGTTTGGTTTTCAGGTGTGTGATGGTGGCCAGGAGGGTTGAACGAGTTTCCTGTTCAAGAGTAGAGGAGTATTTAAATGCCCTGCGCAGGAAGACCCTTAAGGCATCCTGGCTTGGCAAGGATGGCTCCCTTCGGGAAAGACTAGCTCGCCTGTTTTCCCATTTGAGAACAGCTGTGCTCTATTTGTTTCTTAGGCAGTGTTGATTGTTTGAACCCAACCAGTCAAAAACCCTGGCCCGGTTCAGAGACCTCCACCAGCCTTGGGCTGATTCAGAGAGGGTGAGGCAGCAGGTACAGATCGGGACCAGCATAACTGAGGTTGGCTCGGCCTCAGAAATCATCTGTGCCACAAGATTGGCTATATTTCCTTTTCCATTAGGGAGCCCCATCTGGGCCCTGCTCGTTTGTGTGGCTTCCACTGCTCCCTTTCATTTCTTCCAAATCAATATAATGTCTTTGCTCTTGTTTCCATAAAGGAGTACCCCTTGTACCAAGTTAGTTACGGAATAAACTACTCGATAGTAAGAGTGTTTCGTTTCTCCCTCCCCCAAGCCCCTTTCCAGACTTGTTTGGGAAGAAAGTTGATATTTCATACCACAGTGTGTTTGTTTCTCTGATTGTTCTTTAGAGTGGCTGTTTGAGTTAGACTTGGAGTAGTTGGGCTCCTCGATTCCAAGTAACTGAAACCAACTGGTGTTGGCTTGAGCCAGAGACGGGAATTTATTATAGGATAAAGAAACACCTCACGGAAGCAAAGACAGGAGGGGGGCTAGGCTTCCGGAAGAAACTGGAAATGGAAAGCTGCCAGAACATGTCTGCCATGTCTCATCTCTGAAGCCTTGCATCTCTGCTGCTTTTTGTCTCTTTGCTGACCGGCTTTTACTGCCTCTGTGGACAAGGAGAAATGCTGCTGTCATCAGAGCTCAGCGCTTATTACTTCCATGTGAAAGGTGCCCAAAATGACTCGTGGCTTCCAGTATCGACTCAAGAGAGTGTGATTGGTCAGATTCCATCAGCGACGGTCAGTGGACAGAGAACACAGAGGCTGTCTTCTCAACCAAGGCTCCCGGATACAGCTGCGGACTAGGGTCATTTGTGGGAGATTTTTTTTTTTTTTTTTTTTTTTTTTTTTAAATACAGACCCAGGCTCTGCTTTGGAATCTGTAGGAGTAGGTCCCGGGACTCTGCATTAAAAATTCCTTAAGCAATTCTGATGATAAATTAGATTGAGAGCCAAGGAGACAAAACTCTTTGGTACCCATTAATCTTTCTACTAAGGTCTAACAAAAGACTGCCTTTTAAGCTATCTACTGTTTGTTGGAGGCTATTACTATAAGGCTGGAGTGAGCAATTCATTTCAGTGCGAATATACGTGAGTGGGATGAGGAACTCCCTACCCCACAGAGCACTTGTTGTAGAACCAGTCGAGTGGAAATCTGAGAAGCCAGCTCAGAGTTGGATCTAATATCACTGCTCTTAAAGGCTTCATGGTCAGGACTTTTAGACAACATTTCAAGAACAGTTCTTACCAGGTGAAATCTGGTTCGGTGTTACCCAAGCAGATGATGCAGGTTCTGTGGGTCAGGGTGAGAGTCCAGAACAGGTTTAAAATCTAGGTCTTCACGCTGGGGGAAAAAACAGAACTCCATTGGGAAAATACAATCTTAAGAGAATCGGGTTATGTTTTGGTTCCCATGTTTTCATTTCTTACAACATGCTGTTTCTGCTGCTTGATAAACAGTTACCTCTTCTCTTTTTAATGTCTATTGCCTTGTTCTTTAAGACTTAACTTGTGTTTCCACTTAGAGGAAGTCTTCTCTGACTCTCTAGTCTATTCATCTTTTCTTCTGCTCCTTTAACATCCTCCATGTACCATGATTGTATCATGGATTGTAATCATGTTACTTTCTATCACCTCCACTTGATGATGGGTAGTTGGCACTTTGGTAACTAAATCTGCTTGTTTGGGGGTTGGTGTGAACTCTCCTTCTGCTGAATTGATGTAGTGATGTGTCTGCCAACCTGGCCCCTGGCTTCCCTTCTGTCCCTGTAACAGTCAGAGCCACCAATCTGAACACCATCCCAGGTTCTGGGATCGCTCATTCCTTAATCATAGAAAATGAAGGAGCCCTCGACCTGTGGCCCTGCCTCCAGTATGCCATGGTTATTAGGACACCCTTTAGCATCGTGATGCACTTTGAAGATGTTTTATTTGTGTTTTACTCTGAGATAGTCTAGCTAAATCAGCCATAATTCACTAGGCATGATTCAGATATTAGCTCATTTAACTCCTACAACAAGCCTACAAAGAAAGCTTTATAGGGAAAACTGGGAGGAAAAAGATGAAGTAACCTGCCCAGGCCACAGCACCAATGTCAGAACCAGGATCAAAACCCAGATCTGATTCCAAACCCTTACACTCTTAAACACCAGGCTGCACAGTTAGGCCCCTTTTGAAACCTACTTCACATGGTCAGCTACTTAGCTAGTTAGTTACTTTATGTAGTTAGCTATCTTTCCCTGTTTATGCCTTCCTTTCTGAGTTAGAATGAAATATTCAATAAGTATTCATTGGTTGAAAATACATAACTGTGGATGATACATCACTGATCTGAACTTCAAAACGTGTCTAACATTCTCCTGTTATCAAGTACGTAATTTTCTAGAAGTGTCTACCGAAAACCTTCCACCAGAATGTGAGCCTATGCTTATTTGCATCGCTTCTACTCAACATGGCTGAGGAGAAGATTTCTCCACTGCTGTCCATGGAACCACCAAACTCCAAGGAAGCCCTACTTCTACGGTGCTCTTTTAGGTGTGGCCCCTGCATGACAGGGTCTGAGAATGTGTAAGGACTGTATGAGGACAGGGTGACGGGGCCAACCACAGCTCTCAGAATATTCATAACCGAGTCATCAAAGAGTCACACATCCAAGCCTGAAACTGGGCAGTTAGGCGACAGCACTGCATAGTTTCCCCAAACACACCATCTCCATATCTGAGAGCCCACACGGGAACACATTCATCACTCGCCTTACAGGAGGGATGTTTAAGACACAAGAGTTCTAGGGGATATCAGAAATAGTTTGCATGAATTATAAGTGAAGAAGTAGAAAGAAAATTCAAAATTTAAATCAGAATTATGTTACCCTCTCCATGCTCAAGTATGGTTCAAAGGCTAGAAACCTAGAGAGATGCACTTAGACATAAAGTACACCTGAAACCAATCTCGTATCGTATGGTAACTGGGATTAAATAAAAACTTGAAAAAAAAAAAAGAGGCAAAGCCCACCTATTCCGACAAATGAGATGAAACGTCAATGGCAAGGAGTCGGTAGCCAACTCTTCTCCTTCCAGAGGCTACAGCAAACTAGTCCAGGGCCTTGTAGAGATGACAGGTGCACCAGGCAGATATATGGCCCTATACTTGGGAGCAAGAGAGGGAAAGGCTGATTCAAGCAACCTCAGGCGTCACCTCCTGAAAGCATAACATTTTCCTCCAGCTTCATTAGCAAACTTTTCATTCTAGATGCAAAGGGTAATCACATCTCGGCCTCCTCCAAGGGCAGAACGCCAAACCACACTGCAGTGTGACAAATGAGGCCTCCCCAGAAGCGTAAAGAACAGGGAATTGGCAGCTTTGCCACAGATTCTGAATGTGAGTGATGAGCAGGTGACAGAAATATAGGCTGGAGGGTGGGGCTGGGGGGACAACTACGTTTTATTTCTTAATGTGTTAACTTTAAGATGCTGGCGACTCTTACGAAATATCCAGCAAGCGGGTACAGAAGAACTTCGGGAACTCAGAAGAGGGGTCAGGGCAATCAATTTTAGGAACTTCTTGCAGCGAGGTGATAAAATCTTGTGTGTCTCAGGGAGACAGTAAAGCAAGGTGAGGAGCAAGGACACAAGCTTAGGGAAATATCCCCCAGCTGAGGCATTCTGGTTATACAGCCTCCAAGTGCTTCCTCTTCTTTATACAGAGATTCCTCTTAGCCTCGAGAAATTCCTAATGCTTATCTTATTCTATTCCCTTCTACCTTGAGCAGAAGTAGTAAATTTTCTCCCCAAACCTGACAGTCAAATAGAACCTTGGAACAAATGACTTTACTCAGCAAGGCCATAAAAAATGTTGTAGTAGAGTGCAGTCTTTGAATGGATTAATAACCTTTCTCAAAAAATAAAGAACCTTTTTCTCAAGAGACAGCATATGATTCTTATTGCATTTGGTCTATACAACTTGAGCAAAAAATCACATACGAGAATGTTTTAAATTGTTAAGTTGAAACTTCACTACATCTAATTTTTTATTTCTTATTTTAGTAGGTTTCACGTCCAGTGCAGAGCCCAATGTGGAGCTTGAACTCACGACCCTGAGATCAAGGGTCAGACACTTAACCTCCTCAGACACCCTGGAGCCCCTACTATATCTTATTTTGAAAAGCTCCCCTCCCTTCCCTTCTCCCCAAACACCACTTGACACAACACAAAGAAGCTGCCTGTATAAGGAATGCAGGATCTAACACAAGTGTTAGGACTTGAGGTTTGTTTATTATATCATACCTGTCTTTCCTGAACTTCTTGAGTCATCATTAAGCTACTGTTTGTAGTTCCCACATTTTTCTCGCTATATACAGAGCACGAACAAAAGTCATGGCCATTGTTCCCTGTGGGGCCCCTTATACGTTTTAAGCAAGCTAGCAGAAGTACGGTGTAATCGCTCAAACACTCAACAGAGAAAGTGACTGGGTCTCAGCTGTCTGCACTGAAAACTGTTTCATAACATTCTACCTAGTATGTGTGCAATTTCAACACAGCTCAGGGCTGAATAAGCACTAGACTGAGGTGGGAAGAACGCTAACCCAGGTGTTCTTGACATTATCTGATAAAGGGAACTCAAAAGGCTTGGTGTTGGCTGGTTGATGGATAAGCTTTATGACATTAATGAGGCAGGGGCACGATAGTTTGTTTTACACCCCCCTACAAAAGATTAAACGAGTTTTCTCAGTGCTCACCGAGAAAGTCCTAAATAAGAGCTTTTATCAAACGTAGACTCAAGAAAACCCACAGTATCACTCATGGAAAACATTTTACAACACACAGAAATAAGGGCAGAACTTTTCAACACTCTGGACCAGAGGCCTTCATACGGGGTTTGTTTAACCCTATGAGGGGTACCTTAAAACCTTTAAAGGGGTCCTTGAGCAAAGGTAATTTTAAAGTTTTTCTTGTAAATAATTATTTTGAAGGAGAGAGAGACAGACGGAGAAAGAATCCCAAGCAGGCTCCATGCTGCCAGCACAGAGACTGACATGGAGTTCGATCTCATGAACCCTGAGATCACGACCTGAGCCCAAATCAAGAGTTGGACGCTTAACAGACTGAGGCACCCTGGCACCTCAAGGGTAATTTTAAAGGAAACTTCCTCCATACGTACCCTTCCGTCAAACTGAGCAATCTGAAAGACAACCACACTGAATCCAAATATTCCTTCCATCCAAAGGCACATCAGTCATCTCTCCAACCTGTACTAGACTGCACCGCCCTGAGGCATTAAGATCTACAGAGCACAGTGTGTTGTTAGTCTTTGGGGCTTCCTGACTTTCCTTGTTCTGTATTTCTGTTAAGGGAGATTTAGAGAGGGGGCATCTGGGGAATCGTAAGAATGCTCAAGTTTTGGGCATGTGGTAAAGTGTAGCACAGTGGAAGGGACGAGGGTTTTGTTTAACAAACTGGCCACTTCATCTTCAGATTCCTGTGAAGTACATCCCTCCTGATGGAAGCCACACCAGCAAAGCAGGAAATACCGGCGAGAAATACTAAATGCTAGGGGCGCCTGGGTGGCTCAGTCGGTTAAGCCTCCGACTCCTGATTTCAGCTCAGGTCACGATCTCATGGTTCGTGAGCCACGTTGGGCTCTCGGCTGGCAGCGCGGAGCCAGTTTGGGATTCTTTCTCTTCTCTCTCTCTTTGCCCCTCTTTTGCTCACACTCTTTCTCTCTCACAAATAAACTCAAAAAAGAAAAAAAAAGAAACACCGAATGCTACATCTTTTCTCATAAGTAATTTTTCCTGCTATTTAAAACTCACCTTAGAGTGCCTGGGTGGCTCAGTTGGTTAAGCGTCCAACTCTTGATTTTGGCAGCTCAGGTCATCATTTTAGTTTGTGGGATCAAGCCCTGAGTGGGGCTCTGTGCTGACAGTGTGGAGCCTGCTTGGGATTCGCTCCCTCTCTGTCCCTCCCCTGCTTGCGTGCGTGCACTCGCATGTTCTCTCAAAATAAATAAACTTAAAAAATAAATAAAAATAAAAATAAAAACAGAATAAAATACTCATCTTTGGAACCATCACTGACTAGAAAGAAAACTACCTTTGAGCAGTCAAAACAAGAACAGTTTAGTGATGCTGATCATTTATTTTTTTAAGGAGGAGAACTTTCTTTTCCTTTTTTTTAAAGTTTATTCATTTTTTTTTTTTTTTTTTTTTATTTTTGGGACAGAGAGAGACAGAGCATGAACGGGGGAGGGGCAGAGAGAGAGGGAGACACAGAATAAAGTTTATTCATTTTGAGAGAGAGAGAACAGGTGTGTGCAGGGGAGGGGCAGACAAAGAGGGAGAGAGAGAGTCCCAACCAAGCAGGCTCCACGCTGCCAGCAGAGCCCAATGCTGGGCTCAAACCCACAAACCATGAGACCATGACCCAAGCCGAAATCAAGAGCAGAACACTCAACCAATTGAGCAGTTCAGTTGCCCCAATGCTGACCATTTTAATTCTAACTTAAAATATAACTACCAAAATTTTCATGATGCACTGAATAAAATTTGCAAACAACTTTCCATGCATATCATGAAATATTTATTCCAAATACAGCCAAATCTTAATTTAATCTCATGAGATGATTAATATTTCCTACCACCTACTAACAGAAAATAGATTCTGGCTGCCACACCAGTTAGTTTTTAGCAACCTGTATAACATTTTATAGGAAAAGTCTGATCCCATCTAATAAATTTAATGTTATTTTTGATTCTTAATTCTACCAAGAATTGAGTGAACCAATTCTTTAGTTCACTATAAGCACACAGCTTTATTGAAAGAATATTTTGCCTTATAAACCTACTTGCTTCTTAAATAACATAATCTTAGCTTACAGATGACTTGTTACAAGTTAAACACTGAGAAAGAGTACATTGATTTATCTTGCTTCTTTAAAAATTATGTTAAATCTGTGTGATTTTAGACCTTGACTGCTTTTAGTCATCTCTTACAAAAAGTGTTCTATCATGTGCTTAATGATTTTTTATAACATTTTTCAAAATTCACTAACACAACACTGAAATTTTCAAGTCAGACTTTTTCAGACAGAAAGAAAGTCTGATTTAGTTATTTGATTTATTGATGATACAGTGGATATTTGACTTGGTTTCATTAAATGGTGGACATTTACCATAAATTGATTAAATGTGCAGCTCCAAGGTTTTCATGAATTACATATTTAATGAAACATATATTATGATGAAAATATATTTAAAACACTAATTTATCAAAAGAATATATCTGAAAGGTGTTTTGAAAGTAACAGATTGGATTTCCCAATTGGATTAAATATATTGAATTAAATAAAGCTTTTTTGGGCCGCTTGGGTGGCTCAGTCAGTTAAGCATTGACTTTGGCTCAGGTCATGATCTCACTGTTCATGCGTTTGAGCACCACATGGGACTCTGTGCTGACAGCTCGAAGCCTGGAGCCTGCTTTGGATTCTGGCTCTCCCTCTCTCTACCCACTCACTCTCACCACCCCCTTCTCTCAAAAATAAACAATAAATAATAAATAAATATATATATACATATATATATATATAAATATATAAATAAAGCTTTTCTAAGTCAAAGAGTAACAGATACAAGTAGCAATCTTTGATAGTCTTGATAAAGCCCTTTGAGTTTATGTCCCTAAATTTGAGAATGAACAATTCTAAATAACAAACTCTTCTAAAAATGAAGAATTCTTCTAAAAAATGAAGAATAAACTAATCATGCTGTCGGCTGAAGGATGACTAAAACCACAATGTGATTTTGGGGATGGAATTTAAAGAATTGAGTAAAGTGGTTTTTAAAGCTACTTCTATTCCCATCTCTTGATTTAGAGGCAGTTTTCAAGCAAAGACAGAAACGGAATTAATGCTGATCTGTCTTTCATTCTCAAAATGCCACATTTATCCAAGGACACATAAACTAATCTGAAAAATAATCTCATTAAAAGAGGACTTCCAAAAACTTTACATCTCATTTAATAAGTATCAAATTTTTAAATATACTTATATTTTTATTGCATAAAATTATTTAAATAACTCAACATAGAAATTTAGCACAGCTTTAAGGATCACAAGAAAAAATTTAAATGTATATACTTGCTTTTGTTGCAAAGACGTGGATAGCATAATTGATAGGACTTTTGAGCGTACAAATATACAGTAAAATTCTAAGGCAACCAACTCCAGGAAAATGAAAATCTGATCTAATGGGATTGGTCCCTATCCTCCAAGCCAGCCCCCTATTCTCAAACATTCTAAGCTTCTCTAGGGAAGGCATGCACTGGTGGTGGTGGGTAGAAAGTGATCACCTCATGATCAGTTCGGACTTTTAGTGATTGGTCTTACCATTACTTTTGCCCTGTGTGACAATACAGACTAAAATATACAGGGTTTGTCTTTTTGTTTTTGTTTTTGGGTTTTTTCTTTTTTTTTTTTTTTTGCCATAGTGATTATAATAATATGACCTCACATTTTCATAATTCAATTTTTTTTAAGTTTTTTTATTTTTGACAGAGACAGAGTGCGAGCATGAGCTGGGGAGGGGCAGAGAGAGAGGGGGACACAGAATCCGAAGCAGGCTCCAGGCTCCAGGCTGTCAGCAAAGAGCCTGACGCGGGGCTTGAACTCATGAACCGTGAGATCATGACCTAGGCAGAAGTCGGATGCTTAACCACCACCCAGGTGCCCCTAATAATTCAATTTTTTAAGTCCCATCTAGGTATTATGGTAGGATTTTTCTGTGTTACATTAGGATAAAATATTGTGAGGGAACTGCAATGAAAATATAAGTCCAAGAAAAAGGAAAGATTAAAAATTGTAAAAATTGTAAAATGTAAAATGTCTTGTATATTTTCTATAGTGATTGATGGTATTACATTTCTATGCTATTTAGACTCAACTGGATATATTTGAAAGAGTAATGAACATTTTGTTTTAAAATGTCAATATGTATACTATGCTGGAAATTATATCCTTTTGCCAATATTTAAACTTAGGGACAGCTTTAAATATGCAGTGTTAACAGTTTCCTTTTAAAACTAGTTTATAAAAAAGTAGGAAGTACTTGTGCATAAAAGTTCGAAAATCACTGCTCCAGACAAAGGAAAAGTAAGCAATGATCTTTTCAAAGCCAAAGATAGTTGGAGCAGATTTTTCATCAGAAGTGTATAGAGTAAACTGGGAAGGAGAGCTTAACATTTGTTTGCTTTTCCTGGCACCTAGAGGGAAAGCCAAGCATAGACAGGGATTACACATTACTGCTATAGAGTCAAAGTCTCTAAAAACCTATTTATGGCACATAGTAGCAGGGAAGGGAACAGCCCATAGCTATAACTCTGCCCATGCAGCAACTCTTTTATCAGAGAGTAGTCAAGACTTAATTTCTCCACCCTTTGCAATTTCAGAAAAAGGTACTGATCTCATGGAATATATTTCAATACCGTTAACTCTTTTTAACTGAGCATCCTTTATGTGTTAGGTCCTAGGGATACAACATGCAAGAACGTGAACTTGAAGAATTTACAACCTCGTCAGAAGAACAGAAAAAACACAGAGGTAAATAGGAACCTGTGCGATGACTATAAGGAAAGTGTTAACAAATAGCGGGACTTATTGCCAAAAGTCGGGGTAGTCTGGGAAGGAGAAGGCTGGGATCACAGCAGGTGTTAAAAAAAAAAAAAACTAGAAGCAAGAGAACAAGATTGATGAGCTAATTTGCTGGGGACTGAAGCAGGCTGGTGTAGGGGTGATGCAGGTATGATGGTGAGTGGAATAGTGATTAGTCCAGAGCAGGCGGCTGCTGTGAAAGTTGGAAGGTAGGTGGAAACCAGACTGTGGAGGGGCCTAAATGCCTGTGGAGGCCTATGTTTTACCCTATGAGAAATGGGCAGGTTTCTGAGATCAATGTGCAACATTTTAGGAAGCTTCTCTAATGACAGTAGTAGTGCGTAGGAAGAGACAGCAAGAGAGAAGAGTCAGTTAAATTTTAGCAACAGTCTGGGTAGCCAGGATGAAAACAGACTGGGGTTAAGGATCCTGTGACTGAAAAATAATCAAAGGACATAATGCTAAGTGGGGAGGGGAAACCACAAGGAATTCCAAGGCTTCAAGCCTACGTGACTGGGATAATCATGGGCCTACTGACAATAATAAATCCAAAAGGAACACAGGTTTATGTTCAATGGAACAAGGTCCGCAAGCAAGGATGGACGTGTGGAGGGGAAGTCTCAATGTCTGACTTCTGCCATCACCAGCTATACAGAAGACCATATGCTTTGTCCTGTTCTGTTCTCTCGTTCAATAGGGGAAAAAAGGATTCATGTTCTAAATTTGTTATTGATCGCACTATATGACTCCAAAATGACTTTTCAGTATTCACCCTAAAGAAATCCAGACAAATTTTCACTCCCTTAGAAGTACAAAAGCAGATGGAGCTTAAAGCCTCCGAAACATCAACCTTTTACTCAAGTCTTAATACAGGCTCTATTAAAAACAATTACCTCCACCTCTCACCCCTCGACAGCCTCATTATAGACCTCACTTTGAGAACACAGTGAAAAAAACTTAAATATAAATCTTTTTCCTTCCCCACTGACCCCCAGCCCCAACAAGCCTTGAAAGCTTGTTACCTTTAAAGTTAACAGTATTTCATGCATTCCGTTCAAAATGAACATCGAATTATTTCCTGACATGTAACATTTAAGTACAACCAGACATTGAAAATGGCTAGTTTAAATTGCAGCAAGATGTTCCGACTACCTGGGACAACCTATCTGTTCTTGGAATATCAAATGAGCAAAGGTCTCTAAGGAGTGGTGGCATAGCAGAGGGGCAAAGTGCAAAGACTCAAGTGGGACTGCCTAACTCTGAAATTCCCACTGCTTAATCTTTGCCAAGGTAACCTCTCTGTACCTCAACCTTTCCATCTGTAAAATGGAGATGATAATGCCTAGCCTGCAGGATCCTTACAAAGAGGGGTTTAAAGTGCTTTCACAGTGTTCAACAGTAGGTGCAATTCTCATTGTGCCTTAACATCCAGCTCTAAAGCTAGTTCATTTCTTATTTACTGATGGAACTCCTATGTTTCTATAGATCAAGGAGGTAGGGGTAGGCAAACTTTTTCTGCAAAGGGCGAGGCAGTAATATTTTCAGCCTTCCTGACCAGATGGCCTCTATTCTAACCACTCGACTCTGCTACTGCAACACAAAAGCAGCCAGAGACCATATGCAAATAAATGAGCATAGTAGCTATGTTCCAATAAGACTTTACAGAAACAGAAATTTAATTTCACATTATTTTCACATTACAAAGTAGTATTATTCTTTTGATTTTTTTCAACCATTTAAAAATGTGAAAACCATCCTTAGTTCATAGGCCATACAAAAACAGGCAGCAGGCTGGGTTTGACCCATGGTGGTAGTTTGCCAACCCCTGCTCTGGACTAAGAAGCTTATGGGGTTTGGAAGGTTTGTGGGGGCAGGGAGATTTCAAATACAGGTTCGTGGTGCAGAATAATGAGGGAACTTCTAACTATAAGAGGAAAAAAAAACCCTATTTAATGCTGCCATTCGTTCATTAACACTGGACTCAACTATTACTGGGATCCCACATGGCTGGGATCAAACATGTAGGGAGTCACAGTCCCTGCTCTCAAAGAGTCTGTGCTTCTCTATAGCAGTTTAGAAACCGAAAGTCTGCCTTCAAAATACAACACATCCTATCGGGCATGTAGTTCACATGTAAAGTAGCTTCTTCATGACACCACCTGCAGCCCACACCAAACAGCAGTTACCTGTATGTATTCCTCTCAGTAATTTCACTACCTGTTCTTTCCCTCTCCCCCCCAGATTACTGTTTTGCACAACCATTTTGGGGGTAACATTCATGGTGATATACTACAAAGAGCAAGGGAAGTGGTCTTATCTTTAAAAAAATGACCATTTAATCTGGTCTTCAACAATACATCTTCCTTTTAATACATAACGCATTAGGGGCTCCTACGGTTTTTCATTTCAATCCAGGGAGAAACTTGTCCCCAGGAGGCAGATTAAACATCTATCATTAGGCAACAAAAAGACACTTCAGACGTATTTTATCCAAAAGAACACAAAACAAATAAAACACAAAGTACAGTGTTTTGGTATCTATCTCAGTTGGTTCTTAAGACTGTGGATTTGAAATAATACAGCAGGAACCAGCATTGTCATTGCATCCTAACAAGTGAAAATCAGAAAGCAAAGAACTAAACATACCTAATGATTAAGGAAAAAACAAAGGGTTGTTTGTAACTAATAATGATTAATAAATATTAATATCATTATAGTACATAGTATACATTACAATGTTATTAATAATTAAAATGACAAAAATATTTCTAATATTGATGATTTTCTGGACTAGTAAATGGCATTCATCTCTTAGACATCTTCCTTGCAAGAATGAGCAATACTGTATACCCTCAAAGACAACAGAGCACAACAAAAATCAAACAGCAGAAAGCAGTACTCCTGATGTTAAGATTGTCTCATCAGAACAGGCATGATCAGTCTCAGCAAAATCCAAAAAAAAAAAAAAAAGTCCATTTGGCAGAAGGAGTATCAAACTGGTGGGGAGGGCGACAAAGGTTAGGAAGAGAGTGGTGTCAACAAGATGGGAAGGCTGGGAGGAGCCCAAGGCTCACCTCCTCCACAAAAACCATTAAGAAACAACTAACTACAAGCTGACAAAAACAGGGAAAGCTAGGTTTCCCTGCAACAGGGAAAACTCTGAACTACCAAGCAGCAGCAAAAACCCTGCAGAGCTAGAAGACCAAGGAAGGCCGCACAGAAAAGCACAGGCAGCATTTAGCATGTCACCTCCTCTCCCAGCCCCCAGTGGCAGGCGGGTGCCAGGAGGGATTCCCTCAGATATTTCACCCCATGAGAAGAGGGAGAAGAGAACCCCAGGACGCCTCCCTGCCATAGACGTTTGCAGCCTTTGCGACAGACGACCCCGCGGTCTTTGCCAATGCCGATTCCAGCTGTTGCACTTCCTCTGGCCTCCGGGCTGGTGCTGCGGTTGCCGTGAGACCTGCCCCCAGGGGCCCCCACTGCGGCCGCCCACCAGTCTCTGAGATTGGGGCGCCACAGCACCCTGCCATGTGCAGGACCAGAGCTGCCACTGCTCTGTGCCCCACCCCGGGTCACAACTTTGTCCCACCATTACGGGGGCACCTGCTGTTGCTCCATACCCTACCCTCAAAATCCCAAGTCACGCTTTGACTGCCATTACTGGGGCCATGCTGCCACTGCTGTGAGACCTGCCCTCCCCACCCCACCCCTCCCGCCCTCCAAGTCCCAGGTCACGGCTCTGACACCATCTTAGGAGCTAAGCTCCCGCTCTTCTGCAACCTTCCCCCTGGGTCCCAACATGTGGCTTTAGTGGGCCTCCACCAGCGATGTGCTACTGCCATCCTAGGACTGCCCCCACCGGGACCAGAGATGGGACGTTAACCCACCACTCCCAGGCTGTGCTGGGACTGCACTCTCCTCCTTGGACCCCAAGCCACCCAAGCCATCCCTGCACCCTATGATCCCAGGGCCTGTGCGGCTGTATCTCCCTCCCCACCCCTGACCTGAGTCACTGAGAGGAGCCCAAGACTCAAACCCTGGTTTCAGTGGAGATCTGCACATATCTGCACCTTAGACACCAGTGCCACTATGAATGCACCTGTGTCCCAGGACCCCACCCCACTTCTGCTCTGAGCGCCAATATGCCAGTCAAGTGCCCAGAAGTATCCTCTTGGCTAGAAACTTCTCCCACAGGCAAAAGGAGAACTGGAGGACCTCAGCAGCCTTTGCCTCTGAGGATCCCAACAGCCCTAGCCACCACTGCCACCCGCAGGACCTCTGCAGTCTTGGACATGAAGACTGCCTTGATCTGTGCAAACATTGACCTCAGCTAACAAATAGGGCTGTGTGAGTTAGCCACTGTGTTTTCCCAGGAACCAAAGACCCTGCATCCCATCACAGCCACCTTCAGGTGAAAGGCTTTCCCATCAAAGCCAGGCCAAAGAAAAAGCTGGAAGACATGACTACTCCCTCAAATGCACAGACATCAATGTAAAGCCAACAGAAACATGAAAAAGCATGGAAACATGATACCATCAAAGAACACAGTAATTTTCCTGTAACTGAGCCCCCCAAAATAAAGATCTGTGAGTTTCCTGAAAAAGAATTCAAAACAATCATTTTAAGGAAGCTGAGAACGAGTCAAAAGAACACAAATAGGTAACTCAATGAACTCAGGAAAACAACGCATGAACATAAACAAGTTCAAGACGGGGGGAATCATAAAAAAGAACCAAACAGAAATTCTGGAGCTGAAGAATTCAGTAGTCCCTCCTTACCCACGATTTTCCTTTCCACAGTTTCAATTATCTGTGGTTAACCGCAGTCTGAAAATATTCAATCAAAAATTCCAGAAATAAATAATCCCTAAGTTTTAAATTGCGCTCTATTCCAAACAGTGTGATGAAATCCCAAGCTGTCCTGCTCCATCCTCTCTGGGATGTGAATCATCCCTCTGTCCAGCATACCCACACTGTATATGCTACCCCCCACTAGTCACTTAGTAACCATGTGCATTACAGATGGACTGTGGCGGTATTGCAGTGCTGGTGTTTAAGTAACCCCCCCAAATTACTCAGTAATAGCCCGAAGGGGTAAGAGTAAGGATACCGGCAATTCAGAGAAGCCAAAGAAAAGCCATAAAGCACTTCCTTTTAAGTGAAAAGGTGAAAGTTTCTGACTTAGGAAGGAAAGAAAAAAAATTATATGCTGAGGCTAAGATCTACAGTAAAAATGAATCTTCCATCTGTAAAATTGTGAAGAAGGAAAAAGAAATGTGTGCTAGTTTTGCTGTTTCATCTCAAAGTGCAAAAGTTAAAGCCACAGTGTGTGGTAAGCGCTTAGTTAGGATGGAGCAGGCACCAGACTTATGGGTGGAGGACACGAACAGAAAATATGTTTTGACTGATGGCCACACGTTACACCAGAAAGCACCAAGGCTGTAGAAAGACTTCAGAAGAACTGAAGGACCCCCAGTCTTTGCCTCGGAGGATCTCAGCAGCCTTAGCCACCACTGCCACCTGCAGGACCTCTGCAGTCACAACAGTGGGAGCTTGGCCCCTCCAATGATGGGCGATCCTCTAAAACAAGTGACACCAAGCACTTTACTGCAAGTAACTGATGATTATTACAGAGATTCAATAATAGGTTTGTACTAAAAAATATAAAAATTACTGGAGAGGCTGCGACGACCAGTGAAGAATCTGCTGCTATATTTCTGGCAGAGTTGAAGCAGTTGGTTAAAGAGAAAGGATCCCATCCAAAGCAAGTCTTCAACTGCAATGAAGCCAGGCTCTTCTGGAAGAAGACGTCCAATAGCACATACAGCGCCTTCCTAAAAGCACAAGAAGGGTCCCAGGGCATAAAACATAGAACGGCAGGTTAACTCTGTACTATGTACGTGGCAACACTGCAAGGCAGATGATAAAGGCAGGCGCAGCGTGCAGAGAACCCATGCACTCTCAAAAACGAAAACAGAAATTATCTGCCTGTGTTCTGGCAACACAATCAGAAAGCATGGGTGACAGTCATCCTCTTTTGGGAGTGGTTCCACCAGTGCCGGTGCTTGCTTCATCTCAAAAGTGAAAAAGATACTTGGAAGAGGAAGGGTTGGAACCTAAAGTCCTGTTAATAGTAGACCACGTACCTGGCCATCCTGAATTGGTTTGCTAGGAAAATGAAATGTTGAGGTTGCATTTTAACCACCAAATGCAACCTCACTGCTTCAGCCCCTCGGCCAGGGCATCATTTGCTTTGTGAAAGCCACGTACACCTGCCTGGTATTTGACTGCATTCAACCATCAATTGATGCAGACCCTAATCTGGATATGATGCAGGGCTGGAAATCACTCACTACGGCTGATGCAGTAACATTTCATCAAAACTGCAATGGATGAGGGGCGCCTGGGTGGCTTGGTCGGTTAAGCGTCCGACTTCGGCTCAGGTCATGATCTCATGGTCTGGGAGTTCGAGCCCCGCGTCGGGCTCTGTGCTGACAGCTCAGAGCCTGGAGCCTGTTTCGGATTCTGTGTCTCCCCCTCTCTCTGCCCCTCCCCTGTTCATGCTCTGTCTCTCTCTGTCTCAAAAATAAATAAAACGTTAAAAAAAAAAAAAAACTGCAATGGATGAATTAAAACCAGAAACTGTAAATGCCTGCTAGAACTTACCAAGTGAGATAGTGGATAATTTTTTTTAAGTTTATGTATTTATTTTGAGAGACAGGAGAAAGAGAGAATCCTAAGCAGGCTCCACACTGTCAGCACAGACCCCGATGCAGGGCTGGAACTCACGCATGAACCATGAGATCACGACCTGAGCCGAAATCAAGAGTCTTAGGCTTAACCGACTGAGCCACCTAGGCACTCCTGGGGATAATTTTAAAGGCTTCCCAGGGACTGATGGGGAAGTTAGGAAAATCATTCACACAGCAAGACAAGGTGTTGTAGGAGGAACTACCCACATTCTTGATGAAGTGGAAGAATATACTGAAGGCCATCAAGGAGTGTTAACAAATGAGGAATTAGAAGAAATTCTGGAATCATCTATAGAAGAGGAAGAGGAAGTGAGAAGAAAAGCTAGTAAAAACTATATAAAAGGGGCCAGCCAGATGCCCGAGGCTGGATACTCCCCTTGCATACTTTTGGCTTCTGTAATCTTGTTTGCCTCCTGTATCTACCAATTGCCTGGATAGTACCACTGGTAAGTGCCCCCTCCCCTTTTTCTTTTGTCTCTCAAACCCCTACCATCCCAGCCACAAAAGGAGGCCGATGCCAAGGTTCAGGGCTCAGCCCTTGGAGGTGACTCCACTGGGCCGGCACTGGTGTACAATAAACAGTCTTTTCCTGATTCCCTGAGTGCATGTGGCTTGTCTCTTCCTGGGCGCCAAGTACTTGCTGTAACAGAAGAGGAAACTCAAGCAGAACCAGCAATGTAGACATTCCCAAAATGTGCTGAAGTGTACAGAACTGCATGGACATTAAAGGACAAAATTACGGAATACAATCCTCAGATGGAACACAGCATTAATGTCACCCATATGATCACTGAAGTATTACAACCTCTACAGCAATACTTTGATGACTTACAAAGACCACGCTTTCTGATTACAATGTTCTTCTAAAAGATTTTAGCAAAAAAAAAACAAAAAACAAAAAAAAAAAACCCTTCAACTATCAAAGATCCCCAACCATCGACCTTGTGTGCTCCTGACATCCAACCACTAACATTGTCATGGCTCAATGACCCAGGATCACCCCAAGCAGATGATCCTCCTTCTGACATACTTCCAGAAAGTCAACAATATCTTAACACTAGATCATAGTGCTTATGTCATTCACGTCACTTCAGCTCATCATGTAGGTATTGTGTCATCTCACATCATCACAAGAAGAAAGCTGAGTGCAGTACAGGAAGATATTTTGAGAGAGAGACCACATTCACATAACTTTTATTATAGTATATTGTTAGAACTGTTCTACTTTATTATTAGTGATTGTTGTTAATCTCTTACTGTGCCTAACTTACAAATTAAACTTCATTACAGGTAAGTGTGCATAAGAAAAAACATTGTATAGGGCTCCTGGGTGGCTCAGTCAGTTACACCTCTGACTCTTGGTTTTGGCTCAGGTCATGATCTCACGGTTTGTTTGAACCCCACATTGGGCTGTGCTGATACCACGGAGCCTGCTTGGGATTCTGTCTCCCTCTCTTCTCTGCCCTTTTCCCACTCGTTCTCTCTCAAAATAAACAAACATTTTAAAAAAAACACAGCATATATAGGATTCAGTACTATCTGTGGTATCAGATATTCACTGGACGTTTTAAAATGCATCCCCAATGGATAAAGGGGGCGGGCAGTACTCCTGAGCAATGAAATCAAAAATGCAATAGACAGCTTCAACAGCAGGCTCAATAAGGCAGGAAAAAAAATCTTGAGAACTTGAAGACAGATCTCTTGATAATGTCCAGCCAGAGGATAAAAAAAATTAGCAACAAAAGAGTGGAGAGACAACAGCACAGACTCAGTGTGTGGAAAGATGGTGGCAGAACCTGGGCAGGGTGGGAGGCTCACCCACAGAAAGGAAGGCAGCAAGGAGCACCACTGCTGGGGAGAGAAGACACTTGGAGCTCCTGGTTCAGGCTGCCTACACTCCTCCTGCAGTGCAGATGACACAGCCCACGGAGGCCCAGCCACCTTGGTGATCCTGCACCCAGGTGGCACCCGTGAGTACGGCATTCTGCCACTTCCTGGACCACCATGGGCCAGATGCCCTCCCTTCCAGGCCCCTGAGCTTGGGATGAGGACATGCCGGTCTGGGCCGAGGGGAGGCGCAGGAGCCCTTGGTGCGCAGACCGGTGTGAGCACTGTGCTAGGTAGGGGCAAGGTGCGCAGAGTTACCTCACTGGGGCTTCTCTCATTTGGGTCTCACTGTCCCCACCCCTAACTCCTTTGCTAGAGCTGAGCCCTGAGGGCTTTTGAGGGGTGTGCCCCACCTCCCTGCCCTCAACCTCAATGGTGTGTGCAGATCACCCTTCTGTTTACAGTCCACACCCAGCACCCTGCTCTGGGCCCACGGGACTGGAGGACTGTGACTTTAACGTTCTTATAAGAGTCTAAGACTTGGAAAAAGGGACCTGGATTTGCTACCAGACAGTAGGTTTTGGTTCAGCCATTAAATTTAGCTTCACAACTTAGCAAGTAGGAATGTCAATGCCTGCCTCCCTAGGTTTAAATAAAAGTGTCCTCCCCCCTTTTAAAAAATATCCCTCATATAAATACATTTTTTAAAAGAGAAAGTTTACTCAAACTACAAGATATCAACTGAAACAATATTTGCTTTATAGGAGTCCCAGAAGGAGAAAAAAAGAAAAGGGACAGAAAACTTATTTAATGGCTGAAAACCTCCCAAATCTAGAAAGATATAGTCATCCAGGTACATGGAATTCAAAGATCCCCAAATAGATTCAACCCAAAGAAACCTTTGCTGAGACACATTATAATCAAAATCTCAAAAATCAAAGAAAAAGAGAAAATTGTGAAAACAGCAAAAGAAAAAAAGCCCGATAAGTCCATCAGCAGATTTCTCATCAGAAACCCTGTAGGCCAGAGAGTGTGGGATGATATATTCTAAGTGCTCAAAAAACTGTCAACTGTAGGGGCACTTGGGTGGCTCAGTCAGTTGAGTGTCTGACTTAGGCTCTGGTCATGATCTTGCAGTTCTAGAGTTCGACCCCCACATCAGGCTTGCTGCTGTCAGCGCACAGCTTGCTGTGGATCCTCTATCCCTCTTTGTCTGCCCCTGTCGTGCTTGTGTTCTCTCTCTCTCAAAAATAAATAAACATTAAAAAAAAAAACAAACCAAAAACAAAAAAACTCTGCCTTTAAAAAAAAAAAAAGAAAAAGAAAAAACTGTCAACAGTCAACCAAGAATACTTTATGTATGTAGCAAAGCTGTCCTTCAGAAATGAAGGAAAGATAGACTTCCCCAAACAAAAACAGAGAGAATTTATCACCATTGGACCTGCCTTACAAGAAACGCTAGCGAAATGCTTAACTTTTGAAGTTCAGTTGTTATCAGCTTGCTAAAACAAGACTGGAATAACTATGAGATGTACCATGAAAGTCGCATGGTAATCACAAAGTAAAAGACTGTAACAGATACACAAATGATAAAAAGAAAGCATGCCCTACAAAAATTCATCAACTCACAAAGAAAGAGAGGAAGGAAAAAAAGGAACTACAAACCAATCAGAAAGCAATTAACAAAATGGAGATGGTAAGTCCTTACCAATAATTACTCTAAAAGTAAATGGTTTAAATTCTCCAATTAAAAGACACAGAATGGCTTAATGGATATAAAAACAAGACCTAACTATATGCTGCCAAAAAAGACTCACTTAAGCTTTCAGGGCACCTTCAGGAGCTAAAACTGAAGGGATAGAAATCCATCCATATTCCATGCAAATGCAAAACAAAAGAGAATATAAGTAGCTATACTTGTATCAGACAAAATAGACTTTAACTCAAAAGCTGTAACAAGAGACAAGGAAGGTCATCATATAATGATAAAAAGGGGCAATTCATCAAGCATATTTAACAATTATAAATATATACGTACCTAATATTGAACACCTAAATATATTAAACATTAACAGATCTTAAGGCAAAAATAGACAGCAATCCAATAGTAGACTAGTTTAATACCCCACTTTTAACAATGGACAGATCATCCAGACAGAAAATCAATAAGGAAATAATGGACTTGAGTGATACTTTACACCAAATGGACCTAATAGACATATACAGAATATTTCAACCAAAAGCAGCAGAAAACACATTCTTCTCAAACACACACAGAACGCTCTCTAGGATAGACCATATGTTAAGTCACAAAACAAGTCTCAACTAATTTAAGAAGGCTGAAATCATATCAATTATCTTTCTGATCACAATAGTATGAAACTACAAATCACAGACAGGAGGAAAGCTGGAAAAGTTCACAAATATGTGGAAATTAAATAATACACTTCTGAGCAACCAATGGATCAAAGAAGAAATCAACAGAGAACTCAAAAAATATACTGAAACAAATGGTACATATATAATGGATTATTATTCAGTCATAAAGAAAAAAGGAAATACTACCATTTGCAACAGTGTGGATGAAACTGGACAGCTAAGTGAAATAAGCCAGATGGAAAAAACAAATACCGTATGGTATCACTGACTTACACGTAGAATCTTCAAAAACAAAAAAAGCACCGATTTCATAGAAATATAACAGAATGGTGGTTGCCAAGGGCTAGGGATGAAAGAAATGGGGTAATATATGCCACAGGGTAGAAATTTTCAGTTATAAGAAGTTCTGAGGAATTAATGTACAGCATGCTGACTATGGTTAAATCAATATTGTGTACTTCAAAGTTTCTGAGAGTCGGGGTAGGGCGCCTGAATGGCTCAGTCACATGAGCGTCTGACTTCGGCTCAGGTTATGATCTCACAGTTCAGGAGTTCAAGCCCCGTGTCGGGCTCTGTGTTGACAGCTCAGGGCCTGGAGCCTGCTTCGGATTCTTTGTCTCCCTCTCTCTTTGCCCCTCCCCTGCTCATGCTCTGTTTCTCTCTCTCTCTCTCTCAAAAATGAGTAAACATTTAAAAAAAAAATTTTTTTTAAGTTTCTGAGTGTAGACCTTAAACATTCTCACCAAAAACAACAAAAAGTTCACTATATGAGGTGATGTGATCTTGGTAATCATTCCACAATGTTTATCAAATCATCACACCTACGCTTTACATATATACACTTACATTTGCCAATTATTCCTCAATAGTTTTAAAAAATGAGAAGAGTAAAGCATCACCAAATAAAATATCAGACTAAGCCAAAGGGATATTGAGAGTTTATAGTGCTAAAGGTCTTAAAAAGAAATATAAGTTTGCCAGTACTTGGGTTATTTTACAAAAAAAGAAAAATTGACAAAGAAATTAGAAGTCTGACTTAAAAACAAACAAGGGCGCCTGGGTGGCTCAGTCAGTTAACCGTCCGACTCTTGCTTTCGGCTCAGGTCATATCTCACAGTTTGTGAGTTTGAGCCCCTATGTCATTCTCTCCCTCCCTCTGCACCTCCCCTGCTCATGTTCTCTCTCTCCAAATAAATAAAGCTTAAAAAAATTTAAAAACAAACAAAACAAGAGAGTAATGTTTCTTTGCCATTCTCAGATTTCCCAATTGCAATTTCAGCTGTTGATGAGCAACAGAAGCTGGCAAAAGATAATTATGGTTTTGCTATGACATGAAATTTGAATTCTACAGTAAGGTGGCTATGTGGAAAAAATCACCTAAAATATGTGCCAGTGGACCTCCTGGCATTCACATCTCAATAGTGATTTGCTATTCTCTACTACTCTGCCCTGGCCCTGTAACTCAGCAAGGTACAAAGGAAATTCTTGGAAATTTTCAGTAACTCTTTATGGTATGTTATATGGCACTACTTGGGATTCACAAAAATCTCAGCATATATCCACTTCATCCCCAAAGTTTACAGCATAAATCTAAAACATCTACATTTCCTTCTTTTACTATAACCCATATCAGTGTGTCTAAGGACATCATACTCGCTTATGCCTTGTTATCCACTTGTTATTCTAACTACTACTCAAAGGCAGAATTCTCATTCCTTCTATAGTTTTCTGGAGACAATTCTCAGACTGAGAAAAATGCCTCCTTTTTTCCAATCACCAGTATTGGAAGCCTCTACAAAATTCATTTAATTAATATGTAAATCATTAAAATAAAGTGGCATCATAATTACTAATAGAAAGTAAAAGAAAAGAAGTAAATTGTTCCATGAAAGCTATAGGGGGAAATTCAATTCAGAAAATATTTTTAGCTTCAAGATAAAAGTTGCTTTTTCAACCCCATGAACACACTTACATTTTTAGAATTAGTTAAGAATTAACAGTGGTACTCACTATGTAAAATCAACTTTTAATAAAAACATAAGATGTTAAAAACCATTATTTGACTTTATTAACCTTACTCATAGTGTTGAATACAAATGCAAAATTAAGTGGTGACCCTTATTTTTAGTCTATTTCAAAGCATGGTCTTTTAGATTTAAGAATTAGGGCAGATATATGTCACAAGAGGGAGGGGAACCAAAAAACCAAGTTGAAAAAAACCCACTGATATGTTTATATGTTACAAAGTTTGAGGTACAGCCCTTAAACTCTTTTAAATGGTATTTTCCTCTGACTTTCCATTAATCTCACCAGTAACTGAACTTTTAACAAGGCCCTATAATCTAACACACAAGTCTTCCAATTATAAACTGAAGAGAAATGTGGGCAGGTATGTGTACCAAGTACCTTATGAAATTCACTATGCACAGGTGAACTTCACATATAGATTTCAAAAATCAAAAGGACTATGATATTCTTAAAACCCAAAGGCTAGATAAGGCCTTCCAATCTTTTCTGCACTGTAAGAAATGACTTGATCTAATGATGTTAATGTAGAAATACATTATATATTTTAACATCAGTAAGATAGGACATTCAAGGGAAGAGCCAATAAAGCGTTTGCATTTTAAAACCAAAAGGGACACATCTTGGACACCTTAAATTACAAAATTCACTTCTAAGCAGGAACTGTTACTGTGTAACAAATACTGCTCATATTAAAAGTGCTGGTGACAAAAAAATTCAATACGCCCTCTCCACAGAATCTGTTCATATACATTTATATATAACTGTAACTGTAGTAAGAGTTTAAATGTTTAAGGTGCTCAAATTTTGCACTGCATGACTAATTCAATAAGTATTCATCTGCTACCTCTTTGTAGCAACTCCAGTTAGAGTGAATGATCCATGGGCAAAGGGCAAAAATGTTGTTATTTTCTAGAATGTGGCATTTGTGGAGCTGGAGTGCCCTCTATTGGCAACGAAGAAGACACACTCATTAGCTGTCCTGCATGCATTTTCTCATTAATTCGGAGTTCACATCCATCTTGAAGCATTCGAACTGCTATTCGGGCAATGTTCTTAGAGTCGTCAAGACCACTGTGAGGCCTCCCATCATAATCCATTCCTAGCTTTTCAAGCATTATTGTTAATTTGGTTTGGCTTCTAGGAACCTGAAAAATAAATAGCTTAGTAAATAATTCTTTAGTCTTCTATAAATCACTGTGAAAAATAAGAAATTGAAAATTAACAGTAATAGTTAAAGTTAGGCAAAGGGCAAATACTCTTGGTTAAATGGAGCAAATAATTCAAACCTTCAGAGCTTAAAAAAATGAAGTTATAGATGAAAATACATATAAACAGACAGAATCCTCAAGACATCTAAAGAATCTAGTTTTGTAATTTGACAAATCATTTATGAAAGGAAATGTATTGTTTTATTTATTTATTTATTTTTTCCCTGGGGAGGGGGGCGGAGGTGGAGAAATGTATTGTTTTAGACATCTAAGTTAAAGCTCTACCATTTGAACTCAAATATTCTTTTGTATGGTATTTTACCGTAATGTGTTATCTTACTTGATAGACTCCTTCAGTGGATACACTGAAAAAAAATCTAGCCTTTCTATGACTAAAGACAATAAAGATCAGGGCGGCTGGGTAGCTCAGCCAGTTGAGTGTCTGACTTGGTTTTGGCTCAGGTCATGATTTTGTGGTTTTGTGAGTTCGAGCCCCACATGGGGCTTTGTGTTGGCCACACGGAGCCTGCTTGGGATTCTCTCTCTCGCTCTCCCCTACTCACGTTGTCTCCATCTCTCTCAAAAATAAACTTAAAAAAACAATGATAAAGATCAAGAATGAAAGACATTATCATGTGATACTTTTCAACCTACTTAAATATAAATATTTAAATTTATTTAAATATTTGATAAATATAAAAATCTCACACCCCAAATTTCAATATGCCCCTCCACTATTGAGAAGCACCATTCTACCTTCTGTATATCACTACTGGGAAGATCTGTTAAGTTTTACATTCTGTAGTCTGTATAGCTATGTCACCTAAACATCTTGGGGCTTCAGCTTCTTTATCTGTAAAATAAGAGTAGGGGCACCTGGGTGGCTCAGTCAGGCACCTGACTCTTGATTTCAGCTCAGGTCAGTCAGGATCTCACAATCGTGAGATCAAACCCCAGGTTGGGCTAGGTGAGCGTGGAGTCTGCTTGTGATTCTTGCTCCCTCTCTCTGCCCCTCCCCCACTCATGTGAGTGCTCTCTCCCCCTCAAAAATAAACTTTAAAAAATAAAGTAAGACTAATAGTTATCCTGTTTATTCACTGGGTTATTGGGAGAATCACAAAGTAAATGATATAAAAGAACCATGATAAACATCATTAATTATCCTTAGCTGGAATTATCACCTTCTGGTCCTTTCACTAAATATCACCTAGAAAATGTGCTTCCAAAAATAATTTTTCCAACACACTGAACAACTTAGGTGAAATGGACTATCCCTAGACACACAACCCACCAAGACTGAATTGTTAAGGAACAGAAAATCTGAACAGACCTACAATAAGTAAGGAGGATGACAGAATTGGTAATCAAAAACTCCCAACCAAGAGAAGCCCAGGACCAGATGGCTTCACTGGTGGATTCTAAAAAACATTTAAAGAAGTATTAACACTGATCCTTCTCTAACTCTTGCAAAAAACCGAAGAGGGAACACTTCCTAAATCACATGATGAGGTTAGCATTATCCTGATATGGAGGCCAGACAAAGACACTACAAGAAAACTACAGATCAATATCCCTTATAAATACTGATGCAAAAATCCTCAACAATACCAGCAAACCAAATTCAGCAGCATATTAAATGGATTATACACCATGAACAAGTGGGATTTAGTCTTAGAAAGCAAGGATGGTCCAACATACAAAAATCAACCAATGTAACAAACCACACTAACAGAATGAAGGGAAAAAGAAACACATGATCATCTCAATTGATGCAGAAAAAGCATTTGCTAAAATTAAACACCCTTTCATGATGAAAACTCTCAACAAAGTAGGAAGAGAAGAAATCTACCTCAAAATAACAAAGTCCATATATAAAAAATTTACAGTGAACATTATATTCAATGGTGAAAAGACCGAGAGCTCTCCCTCTAAGATCAGGAACAAGATAAGGATGACCACTTTCCCCATTCAGAACAGTATCAGAAGTTCTAACCAGAATAAGTAGGCAAAAAAAAATAAAAGGCATCTCCACTGGAAAGGAAGAAGTTATCTATGTTTGCAAGTGTTGTGATCTTTTATTTAGAAAATTCTGAAGATTCCACCAAAAAACTGTCAGAACTAATAAGCAAAGACAGCAAAGTCACAGGACACAAAACCGGCACACAAAAAATCAGTTGAATGGAGCCCAGGGGGCCCAGACAGTTAAGTGTCTGACTCAGGATTTCAGTCATTATCTCACGGTTCGTGAGTTTGAGTCCTGCATAGGGCTCTGTGCTGTCAGCTTGGGATTCTCTCTCTCCCTCTCCCTCTCCCCTGCTCATGCCTGCACATGCTCTCTCTCTCTCAAAATAAATAAACTTAAAAAGTCAGTTGTATTTCTATCCAATAATAATGAACAATCCAAAAAGGATATTAAGAAAAAAATTCCATTTCAGTAGCAAAAAATAAATAAAAAAGTTTAACCAAAGAAGTGAAAGACTTGTATATTGAAAATTACAAAATGTTGCTGAAAGAAATTAAAGACAACATACATTAAATGGGGAGACATGTTCATAAATTGAAAGATTTAATATTGCTAAATAATCAGAAATACTTAACACGATCTACAAATTCAGTATAGTCACTAGCAAAATATTAACTCAAAATGGATCAAAGACTAAACCTAAGAAAGAGTCAGAACTACAAAATTCTAAGAAAACCTAAGGGAAAAGTTACATGACATTGGATTTGGCAATGATTTCTTGGATATGACACCCAAAAGCAGAGGCAACAAAAGAAAAACTCGATAAACTGGACTTCATAAAAATTTAAAACTTTCGTATATAAAAGGACACACTATCAATAGCAAAAGACAACCCACAGAATGGAAGAAAATATTTGGAAATCATAGATCTGAAAAAGGATTAATATCCAGAATATACAAATAATTCCTACAACTCAACAATAAAAAAAAAATTACATGATTTCAAAATGGGCAAAAAGACTTATACAGACATTTCTCCAAAGACATACAACTGGCCAATAAGCACATGAAAAACTGCTCAACATCACTAATCATTCTGGAAATACAAATCAAAACCACAGTGAGATACCTCTTCATACCCATTACATAGCCATCATTTAAAAATATAAAAAGAGGGGTGCCTGGGTGGCTCATTTGGTTAAGTGTCAGACTTTGGCTCAGGTCATGATCTCAGGGTTTGTGAGTTCGAGCCCTCTGTCGGGCTCTGTGTTGTCAGCGCAGAGCGCACTTTGGATCCTCTGCCCCCACCCCCCACTCCACCCTCCACCCCCCACTCTCTAGCCCTCTCCCAATGGAGCGTGCACACTCTCTCTATATCCTCTGCCTCAGAACATAAAAAACATAAAAAAGGGAAAAAAAGAATATGGAAAATAAGTGCTGGCAAGGATACAGAAAAACTGAAACCCCTGTGCATTGCTGGTGACAATGTAAAATGGGGCAGCCACTACAGCAAACCATTTTGGAGGTCCTCAAAAAATTAAACATAGAATTTCTGTATGATCTAATTCCACTTCTAGGTATATACCCAAAGAACTGAAAGCAGGGACTCCGTTATTTGCACCTGCATGTTCACTGGAGCATTATTCACAATGGCCGGAAGGTGGAGGCAACCCAACTGTCCATCAACAGATGAATGGATAAACAAAATGTGGTCTAAAAATATAATGAAATATTATTCAGCCTTCAAAAGGAAAGAACTTCTCAAACAATGGAATTAACACGTAGCTTTACAAAGGAAGGAAATTCTGACACCTACCACAGCACACACGAACGTTGAAGACATTACACTAAGTGCAATATGCCCGTCACAAAAAAAAACAAATACCAGAAGATTCCCTTATATGAGGTACCTAGAGCGGTACAATTCACAGAGAAAGTGGCATGGTGGCTGCCAGGGGCTGGAGGAAGGGGCAACAGGGAGTCACTGTTTAAAAAGTATAGAGTTTCTGTTTTGGAAGATGAGAAAGTTCTGTAAATGGATGGTGGTGATGGCTGCATGACAATATGAATGTCCATCCTTCACTAAACTGTACAGTTAAAATGGTCAAAATGGTGCATATTGTTATGCTATGCCTATTTTACCACAAAATAAATCAGAGGTAACATGAAAAATCAGGGATTGTGCCAAAAAAATTATCAGCTCTATTAAACAAGGGCCAATTCACTCAATCCTGTCTAAAACTGAAGAGCTGTGTGAGAACCTGGGTAAAGAGCACATAAACCTCACGCATTCTCTGGCCTGGCAAGAAGTTCTCAGCACGGTGACTGACTTGGAAGGTGAATGGCAGGAAAGTGGTAGGCCAGAAATTGCTGACTGGTTTGCAGAAGAGCTGCAGAAACTAGCCTAGACATTTTCATCACATAAACTAATTCAACAAGTACCCGTAAGACCCTGGAGAAAACCCTTAACTTCAAGTGTAAGATTCTTGGATTTCAAGGAAAAGTGAATCTTTGGGAAAATCATATTGCAAAAAAACTGCCAATGTTCACACTTTTGCTTAGGCTTGACAGTGAGAAAAGCTATTAGCAAGTCTTAAGACTTAATGTAAGCCATCTGGACAAACTGTAGAAAATTAGACAGTATTTTTCCTCCCTTTCAACACCAGAGGGTGACTAGGTAAAAAACCCTTTTTCAGAATCTTCTGCTCAGCCACAGAACTTCACTTTGAAAAGAGCTTTGTAATGTACAGTCTGACTGTACACTAGAGAAGAGATTTACTGATCTGCCTTTAGAACAGTCGTGGATTTAGAGGCGCCTGGGTGGCTCAGTTGGTTAAGCGTCTGACTCTTGATTTTGGCTCAGGTCATGATCTTGCAGTTTGTGAGACTGAACCTCTGAGTCGGGCTCTGTGCTGACAGTGAGGAGCCTGCTTGGGATTCTCTCTCTCCCTCTCTCTCTTCCCCTCCCCTGTTTGTGCTCTCTCAAAATAAATAAATTTAAAAAGAAAAAAAGAATAGTTGTGGATTTCTGCCAAAGAAGAGGGTCCAGTCATTCACAGAAAAGCAACGAATATTTCACTGCAGCTTTCAACCTTTTATGTGTGTGAGTAATAAACCTCTTCTTATTTAACAATATGAAGAGCGAGCGCAGAAGCTGTCTCATTTCAGTGGAATACGAAATCCATGCAAGCTTGTCTCAAATCCTAACCAGAACTGAGTATTTGTACAGGAAAAAGAAAGACAAAAACAAAAGAACGAAAACAGACAGCTATCACCTTACCAATGTGCTTCATCCTTTTACTTCAAAAATGACATTTAATGTGTATAAAGAACTACAAAAGAAATTAAAAACATGTCTGCATAATTTTGTGAGTTAAACCTACACTTGAGTCTGATCATGCCACACAGAAATAAGCTTTTTTATTTTCCAAAATCTTGTATAAAATTGTGTCTGTAGGCTATATTTGTATCCATATTGTTTCAGCCTACTCATAGAAAACTCAAACCCACTTTTAAGTTTCAGCCAGTTATTAAACAGAAAAGTATGTTTGCCTTATGAATTTTTTAATTTATGAAAAGGAAAGAGATTAATTTCAAATTTAGAGATCTATCTCCACTCCTAAGAAAGGCTGGATAAAGAGTAATTTTTGGTTTTAAAAAAGAAAAAAAAGAATACTTGTTTTTTTTTGTTTTTTTTTTTAAGTTTATTTACTTGGAGAGAGAGGGAGAAAGAGCACACATGCGGGGGAGGGACAGAGAGAGAGAGGGAGAATCCCAAGCAGGCTCTGCACTGTCCACGAAGAGTCTGAGTCAGGGCTTGAAGTCATAAATCATGAGATCATGACCTGAGCCGAAACCAAGAGTCAGACACTTAACCAACTGAGCCACCCAGGTGCCCCTGGAAAAAAGAATACTTTGTACTTGCCAAAGACCATACATTGTTAGACTCCTATATAGTAAAAATTTGTGCTCAGACTTTTAGGCCTGCTTGGATAAGGGGGGGAGGGGGGGCGGCAGAGAAAGAAACATTTTAAAAAGATAAATGTTAAGTTTCTTCAACTTACACTAATTGGCATCACAGGCAATAAATTTATGAACAGAAGAAATCCACATAGAAAAGAGCAGCCTAATAAACTGGTCAACATATACAGATCCACAAAGAAATATTATTCTCTACTCAAAAGAGCACTGGTTGGGTGCCTAGATGGCTCAGTTGCTTAAGCATCTGATTCTTGATTTCAGCTGAGACCATGATCTCACAGTCATGAGTTCGAGCCCAGCGTTCGGCTCTGTGGTGACAGCACAGAGCCTGCTTGGGATTCTCTCTCCCTCTGTCTCTGCCCCTTCCCCTGCCTCAAAATTAATAAATAAACTTTTAAAAATGTATTAAAAAGAAAAGAGTGGGGAGCCTGGGTGGTTCACTCGATTGGTCCTCGGACTTAAGCTCAGGTCATAATCTCACAGCATATGAGTTCAAGCCCCACATCAGGCTCTGTGCTGACACTGCAGAGCCTGGAACCTATTTCAGATTCTGTGTGTGTCTCTCTCTCTGCCCCTCTCCCACTCTGTCTCTATTTCTCAAAGATAAACTTAAAAAAAAAAAAAAAAGAGCACTGGCAATGTTATTGCCTTAATATATCTGCAACTTTCTGAACACTCTAATGTATTGTGAACAATAGATATTTTTATGCAGACTTAAAAATTATGTTATGGCTTAATTAATTATTAAATTATTAATAATTATCCTTGGAATAAATAAAGGTTTGAGAAAGATGTCCTAATATAAGAATGCATTGTCACCTGAGGTACAGCAAAAAAAAAAAAAAAAAAAAAAAAGGGCCTAAAGATGACCAAGACCCTACAGATTTACATAAAACACAGAGCATAGAGACACATTTGAATTATCACATTAGCAAAATGCAGACAGTGGGAAAACCTACAGGACAAATGGTTGTTTCTTAAAAATAAAATAAAACAATTGTTAGAGAGAAAAACAGGTGGAAAAGGAATTTAATTAGAGATTAAAAAATTTAAGGGACATGTCACCCAACTATAAATGTGTGGACCTTATTCTGATTCAAAACACAAAAGGTAGAAGAAAAAAATAAGGTGAAGAAGACTAAGAGGTACCAACTCCCAAGCATAAAGGAAGTCACAGGGATGAAATGCACGGCACGGGGACCAGTCAATACCACTGTAATAAGCCTGTATGCTAGCAGATGGTAACACGGATCATGGTGAGCAGGGGGTGATGTACTGAACTATCCGATCACTATGTTGTACACCTGAAACTAATATAACATCGATATCGACTATGTTTCAATTTAAAAAACTAACTAAATTTAAAAAGGAAACTATGATATTTATGACTATTTGAGAACATTAAGGAATTCCTGTTGGTTTTTCTGTGTGATAATGGTATGGTGGTTATGCTTTTCAAAAGAATTCCTTATTTTTTGGAATTACATAACAACATGTTTACAGATCAAATGAAAATAAAGTTTGAGATCTGCTTCAATAGAGTAAGGAAAGGGGTAAGCAGGTGAAGATACAGATGAAACAAGGTTGGCCATGAGATTATAACTATTAACACTGGGTAATGAGGGTTCATTATACCTGTCAACTTTTGTATACATTTGTAATTTTCCATAAAAAAAGTTTTTTTGAAAAATCATAAAATGAGTGAAAACCTAAATTCACAAAGAAGTAAAAAAACACCAAATATAACCAAAGGACTAGTATCCAAAATAAATATCTATACACAACCACAATTTATAATCTACAGTTACAGAAGAACTACCCAATTTTTAATGTTTATTTTTGAGAGGGCGTGCAGGTGAGTGGGGGAGGGGAAGAGAGAGAGGGAGACACCGAATCTGAAGCAGGCTCCAGGCTCCAAGCTGTCAGCACAGAGCAGAATGTGGGGCTTGAACCCACAAATCACGAGATCATGACCTGAAGTCGGATGCTCAACTGACTGAGCCACTCAGGCACCCCAGATTACTCAATTTTTTTAAATGGGAAGATTTAAACAGGAACTTTACAAAATAAATTCAAATGGCTAATAATCATAGGAAAACAAGCTCAACCTGAGAAGCAATTAAACAAATGCATATTAGGACCTTAATGAGATGGCATCCCACATCCACCAGATTTATAAACACTTAAAATGTCTGGCAACACCAGATGCTGGCAAAGACGTGGAGCAATTATGAACTCATCTACTCTTCTGGGGAGAGTGCAAATTGGTACAACCCCCTCAGAAAACTATTTTTGCATTACCTAACATCAATGATGCACATATCCTACAACAAGCAATCCTACTCGTAGGTTTATACCCTAAAGAAATGAGAGCAAAGAAGCCCCAGAAGACATGCGTAAGAATGTTTATAGCACCACTGTTCGTAAAAACCCCAAATGACCAGCCAAATAGAGCAGATAAACAAACTCCTGATATTCATACAATGAAATTCTACATGGCAATAAAGTTAACAACAGCTACATACATGACATCGATGAATCTCAAACATAATGCCGGGGAAAAAAGCAAAATGAACAATACAGCCAGCACGATGTTAAAACATGTTGAAAAAAACAGGCAAAAGTATAACGGATGTACATTTAAACAGTAAAACTGTAAGGAAAAACAAGAAAATGATTTCCATGAAAGTATGGACTGTGGGATAGGGGCTCTGGGAAGAAGAAAAGGGGTTGAGTGAGCGGAAGTTACAAGGGATTTCACTTTAAAAAAAAACTCCACTCCTCTGTATGTACACTTCTCAGCTTTAAAAAATGTCAAAACCACAAAAAATGTTTTTAAGGGAAAGCGCCTTTTCTCATGAAACTAGGATGTGCTTCATCAAAATGAGGTTGTAAAGGAAGAAAGAAGACAGCACAAGGTCTTACATGTGATAGAGAAGCAAAGAAAAAGAAAAATCTCCTAGGATGATTTTAGAAAAAGCCTGAAAAACAAAAAGTTCAAATTAGAACAGGATTAAAAGTTCCAGGCAGGTAATCTCCAAGGAAAAAGCAGAGAGAGAGAGAGAGAGAGAGAGAGACAGAGACAGAGAGAGAACGAACACTGGAGGGCACCTGAGTGTTCTGAGTACTGGGGAGCAGTCTACAGTTTGAATGGAAAGTAACAGGATAACGACTGAAGGAGGCACTTGTTAAATCTGGGGAGAAGTTGTGAAGTCTCTAGTGTTACAAGACCAGAAGCACCTAGTAATAATTTGATTACAAAGATAATGTAACTAATTAGGAAGACACACAGAGGGGAAGGACATGCAGGTACTGTGGCTTTTTCACAGAGCTAAATCTTCATCTTCCATTGCAGGAACTCAAGAGATACCTCAAACCGAAAATTCAACAAATAGCATTAACCTATCATTTAGAAGTATGAAGGTAAATATTGGAAGAAAGAGCTACAAAAAGTTGAAATTGTCTGCCTTAGGAGAATAGGAACCAGTGACGGTAAGGGCCAGAGTGGATGAATGCCACTTGTCATAAGCCTTGTAATACTATTTTTAAAAATTTACACTACACCTATGCATTAACTCTGATAAAATTAAAATTCACTCTCTCTGTCCCAAAAATAAATAAATGTTGAAAAAAAAAAATTAAAAAAAAAAAGGGGGCGCCTGGGTGGCGCAGTCGGTTAAGCGTCCGACTTCAGCCAGGTCACGATCTCGCGGTCCGTGAGTTCGAGCCCCGCGTCGGGCTCTGGGCTGATGGCTCAGAGCCTGGAGCCTGTTTCCGATTCTGTGTCTCCCTCTCTCTCTGCCCCTCCCCCGTTCATGCTCTGTCTCTCTCTGTCCCAAAAATAAATAAACGTTGAAAAAAAAAATTTTTTTAAATTCAGTGGGGAGCATTTGTTCCACAAACAATTCACACATTAAATACCCCTATAGTTTCAAACCTCTGTTACTGAAGAGCATGTATATACAGTTAACCTATTCAAATAATGGTAACAGATTTAAAGAAAAACAGCTCAACTTTCTAAATTCATAAGATCATGATCATATTCATGTTTAGATAGTAAGTAACATAGGTATATTGCCTTTTCCTGTGAAAAGCACCTAGTAAATCACAATGTTATGTACATGCAAAATGTAATAAGTTTATCAAGAGCAATATAATCAATAAAATGAAAATTTTTACCTTGTAAAAGTTCCCATATGACTTTCGAATATTGATCCACTTTTTAGCAAAAGGAGGATATTTGAGCCTGCTTAGCCGGCACTGAATGTTCAGGAACTTACTCATATCCCACGAACTTGTAAAATCAAAAACAAGGGTGAAAAACAATGAAATAAATACCATACTGTTCTTACAAGTAAAATCATTCTATTTGTTTTTGATTTACACATCCCCTTTCTTGCTGATATTCACATATATCAAACTTACAAAATTAACCTCTCTACCTCCAAAATACTACTTGAAAAATAAACTTTAGGGGCGCCTGGGTGGCGCAGTCGGTTAAGCGTCCGACTTCAGCCAGGTCACGATCTCGCGGTCCGTGAGTTCGAGCCCCGCGTCAGGCTCTGGGCTGATGGCTCGGAGCCTGGAGCCTGTTTCCGATTCTGTGTCTCCCTCTCTCTCTGCCCCTCCCCCGTTCATGCTCTGTCTCTCTCTGTCCCAAAAATAAATAAAAACGTTGAAAAAAAAAAAAAAAAAAAAAAAGAAAAATAAACTTTAAAAAAACAAAGAAAAGTACAAGTCAGGTATATTAAATTTTTCTCACAAACTGACTAATTCTTACTAGGCTCATCACGACCATTTTCATGGTTCTGATTACTTGGGCAGACTTCTATGTTGCTAATTATTTTTTCATAAGCCAAAAATAATTCTGCTAAGCTTACTTTTAATGGCAAGTTTATCATATTAGGAAGTTCTTTGAGGGTGTGCTTTGAAACAAAACAAATGAACAAAATATTTTAAAGAGAAGAAAGTAGCTATTCAGGGGTTAGAATACAATTTATTGTGTTACAGCATATGTTTCTACAACACTAATCAACTTATGTAGTTAAGTAGGAAAATACTGATTGTACAATATGGACGTTGTGTTGGTTTGTACATGGTTTTTCCTAGGAAAAAAGGAATCGGGACAATAGCTGTAGAAATTATAACCTTCAGCAGGAAAGAAAAAACTCTCAACTCAGCTGCTGTACTGCCAACAGTACTTTCAAGTATATTATTAAAAAATTAAAAACGAGTGCTTGTCCCCAGGATCCTATTGCTTCTGTGCATTTGTAATATCCTCTGTGGCAACTTCCACTTAATGTGAACTGCTTGCCTGCGTGGTCCAAATTATTTCTGGAGGTATGAGCTATGTCCCAGAATGTGAGGTTTTTACAGAATCACACATACTGTGTTACGACAGAAACACCTATATACTTTGGCAGGCACACTGCTCATTCACATTCAAAATCAACAGATTTCTAAAGAGGTCCATCAACATTTTCCCAAATTTCTACTTTTAAACACAATTATAATGTGACTACACTCAGTGCTTTTTTCCTATGTAAGGGTCACTAAACCCTTTAAGTAAGTGACATCTCCATTTTAGTGTGCAATCTGTCCACAGTTTGAAACAGAAGTCAATTAGGACTTTCTTCTTCAATCTTAATAGCACTATCCTTTAGGAGCTGCCTTGGCACAATGCCTGTAATCCTTGTTTTAATCTTTCTGATCTTCCCTCTAAATTTTTCATCTAACAAATGCTTTTTGAGCACACAAAATTTTGAGTTCAGACTACAGTAAGCATTATGGAAGATTATATCAAGTAGCCCAAGTCCTTACCCTGAAAGGATTTTTAATCACCTTGCACACATAAGTCTTACATAAATAAAGTTTAAGTCTATCAGAATATTTAGATGCCAACACAAATGGTACATATATAAAGCCTATGAGACATCCAAAAAAACCAAAAATCACTATGAGTTGAAGTATGCATAGTAAAACAGAAGGGCTTAATCAAGTAGCAAAGGAAGAGAGCCTTCTAGTAGAAGAAAAGCATGAAAAAGTGCACAAAGGACACACCATATGGTTCATGGGCCAGCATGACCACAGTGGAAAAGAATGGCAGGTGGATTAGGATACACAGGCTTCAGGTCTGGCTTGGAAGCCAGACTGAAGATTTGGGACTTCTTTGAGCAAGGAAGTGTCATGATAAAAAGGTCATTTTAGTTTTACACATTAACACTTATCCTTCCCTAGTCTTCTAGTCCTGGATTAGACTGTTACCATTGCTTTCCCTCCTCTCTTTGGTCCCTAGGATTCAAAGTTTAAGTAGAAATAAGAATGTGAGAAGAAAAATATGGTCTCTTGTGGGAGACCCCAGAACTATCAGTAAATAATACTTTTTGTGGTTATTCTGAACGTTAAATGAACATGAACATCTTTTATATTTAAAAAGAAAATTACAAAAGATAATTTTGCTAAATACTCACCCATCTGTCAATATGCAATATTTATACTTTGTTCCTAACTCCTTCGATTTCATCCAGTCAATTACTTTTTTTAGTACCTGAGGGAAGGTATCAGCTCTGTCTACCTGATCCTGAGGATATAAAAGTAAAATATATAAAAATCAGAGTAGCTACATGTAGTCCTACAAATACTCAGACACAAACGTTGAAGAGAAAGGAACAGTAAGAGAAAGTCTCATCTATGATATTTTAAACTCTACGTGATTTCCTTGGCTGAGATCCACCTAATATTGCATTTTTAAGATAATTAAAGATTGTTTACAATCCTCCCCAAATGAAGATTTAAGATCATCCCCAGTGGTTCTCCTTTTTTTAAGGCCTCAACCTAGTGGCTGACTAATTCTCTGGAGTGGATAAAAGGGAAATCTCCCAGCTACAAGCCACAGCCCTCCAACACGGTCTCCCTATCTCAAAGCTCAGATCTTTCCACAACAGATAACACACCGCTGCCAGACTGAGCTTCCTCAGTTGATCGTCACATCACTTCCGTACTTAAAATCCTGCAAACGTTCCCCAAGGCTTTCAGGATAAAAAGACACACAAGACTCTTCATGACCTGGCCTCCCTCGCCTACCACTGTAGCTGTATTTTCTACCACTTTAGCTGTATTTTTGACCACTTTCTTACTAGCTCATGCACACCTGACCATCCCCAACTACTGACAGTCCTACCATGCACACATGAAATGCCCAGCCATTCTTTCCTGCCTATTGACCTATCATGATTCAGCCCAAGTTCACTAACTTGAGGAAGTCTGGCACAGGACAGCCCTCCCTTCCCTCTGTCATAAGATGCCCATACTACCCTGATAAAACAACGACTTGCTCATTAGTCTTAACAATATTGTCACCACTCACTGGTTTAGTCTGTCTGTCCTCCTGAATACAGACTGTCAAGTGACCTGAGGAGACTGACTCAACTATCTCTGTGTCCCAGGTACCTTGGCAAATACTACAGGAAGCACTCAAATACTTGTTGAGTGAATGAATAAATGAATAAGGGAACTAACTAAACAAAGGCCCTAACACATTACAACACAATAAAAAGATCAGAGACCTAATAAAACATTAACCTATATAGAAGGTCAGGTTATAAACAGATACATTTTAAAACTTCCAAGTCCAGCATGGTAACAATTATTCTACCAATGATCAAAAAAATTAAATCTTTAGATTCATCATTGCCAGTCCTTAAGAGGAAAGGCTAGAAAGATTTTACCAGGTATAAAATTTGCTTTCCTACTTTTTTCATAGTATAATATGGAAAATATTTATCAAGTAAGTACGTTGTTTATAATAATAATTTTTTAAACTATGAAATACAACCCTAATTTCAGAACCTCTTTCAAACTCTAGAAAAAAGGACACAGAATTAGAACCTGAGTAATCCCAGTTAGGTTGATGCAGAAATCAGAAAGTTGGGTGTTAATCTCTGGTCTCACATACTGCTGAAATGTATCTTCCTACAAGGAAAGGAGAGCAAGTTAAAGTATTTTCTATGACTTCAGATACATGACACAAGGTACATGAAATATTAAGCCACAGGAGACTATAATTTTATAGGTGCTTATGACATAACCCTTTCTAGAATTTTAACCACTTCAGGATAATTCTCTACTCCCAAAGCACTCTAATTTTAACTATGCTTCATAGTTTAAATTTTTTTTTTTAATTTTTTTTTTCAGAGTTTTTTATTTATTTTTGGGACAGAGAGAGACAGAGCATGAACGGGGAGGGGCAGAGAGAGAGGGAGACACAGAATCGGAAACAGGCTCCAGGCTCTGAGCCATCAGCCCAGAGCCCGACGCGGGGCTCGAACTCACGGACCGCGAGATCGTGACCTGGCTGAAGTCGGACGCTTAACCGACTGCGCCACCCAGGCGCCCCTATAGTTTAAATTTTTTTAAGATAAAACAAGTATCTGAAAGCAAGCCTTCAAACCAGTTTACACATTATCTTGAGAAGCAAAATGTTGATAATTTTGTTTGTACTATTTGAAACTGTAAAGCTTAATAATGCAACCTCAACTTCAAGATGCTACCAGCTTTTTAAATAATAGTAAATTCTTTGAAAAAAATGCCAATCTTTAGTTATAATAAATTAGTTCTAGATTACTGCTCTCTCATTTACTCTTGAATAGTCTTTATTTTTATGTTGATTCCATTAAACTGAAATCTAATAATCAAAATTGAACTACATGAGATGTAGTAGTTTAAAGAGCAAGAATACTATATTTTTGTAGCCATTTTTATCCTCTTTGAGAAGCTCTCATGCTTGTCTTCTCATCTGCTCCCAACAAGTCTATGAGCTCATAAGGCCAGTACTGTTACCATTAAGCTCAGACCACCGAGCGCTTTCTCCTCTAGCCCAACACTGCCTCCCTAAACAAGAACATGCTAAGTCACTTTTAAAACTTAAGGACAATTTTGAAGCCTAAAGGCAGCAATCGCTAATACTAGGTAGATACAGAGAAAAAGACCTTTTTTGTGTGACAGAAGACTCAAAAAATTAAGAAAAATGTTCCATTTCCTAATAAATTCTTTCTTCACATTAGTACATTAAGCCAATGAGTTGTAAAGGTTAACTCTTGTCAAAGAGCAACATTCAACAACAGCAAAGAATGTCTGAACTTTAAAAGTTAGATGCTCTTTACTTACCAAATGCATTGCAGAAAGAAAAAGTCCACTTAACTGAATTTCTCAGATAAATGAAGGCTCTATCCTTTTAAGTATCAATATTTTCATAATTTTCAATGAAAATCTTT
This sequence comes from Lynx canadensis, assembly GCF_007474595.2. Classification (NCBI taxonomy): domain Eukaryota; kingdom Metazoa; phylum Chordata; class Mammalia; order Carnivora; family Felidae; genus Lynx; species Lynx canadensis. The sequence continues at coordinate 26,222,050 of NC_044306.2, read as the reverse complement.
CAAAAATATGCTGCAACTTCCCTTCTCAATACAAGCAGGTAGTATCAAATATACCATTAATAAAAAATTTCATTCACTTCTATCAGAATGATTACCACAGAGAATTATGCACTCGATGAGCAAATATTTAGCAACCACTTAAGCAGATTACATAGTAAGTTATCAAATGATAAGGGGAATTAAAAATTAAAGTAGAGCAGATAAGCAGGATCAGAAAAACTGGGTGTGGGGGATGGTTTCAGCTAGACTATTAAATAGATCATCACCTTTATGCAGAAGGTGAGAACCAAGGAAGGACTGGAAAGGAGAGAGGGAGTGTAGGAGGGAGGAATAAACAGCAAGACTTCTGGAAGAAAGGAATTAGAACTAAAGCCCTGGAGGTGAGGGGGTGGAACATGCCTGGTATCTCTGAGAAACAGCAAGCAGGTCAATATGGCATGATCAGAGGTGGTGAGAGGCCAGATCATGTTAAGAAATATGGCTTTTTTCTGAGTTAAAAGAAGAGCCACTGAAAGGGAAGATGGAAAAGACCCAAAGAAGGAAAATGGCTTCTATTTTATAAGGATCACTCCGCACACTATGTTGAGACTTGCTTTAGGAGACAAGGACAGAAACAGAGACCAGTTCGACGGTGAATGCAGTAAATCCAGACAAGAAATTATGGGGGCTCAGACTAGAGTCACAGGAATGCAGTTAAGTAAGTGGCTGGGTTCTGGATGAATTTTGAAGGCAGAGCAAACCAGAGTTGGTCTGGATGTGTGATGGGAAGAAACAGAGGAGTCCAGGATGATTCCAAGGTTTCTGAACTGAGTAAATAAGAATTGCCATCACTCAAGCTAGGGAAAGCTGAACACACAACAGGTGGAGAGTAAATTCACTTTGGGACATGTTAAGAGGTCTGTTTAAATGTCCAAGCAGAGATATTAAATAAGCTGCCTGGATTTGGGATTGATGTCCAGGTTGAAAATAAACAGTTGGGAGTCATTAGCATACAGTTTCTAAAAGCTTTGAAAGTAGATGCGATTAGGGGAGAGGATCTGTAGGCAGAACAGGACCTAGGATTGAACCCTGGGGCATCCAATATTAGGAGCTATGAAGAAAAGAAGGAACCAGCAAGGGAAACTGGAAGGGAGCCCAATGAGGATGGAGACGAATTAAGAGAATGAGGTGTACTGGCAGTCACCTGCAGCAAATATTTCAAGGACAGAGTGGTCAATTATACCAGCATTTAGATGAGAGTCAGAAATGACACTAACAAATGATGCTAGTGGAGGGATAGGATTGAAGACCTAACTTAAACCCACAGTGGTGGGAGTTTAAGAGAGAATGGGAGGAAACAGCAGTACGTAACTTTCTCAAAGATATTTACCAGAAAAGAACAAAGAAATGGGGTAGCTGGCAGGGAAGTGGAATCGAGTAAAAGCTTTTTATGGTGTGAAAAATAACATGTCCGTATGTGACGGGAACAATACAGTAAAAAGCAGTAAGTCATTAATGTCTCAATGAGGGAAGAGAAAGGCTAGAGCAGTAAATTTGAGTAAGAAAGAAAAAGTGGAATCTAGTGAGTTATGCAAGATTATTACAGTTGTACCAGTCATCCCTCCTTTTAATTTATGGACTTCAATCTTCCTTGGGCAAGGAAATTATATAAACAGGCTGATTATAACTAAAAGAGATTCTGAATAACACTTAAGAAAAAAATGTATGCATTTTTATACACAAGCCTTTTATACTTGCTCCCAATGTTTTGGTGGCTACTGGCGATGGAAGAGAAGTAACTTTTAGATAGATGAGATGTTATGATATGTTTGCTGAGGTTTTACAAGGCAAATAGTGTTTTGGAGAACTCCTTCCGACTTCCAGAACCAATAGGACAGTGACAACCAATAGTACAGAGCCAATATATTATATGGCTCAAAGCCAAGGTTACAAGTGCCGTATGTCCCTAAACTTTTCACCAGAAAGACGGCCAGTTCTAAGTTGAAAGGCAATTTCTGTAATTTGCCATTTTTAGAGATCAGAGCCTATAGGAGTCCACAGCTGTGGTTCTTAATCCTGACTGCATGTCAACTGAGAAGCTTTAAAAACATGCTGATGTCAGGGGCCCCACCACAGAACAACTAAATGAGAATCTCTGGGATGAGGGCCAGGCATTTTTTTTTTTTTTTAACTCCCTAAGAGATTCTGATGTCCAGCCAGATATGTGTTCTAACCAAACAGAAAAAACAATGTAATTTTAGCTCCTGGAAAAGGAGAGAAGTAGCCTCTGAAATTATTTCATTACAGCTTTCTATTAATCAAGCTGATACATAGTACACAACAAGAGCCAACAGCCCACTTTTAAATTCTAAGTCTAGCTTTAAAATAGCAAATGAGGGGCGCCTGGGTGGCTCAGTCGGTTGAGCGAACGACGTCGGCTCAGGTCATGATGTCGCGGTCCATGAGTTCGAGCCCCACGTCGGGCTCTGTGCTGACAGTTCAGAGCCTGGAGCCTGTTTCAGATTCTGTGTCTCCCTCTCTCTGACCCTCCCCCGTTCATGCTCTGTCTCCTTCTGTCTCAAAAATAAATAAACGTTAAAAAAAAAAAAAATTAAAAAAAAAAATAGCAAATGAGATCCCTGCTCTACTAGAGAACACCAGAATAGTTGCTGCTAAAAATGAAAAATCAAAATGTAACAATTCACTTACTATTTCTAAGGTATGGGTATTCAGTAAAACCACAGGAAATTCAATTATTTCATGTATAAACTCAGGTGGGTTACCCTCTTCACAAGTGGCTTCAAAATCAATGATACAAATGTAGTCATAGTAACTGTCAGCACAATTGCCCTCTTTCAACATCAGCTTCTGCTTCTTGTAATAGTTTTTCAGCCTTTTCTTTAGCACATCCTTTACTCCTCTAAGGAAAGAAAAAGAAAATTAACTCTTAGATGAGTTTTACAATCAAAAATCTGAACTCTTACCTGCTGGCAAAGGACTGAACTGGCAGTCACAGCATAATTTAGCAAATATTAACTAGAATAAATGTAAAGAAAGCAAGACTTAAGGCTAAGTTAGCAAAGAATTAAAATCAAATGTAACACAGAATATTTTCCTTCAGAAGTAACTTTTCATTTTTGTAGTACATAAGAGCATTTCTCCTATACTGGTATTTCAAGCCATACACCTTGTTAGCATACACTGCCTATATAGCCATACTGCCTTATACCAAAATGATATACATAATACAACAACTGAAATTAATGTTGAACTATTCTACAGGCCAAACACAAATTTCAGAGTAAGAAAATTCAGGTAAATGGAATATTTATGCTATCTTTCTTTTTGGTTTTTATAGGTTAGACAACTAAAATACCCATATGAATAAGAAAGCATTATGAGCCTTGCATATAAAGTTGAATGTCTACTAGCTAGGAAAACTCATTTGGAAGATACCCTAGTGTAAACCATGTCCAGAAGAACAGCCATACTCAATAGGTTCTTAATTGGAAGCAGGTTTCTTAATCTACCATGGATAGAATTTTATTTAGAAGATTACAGATATTTTCAAAATACATGTCCTACAAATGGTGGGTGGAGAAAAGATTGTTCTAAGTAGATAACAATCATTGGTAATGGTGGTCATGTACTTCAAACAGTATGTACTTCACTTCTAAAAATTAAAAGTCATGACTAGTGCTCACACTTCCTTCAATGTTACTTGTTTGAGTCCTATTAATGGTTTACAAATACAAAATGGCAGTAAAAATAAAAGGACCTAAATTGTAGCCAGTGTGCAGTGACAACTAAGGTATTTTCGACACATCACTAATAACTATCAAAAAAAAAATTTTAGGGGCACCCGGGGGCCCTCAGTCAGTTGAGTCTCTGACTTCGGCTCAGGTCATCATCTCACAATTCATGGGTTCCAGCCCCATGTTGGGCTCTGTGCTGACAGCTCAGAGCCTAGAGCCAGCTTCGGATTCTGGGTCTCCCTCTCTCTCTGTCCCTTCCCCACTTACACTCTGTCTCTGTCTCTCAAAAATAAATACGTTAAAAAATTTTTTTAATTTAACCTTTTACTTTCCTTCCCAAACTACCACTGAAAAAGAATCCTATTCATGAGAATATTGATAATTAACCAGTTTGTTGTTTTAAGACAGAATGTTTTAATAGGTTTATTTGCTTGAGATTTTCTAAATTACCAAAATGGGAGCACCTGAGTAATTCTTGATCTCGGCTCAGGTCATGATCTCACAGTTCGTGGATTCATTCCCTGCGTCTGGCTCTGTACTGATGGTGCAGAGCCTGCTTGGGATCCTCTCTCTTCTTCTCTCTCTACCCCTCCACAAACTCATGCTCTATCTCACTCTCAAAAAAATAAATTAACTTTAAAACAGAGGATAAATATTGCTTATAAGAAAAAAAGGATAATGAGGACCCAGAAACAATAACCATTTTCACCTACCGCATGCAGTCCATTCTTTTCTTGATGCTGACAATTAACTACCAAAATTCTGCATTCCAAAGGTCATTCATTCCTACTCCAAGCTCCAAGTCAACATAAAGTGATTTGTTTTGCAAAAATTTACTAAACACAGAGAGTGTATACACTTCACAGAAGATACACACACATACATACACACACACACACACACACACACACACACACAGAGTTGGCTAAGCTGCATTGTTTTCTCATTCAATATCCAGTTCAATATAATGCATGCTATCATTCTGCATATTTTTAAAAGCTAAAACAGAAAAAAACATATTTCCTGATAGGTGAATAATTTTTTTAAATTACTTGTAATTTTTTTAAATTACTTGTGATTGGATATATATATATATATATATATATATATATATATCCAATCTCAGTAAGATGTAATTAACCATCAACCAAATGAGCAACTAAAAAAATTTTAAATATATTTAGTATAATAAAATAGCTACTTCTGTACATTGCTGGTAGGTAGACTGTCAAAATACTCACGGTTGTCGACTCAGCACTCTTAGCCTACTGGCCAAGAGACTGACATAAATAATCAAAGGTGCACATAAAGATTCACTTATAAGAATGAAAATTGTAGCTACTATGTGAATTGTTAATAATGGTTATCTCTTTATGGTAGGATTACAGATGATTGGCTAATTCTTCAGTGTATTCAAGATTTTCTAGGATAAGCATATACTACTTCTGTATTTTTAAAAAGTTATTGTTAATTACCTGGTTTCAAGCTTGAATTCTGAAAGCTTAGCTCTGAGTTCTTCCTTACTCATTCTATTAATGCATCCATTCGTAATAGCAATCTCTTTGTAAACTGGGTCACTGAAATCACTTGCACTGGAGGTAATGAACTTAGATCCTTTGGTTTCTTGGCCATCAAATCTACATTGTTGCTTTTTCTACCAAAAAAAATATATATACATATAGATAAGCTTATAATTAATACAAACATCTTAAAGATTCAAACTCCTGAGGCCTATTCATTACTACATGTTCAACGAAAAGTGCATAGAAAGAAGACATGTTTCCAATACAATTTACCCTGCTCTCTTCTGAGTCATGAGATTTCTTAAAGGAAATGAAGCTAAATAAAAATAGCACCGGTGCTGGGAGCACTTCACTACAGAGCCCCAGCTGACCATTTACTAGCAGCATGACCTTGAATAGTTACTTACTAGCCTCTGATCTTCAGTTTCCTTATCTATAAAATAAAGAATAATAACTATTCCAAGTCGCATTTGGTATTTGGTAATGGTAAACAGTATTTAAACAAGGTTATTATAAGGATTAAATGAGATTATGTGTATTGGACTCCCAACACCATGCCACCTACCAAACCACCATGGCTATTAATGGGAACTTTATTACCATCATAGACTACAGAACAGACCTTTTCACAAACATTCTAAAATTTCTAAACAAACCAATTTTTTTTTTTTAATTTTTTTTTCAATGTTTATTATTTTTGACAGAGAGAGACAGAGCATGAACGGGGGAGGGGCAGAGAGAGAGGGAGACACAGAATCGGAAACAGGCTCCAGGCTCTGAGCCATCAGCCCAGAGCCTGACGCGGGGCTCGAACTCACGGACCGCGAAATCGTGACCTGGCTGAAGTCGGACGCTTAACCGACTGCGCCACCCAGGCGCCCCTAAACAAACCAATTTTTAAAAGAACTTTTACACATTGTGCATGTATAAGTCAGTGACATCCTCAGAATTTTTAACCTCATTTCATTTCACTAAGTTAACAGAATTGACCAATATAAAAACAAAAGGGACTATACAGAAACCTAGTTCATAATCTCTTAGAACCCCAAGCAAAGAAGGAAATGTATTCAGCTTCAAAACACACAATTTCCCAAACCCACATGTATACCAATTATTCAGGAGAACTACAGTTAGTGTATCATAAATCTTTCCTCTCCTTAAGTCAAACTCTGTTAAGAAAAAACTGAACTCAATTGTAATCACTCCACAGGTAGTCCAAAGTTATTAATATGCCTAGTTTCAAAGTTCCATTTATAAGTTAACAATTTTCCACATGCAATGTTACAAATATTAGGTATGCTCCAGAATTTTCAAGAAGACTTTGGTACTGGGGTGCCTGAATGGCTCAGTCAGTTGAGCATCTGAGTTCAACTCAGGTCATGATCTCATGGTTCGTGGGTTCAAGCCCTGCGGTGGTTTCCCCCCACTCCTGTCCCACCCCGCACTCTCTCTCTCAAAAAATGAATAAACATTAAAAAAAAAAAGAAAACTCAGTAACAAGAAATAAACTTAATTAAAAAAAAAACTTTGGTACTTAGCATTAATCCATATTAGTCTGTTAATTTAGTCATAATTTACTACATTGTCCCCATAAGAACTAATTACAGATTAAGAGGGGATAACCATGGACAGGCCAAATTCCCTGACTTAGCACTAATCCTAAACGTTCAGGGACTATTTCTCGCTCAAAGCTCTCAAATGTGTGTTTAATACAACACACATTTACTAGAAATGTAATGCTAGGTACTGTGCTAGAGCACTCAAGAATTATTCCTATGTCTTCAGAGGAAGAGATCAGAAATCCCAATGTGTAAATTGTCCATATACTGAAGAATAACTATATTGAAATTCCTTGTTGACAAATAGTTAAAAAACTTTACTAAAGCTATGGAAGTAGTTTTCAATAATACATTAAATTTACAATACCTGGCTACTTTATTGCTAGAATTTAATCAGGATAATTTATCCTTTGTCTTTAAACTTACGGTGAATTTTAAACTTCATCTTCAGTCGGGTTAAAATTTAGGTCAACAATGAGTAACAGTTTGTCTACCAAAACAGATGGCTCAGTCAATTTAAGCAAATTTATTCTTTGGTTAAGTCCTCTCTCTGATTCACCTTGCTTAATTCTTATCTAAAACTGCAGCTACAAAAATTACCCAAAATAACACTAAGGTCTCTTAAATCTGCTATAAATCATGATTTCTGTAAAGGAAGATCTGCTTCCTCTCCCAGGTCCAACTCTAGCTCTTTCAATGAAGCTCAGGGCACGTGAAGGTCTGGTTCTCAGTGATCAGTGTCTGCTCCCAAATTTAAGGTCTACACTAATGGTTTCTGAAGAAGGTTGCTCAAGTCAACCCACTAAGGAGTAAAAAGAAAATATTAAAAACCCGCATGTACTATAAATCTAGTAAAATGCACAATTATTTTACTAAACAATAGATTGACAATGACATCCTCCCCAATGTCTATGTCCACCTGTCACAGGTCACATAAAGTACCAGACATATAATGAGAAAAGTGTGGGCAGATTCCATATTATGGAGAGGAATATTCATTTTCACAGTATTGTGACCTTTTGCAATTTTTCCATATTCAAATAAATGACTGTACAATTTATATGATCTCAAAAAAGAGAACATATACAGTATGGGAAGTGACTATGAAAAACTTTTATACCAAAAAGAGGCTTACTATCTTGCCACGCTTTTAAACTTAAAGTTGAGTTACATATTTTCTTTTGCAAGACAGGTATTCCAAAATTGCTGTCATTTTCTGTGATGAGAAAGGGATTAATAGCTTGAAACTTAAAAGGTTTTCCTTTCAACACAACTTGTTATTTGAACATAAAAGAAAAGGTTTTAACAGTGAGATAAAAAGATAACTGCTTAGCAAAAGAAACTTTTCTCTGTAGCAAGAATATTTTGAAAATAGTTATTTTGGAAATGTTTTCATATATGATCACCAAAAAAACTGCGTTACCTACGAAACAAACAGCCTCCGCAACTACATGCTTAAAAAAAACAAAAAAACAAAACCTTAGAAGTATAATTTAGCCTGATTAAAATTCTTCCAAAAGAAGAGTTCTGATTAAAGGTGTACTTACTTGGTTAAAAATGTGAAAATGTAATACCTATCAGTTTACAAAACAACTGACATTAGGAATAATGAAAATGGATTTAGCAATGTTCCCACAAAATACTTTACTTGCCTGAGATAGGAAAACAAAACTGTTAATAGTATCCAACAATACGGGGCACCTGGGTGGCTCAGTCGGTTTAAGGTGGCCAACTTCCACTCAGACCATGATCTCGCAGTTCGTGAGTTCGAGCCCCGCATGGGGGGGGGCTCTGTGCTGACAGTTTCAGAGCCTGGAGCCTGCTTCGGATTCCGTGTCTCCCTCTCTCTCTTCTCCTCCCCACTCACGCTCTGTCTCTCTCTCTCTCTCTCAAAAATAAATAAACATTAAAAAAAATAGTATCCAACAATAAGTTTTTAACAACTATGAGTCACTAAAACCAATTTGGAACACAGACCTAAGTCTTATGTTGCTGTATCTCAAAGTTTGAAGACTTTCAAAATATACTGAAGTACATCCAATTATTTTTTAAGCCAACTTACATGACGATGTTATTGACAGCATCTCAGCCTGAAGAGGGAGGTGGGTGGAAAAGAGGTTCGTTAGAGAGAGGCAGCATCCAAGGCCCTTCGGAATGTGTATCTTTTTTTTTTTTTTTAACTTTTTTTTTTCAACGTTTATTTATTTTTGGGACAGAGAGAGACAGAGCATGAACGGGGGAGGGGCAGAGAGAGAGGGAGACACAGAATCGGAAACAGGCTCCAGGCTCTGAGCCATCAGCCCAGAGCCCGACGCGGGGCTCAAACTCCCGGACCGCGAGATCGTGACCTGGCTGAGTCGGATGCTTAACCGACTGCGCCACCCAGGCGCCCCTTGGAATGTGTATCTTAAGGAGAATGGGACAGCTATGCAAAAAACCCAAAAGAAGGTCGTGCAGAACAAAGGGAGCATCAGAGATCCTTAAGAAGAAAGACTATCCACCATAAAAGAACCCATGAAGCTAAGGGCTGTGACAGCAAAAGGGAAGAAGTCAGCACGGAGGCAGGAGCCAGGTCCTGCCGGGCAGCCAACTGAAGACCTAAGATGGGGAAAAACACATCAGATTCATCACTGAAAGATCATTCTAGCTGCTATTCGGAGAACTGGCTGTTGATGGAAGAGTTAAGAGCAAGGAAGCCTCGTGCAAGTACCCACTCTATGAAGTGCTCAACATACGTTACTCAAATGAAATGGGCCAACTTCAGCATTAGGATTATTACAATCTGCAGCGCTAGTCACCAATAATGTATACCTGCCAAATGAGATGAACAAGGAAGTTTTGAGGCCGTCTTTACAGTTCTGCTCCGTACGGGGTTCTACCAATGAGTTGTCAAAATCACTAAGAAAAGGGGTCGTGTAGAATATCTATATGAAATAGTAGCAAATGGGCAAAAAGCTCCGATAATAGGCGCAATCACCCTCCGTTAAGGCTGGGGGGCGGGGGACGGGTAATGGACTTCGGGTCCTAGAAATGACACGCCTAGAGCGTATGGTGCGAGTTTTTAAAAACATAACCTACCTAAAAGGGCTAGACAGAATGACTACAGCAACAGCGTGCCCTGAGTATTTAGAGCAGAATTCCCCCCAGAACTTCTAAAACCACAGTTCACACACTTCTCGTCTTGACTATTTCCTCACATCACATTGCCAGAGGATAATTCGGGCGACAGGGGGCTTGGAGACAACCAACCCGAGGAAAGGCGCCGGGGATGGGAACAGGGGGAGCGGCCGGGGCTGGGAGTCGAAAGGCTGACGTTTCTGCGGAACAGCCTAGAAGGCAGGGGCGCGGGAGTCCGGAAGGGCCGGGGCACCGACGAACGGGCGCGGCGGACTCACCTCAGGATTCGGGTTCCGCGGCTCCTCCCCACATTCGGACCGGGGGCGACTCCAGCCGCGCGGGAGCCACGGCCTCGTTGCCAGGCTGTTTGCTCCGCTCATGCTCCATGCCGGCTGTCACGTAAGGAGAGAGCTGCCGGAGCCCGACACTCGCTCACTCTCACTCGGCCAAGCCCGAAAGCCTCGCCTTTCTCCGTTGAAAAATTACCGGGCTCGCGTTCCCGCGGCGGCGGCCACACAAACTCGAGCGGACACCTCCCACTTCCGGGAGCGTGTGGCGTCCACACGCCGCGCAGGGCGCAGTGAGCGGGCGCGCGCGGAACGCTAGAGCATCTGCCGATGGGGGAGGGAGGAGGAAGGCGAGCGAGGCGCGCGCGGGAGGCTACGAGTTAAACGTCGCTGCGCGGCGAGGTGTCCCGCTGCCGTTACACCAGTCTACAGCAGTCACTAAAGAATACCGCCGGGATGCAAGATCCCATCACCGTATTCCTGAGAAGAAAAACGAGGGGTACCAGGGGGAGCGGTGAACTTCCACCGTGGCAAATAACATTTGTAAAAACAATTTCCGTTTTCCGTGAGGAGTGTAAAACGTCTGCTTCTGGACCAGAGAAAATGGGTCTGGACTTACTAAAAGACTGAAGGAAATATATAAACAACTGTTTTCAGACATTGGGCAATAGGAAATTCTGGACCGTTGTGCCTGAGAGAAGAGAAACAAGATCGACCCTATATCACCCTGGCTTTCTGCCTAAAGACAGTTTTCAAGTTGAGGCGCAGGGAAGGGGAACTCAAAAAAAGACCTAAGATCTCACTGAGAAGACAGGTCTTATTGAGTTGAAAAGACAGGGATCGGAGTTAAGGGGATTTGGGGAGGCCAAGCTGGTTGGAATTGATGAGGAGTTCCTGGAGAAAGAGCTTCGGAATCCACATGGCATACCCTTGAATCTTTAGCTGAATAAAAATCAGCGGGTATGTGGTGTGAACCTCCACAAGGCCCACAAAGAGTAATTATGGGGAACAGTTAAGGCAGACAATTCTCAGAGTTCACACTGGAAGAAGACTCGTTTGAGTTCCCCACTGCCGTTGACTACATGGAATATGCTCCTGAGACCCAGAGGTGTCATGTCTTAGTTGTGAGGTCAACTCCTGAGACCCTGGGGTCTAGAGAAAAAGCTATTGTCGATTCTTCAAAAGCTTAAAACCCTGAAAGGATCAAACTTGCTCAGCAACTAACCTGACTGCCTGCCAGAACAAAGGCTAATTTCTCTCTAAAAGACTACAACGCAACTCAGGACTCAACAACATTAGGTTGAAAATATCAGGCATCTACCAGTTAAAAATTAATAGACCTGCCAAGTAATTAGGAGAATATATGAGACAGGCAATAGAACATATCCAGAAAGGATACAAATGGTGGCATTGACAAAGACTTCAAACATCTATATAAATGTACTCAATATGTTCAGTGATTTAAAGGAAAAAGATGATGGGAGGAGAAATGAGGCTTTTTAAAAAGAAACAAATAGAATTTCTGGTGAGGCTTTTTAAAAAGAAGCAAATAGAATTTCTGGAGATGAAAAATATGTGAAATTAAAAAAAAAAAACTCTGGGCAGGGGGCACCTGGGTCAGTCAAGTGTCCTTGACTCTTGATTTCGGCTCAGGTCACGATCTCACATTTCGTGGGTTCAAGCCCTGTGTCAGGCTCTGTGCCGAGAGCGTGGAGCCTGCTTGGGATTTTCTCCCTCTCTCTCTGTCCCTCTCCCACTTGCACGAGCATGGCGCCCTCTCCTCTCCCTCAAAAATAAATAAATGAAAATCTCTAGAGAGGGTGGATACCACATTTGGAACTGTAGAAAAAAGAAGTAACATACCAGTGGTAGCAATCCAAAATGACACGCTCAGAGAAAATAGGAAAAAAAAAAATTTCCAGAGCCTCCTGTGACCTATGGGACAATATAAAGAGGCTATATATGCATTTAGGAGAAGACTTCCACTGCCTCCATTTGACCTTCAAACTTTCTAAGTTCTTTCAGTTTACTTTTAACTTAGGCAGAAAACACTGAGGGCAGAGTATTCCCAGATGGGACCTGAAACTACCCCCTCAAGGAATAAGGACCGCCCTGAGCCAGCAAGACCCCACCACCCATGATTGACCTCCAGACAAAAATCAATTTGACCTTCACTGCCCACCTGGATATACTCACTGACCTGTGTCTCACATGTTCTATATATAAACCCTATAGGTATTTTCAGCACTTTGGAGACAGTCTTTGAGATGCTAGTCCACAGTCTTCCTGGTGTCGGTCTCACTGAAACAATTTCTCTCATGTTTCACCACCACTAGTTTTCTCTGCCTTTGGATTTTTGTCAGCTTAAAAGTAGCTAGAGAAAAAAAGGCACAGAGCACAGTAAGAATTTTTATGGCCTTCTCATTAGAAACTCCGCAAGCCAAAAGAAATGAAATGATAACTTTAAAGTACAAAAACAAAACCAACTGTCAGCTTGGAATTCTATACTCAGCAGGGCGAAACAAAGACTTTCCAGATAAACAGCCCAGGAAAACCACATCCTGAAGTAGAGTCATCCTAGCTGACCTGCAGACCTGTGAGGAAGAAAAATAATTGCTATTTAGTAAGCCACTGGGGTGGTTTTATGATAGGAAAAGATAGGCTTCAGTCGGCAGAGGCTAGGTTCTGAGGTCCCTGGGTGGGGAAAAACATTTATTTTTTGGAACAATGCCGGGAGTGTCTAACTGCAGCAAACCCCCTCAGGCATGAGGTTCCTCTAAGAATGTAACAGACGCCACCTACTCTCCCTCAGATTTCCCTCAGGAATTCGACAAAAGACATAACTAAAAATAAGTAGTAGGGGCCCCTGGGTGGCTCAGTCCATTGGGCTTCCAACTTCAGCTCAGGTCGTGATTCTTATGGTTCCTGAGTTTGAGCCCCGCGTCGGGCTCTGTGCTGACAGCTCAGGGCCTGGAACGTGCTTTGGATTCTGTGTCTCCCTCTGCCCCTCACCCGCTAATGATCTCTCAAAAAAAAAAAAAAAGAATATTAAAAAAATAATAAAAAAATAAAAAGAAGTAGTAGCCTATAAATGTATGACCCACAAGAAATGATATGGCCATAGACCACCCCTCATACAATAGTAACGAGCCAATTTAGAATGGACAACCCAGCACCTAGAGTTATCAAGCCAGTAGGGTAGGATCTGAGAAGGAACTAAGGGTAAGGGGAAGGCCGGGCGGGGGGGCATCCAGAACCTTATAAAACAAGGACCCTTGCCTATAGTCCGTGGACATTCACTTTCGAATGTCCCCTCTCTGTAAAGAGAGTTTTCATACTGTTCTTACTTTCTGAGCTTGTACTCTAATCAACTTTTGCCTGCTGCTCATTCTGTGTCTCTTCATTCTTCGAAGCAGTGAAGACATATAATTCCTTACTGGAGAAAGGGGACATAACTGGAAATCTCCTACAGATCTGTTACTTCTGCTATCACCCGCTTCCTCCTTAGTGGACTGTATGTTTTCCCTCATAACTACAGATTTTACCTTTGTGTTTATAAGGTTTATAGGCTCAGAAATTAAAAGGATTTCTAAGATACGACGGAACTGATAATCTCTGTTTTCCAGATTTATTCATTTTCTCCTTAGATTATGACTTCGAGTCCTGACAACACAACTGCAGAGAAAATTGATGAGAATCCTAATCTCATCTCCCTGTCACCTAGAAGATGCTGTTTCTCTCAAAGAAGAAAAAAAGGACCCAGTGAACACTATCAGGATCCACATTACATGAACATTAGTAAGCACTAGTTACAAACTGTTGCACTTGAACTTTTTGATCTAGGGTGGTCACTGTTAAGAAAGATTCACTATCAAGGAGTGGTAATTTATCTACACTGCAATGACGGGCTTACACTTAGTATGTTGCCTGTATCTATGGGAATAAGATACCAAAACATTCTTTCATTCATAACTATTTATTGAGAAACTTTTATGTTGTCAGGAATAAGCATTGAACAAAAATAACAAAAACCCTTTGCCCTGGTGGAGTTTATATTGGAAAAGGTGCAATTAGACAATAAACAAAAGATGGTGGGGTCGGGTGGCTTAGTCGGTAAAATGTCCACTTCTGCTCAGGTCATGATCTCACAGTTCATAGATTCAAGCCCCACATTGGGCTCTGTGCTGACAGATTGGAGCCTGGAGCCTGCTTCAGATGCTGGGTCTCCCTCTCTCTCTCTCTGCCCCTCCCCTGTTCATGCTCTGTCTCTCTCAAAAAAAATGAATAAACATTTTAAAAAAAGACATTGAAAGAAATGAATAATATGTTCACACTGTGGAGAAAAACTAAGCGGGTAAGGGGAATGGGGCGTGCCTCTGGGTGAGGGTTTGAAATCGAGTGGTTATAGGAGGTCTCTCTGATTATGTGCTATTGAGCAAAGACCTGAAGGAGGTAGGGAGTGAACTGTGAGGATATTGGGTAAGAGAATTTCAGGCAGAGCAAGCACAAATAAAAAGGCCCTGAGCTGAGAATGTGCCTGGACTATTCAGGAAATACCAGTGTCCTTTGATTATATGATATCTGCGTGTAGGAGACACAAATGTTTTTCAATGTTGACTTTGTTGTTACTTTTCACATACCAGTAAGGGAGAAATGTCAATGATCTAGAGCCTTCTGCCTAAGAAATATGTGCCCTGTTGGGACAGCTAAAGAAGAAAGCCTCCCTGAACATTTAAGATATGCACAAGCCTAAAAGAGTTTTAGAATTGGTATTCTCTTGGTTAACCCCAATAAAAATATACCCGCCATTTCATTTGTGTACAGTGTCCCTGGATTAGCCCACTGTCAGCGATAGATCTGTGTATAGGTATTATTAGATACTGGAAATTTGTAGATTTTCCTAGGCTGAACTACATACATGAGGTTTGCGGAACTGAATTTGTTTCTAAGTCATTTGCCCATTGCCTCCTGGTGCCACAAGTTGTATGTTTTGTTCTGTATGTTTATCTTTGTATCCGAGCACGCTGCTCTGTTCCATTGGTCTGTGGGGGCTGTTCTCATACCTTTTCCGCGCTGGTTTTTGTTGCTTGGCTCTGCAACATGTCTGCAGCGCAGTCGGTTAAGCGTCCGACTTCAGCCAGGTCACGATCTCGCGGTCCGTGAGTTCGAGCCCCGCGTCAGGCTCTGGGCTGATGGCTCAGAGCCTGGAGCCTGTGTTTCCGATTCTGTGTCTCCCTCACTCTGTGGCCCTCCCCCGTTCATGCTCTGTCTCTCTCTGTCCCAAAAAAAAATAAAATAAACGTTGAAAAAAAAACAATATTTTCTAAAAACACCTCCTCCTCGGGGCGCCTGGGTGGCGCAGTCGGTTAAGCGTCCGACTTCAGCCAGGTCACGATCTCGCGGTCCCGTGAGTTCGAGCCCCGCGTCAGGCTCTGGGCTGATGGCTCGGAGCCTGGAGCTGTTTCCCGATTCTGTGTCTCCCTCTCTCTCTGCCCTCCCCCGTTCATGCTCTGTCTCTCTCTGTCCCAAAAATAAATTAAAAAAAAAAACGTTGAAAAAAAAAAAAATTAAAAAATAAATAAATAATAAAAACACCTCCTCCTCTTTACAGTTCTTTTTCAAGACTGACTTAGCTATTTATGCATTTTTGGTCTTTCACATACATTTTGGGACAAATTTATTAGACCTCAAAATCCAACAAAAATCTTTGATTAGAATTGAATTACCAGATTAATTTGAAGAGAATGGAACATATTATATTAAGTCATCCTATTCAAAAATATAACTATTCAGATAATTTTATATGTCTTTAAAATTTTATGATTTTGTCCGTAAAAGTCTTGTACATTGTTGGTTAAATTGATTCCTAGCTATATTATGACTTTTGTTGCTGTTATAAATGGTATAATATTTTTAAGTTTAGATTGGTTATTTGGGGTGAAAAAAATACTATTGATTTTTATAATTCCTAAACTTGCTTATGAACTTTAATATTTTTTTATTCTGTTGGGGTTTTTCTAAGTTGAATGACTATTTTCTACAAATAAGTTTTAGTTTTACCCTTCCTACCCTTAGACCACTTTTACCTTTTTCTTCTTATTGCATTGGCCAGGAACCTTGAAAATTTCTTAATTGTAATGGTACTGATGAGGGAGCATAAAGCAAGCTGACAGCCCACAACCACAACCCCCCCCCCCCAACCCTGCCCCGGTGGGATATGTGTGAGCTTCTTTTTGCCCAAGGACAAAAGAAAGGGAAAGAAAACAAACGGTTAAACAAATTACAAGAAAATTAGTAAATTTACAAGAAAAGGACAATCTTATCAATAGCGTAATCTCCAGGAACTCCCTACTGTCTTAATGTCAATGCTTTGCTAGAGGGAAAAACAACCCTAGCTTGACAACAGCTAGGCCTCCAGGATCCTGGGAGTCTCTTTAGCATGTGGAAATCCCTTTAGGAAACTTCCTCTTGACTTTACCTCCCCAACTGCATAGCATATAACCAGTCACTCTTCACAGCCCTCCCGCCCCCCTCCCGCCGTGCAGCTCATTCTGCCTATGGGTCCTGTCCCTGTGCTTTAATAAAAATCACCTTTTTGCACCAAAGACTTCTTCAAGGATTCTTTCTTGGCCAACATCTCTGAACCTCCATCACTCCAAAACCCCATCGCTTACTTCTACATTTTCTATATCTTTATTGTTGCTGCCACCTTCTGGGAAAAGATCTGATTTACAATCTCTAAACTTGTCCTCCAGCTGTATCCGCCCAGCCATTTTTATCTATTTATTGGTCTTTTCCCTCCAGCTATTTTATTTAGTCAAGAATAACACAGGGACCTTCAGTAAATTTGCTTCAGGAATTTAGTCACCCGAGGAAGGCCAGTCATTAAAACTATTGTTAAGAAAACAAAGACAAAAACTGAACTTAAAAGACAGAGCAGAGAGGAAAAAGCCCAGACATTCTGGAGTGACCGTTGTACACAATATTTGGGGTATGTGGTTAGCCAGCAGGTTGAATGAGACAATGGGGGGGGGGATCAAAGAAAACAACTTCAGTGGCTTGTGGACTTTTGGAAAACCTTGAGAACTTAAGTAGGGAGCCTGTACCATGCTGTCATGCCTGCCAGTGTCTTCATGGCACCTTGTCAAGGCCAGATCTGCACCATGTCCCTCATCAGAATTTCTCCTTTTTCAAAACTCACATTCCCACTTTGAAATTATTTCTTATTCTTGTTCATATTGCTAATATCTTCCTGTAACTCCTTACGTATATTCATCGTGCATAGTTTACTTTTTGGGGTCATCTGTTCTAATAATTTTGATTCAGTTGGTATGTGTGATTCAACCTGTTGTGCATTTTATGATCTCTTTGTCCCACTTCAGGTGCCAGGTTATTTTGGCTTGTGAGCTCATGTGCCCCGCGGGAGCGTCTGGTAATATGAATTGGGGAGGAGGCATGTGTGACCCTCCAGATGGATTTAAGAAGGAAGTTACTGAGCCCCAATCACTGCAAAATGAATGCTAATCACTCCCATTTATTGACACTCCACCAGGTAACTACTCTAAGAGTTCGGCCTTTAATCTGTTGGGAAGAAGTATCTTTGACAAACCGACTCCCTAGTTCATACTCCATCAGCTCTGGATTTGGGGTGCAAGGAAAGGGTGAAGAAGCGAATGTCTGAAGCGAGCTGGACAGCCTGTTTTTCTTTTCATCAACTCCGCTCCCCTGCCACTCGCCCTAATGCTTCTACCCTGATGTAAGACATGGGAAGGCTTAGGAGGTTGCTGCTGGTGTCCTCTAAGCCTTCTCATGGCCGCTCCCAGCTGCCCACGACCCCGGGTTGAGCCTGCCCCAACCCACCCCCAAATAACACACGTACCTCCCACACCATTTCAAAAGTAACTTCAGACTCCCAAGGGGTTTCTCCTTTTGTTTGTAGTGGTGGTTGTTCATTTCTCAAATCCATGCTCTTTTCCCAATTCTAGAATTTCTCTAGGGTTCATGGGAAAGAAAGGAAGCTAATGAGTTCTGAAGCTATTCATTGTTTCTATAATAGTAAGATATATGGTGTATTCATTTCCTAGGGCTATCATAACAAAGTATCCCTGACTGGGCGGCTTAAATAGAATTTATTTTTTTATAATTCTGAAGGCTAGAAGTCCAAGATCAAGGTGTGTGCAAGGTTGGTCTTCCGAGGCCTCTCTCCTTGGCTTATAGCTGCCATCTTCTCCCTATGTCTTCTCATGGTCTTTCCTCTGTCTGTGTCCACATTTCTTCTTCTTATAAGGACACCAAATATGTAGGACAAGGGCCCAGCCTAATAAGTTTCTTTTAACATAATTACCTTTGTAAAGACCTCTGTCTTCTAATACAGTTACATTTTGAAATACAGCAGTTAGGACCTCAACACATGAATTTGGAGGGTACACAACTCAGCCCCTAATATATGGCATTTACATTCTATTTTGGAGCTATCATTTCCCATTTGATTTAGCTTGTTTCTCATGTTTTGACTTTCTCTCTCACCACCTCAGGTTCTCTGGTCATTATATTAAGTCTCTTGCCAATATCTTAAATTGGTTTCCCTAACAAAACCCCCACGATGGTAACTCTGGCTACCTTCTCCATGCGTGCTCTGAGTTCTGGGAGATGCCTTAGAGGTCATACAACAGGTAGATCAGTACTATGGTAAATTAATGACCACCAAGTCTTGTGGGCACTAATCCTCCCTGGCACCCCTACCACGTTTCTCTCCCTATCTTGCCTTTCCTGTCCACGACTCCTACTGCGAACCTCTGCTCTCACCTCCAACCTCCAATCTACTTTCTGCTTATGTTCACCTCCTGCTTCACAAAGGAAATAGTAACCTTCTAAAGAAAACCATTTTAGCTTTCCACCCCCAAATCTTCACCTATGCATACCTGATCTTGTTGTTGTTTAAAATGTTGGTATTTTGGGGTCACCTGAGTGCCTCAGTAGATTAGCGTCTGACTTTGGCTCAGGTCATGATCTCACGGTTCGTGAGTTCGAGCCCCACGTCAGGCTCTGTGCTGACAGCTGGGAACCTGGAGTCTCCTTCCCTCTCTGCCCCTCCCCTGCTCACAATCTGTCTCTCTCATCCCTCTCTCTCTCTCAAAAATAAATAAAACATTTTTAAAAAACTTAAAAAAAATAAAATTTTGATATTTGTTCATCATAGATCTTTTGCATTATTTTTTATTATTATACAAATAATGTTTATCTAATTACTGAGTTTTTGGTGCTTCCTTAAATTTTGTGAGTGAGTGCCTCATTTACTTCACCCTAGTCCCGCCCCGGATCCATCCATCCATTCTTCCTTCCCTCCTTCAATTTTGAGTGAATACCACCACAGGTTTTCTGAATTCCCCTCCACTCCTACCTTCTCAGGAAGCTTGAATTTTGTACTATCCATTCTCTCTCCTGTATTTTCCATGTTTTCCTTGCAGGTGGACCTTTCCCTTCTGTACTTAAATGGGCTCAACTCAAAATTTTCCAACTTAAAAAAAGCAAACAAACATTTTCCTCAACCTCAGAACCCCTACAGCTGCTGTCTTCTCTCTCTGTTTTCCCCTTTGGAGCTAAACTTCTTGGAAGAAATGTCTCTCTTTCCACACCGTCCACTCACTATACAATCTGCATTAGTTTGGATTCCACCCTTACAGTCCAGGGCCTTTACTTCTCCATTGAGCTCACCAGTTAACTCCATGTGGTTAACTTTAAACCCAGTAAGCTCCTTTCAGAGCTCATCCTACATGACCTTTTAAACAGCATCTGGCGTTGTTGGCCATTATTTATTACTGAAACACTTTCTTACTTTGTCTGTATGACAACACGTTTGCCTGGCTTCCTTCCTTTCTCTCTGTCCATTCCTTCTTAATCTCGGTGGCAGTCCCCCCTCTTGTACTCAGTTGTTTAAAGCAGGAGTTCCTGTCATGGCTGGATCCTAGACCCTCTTCTTTTCTCTTATTCCTCTCTCAGTGTAGACTCTCACCCTAGGTGTTCTTATCCATTCCTCTAGCTTTATTTACCATCCATTTGCCAATGATTCCCAACTTACATTTCTACCCAAGGTCTTAATTCTGAGCACCAAATCCACATAACTAATTGCTTATTCACAAACACCTCAAACATTTCCAAAAGTGAACTCATCATCTTCCCACCAAAACCTACCACTTGTCTGTGGTTTCTTTTCTCAGTAAATGGTTCTACCATCCACACAGTTGATGAGACCAGGAACATGGGATTCACTTTTGATTTTTCCTCTTCTTCACCTTCCTTAATCAATATGGCTGCAAAGCTCAGAATGACCTGGGTTGTTCTTATCTCTCCAGGTTTAGCATGAAATACCTTCTGTGTCTTTCCATACTTCTTTCAGTACCTCAGCATTCTATGCTGGTTCTCATCTCAGGCATTTTCCAGCTAATTTCTCTCATTCTTCAGATTAGAATTTAAATTTCACTTCTCCAGAATGTTTCCCTCAGGTTCCCAGATTTGTTCGTTTCTGCCCTCTATGAGATCTGTTTCCTTCCTTGGCATGTTTATTAGAATAAAGATTTGACCGTGTAAGGAAAAGACCTTACGTAGCAGTAGCTTAAATGGTATGGGATTTTATTTCTCTCAGAAGTCTTCGTTGGGATCTGTGGTGCAATATGTCAAGGCCCAGAGTCATTTTACCGAGTTGCTCCACAGTTCAGAGTATGTTGACCTCATCCCCCTGTTACAGGCAACTTGGCATTCCGTGTGCATCCCAGCTGGAGGAAAAGGGGGCATTGAAAGGGAGAATGTGCGTTTCCTGTTAAAGTCACACCTGTAAGTCCTGCATACGACTTATGCTTAGATCCCATCTGTTGACACTTAGGTCACATCACCTCACGCTAGTCACAGAATAGACCGGTGAAAATATTGTCTTGGGTTCTGTGAAGAGTTAGCCACGGAGAGTCGGAAGTACATTGTTGAAAGAGGGCAGATCAAATATTCGGTCGACTGGCAGTCTCTGCCACAATCCCGGTGAGCGCACATATCCACACCCACCTTTCTTCCTGCGCACGAAGCGCACTCATCTTTTCTCCAGTGGAGACCACGCCCCCCCGCCCCCAGATCCCATTCAGAGCCAGGGCCTCCAGCTTAACCCTTAGTGTCTCTGGCTGATGTGCAGTTCCTTCCATCAGGCTCGGACAGGGCTCTTGCTCTTGCTCCCACCACTTAAAACCCAAAAGATAAGTTATGTGCTCTGACCATACCCGACATAAATAGTGGGGGTAAGACCGGGATAACTGGAATAAGAACGCTTCTTTGGGGAAAAAAGAAGAACGGAAAACATAGACAGTCACTGGGCCATGCAAATGACCAATACTGGCTGAACAAGGAACTCAAGAGACTCTGGGCCCAGATTGGTTAAACTCGTGGCAAACACTGCTTCCGCTCTTAGGGGGATTGGGAAGATTTATCTCTCTCATCTTTACCTTCTGTGGCTCCCATCTGATAATATCCATTTTCCTTATATTTGTTTAACAGAACGCCTTGGCTGTGTAAAACACTTGAAAGTTTAAATTATCTGATTCAGGGGCATCTGGGTGGCTCAGTTGGTTAAGCATCCCACTCTTGATTTGGCTAATGTCATACTCTCACCGTTGGTGAGATCGAGCCCTGTGTTGGGTTCTATGCTGACAGCACGGAGCCTGCTTGGGATTCTCTCTCTCGTCTCTCTGTGCTCGTCCCCTGCTGCATACACACATTCTCTCTCTAACTCTCTCTCAAAATAAATAAACATTAAAAACTTTTTTAATTTAAATAATTTTATTCAGTTTAGATATATATGCATGCATATATATGGTACATCATATATAAAGTAAATTACACTTTACCTATAAATTACTTATATAATATATATTCTTACATATAGTTATAAAACTTATTGGGTGACTTATAATTACTTTATATATTTTATTAACTACATATAATTTATATATACATATATTTTACATTTATAGATATGCATGTACAAACGTATATACATATATAATTTGTACCTTAATTCCCTGTTCCCTCCTCTTCTCGCATAGTATCATGTAACTGCTTAGAAACATTTGTGTGGGGATGCCTGGGTGGCCGAGGGGGGTTCAAGTGTCCACTCTCATTTTGGTTTTGGTCATGATCTCACAGTTCCTGAGATAGAGCCCTGTGTTGGTATCCGTGTGCTAACACTGCGGAGGCGCCTTGGTATCCCTCTCTCCTTCTCTCTCTGCCCATCCCCCGCTCATGCTGTGCACATATGCGCGCGCGCGCTCTCTCTCTCTCTCAAAATGAATAAATAAACTTAAAAAAGAGACAGAGAAACATTTATGTGACCTGGAATAAGTCATGTCATGTCTCATTTTGAGCAAAACAAATAGGTCTTCTGCTCAACCTGCAGCGTAGACATGATGACCCAGTGACGGGAGGTATGTACAAATTTTGACCATTTTGTTAAATAGAATCACCCATGAAAGTTAATTTGCACATTTTTATATGTCTTTGTGTTACATAGGCATGCCTAAACCTGCATTTAAACATGTCAGACTTATTTTGAAATTGAGCAGAAGGAATCAATTTGGGTTTTTGGTATATAAAATAAAATAGATTTACTATGACAAAGAACTTCAGATATTTACTTACCATTTGAACTATAAATGATTCCTTTGAGGGTTATTGTAATTCAACTGAGTCAGATTAAGAATAGAAAATAATAGTAAACATTAGAAATAAATTGTATTCTAAAAACACATTATAATGTATATTTGTACTTTTGTTAAGCTTCCTAATATCCTTAGATTGGTAAGATTGATCCTCAGGAATTCATCAAACTATTTAGAAAATTATAGATTTTCGCTGATTACAAAAACCATGTGTGTTCAGTTTGGGAAATTAAGAAAATAGAGACATGCATCCCATTGAGATGGTAATAATAGCACCAAATATACTTCCCTTGATCCTGACCCCCAGGCTGCACAGAAGTTAGTTTCTTAAAATGCCACCAGAGGGCGATCAATCCAAAAATTACTCTATCCTATTATAAATAGGCTTTCATGCTGTGGAGATGCCAACAGGTGTTTAACTTCAGTTTGGGAAGACAGCAAAAAAGAAAGAAAGAAAGAAAAGGAATTGAAATGTCTTAGCTTGGTATAAAATGTATCTGAAAAGGTGTTTAATTTTTTTTTTAATTTTCATCACTACCTTTTCTGGAATTGATTATACATTTCTGATATAGCAAACATTTATTGAGTGCTCATGTTATGATAGGTGCAGTTGATAAAACTTGGTCTTCACGTTTTACTATTAATATTTTCTCTGGGGAAAGAGGGATACATAAACAAATGGATTAGTATCCAATTTGTTGTGTACCACACAAAATATTGAATGCAGCGAAGGACAGGATTAATTCTGCTAAAGGCAAATATGGGAGAAGAATGTTTCACAGAACTGAACCTTTGAAAATGAATAGACACACTGAATTTCCAGGTTAGAGGGGTGGATTGAACATGTGCATTTAATTTTCTTCCCTCTTGAACAAACATTAAAAATAGGAAGTGTTTTGTTTTCAGACCTAAACCCACAAGCATAATGCAAGCAGGAGATGAAACAATAGCAAAAAATTTTGGAAGCTGAAGAACCTGTGTAACATTGGTAAGGGATTTGACAGACCTGAGAAAACAAAATCCCAAGCTGTCAATGGGAAAGTTGAGAAACTAACTATATTTACAACGGCAAAATCTGCAAAGGGCACAGTTCCTAGGCTCTTAAAGTTAGGAATGACAAGTAGAGGACTGGAGGTCAAAGGGAGAGAAGACCTGGTATCAGGAGGACCAAGGTGAAAGCTATTTGAGAAGAAATTAGAGCACTAGACCCTCCTTTACCCTGGCACAAATCAATGATGGGGATTAAGAGATCACCCCTGTCCCAATCCCTTCCCCAGAATGGTCCCCAGAAGGCAGCAGCAGTTAGACCCCTACCCAGTAGGTGGAAACTTAGAAGATTCTTCCTTGGAGGAATCTGGCTATCCAAAAAGAAGTATTTAAAGATACTGACATCAAGGTTTTCCCCAAATGCCTCCCACCACCTCCCTATAGTGAAACTCACAGCTCACTCTTACTTCAAAAAAGTTTTTTTAATGTTTATTTTTGAGAGAGACAGAGACAGAGCGTGAGTGGGAGAGGGGAAGAGAGAGGGAGACACAGAATCTGAAACAGGCTCCAGGCTCTGAGCTGTCAGCACAGAGCCCGATGCGGGACTTGAACTCACGGACTGTGAGATCATGACCTGAGCTGAAGTTGGACTCCCAACCAACTGAGCCACCCAAGTGCCCTGTAGCTCATTCTTATTTTAAGTAGACCACCAAGATTACATCAGACCAGACATCTGATGAAAGTCTGTTATATAAAAGATAGAGACCAAAATAATAATAATAATAATAAACACAAGCAGAAGCAGTATCTTGGAGGAAACAAAGATTCAAGACTTAAAAGCAACAGTTATAATCAAATCCTCAAAGAGATAAGAAGGGATATTGCATCCATTAAAACAGAACCAAGGCTATGGAAAGAGACAATTTAGGAAAACAAAAAACTAAAAAGAACTCTTGGAAATTAAAAATACAGTAGCAGAAAACAAATACGTGTGCTGTTTCAATGTGGTAACCACTAGCCACTAGATTTAAACTCATAGTACTTTAATAAAATTAAAAATTTAACTCCTTATTTGCAATAGTTGCATTCTGATCATCAAAGCCACGTACAGCTAGTTGCTAAATATTGGACATCTCCAAGATAGAACATTTCCCATCACTGCAGAAAGTTCTGTCGATAGCACTTGAGAAGGTAAATTTGAGGAGTTCTCTGTAATATGGAAGAGAATGGGGCGCCCGGGTGACTCAGTCAGTTAAGCATCTGACTCTTGATTTCAGCTCAGGTCATGATCCCAGGGTCATGGGATTGAGCCCTGCATAGGGCTCCTTGCTGAGCATGGAAGCTACTTAAGATCCAATCTCTCTCTCTCTTTCTCTCTCCCTTTGCCCCTCTCCCCTGCTCATGTTCTCTCTCTCAAATAAAAAAAGTGAAAGAAAGAAAGAAAGAAACAAAGAAAGAAAAAGAAAAAAGAAAGAAAGAAAGGAAAAGGATGACAAAGTGAAAAGATGAAAAAATCAGAACCATCCAAGTGATAAAAAAAAAAAAAATGAATAATAGAAGTACCAGAAGGAAAGAAGAAAGTGGAGGAAAGAAATAATAAAAGAAAAAATTTAAGAAAAAGTTCTTGGGACTGAATGATATTAATTGCCAGGTCAAAGAGCCCAAAATGTGTTTAGCTCATAGAGTCACTCTGAGGCATATTCCTGTGAAATATTAGAATATTAGGGGTAAAAAGAAGATATTACACATTTCCAGACAGGAAAAAATTGTAGCACACCTAGTATTAGGAAACAGAAGGGCTGCTGACTTCTCACTACCAACAGTGGAAGCAAGAAAGCCCTGGAGTAATATCTTTCAAAATCTGCAAGAAAATTATGTGCAATGTGGAATTCCATACCTCATCAACTATTTATAGAGCATGAGAGTAGGACAAAGCTGTATTCAGACACACAAGATTTCTTATCTTCTGTGTCTCCTTTCCCTACTGAGGATGGCTCCACAAAATGTGAGAATAAGCCAAGAAAGAGGAAGATCTAGGATTCAGAAGACACGAGATCTAACACAGGACTGAGGCAAGGGGAGTCCCCAGGATGATGGAGCAGGAAGATTCCAGCATGGCAGTATGAGTACAGGTAAAGAGGATTGAAGGTAACTGGCGAGGTACTCACCAGACTATAGCCAAGATGCAGTGGAAGGAAATTATCTTATGTTGAAAAAATCTTGGTATTATAGTATATTGGCATTATACATTCTTAATAGTACCACAGGCCAAGATCAATGGTACATCTGGGTAAATTTTAAAACTAAACTAATAGGGGTACCCAGGTGGCTCAGTCTGTGAAGCGTCGGATTCTCAATCTCAGTTCATCTCACAGTCATGAGTTCAAGGCCCGTGTTGGGCTCCGTGCTGGACGTGAAGCCTACTTTAAAAAATAATAATAATAATAAAAAGAAAATGTTTAATAAATAAAATAAAATAAAATAAATATAAAAGATTATAGAAACATCCAGGCAGAAAAACACTAGAGCTATAAAAAAAGAATAGAAATGGGGTGCCTCAGTGGCTCAGTTGATTAAGTGTCCAACTTCAGGTCAGGCCATGACCTCAACTGCTAGTGAGCTCAAGCCCTGAGTCAGGTTCTGTGCTGACAGCCCAGAGCCAGGAGCCTCCTTCAGATTCTGTGTCTCCCTCTCCCTCTGCCCCTCCCTTGCTCTCTCTCTCTCTCTCTCTCTCTCAAAAATAAACATTAAAAAACAAACAACAACAACAACAAAAACAGAACAAAAATTAAGCTGTATTCAGATTTCTCTGAAATAATATATTCTACAAGTCAGTTAACAATATCTGCAGCATTTTGAGGGGAAAAGTTTATGCCCCAAGAATTTTTCGCTCAACAAGTTTCCTGTCATGTGTGATGTGAAGAGAAATTCTCAGATATAGAAGGGCCCATAAAATAAGAAAAATAAAAAAAAAACTTGAATAAGTACTCCATGCAATTGGAAAATAATTAGATTTAAAATGAACATTCATGATATAATTTTATTTATCATGAAGGCATTCCTTTGGTCATCATCAAAAGTATTAAACTCAACACCATAGAAACCATGTGACAAGATCTCTTAAATCTCAGTGTGCGTAAAATCACCCGAGAGCTTGGTAATAATGTAGATTTCTGGTCCTCATTTCATTTTTTTTTTACTTCAACATTATCTGGGCATCCTCAGAATCTTCATTTTCACTTAACACTTTAGAGATTCCAAGTACATATTAACACTGACCGTATGTTGTTGTGGAAATAAGATAGATGCTAAAACAGTTTTATTAATACTTTAATTGATTTATTATGAAATAATTCCAGTGTGTAGAAAGTTGCAAAATAGTTTTAAAGCATTCCCATATCCACTTCCACCCAGATTCCCCAGTTTACCTTCTTTGCTCCCGCATTCTCCACCCCTCCTCCCCCCACTTTAAATCTTTAGTCTGTGTTTGAACTAGTAAGTGCAAGTTTCTACGTGCATAAATGTGTACCCAAACAGGACACTCTCAGATATCTCCTTAAATTAGTGATTTCACTTCCATTGGATATATATACCCAGGAGTGAGATTGCTGGATTATATGGTAATTCTATTTTTAATTTGTTGAGGAGCCTCCATACTTTGTTACTGTTTTCCGTAATGACTGTACCAATTTACATGCATTTTGTTTACATCAGTATGGACTCGTGGCTTCCTATTTATTCAAGGGGTGTACTCCATGACTATCAGTGTTTATGTTCAAATTGACCCAGATTGCCCAAGGGAGACCTTTCATGCCAGTTCCTGTGTCCTTTTGGCATGTTTCCATTGTTTTTAAAGCATTTCCCACTTCCTGTGCAACAAAATGTTTCAAACACTCCATATATTTACCCACCTTGGCCCTGGCTTTGGAATCATTTCTCTAAGGAGTCCTGGTTCATCTTACTGAAGAATAATATTTGGAAACCATGTGCCCATTTCTACTGGGACACCATTGCAGATGAGCCCTGTCATGAACAGAGCTAGAAGATATACACATACTCTACATAACTATTTCTATATTTACCAGTCTTTATATAAACTATGAGTTCACATCATGCCATCAGTTTCAGCCGAGCACCTCAGAGTTTATCTCCCCTCTCATATTTGTAAACTCTTCTCCCACAGTAAAAGCCCAGTTCCCATTATTCTCAGTGTAGTCATTGGGTTATTCCTGTATCCCTCCCATGCTGTCTCGATTTCCATGAGCCCTATGGTCTCCTCACTCAGGTATCTTACTTAAGTTTAAATCTATGCAGAATCTATTACTTGTGCTTATTGACAAGAACAAGCTTCTCAAATAATCCATGGGAGACTTAACTGCTAAAAACTTAGCTGTCATTCAATCTCCTGAAAATGTGACTTGCAGTCACAAAATACGTGAGGAGCGCACTGTTAAGAAACATGGAATTGATTTTTCTGTTCCATAGATTATACTGATTGAATAAACTGGAATTTGCTTACGAAAGTAAATGAGCTCACCAGGCATATGTTAACTGACTGATTATATTCTTGTGTAGTAGGTTCTTCTATTAGTCAGAAAAACTTCAGGATCTCTGGGGCTTTCGTTTTCTGTTTCAGCCTGTTCAGTATAAAGTGTACCTTTAGCAGATCCCATTCCAAACACAACAGGAAAACTGGTCCCTTTGATGTACTTATTAAGTACTTTCGTTAATGATGAAATAGTACTCTTGATATTTTTATACACATTGCCGATCAAATTCTTTAAAACAACTACCCTGAGTTAGGCCACGTCTGTGGTCCCACTTGATGGAGTGGGAAGGTAGGTGCCAAGAGATTCAGAGAACATTCATCTCAGGCTCTCATAGCTGGGAGTTGACTGGTCCAATTAGAACTACATCCCCTAGGGCCACCTTGGGGGGCTCAGTCAGCAAAGAGCCCACTTCAGACCCTCTGTCCCTCCCCCACTCACTCTTTCTCTCCTCCTCAAAAATAAATAAACATTTAAAAAAAGAAACAGAGAGAGAGAGAGAGAGAAAAAAAAACTACATTCCCTACTTCAAATCCAGTAAGCTTTTCATTATTCTTTGGAAAAGAAAATAGAAAAAAGAAACTATAGTTATGTAACAACAGCAAAAAACAAAAAAACAAAAAAACAAAAACAAAAAAACAAATCATGTCTTTCCCGATCTATGAAAATCTTTCAGTTTTAAAAAGCAATAAGCCCTTTCCCCTAGAAAAGTCAACTATGAGGGAGTCATTCCAAAAGTGTGGACAGCACCATCAAATTTCCCTCCTACATAGGCTGACGCGCTAATCACCGTTGCCAAAGGGGTTGGATGCCAGTCTTTCAACCATCTTCATGGTGTGAGAGCCATCGCCCTGTATGCTTGCTGGCCCCATATTGGCCACCTTTTCAGCCACGCACACGCCTTTGCATCCTGTGTCATGGTCTCAAAGTACAGTTTCTGACCGGAAATAAGAGGTCACAGGACGCACCATTGCCCTGCTTAAGTTGAGCTATAGTTAATTCATTCCAAGGAGGGGGACATTTCTTCTACTCCAAAAATAAACTGGAAAAGATATTCCGCAACATCAAATCGATGATCCCAGGCTATTTGTTAGAGAAGGACAACATGAGTAATTCTTTCGTTT
Organism: Lynx canadensis; assembly: GCF_007474595.2. Classification (NCBI taxonomy): domain Eukaryota; kingdom Metazoa; phylum Chordata; class Mammalia; order Carnivora; family Felidae; genus Lynx; species Lynx canadensis. Next base: position 26,192,477 of record NC_044306.2, on the reverse strand, counting down.
TCGTTCTACTTATTTTACCGGTGTTATCTTGCTTCCTATCCAGGATAGTAGTAACAGCTGATATTTACTAAGCACAGTTAAAAATGCTCCTCAAATACACATGTAAAGGTTATAAAATGAGTCTTTTCCTTTCCCAGTATTGGCCTAAGGCATAACAAACCCTAGATATTAAATATCAAAGTGAGTTGTAAGACCACCCCCTAGGGCTTTCAAAGCAGGATTCCATTGAAAACTGGTTATACAACTCGTAACTACTTCAGCCAACTCAAATATATAAAAGAGCTGAAATTGTGAGAAAATGTTTGAAGACAGTGTATTTGGAGACAGGCACTTTCTGGATCCTTTCCCTATGGCTTACTTCTTCATCCCAAGTTAAGAAGGGCTTCCCCTGGGACATCCGGAGCTTCCTATGTGTTCTGCGCGATGAGGAAGCACAGTGGATGGTTGTCTGGCTTGTATCTGGAGCATCTAGAGGGGAGGAGAGAAGGATCAGTTCGAAGCATCATTAACAGAGCAGAGTTGCTGCTGTATTAAAATCAACTTGCACTCCCAGAACGTCAGGACAAACAGTCCATGTGTGGACCAGGAGGGAGGGAAGGCTGGCTTAGAGTCTTCTTAAATGCCGGCTGAGGGAGTGCCTGGAGGAATAATGGGTCTCTAACAGAGATTCTGCGTGGAGTGAGCGACTAAAAACGCATACACACGCGCGCGTGCGCATGCACACACACACACACACACACACACACACACACATACACACGTGCACAGCCCACGGGCGGCAACGGGGAGAAAAATACGTTTCCCTCCGCGTGAGAAGCGCAGTTGGATCGTCACGGTGGGGCACTCTGAAACCCCTGGAAAGGAAGTTCCCTTTCACATTTTCCAAGCCCAGACGGTGGAGAATCATTTTCCAAAGATACCAGTTAAGTAAGAACTTTTCTGCCCACGCCCTTGCCCTTCCTCCCACTTCAGCGGATGAGAGCCCCTGGTTATCAAATTGGAAGATCAATTTCGGAGAGGCGAGGTGAGCAAATAGAGGAGATTGGGCCCCCTATAGGTTTCCGAGGGGAGGACCCCAGCTCAGGGGAACTTGGATGAAACTGGAACCCTTGGGCGGCGGCTGTGAGCCGAGTGAGTCGGTGGGCTCGCATCCTAACGTTCTCTGGGCCAAGCGGCATCTGCCAGGCGCAAGGATCCATCATGTTCTCCTCCAACGTGTTTGACCAGCCGATTCCCCGGGTCTTCCAGAACCGCTTCGCCACGCAGTACCGCTGCTTCTGGGGGGTCCATGATCGCGGGGCCTAATGACAGGGCAGATGTGGAGAAAGGAGGGAAGATAATTATGCTGCCCTCAGCCTCCATCTACCCAGCGGACTCAACATCACCTACCCCATGCTGTTGAAACTGACCAACCAGAACTCAGAGCGCATGGCCCACTGTGAGTTTGTGGCCAACGAGGGCGTCTGCTGCCTCCCACACTGGATGATGCAGAATTTGCTGTTGGAAGAAGGGGGCTTGGTCCAGGTGGAGGGTGGCAACCTTCAAGTAGCCACGGACTCCAAATTCCAGCCTCAGAGCCCCGACTTCCCAGACATCGCCGACCCCAAGAAGAAACTGCCTGCCTGACCACAGGGGACATGGTTGCCGTCAACTACAACGAGATTTATGAACTGCGGGTGATGGAGACCAAGCCTGACAAAGCCGTGCCCATTATTGGGTGCGACGTGAACCTAGAGCTCAATGCCCCACGGGGCTACAAGGAGCCCGAAAGACTAGTTCGGCAGGATGAGCCCATCGAAAAGCGAAGCTGACCACAGCGACTGTGCTGGAGAGCTGGGCTTCGGTGCCTTCTCCGGCTCTCGAAAGAGACCGGACAGGAAGAAGAAAGGTGTAGGGCCCAGTCCCTCCCCAGTCAAGCCTGGAAACACTAGAAGGGGAATCCCCAATTATGAATTTAAACTTGGTAAGATCACTTTCATCAGAAATTCACATCCACTGTCAGAAAGGTCGAAGCGGATGAAGCTGGAGGCAGATTCGTGGCCTTCTCTGGAGAAGGACAGTCGTTGTGTAAAAAGGGAAGAAAGCGTAAGTTGGGGCTGTTGGCTGATTGGAAAATAAAATAATCAGTTGCAAAAAAAAGAAAGAAAGAAAAAAGAAACTGGAAGCCTTTATTACGCAGGACATGACTTCCTAAGCATCAAAGAGTGATGGTCTTTTGCAACGTAGTGGGGTTCTAGAACTTTTATTATCATACGAGGAGAGTCAGAAACATTAGGGAACTGCCTGGTTTTTCATTCAAAAAAAACCTCCCACTGAATAAATTATAAGTAGCCAATGAGAAGCAAATGTTCTTTCTGATTACATCACATAAATCTTGATTATTCAATGTCTTGGTCATGTATGAATTATTGCATTGAGTTCCCATAGCAACCCAGTGAGGTAAATGTATTGCTGTTCCCATTTTACAGATGTGGAAATAAGGCACAGAGAGGTGAAGTAACTTGTTTAAGGCCATACAGCAATAAAGGGTGGAGCTGGGATTTGACTATGAAGTTTAAACTCTTTTTTTTTTAATGTTTATTTATTTTTGAGAGAGAGAGAGAGAGAGAGAGAGAGAGAGACAGCAAGAGCAGGGGAGGGGAGGGGCAGAGAGAGAGAGAGAGGGACACACAGATTTTGAAGCCGGCTCCAGGCTCTGCGCTGTCAGCCTGACGCGGGGCTTGAACTCGCGAACCGCGAGATCATGACCTGAGCTGAAGTCGGATGCTTAGCCGACTGGGCCACCCAGGCACCCCAAGTTTAAGCTCTTAATAGCCGTCTTATACAGTTTCATGATGATGACGGAGTATAAATATCTATAAAGATAGGACAGCCTGGTCTGATAGAATACATCATGATATAGTAAGCACACTTTTAAAAACAAATCCTCTTTGTTCTATGATCTCCTCATTACTCAATATTTGTGTCTTTATGAGAATATGCATGATCATAATAGTTTGAAATTAGATAGTTCTTTATTAACCTTAAACTCTGGCCTCCCCTCAGTCCTCCCCTCATATCACCTTCTAGGAACTGGAATGCCGATGTGTCTGGGTCGGAGGCAAGGATAAATTTATATCCACGGTCACAGGGGTGAGGCCTCTGTCTTGACATTCAGTCATTTGGGGAATTGCTTTCTGTTCCACCAGGCAAACCCAGCGTGGTAGCCTAAAACTGCTTGTGTCTGGGGGTGCTTCAAGAAGTAGGGTGGTGGAGAGGTTCTGCCAGCCACCCCGTCTCCCTTGACGCTTGTCTCTAAACCAGTTCTTCCAGCTTCCTCATGTGATGGGAGCTCTCCGAGTAGCCTTCCAGGATGTTCTTCCTTCCTAAGTCAGCCAAGTTCTAGTCTCCTGCTTGCCAGTCAGATCCTTGCCAATGCAAGTTAGGGGGATTGGAGGCACTCTGATCTAGCTCTCGCGAGGGAGCATCTCCCTCCGTATTACCCCTTAGATATGCCTCGTCATATCAGGCTGCTCAGAAGGCTTAGGGGAAAGGGGGACCAAGGGGCAGGTCATCGCGCTGTTGGGGGAGCCCCTGGAACTTGTCTCTAGCCGAGGCCAAATGAATCCTTCACGTCATTTAGGCCAGCTGAGAACTTGAGAGGCTTAAAGCAAAAGCCTTTCTCCTCTCCTTCCCTTTCCCTCCTCCTTCTCTCTTTCTCCCTTGCCCAACCCCTCTACTCTCTCTCTCTCTCTCTCTTCCTGATGGTAGGAAAGGACTGAAGTGATTAGGAGCCTGACTCTCCCACCCTGTTCTTTTCGATCTCAATACAATAGATCATCCTATCCCCTACACCACCCAGTAAGCCATGCATTATACATGAAGGTGCTTGTCTGCTTTGGGGAGCCCTCAGCGCCAGAAAAGTGCTGGCTGTGCACATCTGGGATTGGCATTCACACAGCATAAATGGACAGAAATGACAGGTTCAAGGCTGGGAATGCCCAAGTAGACTGGGAACAGATTCATTTAGGAACACTGAAAATCTATTAAATACCTCTTCAGAAGTGCCTGGGGGGCTCAATCAGTTAAGCGTCTGACTTCAGATCAGGTTGTGATCTCACAATTTGTGAGTTCGAGCCCCACATTGGGCTCACTCCTGTCAGTGCAGAGCCCGCTTTGGAGCCTCTGTTCCCCTGTCTCTCTGCCCCTCCCCTGTTCGTGCACATGCTCACTCACTTGCTTGCTTGCTTGCTCTCTCTCTCAAAAATACATAAACATTGGGGCACCTGGGTGGCTCAGTTGGCTGAGTACCTGACTTCAGCTCAGGTCATGATCTCACAGTCGTGGGTTCGAGCCCCGCGTCAGACTCTGTGCTGACAGCTCAGAGCCTGGAGCCTGCTTTGGATTCTGTGTCTCCCTCTCTTTCTCTGTCCCTCCCCTGCTCTCGCTCTGTCTCTGTCTCTCTCAAAAGTAAATAAACATTAAAAAAATAAAAATAAATAAACTTAAAAAATAAACATTTAAAAAATAATAATAATAAAATAAATGCCTCTTCATCCGTGTTCAAAGGAAATGATTTTAAGATTTTTGTTTGTTTGTGTACATTTTGGAATGCCCACTTCTTCATGGAGGCTAATATGTTGTATATGAATCTTCAGTCTAACATTTTATTTCATTAAATGATAAGATGATAATGATGAAATAGCAGTTATTTATTGATCACTTTCTATCAAGCACAGCACTGCATGATTTATACATATTCTCTCATTTAAGCCTCACACCTGGTGCTATAACCTTCTTTCCTTTGTAAAAACTCCGGACTGACAAAAGGGACAAATGTTCGCTCTTATTTCCAGTTGCCAGATTTATGTTCTCCACTCTGACTACACGTTAGAATCACCTGATGAGCTTGTAAAATTGATGCTGAAGTCCTACTCCCAGCCAATGAAGTCAGAAGGCCGTGGGTAGATATCACTATAGAACAAATGAAGCTAATTGCACGGATTCCGATGGAAAAGAAGGAGACTACCATTGCATTAAAAATGTGATGGTACATTCATGGTTAGAAGAGTGTGAACTAGAGAGAGAAAAAGATAGAACTACACAGTAAGCTTTTAGCTTCAATGAATGGGAGGTTAAGTGAATGGGGTGACAGATAATGAAACAAACGTAGAGTCGCTGGTTTTCGATTTTATAACAAAATGTGTTACAAGTATCCTGAGCCCTGATTCAGAAGGATCAAACTATCGAAATAGTCAACAGTGCTAAGAAATAGAACTGGGGCTAGATAGTATGCAAAATAAGGGCATGAAACTAATAAAATGTGCCAACATTTACTGAAAGAAAAGGCCCAAGGTGATGAATGTCAAAATCTCTTCCCAGGAGATCCCAATGTATGGCAGGGATTGAAAATTGGTGCTTTGCCTTCTTCTTCTCCATCCAGTCTTCCTACCCTGCACATCTCCACTTTGCTATTTGGCATCAGGACTGTGACTTATGCTATTTCCAGACAAGCAAATGGCACTTAGCCCTGTGGAAGGGATCCTGTGCTCAAGCCAGCTTGACATGGTTTCTACAGAAGGCATCTGTTTGGAGATGGAGAAACCGAGAATAGTGTGTCTCATTCCCCCCCCCCCCCCCCATTTCATTTGGCTCATCACTGGTCATGTATTTGCTACAGCGTTATTCCCCATGACTGAGCTTCTAAGGCATCACCTGATCTTGGGACCAGCTGCACTTATAAAATGCTTAGAAAAGCTTTTGGAGGGACCTCACTCTTTTTGTTTGTTTGTTTGTTTTTGTTCATGAGTAAGCTAGTCATTTCTGTCCCCTCCAGAAGCGGCAAGCACCAGGAAGAGACTCCTTTCTTTGGGATCAATTTCCCACCCTTTGATTTTAAGATGGTCTGTTTTTCGGCAACTTTGCCTTGCATTCTTTGACTCACTTTTCAAGTCAATAAATAAAGCACATTAGCGTTATGTCTCTGTTGGAGTCAGAGTTCTGTCCTTTAGAACAGTGGTTTAAAAGGTAGAGTGTTTTGAAATTACCCCTGGGAATGTTTTGGAAATCTGTGTGGGAGGGAGGATTAGTTGTCACAATATTTGGGTAGCACTGTTGGTCTGGGACAGTTCTGTCAACTTTTGAACATCCCACCAGATATTTGTGTAAGAAAATCCAACAGCCCAACACCCTATTTATGATTATCTGAGCCCAGAACCCAACTCCATTTTACATGTAAACACAAAATATCTTTTGTGGGGTTTTAATATGCACTGAGTTCCATGAAGGCAACTACAATGTAAAAAGAGGGAAGATCATACTTTATTTTGCTTGCTCTACTAAGAATTGCCTGCCATTGCAGAAAATCCTATCACTGGCTTGGGGTATTTTACTTGCCAATATGAAACACCTGCATTAGGCTTCATTTATAGCCGTCACTTGCATGTGGGACTCAATGTCTACTTCATTATGCCTTCTCCTTTCATGCCTTTGTATCATATTATTACTTTCCTTTTATCTCCCCTTTATATGTTAGAATATTGTGTTGTTTTTTAAAAACTATGTTATAGGTGAATGATACGAAGTATGAATGCACTTTAGAATAGTTAAGGGGCTGTTACAAAGTATTGGTTGTAAAAAGTGGGTCTTGGGTCTAATAAGGTTGAGAACACTTCCTTTAGAAGGCAATGAAGCCCTGCTTTTTAGTCTGGATCTAGAGGAATCTTGAACCTCAACTCTGTACTTAACATAAGAAGTTAAGAGAAATTTCAAGGTATATAGTGTGCAAGTGTTTTCCGAACAACATCTACTTGGAAGTACGAAGTTTCAAAAAGTTTCAAAAAAATGGAATATAATTACATCGTATACTACACTCTAAATACAACTATATATGCAATATATAGTAGACATTGGATGTATATATATAAAATATCAATAATAACACATGCAATTGTATGAACATGTACTAAGGGGTAACACTCTCCCTTCATGTAACTGTTTGAAATAAGCTTTAACTCTGAATTCCAAGTTCTAACCCCAAAGGAAGGACATACTTTAAAAAATGTTAAGCTGAATGAGTACAATGCAGGACTTCATCATGAAAACATCTTTGTCACCCTGGTTTTTCTTCCATGCCTGCTCATCAGGCCCTGAAAGAGACATCCACACCCATGACTGCACTGCCGGACTTTCTTGGGAGTTTCCTCTCCTGACCCTGGTGGAGGCCTGATCTTGTTTTGTTGCTGTTGCTATAGGAGCAGCCCGTGTCGCAGGGGTGACTCCATCACTACAACAAATGCATGCAAAAAGCTGAGAAGCAGATTTCAGCCTTCAAGACTTCAAACACGGAGGAATGAAAACAATCTGTGCAATTTAAATAGAATAAATCCCAATGCCCCCAAGGGAAGTGGGTGTTTATTTGGGGGCTGTAAGCACCACCAGCTCGAGGCTTTACTCATGACAAACTGAACGTCCAGGGCGGTGTGTGAGTGCGTCTGTTGTACTGGGGGTTTATGGCCCCCCGAGCTGGGCCAGGGGAGGAGAAAAACAAATCAGCACAGCTTAGGACTTCCTTCCCAGGCGTCCAGCCCGCCACTCTCTGGTGCATCCACGCTGCTGCTGTCACCCTATTAGTCACAACAGCCTCTCCTAGAGAGGGACTGATTGCAGACCCGCTGACTCAGCGTCCTGGCGTAGGTGGAGCCCAAGCATGGCGTGTCGCGCGTGAGCGACCCTCAAGATGGGGCGGGCAGGTGCATCCAGTGCTGCGCCGTTTGACCGCATGGCCGCAGAGGTCACCAGTTGGGTAGAAGCTACTCAAGGTGCCCGGCACCCTGGTGAGAACCAGAGGGATTCTGGCGGTTAGGGCGCACAAGGCGAGCACTTGCGAAGGCCACGCAGGCGGGCGAGGGCTCTCAATGTCCTGCCAGCAGCGTGCCAGGGAGGACGGGTTCCAAGACTGCCGGGCAAAGCAGATCGCAGACCGGGAAGAAAAGCTTTCCAGAGCTTTACCTTGTAAAATGTGGCTGGGCGCTTCCTGACTTGGTTAGGAACTGCTAGTTTTTAATCCTGTTATGTTACTACTGGCCTTTTATTATTACATATGGGAAGACAGCATTAAGTTATTAAAATTAAGTTATTAAAAATTGTAGCCATAGTTTTATAGAAAAAAATTGAGCAGAAAGTACAAAGAATTCCCATGTGTGGTGTTTCCTCTTCCTTCCCAAGGGGGTTTCCTTATTATTAACGTCTTGCATTAGGGGATTACATTTGTTACAATTGACCAATCAATATAGACACATTACTATTAACTGTAGTTCATGGTTTCATTAGGGTTCACTCTTGGTGTTGTACTGTTCTATGGGTTTTGGCAAACGCATGTCATGTATTGATCGTTAGGGTATCATACAGAATAGTTCCACAGCCCTAAAAACCCCCTGTGCTCTGCCTATCCATTCCTCCCTCCTTCACCTCTTCCCTAGCCCCTGGGAACCACCGATCTTTTTATGTGGTCCTAGTTTTGCCTTTTCTGGAATGTCATAGAGTTGGAATGGCATAGTATGCAGCCTTTTCAGATTGGCTTCTTTCATTTAGCAATATGCACTTAAGTCTCTTCCATGTCTGTTTTTTTTTTTTTTTCTTTTTAAAGAAGGCTACACTCCCAACATTGAGCCCAACTCACAGCTTCAACTAACTCCCAACCCTGAGATCAAGATCTCAGCGGAGATCAAGAGTCCCACGCTTGGGTCCCCTGAGTGGATCAGTCAGTTAAGCCTCCGACTCTTGCTTTCAGCTCAGGTCACGATCTCATGGTTTGTGAGATCCACCCCTGCATTAGGTTCTACATGGACGGTGTGGAGCCTGCTTGGGATTCTCTCTCTCCCTCTCTCTCTGCACCTTCCCCACATGCTCTCAAGTGTGTGCCCACGTACTCTCTCTCTCTTTCAAAATAAATAGAATAAACATTAAAAAAAAAAAAGAGTCCCACACTTAACCACCTGAGTCACCCAAATGCCCCTCCTCCATGTCTTTTCATGGTTTGATAGATTTTTTTTTTGTTTGAACATAATACTGAATTTTATTTTTTTTAATTTACATCCATAGATTTTTTTTTTAAATCACTGAATAATATTCCAACATACGGATGTTCTACGGTCTGTTTATCCATTCATCTATTGAAGGACATCTCGATTGCTTCCAAGTTTTGACAGTTAGTTACTGGCTCTTTTTATGTATCTGTAATTAAGAGATTACAAATCAAAAGTAATCTTCATATTAGTGTTTTTTAACCAAACATAATTATTAATGACTTTCTGCATCCAAACACATTTGGGCACTCTGATATCGCTCGCACATTGGTCTAACACCTCTTCTGCACATATATATTGAATATATTATTCAATTATTATAAAATGATATTGAATTATAAAATTCAATTATTATAAAATGATATTATTCAATTATTGTAAAAATGATATTGTAAAAATGATACCCAGGGGTGCCTGGGTGGCTCAGTTGGTTAAGCATCTGATTCTTGATTTTGTCATAAGTAATAATCTCACCATTTGTGAGATCAAACTCCATGTCGGGCTCTGTGTTGACAACACAGAACCTGCTTGGGATTCTCTCTCTTCCTCTCTCTCTGCCCTTCCCCCACTTGCATGCACGAGGCTGAATAATCTCCCTCTTTCTCTCAATAAACTGATAAAAAAATGATACCCACTTCAGATGAACATTTTTCCAAATATGAAATATATAAAGTGAGAAGTAAAATCCTACTTTCACACCAGCCCCAAGCCCATTCCCACTGCTCAGGGGTAACCACTCTTAACATTTTTATGTGTATCCTACTAGCTATTGACTCTTCATATACAAGCATATGTGTATCTTATCTTTTGAGGGTAACAAAATATGCCTCCTGGAAAACATGTGTGGAAATAATTTCTAAGGAAGGTGTCCTGCTTTTGCTTTAACAAAGTGCATTTGAAAATAAAGTCAAATGGAACACTTATTTTACGTCCACTTTTTGACACCTTCAACAAGAGAGAGACTTTTGATTCCTTTTCTCCAAAATGTTACCCAGTTCCCTGGTCCCTAGAGCTACACCAAATGTACGAGACATTGTATCATTCCTGAGCAGTAGGAGAGTTTGGAAGGTGACCTCATCTGTCTAACCTCCAGCTGCAAATTCTTAGATCAGCCATTATTTGTATTCTCTTATTCTTACTAGATTCTTGGTGGTGACACTCTTACCCCAGGAATTGACTTGTCTCTTCTTTGGTGACCAAAGTGCCACTCAGAGTTTCCCGTATAGTTAGCAGAATAAACTCTTGAGGGGGTGAGGGGAGGCTCCCTTTAATTCCCCCGAGTATTCATAGCATAAAGGGATTTTTTAAAAAACACAGGCTCGGGGCACTGGGTGGCTCAGTTGGTTGAACGTGCGACTTTGGCTCAGGTCATGAGGTCATGATCTCGTGGTTCGTGAGTTTGAGCCCCACATCAGGCTCTGTGCTGACAGCTAGGAGCCTGGAGCCTGCTTCGGATTCTGTGTCTCCTTCTCTCTCTGCCCCTTCTCTGCTTGCACACTGTCTCTCTCTCTCTCAAAAATAAATAAACATTAAAAAAAATGTTTTAACTAAAAAAGCCCAGGCCCGTCTGTCAGAATATCTGTCCTGCCAAAAACATTATCTGCAGTTCTTTGGAAAATGAGAATAGGAAATACTACAAGCTCCTAACCTCCATCAGAGGAAATAATAACCACAGTGCAGGTTCAAAAGGTAACCAAATACTCATGGTTTCCATGTAAAAGACATAGTCACAGAAACCACTCCCTCTTGCCCTTGCTTTTGCCACAATAATTTATAATTAAAAACTCTTTTCATAGAATAAAATATTAGTGGTTTTACATTGGACCTTGAACCTCTAGGAAGTTTTATGTCTTTTGTAAATGTCCTCATTACTGAAGTTTGAACAACACTGTATTATTAGACTGCTGGGAAAGGAACCTCCCCCACATGTGATGTCAGTGAAGGAATGAGGACACTCATTGGCACTTGGATTGGTTCCATTGGCAGACCCCTTGCACAGAGAGGGTTTTGCTCTTTTTAAGTTTGGTATATGAGCAAACCAAAGGTTAGTGAGAGACTGCTTTATGTAAGAACTTCCTGCCTGGCAAATTTCATTCAGTTCTTGTTAGTCTTTTTCAGCAGCCTCTTGAGTATCAACCAAATAGAAAAGTAGAAACAAGGGGCACCCAGATGGCTCAGTTGGTTAAGCGTCCAATTTTGGCTCAGGTTGTGATCTCAGGGTCATGGGTTCGAGCCCCACGTTGGGCTCTGTGCTGATGGCTCAGAGCCTGGAGCCTGCTTCAGATTCTCTGTCTTCCTTTCTCTCTGCTCTTCCCCCACTTGCACTCTGTCCCTCTCTCTCAAAAATAATAAACGAACATTTAAAAATTAAAGAAAAAGTAGAAACAAGAGTGGAAAGAACCAAAAAATGGGCATCAAGAAATACAAACTATCCAGGGATTTAACAGTAAGAGACAAATAATGGGTTTCATCTGATGCATATGGAATATTAATATTTAATTTATCTAAATTTTACAGATAAATGTATGTAGATGGGAGATATTAGGGGTAATCTTTTTGTTTTTGTTTTTTTCAGTTATGTGGCACTGTTACCAGCAAATCGTCACATTTGTTCTATTTCTGACCAGTAGTGTATATAAGGAAACTACAGGGGGAGAGAGTACTGAAATGGTGTATCTTCTTGTAAAATATGGAAGTGGTAGGATGACAGAGGAGAAAAGCCAACCCAGTACATGGTCTTCTGATGGTCCTAAATTCCTAAACTCAGCTAGGTCAGAGGGAACCATTTCCTGGGAGCAAGTCTTCCATAAACACCACGAATCACTTGGCCTAATGTTTTATCACTATTTAGATTACGCTCTGAAATAATAACTAAGCAACTAGGTCACTGAACAGTTCATTTATAAGTACGTGCCGGCTATTCGTTGGTACAGAAGATGTTTTCCAGACTTGAAAATCTGTGATACTCTTGAGTTTTCCCAAGATGTCCACCTACTGAGTACAGGCTGTCCAAAGAGGGCGACTAGTCAACCGCCCTGACAGTGAACTCAGAGCATCACAGCAGTTCAGTCTCACAAGCAGGAATGATCTGAAGGCTTGCTGCTCCCTCTCACTTTAAAGTATCTTCAGGTTCAAGAACTCTAGCACTCCTGTATTCCCACAAATACACAACATCAGACTCCTCCCTGCAGTTAAATAGGTCAACAGGCTGCTACAACCAAATGCACGTTAAATTGTTTGAGTGTGTCCATGGGAAGGACACAAAGTTTGTTTTTTATTAAAAAAAATTTTTTTTAACATTTATTTATTTTTCGAGAGACAGAGACAGAGCGTGAGCAGGGAGAGGGGCAGAGAGAGAGGGAGACACAGAATCTGAAGCAGGTTCCAGGCTCGGAGCTGTCAGCACAGAGCCGGAGGCAGGGCTCGAACTCGTGATCTGGGAGTTCGTGACCTGAGCCGAAGTCGGATATTTAACTGACTGAACCACCCAGGCACTCCAGGACACAAAGTTTTAAATTTTATTTTTCCTAGGCTTTTTGGTTTTTTTGTCAGGAGAGAAAATTGGTTAAGGAGGTTTGCTTTGGGGTTTCTCTTTTGCTGTGATATCTGTTAATGCATACCTTGATGTGACAATAAACTGTCATTCATGAAAAGTTATTCGTATTTTCATGTGGCTCTTTATTTATTTTGATATTTAACATTCCACTGAGCATCAGAGATGTAACACATACCATCCTAATTGAATTCAGATGTCATTTCTGATGATCATATTTTAACCGCTTGTTTCATTGAGTAATTTTAAAGGCCCATTGGTTCACTTGAATATTCTGTACACTAATCTGATGATTTCCTTTCAATTTGGCTAATAATGCAGGAAGAGGTTAGATATTTACAGGAAATATTTCAAGTAATTGGAAACAATTGGCACTTTCACATGTGCACACTTTCCATTTGCAGACAGGGTAATAGAACCCTAAGTAATTATAGTCAAATAGCCCTCCAGCTGTGTCATTCTGAGCACATAAATCACATCCTGTCAATATTCCATCAGTCAGATGGGCCAACGAGCAGTAATATATTTATGAATTCTGTATAACTATTAATAGAATATGAACAAGTAGATCTGAAAGGGTTCTATTTAGAATAGGACCTATTTTCATAAAAGGAGGGAGAATTCCTATTTGAGATAAAACGTGTTTATTTCTCTCCATTCACCCTGTAGATAGTAGAGAGAAGAGCTTCATTTCTGTTTCCTTCTGACTGGGTAGGAAGACACTCCACCCCCTAGTCCCATCCCCACATGCCACTGGGACCGTATTTCCTTCTGTGGCTTAGAGGAAAAGGATCCATGGTTCATCCTTGGCAGAATCAGAGCCTGTATCCACTCGTCATGGGACAGGCAAACAAGAGGACAGACCACCCACGAGCAGGCTGGAGGGCTTCAGTCAGGCTGGCTTTCATTTCCTTAGCTATCAATTACGGCATATGCCAGAAGAAAAAAACTTACACATTTCAGTAACCCGAACATCCACGGGTATGTTGGGTCTATGGGTACAAGCACATTCCCGTTGGTATTGGTAGCTGAACTCTGTTGACTTATTAGTTCCAACCTACACAGCCCAGTCTCCACATTTAAAACTCTCGTTGTCAACAGATGAATGGATAAACAAAATGTGGTATATACATATGATGGAATATTATTCAGCTTTTAAAAGGAAGGAAATTCAGATGCATGTACAACAAGGATGAACCATCAAGATATTATGCTAAGTGAAATAAGCCAAACATAGAAGGACAGAAACTGTATGATTCCACTTATACGAGGCCTAAAGTAGTCAAATCCATAGAGACAGAAAGTAGGGTAGAGGTTAACCAGGGCTGGGGGAAGGGAGGAATGCGCAGGTAGCATTTAATGGGTTTACTGGGTACAGAGTTTCAATTTAGGACGATGAGAAGTTCTGGAGATAGATGATGGTGATGCTTGCTCCACAGTGTAAACGTATTTCATGCCACTGACTGTACACGTAAAAATGATTAAAAAAAAATGTTAAATTTCATATTACATATGTTTTACTATAGTAAAAAACAGCCGGCACCGGAACATTTTAAAAAATAGATAGTACTTTTACTTGTTCCTGAGACACCCCAGAATTGCCTCACGTTTACTCAGAAGCAAACTGGGTCTTGTTCACCATTTTGGTTTCCTTATATAAATCCTCTGCCCAGATGCTTTTAAGGAAGAGATGGCTTATTCACTGCCCCTGCTACCAAGTGTCTTCCCTCCCCCCACACAAAGGTATTTCCCTTCCTGCTGAATTCCCAGTGCTACACACCCTCTTATACCCTGAGGGGCACAGATTCCTTTCAGTCCTGTGCCCCATCACCACCACCACAACTGAGCTGTGTGCCACACAGAGATGGAGAAAGCACTCCTCTCCCTAGTGCTCTGTGCCACAACTTGGGACCCAAAGCGAAAGGTGTATGCCTTGAGGCTCCCCAGTTCATTCTAGAACAGCTTCTGTTTCTAACCCATTTAACCACAGGGGCTCAAAACTGGCCCAAGAACTAGAAAAAGAACCAACCATACCATTGTCCTAAGTTCTTCCCCAGGCTTCTGCACAAAAACTCTGTCCAAGTACTTACTTTAGCTAAAACTGGGAAGGAAACAGGGCAATTTATTCAAGCAGTAACCCAAAGTGAGGAAGGAGATGGCTAGGTCCTCACCGCAAAATCTTGCTCAGACTCAGCCAGAATGATCTGGTCCCAATTTTAAAACCTAGTGTTCTTCCAGGGAGCTGTGGCTCCCAATAAGTGTTCAAGGTATTTTTTCTATGTCTTGTATAAGAAAGTGGTTGATGCAGTGACTGTTATTGATAATTACACCTCTAGGGGTGCCTGGGTGGCTCAGTCCCTTAGGCTCCGACTTAGGCTTAGGTCATGGTCTCACAGTTTGTAGGTTTGAGCCCCGCATCGGGCTCTGTGCTGACAGCTCACAGCCTGGATCCTGCTTTGGATTCCGTGTCTCCCTCTCTCTCTGCCCCTCCTCCACTTGTGCTCTTTCTCTTTCCAAATAATAAATAAACATTAAAAAAAACACTTTTTTTTTTTAAGAGAAAGGAGAGGGAAATTTGGATACAGAGACGCAGACACACAGAGAAGGCCATGTGATGACAGGCAGAATTTGGAGTGAATACAGCTACAAGCCAAGGAGCTCCAAGGATTTCTGGCAGCCACCGGCAGCTAGGAGAGAGGCATGGAGCGAATTCTCCTGAGTCCCCAGAAAGAACCATCTCTGCCAAGACCTTGATTTCATACTTCCATCCTCTTGAATTGTGAAAGCCCCCTCCCCCGCTTCAGTTTGTAGTACTCTTGTTATGGAGCCAGTAACACCCACGGAAGAAGGTTTTCTCAGAGTTACTTTGTAGGGAAAGCTTTACTTCGGTTTGCTATTGTCTTAGGAATCATATGACTTTCGTAACTAATCCAGTTTTCTTTTCTGCTTGGGCCACCAGAAAGTTCTGCATAGACCTCGTGACCCAACTATAGGATGTTATGGAATAAATTTGTGTATATTCATCTCTTTTCTCTTCCCCTGATTCTAAAACCTCAGTGTATTTTTCTATGTTATTTTATTGATTTATTTGCTACAGACTCTTCTTTTTTTTCATTTTTTGGACTAAGAGGAGAAAAAAAGTAGTAACTGTCTTTCTCCCCCTTCCCCAGGGGAAAGAGCTAACTATTATTAGCCCAGATTATTAGCTCTGAAAGAAGCTAAATTACTTTTTGAACTGAAATGACCTTCTCATTTCAGAGTTCAGAGTTCAATCTTCTCATTTCAGACCTGAGAAAACAGAAGCCTAAGGTTATATGATTAGATACGAGTAGATGTTACCATTCATGTCTTTGATTATTCCAAACACTTTTGCCATTGGGTATCAGGTGTCTGATAGGGAGGCAGCAGTAAGTAATTGGAATTTCATATAGTGGTACAGACTAACGATGCCAATTGAAATTATGTGTGTTGTTGAATATTAATAGTAAACATTTTATCCTTTAGTAAAATCAAGTGGCTACTCACCTACATTTTGCTGTCAGATCCCCAAAGCAAACAAATCTCTGAGTTATTGGACATTTTGTTAATTACAAAGCTAAAAACTTCTAGCAGAAGACCTGTTTCTAGAAATGGAGGGCCAGATTATTGGGATCACCTTAAAACAATTGGGAAGTTGAAAAGAATTGAGAAGTGGTGACTGGCTAGCTTATTAAAAGGCTGTTTTCAGAATAATACATAAAATGGGAGGGGGAAGGGGCAAAGCAGGGCCTTCAAAGCTGCATACACCCTAGGGCACTGAAGGCAACATCATTTGGCTAAATGTGTTTGCCCTGCAGGGTAAGGGGGACAGAAGTCCAAGCCCAGCATAGGCAGCAGTTCTAGAAGATTGTCCCTTTAGCACTTAAGCTTAACCCTCCGTGTAACACCCTCAGTGTAAGAGTTAAACAGAATTAAACATGCTTTTCTGCCTCACAACCATGAGAGACGAGAAAATGCTACCTTGGAGCTGAGCAGACCAGAAGAAAAACAAAGAAAAGGAACAATAGGTCCCATGGAAAATTGGCCACGGACTAGTCCCCACATGCATTTTCACTCTGGGTGCATATAGTCTGGGGGAGCTGCACTACATGCAGCTTAAATGTGGTTTGAGAAATGTAGAAACGAAGTATAGAAATTAAGAAATGTGGGGCGCCTGGGTGGCGCAGTCGGTTAAGCGCCCGACTTCAGCCAGGTCACGATCTCGCGGTCCGTGAGTTCGAGCCCCGCGTCAGGCTCTGGGCTGATGGCTCAGAGCCTGGAGCCTGTTTCCGATTCTGTGTCTCCCTCTCTCTCTGCCCTTCCCCTGTTCATGCTCCGTCTCTCTCTGTCCCAAAAAAATAAATAAATGTTGAAAAAAAAAATTAAAAAAAAAAAAAAGAAATTAAGAAATGTAGGTAAAATTCAATGGGCAGCTTGAATGTGGTTTGAGGCTGTTCCCAAGTAGTAGTTGATGAGAACCAAGGCAAAAGAAATATAGGCAAAATTAAATCTTACAACCTGCAGCTCGTTGACAAATCCTTGAGACAGGCGGAGGGACCTTCCTCCAGGAACTCAACTGCCTTCATGTTAATGCTTTACTAGAGGCAAAAAGCAACCTTAGTTTGACATTAGCCAGAAATCCAGGATCCTGTAAGTCTTCTTTAACGTATGAAAATTTCTTTGGAAACTTCCTTTATCTCTAACCCGCCAAGATATATGTTAGCAAGCATCCTTCAAACATACGGCCTGCTTATATACTTCTGAAGGGTCTCATGACTAATGTTTCACTAGACGGTAGTAAATAACCTTATCTTAACAGCAGCTAGCCCCTCAAGTCCTGGAAGCCTTGCTCCCAAATTCCTTAGAGATTTACCCTATCCCCAACCCCCACTAACTAAAAAGCAGCCATTCCTCACAATCTCAGTACAGCGCTTTCTACCCACAGGTCCTGTCTCAGTGCTTTAATAAACCACTTTTTTGCACTGAAGATGTCTCAAGAATTCTTTCTTGACCATTTGCTCCCAGACCCCACATCACCCCAACATCACATTAGTAGCGAGACTCTGATGGCAGCAAATGCAACACCTCCCAGGAGGAGAGTCTAGGCCTCAGGAAAACCTCACATGCAGTTGTCAAGGGCAATGGCAAATACCCAGTTACAGGTAACCAGGCACACAAGAGGGTAAGACAACACGAGGAAGAACCAGCAGAAACAGCAGAAGAAAATGGCTATGCAGACTTCAAGCATCAGAATTCTCAGGCTCATTATAAAATGACTTCACTTACCCAGTTTAAATAAATAAATGACAAAATTGAAAATATTTGCAGGAACTGTAAAAATAACATAGATTGGGGGTGCCTGGGTGGCCCTGGTGAAGCATCCAACTCTTGATTTTGGCTCAGGTTCACGATTCATTAGATTGAGCCCCACGTTGAGCTCTGTGCGAATGGTGCAGAACCTGCTTGGGATTCTGTCTCTCCCTCTCTCTGCCCCTCTCCACCCCTTTTAAAATAAATAAATAAACTTTTTTTTTAAAAGGACCAAACAGAATGTATATATATTATCAAATCTCTATATATTTATTATAAATTATACACATACATATCTGGATGAACATCTTTGGTGGTAGATTGGATACAATAGAAGATTAGTGGACTGAAAATAGCTCAGAATATACTATCAAGAATTTAGAACAGGGAGTCAAAAATATGGACAACACAAAGCACAGAGAAGAGAACTGGAAGAGACAGAGAGATCCAACACACATTTACAAATTATACATCTTCCCTTTCTTAAAGATGGTGCCAAAAGCAAAGAAGAAAGCCCTTGCCCTTCCCAAAGCCAAAGCCAAAGCAAAGGCTTCAAAGGCCAAGAAAGCAGTGCTGGAAGACATCAACGGTCACCAATAAAGAAAATCCAAATGTTGCCCACCTTCCGAAGGCCCAAGACACTGCATCTCCCGAGGCAGCCCAAGAATGCCATCAGGGGAAAGAAGCTTCACCACTATGCCATCAGTTCATCCTGACCCCCTGACTGTCTTCAGCTGTGAAGAAAACAGAAGACAACAGCATACTTGTGTTTATTGTAGACATCAAGGCCAACGAGCACCAGATCAAATAGGCAGTGAAGAAGCTCTTTGACATGGACATGGCCTAGTCAACACCCTGACCAGGCTCAATGGAGAGGAGAAGGCATATGTTTGCCTCCGACTATCATGTTTTGGATGTCGCCAACAAAATTGGGATCATCTAAACTGAGCCCAGCTGGCTATGTCTAAATATAAGTTTTTTCACCAAAAAAAAAAAAAAAAATATCTTTTAACAATAAGGACTCTTTAAAAAAATTTTTTTAAGGTTATTTATTTTGAGAGAGAGAGAAAGAGAGAGAATGAACAGGGGAGGGGCAGAGAGAGAGGGAAAGAGAGAAACTCAAGAAGGCTCCATGCTATCAGCCCAGAACCTGATGTGGAGCTCCAGCTCATAAACTGTGAGACCATGACCTGAGCTGAAACCAAGTGTTGGAGGCTTAACCCACTGAATCACCCAGGCGCCCCAACACTAAGGACTCTTAAAACAAAAGAATGACAATATCATTATTACACCTAAAAATGTATGATAATCTCTTAGAATTATCAAATATATAGCTAACATACATTTGATCAAAATCCCAGAAGGTGAGGAAAGAGAGAATAGGGAACACGCAATATTTAAAGAAATAAGGATTATTATTAGTTCGGGCCCCACGTCTGGCTCTGTGCTGACAGCTCAGAGCCTGGAACCTGCTTCGGATTCTGTATCTCTCCCTCTCTCTGCCCCTTCCATGCTCGTGGTCTGTTTCTCTCTGTCTCTTAATAGTAAATAAATGTTAGAAAAAAAACTAGAAGTTGTAATTCAGTCATACAATGGAATATTTTGCAGCTATTAAAAATCGATGTCTAGAATAGTAGTAACAGAAGAAAATACCTATGATCTAATATTAAGAAGAAAAAGCAAGATATAAGTTTTTTCTATACTATAATTTTCTGCATAAAAACATTTGGTGGAAGTTGGGGTGCCTGGGTGGCTCGGCTGGTTAAGTGTCTGACTTTGGCTCAGGTCAGGATCTCGCAGTTTGTGAGTTCAAGCCCCACGTTAGGCTCTGTGCTGACAGCTCAGAGCGTGGAGCCTGCTTTGGATTCTGTGTCTCCCTCTCTCTCTGCCCCTTTCTCACTCACGCTCTGTCTCTCTCTCTCTCAAAAATAAACATTAAGAAAAATTTTGTTTTAATATTTGATGGAAGCATATAAAAATGCTATATTGATTGCCTTCGGGTAATAATAGCATAGATGCGTTTTCTTCCTATTCCTTATTCTTTCCTACACTTTCTGAAATATCTGCAACAAATATGTATTATTTTCTATTCAGAAAATTACTTTTATTTATTTTTTAATATAATTTATTGTCAAATTGGCTTACACACAACAGCCAGTGCTCATCCCAACAAGTGCCCTCCACAGTGTATCTTTAAATCTAATTGATATTTATTTTTAAGCTGGATGGAGAGATTCAGAGATTCATTTTAACATTTAATTCTTTATTCCTACATTTGTCTATTATATTTATGTGATATCACAATTAACAAAACAAAATACAAACAGGTGACTAGTAGAGTTAGGTTTTAACCATATATAATGTTACTTGAAAGTCATGAATCAAAAAATGCTGTGTCCCTTATTTTGATCATTCGCGGAGGCTATAACTCACTAATACTAAAAACCAAAGAAAGTAAAATGGAGGAGAAAGAAGTGTGTCATTTGTGAACTAAATATTAACTTAATAAATAAAAACTCCTTTACATGTCAGATTAAGAACACATCCAAATTTCATATTTAATTTTTTTTATTTTAAATTTAAATCCAAGTTAGTTAACACATAGTGTAATAATGATTTCAGGAAGAGAATTTAGTGATTCATCCCTTACATACAACACCCAGTGCTCGTCCCAACAAGTGCCTTCCTTAGTACCCATCCCCCATTTAGTCCATTCCCTAACCCAACACCCCTCCAGTAACCCTCAGTTTGTTCTCTGTATTTAAGAGTCTCTTATGGAAAAGTAAAAAAAAAAACTTTTTTTTTTTACTTTTAGTGAGAGAGACAGCATGGCAGGGGCGGGGGGTGCAGGGGAGAGGGGCAGAGAGAGAGAGAGAGAGGGAGAGAGAGAGAATCTCAAGCAGGCTTGATGCTCTGTACAGGAGTCCAACACAGGGCTCTATCTCACATCCTGGGATTATGACCTTAACCAAAATCCAGAATTGGCCACTTAACCAACTGAGCCACCCAGGTGCCTTCAAATTGTTTATTTAAATAAAAATAATCTCATGCTACATTCTAATGATAAATAATAGACTTAATAAAGGAAAAAGTTTATCTCCTTTAGTGGTTAGGGAAATAGTGTCTTCTCTGAAATAAAACCACTTTCATAAATTATAATTTCAATGACTTTGAATGTTATGTATGTTAGACCTTCTCACTATATCTTCCAGGTCTTTTCCCTCTGTTTTATATTTTTCATATTTTTGACTCCCTGAAATTCTTGGTAAGTATATATATATATATATATATATGTTATGTGTGCTTGTGTGTGTGTGTGTATAATTTCAATGTTATTGAAATTACAATTTATGAAAGTGGTTTTATTTCAGAGAAGACAGAATTTCCCTAACCACTAAAGGAGATAAACTTTTTTCCTTTATTAAGTCCATTATTTGTCATTAGAACGTAGCATGAGATTATTTTTATTTAAATAAACAATTTGGGGGCACCTGGGTGGCTCTCTCAGATAATGAGAACAAACTGAAGGTCGATGGGGGGGTGGGGGAGAGGGGAAAGTGGGTGATGGGCATGGAGGAGGGCACCTGTTGGGATGAGCCCTGGCTGTTGCATGGAAACCAATTTGACAATAAATTACATACAAAAAATAAAATAAAATAAAATATATACATATATTCTAACTTGGAATTTCATAAATTATACAATTTCGAAATTATGTAAACGTGGTTCAAATGAATATGACAGCATGGACGTGACTTGAGCGTTACCTTTCTAGGCGGTCTCTAAGAGGGTCAAGGATGATAATCGGTGGCGGTGGGAGAAAGATTTTATTAAAAGCAAACTCCAGGCAGTGGCTTTCTTCTATTTTATCCTCTCCGCCCAACCTGCTTCTGCTCTGTATTCTTCATCCCTGACAGTCACCCTCGTCTCTCTTTCGTCTCCCTCCATCCAGTTACCAAGTTCTGCTGAGTTTTCTTTATAACCATTTCTCACATACGTCCCCTCTACCTTATCCTGCTCTCACTTGCCATATGGAGCTCTCATCCCCTACCTGGAATATTGCGTGAGCCTCATGACTCATTTCCCTCCCAGGTTCCACACATGGCAGCTTCCACTGCCAAAGTGATTTATATGGCGTACATCGCCGGTGGCATTATCTCCAAGCATTCCTTCAGTTCCACGAATATTTATTTAGCACCACTTACATATCAGACACTGTAGTAGGTACTGAAGATACATCAGTCAATAAGACAGATTAGGTTTCTACACTCAAGGAACTTATATTCTAACAGGAATAAATAATTCAAAGATTGTTCATTGGATGCCCCTTCCGAGCCCTGACCGCCTATACCTTCTACCACCCTGTGTACAGCCGACCCTTAAACGACACGGGTTTCAACTGTGCACATCCGCTTACATGCAGGTTTTTGCCCGATATGGTACTCTAAATGTATTTTCTCCTCCTTACGATTCTCTTAGCAACATTTCCTTTTCTGTAGCTTACTTTATTGAAAAAATGCAGGATATCATACATCTAACGTACAAAATACGTGTTAATTGACTATGCGATCAGTAAGGGTTCAGTCAACAGGTTATTTGTAGTTAAGTTTCGGGGGGGGGAGTCAAAAGTTACATGGGGATTTTGACTGCAGGGAGGAGGTCAGCACCTCTAACCCCCACATCGTTCAAGAGTCAACTGCACATCCCTCCATCCACCAGATTCTGGCAACATGTTTTATGTCCAAATAGTATTCAGCTTTTTGTGGTCCAGCTTAGACATCATTTCTCCCTGGAAAGCCTCCATGGGTTTCATCTTGGGCTAAGTGGCTCGTCTCTGTGCCTCGTAGCACCATGTGATAACTCTATTACAGCACTTTCAACATTTCACTACAATTATAGGTGTACGTGTCTCCTTCACGAGGCTGCAAGGACTTTGAGGAAGGAGATTTTATCTTAATCGTTTCCGTACTTCTAATGCTCAAAGCAAATAGAGGCAGAAAGGATGGAAAGCGGGGTTAAAAAGAGTTGGCTGCGGTCTTGGTTTAAGACAGATGGAGTAAGTAGCACAGGAAGGTTTTCTTAGGTGGGATAGTAGAAATGTGAGGAAGAAAGGCTGGTGCAAAAAGCAAAGAACTTGCTGGCGGTTAAATGTGGTACTTGAGCAACATGGGTTTGTTTACGAATGTGGGTATGACACGGGGGTGGCCTTTCCTGTTATCAAAGGACGCTGTTCTAGACAATGCTCTGCAAAGGACAAAACCTAAACACGATTATTCCATTGACCTTTGTTGTTTGCCCCCCAGGTCTCCTGGTCCCTGTGAAAACTGTGGGAACAAGGAATGTGGATGCTTTGATCTCGTCATCGAGAAATATACGCCCCCATGCAAGCGAGGATAAGTTGCTCCCGTCCAAATCTACATTTTTTCTTACTTTGTGCTATTCTTGAAACTATCTGGCTGCTAGGTTCTTTAGTAAGTGATTAGGAAGCATTAAGTAATTAACCATTAGCTGCAGAGAGCCCGTGGTGATTATCCCCAGTCTCCTGATTGGAGAAAAAAATGCTGTGGAAAAAAAAAAAAAAAAAAAGACTTACTTTAGTCATGCATGAAGAAAGTAGGCTGAGCACCTAACCAAAATTGCTAGTTAAGCTATTAACCAAACAAGTTCCACTCTCCTTAGGCTGGGTGATATTGAATGCCAGAAACGAACTGAATCAAATAAACAACAATAACATAACCAAAAAGTCACCGTGCACTCATAAGATGGGATGCAAGGCAGGAACTGTGTCAGCTACCATGTTCTAAGTAGTAATAGAAAAGCCCAACCTAAGGGTGTCTGGGTGGCTCAGTCGTTTGAGCATCTGACTCTTTATTTCGGCTTGGGTCATGATCTCACATGGTTGTGGGATCAAGCCCCACCTCTGGCATTGCACCAGGCATGGAACCTGCTTGGGATTCTCTCCACCTCTCCCTTTTCTTCTCCCTCGCTTGTGTGTGTGTGTGTGTGCGTGTGTGTGCACTTGCCCACACACACGCTCTCTCTCTCTCCCTCTCTCAAAATGAAATAAAATAAAATAATATCTTAAAAAAAGAAGAAAACCCAACCCAAACATGTTTAATCAACAAAAAGGATTTATAGGGTAATAAAAAGGAAGATTTAGAGGTAAGGAAGTGAACTAATCAGGAAAGGTTAACACTGTCATTGATAACTTCAAAATTGTGGTGACTTCACACAGTACAAATTTGTTTCCCCATGCAAGTGTTCAGTCCAGTGCTCCTCATCAAGCAGTAGTCCTGGGAAGTTATCCAGCAAGAGCTTTGGGAATATGCTGCAAGTGCTTACTCAGGCTCCTTCCACTGTGGTCCTCCATTCAGCGAGAAGACAGGGAAAGAAAATGGAAGATCAGGGACACCTGGGTGGTTCAGTTGGCTGAGCACTGGACTTTGGCTCAGGTCGTGATCTCGTGGTTTGTGAGTTCAAGCCCCTCGTCGGGCTCTGTGCTGTCAGCTCAGAGCCTGGAGCCTGCTTCGGATCCTGTGTCTCCCTCTCCCTCTGCCCCTACCCTGCTTGTGCTTTCTCTCTCTCTCTCTCTCTCTCTCTCTCAAAGAGAGACCAAAATAAACATTAAAAAAATTAAAAAGAAAATGGAAGATCACTCATGAGGGGTCAGGGTAGACGTCGTGGTAAGACGTCAATTTGGCCACATTTCATTGGCTAAAACTCAGTCACACGGCCACACCTAATTGTAAGGGAGCCAGGAAATGTGGTGGAGCTGTATATCCAGAAAAAAAATGGTGAATATTTAACTAGTTTTGCCAGCTACAATCGGAACTAAATGTTCTCTAGCTTGCATCCAGTGCAATAGAACACCTTAGCCCCTGCCTTATAAGCAAGCAGGAGACTGAGATGCTCCTTGATATTGCTGAGTCACAGGCACATCCCTGAACAGATGAACTGACCAAGGGATTGCCATGGGCAGATGGCCTTCACCCACCTGAGTCCACCTCTTGAGCTGCGGGTGGGGTCAGCTTTCCTGAAATGTCAGGACTTCATAGGAAAGCCGTAAAAATAGAAAAACAACGTAAGTACTAATTAGGAAATGAGGACAAGTGACGATTAGTGAACAACCAATGTCCACCAAGGGTCCTAGCTCCAGAAAAACTGGGATACCAAAAAGAGATGCCCAGAGAGCTCAAGGACCCGGAGGCAACTATGGGATAGATGTGTGATCTGGTTACTGAAATCTGCTTGACAGGCACATGAGCACTGTTACTGAAGCAAGAGCTTTCTCCTGGCAAAATGTGTAGAACTGAGAAAGTAGAAAGGAGCTACTGTCCTTCATGCTGAGTACTCGTCCTTGGGTCCCTTAGATTCTCCTGAGCCTGGGGAGATGCCTAAGTCCATAGAGAAGAGTGTCCCATTTTTATTAGAAGAACACACGGCTGGAAAAAGGAGAAACTGATAGACTTAATATTCTGCTATCTTTCATGAATCACATAGGGATTTATTCAAGGAAGTGGGCATACAAATTTTCTCATTAAAAATACCAAAACTCTATGCCTTGATTGGGATGATAGATTTTAAACCTACTGCTTCTTTTGCTGGTGGTACTTTGAGTCTGCTTATTATTTCTAGAGAATGTCTCTGAGAACAAATGAACTGATTATGTTTTTTGACCCAGCTTAAGTAGATATACTCATTATCCACCCTATCTCTCAAGAACATAAAGAAGACCAGGGTCCCTGGGTGGCCCAGTTGGTTAAGCATCCGATTCTTGATCACAGTTCAGATCATGATCTCACGGTTCATGAGTTCAAGCCCCATGTCAGGCTCTACACTGATGATATGGAGCCTGCTTGGGATCTTCTCTCTCTCTCTCTCTCTCTCTCTCTCTCTCTCTCTCTGCCCCTCCTCTACTTTTGCTTGCTCTCTCTCTCAACATAAATAAATAAACATAAATTTAAAAAAAAAAGAACATAAAGAGGACCTTATTTCTAGAGTCCCACATTCCTTGATCTTGTGAAATTTTCATTCACTTTTAATATTCTCTGCTTTTCCAATTCACAACAGCTTAATGAACTCAAGATCCTCAGATTGCCACTGTCTTTCAAGTCTTAGGTTTGGGACTTTCCTGTCATTGATCTGGGGAAAGAATGTTCAGGAAACTTCCCCTATAAAGGTAAAAGTGCTTTGATATCTAGAGCATATTCCTGAAATGGCATCTTGGGTTCTGGCCAAACCTGTTCAGTGAGGTTCATCATCCTTCACTAAGAGCTAGGCTGGGAGTCCACAGCCAGGGGAGGTGGCCCAGAGGGAGGCTATACAGAAGAAGGACAGCGGAGGAAGGAATAGGGGTGCTTCGTTCTCCCTCTCACAACTCCAGCCAGGGACAGCTTCAAAGTAGAGATCACCATCTTTTAATCCTGTCAAACCCAGAGATCACACATCTCAGAACAACCCACCAATTGGACAAGCATTTCTTCATAAAGGTCTTATCGTGTTCTAGGCTCTGTAATGTAAAGCATCTCCCAGTGAGAGGTTCAAATATGGAAATAACTTAAAGAGCACGGTGGGTATACAATGAATATTGGGATAACCACAAAATTATTTTACAAGATGAACTAGAATCATATGTATTGACAAGCATGGGTAGCCAAGATGTATAGTTGAGGGGAAACAAGTTGACAGAAGAGTATTTATATTATGATCCCTGTTTTGATTATTTTTTAAAATATAGGGGTACCTGGGTGACTCAGTCAGTTGAGCATCTGACTTCTGCTTAGGTCATGATCTCATGGTTCATGAGTTCGAGCCCCGTGAAGGGCTTTGTGTTGACAGCTCAGAGCCTGGTGCCTGTTTCAGATTCTGTGTCTCCCTCTCTCTCTGCGCCTCCCCCACTCGTGTTCCGTCGGTCTCTCTCTCTCTCTCTCTCTCTCAAAAAGAAATAAACATTAAAAAAATTTTTTTAAATAAAGTACAATATAAATAATGACTAGAGTTGGGTTTACAGTGAAGCTAACAAAGTTTACAACTCAGGAACTCTTGCTTACATGGATCTCTTCCAAGACCATGAACTTAATTTTGTATTTTTTTTGTAAAGAGGTTCTCCAAAGCAGCGCAAGTGTGACATATAAAACCTGAACCACTCCCTGAGATTTACATACATGACACACATTATTATGGCCAACTGTGGTTATCTTGGGCTGTTGGAGTGTAGAGACTTTATACTTTTCTGTTATCCAAAAGATAATAGGATGCCATTCCTCTATAGCAATCCCTTCCCTCACCCATAACCCAGGACAACCTTCCCTGTGTTTCTACACCTGTTCTCCGATTGAGATCATTCATGGGCTTTGCACAAGAAATCCATTTTTCAAGTGGTAGCTATCATGCCAGCCAGCCAATGGGACACACTCTATCATTATCTTCCTCCAAGTTCTACTTTTCTCACTTTTCCTACTGACCAGTATCATCATTTTCCACTTCTTTCCCTTTAAGTTATATTTTCCTTAGTCTCCAAGCTCTGTTTGTCTCCTACTCTGCTCATTTTCCAACAACAAGCAAAGACCAAAAAAATTACATATACGTGTTTCTAGGACAAGACTATTTCTTATTAGTGATGAAAATTCTCTAGCACAATAAATGAGTCTAAAATCTGTTTAAAACTTAAGACAGATAAAAATTGCTCATAAAATCTACCAAATCAATAGCAATTCTTTTACTTTAACTAGATCATGGTGCTTCTTTGCATATGTTTTCCTTAAGGAGTAATCTTTGGTGTCCAGAGAAGCTTAGGGCTATTGACTGCTGTCTAAAATTGACTTTTGGATCGGCTACTCTTTTTTAAGCATCTTAACCTTTTTTTATTTTTCACTGTAAGTCAAAATGCTACATTCAGTCAGCAGTTCAGTACAATCAGTAGACAACAACTTATTTCATCATTGTGGAATCAGTGCATTAATTATATGTGATTAAATCTCACGCACGTGAGTTAAATGTGAAAGAAGTATAATTTAACTATATCTTGCATACGTTCAAATTAGGTTCAGCTAATGTAAGAGTTTATATTCAGCATAGAGCAGTTGGCTACTTTCTTTTGCAAAGGGGTTTGACAAGTAAGCAGCTTGAGGTTGTTGGGGCAAGATGCTCCAAATTTGTAAAGGACTCAGTGTCCTTCTGGCTATCAGCTCTATGGTCTCCAAGGTTTGGCCTCGTACACATAGTTTAAGAAGGTAACTGCTGCGCCAGCCATCTCATCCTTGTTCCAGGCTGGCAACAGAGGAGGACGAATAAACACACAACACTCTCTTTATAAGGATGTTCCCCCAGAAGTACCACCCAGTACTTTTACTTGTATCTCTATGGCAACTACCCAGTCATCTGACACAGTCAACTGCAAATGAGACTAAAAAAGGCCATTTTTTAACTGGACTTCAATGTACCAACCAAAAACTTGGCATCTGTTACTGAAGGAAAAGGGGAGATTCGACTGGGGGAAGAAATTTACATTCTCTGCCATTTTCTTAATATAAATAACATCATGATGATGTAAAGATGCTGTATCTCTTTTCATGATACGGTTACTTTGCATTCTGTTAAAAGTTAAAGCACATAAAATTCTTATGAAAAGGGGCGTCTGGGTGGGCCAGTCGGTTGAGAGTCCAACTTTGACTCAGGTGATGATCTCAGGGTTTGTGAGTTCAAGGTCCACATCGGGCTCGCTGCTGTCACTGCGGGAGCCCACTTTGGATCTTCTGTCCCCTTCTCTCTGCCCCTCCCCGCTCAAAAATAAATAAGCTTTTTTAAAAATTTTTTTTAACGTTTTATTTATTTTTGAGACAGTGAGAGAGAGACCATGAACAGGGGAGGGTCAGAGAGAGGGAGACACAGAACCCAAAACAGGCTTCAGGCTCTGAGCTGTCAGCACAGAGCCCGACGCGGGGCTCGAACTCACGGACCGAGAGATCATGACCTGAGCCGAAGTTGGCCGCTTAACCGACTGAGCCACCCAGGCACCCCTAAATAAACATTTTTAAAAATCTGACTATAAAAGAGTAAAACCTGTTCCAGTCAGTATAGTAGATCATAAGAACTCAGATGGATTCGGTGTCGGCAATGCACGGATGGGCTGTATTTGTGGAGAGCTTGCTTGGGAGGTGCAGAATATTCAAGGAGCAACCACTGCTCTCTTTCTGAACCACTGCGTCTACCGAGATCCGGAAAGTGTGTATCAGCTCTGTGTGTCTCATTACAGAATTCAGTGCTGGAGGACAGAAATAACAGAAGGTTCTCATTCCAAAAGTCACTTCCATTTGGACTTGGAAATAAGTTAAATAAATCCTTCAACTTTTCGTGTATTCGCTA
Source organism: Lynx canadensis (assembly GCF_007474595.2). Classification (NCBI taxonomy): domain Eukaryota; kingdom Metazoa; phylum Chordata; class Mammalia; order Carnivora; family Felidae; genus Lynx; species Lynx canadensis. The sequence continues at coordinate 26,163,167 of NC_044306.2, read as the reverse complement.
TACAAAAACTCTCTCCATGTAATGATGGAAGACAGTCCGCAAGTCACTGTGCGATTTTGTTCCCCATCACATGGTACGGAACGTAAGTGCTATAAGGGACTGCGTGTGGTTCTAGTGATAGGCGGTTAAGAGTATGACTACAGGAGGAAAGGATTTTATTTATTTTTAACATTTATTCATTTTTGAGAGAGGGTCAGAGAGAGAGGGAGACACGGAATCCGAAGCAGGCTCCAGGCTCTGAGCTGTCAGCACAGAGCCTAACGCGGGGCTTGAACTCACGGACCGTGGGATCATAATCTGAGCCGAAGTCGCAAGCTCAACCGACTGAGCCACCCAGGCACCCCAGGAAAAAAGGATTTTAAAAAGAATGGGTAAGGAGGGACACCTGGGTGGCTCAGTCGGTTGAGCGTCTGACTTCGGCTCAGATCAAGATCTCACAGTTAATGGGTTCGAGCCCCACATCGGGCTCTGTGCGGACAGGTCAGAGACTGGAGCCTGCTTTGGATTCTGCGTGTGTCTCTCTCTCTGCTTCTCCCCCACTCACGTTCTGTGTCTCTCTCTCAAAAGTAAATAAACGTTAAAAAAAAAAAAAAAAGAATGGGTAAGGAGATCCAGACTGCAGATCAGGGAGTTAACATTTATCGAGCACTTCTACGTGTCAGGCACTGTACCAGGTGCTGTACATAAACTACAGGGTAAATATTGCTATCCCGTTTTCAGAGGAGGAAGCTAAAGTGCACATAAGTAATTTTCCATGGTTGAACAGCCAGTCAGGAGAGGGAGCAGGATTTGAATGCAGCTCTGTTCCAAAATCTATGCTGTTTCAGTACAGAATTCTTCATGGAGGGCTGCATAAATGCATTGCCAACCAAGCGTCACCAGCTGGGACGTTCCGGACGAGGCCACATTTATATATTCAGATGTCATTAGCTCTAAGTCCCTATTATCCATCTAAGAATTCTAACTTCACCCAATGAATCAGTCTGCACTGCCACCTGCATGGGTCTCTTCCACCTGGGAAACTCACCACCACTGACCTTGACTGCTCAGTGCAGACCCCCATTCCCCCCCATCACCATATCATTCCCTAAATCTGACAGTTCAGCAGTCTCTTTCAGTCAGAAGACTGCTCCCCTCTCTCTTTTAAATGTTTTATTTTTTTTCCGATTCTGTGTCTCCCTCTCTCTCTGCCCCTCCCCCGTTCATGCTCTGTCTCTCTCTGTCCCAAAAAATAAATAAACGTTGAAAAAAAAAATTAAATGTTTTATTTTTATTTAGTTTGAGACAGAGAGAGCACGCACAAGCAGGGGAGGGGCAGAGAGAGAGGGAGAGAGGATCCCAAGTAGACTATGAACTGTCAGCACAAAGCCCGAGGCGGGGCTTGAACTCACAAACCCAAAGATCATGACCTGAGCCACAATCAAGAGTGGGACGCTTAACCCACTGGTCTACCCAGGTGCCCTTCCCCTCTTTCTAGATTACACTCAGTTGGTCTGTGGCCACGGGTTGAGAAGTGATTTGGTGGCATAGCAGGGTTGATTAGTACATGTATTTCATCCACTCAAATACTTATCAAGGGCCTCTGAGAGGGAGGGGGGAGCAGGAGCCATGAACCTGGCTCTTGCACCGATGGAGCCGTAGCTTTAGCGAGAGGAAGCACTCTCAACGATCATTGCTAATTGTGGTAAACGCCAGTAAGAAAATAAACAGAGCACCACGATAGGAAATAATGGCAAGCAATGGGAGGGGAGGGGGAGGGGTTTTTCATCTAAAGTGTTAGAGCTTCTAGTAAGATAACTATATCTTTTCACAAACACGGCTTTTTTTTTTTTTTTTTTTTTAAGCTCCCCAGAGCAATCACTCATTTCAGGGTAGCTGGGCAGATCTAAAATGGAGTCACAGTTAGGATGCCTTCCCTGAGGCCATTATTCCCCTCTAATAGCCGCACTGTCGTGAAGTCCACTTTATCCTGTTAACCTCTTTCATCCCTCCAGATCAGTGGCTCTGAAACCTAAGTTATCAGAATCACTGGGCGATTTAAAAAATACAGATGCCTGGGCCCTGCCTCTAAGGACTAGAGTGAGCTGGTTTGGCATGGGTCTCAGTCATGAATTTTTAAAGTTCTCAGAAGGTTCTAGTATAGAACAGTGGTTCTCAGACTTGAGCACGCATCACAACTGTCTAGAGGGATTTGTCATTGTTCTGCTGGCTGCTTTCCATTGCCTCGCCCACGCAGGAGGCGTGGTTGCTTCAGTAAACTCTCTAGGGCTCCTGATTTTATTACCTACAGTCTCATATTTAGGGCAGTGCTTCTCGATCTTTAATAGGCATATGAACCACTTGGAGATCCTTTTTTCTTAATTTTTTTTTTTTTTTTTTTTTTTTTTTTTAATTTATTCACCTTTGAGAGACATAGAGAAACAGAGCGCGAGAAGGGGAGGGGCAGAGAGAGAGGGAGACACAGAATTCGAAGCAGGCTCCAGGCTCTGAGCTGTCAGCACAGAGCCCAATGCAGGGGCTTGAATCCACGAACCTTGAGATCATGACCTGAGCCTAAGTCAGATGCCCAGGTGCCCTGAGATCTTTTTTTTTTTTTTAATGTTTATTTGTTTAGAGAGAGCGCCACCTGGAGATCTTGTTAAAATGCAGATTCTGCTGGGGCACCTGGGTGGCTCAGTCGGTTGAACATCTGACTTCGGCTCAGGTCATGATCTCGCAGTTCATGGGTCTGAGCCCCACGTCGGGCTCTGTGCTGACAGCTTGAAGTCTGGAGCCTGCTTCAGATTCTGTGTCTCCCCCTCTCTGCCCCTCCCCTGCTTGAACCCTGTCTCTCTCTCCCAAACATAAATAAAACATTAAAAAATAATAATAAAATAAAACAAAATGCAGATTCTGAGTTGTGCCAGAGGGAAATATGGAAATTTGTTTTAGTAGGTATAGAGTTTTAGTTTGAAAGAGGGAAAGAGTTCTGGAGACTGCTTGCATAACAATGTGAAGGCACTTTACAGAAAGGCACCCTTAAAAATAGTTAAGATGGTAAAAAAAAAAAAAAAAGTTAAGATGATAAATTTTGTGCTGTGTGTATTTTAGCACAGTTTTTTGTTTGTTTGTTTGTTTGTTTTTAAATGCAGACTGGTTAGGTCTGGGGCAAGGCCTGAAGTTCTGCTTTTCTTCTAAGTTCCTAGGTGATGCCGATAACGGCTCCCCAGGTTGTACACTGGAAGAAGCAAGCGTTCAGGGTGCATCGGGATTACGTGGAGGACGTGATTTAACGTAGTTTCAACATCCCCATCTCAGAGATCGTCACTCGACATGTGTGAGATGGGGCTCAGGGGTAGCTGCTCAGAATTAACCTACTTTGAGAGATAAATTGAGAGATAATCCTCCATGGGCTCCACTTCCAAAAGGGAGAAAGGTTATTTACAGATGCAAAACTGATTCTGATATTTGATTTCATGTCGAAAAGAAAAGTTTCTGTGTGTTTTACAGCTCTAGAAAATGCAGTGGCCTTCCCTAGTTCAGAGAGCTAGAATTGGGAAAGATTTATCCGCTTTAACTGGAAAAGGGAGTAGACCCCCGAATCTAATCGGCCGGCACCCCCTCACGCAGGCTGTGGATTATGGTTGTCCCGGATCTTTGGGAATGCGGCAGCCCCAGCAGATGACACCTCAGGGTTCCACGTTGTGCCATACCTGAGTATCCCCAGGCCTCCTGTCCCATGACCAAAACCATCCCCCCCCGGCCCCCACCATCCCCAATTCAGAGCAAGACTCAATAACCCACTGATCCACACCCACTCCTAGGAAGGCTAGGGAGCCCAGAGTCGTGCAGAAATACAGTAATTACCACTTCTGTGCTATACGACAACCTTAGCCGCATCATTTCATTTAACGCTCTTAGCAATTTATGGGGCTTTTACTGTTGTTATCACCATTTTACGGGCGAGAAAATAGAAGCTCTGCTAAGTTAGACAACTTACCCAAAGTCAGACAGCCAGCAAGTGACAGCCAGGATTTAAAACTAGCTTTGTCTGGCAAGGATGCCCAGGCTCTCTACACTACAGAGACTGGCTTTGCACGGGCCAGGAATTTGGGCCAAGAGTGGTTTACAGCTCAGGAGCACTAATTAGCATTAGGGATGTGATTCAGATGCCAGGAAAGAGCCTTCCCCTTCAAAATGTGCTTGTCCGCCACTCACCATCCCCAGAACATAGCTCTCTGTAGGAGGAATTTGATTTAGAGAAATGTGCGCGAAGGGGTAAACATGGCTCAGCCTTCCTAGCAGGTAATAAAGACTTTAAAAGAGTAACTTGTTAACCTAAATAGATTCATGGTTGATAGAAAGTACAAAAGAAATTCATGGGGTGGGGTGTTGGGCGCGGGGAGTTGAGGGAATTTCCTCTTAGAGAAGATCTTTGAAACTGAAAGGGATTCTAGGTCATCTGGTCCCATTTTACAAACATGCTCTAGTTATTTTTAAAGTTTATTTATTTTCTGTGTGAGAGAGAGTGAGCCCAAGTTGGGGAGGGGCAGAGAGAGAGAGGGAGAGAGAATTCCAAGCAGGCTCCACACTGTCAGCGCAGAGCCCCGACCTGGGGCTCAAACTCACAAACCATGAGATCGTGACCTGAGCCAAAATCAAGAGTCGGACGCTTAACCCACTGCACCCACCCAGGCACCCCTGCAAACATGGTTTAATATAAATCCCCCCATGTCAGTTTACAAACCTGTTTTTTTATTCAAAAAACGTTTGTGTCATTTAAACTCCTCCCCCCACCTTGTTCTAAACAGGAATCGGAGCTGAGATTATTGAAACGCAGGTCTCAATACGTATTCAGCATTTCCTGAGCGCCCATTTGCCTGGTATTATGCTCAAAATATAAAAATCAAAATAATAATAATGACCCCAAGAAACTCCCAGCATCCTGTGTGTATAGTATTTTCTTGGGTGTGAGGTGACTCAAAGGAGGAAGCAATACAGTACCTAGAAGAGACATTCTAGCTGAGTCTCGAAGGGTGGCAGGTGGACGCGTTTACTAGGCCAGCGAGCAGGGCAAGAAGCTTCTGGGCAGAGAGCCGGGGAGGGGCACCTGGAAGGGGGCAAGCGGTCCTCGCGGGCCCGCAGGGCCGTGGGGAGAAGCAGAGGGCCGCACACCTAGACCAGCAGGCAGGGGCAGAGAGGTTTCAGGGATGGATGAGAGCGTGGCTGTGAGCCGCTTGTGCAGAGGCGCACAGAGCAGGCCGGCCAAGCTGCTAGGTCGGCTGGAGGCCACCGGGGCCTGGGACGCGGGGCAGGAAGCGCAGGCGGACCCGGCCGCCCTGGCACCTGCTTTCCCTCCACGTTCACGACCGTACCTTGTTCATCCACCTGCGTGCCTGGGATTCAACAGCAATGCCCGAGAAACACAGAGCGAACACCTAAATAAACAACTGCCGGAATCTGAATCTGCAAGGGACGTTAATGCCTTATTAACAACAAGGAGAAGTATTACAATTTTTTTTTAAGTATTAATGAACCGGAAGTGAAGTTAGTTACAGGCCTTTCTTCCCTCCCGAGATAATTCCACTGGCGAATGGAGGGATTTCTGAGAGTGCTATGATGACAACAAAGCTGATGTTAATTCAGCACTTAGTACATGCCGCACCCTCGGCCCTTTCTGGCGTTACCTCTCTGCCCTGTTCCTTCTAGCTTCCTCTCGGCTATGCCAAACATGCTGTCTCAGCAGCACTGGATGGACTTTGCAGGCTTCCTGGCAGTCTCTGTGGGACCACGAGGTCAAGGTGGCCTGATTCCTGTTTGCCCAAACACAGCAGAGCACAGTGGTTTTTTTTTTTGTTTTTTCAACCTGTTGTTCAGCCCCTGGTATGCAGAGACATGGAGATCTCTCTTCTCACCCACCCCTCCACGGACACCGACACCCACACAAATGCAATGCAACAGCAATGATACATTTGGAAGACTTTTCTTAGTTATTTGGCCCCCAGAAGATTCAGAAGATTACTACCTCCTGAGCGGGGCTGGGGAGAAATGCCTGGGCTCCATACAGCATCACAGAATGTTTGTTCGATTCAACCTTGTAGTTGAAGAAATTAAAGCTCAAGTAGGTGAAGTAACTAACTTAGATCTGGTTAGATAGCTAGTTAGTGGCAAAGCTGACACGATAAATCAAATCTACCTCTTAGCCAGTACTTTTCTATCATACCTCTTCTCAACTCCCTCTCAAGGCATTTTTCAAAAGTATCTGGAGAAACAAAATGATTGTAGAGCTAATCACTTAATGATCAGTCACACTGGTCCCTTAATTAATGATGTAAGTATTCCCCTGAAACATAGGGAAAGTTTTTGCTGAACCGTATGAGTTTGGTCAGATATTTCTCTTTGATTCTTGCAGGCGTCCCTAAAGAAATGGCCCAGAGGAAAGCAACATTTCAATTCCAAAAAGAATCTTTTAGGCAGAGAGAACTCTTGCCAATCTGAGCGTTTAAGCCTCCACAAATGGTAGCAGATAATAGCTGGTAAGAGCATTTATAGTTCAGGAGTCTAGGAATCTGCATATACTTTATAAATATTAAGATAATACTTCCAGAAAATTGGAACAGATCATGAAGAATATATTTTCATATTTTATATACATGCAACACAGAATTCATCTCCCCGACTGTAACCTAGAATCTGTGTACTAAATCACTCTTTACCAGAATTGCTTTGCTCTGTATCTAAATCAACTGAACAAAAAGGTGCGTGAAGCCCTGGATGGGAAGAAATTTATCCTTCAAAAACTGGGTCTCTTGTAAACAGAGGTTGCTAAAACTGGAAAAGAATGTTACCAGGTCACGGTCCTTGAATTTCATACGCTATCCTGCCACATTCCAAAAAGAGGATTTTTTAGCCTTTGGAAGACATCTTCCAGGATTGGAGAAAATTGATTTGAAAATTATGATGAAATGGTTTTATATGCGCTGAGTTGTTATCACCACCAGGATTAAATTTAGTTTTTAATTCATCTGAACTGTGGTGCATCATAATTAACTCATTTTTTGGTTTTGAAGTGGTTTTTTGTTTTTTGGTTTTGCGGTTTTTTTTGGACTAAGAAAATGTATATCATCTAAAGAAGAATGTTCCAACTATTTGGACCCAGTTATTCCACTTCCAGGAATTCATCCTAAGGAAATACTTCAGAAGGGAAAAAATGCTAATCATGCAGAGATGTTTATAATCAACTTTATTTATGATGGCCAAGAAGCAGTTAGAATCATATGTGATCATTAGAACTGATATAGAAAAAAGCGTGTAAGAAGCAATCACGTGTGAATATTATGCCTCATAATTTTACACTTTGTGGAGTTTACAAATTGGCTTTATGTTACACTGCCTCATTTATTCTTTACAATAGCCCTGTGCAATAGAAGCAATTCTCCCCATCTGCTGGTAAAAACCAGATGAGAGGAACTGAAATGGTCTGTCTGAGGTCACTCATGAAATATGCAACATGTTGACCACAACGGTTTAAAAACCATATGTATATAGATCAAGATTGGAAAGACCATGGCAAGTTGTGCATAGTTGCTCTGTTCAAACAAAGTGTTTTTCTCCACAGGTGTGTGTATATATATTATATGTGTGTGTGTTGGTAAAACTCCTTAAACATTGAATACTTCTAGGATTATTTATCCCAATCATTGAAGCTATGTTCATCGGCGTCCTTATCAAACAGCAAAACCTTGAGACTACCTATGACATAGGGTCTCTGCTCTTTGCACATATACGCCAATCATATTGATGTCCTGGGTTCCCATACAGACAGGAAGATTGTCTGGGGTGGCCAAACCAGTGGCATTCACATCTGCCTGCCTGCTACACCCCCAATTCCAACACAAAGATTAAACCTCGGTTGTCCGGGAGAGTGACTGACTTGATAATACACTGTTGTTTGTTTTCTTCTCTTCCATGTTTCTCCTTCTCACTTCTATGCCCCTGTTTCTTGGGATCACCTCCCAAATAAACTACTTGCATTCAAGTCCTTGTTTGAAGATCTGCTTTTGAAAGAACCCCAAATAAGACACTGTATTTCCACAGGGAAGTAATTACTTCTTTGGGACACTGGACATGCGGGGTTGGCCAGTCCTTCCATTGGCCGTACACACCCAGAAGGCAGGAAATCTGGGTGACACAGTACAAGAGTGGCCTCTAGGAGAATAAAGCAGCCCAGAGAAGGCTGGGGGGGGGTGTGCACCTGTAAGGACATGGGGTGCAGCAAAGGGAACAGAATCAGCACAGCACAGAGGTGACATGCCAGTCTGCCAGGCTTCTTTGATAGAATTCCATGCGACCTTTACACCCTACGGGCCCCTAGTATTTATTAGGCCTACATGTATTTCCTGATTTTCTGTAACAGATGCACTTCATAACTGACACACCAATACGTATACTGATGTATAACAAAAAATAAAAATCATGCTTTAAAAAAAATTTTTTAAGTTTGTTTATTTTTGACAGAGACAGAGTGTGACCATGAGCTGGGGAGGGGCAGAGAGAGTGGGAGACACAGAATCCGAAGCAGGCTCCAGGCTCCAAGCTGTCAGCAAAGAGCCTGACGCGGGGCTTGAACTCACGAGCTGCGACATCATGACCTGGGCAGAAGCCGGACGCTTAACCAACGGAGCCACCCAGGCACCCCTAAAAATCATGCTTTTAAATGAAATTAGCCTTGTTTATTAAAAATACACATTGTAAGTTTGTGATTCGGAAGAGCCTAAGAGTCTAATTTGGTCTTGGGGGCACCTGGGTGGCTCAGTCCTTTGGGCGTCTGACTTGGCTCAGGTCATGATCTCACGGTCTGTGAGTTCGAGCCCCGCGTCGGGCTCTGTGTTGATAGCTCGGAGCCTGGAGCCTGCTGCGGATTCTGTGTCTCCCTCTCTCTCTCTACCCTTCCCCACTTGCGTTCTGTTTATCTCTCTCTGTCTCAAAAATAAATAAACATTAAAAAAAATTTTTTTTCTTAAAGTCTAATTTGGTCTTCACTTGCAGTCAATCATGATTAACCCACGACACTATAATTAAAATAGCAGTGTCTCTGGGTAACAGTTACCGCCAGACTCAGTTTAGGGCACAGATGAGAAAACAAGCAAAATCCAATATTGTGCCCACGCTTCGGAACAGGTTCAGTTGTAAAAGCCATGTACGGTTTATGAAAGTTCTGCTTAGGGGAAGCAATAACGAAATATAATTTCAAGTCTTGTTCACTTTTGAATGTATTTTATTTAATTCTTCAGGATACACACATTTAAGAAATGTCTGGCCGTAGAAGGAAAAAGGCCAGCAAGAAACAACACAATGGATATTTGTTACAACACACATTGCCAGCCCCTTCTTCCTTCAAAACAATCATTCTTTCACTTAAAAAAAAAAAGAAAAAAGATCTGGTTCAACCGATGTTAGAATTTGTAGCAAGAATCAAGGCAGGATTTTGCTCTTTTGATAAGATGGTTCATTATTCTGTACACGGATGCACATTATACGATACCCAGAGCCGATTTTTCTCCCCCTATAATTATGTCCCATTAGGACACTGGAACACAAGGAAACATCCGAGCATTGTTCATATTTGGCCTGAATGCATTTGATTTTTTTTTATTGTGGTAAAATATACATAACTGAAATTTACTATTTAACCCTTTTTAGCTTTACAGTTGATCAGCACTAACTACATTTACAGTGTTGTGCAACCATCACCACCATCCATTTCTAGAACTTTCTCATCTTCTAAAACTGAAACTCTGTGCCCATTAAACAATAACTCCTCATTCCCCATTCCCCTAACCCCTGGGAGCCTCCATTCCACTTTCTGTTTCTACAGATTTGACTACTCTAGGTATTTCATATAAAGTGAAATCAACAATATATGTCCTTTTGTATTTGGCTTGTTTCAATCACTATAATGTCTTCAAGGTTCGTCCATGTTGGAGCACACATCAGAATTTCATTCCTTTTTAGGGCTGAATATTATTCTATTTTTTTCAAGTTTATTTACTTTGAGAGAGAGAGTGCGAGCGGGAGAGGGACAGAGAGAGAAGGAGAGAGAAACTCCCAAGCAGGCTCTGTGCTGTCAGCACGGAGCCAGATGTGGGGCTCGATCGATCCCACAAACTGTAAGATCATGATTTGAGCCAAAACCAACAAGTGGACACCTAACTGACTGAGCCACCCAGGCGGCCCTATTTTATATATGTATGTGACATTTTGTTTATCCATTCATCTGTTCACGGACACTTAGGTCTTTCCACCTTTTGGTTATTGGGAATAATGCTGTTATAAACCTTGGTATACAAATATCTAAGTCCTTGTGAATTTTATTTTTAATAGACATTTCATTTCTAGCCCATATAGCATGTGTGATGTTTGTTTGTTTATTTATTTATTTATTTTAAATGTTTATCTATTTACTTTGAGGTGGGGGAAGGGGCAGAGAGAGGGAGAGCAAGAATCCCAAGCAGGCTCTGCCCCGATGCGGGGCTTGAAGCCATGAATCGTGAGATCATGACCTGAGCCAAAGTCGACTGAGCCACCTAAGCTCCCTTCTGATGTATATTTAAACTCTATTGAGGGGCTTTGCTTTTGCGAGATTAGAGCTCCAAAGACTTTACAAAGTAATCATACGGATGAAATATTTTCACGATTTTGAAATATAGACAGAAAATATGTATAAACAAGGAGAGGGGCTTGGCTTAACACAAAGGAAATAAAGGTGAAGCTTAATGATAGAATATAGATATCAAATACCATAAGCCCTATAATACATCCCGCATTTCTCTTTTTATAGGTATTTGTCTTAGTTTCCTAGAACTGGTCATAAACAGATGACAACTTGAGAGGCTGGGTTAGAGTGTTCTTAGAATGATACTTAAGCAAAAATAATTTTTTGAAATGTTTATGTATTTTGAGAGAGAGAGAGAGCAGGGGAGGGGCAGAGACAGAGGGAGAAGGGGAGAATCCCAAGCAGGTTCCACACTGTCAGCACTGAGCCCAACGTGGGGCTTGATCCCATGAACCGTGAGATCGTGACCTGAGCTGAAATCAAGAGTCAGAGGCTTAACCAGCTGAGCCACTCAGGCACCCCAAATTTTTGAATTTAATATTGATTTAAACTCTTAAAACTTATCCTGTGGGTTTAAGGAAACTTAATTTTCTTAAAGTGGACTTTTTTTTCCCCCTTTAATCTTTGTATTCACAGAGCTGCTCTCCCTGGCATCTAAGAACTTTGAAAGAGATTTTGGTTTTGGCTTCAAATACTGTCTGATGTTTTTCACACCATGAGTGGTTTTCTATGAACAAAGTGAGCGCATCCACCCTGCCGGAAGGTGAGATAAGACCACTACCACAGATGGTCAGTTATGCATCAGCCCATGTAACCCAAAAGCGGATTCTTATTTTGAAAACCATGCAGACAAGATGTTAAGTGGAGCAAATATGTGGCCCAAGTAAGCTTTTCCACTCTAAGCCACTGGCACGACTCCTTGTAGCGACTGGCTCCAACTGTTGCTAGGTAACCATCTTGAATAGGACACCTAGCAACTATTAACCGCCATCTTCCTTTTCGTTCTAGCATTCTTTCTTTTTTTAAGATTCTGGTTTTTTATTGTTTCTATTTTTTATTTTGGGGCGCGCCTGGGTGGCTAAGTCGGTCAAGTGACGGGCTCTCGACTTAGGCTCAGGTCACGACCTCACGGTTCGTGGATTGGAGCCCCACGTGGGGTTCTGTGCTGAGCATGAAGGCTGCTTGGCATTCTTTCTCTCTCTCCCTCTCTGCCCCTCCCTTCTCATGTGCTCTCTCTCTCTCTCTCTCTCAAAATAAATAGATTTTAAGAACTTAAAAAATAAATAAAAAATAATTATTTTTAATTTTAGAGAGAGAGCAAGAGAAAGAGAGAGAGAGCATGCGCATGTGGGGAGCAGGGCAGAAGGAGAGAGAGAGACTCTCAAGCAGCTTCATGCTCAGCACAGAGCCCGAGGTGGCCCTCGATCCCAAGACCCTGAGATCATGACCTGAGCAGAAAACAAGAGTCAGTCCCTCAACTGACTGAGCCAGCCAGGCACTCCTATTTTTTTTTTTTTTTTTTTTTTAATAATCTCTACACCCAACGTGGGGCTTGGACTCACAACCCCAAGATCAAGAGTTGCAACTTTACCGAATGAGCCAGTCAGGCATCCCCTGCTCTGTTATTCTTTGGACAGACTTACAATTCCCAGATCCAGTGGAATATCAAAAGTCCAGCAGGGAGGGGACAGAGAGAGAGATCTGAGACTGTCAGTACATAACCTTTCCATTTTTACTTTTTTTTTTTTTTAATTTTTTTTTTCAACGTTTATTTATTCTTGGGACAGAGAGAGAGAGACAGAGCATGAACGGGGGAGGGGCAGAGAGAGAGGGAGACACAGAATCGGAAACAGGCTCCAGGCTCCGAGCCATCAGCCCAGAGCCCGACGCGGGGCTCGAACTCACGGACCGCGAGATCGTGACCTGGCTGAAGTCGGACGCTTAACCGACTGTGCCACCCAGGCGCCCCTAACCTTTCCATTTTTAAAGGTTATACTTCTTTGTGTCTCTCCCCAAATTCAGTAAGTATATACTTTCGATGTAAACAAAACTAAAGCTCAGTGTATACTGTTTGGCCATTTAAGTAACTCCTTTGTGAGGATGATGAGTTAATACAAATAATGCTCCTGATCAATTAGTATTCCATGCAAGGGCATAATCTTTTTGTGGACAAGAGTCCACTTTATGCAACCCTTTCATTGACTGGAATTAGGTGCTAAAGACCTCAGAAAGTTCTTGCAAGGGAGTTATATCATGAAAAGTCATGCACTCTCTCTTTTTCTTTCTTTCTTTCTTTCTTTCTTTCTTTCTTTCTTTCTTTAAGCGATCCAGGAATTGGTGGGGGGATAAAAAGCGGTGAGAAAAAGGTACAAGTAAAACCTGTATTAGTTGGGATTAGATTTACCTGTGACAGGAAATTCAAATTAAGAGTGAGTTAACCAAGGGGGAAGTTTCTCTTTCATTCTACGGAAACTCAGCTGGTGTGGTGGCTCCACAATTGTGAGAAAAAGATAGGCTTCTTCCATTTTCTTGTCCCTGTCTTCCGCCTCATGTCCAAGATGACTGTCCACCCCGGCATCGAGTCCTATCTTTCCCAGTTGGAAAGACAAAAAGTGAGGAGAAGGGCACCCCCACCCCCGCCATTTTTAGGAAGCTAACAAGAAGTTTCACATTCCACTCCCAGCTTGAGCAGCGCGAACAAATACTCTCTTTTGCCTGTAGTTTGCCACACTCCACACATTTCCAAAGTCACTTAGGTTAACACTGTTTCCCCTGACCTCACCCGCCTCACCGCCGTGGGTTTGTTTCAACAATTGTGATATAGATAGTTTTGGTACACTTTGCATTTCATCCTGGGATCCCTTGGCTACCTAAAGGATCTGTAGATTTGCACACATTAACTTGTTCTCTTTGTGCTGGAAAATTCTACTGGTTTTGTCGCATATCATTTTAAATATTAATAAAATACATCGTTTCGATATTGTTTTAACGAATTATCTTTAATGGTTTAGTATTTTAGTATCAATTTAATATAAAGGACAGCAAATGATTTACTCAGGGTTGCATAGCTGTTGAGCGGCAGGGCTAGGATTAAAACCCAAAAGAGTGACTTTCCAAGACCCCCTTTGCGACTTGTGTCATTTTCTTTTTTTCAAGAATCTTAATCTCTGCGTGTTCTCATATGATGGGGAAGACGTGAGATTTCCCCTGCGTAGAGTTGCTTGCTCTTTCCCATGCATTGGCATAATACTCCCTATGATTATGAGGTCAGGTTTGGAGAGTGGGTATGGAAGGTTTGTTTTTAGAATTGCCAACTGCCACTGAGTGAAAACGGCACATTGACAACCGATTTGATAATATATTGCTGAAGGGGCACCGACCAAAGTTGTGGATGGGGCCTCACTAATGGTCATTCGGCAAAGCCCATCCCATCATCCATGTTTCTTTCTCCGTGTTGTACTCATATCTTAGATCAGTCAGCACCCATTTGCAATCTCTGCTCGCTTCAGCTGCCCAACAGCTGGCCAATGGTTCCATGTAGCCATCCCTCACCACCTCATTGCCCTGCTGTGCCCTCCCACCTCTCAGTTTATAATGTGCTCAATGGGGTTGCTCCCCTGACTCCTGTTAGTGATGGCTGGTGGCTGTGGAAGCTGAAAGAAGCTGGAACTGGTGCTATAGCACAAGAAAGAAACAAGCATTGTGTCAAAAGGTTGTGTCTGAGGAAGAAAACAACTGACTTTCTCATGGAAACTCAACGAAAATTCAAAACAAGGCCACTGTATTTTTCTCCTTTGTGACCAGTCACTTCAATGCATTCTATAGTGGAGACCAGTAACTGTGTTTCCTTATTGATTCTCCCCTTCTTCCTCAGGAACAGAATCATTGAATGATACCAGGACCATGGCCATCCAGAACAAACTAGTTGATAAAGTTGCCTGCCACAGGGGTACATATTAACAACAATTGGATACTGTTATATACACATACTGAAACCGAACAATCAAATAAAGGGATGGTGATGGTAGGAGTCCAGTAACTCATTGCTGGAGCAAGGGGAGGAGACTAGAATGATCCATGTACTAATGGACTGGAGATATCTATATGAACTCATGTTTAGCTTAATATAGATACGAATAGTTACATATAGACATATTCATGCATATGTGTAAATACATGGTTTAGTATTTGCACATATAGTCCCTTTCTCTTTCAGTTGAGAAGCAAAGACATTCCAATAACAATGAGCTTATCCATCATCCAGATCCTGATTACTTAAAAAAAATTTTTTTAATGCTTATTTTTTTTTGAGAGAGAGACACACACACACACACACAGAGTGCAGGTGGAGGAGGGGCAGAGAGAGAAGAAGACACAAATCTGAAGCAGGTTCCAGGCTCTGAGCTGTCAGCACAGAGCCCGCTTGGGGCTTGAACTCATGAACAGTGAGATATGACCTGAGCTGAAGTTGGGTGCTTAACCAACTGAGCCCCCCAGGTGCCCCAGATCCTGATTTCTATTACCATTCTCCAACAAAAGCAATCAGGGTTCCTTAGTGAAATGGCTGGTTCTAGGACTGGGGTATGAAATGTACAAGATGAATCTGGAATAGGTTGTAGATCCAGAAATTAAGGAAGTAAGGAAATACTTCAAAACACACACACACACACACACACACACACACAAAATGAAAGAGCATGTCAAAGAACAAGGGGCCAAATAAAAGAGCCCAACAATATGCAATAATTGAAAGTATTTGGGATGGGATCTCAGAACAGAAAAAGGGCATTAGGTAAAAACTAAGGAAATATGAATAAAGCAAGAATGTTACTTAGTAATAATGTATGGGTTGATGAATCATTGATATATTATTGATACTTTATTACATTAATTGTAACAAATATACTAATGCAATATGCTAATAATAGGGAAGACTGGGTGTAGGATATATGGGAATACTATGATCTTTGCAATTTTTCTGAAATCTGGAACTGCTCTAAAATAAATCTTACTTTAAAACAACGATACATGATGGGGCACCTGGGTGGCTCAGTGGGTTAAGCGGCTGGCTCTTGATTTTGGCTCTGGTCATGATCTCATGGTTGGTGGGTTTGAGTCCTGAGTCGGGCTCTGTGCTGTCAGCACAGAGCCTGCTTGGGATTCTCTCTCTCCCTCTTTCTCTGCTCCCACCCCTGCTCTCTCTCTGTCTCAAATTAATTAATTAATTAATTAAGAAGAAGAAGAAGATACATAAAAAGTGATTTTCACATTGTAAACATTCAGTACGTGTGTGTTGACCCGAACTAATTTTATTATCAGTACACTTTCTCAAAATGAGGGAACAAATGACTTCCCTGCCAGGGAAACTCTGTATAGTGAGCTAGCACTGTGGGAATTTCTCCAAATTCCTGTGGAGTTAGTTCCACTCCCGAGAGGGAGTATAGAACATGTTTTTAGAATGAAAACCAACAGGCTTTTTTTTTTTTTTTTTTTTACTATCTACAGTCTGGAACAAACACAGACTTGAATATTAGAGAGTAGGGAGCGACATGTGAGCACAAAGCTAATGTTGAAACTGACTCACATCACGGAAGATAGAGCTGCAGTGAACTGACTGATCAGTCACACCACCCTGCTCTAATTGTGATTACAAAAGCTAAACTTTTTATGGGCAACACCCAATGAGCCAGACTAAACAGGAGGAATTAAGAGCGTTTAAATAGGGGTGCTGAATGATAACACCAGCCTCACAGCTTCAGAGAACCTACTCCAAATGCAAACCCAACAGCCTGGGGCAAAGTAGGGAAAAACAGCCCTTTCAAAGAGCTTAAGTAATCAAGTGACAGGAAACCCAAGATCCACAGTGGGTGAAGGGAGGAATGACTCAGGAGAACAGGGTTCTGGGAGCACCCAGCAAGATGCCAATGAGGAGCCATTGATACAGGCAGGGTTTCTAGTCCTTACTCTTAGCCTAGTTCAAGAGCCTTTTCTTGCTGGTGTTTTTTGTTTGTTTGTTGGTTGTTTGTTTAAGTATTTCTTTTTCAGTAATTCCTCATTTGTCACTATTGTTCTATGTTGCCTTTGTTACCTTTCACAATTAAGCATGCAAGCAAAGCAAAGAAGTTCCGCCTGTGAGAACTTGATAGAAAACAAATGAAAACCTTACATGGGTGTGGCTCTGCATAAGAGTTTTGTTCTGGAGGGATCTGAACAGGTAAATGTAAACTAGTGAGTGACAACAGGGTTCTGTTTTCCTTCAAGCTGTAGGTATTAGAATTGGTAGAACTTTCAGGCAGGCTTGGAAATCGAAATTCTCTGTCCTGCAAGCGAGAATGATTGACGATGAAGGCACAATGTCTCCCAAATAAGAGTGGACACATTTTGAGTGCATTTTGTTTGCTACTAAGAATTTTTTTTGCAGGCACTTTGTAATATACAAATGGCCTTTGGTCCTGTATGGCTCACTTGGACGAACAATAATTGTATCTCACGTTTGTGTAGCTTGCTACATTTTAAGGAATGTTTCTTACACTTTACCCCACTTGTCATCTTGACAACCTTTTCATCTGAGCTGAGTTTAACTTAGATCTTAGATACATAAAACTAGATCCTTCCAAGAAAAGAAAACCCAGGATGAAGTATACAGTAAAATATCAAAGATATGAAAATAGTTTAAAATATCTGGAATTACAGAGAAATCTAGAAGCTTTCCTTCTTTCCTGGATTTCATTCTTGGGTTGTGTCAGGAAATCCATGAACTGAGGCTCTTCTAAAAAAGTCTCCTTCAGACGATTTTTAAAAATCACAATGCCCAGACCGCACCCCAGATCAAATAAATCAGTATCTCTCGGGGTGGGATCCAGGTATCCATATTTGTAAATTTCTCAGGTGATTTCAAAATGCAACCAAATTTGGGAACCACTGTCCCTATATAAAAAAAGACTTCTCAATCAAAAATGAAGTTGTGTGAGCCTTTGGCATACTGAATTTGGGGGCTCATATCATTTGTAGTAATGTTTGAAGAATCAAAAGTAAAATTAGGCTTGAGAAAATATTTTACAGGTACTACACAAAGGGTTCCCCTCATGTTTGCAATAGATTTGGGGTAGTAGAATTCATTTAAACTTAAATGGGAGACAAGCATAATGAAATTAATTCATAAGTTACCTACAAACAGTGCATTTCTGCTAAGACAGCAACTTACTTTGTGCATTACTGGGTATGGATTAAGGAATGAGTTCTTGAAAGAACATTTACAGTAACTGAGTCAACTGCTGTCACAACAAATCAGTTTCTTACCTGAGAGACTTTCAAATTCAAGAATAGTAAATGCTTTTAAATGAATTGTAACAAGCGCATTCTATAGTTAAATGACTCTGGGGAGTCAGTTGTTCAAGACTAAATATCCAAAATTCTCTAAATCCAGCTCTAACATCGACTTATACATTGATCTTTAGGGATATAGTTTGTGTGTGTGTGTGTGTGTGTGTGTGTGTGTGTGTGCTTTAGTTTTCCCATCTGTAAAATGGAGTATTCACATCTATTTCATGAATGAATTGAAAGAATTCTTTTTTTTGAAAGAATTCTTTTTTTAAATTTTTAAAAAATGTTTATTCGTGAGAGGGAGAGAGAGAGAGAGAGAGAGAATGAGTGCAGGAGGGGCAGAGAGAGAGACACACACAGAATCTGAAGCAGGTTCCAGGCTCTGAGCTGTCAGCACAGAGCCAGACGCGGAGCTCAAACCCACAAACCATGAGATCGTGACCTGAGCCGAAGTCGATTGCTTAACCAACTGAGCCACCCAGGCGCCCCTTGAAAGAATTCTCTTTTTTTTTGAATTTTTTTAATGTTTATTTATTTTTGAGAGAGAGAGACAGAGCATGAGCGGGTGAGGGGCAGAGAGAAAGGGAGACATAGAATCTGAAGCAGGTTCCAGACTCTGAGCTGTCAGCACAGAGCCCCACGTGGGGCTCAAACTCACAAACCATGAGATCATGACCTGAGCCATAGTCCGGATGCTTAACCAACTGAGCCACCCAGGTACCCCAGAAAGAATTCTTTATAATGCACTTGGAAGATGAAAAATACATGTAATGAGAGTTCCTATGGAGGTTGCTGGAGATATGACTGCAGTTCATTTTTCTAGCTAGAAGTTAGTCTCCTTAATCATATGTTCATTTTCAACTCTGTCCATTCACTGATTCAACAAATAGTCAATTGTGACCTACTATGTGCCATGGCCTGAGTGGTGAAGAAAAATTCCCTGTCCTCATGAAATGATAGTTTTGTATGGGAAAAAGACAACAAACACACAAACAAACATATACCAGGTTAGGGAAGGGCTAGGAGGAGATAGGTGGAGGGAGAAGAATTAAGCAGAATGGTAGTGGGATCCAATTTCATGGGAGTGGTTATGAGGGTCTCTAGGAAAGATTACAAGAAAAAGACCAGGGTGGGGAGTTGTTCATGCAAACATCTTAGGAGAGAGATTTCTAAACAGAGAGAAATCATAATTGGAATGTGCTCAGGATCTTCAGAAATAATACAATGGTTATTATTGTAGCTAGGAGAGAGTGAGTGTGGGGGTTATTTTAAATTAATATTAACTCATGCATCATAAAAGTCAAAGTGATATACCTAGAGTTCTGTTCCAAGCAGATGGTGATGATTTATGGGTCAGCATAGGAATTTCAAAAAGGGAATCCTGGACATTCTTTTCTTAGTCAAATATTTATTAATACTCATTATATTCTAGATTTTAAAAACCCACAGATGTTGTTTTCGGGAAGTATTTAGTTTAGAGAATGTATATGTAAGTTCACCCTCAGTTTCAACAAACTCAACTATATTAGTATTAAGTTTGCATTAGTGCTTAGGTAGATTCTATGGCAATGCTACATTATTATTATTTTTTGTTTAACCTAGCCAAGCTGCAAAGACAAAAGTGACTCTTTAGAAGTAATGACACTGGAATGAGACTCCGGAGGAATAATGTGTGTTTTCTCTCTGCTCTCAAACAAGTCACTAGATTTATTAAGTGGAAAGATCATTCAAAAGAACCCAGTAAATTCTTTTCAGAAGTTTATATCTTACAGACTACAGTACTGAAAAAGGAAAACATTAAGATGTTTGCAATCAAAATAGGAAGATAAGTTTTGAAAAATACTAAATATTTAAGGCAAACCAAAAAGTACAGGAAATAATATAATGGATAATGCATTTTGATAAAAAATAATCTATAATCTATATTTTTATTTCATTTAACAGGTTAACAGCAATAGATGCTTTGATGGCTTTGCTCTTTTTTCTCTTTTTGAATTTAATCTTTTTTTTTTTTTTTTTTTTAATTTTTGAGAGAGAGACAGCGTGTGAGCAGGGGAGGAGCAGAGAGAGAGGGAGACACAGAATCCGAAGTGGACTCCAGGCTCCGAGCTGTCAGCACAGAGCCCGACACCAGGCTCGAACCCACAGACCATGAAATCATGACCTGAACTGAAGTCTGCCGCTCAACCGACTGAGCCACCCAGGCGCCCCTCTCTTTTTGAATTTAATCAACCCGTGGCCAAAATGGTTTCATCTATGCCCAAATGACCAGTGCCATACCATTTTATCTGTAAATATTTCATTATGTATCTTTAAAAGAAAGTCTTTACTTTTAATTTTTTTTTTAAGTTTATTTATTTTGAGAGAGAGAGTGCATGCACATATGAGTTGGGGAGGGGCAGAGAGAGAGAGGGAGAGAGACAGAATCCCAAGCAAGCTCTAACTACACTGTCAGCACAGAGCTGGACGTGGGGCTTGAACTCACGAACTGTGAGATCATGACCTGAGCCAAAATCAAGAGTCAGACGCTTAACCGACTGAGTCACCCAGGCGCCCCTAAAAGAAAGTCTTAAAAAAAGAACAATACTTCCTTAACCCAATCAGGGTTTAAACGGCCCTTATTGTCTCATAATTTTTTTTAATTCAATGGATTTTTTAAAATCACAGTAAAATGGGGTGCCTGAGTGGCTTAGTCACTTAACCCTCTGACTCTCGCTCAGGTCATGATCTCTCGGTGTGTGGGTTCGAGCCCTGCGTCAGGCTCAGGACATGATCTCGCAGTTCATGAGTTTGAGTCCCACATCGGGCTCTGTGCTGACAGCTCAGAGCCTGGTCCCTGCTTCGATTCTGTGTCTCCCCCTCTCTCTGCCCCTCCCCGGCTCGTGCTCTGTCTGTCTCTCTCTCTCTCTCAAAAATAAATATTAAAAAAAATTAAAATTAAATCACGGTCAAATGTACAAAACATAAAATTTACGACTTTAACCATTTTCAAGTGGACAGATTAGCGGCGCGTTCACACTGCAGAAGCAACCGAAGAACTTCTTCATTCTCCCAAAGTGAAATTTCATACTCATTAAACCATAACCCCCCCCCCCAAGTCGCTCCCACTCTTCTTCCCCAGGAGTATGACAGCCACCAGTCCACTTCCTGTCTCTGTGAACTTGACGACCCTAGACCCCTCACAGAAGTAGGATCATGCCATGTCTGTCCTCTGTAACTGACCTGTCTCACTGAGCGTAATGTCCATGGTGCAGCGTGTGTCAAGATTTCCTTCCTTTTTAAGGCTGAACAATATCTCATTATATGCATACTCCACATTTTGCTTATTCAGTTATCTCATAATTCTTCTTGACCGTTTATCTCGGTCTTTATCTGCAAATTCAATGAATTCTTTGGGGACAGAGCGGCACAGAACACGTGGGGCAGCGATATCTTTCAAAACCCGAAGAGCCGAGCAGTCTGAGAACCGAAGGACCGAATTTCAGCCTTCGTGAGACCTTCGTGGGAGTTCTGCCAACCCGAAGTTAACCACTTGGAAGAGGAAAACAAACTGCTCTCCGCACTTGCGGAGCCTGTGTTTTTTGTCTGGTGGACGTGGTATCTGTCACATGATGAAACATCATTACAGGGAGTCCAGGAGCAGCGAGGCTGGCTGTGTGTGCCCAGTTGGGCGGGTCGGGAGAGAGAACTGTGCTCTGGCATGTTGATTCAGCACCTCCGGCAAAGGCACTTGTGAGCGTTTGTTCCCAGACGGAATTTCCCAATACATCTGAAAGTTGGCTTGTGCGGGAACAAAATTCCCTGCACCTGCATCATGGAGGCACTTCCCGTGTGGTCTCGTGAAAGAATAGGTCATGTCAGCTAGACAGACGTGAATAGATATTTTGCATTATGGATGTCAGGCAGGAAATGAAAACCTGAAGAATCCGAATTCATTAAAGTTAATGATATATTGATGGGGTTAGGGTCTGAGAATTACAGTCCCATGACTTCTCCCAACTTTTTTCCAACCTATTTTTTTTTAAATATTCTATTAAGGTTAATAGCAGCATCATACATGTAAAATTGTTCGTAACATATATTAATGTTAAAATATTTTAATTAGTTCAGCTAAACTAGCAAATTGGGTCCAATGCCACATAATTGGAAATTTTCCATCATTGATGTGACATATAATTGGTTAACCATTTTAATAAGTTTTTAGCATTTTCTAGCTCTGCGTACATAAACAAACGTCTCCTGTCGCAAAAATCCATATAAGTGAGAGAGGAAATAAGAGTATTTACTTCGCATTCCAATATTACAATTGGAAGACATAATAGTATTCACAAATTGAAGTGTGAGTAAACTGGACAGAATGTAAAATAGAGTTCTCCAGTCACTAGTTGTATAATAGCACTAAGTAAAAGAGCTATCCAAAATATGCATAAATGGAGAATCATAGAATATTTTTTTTTTAATTTTTTTTTTTTCAACGTTTATTTATTTTTGGGACAGAGAGAGACAGAGCATGAACGGGGGAGGAGCAGAGAGAGAGGGAGACACAGAATCGGAAACAGGCTCCAGGCTCTGGGCCATCAGCCCAGAGCCTGACGCGGGGCTCGAACTCCCGGACCGCGAGATCGTGACCTGGCTGAAGTCGGACGCTTAACCGACTGTGCCACCCAGGTGCCCCGAATCATAGAATATTAATATTGAATGGAATTTAAAGAGTATATAATTCGGGGGGCCATAATCCACTTTGGATTCTTGAATTGAGAGTCTGATAAAAACTATGTATCTTCTCTCTCAAAACATGCATAGAATTTTGATTTAATTTCACATGTTCGTAGACCATCTGATGCCCCAATTAAGCATCTGAGTAATTCAACTCCCTCCTTTTGTGGTTAATGAAATTGAGAATAATTATGGCTACATGGCCCACCTACAGTTATAGAGTGAGGTTGGGTAGAGAGTTCGTTCTAGTTATAAAGCGATTTCTGCTGTCACTTGGTTGTGAAATGTCTAAGCAAGAGTTGATTTCAAGTGATTCATATGAGAGGTCCTATTGGCCAGAACGTGCCCACTCAGCCTCAGTGTGTCAAATTCTCACAGGCGGGGCCTTCAGGTAGCATATTTGTGTTAACATGGATAAGACATTAAGTGCGGTCCTCCATTCAAATGCTGGGTGAAGGCAAGCTAGGGTCTACTACGGGATACGGGCCTGGACTCTCATGCTTTGAGATTCTTGGTCTCCTTCCCTGCTGTTAACCTTGGCGCTTTTTTTTCTTTTCTTTTCTTTTCTTTTCTTTTCTTTTCTTTTCTTTTCTTTTCTTTTCTTTTCTTTTTTTTCTTTTCTTTTCTTTTCTTTTTTTAAGTAGGCTTTATGCCCAGTGCGGAGCCCAGTGTAGGGCCTGAGCTCAGGACCCTGACTGAGATCAACGGCGGAGCTGAGATCAAAAGACTTATGCTTAACCTACTGAGCCACCCACCTGCCCTGACCTTGCTGCCTTTATGCCTTCGCCTCCTTCTCCAGAGACCAGCCCTGCAGACCAGGCAGGAGAGGTTAGAGAAATGTGGTGTCAGAAAAGGGAGGAGTAGGGCAGAAAACTCTCTTTACCAGGATTAAAGCTAAGCAAAGGCAGCATTGTCAGAACTTCATGTGTTTCAAATATCCTCTGTAGCTGGAAGTGAGAGTTCTGGAAATGTTTTGTATTGTAATCCTAGGCAACCATAGTCCTGATGTTTTCGGAATGTATTTTAAAATGCTTAAAGAGTCTCATGCAGCTAATGTAGAGAAACTGCCCATGTAGGATAACAGTTGCAGTTAAGGTGAAGAGGGAAGTTTCGATTGATATTTTAGGTTAAGAGAGGAATTTCCTTGTGAATGTATTTGCTCTCAAACAAATAGTAAAGTGAAATATAGAAATATAACATTAAAGACAAGAAGTGCTTTTTCTCATTGCTTAAGCAAAGTGTATGTACTTTTTGGCATGACTTCCTTTTATTTCTTTTTATTATTTATTTACTTATTTTTTTAGTAAGTGGACCAGAAGCCAGAGGGAGAGAAAGAGAAAGAAAGAGAGAAAGATAGAGAGAGAGAGAGAGAGAGGGAGGGAGAGAGAGAGAGAGAGAGAGAGAAAGAGAGAGAGAGACCTAAGCAGACTCTATGCTCAGCACAGAACCTGACTCAGGGCTTGATCCCACAACCCCGGGATCAGGACCTGAGCTGAAATCAAGAGCCGGACATTCAACCGGCTGAGCCACCCAGGCGCCCCTGCATACCATTCTTTTAAGATATAACTTAATCTAGTGGTAAAGACAATACCTGTTATAGAATATTTGGAAAACATGGGGCGCCTGGGTGGTGCAGTCGGTTAAGTGTCCGACTTCAGCCAGGTCACGATCTCGCGGTCCATGAATTCGAGCCCCGCGTCGGGCTCTGGGCTGATGGCTCAGGGCCTGGAGCCTGTGTCCGATTCTGTGTCTCCCTCTCGCTCTGCCCCTCCCCCGTTCATGCTCTGTCTCTCTGTCCCCAAAATAAATAAAAAACTTTAAAAAAAAAAAATGAAAAAAAAAAAGAAAATTTGGAAAACAAAAAAGGAAGAAAATAAAAATTGGTGTAAGTCCGGCAAGCAGAGAAAACAACTACTGACAATTTGATGCATACATTTCCAGGCTTTTTTTTTTTTCTATTAATGTGCATTTACACTCACAATACATATAAATATATGTAGGTATGTACATATCTATTTACACCAAAGTCAGGTCCTGCTTTATATGAAGAACTGTATCGTGATACTTTCAACAAATGTAACAACATAGGTATTTTTAAAGTTATTACATTTTTTTTGGAAAACAATTGCTAATGGCTACATAGATTCTATACTATAGGTGTGCCAGCATTTACTTAATCATTACTCCATTACTAGAAATCCAGGGTGTTTCCAATTTTCCCCACTTAATACTATTGTATGTGGATCTTTGGGTGCATCTCTATTTCTTCAGAACACTTCCCAGGAGTAGAATATTTCCTTAGGGTTTTGCCAATTATTATTAAAGTTGTGCCAATGTACTCCTAGCTGTAATCCAACCTGTGAGTGCTGTTTCCTTATTCTTCTATTTATACTGTTTGTTAATTGTTTTGTTTTTGCGTTTTCTTTTTATTGTATTTGTATGCAATGATGGATATTAAGTAAACTTACGGTGGTAGTCATCTTATACACATGAGTCAAACAATTATGCTGTATACTTTAAGCTTACACAGTTATGTATATAAATTACATCTCAAAAAATGGAAAACAAAGATCAGTATAAATACATAAGATGTATGGCGGTTTGATAGGCTAAATATGATCTACTATTTTAATTTTCATCACTTTGATTACACTTGGATTGAACTACTTTTGAGGGAGCCTGGGTGGCTCAGTCGGTTAAGTATCCAACTCTTGATTTCGGCTCAGGTCATGATCTCATGGTTTGTGAGTTTGAGCCCCACATCAGACTCTGCTGACAGGGCAGAGCCTGCTTGGGATTCTCTGTCTCCCTCTCTTTCTTCCCCTCCTCTGCTTACTTTCTCTCTCTCTCTCTCAAAATAAATAAATAAACATTTTTAAAAATTAAAAAAACCTATTTTTCCATATATTTGTTATCTAGAGGTATTTCTTCTAAAAGAGCTATTTTCTGGGGTGCCTGGGTGGCTCAGTTGGTTAAACGTCCAACTTCAGCTCAGGTCATGATCCCATAGTTCGTGAGTTTGTGAGTTCGAGCCTCGCGTCAGGCTTTGTCCTGACAGCTCAGAGTCTGGAGCCTGCTTTAGATTCTGTGTCTTCCTCTCTCTCTACTCCTTCCTACCTCGTGCTTTGTTTCCCTCTCTCTTTCAAAAATAAATGAACATTCAAAAAAGTTAAAAAGCTGTTTTCTTTGCATTTTTTATTATGGTATTCATTGTTTGCAAACTGATTTCTGGGAATTCCTTATATATCTTGATATATAAACCCTTGATATACAAACCCTATGTTACATGTATTGAAAATATTTCCCGTTTTTCATTTTCTTCAGCTTGTGATGGCACTTTTATCCTATCATGTAGCACGAAATGGTACCTGTATCTCCAAATTTATTTGAGCTGAACTACTTTACAGTGGGGGCGGCCCTCATTGTATTTATCTAATAAGATGAATGGAGGGGACACATATGGAGGGTTTTCTGAGTTAATGGTGAAGTTTTGAATTAAAGTCCTCAGCACCTCTGGTTTCTCAAAGATATTTCCATTCAAATTGCTGAGATTATACATTGTCTCAATAAACCCACGAATTATAGTTTCAGAAGCAGTCGTAACACAGAATCTGCTTGTATTGATCCCCACGTTGTCTTTTTAAATGCTGTTAAGACTGTCTTTGAACAGGCTTACATGGCTGGCTGCAGTCAGAAAGCCTTCTAGTTCATAATTACATTCTTACTCTGCTTTTCTCTAGGCAACCTTGGCCTGAAGCCTATCTCCTTCTTGCTCTCTTTGCACTTTCTTCAAAGGCTGCAAGAACCGAACACACTTTCACATAGTCTCCTTTGTTTCCAGGACCATTCACTTCTCACCCCATCTGCTTTGACATAACCATTTTCTTTAATGGTCTGTAACTTGCAAACTCACTCTCAGACACAAATTTCTATGCTAAGATTCTGCTGTTTCAAAAAGAAGCCAATTCAAGGTGCTCTGGCAAAAGCAGGGGATTTATGGTAAGTCTTTAGGGCAGGGAATGTAGCCAAGACTCATGAATCCCAGGCAAGAAATCAAAATGTTGTTGGAAATTCAAGATATTATGCTCTCTCTCTTATATCTGCTATCATTTCATGTCTGCCTTTTCCTTTCATGGTGGACTGGCTTTCCTCTCCTCCCACGTCCCTCTGATAGTCCAGAGACAGCTGCTCATGGTTTCCAGCTTAACATCTGGATCCAAGAAAGACTAACTTGCTCAGTCCTCAAGGGTAGCAGAATGTGCTGCCCCAGAATATGTCACTTGAGCAGAAGGATTATTATGAGCTGAAGGCGACTGAGAAGCAGATACAAGAAAAGCTTGTATCTCGCCTCAAAGTAGGACAGACATTTACAAAGGTATCCCTCTCTACCAGGCAGGGCAAAGGTTAATCCCTGGGGACAACTGTAGACCCTCATCAATGGGGAAAGCACTGATTTAAATGCGCATGTCAATCCCACTGCCCCTTGCTGGTCCTCCCACATCTTTCTTCTGTCTTCAGCTAAAGATGTTATATAAGCCATAGTAGTCAGCCACAGCTTTGAATTACTCCCTCTCCTCTGAGTATCTCCTGTTTATACACGAAGTATACATGTTCATAACTTCTGTTTGTTTCTCTCTTGTCAGTCTATCCTTTATTATTACAGAGGCCTCGGCCAAGAACTCGGGAGGAAACAGGGAAAATTCTTTTTCCTCCCTCACAAACTTAAACTCCTAGGAGAAAGCTCCTATAATTTTTTCCAGTTAATCTTGGGGCAAATTTTTATTTCATTTGTGTACATCACGTTAAACCTGTTTTAAACGGCTTATTTTAAAAAGCCAATGTTAAAAAAAAAAAGATGAAGAAGAATCAATTTAATATTCTGTGCTAGAAAAAAACCCAAATTCCTAATGCATAAACATCGTCCTCTTAGTTTTGAAAATGTAAATTAAATGCCAATATGATTGTAGTCCAGAACCACAAAGACCATCAAACAGTATTATATCTTACAGAGGAAGGGAAAAGCTTCCTCAAATTGTTCTTTAACATCTGAAGAGCCACTGTCCTTTGGGAACAAAGGAACAAAACTTAGGATTCTGCTAGACTTCCTCAAATCTGCTCTGAGAATTCTGAAAAGGACAGTAGCTTTTGAAGACTGTCTTAACCAACTTAGACAAGACTGTATTTTTCCACCTAGATGAAGACAACATAGACAGAAGCCCTCTTCAGTTATCTTGTATTCAGGTACGCTGCACTGAGCCTTATGGAAATATTTATTGGATGAATAATGAAGCCATGACCGACTGTGATGCTTATATTTCGACACACCGTAGTTTCTTATATTTACATGGCATTATTCCAAGACATTTCACCATTTCATAGGATGAAGAAGTTTAGGTAGGGAATCAGGTTTTATTGTTCTGCATTACAGAAGAGGAAACAGAAACTCCTTTTGGCTACAGGAGTAATAAAACATCAGGAAGAACATAAATGGTAACTTTGGCTTTCCTGTGTTTTAATAAGTACATGGCTTTATTTAAAAAAATTTTTTTAATCTTTATTTATTTTTGAGAGAGAGAGAGAGAGACAGACTGCAAGTGGGGGAGAAACAGAGAGAAAGGGAGACACAGAATCCGGAGCAGGCTCCAGGCTCTGAGCTGTCAGCAAAGAGCCCGACGTGGGGCTCAAACTCGCGAACTTTGAGATCATGACCTGAGCTGATGTTGGATGCGTAGCCAACTGAGCCACCCAGGTGCCCCTAAATACATGGCTTTATTAAAATAATAATAAAAACTGTAGTTCTTTGGGAAGACTTCTTATTTTTTTAATGTTAATTTTTTTGAGAGAGAGAGAGAGAGAGAGACCGTGCACATGAGCCGGGGAGAGGGGCAGAGAGAGAGGGAGAAAGAGAATCCCAAGCACGTTCTGCACAGTTATCGTGGAAATCAAGAGTCAGCTCCTGAACAGACTGAGCCACCTGGGCACCACAAGACTTTGTATGATCTACTTTGGTGCCATGCTGGGCTTCATGATGTGTGTTTTGTGTCACTGTAGACGTCCCCCTGGACTGTTTTCATTTTAGAAATACAATGTTTCACAAGGAGGAGGCAATATGCCTGTGCCATTTATTTGAAACTAGCAGTTAACTAAATTTGAAAATGAAATTAAATGAAAATATTTAAAAATGAATACTATTTTTTAGAGGGGCCCCTGGGCGGCTCAGTGGGTTAAGCATCTGACTCTTGATTTTGGTTCAGTTCGTGATGTCCAGGTTCACGATATCACGCCCCGAGGGGGGCTCTGTGCTGACAGCACGGAGCCTGCT
Source organism: Lynx canadensis (assembly GCF_007474595.2). NCBI lineage: Eukaryota > Metazoa > Chordata > Mammalia > Carnivora > Felidae > Lynx > Lynx canadensis. Next base: position 26,134,212 of record NC_044306.2, on the reverse strand, counting down.
TGGGGTTCTCCAACCGCCCCCCCCACCCCTCCCCTGCTCTCTCTCTCTCTCTCTGTCTCTCAAAGAAAAATTTTAAAAAATGAAAAATATTTTTCAAAACTATGCAGACAGAAGCAAAGTCTTAAACCATCTGTCTCCCTGTCACCAAATCCCATGAACAAACTTACTACATTTCAGGCTGGGAACTGAAACTACTCCCAGACCTGCATAGGCTGGACACACACCATCCTCGGAGAGGGCACAGAACCTGAAACCACTCGATTGTCGCTCGGGTCTGCTGGAGCGCTGCCTTGTTCTCTCTTTCGCGAAGGATGTACCATAGAGTGGCTCCCTGTTCCTGGCTCACCTTCAGCATTAGGCGCGAAAGGGGTGGGAGGGGGCATCCTCTCTGCTCTTCATCCTCCCTCTTCCCTCCTCCCAGTGCCAAGTGTTCTACAGTCAGCTCCATTTGCCGTAACTATTTCACAGATGTTTTTCATTTGTCTCTCTCTGGAATGATTTGCCTTCTTTTTTTCCAAAAGAGGATGTCTGCAACAGGACTTGGGCTGAGAACGAAGAGGGGTGGGGTGGGGGTTCAGGGACACCGCTACTTACAGACCCCCCAGGGCAAGTGCTAGAATTCTAGGTGGCATTGTGGCCAAGCCTTTGGCCCTCAGTGAAACAGTCTGGATCCTGCAGAATATCTTCAGCTGAAAGTACTTCCAACGGATGCTAAAAATACATTGCAGTTTATTTTCCTCAGTAGGGAGCATATGTGTTCCTGTTTGACCTGGAAACACAAAGAGATCCAATGTTAAATTGAATGCTGCCCGTTCCAAGATAAATTTGTTTTCTGTAGAGCCGGGGAAAGAAAAAACAACGGACATATTGGTACAATTTTGCCTTTGCTCTCTGGGGGAGTCAGTGTCTTGAACACATTTTTTTTTCTTTTTTTTTTTTTATGCTCTGTTGGTAGTTAAGTGACCACTCAGACTTCTTAGCCAATGCTGATATATGCTGGCTTGCATTCAAATCAGACGGTGAGTCCAAAGAGGGGTAAGAAAAGTTTAAGTTTTTTTTCCCCCTAAACAAAAGATGACAGATTCTTCGTACTTAATCTTAGCTTGATAATTTAGTTTTCCACCTTCTTCACTTTTTCCCCCTTATTGCTCTTCCCAAAAGACAGAATCTGAAATGCCTTCCATAGTATTATGGACACTTGTATTAAATCCTTTCTCTCCAAATAGACAAGTCAAACACAGCTTATCTACAAATGGCAGACAAATTCTGTTTCCTGCTGTAACATTTAAGAACAGATGTTAAACCCATTTCTTGTAGTTTGGAGATAGTGTTTGTTTAGAGATTTCACTTGTCCAATATGGCATTCTTCAATGCTGTAAGAGCAAAGTTCAATTTCTCCAGCTGGTACCACTTCTCTATAGCTTAAAATACACAGTCGGCTGACAGTGAACAAGACCCATTCCTCTCCCCAAGACATAGCACAGTGATTAAAACATAAGTTTTGGACTCCGCCTTCTGTGGAGTCTGGATTCCACCACCTTCATTTTCCTCCATCTGTAAAATGAGGAGAAAAGTGGACGAGGCTTTGGTGAAGATTACGTGAAGCCTTGCATGAAACGCTTACAGCACAGTGTCTGAGCACATAGACAACCTTTCATACACGTTAGTTACTATTACGAGTGATTACTCTTTGATATCTTGGTTAGTCGTGCCCAGTACCTTCCAAGATCCCCTGTGGCTAAACTGTCCTATGTCGATTCTTTTTTTTTTTAATTTTTTTTTCAACGTTTATTTATTTTTGGGACAGAGAGAGACAGAGCATGAACGGGGGAGGGGCAGAGAGAGAGGGAGACACAGAATCGGAAACAGGCTCCAGGCTCTGAGCCATCAGCCCAGAGCCTGACGAGGGGCTCGAACTCACGGACCGCGAGATCGTGACCTGGCTGAAGTCGGACGCTTAACCGACTGCGCCACCCAGGCGCCCCTGTCCTATGTCGATTCTTAAGCCGTGCTTTCTTCCTGTTTTAAAAAGATTTTATTTTTAAATAATCTCTACACCCAACACGGGGCTTGAACCTACAACCCCAAGATCAAGAGTCACGTGCTCCATCAATTGAGCCAGCGGGGCGTCCCCTTAAGGCTTTATTTCTAATCCTCTTCTGCATGACAAGCCTAAAACCTTCTTTGCCTCTTTCCGGTTTTCCCTTGATATCCTCTGCTTCTATCTCCAGCAAAACCAAACCAAGAAGGGTATGGCTTGACTAAAATCACGGAGGTGAGATTTTCTCTTATTTGCCTGTAGCCAGGTCCAAAGGAGCATTTTTGTTGCTATTGTTTTTTCCAAACAAAATACTAGCTGGACGTAAAATTAGAAGAAAGGAGAACGTGGTAAGACCTTCCCTCTTGTCATGATAAAGGCAGCATATACTTGGCCTCTCCAGACTTCGAGGAGAGAAGTAAATTTTCTCATGCAATGCTGTAACTCTAGGTTACCTAGACAGCCAGTTTCCATTCTCCAAAGCCAGTTCAAACCTCAAGCCCACGAATGTCCTGAAATCAGAACTGTTTTGAAAGTCTAAAGCCACTGAAGCAAGTAAAGTGATACGTTTCCGGGAAGCTGAGGGTTCTGAACTCCTGAAAGGTAAGGAGAAAGCAAGAAAAAGGGGTCTTTTGGAAGACCAAGTGTGTTAGCTAACTGTGCTAGTTTCCTAGAAATGGCCTGCTTTTAGGTGCAGGATGTCTCCTATCCTGGAAAACCCCTCCGTCTTGGGCATACCGGGACATGTGGTTATCTTAGAATAAAGACTTGATTAAGCTGTGGTGGATAACATTAAAATTCAGTGGAAACGGGTACTCACATGATTTTCCAAATGTAAGCATTTTTTTAAAGATTTTTTTTTATTATTAAGTAATCTCTATGCAGAAAGTGGGGCTCTAACTCATGACCCTGACATCAAGATGCACGTGCCCCTCTAACTGAGCCAGGCAGGTGCCCCCAAATCAAGGATTAAAAAAAATTTTTTTGATGTTTATTCATTTTTGAGAGAGAGAGAGAGAGAGAGAGAGAGAAAGAGAGAGCATGAGCGGGGGAGAGGCAGAGAAAGAAGGAGACACAGAATCCGAAGCAGGCTCCAGGCTCTGAGCTGTCAGCACAGAGCCCGACACGGGGCTCGAACCCACGAACTGCGAGATCATGACCCGAGCCGAAGTTGGACACTCCGCTGACTGAGCCACCCAGGCGCCCCAGCATTTTTAATATAACTAGAGAAACATAAACAGGAAGAATGTAATGACTAAATATTTTCATAAGAAGCTACCCATAATCGAGGCAAGTCCTAGCCGGTTTGTCCATGTGGTTGTAGCAGTGGTTCCTTTCACAGCCTTATTCTACTGGCAAACCCGATTCCTACAAGGAAATAGTCGGCCTTTGTAAGGCTCTTTTTGAAAACCCAAGACTTAACGTGACACCAAATATCCCACGGGCCAAGGAGGGAGCAAGTTTCCAAATGGAGTTGCCTAACACTATTCACAACGGGAAGCCACGGAAGAAGGGTGAGGTCACCTTTAGGGAGCGATGCTGCTGGCCCGGTGGGGATGGAAGCCAGATTACCAGTCCCAAGGAGGGAACCAGTGGAGAGGAGCCTGACCACTGGCCCCAGACCACTTATGTAAGTCATGCGACAGGGAGAAGTAAAGCATTGAGATAACAGCTAGCGGGTCAGCAAGGTCAAGAGGAAAATCTGGCAAGACGGAAGAAAGTGGAGTATGTTGAAGACAGAGCAGAAGATATCAGAGACGAAGGCTTATTTGGAACTTGTTGCTGGTCTTAGTGAGGAGGGTAAGAGGAGAGTACCCCGGCCACCGGGGCCCTTTACACCATGACTGACAGCCACATCTTTCAAGGCCTCGCTTAAGACGCAGCCTCCTCAAGCGTGACCTCCCTTTCCCTGGAAGCAACAACGGGTGCCCTAGGAGAGGCTACACTCTGGAAGGAAGCCCTATGCGTAGAATGCCATTGCCATCACATGGCAGCGGTGAAAATGAAATGCTTTTAGGAAAACCCTAACATGCAGGACCACCCCTAACTTTTGCAGCGCCTGGGGCAAAACAATAAACAGAGGTCCATATTCTATATGCCTAAATATCTAAATGTGCTACATTTAGCTGGCAAATGTGGCATATCCACGCGCCACTCACCCCCATCCTAACGTGGGCTCCATCCAACACAGGGAGGGGACTGGGACTGGCACACACAGACGGCCATCCACACCCTGGAGGCGAGGGATATACACAGCAGCAACTCCTGAATGACTAGGCAGGACTGTGTCCACCTTCCCCAGCTGTTTGCACCAGGAATTTAGCGTTCTTCATACCAAAAGTGTTCTAGAAGGTTGAAGGGGCATGTCTATATTCTTCACTGGCCCATCAGAAACTTTTCCACAAGGGGTGTGTGTGGCTAGAGGAGGACCAGATGTGCCAAGGTTGGGTGCCCAACCTTGCGTGGATTTAAGAGCCATACTGGACACAATTTATTTTCCCAGAGTTTTATTTTATCGTTGCATTCTCCTGATTTGACTTTTTAGTTATTAGCATAATGACTCTCAAAGAGCTCTTGAAGCAGACATTACAAGGCTTCCTACATGACTGACCCCAACAACACAGAGTAGGTGGAGGGGCTCAGAAAGGTGTATTCCTGCTGAGATTTCACACCAGGCTTTAGCGTTGCAGGGAGGGCTGAGAGGTCCCAAACAGGGCACTCTCTAGCCCTCTCAGCTCTAGTTATCAGATACAGAAAATCACAGGTTATCTCCTGACAAAGGAGAGCACGGTCTTCAAAGACATGGAAGTCTTTTTAAAATAGAAGTATAATTTTCTGATGGCTTCTAAAGGGGAACAGCTTAGGGGCCCCTGGGTGGCTCAGTCGCTTAAGTGGCTGACTACGGCTCAAGTATGATCTTAGGGTTCATGAGTTTGAGCCCTGCGTCGGGCTCTCTGTTGACAGCTCAGAGCCTGGAGTCTGCTTTGAATTTTGTGTCTCCCTCTGTCTCGGTCCCTCCACTGATCATACTCACTCTCTCTTTCTCTTTCTCTCAAAAATAAACATTAAAAAAAATGTAAAGGGGAACAGTTCAGTACAGGTCATTTAGATCTACTCCAAACCACTTTAGGACTTCAGGTTAGCCACTGAAAGTGGGGTAGGGAACTCATGCCTTCTCCAGTCTCCTTCCTGAGCCCGAGCTTCACATATGGGTTGGAAGGAGCTAAAGGTGGAGAATTTAGGGTCTGAAGAACACCGTGAAGATGATGCACCAGGGGAATCACCCACATGGGGGGTTAGCAAACCCGGCTCTGCCCTTTACCTAGCTGGCTGATTGAAAAGTTGCTTAATTGGGGCCTGTTTACTCTGCTGGAAAAAAAAAAAAAAGGTCAGTGTAGGTCATCTAGAGTGTTTCTTGGGCTGAGAGGCTGGAGGAATCCTTGGGCAATTTGATCTCCTAGGAAGTTTCTTCAGAACACAGCTCAGTTCTCCCTTCTGACTACCTACATTTCACCTGTGGTGTGGGAGAGGCCTGGCCCCAGAAGCATATGCCAGTTACAAGATGTAGGACCAAGGCTTGATAACCATCCCTGGGGCAGATTTCCAGACTAAGATGTTCAACAGCCCTCTTTGAAGAGACAAACTATTACTACCTAGATAACTGCACCAAAGATGGGTCCGCAAATGAGAGCAACGACATGTGAAGGGAGAACAATTGGTGCGCTAAGTGGTGCATTTAAACCATGGTGCATTTAACCAATCACATTTAGTCTTGCATCTGAAAACTATTTGCTTCATTATTAACCAATTCAGAGGCCATGATGGAAGTGATATCAGATACCTAATGGGTTTTGAGGTTTTGGTAATTTTTTTTTAATGTTTATTCATTTTTTTGAGAGACAGAGACAGACCCCAGTGGGGGAGGGGGACACAGAATCCCAAGAAAGCAGGCTCCAGACTCAGGGCCATCCGCTCAAAGCCCCACGCTCCGCTCGAACCCACAAGCTGTGAAATCACAACCTGAGTCCAAGTCGGAGGCTTAACTGACTGAGCCACGGAGGCGCCCCGAGGTTTGGGTAAATTCTGAAGATATTACTTACTTAGTGTAGATGTGATCTCAAGGAAACCTAACAGAGGAAAAATAAACCTTAAAAACGAGCACTGGGCTGTGCATTTTGCCTGGAAACGGCTGCCATTTTCTTGAACTAACAGTAAAAGTACTGTACGATGGGGATAGGGGATTTGTTTCACGGGGTCGTTGTGGGGATAAATGGGATACCCTACATGAAAAGCCCTTGCATTGCGTACCCCAGCCCCCCAGCCCCTCCCCGACTCCCCAACTCCGGCCAGGAGCCTGCTCCAAGTCTTCCCCAGGAGAGCTGAGAACGTCTGTCTCAGTCAGTCTGGCACAAAATAGGGCCTCAATAAATATTTACCAAATGAACGAACGGTTGCCTGCTTTAGTCCTTTTGTTTAGTCACACTCTCGTTCTAAGCTCCTACAACGCAACCCAGGCCCCCGAATCCCGCCAGTTCCATCACAGTGTGGATGCAGGGTCAGGGGAAGGGGAAGGGCGGTAAAGAAATGAGCAAGGGCGGCCCCCGGCCCCCGGCCCCGACCCAGGAGGGGAGAAAAAGGAATCCTTAGAGGCGCGGGGCCAACAAAGAGCCAGACGCAGGCCAGCCCCACCGGGAAAACCCCGAAGCCCGGATCCGTAGCCAGGGCCGGCTCCCTGCGCGCGCCCGGCCGAGCGCGGTCCCCGTCCCGGGCCCGCACCCGCGGGCGCCTCCGACCCCGCAGCCGCCGCTCGCCCAGCGGCTCCCGCCCCCGGGGCGGTGCCGGGAACACGCGGCGCCTCCGCCGGTCACGTGGGGGCCGCTCCGCCGGGCGGCGCTGCCGCTTCCCGATCGCGCCCTCCCAGCGCCGGGGACGCGGCGCTCGCGCTCCCGCCCGAGCCCGGGGAAAGCGGAGACAAGGAGGCGCCGCCGCCCCCTCCTCCCGGCTGCGCCCCGGCCCTGCGCCCGCAACATGCCGGCCGCGGAGCCGAGCGCCGCCCTCCTCCTGGAGCTCGCGGAGGCGACGACGCTGCCGGCCGCGGGGCCACGGCTGCGAGGGTAGCGGGGCCGGAGTCGGCACCGAGGCGCCGCGAGGCGGGCAGAGCGGGAGGAGGAGCAGCAGGCATCTTCCGCGGCGCGGCGGGCGGCGGCCCTGCTGCCCCGGCGCGCCCATGGCCGGGGCGCGAGGAGAATGCGAGCTGCGCTGCCCGCCGGCCGCCGCCGCCTCCCCCCGCGCCGCGCGCTCGGCGCCCCCCGGAGCTGCTCGCGTCGCCGCCGCCGCCCCCCAGCTGCGGGCGCCCCGCCGCTGGCTGCGCTAGGACCCTCAGCCGCCGGTCGCCGAGGGCTGGTGGGAAGGGAGGGGCGAGAGGGCCCGGGAGACTGGCGCCCGCCCGGGCGCAGCGCGGCATGTAGCTGCGGGCGCCGGCGCGAGGGTGTCGGCCCGGGGCCCCGCCATGGCTGGGAAGGACAGTGGGAACCTGAAGACGGTGAGGCTGTGGCGGGACGCCGCCCTGCGCGCCAGGAAGCTGCGGAGCAACCTGCGCCAGCTCACCCTCAGCGCGGCCGGGGGCTGCCCGGGGGCCGGCGCCGAGCAGCTCGACTCCCCCGACGCCCCGCAGCTCGTGCTGCCGGCCAACATCGGGGACATTGAGGTGCTGAACCTGGGGAACAACGGCCTGGAGGAGGTGCCCGACGGGCTGGGCTCGGCGCTGGGCAGCCTGCGCGTCCTGGTCCTGCGCAGGAACCGCTTCGCCCGGCTGCCCCCGGCCGTGGCTGAGTTGGGCCACCACCTCACCGAGCTGGACGTGAGCCACAACCGGCTGACCGCCCTGGGCGCGGAGGTGGTGAGTGCCCTGCGGGAGCTGCGCAAGCTCAACCTCAGCCACAACCAGCTGCCCGCCCTGCCGGCCCAGCTGGGGGCCCTTGCCCACCTGGAGGAGCTGGACGTCAGCTTTAACCGGCTGGCGCACCTGCCCGACTCCCTCTCCTGCCTCTTCCGCCTGCGCACCCTCGACGTGGACCACAACCAGCTCACCGCTTTCCCGCGGCAGCTGCTGCAGCTGGCGGCCCTGGAGGAGCTGGACGTGTCCAGCAACCGGCTGCGGGGCCTACCTGAGGATATCAGTGCCCTGCGTGCCCTCAAGATCCTCTGGCTGAGCGGGGCCGAGCTTGGCACCCTGCCCAGCGGCTTCTGCGAGCTGGCCAGCCTGGAGAGCCTCATGCTGGACAACAACGGGCTGCAGGCTCTGCCCGCCCAGTTCAGCCGCCTGCAGCGACTCAAAATGCTCAACCTCTCCTCCAACCTCTTCGAGGAGTTCCCTGCCGCGTTGCTGCCCCTGGCTGGGCTGGAGGAGCTCTACCTTAGCCGCAACCAGCTCACCTCCGTGCCATCCCTCATCTCGGGCCTGGGCCGGCTGCTCACCCTCTGGCTGGATAACAACCGGATCCGCTACCTGCCCGACTCCATTGTGGAGCTGACCGGCCTGGAGGAGCTGGTGCTGCAAGGGAACCAGATCGCAGTGCTGCCGGACAACTTTGGCCAGCTCTCGAGGGTGGGCCTGTGGAAGATCAAGGACAACCCGCTGATCCAGCCCCCCTACGAGGTCTGTATGAAGGGGATCCCCTACATCGCAGCCTACCAGAAGGAGCTGGCTCATTCACAGCCGGCCGTGCAGCCCCGCCTCAAGCTGCTTCTGATGGGCCACAAGGCTGCGGGGAAGACCCTTCTCCGCCACTGCCTCACGGAGGAGAGAGTGGACGGAAACCAAGGAGGAGGGGACAAGGAAAAGAGCTACCCGCCTGCGGCTCCTTCTGTGAGCAAAGGCATCGAGGTGACCAGCTGGACGGCCGACGCTTCGCGGGGGCTGCGGTTCATTGTGTACGACTTAGCCGGGGATGAAAGTTACGAGGTGATCCAGCCCTTCTTCCTCTCCCCGGGAGCCCTTTATGTGCTGGTGGTGAACCTGGCCACCTACGAGCCGCCCCGCTTTCCCACCACCGTGGGCTCCTTCTTGCACCGGGTGGGGGCCCGCGTGCCTCACGCCGTGGTGTGCATCGTGGGCACGCACGCAGACTTGTGTGGGGAGCGGGAGCTGGAGGAGAAGTGCCTGGACATTCACCGCCAGATCGCCCTGCAGGAGAAGCACGACGCCGAGGGGCTGAGCCGGTTGGCTCGGGTGGTGGACGAGGCCCTGGCCCGGGACTTCGAGCTGCGCTCCGCCAGCCCCCACGCAGCCTACTACGGGGTTTCCGACAAGAACCTTCGGCGGCGCAAGGCCCACTTTCAGTACCTGCTCAACCACCGGCTGCAGATCCTCTCCCCGGTGTTGCCCGTTAGCTGCAGGGACCCTCGCCAGTTACAGCGCCTTCGGGACAAACTGCTCTCGGTCGCCGAGCACAGGGAAATCTTCCCCAATTTACACAGAGTGCTGCCTCGGTCCTGGCAGGTGCTGGAGGAACTGCATTTCCAGCCGCCCCAGGCGCAACGACTGTGGCTGAGCTGGTGGGACTCCGCTCGCCTGGGCCTGCAGGCGGGGCTGACCGAGGACCGGCTGCAGAGCGCCCTTTCCTACCTGCACGAGAGCGGCAAGCTGCTCTACTTCGAGGACAGCCCAGCCCTCAAGGAGCACGTCTTCCACAACCTCACCCGCCTCATCGACATCCTCAATGTCTTCTTCCAGCGGGATCCTTCCTTGCTGCTGCACAAGCTGCTTCTGGGGACCAGCGGCGAGGGTGAGGGCGAGGGGGAAAGTTCCCCACCGGCGGCGGCGCCCACCCCGGGCCAGGAACTGCTCCGGACCACCCAGCTCCATCACTATGTGGAGGGCTTTCTGCTTCATGGGCTCCTGCCAGCCCATGTCATTCGGTTGCTGCTGAAGCCTCATGTCCAGGCCCAGCAGGACTTTCAGCTGCTGCTGGAGCTGCTGGAGAAGATGGGACTCTGTTACTGCCTCAATAAACCCAAGGGCAAGCCTTTGAATGGGTCCACGGCCTGGTACAAGTTCCCATGCTATGTGCAGAATGACGTGCCCCACGCAGAGGCCTGGATCAACGGGACCAACCTGGCCGGACAGTCTTTTGTGGCCGAGCAGCTGCAGATTGAATACAGTTTTCCCTTTACCTTCCCGCCCGGGTTGTTTGCACGCTACAGCGTCCAGATCAACAGCCACGTGGTACACAGATCGGATGGTAAACTTCAGATCTTTGCATATAGAGGGAAGGTTCCTGTGGTGGTCAGTTACAGACCTGCCAAGGGGGTCTTGCAGCCAGACACTCTGTCCATTGCCAGCCATGCCTCGTTACCAAATATATGGACGGCGTGGCAAGCCATAACCCCCTTGGTAGAGGAACTGAATGTCCTACTTCAGGAATGGCCTGGACTGCACTACACCGTGCACATTCTCTGTTCTAAGTGCCTTAAGAGAGGGTCGCCCAATCCACACGCTTTCCCAGGTAAGTGGAGAGAAAGACGTGGCTCTTCTGTGGGTAAGTGGAGAGAGGGACGTGGCTCTTCTGTGGTAATGTTTTAAGGTGCATTTTTTGAAGATGCCGGTGTTTCATTTGATCGACTGTTTGCTTAACCTCACAGGCTCTCAGGGAAAGTTTTTCAATGTGAATGCAGGGGGGTTTAGGGACGAGCAAAAGAGAAATACAGTCGCCAGTGTCATACTCTCCTAATAAAAAGACCCAGACCTCAGAAGCGGGTTCCAGGCCCACTGTTGGATTTTGGATCTCCTTTTCCCTTTTCCCAATTCAGCCTGCCTTCCATGGAAGGAATTTCAGGTGGTTGAACAGAAGATGGATAGCTTCAGGCTGAGCCCTGGCTTATTGTGCATATTAGACACATCTCTACGGGGTGCTCCCGGCTTGAGATGTCATTGTCATCATCTTTGGTTTAAATTCAGCGTAATCATAAAGTAAAAATTATCGCTCACTTTTCTTGGGAAATTCTAGAGAAGAATGTTTTGTAAATGGGGTGAATGATGGTTTAGTAAAGACAAAAATTTCAGTCTGTAATGCATGACTAAGTAGTCCTGGGATCACTGTTGCCCAGCACACTCTAAGGCATGGAAGATAGATTACTGAAATCTCTGAGGGGAGTTTCCTCGGGTATTTCCTGCCAGTTTTGTGCTTTAGAGATGTCTAAAGGTTTGGTTTTTGCTAAGCGTTGGAGCTTTTTGGAAATACTTTGTGAGAGATGGAAGGGACAAAAGGCTGACAAGAGTTTTATGGGTTTTTTTTTTTTCCTTTTTCTCTTTTGGGGACTGTTTTGCAATAGACGTTTTTCTGTTTTACTTTTTTAAAGCATTGTAGGTGAGTGGGAGCATTCCAGAACTGGTGGTGTGGGATTTTTTGAGCCTGGTTAATTGATACCCTGAGTCTTTAGCTGGGAATGTGTCCATTTTTCACACTGGAGCATTCTTTAAACAACTCCGGCTTTTGGGGAGCAGGTATGGTTAACAGCATTCCGGGCGTCGTAGGGACAAGCCCAGTGACAGCATCATGGCCAGTTTTCCCCCCCCTCAGTCTCCACCCCCAGGGTACATTGAGCTGTGATGAAATGGAAGACCGCATGCCATTCTGATCTTTGTCCTAGTCTGAATGCAGCTCCTAATAGTGTCAGGAAGCAATCGGATACCAATATTTCCAAAGGTAACCTCTTCCTGCTGCCCTAGATCTAGGCTGAGTTTAATTCTTCAGCCTGAAAAAAGCCACCGTATTCAGTTACCACCAGTCAATTGAGCTGTCCATTCGGAATGATTATCTGGTGTCATGTCATTGTCCGTGACTCTTCAGTTTGTTTTATATTTGCCTTGGTGCCTTCCTCATGAAAGCAAACACTTCTTTATTGTGTTACTGGATTGAAGAAAGTGGTTACGAGTTACATAGTCACAGAGTAGCTCATTGAAGGAGCTGCCCAAAGCTGATTCATAATCCAAAGATGAAGCGTTAATAAATCTGTTCCTATCAACAAAGGGGAAGACACAGGTTATTGGACAAGCAAAGCTCCGGGCAGGGGAGTTCCAGGAAATTTGAGGAGTAAACCATGAGGCCAGAATTTTTTCTTTTTTTTCTAACCTCAGATCTCCATTTTTTATTTTTAACAGTCATAAATTCCACAAGCAAGGCACGTACCGTGTGCCAGGCTACGGAAACCGAGAGCCCATTCTTTTGCTATTGTTTTGCCTGTGCGTCTTTCAAAGGAGGCACACCTGGCTTGCGATGTAGGCCGTAAGGAGAAGATGATTTTCTCAACGTAGAAAACAAATAAATGGTTGAAAATCATCGAATTGTATTATATATCGAGTAAGAGTAAATCATGAGTTGGTTTTGTGCTAGCGATTACGCATGTCTGGCTTATACATGGTCTGAGAACTAAGTTAATCTTTTTCGCTTCATTTAGGATTGTATTTCTTTGAAAAGTAGCAAAGGGCACAGAGTAGTGGAAAAAAAAATGATTATGGGTACATTCATGACATTAAGAAGACAGAGAAGTAACCGTATGGTGACAGATGTTAACTAGACTTACTGCGGCGATCATTTTGCAAGGCACGCAAACACTGAATTGTTACGTTGTTTACCTAAAACTAATACTGTGCGTTAAATACACCTCTAAGTAAATAAATGAATAAGTAAATAAAAGAAGATGGGAAGAAACCCATTTTCCTCTTTCAGATTCTTCTGTGACAGCACTCATTTGATACTATTTGTTAACAATTCTGAAAGACTTGGGAAGAGCTGAGATAATAAATAACTAGAAGGCAATGTAGGAACAGAATTATAATGTTGGGTGCTCAGTTAGGGCATACGGTTAAAAATATGTTTGAGCCCCTAGGTTTTATTAAAATATATTTTAACTCAGCAGTTTAATCTTTAATTAAACTTTCTTTAATCTACTGGCAGCCCCTCGAGTCTCCTTAAGAAGTCGTTTTGCATTTTAGAGAAGTTAAAACAATTTGTTACTTAGTTTTACATTCAGTTAAAGTGTCAAACTCCCCTGTAAAGTCTTAACAATTTTAGATAGGATGGTGTGAAATTGAAGGAGAATGTTTTGTGGACCGTTTGCTTGTACGTGTACGTGTGTGAGGCAATTTTAAGTGGTTAGTTTTTAAAATCAGTACTTTTTAATACAAATGACTTGATCAAAAATCTGTCAGAGGAATTTGAGACCCATCAGAATGAAGTTTAGTGGGGAAAAAAATTCATTTATTGTTTTCAGTGGTGAAAGACTGGATTTTTAATTTTTTCAACTTTAGGACATTAAGTAGTAAATTACTGTCTCCCTTGATTTAATACAGAAGAAATGTAAAGTTGCACTACGATCTCTTAAGGTTTATTTTGGCGGGGAGGGGGAGGGGGGGAGTCTGTTTTGGCCCTGTTCAATGTCAGTAGGGCATTGCATTTTCTGGCCTGAGCTGCACCAATGTCATTGACCTAGAGAGACATAATGCTGGATTTCTCTTTTCTGATTTTAGTTTACAAAAGAAATGTGATGTTTCCGGGAATCCTCAGCCAACAACCACTTGGCTTTAAAAGTTCTAGTGAAAAAAAGATCCACTTATGTTGTTAGAGAGATTACCTATGTATCTTATTTAAGATGAAAGCATTGGGGCACCTGGGTGGCTCAGTTGAGCGTCTGACTTCACAACAGGTCACTATCTCACGGCTCCTGAGTTCGAGCCCTGCGTCGGGCTCTGTGCTGACAGCTCAGGGCCTAGAGTCTGCTTCTGATTCTGTGTCTCCCTTTCTCTATGCCCCTCTCCTGCATACGCTCTCTTTCTCTCCCTCAAAAATAAATAAACATTAAAAAAAAATTTTTTTTTTAGGGGCACCTGGGTGGCGCAGTCGGTTAAGCATCCGACTTCAGCCAGGTCACGATCTCGCGGTCCGTGAGTTCGAGCCCCGCGTCAGGCTCTGGGCTGATGGCTCAGAGCCTGGAGCCTGTTTCTGATTCTGTGTCTCCCTCTCTCTCTTCCCCTCCCCCGTTCATGCTCTATCTCTCTCTGTCCCAAAAATAAATAAACGTTGAAAAAAAAATTTTTTTTTTAAATAAAAAAAAAAATTTTTTTTAATTAAAAAAGACAAAAGTGTTGAGTGACAAGAGATGCTTTTGGAAACTCGGAAGAGGTTAGATAGATCCTAAGTGTATGGTCACGTGTTTGCCCGCTCTCACCAGGTACTGATCTGCCAGAATCGGACAGCCAGGTTTCCTCCTCGTGACTTGGTGGGATGTTCTTGTCCTGGAGTGAAGTCTCTTCTTGTGGAATATTTATTCATGCTTTTGTTCTTTTCTACCAGCATGCTATCCAAGCCAGAAGCACTGACTACTCCTTCGGTTGGATGATGCATGGCACATTGAGTAAGATGTGGAAGCCAGGATATAGGTCTGAGCAAGACCCTAGTCCCTTGAGAGTCCGTGCAAGTGGTTGAGTGAACGAGGTGCGTTTTTAAATTGGAAGAGTGGGCCTTCGTGAGTTGAACTTGGTGTGAATGTAGTTTTTCACTAAATATCCTGTTCTCCAAATCATTAAAGGTCCTGTGTAGCAATAATTAGGAAGGAACCCAGGGCAGGAGACAGACGTCCCACCTGGTCGTCTTTATATTTGGTCTGTCTCATTCAGGCAGTGACCTGATGCCTTTCTCCGTCTCCTGAGTGCTTTGTGCCCCTGTTCTGTTTCTTGCACACTGTATACCTCTGAGGCATCCAGCGTATTCTGCCTTGCTCTGCTGGTGTTTCTGTATGTCACAAGATCTCTTTGATTAGGTTGTCCACTTGCTTCCTCTGAGCAGGAGACCTGCCTGAGGCTTGGTGGCTTTTTGTAAGAGCCTCTCAGATGTTTGCTGAATGATTGTTTGGTCTTTTGTGAGAAATACCTTTTTTTTTCTTTGTTATTCACGTACTCTGTCAAATTCCCAGGTGGCCCCCGTAGTAGTGATCATCTTGCTTTGTCCTGTGTCCCAACTTCCCTCCTCTGCCCCACAAACGTCCCTCTGGTGTTTCCATTGTGTCTGTATTACTGGTCTTTCCCTTGAATGGGCCCTTCATTGTGACCACTGAAGCAAAGGAGAATTCTTGCCTTATTATAGCTCAGTTTTAGAGTTACTGGAATCTGAGCATGACCTAGTTGTTTGGATTGAATTAGTCATTGTTTTTAATTTCACAAAGGTTATTAAATATCTTTTTAGTTTAGCTTTATTAACATTGATGCCTCTTGGCTTTTATTTTGTGAACAGTCTTCTTTGAACTCTGGAGGGCTTTGTTTCATATAAAAATCAAAACCTTAATCATGCAGTGGGAGAAAGAAATACCATGAAAAATAGGATTCAAAGACATGAGAGGCCTTGGGAGTATTCAGATTATTTGAAGTATTAGGTGCTTGTTCTTTAAGCCCTAGAACAGAATCTCAGGCCCATCTCTGCACAAGTAGTTTAGAATTTCCCTAGAGAAAGTATTTTTATTCGTGAGCAGATGTTTTATGTCCTATTCCGCTGTCTGCTCATCTTACTCCCCAGTAAACCTCTTCTTTTTGTTCTTAGTCATTTACTTCATTTTAACATGCAAAAGGTCATCTTGGGGATTAGGTGAGAGAATGCGCTGAGGAAAACAGTTGTTTTCCTGTGTCTGTGGAGAAGCGAGGGAGGGGGCTTCTGTTCTATAATACAGGACAGGAGGGGTGCAGGCTGATATCGGGGTGAACATTTCTGGTTGCTTTCTCCATTCACCCATTAAGTTGCTTCTCTCCATGGAAACCTGTTTTGATTAAGGACCTGGTCATCCATCGAGTAGGATGCTGTTTTTAAAAAGCCAGGGCAGGTACTGGCCTCCTCCCTCGCCCTCTCTTGGCTCCTGAGGCTTTGCAGTCCTGTGGCCCGGGGTGGAAAGGAGAGTGGCTCTGTGCTTCTGGGCTCTGTGGAGAGCACCCTAGTAGGGTCTGCTTGGGGCAGGCCCGGGCATCTTGTTGCTCTCCCTGGTTCAGCCGCTCTGATTGCAAAACCAGTTCCCGGTGGTTGTCAGGTTGACGTTTCCCTGGGGACTGGCTACCTTCACTGTAATGCGTTGGAATGGGGAAGCCCTATTTTGGCCTGCATTCCCTAGTTATGCTCTAGCCTCGAAGAAGCTGTCCCCTGATCCGTACTTGGCTTCTCACATCCGGGCAGCCGGTAGAACCCAGAGCAATCTGCAGGCGCCTCGGACAACCCCAGAACACGTATGATGATGTGTTTTCCATAAAGACTCTTCCTCCCATGTAAGGTATGGCGGTACATACCATGTAAGGTATGACAGAACCATATGGCTATGGTTCTGTCCCTTCCTCTGAGCTCTGACGTTTCCTGTGATGGCACAGCACTCCCGGACAGGGCCAGGCGCAAGGCTGAGACGGTTGAAGGTGTTCAATAGAGATTGATTACTTTTCAAGAACTCCAGAAACTCTAGTGTTCCATAATCGATTCCTTGGCGAGGTGCTTTTTTGGGTTGTTTATGATGTTCTGGGTCTTAAAGTGTGTATTTTAAGGTAAACGTATACCATTTTCCTGTGTGATGTTTCCGGCACCTGTATTCCTGCCTCCTAGCTCCTACAGGAATGGGGGAGGGGTGGGCATAGGAGCAGCTTACCGGGAGGTCAAGGTGAACAAGTGCAGGAGCCAGCTTCAGAAAGCCCTCTTCCACCCGATCTCACGTTTGCTCCCGTCGAGTCAGTGAGCCCTGCCCGCCCCCCCAAGCGGACTGTTCCCTAACTCGCTCCTTCCGACTCACCCCCAGCCCCCCCTTGACATTGTCCTCTAGACAAAGTGTAGAAGGTGAGGAGAGTGCAGGTGTGGTGCTGGTCCAGGAAGGAAGATGTTTTCCATGGTTCGTACCAGCCGTTTGCCTTCTTCCACCGGCTGTTGCCTTTTCCATTCTGGGTTAGGGGTGCGGGTTTGAGTTCCTGGAAGGCGGAAGAGTTGCTGGCTGTGACGAAGGCAGATACGTTTCCGCGTGGACTGTGCTGTGGAGAAGAACTCCCAGACCCCGCTGCCCGCACGCCGGCGTGTTTGTGGAGAGGGAGGAGGAAACGTCTTTAGTTATTTTCAGTTTGGGCACGGAATGCTTGAAAACATTTTCTCGTCTTTCCTTTCTCAACATACTCTCTTAGCTGAACATTCTGATACTTCGTTTCTTAAAGAGTAAATTGGTGAAAAACCATCAGCATCCTTTTTTTCTTTAGCCTTGTATTTCCAGAAGGCAAAGAATACAAAAGGAGAAGAAGGTTCCTGACTGAGTTTGAGCCCCGTGTGGGGCTGTCTGCAGTCAGTGCAGAGCCCGCCCTCTGTCTCCCTCTGTCTCACCCTCCCCTGCTTGTGCTTCGTGTCTCTCAAAAATAAATATTAAGAAAAAAATCCACATAACAGGAAATTAACTCCTGTTAAGTGAACAGTCCATGGCATTTAGTGCATTCACGTTGTCGTGGCCCCCACATGGGAGGTCAAGTGCTTCCTGAGGCAAGGAGCAGGTGAGGTTGCTGGCTTCCTGGGCGAATGGACTGGAAATTCTCTTGCCAGGTTCTTTGTAGCAACTGTGCTTTTAAGGCACGAATTGAGGAGAGTAGGGCCTTTTAGGCCAGGCTCTGAGATGCCACGTTGATGAACATCTAACATGGTTGCATCCGGAATCCTCTTACTTGGCGTCAGTGAGAGGAAGAAAGTAGTTCCTGGGCCTTCCGGTCTGTTCTGTGGCATTTGTGATCTCATGGGGTCTGAAGATAAAGAATGCATAGAAGAGGAGCGCCCCTAAGTACTGTGCAATCACGGTCTTCTGTGCAGTGCTGTTTCTCTACAGAAATTTTGAGTAGCGCTCTGGAACAATTTGCAGAACCATAGGCAGATATGAGTTAAGGAGATGGAGTAGCATGGAGACAAAAATTAGGTTATTAGCAGATTAGACGGCCAAGTGTACTGTAAGTTTATTAGCCGGATTCTGTCATTAATCACTTGAAGACCTGCTGTGTACAGAAGTCTGTACCGAAATAGGAGTTGGAGGAGAATAAAATAAGTATGTGGCCTAGGCCATGGGGAACTGAGGTGGGATTTTGGGCTTATTTATTTATTTTGAGAGAGAGAGAGTGGGGGAGGGACAGAGAGAGGGAGAGAGTGAATCCCAAGCAGGCTCCACACTGTCAGCGCAGAGCCCAACGCGGGGCTCAAACTCACAAATCGTGAGATCATGATCGGAGCCAAAACCAAGAGTCGGATGCTTAACCGACTGAGCCACCTTGGCACCCCGGTTGATACAATTTTTGATTCTCCTGTATATGGAATCGGACTACATATGGAGAAATTCATTTGCTGGTTTGAATCATTACTGAGAAGAAGAACCTGGCTTTTGATTTTTTCCAGAAGAAAAATGTGATTGTACTGAGGAAAAAATGTCCTCATACTTTGAATTTGCTTGGCAGAGAGGAGTAGGTGGAGAGTAATGCCCGAGCCATTCTCTTCAGTTGACTTCCAGTTTGGATCACTCGTTTGCAAGAAATTGCAGGCAGATCTGGAGAGGATGCTGAAAAAAGACAATGCATGGTACCCGAGGCTTTCTAAAAACTTTGAAAACAAATCTGCTTTTTTGAGAAGGAATGATGGCTCCTCATCAGGGACCTTCACATCTCTGAGTCGTTTATGGATTTGCTTCCTTTTGAGAGAGATCAAAGTGATCAGTCATTTCTGACACCAAAGATTTATGAACACCGACTCTGAAGACGGTGCAAATTAAATGGGATGCTGCTATA